>NW_026526677.1:109452163-111852163 GCF_024362965.1 Panthera pardus | reverse complement strand
CTTATCAATTTATATAATGAAAATACTTTTAGGGGTCACCTAGGTGGCTCAGTCGGTTCAGCGTCCGACTCCTGATTTCGGTTCATGTCATGATCTTGGGTTGTGGGTTCAAGCCCTACATTGGGCTCTGTCCTGACAGTGCAGAACGTGCTTGGGATTCTCTCTCTCTCCCTCTCTCTTCCCGCCCCCCCACCCCCGTACTCTCTCTCAAAATACATAAACTTTTTTTAAAAAAGATGTGTATGTAGCAAATTCCATAGAAATTCCATGGAAATTACATAGAAAAAAATCATCTTAACACACATTAATTGCAGCAGTCCAGTTATAACTGGAACGTAATGATTTAACAATGCTCATGTCAGAATTGCCTGTGCTAGCTGGGCTGTGCTATAGTATGAGTGTTAAGAGGGTGTGGAAAGCTATTAGGAGGCAGAAGGTCCCTGTGCTTGTATTCTGGCTGTGCCATTTTCAACACTTAGAAAGCCACATACCCTCTCATTTTCTCCAAAACGTATTCTTCTTGATATTTTTAGAGCTGTTCGGACCTCATGGTGAATGCATCTCAGTGGGAGCACTAACCAACTATAATATATTCTTTTATGTTTTCTTTGTCTGAACCTTCCCTTTGCTGCATCCTGTCATCAAGGACTTTGAGGTCTAACAGCCCTGGGGTGGATTTCCATTCATTATACGTAGATCTTGGAAACCTTATTTTACATCTCTAAGCTTGTCTTTTCTCCCCCTTGTGGGAAGGGTGGGCTCATATTCTTACTTTTCAGGATGGAGTGGCCACAGTGCCTCCCACCTATAGCAGTCACAAGCTGTATCCTGGAAGCAAGGTCATGTCCAAATACACATTTTTGTAAAATGCTTCTGATTTTTTTTTTTAATCTCATGTCCTGTCACAGCAAATGTGTAAGTTAGACAGTTACCTAAGCATGGATTCCATGTTACAGATGAGAAGACCCAGGTTCAGAGACTCAGGGAGCACAGGCTGTGGAGCCTGAGTCAGAAGCCAGCTCTCCTCCCCTTTCAGTCCTTCCTGCAGGCGGGGGCTACTCCCGGCCTCCCTGCTCCAGGGAGTGTGGAGCGTAGAAGCAGAGGATCTGGATGGACTCTGCACCTGCTGCTGCGAAACGAAGATAATGTGAGGAGATAAAGTATAAGCATTGAGAATAACTATAATGGCAATAAATGAGAGCATAGATAAAAGTGCTGTGAGAAAACCAATTAAATATGGCCCTCTGACCCGAGGCAATTAGGGAAACTTGCAGAGGCTGGCGGGACCCAGTCTGTAGAGCAGCAGGAGGGGGATGGTTTGCAGATGGGTAATGGAGGAGAAAGAAGATAACTAACTCGAGAACTTTCTGTGTTCTAGGCACTGAAATAGGCTCTTTTACCCACTCACAATGCTGGAAAATTATTACTAGTAGCTCAGTTTTAAGGATCAAAACATGGAGGCCCAGAGTGGACAAGTCTCTTACTCAATAGCAGAGTCCATGAGTATGTGGTATAATTTGATTGCTGGACTCTAACATCTATTATCTATCTATCTATCTATCTATCTATCTATATCTATGTGTCTAACATCTATGTATGTATGTATGTATCTGTCTATGTATCTGTGTGTCTAACACCTATGTGTCTAACATCTGTCTCTCTATGTCTGTCTAACATCTATGTGTCTAACATCTATCTGTCTATCTATCAATCGTCTACCATCTATCTGTCCATCTATGTATCTACCAAGAGTAGAAATGTGGGACCAGAACAACCCGGTGAGAAGATTAATATAAACAAAATGCTGAGGCCAGAGTCATAGGGAGGAGGGAAACGCAAGACTGCTTGAATTAAAGGGTTTTCGTTTGGGATCAGTGGGAACTGAGTTTTGAGAGGTAGGTTAGGTCTAGATTATGATGATTTACAACAGTCCGCCTCAGTGAGGAATCTAGGCTGATGTGACTGGCAGGAGGGAGCCGCTGTGGATCCTTGAGTGGGAGAGTCATATGGATGTGTCTCCAAAATAGCTATTTTGCGTTGAGTGCTTAACAAAAATAGGCCCTGGGATAAGTACAGATATACCTTGTTTTGTTGCCCTTTGCAGGTGTATTTTTTACAAACTGAAGGTTTGTGGCAACCGTGCCTCAGGCAATTCTGTTAGGACTGTTTTCACAACAGCCTCAGCAAACTTGCTGTCTCTGTCACATCTTGGTAATTCTCACCGTATTTTGAATTTGTTTATTATTGTTCGTATGTTTGTTACAGTGATCTGTAATCAGTGATCTTTGATGTTACTGTCATAATGGTTTTGGGATGCCACAGACTGAGTCATTAAATGCTATGTGTGTTCCGACTGCTCTGCCCACCAGCCTTCCTGTTCTGTGAGACCCAACAGCATTGAGATCAGGCCAGCGAACAACCCTCAGTGACCCTGGGAGTCCAGGAAGAGTCACATCTCTCACTTTCAACCAAAAGCTGGAAATTACTAAGCTCAGAGAAGAAGGCCTGTCAGAAGCCAAGACAGGCTAACAGCTAGGCCCTTTGACCACACAGTTAGCCAAGTTGTGAACTATGAAAAAGAAAACCACAGGCCCAACATGATGTCCTTTAGGACAAGTCCACAAACTGGTGCTTCACCCCTGTCCTGACTGCCGTTCCAGACTTCCCCAGAAACGCTCTCTTAACTGCAGCAAGGAATTTTCTGCTTCAGTGAGGTAATATATATTACGTGGGCCCTCTCCGTCCTCCCTTCCTCCCCAAAGGGAGCTGAGGTAATCCACCTAATGAGAACCACCCCCCCCCACCTTCCCCCTAAGGGAAGATGACCTTGCCTCCAACAATCCTTTTCTTCTGCAAATAACTTTCTTGCCCCTCCCTCCTTCCTAGGAAAACCTTCCATTTTGCACCTCTCCTCAGAGCTCCTCTCTACTTTGCTGGGTGAGATGCTGCCTGGTTCATAAAGTGCTTAATAAGGGCAATTAGATCTTCAGATTTACTCAGTTGAATTTTTGCTCTTCAACAGATTTGGTGGCAGCACTGGGATCCGAAGGAAACCTCTGTCAGCATTTGGGGATGAAGGGAAACACAGGTGTTGCCCCCTACACACTCTTAGAATTCACAGTCTTTCTAGCCATTTCCAGAGGCCATTGGTGAGTTCCTGTTGGCTTGAGCTCTGGTCTTTTGTGTTCAAACTCCCGATCTGATTGGTTCACGGAGGAGTCTAGACCAATGGGAGTCTCTGACGGAGCACCAATCCATAGCCCTTGGTCCACTGCACAATTCCATGTCAGAATCCCTTCTTCAGTTGTATTCTGCAGTCCCACTAAACTGGGGTTTTCTGGCCTTTTACTAGTCCCAGTGTACAGCGCCATTTAGTAAAATGGCGGATTTAGTCCACACTGAGAACTACTGGTAGTTACTGGTCACATGTAAGAACTGGCCTGAGCCGAAGATCAGATTGGCTTTGCTTTTAGCTGGACTGGGTCCAATGGTAGGCCTCCAGTATTGTTTTACATAAAGGCCACTTGCTAATGGGAATCTTAGAAGCCAAAATTAAAGCCACAAACATTGACGGGCATTGGGTCAACATTTAAAAAGTGTCAGAGCACTCACCACCTCAAGAATCCTGTGAAGGGATAGTTTGGTCATGGGGCAGGTTACATGGCACTAGGTTACCTGCCAGTCAAGAAAATTTCTGTGCAGTGAGATACACTGTAAAACACCCCACAATTCCCAGCCCTATGGCATGTCCCTTTTAGGTATTAGCTTGGTTCTGAGAAAGGCCCAGCTAAAAGAAATGGGATGTTTCAAATCCTTCCAGCACACCTGCTTATTTTATTTTATTTTATGTCCTGGGCACCTGGGTGGCTTCTGACTTTCAATTTCAGTCAGGTCATTATCTCATGGTTCATGGGATCGAGCCCCATTTCAGGCTCTGTGCTGACATCTCAGAGCCTGCTTGGGCTTCTGTCTCTCTCTCTCCTCCTTTCTCTCTGCTCCTCCCCTATTTGTGCATTCTCTGTCTCTCTGTCTCTGTCTCTCTCTCAATAAATAAACTTAAAAAAACAAAAGAAAACTGTAGTCCTGGAAGTTGCCTATATCTAGCAGTATGGAAAAATTTTGCTAAAGGTAAACTAGAATTACAGGGGCCAATTGTGGGGAACATTCTAATTAAATAAGATTTTTTAAGAAGTGTGCTGGAAAGCAAGGGTTCCCAATTAAGCAAACAGAATGGGATACTTACTGTGATTGGCATACAGAATCCTCCAGAAGCTTTCAAAATTCCAAAGTGGTTTTGTCGAAAGATATATTACAAAAGGCTAACGCAAAAGTAAACAGAGGAAAGGTACATACAAAGAAAGACCACAGTATCCACCCTGAAGAGACCAATTAGGCAGACAGCTGCCTTGTAAAGTAAGACCACCCTGGGCTACAGGCTGTCCTCTGCAGGTCTTTTTTACTCTTTGGTCAAAGGCCACACTAAGGGCCATAGTTAAGGAATTTCTTAAGCGTGGGTTTGGGGGTGGGGATCCTTAAAAGTTCTTGGAAACAGATTCCCTCCTAAGCCTCCCTGAAAGAGGGAAATAAAACTCGACGTCCCTTCCGTCCCCAATTCAGATCCACCAGTCAGTGATCACTTCTCTCCTGGGAATAGCTCTTGCCTTCTTACTTGCGTGCTTTTGTGTCTTAGGAATTGGGTTTGGCTCTCTGCCTGGGATGTGCAGGCTGTTGGTTCTTTCTTTGGCTGTCTTTGGAAGCAGCTCTGGATCTGGCGCGGGCGGTCCTGTGGTAGAACCCCTTCCTAAGGAACGTGGTGGAGGCCTTCACAGAACAAAGGAAGACAGCATGCAGTATGGCCCAGTCAACTCCTGTACACGTATCGTAGCTCTGACACGACTCTGTAACTTGGAGTGTGTCCATTCAGACTATATGTGTCGTCATATATGGGAGACACAGAAGTAGAAATTGCATAAAAGACTACACACCGCTGTGCTCAGGGCTGTTTTTCGGGTACAAACCCACTGAGCCTGTGCTGGCACAAAGAATGAAGTTGCCTCCTAGACAAAGAGAGCCTCAGTGTCCCGACTCTCTGTGCGAGAATCCTGCTATGGTCCTTTTTGTGTCCTCTTTGTGGATAACTCTTGGGTCTCTCTCTATATATATACATATTTTACCAATTCTAAAACCTCCTTATTTAATCTCCCAAAGATTTCAAGTATTGTAAAACTCTGGCCTTAGGGAACCAATGTCCTTCTAGGAGGGGCTATCGTTTCATTCCTGTGCCTTTGAAATGGTAAATGATCTGCCTGCCCTCTTCTGGGACTCTCATCAAGGCCATCCCTTTAAAATGCAAATTTGAGGGAGGTAATTCTTATCAAGAAAAAAACAAAAGGGGGAAAGGTCTTTTGGAACTGGACCTGTCAAGGACAAATACAGATCTTGTGTCTCCTCCACAAACATTAGTGGCAAAATCTTTAACCATCTAGCAGAAAATCCTAACTTCTTCCAAATACCAGAAAAACGAATTTAAATCCAACTTTGATGATGAGTGAGTTTTGTTCATGGCAGTGGTTTTAAAATAGGAGCTATGAAGATTTGGTTTTCCTCTGTCTGTATGTTCATGTGTCCCTATATGTGTGTGCTCCTTTCTACCTCCATAAGGGTTTGTTGAAATGTTGTAAAAGAGCTCTCTGCACTCTCTTAGTTTATTGGTCTTAAACAAACAGGAACTTACATAAATTGGTATTCATAAAAATTCTCAGAGATGTAATAGAAATTAACCCAAATGTTTTCCAGGTTCACATCACCTGGGATAATCTTCAGTAACGTTAGTTTAAGTGTGTATGTTTAATTAAAATAGTCATGTGTTGAGAGTTGCAGTTAAACAGGTTTTATTCTACCTGAATTTACTAGTTATATTCACGTTACCTGTTATAATTTGCCAGCAAAAAAAATCTACATTGATGGCTGATGTTGTCTGATGTCTCATGAAGTTTTTGTGGATAATCCGAACATACTTCTGGGAGTGAATAATTTAGATTTAAGTGAAATGAGAGTATATAGATAAACTTCTGGCAACAATTACATTTTATGATACGTGTACTCTAAAATAGCTTTCCAAAACTTGTGTTAAGTTGAAACTTTAGAGTCTTGCTAAATTAAAGTAAAAGATAGAAATTTATGGAATATTTAGATCATGTCCAAATAGGATAAAATAGTGACAGAGTAGTTACTAATAAGGAAAAGCATAGGACAAAATCTGAATGCAAAAGTGAAAGTTGTAGAAGGTTGGTGGAAAAAAAGATTCTTTGCAAAGGAATTTTAATGTGTGGTCAGTCAGGCTAATATTCAAATGCATTTTAGTTAAAAAAGTAAACTGGTGCAAAATTAGAAATTGGTTTTCTTTGTAGGACAAAGTTTTCTTGGAGTATTGGTCTGCTTTTGATAAGAGTTTATAAGAGTTTTTTGTTTGTTTTCCTTTTAAGTAATATGCCTCAAAAAAATATTTCTGGGTTTTGTCAGAATAATTTTATGTGTCTTTATCAGGTCTTTGATTCCTTAAAAAACTGAACTCACTTAAAATCTAAGGTTTTCTGTTTTTTTGTTTGTTAGCTCAACTGTTCACTGTCCTATGTTTGCCTGCAAAATCTTCAACTGTCACCGTGGTTGAGTAGATAAAGTATTGTTTCAGTGACTTATGGTCCTATTTGACAAGTGTTTTGTTGTTTTTTTAAAACTTTTTGGTATTTTTAAAAAACTTCCCAAAATTGAATTCTCAAGGAAGTCCTTTTGACCTGGAAATAACTCTGGGAATTTTTCCAGAGTACTTCTTGGAACATTTCACAGGTACTCTTTTTTTTTTTTTTCTTGAGATACAGGGAGAGTGTGAGCTGGGAAAGGGGCAGAGGGAGGGGGAGACACAGAATCTGAAGCAGGCTCCATACTGAACTGTCAACAATGAGCCTACATGGGGCTCAAACCCACCAACCGTGAGATTGCAACCTGAGCCTAAGTCAGACACTCAAACTACTGAGCCATCCAGGTGCCCTGTCTTTGGAACATTTCAAAGGATTTGCTAAACTAACCAGGATTGACATGTTAAATTATATGGAAAGTATCAACACATACGAATTGATACTAAGCCCCCTCTATGTTGTATTTGTTCAGATGTGTAAGTGTTCTAGAAATTCTGTGAAATCCCTAGAAATCTGGAATGTCCTGGTATAATGTTATCACTTGTGATCATTGTCTTATTTTCTGAAACTGCTGTCATCAAAACTGAGGCTCATGGTAAAAGGACAGAACCTAACCAAGTGTTAAGGAATACCCTTGCTGGTTTTTGTCCAAGGGTAGCAGCAACAGGTAAATATTGTGGCCCATGTGGATCAAGTCCATTCTGCTCCTGCGGGAAGCGACCCCAGGGTGTCAGATTTCGGCCGTCCTGACGTTCTTCACCACAGCAACTGTCTGCTCCTGACCCAGAGAAATCCAGATATGTAGACGGTGCCTGTAAATGAAGAGCCAGGGCTGTGGGAAACCCACCATGACCACTTGGTTCTCCCCGGCTTTCTGGAAAACCTCATTTTTTTTTATGGTTTTTGGAATTCTGCTTTATGCACTTAGATGCACTATGTATTTAAGGTGACCCAAATTGTGAATAGACATTGGTGAGGAGACTTCCATAAAATTGCAGAAACTGTCAACCAGCAATGTCTGACCCGTGATGTCCATCATTTTAGAAAGCCTTTTTTGGTCCCAGAAGCTTCAGACTTTCTTTGTCCGGACCCTTTGAACACCACTCAGTGAGAGTTTCCGATACGTTCTTCTTGTGCTTTCGTTTTCTGGATGGGCTGAAGCTTTCCCCTGCTGCAAGGCTGATGTGCTCACCTGCCAAAGAAACAGGTAGAAAATGTGTTTCCCATTTGGGGTTTGCTGTCCGTGATCTCCAGTGATGGAAGCAGCACCCACTTCACTGGGTAAATCATGTGAAACTGATGATGTTGAATGTAGAATTGCCTCTGTACCCATTACTTCAATCGTCAGACAAGGTTGAGAGAACTGAGATCCTCCAACTCAAAATTTCTGAACTTGCCACAACTGCTGAACTTCCCTGGCCTCAGCAAATGCCTCTGGTCTTGCTGACTGTTCACGGTTCCCCCTTGGCAAAGACATAAACTGGCTCCACATGAGATAGTCACCTGCAGCCAGGTGTCTAATGATATACAACTTTCTGCTGATCCCTGTTGTCTCAGGCTAGAATGACCAGCTACTATAAGTATAATGCCTTATACTCAAGCCTATCATCAACAGGTCATAGAAGTTTTCCCAGATCCCAATTCAAAGGACCCTGTTGGCCACAGGCTGGAGGCTGGTGAACTGGGGAATTCTGGAAATGTCATGTAACATTCTCAAGGCCTCTCTGAGGGAAGGTGACCTAGCCTGAAACACGTCTTTTCTTCTGCTAATAATTTCTTTGCCCTCCCCTCCTTCAAAAACCTTCCCACTTTGTAAAACTTCCTTGTGGTCCTCTCTGCTTGCTAGATGGGATGCTGCACCATTCATGAATCTCCTATGAAAGCCAGTTTGATGCTCAGATTCACTCAGCTGAATTTTTGTTCTTTGACAGAACACGAAGGAGAAATTCTTGATAAAAATTAAAAGTGCTACTCCATTGAGCACACTAGTGATAAGAAAGTTAAACAGGCTTCTTGCTGATATGGGGAATGTTTTAGTGGTCTGGATGGAAGTTCAAACAAGCCACAACATTCTTTAAGCCAAAGCCTAAGGTGAAGAAGCTTCACAAGAAGATTTTGAAGCTAGTAGAGGTTTGTTCACGAGGTTTAAGGAAAGAAGTCAGCATTATAACAAAAGTGCCAGGTGAAGCAGTAAATGCTGATGTCAAAGCTGCAAGTTATCCAGAAGGTCCAGCTAAGAGAATTAATGAAGGTGGTTACACTAAGCTACAGGTTTTTAATGTACATGAACCAGCCTTCTAGTTTAAGGAGATATCATCTAGGACTTACATAGGCAGAGAGTAGAAGTCAATGCCTGGCTTCAAAGCTTCAAAGGACAGGTTGACTCTTTTGTCACGGTTAATGCAGCCGTTCACTTTCAGTTGAAGCCATGGCTGTTTCACCATTTTGAAAATCCTAGGACCCTTAAGAACTATGCCAAACATACTCTGCCTGTAATCTGTAAGTGGAACAATAAAGCCTGCATGACTGTACATGTTTATAACATGTTTACTGAGTATTTTAAGCCCATCGTTGAGACCTCCTCCTCATAATAAAAAGATTTCTTTCAAGGGGCGCCTGGGTAGCTCAGTCAATTAAGCGTCCAACTTCGGCTCAGGTCGTGATCTCACAGTTCGTGGGTTTGAGCCCCACATTGGGCTCTGTGCTGACAGCTCAGAGCCTGGAATCTGGATTCTGTGTCTCCTCTCTCCACCCCTCCCCCCAGTGGTGTGCGCTCTCTCTCTCTCTCTCCCACTCCCTCTCTCTCTCTCAAAAATAAACATTAAAAAAATACATTTCGTAAGGTTACAACTGCCGTTGAAAGTGATTCATCTAACATATATGGGCAAAGTAAACTGAAAACCTCTGGAAAGGATTCACTATTCTGGATGCCTAAGAATAACGTGATTCATGGGAAGAGGCCAAGACATCAACATTAACTTGAGTTTGGAAACCATTGATTCCAGCTCTCACAGATAACTGAGGGATTCAAGCCCTCAGTGGAGGAAATCACGGCAGATGTGGTGGAAACAGCAAGAAAGCTAGAATCACAAGTGGATCCTGATGAAGGGACTGAATGCTTGCAAGCTTGTGATAAAACTTGAACAGAAGAGGGGCTGCCTTTCATAGACAAGACAAAGAAAGTGGTTTCTTGAGATGGAATCCACTGGTGATGATGCCGTGAAGATTGTTGAAATGACAACACAGGATTCAGAATATGACACAAACTTAGCTGATGAAGAAGCAGAGGGTTTGAGAGGATGGGCTCCACTTTCGAAAGAACTTCTGCTGTGGGTAAAATGCTGTCTGACAGCCTCCTGTGCTACAGAGAAATCGTTCATGAAAGGAAGAGTCAGTTGATACAGCAAAGCTCATTGTTATCTTATTTTGAGAAATTGCCACAGCCACCCCAGCCTTCAGCAGCAACCCTGACTAGTCAGCAATCACCAACAGACAGGTAAGACCCTACACCAGCAAACAAGATGATGACTCACTAAAGCTCAGATGACGGTTAGCATTCTTAACGATAAAGTATTTTGTAATTAAGGATTACATTGGATTTCTTTTTGTTTCTATTTGTTCATTTGGTCATTATGATACTGTATACTTAGTAGACTATAGTATAGTGTAAACATAACTTTATAGTCATTGGGAAACCAAACATTCATTCAACTCCCTTTACTGTGGTATTCACTTTATTGTGCTGGTCTGGAACTGAACCCACAACATTTCTGAGGTATGACTATACTTGTTCTACATTGGTTCTGCTAGAAGAAACTTTTGGAGATACTGATATTCAGGCTCACTCCAGATGTCTAACTCAGCACCTCCAAGGGTGAGGCTTAGGTTTATAAATACATCAAAATAATCCTAGATATTTGTGATATATATCCTATATTAAAGATCACTCTAGGGGCTCCTTGGTGTCTCAGTAAGTTAAGCTTCCGACTTCAGCTCAGGTCATGATCTCACGGTTCGTGAGTTCAAGCCCAGTATCAGGCTCTACACTCTCAGTGTAGAGCCTGCTTGGGATTTTTCCTCTCTTCCTCCCTCTGCCCCTGCTGCACTCATGCTTCCCCCCCCCCCTCAGAATAAATAAACTTTAAAAAAAAAAAGATCACTGTTGAGTGTCCTAATATCATATCTGGAATAATCAGAGGCTTTTCCAAGACCCCCATGTATCATAACATGGATAATTTAGTAGGACATGCTCTTAGAGGCATTTCTTGTCCCATTGGAACTAGGAGCAGGGCCCTGAGTGGCCAGGGCATTGACCTCTAGAGATGGAATGGAAGTACCTGGGAATCAGGGTTGGGTGGGAAAAACAAGCTACAGACATCGTGGGCTGGAACAGAACAACAGTGAGCTTGTCAGGACTAGTCGGCAGACAGGAGAGGTGTGTTCTCTATGCATCAGATTTCTGTATCAACAATATCATGAAAATAACTGAAATGGGACCTCCATGCGGGAGAACTAATGACCTTAAAATAGCAGTGGAGCCAAATCCCTGAGGAGAGACGGGCAAGGTCTTCAACTGGTGTGTTGTCTGTAAGCAGAAAGAACACTAGGAAGTGAGCCACGATGGGAATATCAACAGAAACAAGAAAACACAAATTCATTGCCCAAGGATATTCAGATGTTGGACTAATCAAATATGGAGTGTAGAATGGCAGTGTATGAGAGGTTCAAATAAAGGGAGCAAGAAGCAAATATTTTATAAGGAAAATCAGAGCAACTTAATGAAAATGGAACATGTAAAGGAAATCTATCAGTTTTACTTAATAGTGGCTAGGTTGAAAGGCAGGTACACAAAGTTTGGGAGAACCTAAGTGATCTAGAAGATATATTCAAGTAATTTATGTGGAATGCAATAAACAGAGGTGAAGAGCTGAGAGTTTTGAGCGAGGGATTCAGAAATATCAAGGATGAAATGAGAATGTCTCAGATACAACTGATTAAAATTCTGGAAGGACATAATTGAAAAAATAGATGAGAGACAACATTTAAAGAAAAATGTCTAGAACTGAGGAAAAATATGAGTCTTCTGAATGAGGAAACACAGTGTAAAAACAAAGAATAACTGCTTTCCAAAACGGCCCCGTGAATTAGGTGTTGTTACTGTTCGAATTGTGTGCCACAAAAATAAATGTTGAAGTCCCATCTCGCGGTAAGTCAGAATGTGCCCATATCTGGAAAAAGGATGCTTGCGAATGTCAGTGGTGAAGATGAGGTCATATTAGAGCGAGCTCTTTGCCCAGTATGACTGGTGACCTCATGAAAAGAAGAGAGACTGGGGAACAGAGGCAGAAGGGCACATGAGCACAGATGGGACGCACTGAGGGAAGACACTGGTGTGATGAAGAAAGCAGAGATGGGAGGCTCATCGTGGCCATAAGCCCAGGAGTGTCAGAGGCTGTAGAGAGAGCGTGGCCTGCTCACTTCTGGATTCCAGAACTGCAAGAAAATATGCTTCTGTTTCAAGTCTCACAACTGGGGATACTCTGCCACAGCAGCCCTAGAAAGGAACACAGACATTAATGGTTCCACATTGCAGCTGAGGGAACAGTGTCAGAGAGATGACCTCCTTGGTCCGGGGAGTGAGGGGAAGTCTCAGTCCCTTGGACCCATAATCTCGTAGCACAGCTGAGGCTGCCGGTCAGAACAGAAGGCAAACGTTGGGACCTCCAGGCTCCCTTCATGAGCACAGATGTGTTTTCTTTGACCCTCATGGATTTGGTTTCTTTTGGTGTTGATTATTTATCAGAAGTTCAAAATTATGAGATTTTAAATGTCTTGGATTACAGGCCCCCTTTCATGAATTTCCACAGAAGAGTAATTACCTGGAACCCAGCGCATATGCTACCATTTCGTATTCATATGCTCTCCTGGTTTGCCTGTCCCCACGTAACATGATTCATGTGATTTATGCTTCTTGCCAAGCCTGTGGGGTGTTCACATTTATGGCCTCTGCTGAGGAAGGAGATTAAAGACCAGACTTTGGACTTAGCCGTTCTTAATAACATCAACACCTTACAGTGGTGTCATGAATGAGGGGATAATTATCCACCTCAAGTATCCATTTCCCTTGTTGGAAACAACCTGCATTGGAGAAGCTGGTGGATTAAATTTAATACTTGAAAATCAATATCACCTGTTGCACAGCAGGTGTCCAGTAATGTTAATCATTACCCTCATATAACTCTCGAACTATCTATAATGCAAGTGGAATATAAGAAGTGTCATAAGAGAAAAGTTCTCATAAGAGCCAAACAGTGTATTTCTGCAAGGACTTCAAAAGATTGAAGAATCACATCCATTTCAAGGGCAGAGGCAGGTTGACCTAGAAGTTATGTTGATGAAGAAAGAAAAGAAATTGAAGGCATCGGTAATACAACACACGCCTCACAGTGTAGTATGTGGAGTTGATTTGGACTGAGGATCTGAGAAAATCCGCATCACATGCACAGCCCTTGAACCTGCCTAATCTGAGTGCCCCAAGGTGGAGAGCTCAGCTCCTGACCAGTGTCCCACATGGAGCCAACAAGCCTTGCTGCCTGGAGATGGTCACCAGAGAGCTGAGGGATGGGTGCTCAGAGGTGAGCACACGCTCCCAGAAATGTGGGTGCAAGTATGGGCTCCCCCCTGGAGGCAAACTTCAACCAATGGAGGGCAGTAGTCGGTTGATAACTGCCCCCAAGTTCCTATAAGGTAGCTTCTACACTATTCAAGAGGATCCCTCAGGGAGACTGAACTCTGGTTGCTGGGAATAAGAATTAATGCATTAATGAAATGTTTTGGGGTGATTTTCTCCTTTTCACCTCCCTTCCCAGCTCCCTCACTACTTACTGCTTCCTGGGAACCCCTCCCAAAAAAGCTACCTGCATGCAGGTCCCCAGACTCCATCTCTGTACTCAGCAGCATCTCCGCTGAGACAATTCAGGTGACCCTCATGGTTGTTACCGTCCTCATCTTTAGTGAGCAGTTAGTTACGGTGCGGAAAGCCCTCTGCTTAATTTCCTACATAGATCATATCATCTCATGTAAGCCTACTACACTATGAGATCGGTAGTGTTAACTCTCCATACAGATAAAAATTTGTAGCTAAGATTAATGGCACAGGTAATCACACATCCACTATGGGTGAAGCAGAGGTGGGTTTGAATACATGTCCAGGTTAGGTTAGCAACCAAAGTCTTATCTAAACAGAATAATAAGTTAATTTATCTGTAAAAGCCCATGCATCTCCATACAACCTTCGTTTCTTAGGTTTTAAAGGCTGAAACTATGACGCTAACGTGTCTTATCAGACTTATTCCCCACTGCTCTCCACAATATTCATTCACTAACTTGAGGCGTTGCTGCTGAATAATCCCTGAAGTGTTTGTCTAGCCTGCCTAGTCAGACTACGAGCTTTTTGTTGTTTGAGTTTTGTTTTGCTTTTGTCTGAGTGATCTCTGCATGTTCCTCTGTGATTCTTCCACTGCTCCCTGAAGAGATCATTAAATGGTAGGTAAACTACATTTGGCAGGGATACGCAGGCTTAGTTTCTGTGGATAAGCAGCAGCCGAGGTAGTACAGGGAGGAACACGTAAAATACACACAAAAATCGCTATTAAGAACTAAGACACTCATTTCAGGTACATAAATGTCTTCACTGAGGTCTGTGTATTGTATGACCTCCTACTCCTTCCATTTATTGAAGTCTGGGTACTTGTGACTTAAACTTGTAAAAATCAAACAATTCCCTTGAGATTGAAGGGAAGAAAGCAAAGTGTTCCTCCCATGGGCTTTGTTAATGGCATTATCTGGGCCCCCTAAAGAAGTAACCGCAGGGATCCTCGTGACTTCTTTACCCACGTGTGGTTTTCCACAAAGCAGACTGTTGTCACTTTTTGCTACTTACTGAAAAGAATGAAGGAGATGTTGGGGTGACCATCCTGCTAGTTTCTTCCTCTCTTATGGTCTCCTTTCTTCTCCATCATTGTCTCTCTGCTGTTTCTCCCCTACCCCCTGTTCCTCACACACACACACACACACACACACACACACACACACACACACACACTCACACATTCACACCATCATTTAAAATCCACTGCCTCTCTTTCCCACAAACAGTCAAGGCTACATTCTGCTCTTGCTGAAAAGGATGCTAATCTAGCACAGTAGGTTTTGAAAACTGATATAACAAACTCATTGTCCAGCAGTAAATATCAGATTAAACATTCACCTTCAGGTGGCTCTATTACCTGAGAGCAAGATAAATGCAGCAAGAAGGTAACATCCCAAGAAGCATGCATCTGACACATTCTTTGACCTTCATCCGGCTACAAGTACCACTGGATGACAAGTACTGGTGACAAGAAATTTTCAAATTCTCTGATCCTTGCACGAAGGCAACACAGCATTTATCCAAAATTAGGGCCTAGATGATGATGGTCCTCAATCTATTTCAAACTTGGGAACAGTTCTGGGTGTCCCATATTTGGAAGACGGTGTTGCAGAAATCTGGCATCCACTGGAGCTCTGATCATCAGAGATCATCTATAGGCCAGCAGTACTGGAATTAGCCGTAGATCGTTAGAAATGTAGACTCTCAGGTGCCTGGTTGGCTCACTCAGTTAAGCATCTGACTTTGGCTCAGGTCATGATCTCGGGGTTCATGAGTTCGAGCCCTACACCAGGTTCTGTGCTGACAGCGTGGAGCCTGCTTAGGATTCTGTCTCCCTCTCTCTCTGCCCCTCCCCTACTCACTCTCTCTCTCTCAAAAATAAATAAACATTAAAAAAATGAAATGTAGAATCTCAAGCCCCACCCAAACTAGTATGAACATATTTAAGAAGATTGAAATCATGCCAAGCATCTTTTTTCCAACCACCATCCACCATGGAATAGAAATAGGAATAAATAGCAAAAAGAAAACTGAGAAAATTAAAAAAAAAAAGGTGTGGAAATTAAATAACACAATCTTAAGCAACCAGTGAGTGGGTCTAATTAAAATCGCAAGGGAGGGGTGCCTGGGCGGCTCAGTCGGTTAAGCATGTGAGTCTTAGTTTTGGCTCAGGTCATGATCTCATGGTTCATGAGTTCAAGTCCCACATCGGGCTCTACACTGCCAGTGCAGAGCCTGCCTTGGATTTTCTCTCCCCTCTCTCTCTCTCTGCCCCTACCACCCTTGCATGGTCTCTCTCTCAAAATAAATAAACTTACAAAAAATCACCAGGGAGATCTGAAAGTTTCTTGAGACAAAGGGAAATGAAAATACAACATATTGGAGTTTACTGAGCAGCAGAAGCAGTACTAAGTAAACTCTTAGACAGAGCTACATCTGCAAATAAGACCAGCACATTCACTGTCTTCAACGGAAGTCTAGTGGGGAAGAAGAATGGATTTAGAAAATAAAATGGCAATAAATGTTGTGGTGGAGGAAATACACAGTACTGTAGGAACATGGCCAATAACATAGGATAATGCTGGGGAGGATGGGAAATCGGGATACACTGGAATAAAGAATAAACAAATTGCCACTACTTGGATGCTAGGACTGCAGGAGAAAGAAAGGTCCAGGGTGAGTCGAAGTTCTGTTTGAAATGCTGAGTGGATGATGATCCCTTTGTGCACAGGGTCAACTGAGAGAGGAACAGCTTTGTGGGAGGGTAATGAGTTGACCTTTGGTCATGTTTAGTTCAAACAGTGGGCAATGTATAGTAGGCAGCTAAAGACAGATGCTGGGAACTCGGGGTGTGGTCTGGATTTGAGAATGTGATGTAGGAAAATATAGAGATGCAAACTTCCGCCATAGGGAGGGATGAGACAGCTCAGAGGGATCATCTCGGAGTAAAGCTTGGTGTCAGCCCTCAGAAATCTCCATTGTCTTTCCATCATTTATCAACTTTATGGATCTGTGGATAATACCAAGTGACATGGGCTCCAAAGGATGTGGTTGCTTTGGAAATGCCAATCACTACTGGCAAGGGAGGACCCACTTCTGGGGAGCCTTGTATACCATAGTCATTTCTAGAATGGGCTTCTGGATGAAAGAGGAAAGCAATTAAAATACTTAACAATGCTGAGCGTTATTTTCCCAAACGTGCTGGGCAGTCTTCACTGACAACTCCTTTCGTAGACCGGCTAATAATCCATTTCAAGGCATGACTATCTGGAAATAATGGGATTTGCTGATGTCCCAAAATAAAATTCATCTCTTAAAATGGGCATGTCTGGGTGGCTCCTAAACTGACCTCCAAGGTGTGACAGTTACCTCATGTGAAGCCGTCCAGGTCAGAGCTGCCTAGGCTATGGGAAAAGAAGAGTATGAGTAAGAGGCATCTCCCCTGGGAGACTTGCAGAGATTTCTCGCAGAAGCGTGTACTCAAGCGATCCCCTTGCTTTCACCCAGTCGTAGGGTACAGACCCCAGTCGCAAGCCTGGGGTGAATGAATGAAGTTTCTCAAAGGAGCCTGTTTAGAGATTAGGTTAGTCAGGGATCATAGAAATATTGTACCTCGTAAAGGCTTTCACTGTGCTTTTGGGAAGAGAGGGTTAATGGAAATATATCCTTTATTCCACACTCACAAATATTTGTGCACATCAGTAAAATTACCCACAGAGACGTAAACAATCATCAGTCTTTTTTTAGGAATTATTTAATAAGTTGTCTATGATAGGATGTGCTTGTGGCCAAGGTGAGCACAGTGAATGAAAATTGACATGGCATCCAATATCCTTATGGGGATATGTATCTACTTTAGGAGAAAAATATACAAATAACCACATTAAAAAAGGTTTGAACATACTCCAACCTAAATAAGTATTATGCTCATGAGGCAAATGGCTCTATTTTCACTGTAGGTTGCTGGGTTTAAGACAGGCATCAACGCCTCAGCTCTCTCACTTACTGGCCTGGTAGGACCGAGCATGTTACTTATTCTAAGAGGGATGATAGGGACCACCTGGATGGCCCAGTCGGCCGAATGTCCAACTCTTGATTTAGGCTCAAGTCATGATCTCACAATTCATGGGATGGAGCCCTGAGTCATGCTCTGTGCTAATAGTGTGGAGCCTGCTTGGAATTCTCTGTGTCCTCTCTGCCCCAATCCAACTTGTGCCCAAGCACTCTCTCTCGCAAATTAAACATTTTGTTTTAAGTGGGATGATAATAATAATAGTAACATCATAAGGCTCATGTGAAGATTACGTGAGAGGATTCTAAATGACAGCACACAGTAAAGACCTCAAAAGTCTGGTTGTGGTTAGAGGGGAAGATCCTAAAAGCAAGATAAGCCAGCCCGGGTCAGGGAGTGCTTTCATGCACGAGTGACAGGTGACTTCAGTATGACAGGTGGGATGAGGAGAATGTCATTCAGAGAAGAGGAGACCATGTATGAGAAGGTAAGCACAGAAACGGAAATGAGGGGAAAGTCTGAACAGAGGATTTCGCACAAGGGTTAATGTGCCCCCTTCAGGCACTCGGTAAGCAACAAGGCCCCGCAGAGGAAGGCATCAACTGTGTTAAAGGCCATGGAAGCTGTTGTTACATTTTCAGTAGGGGGTCTCACAGGTATTTCCCAGAGGATGTTCTGGCTTCAAAAGTGGGGTCCTAAACTATTTACACAAGAGATGCTTGTGGATGGCCATCAGGTTGAGGGACATGGGAGGCAGGAGAGCTAAAGGTGTTGCTTTGAACTATGTTCTTAGACTTCATTGGTTAGGACGGACCTGTCTTGACCTGAGACCTAAGCTCTTAATCACTGAGCTCACTGCCGAAGCGCCCTCCAAGCGCGATTCCTGGAGCAACGTGTGTTTCTACTAAGAAGCTATCTGCTCATATATGACAACGGGGCCCTAGCCCTGCTCTCTGGTGTCTCACAAATACGCACTGGCACAGACCCCCTCAGTGGAGGGAGGCACCGGAAATCTTCACCTGCTGTACTTTGTGTCTACCCAGAGTATTTTTTTCCCAGCAATTATGACCAACAAATTCGAAAAGGAAGAGAACCACATTAAGTTTTAGTTTAGCTTAATGAGAAACTCATCGACAGTGCACAAACATGGTAAAGCCAATGCCTGGTTTGGTCTTAGTTCCTGGCCTTGCATCCCTTGCTACAGTCTTTGCCAGAAACTTTTAGTTATTGGAATGAGATACCAAAGTAGAAACCCTCCCAAGGTTTCTGGAACATAATACCTTATTATTTATTACTTTATACGCAAGGAAGATGCAGCCTAGTTGGAATTAATGGCTATTTCCCGGCTCTGAAAAGTGCAGAGCCATGATGTGCCTCACACTGTACTGATTCCACAAATCTTCATTCCTCAGGTACCAAGCCACATCTTGTTCCACCGTGCACATTTGGTCCTGAAAGGCTGTATTTATTGTCAGTACTTTCATGAACATTTTTTGAGGAAGCTTTCTTTCTGGGAATGGAGAGTATCTGTGCATGGGTTTCCTCTGGTACTCTCCCAGCAAAGAAGGTTTATTACTTTGGGTCGTTGTCATAGACCTGGTTCTGGAAAACTAGCAAAAAGGTGAGGGCATGACCAAGAGTTGATGCTATGGAAGACTGACTGAGGGCTTTGTTTCCCATTACAGCAGAACCCAGGAGCTGGTAGCAACAAAGTGGGATGTATGCATGTCTGTAGGATTACAAGGGAGCCTATAACAAGAAGCAAAGACAAGGGGGAGGGATTTCTCAGTTGGAATATGGTCATCCAGGGCCTTCACTCTTACTGATGGAGTTGGGTTGGGGAGGAGACGATGAGAAGCAAGCACCTTAACAGAGTGAGACGCTTATTTAAGATAGATGGCCCCTGGAGACACTGGCCAGCTTTGCAGAAGCAGATAGTTTTTCTCCCACAATAGCATCATCTTTTCCTGAATGGCTTTGGGAACAGCAGAGAGCCCACCAACTACCCCATCTTGACTGTGTAGAGGAAGCAGAGGGTGATAAGAATGGGCCGCTCAGACACCAGAACCTGGAATGAGACCTTAGGGGGAGTGGAGGTAAAGGAGGTAGACCTCCGATTTCCACCCACAGACTGGCACTATCCAGTATTACACAAAATAAAGAGCAATAGAGTTGACAAGGAAACTGAATCCATGTGTGAATTAATGCACATGTGATTGTGTTATGCACACTTAATTTTATGTACATACTCAGTTTGTTCTTTGATGATTCCGCCATCACTGTATAATAAATGCATGAGTTCCTAGGGCTCCGGGACGAGTGATGTACATTGCATCAAAGGATTCAGGATAAAGACCTTTAGACTGAATGAACTACAGTAAAAGAGCTGCTCCCTGCAGAGGACTGGAGGGGAACTGTGATCAGCAGTGGGAGGCAAGAGAAAAGGCACAGGGACACACAACAGTAGAGGCTAGAGAACATGCACTTGGGCCACACATATAAGAATGGGGTCTGAGCCTGTGATGAAAGAAACTCTGCTCTAAACTGACAAGGTGCATGAAGATGATAGATCCTGGGCTCAAGATACGGTCACTTCTTGGACCTGAGCTTGAACCGTTGGACCTCACCTGAGTGCAGCCCCATCTTCTGTGCGAGGTCAGGGTCTGTCTTCTTCACAGGCACATACAATAAGTGTCTGGTAGGTATTGCATCCTTTCCCCATCAGTCAGGTCTCAAGCCTTATCCATGACTCTGGCATTTTCCTCTCTCACTCTGTCCACCTCTCCCTGGGGCATCAGTCCCTCTGTTACTAGGACATCTGACCCAGCGAGGCATTTACAGTTCTGTCGACTTCTCTTTCTCAGGACTTTGTTAGAAGCATAAAGAGACTTCAAGTAGTGATCACAGTTTCCCTCCCAGTTCACCAACAGGAAAGTGATCGTTCTCATCTTTTTTAACCAAACTTTTATCTCCATGGGGGTCAGTAGTCTTGAAGAATGATCTACTACCTTTGAATCTTGCAGGCAAGATGTGGAAGTATCTACTGCCCATAATTCTTTCGGATCTTAGCATCATCTGCGTGTGCTCACTTGAGTGAGCTGGGAGAATTGACTTCATGATTTCTCTGCTGGCTTCCTGAAAGTCAGAGGTCATTCTGCTCTGATACACCCATCTCTTGCCTTCTGGAGGGTTTGACAGGCTGTTTCCTTTGGGAACAATAGCTGCAGATGCCCATCCTTTCCCCATTCTCATCCATGGGTGATTCATAGCTTCAGCTTCAGATGAGACTAGGAAAATAATAGCAGGATGCTATAGAGCTTCAGATTCTTCTTGGTCTTTATCTTCTACATCAAAAATGCTGTAAAAGGCTCCCTGAGCTCCTTCCTTTCCTCCACCTGTTCCCCCTCCACCCCAAGGTCACCTGTGTGAGTCTTTCATCAAGCCTAGAGAGGAAAGCATCCTTTTCCCAAGCTGAAAAAGACTCACCAGCCATGGTACCTCACACTCACCTTTGATGTGCGGCTGAACTGGCCAACAAGGGGTCCCTATCTTTTAAGGCAGGGTGTGTGCACAGCCTGAGGAATAATGATTACACCTACATATCCGTGTTAGTAATTATTATGTCCTAAGAAGTTTTAAATTATTCTCATTTCCCAAGACATTTTCTGGTTACTGAACCTGAGACTGTAGCAGGAATCGTTCCCATAAGACATTTGCCTCCATTGCTTGGGGAACTGAGACCATAAAACAAATAAGAACGTGCACATAGAGTGAAATATATGTACTAGAGAATCTGCTCTTCATGGAGGTTTCGCTAGATAGTTAATCCAAGTGTCCAGGATTTTGTCCACTTAATCCAGTTCTAAGACTTCTTTTTTTTTTAATTGTGGTAAAATACACAAAACACACAATTTACCGTCTTAATCATCTCTAGGTGTTCAGCTCAGTGGCATCCTCACATTGTGCAGACATTGTCACCACACCTCTAAAACCCTCTATCCTGGGAAGCTGAAACTACAGTCGTTAAACACTAACTCCCCACTTCTGCCTTCTGCCACCATCTCCTTCCTTTCCGTCTCTGCGAATCTGACCGCTCTAACAAGCTGGTACAAGTGGAATCATAACAGTATTTGTCCCTTTGTGGGTGACTCAGTTCACTCAACAGAATGTCTTCCAGGTTCACCCACATGGTACCTGTCTCAGAATCTCTGTCCTTTTCAAGGCTGAGTAGTATTGTGCGTACATGCGTGCACTGTGCATATCCCTGTATCCATCAGTGGACGCTTGGGTTCCTTCTGCCGTTTGCCATTGTGAATAATGCTTCTGTGGGCATGGGTGTGCAGATATCTCTTTACGTTCTGCTTTCATTTCCTGTGGCTGTAGACCCACATCTGGAATTGCCAGATCATGGGGTAATTCTGTTTTTAGTTTTTTGAGGAACTGTAACACTGTTCTTCGTAGTGGCTGCACCATTGGGATTTCCACCAGCAATGCAGAACAGTACAGTTTTTCCACATTCTCACTCATGCTTGCCATTTTCTAGGTTTTTGTTTATCTGTCTTTTTCTTTTCGATAGCACCATCTTAACGTGTGTGAGGTAGATAAGACATCTTGACTCCTTTCCATTGTGTTTCATCTAAGCTCATAACCGCCTCCAGCCACAGATGTGATGTGTGTGCCTGAGAAGCACTTTGATTCCAGGAATGAAAGTGTTTTCTTTCTTCATCTGAGGCTCTTCCTCTTCAGATGGCTACATTTTAAGGGACACTGTATAGCAGAGACAGGGCATGGGTTCTGAAGCCAGAATGATTGAATTGAAATATTAACTGCTGATCTCAGGCAAGGAACTTAACTACAGTTCGGTTTCCCTATCTGCCAAATGGGTGTCGCCATAATTCCTATCTTGTAGTGTTACTGTATAATGAGTATTTTAAAAGTCTTTAAAATAGTACCTAGCTTGGAGGAAGCATTCAACAAATATTGT
This sequence comes from Panthera pardus, assembly GCF_024362965.1. NCBI lineage: Eukaryota > Metazoa > Chordata > Mammalia > Carnivora > Felidae > Panthera > Panthera pardus. Next base: position 111,829,541 of record NW_026526677.1, on the reverse strand, counting down.
GTGTCTATGTGACAACCCCTATTGATTTCATCAAGTCGTTCAACATAAGTGTTCAGCCTAACAGTATACTAAGAACCATTTTTATGTGCCAGACAGTATTATGGATGCTGGGGATAGAGTAGTGACCAAAACAGAGAAAAATTCCTACCGCAATAGAATGTAAATTATAATGAGAGAGACAAAAATACTCATTGATTGCACAGAAAACACTTTGTGTTAAAAGTGATACATGTAAGAGGCGCCTGGGTGGCTCAGTTTTTTGGACGTCCAACTTCAGCTCAGGTCATGATCTCACAGTTCGTCGGATCGAGCCCTGCGTCAGGCTCCGAGCTGACAGCTCAGACCCTGGAGCCTGCTTCAGATTCTGTCTCTCCCTCTCTCTCTGCCCCTCCCCTGCCCCTCTCTCTGTCAAAAATAAAATAAACATTAAAAAGAATTGGAAAAAAAAGAGTAATACGTTTAAGGAGAAGAAAATTAACCCAGGGGAAAGACTGGATTACATATAGAGGGGCCAGAGAAAGCTGCTTCAAGGAGAAAGTCCGTGGTCTTTACAACACATGTTTAATTAAATATTTCAAAAATGAACTCTGTGGCCAACTGCTTCATCAATATACTTGTTGAAAACTGGAGGCAAATCTGGATGATAATATAGATATTAGTTCCTAACAATTAGTTGATGTTTTAACAGTTAAAAGGAAAATAAATTCTCAGAAGAATTGAGGAATGGCATTTTTCACTAGTCGTTTACATGTGCGACATAGTTTGGTCTATCCTTAGAATCTGTGACAGGGGCCACTGGTCAGGTGCCTGCGGGCTGAGGAATATGCTACCTGAGCGAGGTATTTTATGTCATTTATAGATATAAAGGGGGCACCTCGGTGGCTCAGTCATTTAAGTGTCTGACTCTTGGTTTCAGTTCAAGTCATGATCTCATGGCTCATGAGTTTGAGCCCCACGTTCGGCTCTGCACTGACAGTGCACTGACAGTGCAGAGTGTGCTTGGGATTCTCTCTCTTTCTCACTCTCGCTCTCTGCCCCTCCCCCCTCTGTACATGCACTTGTTACCTCTCTTTCTCAAATAAATAACCATTAAAAAGTAAATTAAAGAAATATATATATACAGTTCCAACTGGTTTACTGTTGTTTTACAACACTGTGTAGGTAAAACAAAGCTTGTCTGTGGTTCACATTTGACCCATGTGTGGGTCACCTATTTGACTTTTGTACTCTTGGCAAAAATGGCGTTTACTTTCTTTGGGAAGAAAATCCGCTGTCTCAGCAGTGTTAGTAGAAAATATAATCTGTGCTTTTCTCAAAGTATTTTTTCCTTCCCTTCCTACTTCCCCACCTAAACTGGAGACTCTGTGTGCTCTGGTCATAGGGACTATCTGTGGCAAGGCAGAAATTCGGAATGTCCAGGAAGACACGGGGTTCTAGAAAGAAAGAAAGGTCCACATGCACACACATACACGCACGCACACACATGAAAGGAATGTCACTGTGGAAAACAGAGCGAGAAGAAGAATATCCTCATCATAACAGAGTTTCTGTCTCATGGACAGAGGTGTTGGAGCCCTGCACTCATCTGGGACAACATACCACCCTGTGGAAGCACTGTGACGTGTGTCCTTTCCATGGACTGTGGTCAAGCCATACTTGTAGGAAGCAAAACCACAGGCACCAGGATTGCCAAAGTCAGGCCTGGTTCTCGGTATTTTGGAAGCCCAGTAGAGCAGGAATGGGTCTCAGAGTCCTATGCTGGCTTTAATAAAGATGTCAGTGATTATAATGTTTGTATAGAAAGAATAGGGGTTTTTTTCCCCTCATTTTTTGGAGACTACTCAAGCATGTGTAAATCTGGTCAGACTTCAAGAAGAGGATGGGCCTCCGTCAATGGCTGAAATCGGAACTTCCCACCACTGTTTGGGTAGAGATTTGGATTCAGGTTTAATGATCATGTAACAAATGAATGATGGAACAAAGGAAAAGTAGCCTTTTAAATGACAGGTAATGACTTGAAAATTTAGATCTAGGCCTGTGTCCAATTTCTGGAATTTGATTTGCTGCTGATGGTTCAGATTTATGATCAGATTTGTGCGGGTACAGGGAACGGATGGGATACAGGAGGCACAAGTTTCCTAGACATAACCTGTATCATTTGGAACCCTCTGAGAGACCCAGTTTTTCATCATTCATTCCTCTGTCTATTCTTAGGTATATACCTTCTGGAATACATCTAGTGAATCCCACTTAGTGGGAACACTAATCAAATATGAGATTTTTCCTTTCCTAGAATTTTTTCCTGCCTACCTGGTTTGGTAATCCTTGTTCAGGTTAACTTGACTGTTGTGGGACGCTGAAAGAGTTAGTTACCCATCATAGGCTTAGTTGCCTTCTGTGTACAATTACCCCATCTGTGTCATTGCTATTATCTATGTTTGTTTTGTCACTTTAGTATGATATGTATAAAATCATTGCCTGGCCACAAATGAGAGTGACCGCCATCATACTGACAGTAGTCTTGAAGGAAGGTATTTATTCATAAAGTACTTACCAATTCTTCATATCCCTTATTTAATTTTCTTTTTAAAATGCCTCTCTATGTTAGACAAAATATGTCTCTGTTTAATGAATATCTTAGAATGCTAAGTAGCAGTGGGCCAGAGACTTGCCCAGGGCGAGGGGCCCCTCACTCAAGACTGGGCTCTTTGTGATATGTGGCTTGCGCTCCATCCTAGACTGTGGTAGGAAATGCAGACACCATCAGCAGGTAGCATAGGACCCAGATCCCAGTCTTAAGAAGCTCAAAATAACTCGGGGATGATAGGCATGAGCACAGGAAGAGGTTGTATGTCAGGGGAGGACCCCAGACCAACAGTGCTGTGAGGTCTCAGAAGGGGGCATTGAATGTGGTCTGGAGCAGACAAGAAGGTCTCCCACAGGTGCTAGGACATGCTTCTGGAATCTGTTGGGTGTAGGTATCCAACTAAGTACCAGGGGAAGAAATAGGGTTAATATTTGTTCTGTTCTTTCTTGCCCAGCAACCTGGGAAAAATGGCATTTGGATGCAGCTTCGCCAATAAGGAAATGGAGACTTCCAGAAAAATGAGCTTCTTGTCCAAGAATATAGAGTCAGTGAATGTGACTTCCAGGGAGTTTTGAAATATACCTTGTTTTGAAAGTCACTGTCTGGGCATCTACTTATGTAATTGGGAATGAAAAGCCTCTCTAGGACTTTCTTATGCTCCACAAAGGCAAGATGGTAATGTTTCCCAATCTATGAGAAATTGCTTCTAACTTAAAGGGCAGGAGTTGAGTCTGAATGGTTGGGGCATTGGAGACAGGAGGTGACGACAAATGGCCCACAGTGGTCCACAGCAAGGAGTTTTCTTGGACTGGCAGAGAACCAGGAGGTGGGTTGAGGCTTGCAGAGGTCTGTTTCTGTAGTGGGGTTGCCAGGGGGCTGAATGTGAGATTCCATCAAGTCACTTGCTGTCATCCAGAGCCCTTGAGAGGGAGTGAATCTGAAGGGACACTTGCCTTTTTTAGAAATATAAACAAAACACATTCTGGAGGAAAGTGTCCTTAGACTCCCTGAAATATCAAGAAATAAAATTACACAATTACAGATGAGCATTAAAAACACACTAGGAAACAACCCCTTATGAATGGAGGTTGGCTGAAACAAGAAGCCAGAAATTCAGACTCAGAAGGATTCCCAGATGTTGGGATATTCAGGTAAAAACCACAGATGATCACTGTAGAGAATGCTCAAACAAATCCATGAAGAGAGAGATGTGTAATCGTCATGAAACAATCACAATGAAGGACTGTGAGCCGGAAATAGAAAGTATAGTCAGTGAGATAAAAACTCAAAGGACAAGCTAAACACATACCCCATCGACGAGAGATTGGTGAACTGAAAGGTAAGTGCTCTCTAGAATGGAGCAGGAAGAAATGAGGAGGTGGGAAGTAACAGAGAGAATAAGAGATGAGTAGGTGAGAATAACGAAGTCTAGCATGTAAGCCATGTTAGTGGCCTACTGATACTGTGGCAGATCACCACAAACATAGTGGCTTAAAACAACACACATTTATTATTCACAGTTATGCAGGTCAGTTTTGGTTTCAGTGGCCTAAAACCACAGAGCTGTTTGTTACTGCAGTCTGGGGAATTATCTACTGCTAAGCTCAGTCAGGTCGTTAGCGGAATCCTATTCCATGTGTCGTAGAACTGAGTTTGTGTGTCCTTCCTGGCTGTAGGTTGGGAGGTACTCCTAGCACCTTGTGACCTCTCTCCAGTCCTCACACGTGGCCCTCTGTCTAGATCCGGCAAGAGGGTGTCAAAACCTTCTGAAACTTGGGGTCTTTCCCACTTCTTCTGTATCTCTTATGCTTCCAGCCAGAGAGTTCTCTGTCTTTAAGGACTCAAGTGATTAAACTGGGTCCACTGAGACAATCCAGGATGGTCTCCCTATTTTATGGTCAGTTGATCAGTAACTTTTATTACATCCATCGGGACTCTTTGCCATGTGACATCACATAGTCACAATCATGATGCAAAGGTGTGAAGACCATAGAAGCCAAAATTCATCTTATCTCCTCTCAGAGGAAGAGGCACTGTTTAAAGAGTTCTCAGAATCATGTCAGAATTCAGAATGTCAGAGCTCTGAAAAATAGAGAGCCACAGCTAATGAAGGCCCACTCCGTTAAGTGTGACCAATACAAAGCAGGCCAGTGCCTTGAGCATTGAGATCCATGCTAGCGTTCCCACTTTGCAGTGGGAGTGCAGAGAGCTCTTTGTCAGAGACCATCCAGACTGGTCGAATTTGGGTCATGAATAGGGTGTAGACGTCCCTTTGTGCCTCTCTTCTCATGAAATTGTGAATGAAGAAACTCCTGGAACTGGCATTTGTGGTGTCACCGAGCACGCAGAATACACCCCCATGAGGCTTTGTGAGTGCTCTGGTTACGGTTCGTTTGCGTCCAGCAGAAACCACTTTAGCTGGTGTAACTAGAAAAGGATTCATTGCTGTGCGTAGCTGGCCGCCACCACTACAGCTCACTTCCCAATGTTGTGGTGTTGTGGCCTTGTGCACTACCTTTTCCTTAAGGGGGGGCCAAACCTGGCATTTTGATGCGAATAAACAGAATAAAGTAAATGCGATGAGGTGTGTTCTGGAAAATCAGGTGATGACAAGACCGGTTTCCATCTTGTCCATTTCTCTTTGTTCTCGCTCATTCTGAGGGAAGCTAGCTGCCGTGTTGCGAGCTGCCTTGTGGAGAAACTCACATGTTCAGGAAGTCAGCAGAGCCTCTGGCCAACAACCAGTGATGCACCAACTCCTGCTAGTTGACGAGCAGGGTTCAGCTCACCCTGTGCATGAGTCTGGAAGCAGATCTGACCCTCTTATGGAGCCTTCCAATGAGACAGAAGCCTTGGGTGATGTCTTGTTTGCTACATATTGCCTGGATTCCTATCACATGTAAATGGGGAGGTAGCAGTTCTCTGTTGTGTCAAGCCACTGCATTTTGGGGGCAATTTGTTACACAGTGGTGGGTAATTACTACATGATATCATGGGTAGACAAAAGTCTCCATGAGAGCTTAAGAGCAGAATCTAGACTAATTAGGAAAGCTATATCCAGGGAACACCAAGTCCGAAAGTTAGTGACTAAGTTCATCCATGCATATTCTCTCACAGATGATTATTTCCGTAGGAAATAACATGAGTAAATTAATCCTTATATCCTTCCTTATTAGTTAATTTTGTCCTTCCTCTGTTTACCAACTTTATACCCTTCGTTTTGTCTCGTTTTTGTATCTCTTTTTGCTCTTTTTCTGTCTTACACACATACACACACCATTAGCGACACACCTTTACTTCTTTTTTCTACAAACATCTAAAGATGTTTTCTCCAATTCTAAACATAATGCTAACTTAGCATAATAGGTTTTGAGAAAAGTATATATATACACACATATATGTACACGCATATATATATGCACACACATATACATATATGTATATAAAGCAATAAATATATTTTTATATATACACATACATATATACACATATGTATATATAAAGCAATAAATATTTTATATATACACACACATATACATATAAAAACACATGCACATATATACATATATGTATATAAAAACAATAAATATACATTATATATATGCATATACGTGTGTGTGTGTATATATACATATACATATACATATACATATACATATGGCAATAAAATATGGGAACACATTCTCCACTTTGAATATTCACTGGGACAAAAGAGAGTATACCACAAAGGGAAAGTCCCAAGAGATATCTCCCCCAGAGCATAAGGACTGGGTAATTACAAAGCACTACACAAAGGTTAACTTGCAAATTATTTTATATTTTCTACACTAAGACAACACAAAGTTTTCATTCCATTATCCAGTCTGGATAATAATGATCTTCAGCTTATTCTTAAGATCTGAGGCTATCCTAGGTGTTCAACGCTGGGAATGTAGTGTGGTTGCTAGATTGGGACTATCCCATAGATGAGTCATAATCCTGACTACTACCTGGGATATTATGAGATTAAAACAGTAAGAAGGGAACTGGCAGAAGTCTAGAGTTTGAGGCAGGCAACGAATGACAGGTATGCTACCACGTCTTAAAAGGACTGCATGGCCACTAACTTTGGAGGGTATGCACCATTGTAGCAGCCTTAGCTCAAAGGCAGTGTATTCCATTAAACTTATTTAGCTCCTCCTCCTCTCCTGTACTCTCCAGACATCCCTAACCCTCCTCCTATGGGAAACTGGTTTTCACAATAAGTGGCACATAGATACCTAGTGATTAAAATTATATATATCAGAATACAGAGTGATTTAAAAAAAATTACGATGGACAGGTAAATTTCCTTCAGGAAGTAGATACACAAGGACTAGACTCATGACTTTCTGCAGAACAGAGAGAAATGAGGGTGGCTAGGTGTGGCAGTAGGTGTGACCGTAGGTGTAGTAATTGCTATAACAATGAATAGCTTCAGCATTGTCATGTCCCAAATATGTCTCTACTAGTCCAGGAAACATAAGGAACGTAAAGAGGTGTTTATACTGGTTCCCAGTGCCATGCTTGCGCTTACCCAACATTAAGCTACTTATGTTTATGTAAGAATAATATTTGGAAGTAAAATGTAATAAACTAAAGATGTACATTGTAAAATCTATAGCAACTTCTAAAAAATAGTGGTATAGCTAGTAGTAAGCCAAATCAATACTAAATAGAAATACTCAATTCAAAAGAAAGCAGGAAGAAAAACAGGTAAGACGTATGGAAAACAACCAGCAAGATGTCAGATTTGAACTGAACCAAATTAAATATAAATGTTTAAGTTAAATATCATTACTTTTTTGTGCATTCTGAATAAAAGACACAGATTATTAAAATGTATTAAAAAATAAAACACAATTCTGTGCTGTTTAAATAAATACACTGTAGATTTAAGGATCTATATCCATTTGATATTGTCAACAGGAAAAGAGACATGATTCAAACCCATAGCACAGGACCTAAAAATCACAGACCACGGAAGGAAGGAAGGAAGAAATGAGGGAAGGAAGGAAGGGGAAGGGAGGAAAGATAAATTAATCATTGTAAATTAAAAAAATTTGCTCCTCAAGATACCAATCAAAAATTAAAAACAAGCAGTAACTTGAAAGAAAATATTTCTAATACATGTATCTGCCGAACGTGCTGTAGCAAGACTATTTAAATCCTTACAATCAATAAGGAAAACTACTCAGTAAAAAATGGGCAAATGATGTGGACAGAAGGAAGGTGCACAAACAGCCAAGTATGTGAAGCAATGTTCCACAGCATTAATCATCAGGAAAATACAAATGGAACCCACAATAAGGTATCACTGTGGTGGCCAAAATCTGTAAGTTGCCCAGATACCCATCAGCATGTGAATGGACAAACATATATATTGATACAGTGTAATGCTGAATAATGTTTATACCCTAAAAACATACAAACTACTTACTTCTGTATTCATGAAAGTAGAAAACCCTTAACAGTATTTTATTGATCAGAAGAACATTTACACAAACAGTACGTACCATACAATTCCTTTTACATGAACATAAGGAACTAGTAAAACTGACCTCTGCTTACAGAAATGCTATCAGTAGTTTCCTTGACCTTAGACTGGTGCAATTGACTGTAGTTTGACTTGTTAAAATGATGGAAATATTCTGAAAGTAGACTTTGATAGGGTGTGCATTTGGCAAAGCACGCTGAACTTTATACCCAACGTAGGCTGCATTTTATTGTGTGCAAATTATACCACAGTAAAGCTAATTCATGATAAACCGAGGCAAAAAGTCAAAGGATATGTTCTATCACACAGAGGCAAAGGTTTAAATGCAGGGTTTAAATGGTATACAGACTTTTCAAATAGATGATAATTCACATGTACTAACCCCAGCAAACACATGCTAGAGATTAACCACTGTCAGATATCAGTATCTTATCCATTCTAAAAAGTGTTCATTATTAATCACTTCAGTTTTAATCTGCTTTTTCCTCATGACTTCTGAAAATCTTTACATACTGATTTGCCATAAGCCTTTTTGTGTTTTATGTATGTGTGTGAATTGTCTGTTCAAAGCTTTTGTGGTTTAGTTTCATAGTTTGACTATTGAGAGTGGTTTGTTTCATACACTGTGTATAAAAGTTTTATATATTATGAATAAACGTTCTTTTTCTATTATGAAAAAATTAAATATTCTCTCCCAATCTAGAATCGTCTCTTCAGTCTCCTTAATGTGACTTTAGATGAGGAAACAACCTTATTCCTGATAAAGTCAAATTTATTGTTTTTAAGAGACTGTGCTTTTGATGTTGTGGCAAATAGTTGTATATATAACCCAAGGTTGCAAAAAATTCTCTCCTCACTTTTCCTCTAGAACATTCCTAATTATAGGTTTTATATTTAGGTATCTGGCAGATTTGGGATTCATTTTTACATAGAGTTTTCGGGTGAATAGGAGTTTACTATTTATATAGGGAGGTCCAGTTGTCTTTGAAACATTCACTGAAAGCTCTCCCTTCTCCACTGAATTGCACTCATAGTGTTTCCCAAACAAATCAGTTGCCCTTATATGTTTGAGTCTGGATTCCAGTTTTTTCCTCAAAACTTGTTACTGTGAGGCTTTGTTTTTTTTCAACCATACAGAAAAACTGAAAGAAAGGAAACAGTACAGTGAACAACATTACGTCCACCTCCAACTGTTAACATTTTTCTGTATTTGTCTTATCTCAGTTTCTCCAAGGTGTGTGTGTGTGTGTGTGTGTGTGTGTGTGTGTGTGTGTGTGTAACTGCTTCTCCCCGCCACTGTGCAGGCTGTCACCAGCCTTCCTCCAACACTTGCTTTCTTTGTGGCAGAGCCCTTGCTGGGGGACTCGTAAGGAATGTTTCATTAGGTTGTGCCTCAACTCCACCAGATAGGTGCTATTGTGATTTCCATTTTTATGGAAGGGACTTAGGCATGCCAGTGTCTCATTTCTGATCTCATAGGATAAACATTCAGTCTTATGCCATCAAATATGATATTAGTTGTAGAATTTTCACAGCAATTCTTCATCACTGTAAGAATAATTTTCCTCCTAAGTTGCTGAGGGTCTTTTATAAGAAAAAGGTGTTGGATTTTGTCAAATGGTTGTTCCAGGTCTTGAAATGGCCACATAGGTTTTCATCCTTCCTTCCTTCCTTGAATTCCTGGGATAAACCATACTTGGTCATGAGGTATTTCATATATATATATATATATATATATATATATATATATATATATACACACACACACACACACACATACATATATATACACACACACATATATATGTATATTTTATTTATATATAAAAATTATATATTTATTTTTATATATTTATATTATATATTATTTATATTTATATTATATATTTATTTTTATATGTTTGTGTATATATGTGTACATGTGTATATATACATTATATTATATTTATTATATCATATTATATTATATTATATTGTTGGAAATGCTTGCTTAAATTTTGTTGGGAATTTTGTATCTACATTCATGAGGAATATTTGTCCATATTTTGCCACTCTTATTATATCACTATCTGGTATTGTTATCAGTGAAATGCTGGCCCCATAAAATGAGTTCTGAAGTATTTCTTACTTTTTAGTTATCTGGAGGAGTGTATATAGAACCTCTATTATATCTTCCTGAAATGTTTGGTATAATTCACAACTGAAGCCTTTCAAGCCTGGAGTTTTCTTTGTGGGAAAGTTTTTAAGCACAAACTTAATTTGTGTAATTTATATAGGGCTCTTCTGGCTATTTATTTCTTCTTTATTGAGCTTTAATGGTCTGAGTATTTCAAGGAGTTTATTCATTTCATGTAAGTTATAGTAATCATTTACAAAGTGTTGTTAATTATATTCCCTTATTGTCCTTCTACCATCTGTAGGATCATAGTGATGTCATCTTTTCCTTCCTGATAATAGTAATTTTTGTTTCTATTTTCCTGTTCAGTCTTTTTGGAGTTTTACCAATTTTATTAATCTTCTAAGAGGGCCACCTTGTGATTGCATTTGCTTTCTGTATTGCTTTTATATTTTCTTGTTTATGAATCTCCATTCTTGTCTTTCTTATTTCCTTTTGTTCTTAGATTTCTTTTCATTTGTTCTTTCTCTAGTTTCTTAAGGTGGATGATGAAGTCATTGTTTGGAGACATTACTTTCTTATTAATTTTATCATATAGTGCTTACAATTCCTCCTGAAAGCTTCTTTACTAGCATCCCACAGTTTTTAATATGTTTTAATTAACATTCAATTAAAATTGATTGCTAATTTCTACTTCAGTATCTCCTTTGATCCCTGTACTCTATAGAATGTATTATTTAATATCAAATATTTGGAGATTTCTACAGACCATCCCATTATTGATTTCTAATTGTATTCTAGTTTGGTTAGAGAACATGTTTTGTATGACTGGAAATACTTTAAGTTTATTTAGACCTGTTTTGTGGCCCCAAATATGGTTTATTTTGGTTACTATTCCATGTGTACTTGAAAGGTTGTATTCTATTTTTGACAGTTTTACACATACCAGTTGGGTCAAGTTGTTTGATTATGTTGTTTGTGCCCCCTTTCTGTCGATCATTGAGAAAAGGTTAACAAAATCGCTGACTTGAACTGTACATTTGTCTATTTCTCTTTGCAGTTCTATCCATTTTTGATTCTTATATATTAAAATTGCTTTTAAGTGTCTAAGTGTTTAGAATTTTTATGTCCTCCCCATGGATGGATCCCTTCATCCTTATGGGTTTACATATTTTTATTCCTGCTCATATTCTCTGATAAGAAATGTACTTTATCTGAATCTAATCTATTCCACTTTATTGTTGACTAGTGTTAGCATGATATACTTTTTATATTATTTTATTTGTACACTGTTTGTCTCATATATAAAGTGTGTTTGCTGTGGGGAGCGTTTAGCTGAGTCTTGTGGGGTTTTTTAATACAATCTCATAATATCTAACATTTAATTGGTGTGTTTAGACCACTTACATGTAATGAAATTATATACAAGTTAGGTTTAAATCTATTTTGTTACTTTTTATTTTTATTTATTTGTTTATTTTTTAAGTAATTCCTGTGCCCAATATGGTACTTGAACTCATGACTCATGACTCGAACTCATGATCAAGAGTCACATGCTCCACGGACTGAGCCAGCCAGGCACCCCTGTCTTGCCACTTTGTAAAATTTGTTTTATCTGGTCTTTTTTTCCTTCTTTCCAGTGTTTCTGCTTTCCCTTGGATTGTTATTATGATTTATTTTATGTCTTTTTTTGGCTTATTAGCCATAATTTTTTATTTTGTTCTCTTAGTGGTTAACTCAGTGTTTATAATGTACAAATTTAGCTTGTTAGAGTTTCACCACACACGTTATTATTTCAGAGTAACCATCAAGTTTCCTTTGGAGGATGTTTGTAAGTAATAACATATAACATTAAATATCATAACATTTATTATATTAATAATACAATTTAATATATATATTATATATTATATATTATATATTATATATTATATATTATATATTATATATTATGTATATATATATTTTTTCCATGTGGTTACCATTTCTGGAACTTTGTATCATTTCGATAAATCTATATTTCCATATGGTATCATCTCCTTTTGTCTGAATGACTTACATTAACATTTCTTACAGTTCATGTTGGAATATTTCAGCTATTGTACAGTTGAAAAAGTCTTTACTTCACCTTTGATTTTGAAAAATATTTTCTGTTTTTCTCAACTTAAAATTTTTCCGATGACTTTTTTTGGTTTCTTTGTTTTTGTCTTTCACTACTGTTTTCTAGCATGGATTGTTTTGATAAATAGTCTGCTGCTGTTCTTTACCTTGTTTCTCTATATGTAGCATGGTTCTATTTCTCTTTATTTGTTTTCCTCTCTTTACTTTTAGGACTATCTTTATCAGTGGTTTAGAGAAATTTAATGATGGACCTTGCTATATGAGTTTTCCATTTTTTTAATAGTTCAGGTTTGCCCTTTTTAAATCTATGGGCTTGTAGTTTTCATTACATTTGTTAAACATTTGGCCATTATTTTCTCGAATATTACTATCTTGCTCCTTCCTCTGCCGGGCACCATTTACAAATATCTTACGCCTTCATAGTGTGTCCCACAGCTCACTGACCCTTTATCTTTTCTGTTATCAGCTTCTGTTCTCTGTGCTTTGTTTTGTGTAGTCTCCTCAAGTTCACGCATTTTTCTTCTAAATCATCTGACCAGCTATTAATGCCATCCAGTGTACTTTCCACTCACACATTCTAGCTTTCATATCTCAAATGCAGTTTAGATCTTTTAATATCTTCCATGACTAAGTGTTTGAACATATGGAATACTGTTGCACTAATTGGTTATTGTCCCTTTCTGCAAATACTAAGTTCTATACCAGTTACGAGTGAGTTTTGATGGATTATTTCACAAACTTTCACTTTATGGATGCTCATATTTTACATGGGATTCTTCTTTGTTCTTTCTCACAGAACTCTCTTATTCCATAGAAATTGGAAATGGCATATTTTTTAATATAGTGTCGTTTACTGTTTATATCTCCTACTAGAATATTAGCTAAGCAAGGAAGGACTCTGTCTGTTATCTTTTATTGTTTCACCTGTATCAGGTAGCCCTAGTTCTTATTTGTAAAGGGAGTGAATAAGTATTTATCAAAAATAAATGTTTACTCCAAATTTTTTTCCATAATCTGAATATTTAAGGAAATATTGTTCTATACCACATGTGATCTTCATAGATCATATTTTTCTTGATAATATTCTGCATCCTATATTTCTTTCACTTTCTTATAACCCACATTTTAAAATATTTTGGATATAGAAATTTAACACATAGTAACTCTCTTTGCCTACCGGAACTTAGTTGCAATTATTTGAATTATTTGCAAATAATTACAAGGCAAGATGTGCTGCAGTATGAATAATGTCCTCTCATTTGTGTAAAATATGCAGGTGGGTTTTCCTATAAATTGATTTTGGCTTGTGAAATAAACAGAATAACAGGTAATACAGTACTTACCATCACAGATATTTCTGTCAGATGACAATACTACTGGACAGAATGTTTTTGAACATAATTTCTGAGTTGTGTGATGATGACAGTGGGGCCACTTGCCCTTCTCCAGGAAACATTGTCTGTGCATAAAGGAAATTATGCATTTTGAGTTACAGCCTTCTTTAAAAAAAAAGCCATATATTGTATTTGTCCCCACACAGGCTTACAGAGGTAGGAAAAACAAAGATTTCTGTGCCTGGCTTTATATACAGAGTAACTTGATGAACTTAGATTGAACTATAAAAGATACTATGTAAGGGTTACAGGATCACAGATGAAGGGAGCGGGTTCTAGAATCATAGTTCTGAGGTTCAAAATGTAAAACTGATTAAGTTTAGACTGATACTATAGATAATATTTTCTAGCCAATGTTTTCTCCTTTAGTGTTAAAAAATTTTCTGGAGGTAGAACAGCTATAGACTGATGAAGTAGGTATTAAACCCACATCTGTCTGTCTCATAAGGTGCTTTAATAACATCAGTAATCCCTGCTTCAGATACCAAGCCAGCCATCCTGTACCCCTCTGGATACTCTTCGTAAGTTAACACTGGGTGGTCCAATTCCTAGATTAGTCATAGACTGAGATTGCTTTTGCTAAGGCTGCTGGATTCTGGTTTTTTAGTAGCCCATTCCTGGGAACAAAAGCCTACATGTTTGTGACTTTGGAATGGTCCAAGGTTCTAAATAATATAGACTTTTTTTGTTGGTTGAGCTAAAATAGTCTAAACATCCAGTCAAACAGACTTGGATTTATATCTCGTCAAATGCCCAGTGTTTACTCAGGCAGTTTATGACTTCTGTGAGCTTTACTTCCCTTTTCTATGTGAGTGAGATAATAGTGTTTACCTAATACAGATGTGCTAAAGAGTAAATTCAATGTACTTACATATAAATAATGTATTTATTTTATGTGCAACATGTTTATATTCATATATATAAAATGCATGCATACATATATATGTATTTGCATAAAATAAATAAAATTATATATATTAGGTAAGACTCGAACTTTTGCTTGAGCATTTTAGAAATTCTGTCTGCCTTTTTCCAAGCCTTGGAGCTCTCTCTATCATACTATCTTTAAAAAAAAAAAATTACATCACCTTAAATATGATGATTTTAAGAAGTGATCCTCTCAAACTCTTTGCTCTCCCTAGGTTCTAGGTTATAATCTCACTTTACCAGATGCTACTAATTATTTGATGATTTTTTTACCAATATTTCATACCTAGATTTCTTATTTTCCAAGCCAGAAAATATGCTTTCTGAAAAAAAGGTCATGTCCTCTTCTTTTAAAAAAAGAAAGAAAAACGAAAAACAAAAAACAGCTCTTCTGAGCAGCACAAGCAATGCCATTGTGTGTACTAGACTCACTAAGCCACTGCTGTTCTGAGGCTGTTGGGTGATCCCGTACTCAGAGATATGGCGGTGTGGTGTCTCTGTGGGCGGGGCAGAGCTTCAGGGGAGACTGGGCTTCCAGAGAGAAGCTAGAAAAGAAGGCTGCAGGAACCTGGACGGGCCCTCCCTTCCTTCACAGGCACCCTTCAAGTCGCTCAGCTCATGTGCTTTCCTGGGATAAACCATGTAGGCAAAAGCTGGCCTCATTCCTCCAAATCCTTGCCTCCAAACACACCTTTTAAGTGCACAGTTTAATTACTTTTGATAAATATATACAGTCATGTAACCACCACCACAGTCAAGGTATAAAACGACCCTTCTTCTTTCCCCTCGGACCATCGTTGACCTGGTTTTGTCCCCATACCTTTGCCGTTTTTCTAATGCCATATCAATGGAGTCTTGTGAAATGAAGACGTTCGGGTCTGGATTTTTCCATTCATGTAGCTCTGTATTAAATGTTGATCTCTGTCATGTGAAATACCTGAGGCTCAGGGATCATCAAATTTTGATCAGCAGATGTTGAAATTAAAGCCATTTCATGCCACAGTTTTAATAATTCTATGTAAAGATAATTTAGAGTTAATACCATCTCGTCTCTTATGGTTTATTGAAGGTGGATGATGTCTCTGTTTAAGCTGGATACCAGTTTCTTTTTCCCACCCTCTGAATACTCTTTCCAAAGACATCTGTTTGGTACAGTAGCACAAAAGTGAGCTGTGGGCTCCTTTTCACTAGATGTGAACCACAGTGTAGCCCTCAGCCTGCATGACACATACTTCCCTGACGGCTGGACCCCATCTGAACTTACCACCTCTGCAGGCCTGGGTGATGACCTTGGGTATTTTCCTTCAGTGGGAGCAATTGTGGTTGTTGAGAATCTGGAAGATGGCATCATAAGGTAGCGTGTTTGGCTTTTCATTTCTGTGCCTCGTCCCACAGACTCTACCCACGATGCCATGAGACACGAACGCCAAGAATGCGCTGTCTGAGGACTTGTGCTGTGGGCACGCAGCAGATGTCCTTAGCTCCAAATCCATGGTCTGAAAGAGAGTAAATCTTTAAACATCAGATCATAATACCTACCCTTTCTACCATCCATGATTTGAGCAATAAAAGTATAAATGTAAAGTGCCTGGCACAATATTTGTCACATTAACCACTTGGAAGTGTGCAATTCAGCAACATTCAATACGTTCACAGTGTTGTATAACCATCATCACTATCTATACCCAAAACTTGCATCGTTTCCAACAGAAATTCCGTACCCATTAAACAATACCTCATCCTTATCCTGTTTTCCTGGCTCTTGATATCCTCTATTCGCCTTTCTTTCTCTATGAATCTGCCTATTCTAGGTACGTCATGTGACTTGTCCTTTTGTATCTGGCTTATTTCATTAAATATGTCTTCCAGATGCATTCAAGCAATAGCATATATCAAAATTTCATTCCTCTTTATGGCTGAAGAACATTCCATTTTATGGATATACTACATTTTGCTTCCGCATTCATTTGTTTTTGGGTATTTAGAGTGTTCCCACCTTTTAGCTTCTGGGAATAAGGCTGCAGGGAGCATTGGTGTACAGATATCTATTCAAATCCCTGCTTTCAATTCTGTTGGGTATATACTTAGGGGTGGAAGTGGTGACTTTTATGATAGTATAACATCTTGAGAAGCCACCAAACTGTTCTCCATCGTGGCCGCACAATTTCATATTCCTACCAGCGATGTTCAGATTTCCAACTTCTCCACGTCTTCACTAATATCTGTTATTTGTGGTGTGTGTATGTGTGTGCTTTAATAGCCCACCTGGAACATGTGACATGGCATCTCACTCTTCCAACCTGTACTTCCTTGTGGACTAATGGTGTGGAGCATCTTTTCATTTGCTTATTAGCCATTTGTATATCTTTTTTTGGAAAAATGACTATCCAAGTCATTTGCCCACTTTTAAATCAGATTATTTATTTTGTTGTTGTTACTGAGTTTTAGATGTTCTTTATGTATTCTGATTGTTAATCCCTCATCTGGTCTAAGGTTTGCAAATATCTTCTCCCATTCTGTAGATTATCTTTCACTTGTTGATTATATTCTGTGAGGCATAAATATTTGTAATTTTCATGAAGTCCAGTTTATCTATCTTTTTTCTTTTATTGCCTATTCTATTTGTGACATAACCAAGAAATTGTTTTTAATGTCATAGAGATTTCTATAATGTCTTTTTCCAGGAATTTTATAGTTTCAGCTCTCAAGCTTAGATCTTCGATTCATTTGGAATTAGGTTTGCATAGGGTGTAAGGTAAGGATGCACCTCTGTTCTTTTGCATTTAGATACCCAATTTTCCTAGCAAGAATTCGTCAAGAATAAAGTGTGTTTCACCCCTTGATTAGTCTTGGTGCCCATGTTGAAAATCAATTAATCATACATCCAGGGGTTTATTCCTGGGTGCTGTATTCTATTACATTGATTTATATGTCTGTTCTTATGCCAAACAAGTGTATTGTTTTAATTACTGTAGCTCGGCGGTACACTTCGAAGTGGGGAAGTATAAGTCTGCTAACTTTATTCTTTTTACTTTTTTTTTCAACATTGCTTTGGTTATTCAGGGCCCCTTGTAGTTTCATATAATTTTGAGAATCAGCTTTTCCATTTCTGCAAAATCAATAAACACAATAAGAAGTCTCTTGGAATTCTGATAAGGATTATGTTACAGCTGTGAATGACTTTGTGTAGTACCAACATCTTAACGACATTGTCTTCTTATCCATGAAAATGAACTCTGTTTCCATTTATTTAGATCTTCCTTAATTTCTTCAGCAATGTTTTTAGTTTTCAGTAGATAAGTCTTTCACGTCCCTGGACAGATTCATTCCTAAATATTTAATTATTGGGGGCGGTATAGTAAATGAAATTGCTCTCCTAATTTTCTTTTCAGATGTTCATTGGTGCTGTGCAGAAACAAAGCTGATTTTTGTGTTCGTGTTGGTGTCATACCCTGCAACTTTGCTGAATATGTTTATTAGTTCTAGTAGATTTCTTGTGAATTCTTTGGGATTTCATCTGTGAATGGAGATAACTTCACCTCTTTACTTATAGCTTGGATGTCTTTTATTTAATTTTCTTATCTAATAGCTCTGGCTATAATTTCCAATATAACGTTGAATAGCATCAGTGCAAGTACCCTTGTATTGTACCTGATCTCAGTGGAAAAGTTTCCCATCTTTCACCACTGAGATGTTATTTGTGGGTTTTTCATATATACCCTTTATCATGTTGAGATATTTTTCCTCTATTCTTAGTTTCCTGAGAGTATTTATCATGAAAGGATGTTGGATTTGGTCATATGTTCTTTTATGCATCATTTGAGATTATCTGTTTTTTTCTCCATTCTATTAAAATCATATATTACATTGATGGATTTTTTTTTAATGTTGAAACACCCTTACCTTTTTGTGATAAATCTCACCTATCAGGGGGAATAATCCTTTTAATATGCTGTTAGTCATGATTTCGTAGTATTTTGAAGATATTTGCACCTATATGCACAAGGGATATTGGTCTGTAATTTTCTTCTCTTATGATGTCTTTATCTAATTTTATTATTCTGGTTTCAGAAAAAGTTGGAAGGCACCCCCAGCTCTTCGCCATTTTTTTTTAAGAGTTTGAAAAGGATTGGTGTTACTTCTTTAAATGTTTGGTGGAATTCACCTCTGGTCCAGGACTTCTTTGTTATGCAGTTTTGGACTGCTAAGTCAGTTTCTTTAGTAGTGTAGATTTATTCCGAATCTCTCTGTCTTCACAATTGAGTCTTACTACATTGTGTGTTTCTGAGCATTTGACCATTTTATAATCTGTTATTCAGTTTATGGGTGCACAGTTGTCTCTGGTACCCTCTTTATTCCTTTTTTATCTCTGTAAGGATAGAAGTAATGTCCCCACTTTAACTTCTGATTTTAGTTATTTGAAACCTCATTTTTCCTTCTTTGTCCGTTTGACTAAACATTTTGCCAGTCTTTTCAAAGAAGCGAGTTTTGGTTTTATTAATTTTCTGTCTTATTTTCCTGTCCTATTCAGTTTTCCTACATTTCAGCTTCAGAAATACTTTCCGGGTCCCTACTCTCACTTTGTTCATATATCTTGTTCCTGTCTTTGCCCATGTCTTTTTCTGGCTTTTTGAATATCTTTAAGTTGTTTAAAGTCTTTGATAAGTCTTCTACCTGGGATTCCTCAGGGATGGTTTCTTTACATTCATTCTGTTCCTTTGAATGGTTCATACTTTCCTTTTCCTTCATGTACCTTGTGATGTTTCATTAAAAACTGGATATTTGAATTCTATAATGTTATAACTCTGAAAATCAGGTTTTTCCTGTCCCCCAGGGTTTATGGCAGTTGTTATTGTTCCTGTTGTTGTTGTTGTTGTTGTCATTATTGCTTGGTTTATTTCTGGGCCAGAGGTCTGCTTAAGGTGAAAGCTTAAGGTTTTCTCAGGTATTTTCTGATCATGGGCACAAGCAGCGCTTTCCTAAATTTTTGAACGTCCAAAACAAAACAAACCAAACAACAGCTAGCAGGTGCAGCTCCGTTAAATTTTCTGGAAGTCACTTTAGTCCATGGGGATTGAAACAATGGCAGCCAGCTTCTCTGCCGACCAGAGAGGGATCCAACAGAGCAAATACGTGGAGAGAACACAGAGCCCTGATATTTGGAGGATCAGGTCCTGATTGCTCCCCGTAGGCCCTCCAAGTGGCACCAACAATGCAGCCTGCGGTCCCCACAGCTGCCTGCCGTGGGAGTGGAGGAGGGAGGGGGCATCGCTAGGTAACAGTACATCCACAGCTGAAATTGGTGGAAATGAACAGCAACCCACCAGTAGGGCTGCTCCCTGGTTGCTGCAGAGTTCTGAAATCATCTCTTCAGATTCTTGGCATTTCCTACTCCTCTGTCCTCCCTGCTGTGTCTCCTGTGCTGGGTATTTTTTACTTGAACTTCCTAGGTCCTTCCTTTGCTCTTATCGTCCTTGTATTGTCACTCTGTGGATCGTGCTCCTGGGGCTCCCTTATCAGCAAACCTGAACACCAGCAGGAGATTGGAAGAGATTTGGGAGCAGAAGAGGAGTGAGGGTGTCTGCCCTCTGCATACCCACACACCCCAGTGTCATGCCCTGACGACAGTGCCTCCCGGGACCACTCTTTGCCCAGCTCCCGCCACATCATAGCATTCTGGAAAAAAGTGTGTGTATGTGTGCATATATGTGTGTGTGCACACGTGTGTGTGTGCGTGTGTGTGCACATGCGTGGCTTGCTTGTGTAATGTCTAAAGTGAGCAATTTTTGGTTTAATAATAATAAAATAACTGCAGTAATAATGACAGTATTATGACTCAGATATATACACACACGCACACTTACATGTGTGTATGTGTGTGTGTGTACTTATATGTGTGTATATACACCACTCAAAGGAGTTATGGATTATAGATACTGGCTCTAACATTTTCATCTGAAACTTTAAGAAAGTGAGGTTCAGATATCATATATTTTCACCCATATGTGGATCTTGAGAAACTTAATAGAGGACCGTGGGGTAAGGGAAGGGGAAAAAATAGTTACAGAGAGGGAGGGAGACAAACCATAAGAGACTCTTAAATACAGAGAACAAACTGAGGGTTGATGGGGGGGATGGGGGAGAGGGGAAAGTGGGTGATAGGCATTGAGGAGGGCACTTGTTGGGATGAGCACTGGGTGTTGTATGGAAACCAATTTGACAATAAATTATATTCATAAAGTAATAATAATAAAACTAATAATAATAACAATAGATTCCAACATACTTCCAAAAGAAAGAAAGAAAAGAAAAAAAAAGAAAAGAAAAGAAAAGAAAAGAAAAGAAAAGAAAAGAAAAGAAAAAAGAAAAGAGAAAAGAAAAGAAAAAAGAAAGAAAAGAAAAGAAAGAAATAATTACAGGGGCACCTTGGTGACTCAGTTGGATGAGGGTCCAACTCTTGATTTCGGCTCAGGTCATGATCTCAGAATTGGGGGATTGAGCCCTGCATTGGGCTCTGTGCTAAAAATGGAGCCTACTTTAGATTCTCTCTCTCTCTCTCTCTCTCTCTCTCTCTCCGCGCCCCCCCCCCCAATCATTCTCTCTCTCAAAATAAATAAATAAGCATTTTGGAAAACGAGTTCCAGAGAAGTTAAATGACCAGCTTCATATTACAAAGCTGGTTAGTCATTATGCACTTCCGGATGTGTGGGTGCATACGTACTACACAGGGAAGGGGCTCTCCCCCATGACTGTGAGTCCCTTCTACAAGCACAACATAGCCCAGGTCTTCAAGTACTCTTTTCATCCCAGTGATGTCCTGGCAGGGCCCATTAAGCCTGGAACATGGACACACTGTGTCACTGGTGATGAGAGCCAGACAAGTGTGACCCCTGCCCTTGTCTCATGGTGGATAAATCTTCAGAACAAAAGCAGGTCAGATGTATCACGCTTCTTCTCATACACCCACAGCATAGTCAGACCTACACTTTTGAAGATCAGTCAGCTCTTTGTTTACCTGCTAATTTTGGCCAGAACTATTTCTGTACTCTCTCTTACTAATGGACAGTGGGAGGAATTTCTGAAAAGAAGCAGAGGGGATGGAGAATCGACTCTCACCCAAGGTATGATTAAAAGAACAAAACCCCAGAGCAGTGAGCAAGAACAGGTGTAAGCTTTTTATTCATTCATTTTTGTGGAATAACTAGAATATTTTTCCTCCTTCTTTCTCCCCTCTCTTCTCTTTGGCTAAACTGTATCTATTATTCAAGATCCATCTCAAATTTTTTGAACATTAAAGATATTCTCTACCTACTTCAGTCTACACTGATCAGAACTGACCTCTTTTGTGGCAGGCCATTACACATCTAGCCCATCTCCCTGTCCACCAGCCCTCAGTTTGTTCTCTGTATTTAAGACTCCCTTATGGTTTGCCAAAGTGGCATTTTTAAAAGGAACTCTTTCTTCAGTTCTGAACTTCATTTATTGAACCTTCTGCCCTTAGTGATTGCACTAAGATCTACAGAAAAACACATGAATATCCTCAAGAATAAAACTTGCATAGACACCCATCAGACAATTTTATGATCCCTTCTCTGTGGAGATACTTTGGATTAACCTTGCCTTCTGGGCAGTTGACATGGAATGAAACACTCCACTGGATTCTTATCACACTTAAAATAATATCCATGTGGCTATATTGCCATTTGAGGAGCTCTGTGATCAAGTCTCTGCCTCAACTGTGGCTTTATTTCATTCTTGCTCAACAACAGAAACAATTTTCCTGTGTGTTTCTCACACACCCCCTGCCTGTTGCTGCCTTGAGAACTTTGCTCTTATCTTCAATATTTGTGGTTTTCTTTCCCTGCATCCAGGTAAGACTGACTTTTGTCATTCATGTCATTAGCATGACCGTAATGGATCACCTACTCCAGGCAGCCTTTCACTCATTTGCTACCTACCCTATCCTGTTATTATCTTTTGTTTTTCTTTATAGCTCTTACCAATATCTGCACATCTTTTGTTTATTTTTTTTACTTCTAATCACGACCCCCTTCTCACCAGAGTCTCAAATCCATGTGAGTCTTATTTTAAAGTTATATATGCCCAAGATGAGAAACAGTGATTGGCAATAGTTACTCCAAGTTACCAATGAATAAAGAAATAAGGGATGGAAAGAAGGAAGGAAGGAAGGAAGGAAGGAAGGAAGGAAGGAAGGAAAGAAGGAAGGAAAGAAGGAAGGAAGGAAAGAAGGAAAGAAGGAAGGAAGGAAGGGAAGAAGGACCAAAAACAGGGAGGGACAGAGGGAGGGAAGGAGGAAGGAAGGAACTGTAAGTTTTAAGAGTTTCAGATTAAACTTGACCTAAATTGTTTCACACACTGCCTCCCACGGGCAAGGTGGGCTGTAGGACATCTGGGCCTTATTATCAATTTAGTACAAGGCCCTTGAAATGAGAGTGAGTGTGTTTTGCTAGAAGAAGCCCAGTGTGACAGGAGCATGGATTGCTGTGCAAATGGGGTCAGAGCTGAGACAGGGGAAGTAGCATGTGTGCCAATTTAGGAACTGTGGGCTTTGACCTCAGGAAAATGAGAGGGCAAAACGTTTCAAGTTATGGAAAGACATTTTTTTGAGCACTCTATTTTGTCCACTGTTACCTTATTGTCATTAGCATTTAGTATGTTTCCTGAAGCAACAGTGTTGGATCTGGCACAATGAAAACCATGAGAAACATGTCTAGATTTGTAATAGTAAAATTAAAATAATAATAAATAATAAAACAAGAAGTAGGGAAAAATGGCACTTTATTTATGCAGAATAAATGGCCTGTAGTTTCTATCATTGTCAAAAAAATGTGAATTGCATATTTTAGGGTGGGGGGCATATTGCCAGATATTGACGTGATTTGAAGTGGGGGGTCAAGAGCCATCGGTCAAAAAATAATTTTTTAGATGTCTTTGGTTCAAAAAGGTGGTTTTATTACATCATGGGGACAGGACCCGTGGGCAGAAAGAGCTGACCGGGCATTGTGAGGAGTGACTGGTTATATACTATGGAGTTGGGGGAGGTAAAGACAAAGGAAGTGTCCAAAAGGATTTTCCAAAATCCAACACAAAAGTGTCCAAAAGTTACAGAAGACTCAGGGGATCCTGGTGGCCTACCTCTTGTCAAGTTAAGATTGTTTTTCCCTCTAGCAAAACATTAACATTTAGACAGTTGGGATTTTGGGGAGAAATGTTATACTCTGCCTGTAAGTATTTGTCAGTAGGCTATGAGTTATAAGGAAACTTAATTCTATCTACATTTCTTTTTGCCCTAGTTCTCCATATCAAAATGGCTTAAGAGTGTATCTCAGTCAGGTGAAGAGAGAGGGAGCCAGGGGAAAGTCCTTCTAGTTTCTCTTCAGGAACCTTCAGGAACCACAAAGGTGTACTATTAATGACCAAAATAAAGGTCTTTGTCTTGTATTTACTTGGGGAATTCAGAATAAAGTCTTTCAAGTGATTTCTGGAGGACTGAATTGCTACCCTCTAACAGATACTTCAAACAAAGAATAAGATGTGGTATAAACATTGGAGCAGAGCACTAGAAGAATTTTGTAGAGACAGAGCAAAGGAGAACAAAGAGAGCAGGTCGGGTGATTTGTGGCCTGTGAATGGGAGCCCGAGGGTGAGTAGATAAAGGAGGTTAAGAGCTGTCTAGTCCTTTATTGTCCTGAAAGTGAATAAGAAAGCAGAAACTGGGTGCCCAGAGACAAGGGCAACTTGAGACATTCCTTAAGCAGAATTGAGGAATCTTACCTAAAGAAAATCCCAACTCGCAAGTAGGGATGGAACCTGTCTTGCAGATACAGTCAATAAATATTTGGCTGGCACGAGACCTTTTGCACACCATGATGTTGACCAAGTCACGGGCCTTCCCAATAGTTGTGATAATTTCCTTTATCACTATTTCGATCTCCTCCTGGTTCAGTACCTTTCTGCCTAGCACAGAAGATTCAATGAATGAGGTTCAGAAATGAAGAAAGAGTTCCAGCAATATATTGTGTCCTCAGATACTGAGTTAACAAACGTTTGCCTTTTTTCCATGAACTTCTTATCTCTTGGAAGCACAGAAATGTTGAGATTTATAAACACCTTAAGAAATACCACTCTATCACCTCAATACTGGGATACTCCTTTTTCTATATTTCCTCTTTATTGGTTAGTTATCCCGAAGAATGGCTGACTTACCAAATCCAAGAGCCCTCCCATCAGTGCTCATGGCCAGAATTCTAACCCAGCTAAGTCAAAACAAGGCTAAACTTATCCAAGCCATTCTTGTTCTGCTTTCTTGAGTTATCATGAAGAGCCCAAGGAGCTTGACCTGAGCTATGGCCCTGATGAATATGTCTGTGGAAATCAGAATCAGTAAAGGTCATATTCATATCATTTTAATTTCTCTTATTTAAGGACAGCAATTTGAGCATTCAGGGAAGATTCACAGAAGAACCTCAGGAAATGAGGTCACCCACCTTCCTGGCATTTACTTTTCCCTCTGAAACATCAGGAAAAGCCAGCTAAATACCTGGCTTATGGACACCCACACCTCATACCCTAAGAAAACATAAATGAGTAAAGAAGGCCCCTTCCTCTCTTCTCTAGACAACTACTGTTCATACAAACTATACAGAGTCCAGTTCAACAACAACTAAACTTGAAGTGAGTCAATATTGTCCCCCAAAATCCCTCCTAAAAACACAGCTGATAACAAACAAATAACCAAAGACCTTCCCAGCCATGGTGTCTATGGCTTTCATGGGGCTGGAAAAAAAAGCGAAGGGGAAAAAAAAAACAAACTCAAAGTAATCAGGGTCCTCTTGTCAGATAGGGCATGTTCACATCTTGGGGCACAGCTATGTGGATGGCTCTATATCTGCACGTTTTTGTTTGTTTAGGAGACTATTTTCACCTCTCAAGAGTTCTTTTAATGAAAGAAAGTCCGTAGGTTGCTTTTTCATTTTTGTGATTAATTCCTTTACTGTGCAGAAGCTTTTCAGTTTGATGTTGGGCCAGTAGTTTATTTTGTGTTTGTGCTTGTATCATTGCCAAAACCAATACTGGGATCTTTCTTGCTGTTTTCTTGCAGGAATTTTATACTTTCAGTTCTTACATTTAAGTCTAATCCATTTTGAGTTCATTCGTGTGAGTGGTATAAGATAGGAGCCCAATTTCCTTTTGCCTCCGAGTGTCCATTTTTCCCAACACCATTTATTGAAGAGACTATCTTTTCCCTGTTAAGTGTTCCTTACTCACTTGTCAAATATTGTTGACTGCGTATGTGTTGGTATATATCTGAGCTCTCAATTCTGTTCATTGGTCTGTATATCCATATTTATGCCAGTACCATATCCTTTTGATTATTACAGTTTTGTAATATGGTTTGTCATCAGGAAGTTTGATGCCTCCGGCTTTGTTCTTCTTCCTTAATATTCCTTGTCTATTCAGGGTCTTTGTGGGGGGGGGGGTCTTTGAATTAAATGGGTTAATATGCAAAACATATAAGGAACTCATACAACTCAATAGCAAAACACAAATAATCTGATTAAAAATGGGCAAAGGGCACTAAAAGACAGTTTTTCTAAAGATAACCTACATGTGGCCAACAGGTACATAAAAAGGGAGTTAACAACATTAACCATTCAGGGGAATACAAATCAAAACCACCATGAGATATCATCTTACATATGTGAGAATGGCTCTTTAACAATGCCAGGCGAAAGAAAGTGCTGGTAGGCATGTAGAGAAAAGGGAACCCTTGTGTGCTCTGGGTGGAGAGATAATCTGGTGTGACCACTGTGGAAAACAGGATGGAGGCTCCTCCAAAAAATTTAAAAATATAGCTACCAGGTGACCAGAAATCCCATTTCTGGGTGTATATCTAAAGGAAATGAAACCACTGTATCAAAAAGGTGTCTGCCTCCCATGTTTATTACATTATTCACCATAGCCAAGACATGGAAGCAACCTTGGTGTCCATTGACATAAGTGGATACAGGAAGAATGGGATACATACCATAGAATATCTTTCAGTCATGAAAATGAAGAAAACGCTGCCATTTATTACAACATGGATGAACCCCGGAGCATTGTGCTGAGTGAGTTAAGTCAGACAGAGAAAGACACATAGTGCCTGATCTCACTTATATGTGGAATCTAAAAACGCTGAACTGAAGAGAAACGTAGTAGAGTGATGGTTGCCAGGGGCGGGGCACGGGGGGGTGGCAGAGAGGGGGAATGAGATGTTGATCGAAGGGTACAACTTTTCATCCTAATGTGGTAGATCCCCTCCCTAAGGAATGTGGTGGAGGCCTCCCTAGGACAAAGGAAGGCAACATGGCCCCATCAACTCCTATACACGTAGGCGTAGCTCTGACATGACTCTGTAACTTGGACCGTGTCCAATCACACTATATGTGTCACCATACATGGGAGACAAAGAAGCAGAAATTGCATTAAAGACTACACCCTTTTGGGTCACAGCCTGCTGAATCCATGCTGGCAGGAGTAAAGCTGCTTCCTAGAAAGAAGAGGCTCCGTGTCCAGTCTCTCTGTGTGAGAATCTTGCTACACTGTGAATAAGTTCTGGGAACCTAATGCATAGCTTGGTGACTGTCCTTAACAATGCTGTGTTATGTACTCAAAAGCTGCTAGGAGAATAGATTTTGAATATTCACACACACGTACAAAGACACCTATGTGAAGTGACAGATGTTATTAACTAACCTGATTGTTGGTAATCATTTATGTGTGTGTGTGTGTGTGTGTATGCATAATCACATTATACGTTTTAAACTTACGCAATGTTCTATGTCAGTATCTCAGTAAAGCTGGGGCACAGGAAGAGTGAAGCAGGAGAATTAAACATTGGCATGGGGAGATCACTAAACTGAAAACCAAATCAGTTGGATTTATGATGGACTCCCAAACCCACAGGCACCTTCTCCCGGCTTTCCAAGCCAGGGAGCCACTACAGGCAGAAGTCCACCCCCGACCCCACAGCCCTTCTGTTCCCAGCCTCAGTAAAAGGAAGACCTCCTATCTACAAGAGGCTCGAGTATACCTTAGAAGGAAACAGACTTAACATGACGTTTCTAGCCAGTTTTCACAGGCTGTTGCATCATATGGGGACCCGTGAAACAATTTGTGCTACTCACTGCCTCCGCTCACAGGCTTGTTGTGTTTATTACAGGAAATAAATCCCAGGGTGTCCTTAAACCCCATTTACAACTTTAATGAAAGGGGACATAACAATACTGATGAGGGAGCATAAGGCAAGCTGATAGGCCACAAACAGGAACCCCCCACCCCAACCAGGTAGGATATGTGTGATATCCCTTGGGCACTCCTGGCTGCCCAAGAACAAAGGAAAAGGAAAAAAACAAATGGTTAACTGGT
Organism: Panthera pardus; assembly: GCF_024362965.1. Taxonomy (NCBI): domain Eukaryota; kingdom Metazoa; phylum Chordata; class Mammalia; order Carnivora; family Felidae; genus Panthera; species Panthera pardus. The sequence goes on along the minus strand of NW_026526677.1, from coordinate 111,801,450 downwards.
AGAGATCATAGTCCTGCAGGGCCTGTCTCCATCTACTTACAAATACCTTAGTAAATCACAAGAAAAAGGCAATGGTAATCTCCAGAAATCTATGGACTTGGTTTCCTAGAGCTCCAGCATTATCCCTCCGTAGTGATGTAGGAAACTAAGGCAGAAGGAAATGGCAGATAGAACTAAATTTCCTTATAACCTGCAGCCGATTGACAGATTCTTGAGGCCAACAGAGTGAAACATTTCTCCAGGAACTCCCTGTGTCTTAATGCTAATGCTTTGCTAGAAGGCAAACAACCCTAGTTTGACAAAAGCTAGGCCTCCAGTATCCTGGGAGTCTTATTTAGCATATGAAAGTCTCACTGGAAACTTCCCCTGGACTTGACCTCCCCCCAGCTCCATAGTATATAACTAGTCTCTCCTCAGGCTGCCTGGGCAGCTCTTCAGCCAGGGCCACTGGTCCTGTCTCCGTGCTTTAATGAAATCACGTTTTTGCACCAAAGACGACTTCAATAATTCTTTCTTGGTTGTCGGCTCCGGACCCCACGAACCCCACTGTCACCCCAAAAACCTCATCAAATACTTTAATGTTTGTCCTTGGCCTCTGTCTTTATTTTAGCAGAAAAACTACAGAACAGCTGCGAAAACAACTCTAAGATGAGGTCTGTAGACAGGCCTGATGCCTGGGAGTGACTGCCAACATTTCCTCCAAAGACACAACTCGGCTCAGGGGCTCCAAAGACCACTTGTAACAAGAGTCGAGTTTGATCATTCTCTGTACTAGTCACTTGCTTCTCTTTAATCACAGCCCATGTTCTGTTGCCAAATTCCCGATGTTAGGGAAAAATCTGTTATATCATGGCCAACAAAGCAAACCGATCAGGGAATTTCAGTCCCTGCCTGAAGACTTCCCTTCCAGATTCTTGTTCCCACCCTGCTTGCCTCAGGCACCAAATTACTACTGTTGGGAAAATAAGTAAAGTTCGGCACCATAAGATGGCCAACGGGACTAAAACAAGCTCTAGTTACTAGCTTAGAGACTCCTCTTCCTGATTCTTCCTGCCCTATTTGCCACACGCGCGAAAGCTGCCACGAATGTGGAAGATGACGCTATAAATTACCCTTCTTGTCTGCATTCGGGGCTCACATCTCTGGAGAATGATCTCCTCTGAGCCCATCGGTGTAAAATAAACCTCCTTCCTTCCAAGATCTGCGAGTGCCACACGGTTCTTCTGCTGGGTGATCCAGACCAGTTTCTGTCCCTCTGAAACAATAAATGAGTGTAATGAAAAGTCATTGATCAGTGAATTTACAAGATTCCTATATTCCACCTGTTGCTTTTCCACTTTCCAGCTCCATGGATGTGGACACGTAAGCTAACCTTTCTGAGTCTTCCTGTCCTCACCACCAATGACGTATCTTATACACCATCAATTCATGCAGGCTTTTGTGACGAGCTGATGACTTTCTAGCTAGCAAGATTGAGCTAATAAAAAAGATATGACTCCCAGTTAAATATGTCCCAAATATTTCATGGGCATACTTAATCCAAATATTTGGGACTCCTTTATAGTAAAAAGATTGTAAGTTGTTTACCTGAAATTTAAATTTAACCAGTGTCCAGGTCTTATCTGGAAATGCTAAGGACATTTTGGGTCTGGTAATTCCTTGTTGTAGGGACTGTCCCTGGCCTTCTAGTGTGTTCCCCAGCATTGCTCTCTTTTACCCACCAGATACCAGGAATGCTCCCCAACTTTGACAGCCAAAACTGTCGACATTGCCTACCGCTGTGCCCTATCCTCCCTCCGCATTGAGCCTCTCTCGATTTTGAGTTGGGTGTAGGTGGGTAAGGCCCCTGCCCCCTCTCTTCAAAGTGTGTCACCTTGGTCTTAGCGTCAGTTGCCTTAACTGTAAAATGGGGATAATAATAACGTAAGCATTGATGTGTAGGTGAAATCACACAGTTTATTTAATAAACACTAACATAGTGCTGTGTGCACGCACATTTCAATTATGTGTTAATTTAATACACATGATGTTCTGGCGAAGTGGGTGATATCATGAGGTCCATTTTGCAGATGGGAAAACCAAGACACAGAAAGGGTAAATGAGTCTCCCAAGGTCACACGGCAAGTCAGTGGCAGAGCCAGAATTCAAACCCAGGTGGTTTGGCCCCTGAAGCCCGTTCTTCAATGCACCAGGCTGCCTCCCAGAAACTGGGTGCAGATTCCTTGGCAGATGTCCAGCACAGGGTAAGGACTGAACGTATTGTATTGATTATTAGATTTAGATTAGTTATTATTTTATACAGCCCCGGAAGCGAGTGCTACGTCCGATGTTTCCTTTTGTACTTTTCGACTCCGTGTCCTTACGACCACCTTGTGAGCTAGATAGCAGACGAGTAATAGCTTCTTCATCTGATAAGTAATGAGCCTGCATACTTTGCTGAGAGATGAGATGAGCTCAATGAGAACCTTGTTTGTCTCTTTCCCGGGCCAGCTCTCTGCTGTAGCACAATCCACTTCCTTCTGGAGCACTGTGCTCAGTCTTCTGAGGACACAAGGAGGGTCATGTTGTGGAAGGACCTGCTTTCAGAAGGCTTGAGATAGGCTGAGGGGACAAAAGCATAGGCACAAGAAATAATGCGTGGTGATAGAAGAGAGTGGAGGATCCACTAGCTGGGAAGACAGAGGAGGGGTGCTATCATAGGGTTTCAGAAAAAGAGGGATTTACAACTGCCCGGGACTTTCCAGAATGGCAGAGGTCTGAGTGCACAGGAGAAAACAGAAAGGGGGCTGTATTTAAGGAGCTCCTACTGAGGGCCAGGCATGATGGGGGGTGCTTTCCACACAATAGGGCATTGTTCCCTCAGCGTCCCTGTGAAGAAATGTTAGTGCCTGTGTCTCTTTTACAGATGGGTAAAAGCTCTTTCAGGAAATCACATTGTTAGTATCTGGTAGAAATCAAATTTCAATTCCCTCTTCCAATTCCTCAAGCTGAGCTATTTCCTATGCAAATACAAAAGAATGGTGGGGCCTCACGTGCTTATAGAGCAGCATAAAGAATGAAAGTATGCAAATCAGAATGACAGAGGATGACAGGAAGAAAGACTTGGTGATGGAGCCTCTTTCCTTTGAAACAGGGAGCGCTTGTTACAGAGAATGTGGAAGCAGACTTGTCTAGGTAAATTGGTTTCTTTACAAGGACTTCTCACTAACTGATACTTTCTGTCTTTTTTTCGTTTTTTCGTTTATTGTCTGGCCCTCTCTACTACACAATGAGCCCTCAGGAAAGATTGACCTTGACCTTTTCCTTTGCTTCTCTTTCCACAGCCCCCTAAAATCATGGTTGCTATCTAAAAGGTAATAAATATATGCTGTAAAATATGAATGGTAAGGAAGAATAAGTGATAAACATCGCAAGTTTGTGAATGAAAAATAATTTAGGAAAATATCTGAGAATGTAAGGCAATTAATTTAAAATTCAGAATTAAACCATGAAGATTAATGTAGGAAAGATAACTATGAACTGTTGAGTTTAATCATAATACGTACCCTGATTTATTGTCATTCATTAAATACATATTTATAGAGTGTCTCATAAATGTCCAGCCGTGAATTAGGATCTAGGGATTCAAAACAACAATAAAATACTGTCCTGGTTTTTAAAGACTTTTACTGAGTCCTAGGGATTTCAGATATGTGAGTTATTTATCAGTGTTACTGAATTAAAATCTGCAGAAGTTAGGCAAGTAATGCACGTAATCATCTGTTCCACTGCTGGGTGAACAGGTTTGGAAATAGCTTTTCTGTAGAATAAAAGTTCTGGGCTATTTTTTTCTCATAAATTGTTGAGTGCGAGGACAACTCAATACAGTCGTAAGCTGTATTCACCTTAATTCACTATCTACATCACACCCAGAATATTTCCTTCATCTGTAACATCAATGTTAAGAACTTTTGGCAAAGTAAAGAATATGTAATGTTTTAAATCTGGAAGATGAGGCCTAAGGGAACTGCAAAGAGCGATACAATTTGGTTATTTTGAGCCCATTTTACAGTAGATTGTAAGATAAAGAAAGTCTTTGATTATGTCATGGCTGTTGCCACCAATATTATCAGGATAAAAGCAAAGGGTTGCAAATGTAAAATCAAATATATTAAATAAAGACTTTGGGATCTTAGATACGTAAATATCTCTGTGAGTTCATCCTATCTTCGTTTTTAATAAAGTGCACATTCTTAACTCTAAGCAAGTAGGCCATTGTGGTAGCAGTGGCCACGTCTGGTATCCAGATAGAATTCTTAAATACCCTGTGCCGCCAACAGGAGTAAGGGCTCCTTGTAGAAAGAGCTGATCCCACGTTAGGGACCAGAGGTGTAAATAAATGTGGGACGTCTTCTTGATCCTGCAAGCATGGCCGTTCTCAAGGGGTCACCAGGGGAGACACGGAAGCCAACCTGGGAGACTCCCACTGGTCAAAGGTGGGGAAGTTTTTACTCAAAAAAAGTGATGTCTTCAACTGATTTAAAAACGTGGAATATATTTTATTTTATTTAATTTTTAACGTTTTTATTTATTTTTGAGACAGAGAGAGACAGAGCATGAACAGGGGAGGGTCAGAGAGAAGGAGACACAGAATCTGAAATAGGCTCCAGGCTCTGAGCTGTCAGCACAGAGCCCGACGCGGGGCTCGAACTCACGGACCGTGAGATCATGACCTGAGCCGAAGTCGGCCGCTTAACCGACTGAGCCACCCAGGCGCCCCATAAAAACATGGAATATATTTTAAAAACCAGCGTGTACCAATTTGTTTTTAAGGAGTAGGAGAAACAAAACCAAACTCTTGACCACCAGTTAAAGTTACTAAGGCACTCATGAATTCTTCTGACGCTTGATCATTAAAGTGAAATGAATTAACCCTTTGTCTTCTTTTCCTTGTGTGAATTATATTTCAGGGTAACTGAGTTAGACCTAAGTATGTGATGGAACATTCTTATATTAAGAAGAATTTAGCTGATTAATAGAAAGTCATCGTTTCATAATTGGTAATGAAAGAGATGTCATGGCAATGGCACCGAATGGCAAAAATCAGGAGTTAAAGGTTGACAGGGATCTTTAAAAAGAAAAGAGCACACTGTCATCACCTGAACCTATCGATCATTTTTAGCTTTTGTGAAAGCTGAGGCATCCGGATATGATGTAGCTTCTGAGATGGTGCGGTATGGAGTACTCAGTGTCACTCAAGTAATGTTCTTGCAAAATAAATTAACTTGAATCTAATCAAGATTTCAGAACGAACTTCCAGTGTACAGGAAATCTGGGGGAAGAGATGAACTTGTTAACTGCAACGACCCGTCAGTCTAATCTAGAATGGAGGGTATTCTTTAGGTCAGTTTATCCAATTTCTTCAAAAAGTTCACTGCACTTTAAAAGGAAAGGAGTTTTTCTACGTATATTTGTAAGACATTTAGATATAACCAAATGCAAAGAGTGTACTTTATTTGGATTCTAATTTAGACAAATCAAGTGTAAAAATGCATTTTTCAAAATGAATAATGAACTAGAGTATATAACCCAAAGAAAAAAGTATGCATTAGCCCATAATGATGTGAATGAATGAATGAATGAATGAGAGGGTAAAGACAAATCTTCTTTATAGGAAAACTCAATATATATATATTATATATACATATGTATATATTATATATATTTATGTATATCAATATAGGAAATAGGATATATATATCATCTTTCCTCAAGGAGATTGAAAGTATGGAAAATAGGAACTCTACAGTGGAGAAATCCAGCATATACCACTATACATTCATATATACACATGCATGTGTACGTGTGTATATGCACATGTGTATAGGTGTACATGAATACATATGTACATGTGTGGTGATATGCCCCGATTCGAAAGACCCCCCGAAAACAAACCACCAGAGTCCAGAGTCAAAGCCAAGCGGCAAGGGTCGTTTATTGCAGGTTCGAACCTGGTCCTCCGTGTACTGGTTGCCGGTGACGCTAAGAGGCCCCGAGCAAGGATCTTACAGCTTCTTTTATAGACAGGCACAAACAAGTTAGGGATTTTTTGAGGTTACAGAGCTGTTATTGGTTGACATTTAAATTTGAACGCTCAGCAGAACTTGATTGGTTCCCGCCTTTATTTCAAACCATTCAACAGAACTTGATTGGTTCCCGCCTTTATGTCAGACTACGACCCGGCGCGCCCTGGCTGGTTTCAGAAATGGCGGGGGGGAAGGGAAAGATCATTTCTTTGCAGTTGTGAGTACACCTGGTAATTTTTCTCTTAGCCTCTCAGTGGCACACACACCCACACATGTCACTTTAACCAAGTGTTCAAGGTTAGCCTTGCCCATGATAAGTCATGTGGATATCAAGTGCCCCTGCTATGACGCGTTGAGAAAGGTACTTGATTCTTGTCTTTCTGCCAAAACTCTGACTCCTATCTATTTGTGGAAAAACATCAGACAAACCTCAGAGAGGAGCATTCTATAAAATAGTTCTTTTAATGTGTCAAGGTTCTAAAGATAACTTTAATTTTCTGTTGTAGGTTTGTAGTCATTCTGTAAATCTAAGACTTTCCAACAGATTTATACTAAAATATGTGTGGTATCTTTTTTTCCCCAAAATTGAAGGTATGGGGAGGTACTATAATAATTTCTATATACAATTTTAGATTAGTGGTTCTCATGAGAAATCTAGGATGGATTGGTCTAAACTTTGGAGATGATGAAAAAACTACAAAAATTGTGGTGGAAAATGGCGCAGAGTTAGGCTGCTGTAGAAAAACCCCCGCTGTCGTCGGGTACTTTAGAAAGAACGAAGTCTAGCGTTAAGAGCCTTGGATCCCGCTAAACAGAGTCTAGAAATGGGAGAATTTATGTTATGTATTTTACTTTCCTGATAGTAGGAAGATACTAATATGTTCACTTTATCCATGGAAACATGATGCCTGATGGTTAATCGCTTCTAAACTTCAGGCATTATACTGTGTCAGGTGCCATACCTTGCTGCGAGTATCCGGGGTAGACAGTGGGAGATCCCATAAACCAATACGGGCAATAGAGAAGAGTGTGAACACTCACCCAGGGACAATGTTACGTTGACTTAATTACAGGTCAACCCCGAAAAATTCCTGGGAACTTCCAAAGCAGTATCTCAATACAGATTATAGATGGATATGTAGAAACACAGAGTAGACCAAGAAGTTCTGCTATCATTTTTCAAAGATCACATTCTCCCCTAGTTACCAAGCCCAAGAATCAACAGGAACAACAACAACAACAGAAAGTAGAAAAATGTGGAGGGGTGTGTGTGTTTGGGAGTAGCGAGGTTCTGTTCACTCTCCAGCTCTGATAAATCTTCCCTAGATCCCTTTCTCTCTGTCTCACTCTCTCTGTCTCTGTCTCACACACATGCATGTTTTTTTCTTCCTTTTCTTTTTCCCTTTTTACTACCCCTTACAAGTGAGTGGAGTTGCTAATTATATTTCTTCTGGGGGTGTTAGAGAGATAGGCAGGGAGGCGCTAGGGAAGTAACACCTCAGGCGCTGGGCAGGTGCGTCCTGCCCAGGGGTGACCATATATATGGCTGCAACAGTAACTACTATGGCTGTTATTATGGCTGGCTCAAACCCAGCCAACTTATGTGCATTGTGTTTTTAACCCTGTTTGCAAGGGACAGCTGCCATGACAGTTCTGATAAGGACCATACTGGGCCCCAAACCCCCCGTCCTGACCTGTAGGAGGAGACATTTAGGATATCGGAAGCAACCTCATCAAGACCGAAGACCCACACGAGCATAAAAGGAAGAAGACCACCCTGCTCCCCAGCACCACTGGCTGCCCCAGCCTGCCCGCTCTCCCACCTTGACTGTACTTGCCCGTTTAGTGAAGCTGGGCTGCATAACTGCACTGTTCTGTCCTTGTATTTTCTTGCAAGGAGAACAAGAGCCTTTTGGTGACAGGGGACATCCTCTCAATGAGTGTTTGGGACAATGGAGGGACTTTGCCTTGCAGTGGATGAGTGCTTGCATCCACTACCCCTCTCTAAGCGTCTTTGATTTTAGACCCTTTAATCTAAGAAATTCTCATACTGCCTTTGGCCTGAGATCCACGAAGTTTATTTCCCCTCATTTCCCAACCCCTAACGGCCCATGCAATGAAAGCAGCAAGGACCTTACTTACACTGGCTGGCAGAAATGGTTTTCCACACACTCCATCTGTTTTGGAAACCTCTATGAACTTCCAGACGTTTCTATGCCTTAAAGATTGATATTTGAATAATTGTAATTTTTAAGTGTTTGTGGGTGTGTGTTTGTGTTAATGATTGCAGACTCTGGCCGTGGAAACCTAATATCTTCATTTTTTAGAAAACAATTGTCCTAAATGCTTCTGAAAACATTCTTCCTTTTTGGGAAAAAAATTTTTTTTTAATAAGGATGTCCTGGGTTATATTGATTTCCCCTGCCCAGGCAAGGAGGTAGCCATCTTTCAAGGGGCCCTGGTTTCTTTTCGTGGAGAAGAGTATTAGAGACAAAAATCTTGGGGCTACAGATTTGTTGTTGAGATGGCTGTGCAGGTGGACATTGTAATGTTTTACATTAGCAGTCAAGGTAAAGTAAAGTGGTGTGCATTAGCCTTTCCCAAGATGAAATTTTCTTTTTCTCCAACAGCCAGTTCACATTTATGTTTCCAATTTAATTCTATTTCTTTCGACCTTATTCTAATTTGAGAGCTAATTTCCTCTTTTATTCCCTCTAATATATCAAGTTACACACTGCCGTATGTTTATACTGGTGCACCTCCCCCCTACACACAGACTTAATAGTATTTATTCATTTCCTTTTTTATTGTTTTATATCTGACTCACGCATCTTAGAAAAGGTACCAAATTGTACAGGTCCAGGTGATCTTTTTCCTTTATGATTGCTCAAATACTAATTGATTAAAACTAAAAATAAGTCTCAGGGCACTGGGTGGTTTAGTTGGTTGAGCATCCAAGTCTTGATTTCGGCACAGATCATGATCCCCCAGGGTCATGGGTTCGAGCCTCATGTCGGGCTCCCCACTGAGTATGGAGCCTACTTAAGATTCTCTCTCCCTCTCTCTCCCTCTCTCTCTCTCCCTCTCCCTCTCTCTCCCTCTCCCTCCCTCTCTCTCTCTCTCTTTGCTACCACTCCCACTCATGCACACTCTCTCTCAAATTAAATAAGTAAATAAATAAATAAAAATAAAAAATAAGCCTCAGCCTCTCTCTAAGCTTTAACATAAACAGCAAACAAACAAAAAAAATCATTCACAAATAGAAACCACTTAAAATATCACACCAAATGCCACATGGTCAGGCCAAAACAATGTCTATTATAAAACAATCAAATATACATCATTGAGATTTTGTTGAAACCAGTCCCTGAAATATTTTCATGGGCATGAGTGTCAGGCTTTGCCTTTCTAGCTAGTCGGCTTGAATATTTCACTCCACTACAGTCACCTGGGTAAATATTGATACTTGTTTTTGCTGTATCCTAAGATCCAACATTTTACACTTTCATTAAGAATGGCATAATGTAAATAAAAGAAGAATGGCATAATGTAGGGGCACCTGGGTGGCTCAGTCGGTGAAGCATTCGACTTTGACTCAGGTTATGATCTCAGGGTTCATGAGTTCAAGCCCCGCGTCAGGCTCTGTGCTAACAGCTCGAAGTCTGGAACCTACTTCAGATTTTGTGTCTCCGTCTCTGTCTGCCCTTCCCTGCTGGTGCATGCTTGCTCTTTCTCAAAAATGAATAAACATTATTTTTTTAAATGCCATAATGTAAAACTGATAAGAATCAATAATAAGAAGAATTATCCAAGTGTTTCAAAGTGTACTAAAAAAATTTAAGTAGAGCAGTTCCTTTGGTCTCAGTATTCTACAAGGTCCGGCTGATGAAAGACAGCATGATACATGGGCCATGACACATCCTGATGGAGCCAGTGTGCCTTGTCCCTGGGCCGAGTGTCTGCAGGGCAAAGGTCAGCTCCCCTCCTCAACTAGCAACATGGCGCTTGGAAGTCTTTCTCACCTGGTCCTGCATTCCATCGCCCTTCCTGAGATCCAGGTTTCCCCTCCTTTCTGGAACCCAGCAGCACAATTTCTATTTTTGTGGGTGATCGTTGATGCTTTTTCCAACTTTCACATTCCTTCTTTTAGTTTGGTTGGGTCTGAGCTCTCTGTGCACCGAGTTCGGCCTGACTGAGCACCTTCACTCTACAACCTACTTCTGTACCAGATTCAATAATCTTGATACTTCAGAAAAAAATTATGTCATGTTATGTTATGTCATGTTATGTCATGTCATGTCATGTCATGTCATGTCACCTATAAGTAAACATCCATCGTGTCATTTGAAAAATTTAGGTTTTGACCAAACATTGGTCCATATCCCTCCAACTCTGTTTAGAGATTGTCAGGTTCCCCACTCACTGAGCTAATAAAAATTAATAGCCAGAGAACTGTACTTGGGCTTTCTGGTCTCAGCTTTGCCCTTTTCACTTGTTAAGTGGGATCAAGTTGGGTAGATAGATGAGCAGTGGTCAAATTTTGCAGATAGACTGATCAAATTCCTCCAGAAACATCTCTCAGGTTTTCAGGCTTCTCTCCAAATGGCTGGCTCATGCTTTCACTGACTTCCAACACCTCTTCCAAATGAAGCCATACAGGTGGGAGCGTCTTCCTTCTGGTCTGCAGCATCCCAGACTGACGGGACAGACTGATGGAAAGACACCAAAGATAGGTCCTGGATATGAGGCCCAGGAATGGGGCCAGAAGTAATGGGACGTGAGGGGGTCCTCAGAGCAGATATGAAGGAGCACACGAACATGAAATTGCCCTGGCCCCTTGTGTCTTGTGGAGTTCCCGGTGGTTGTCTCCCAGTGGTCGTCTTCTTGTGACACCACTGCCTTTTTCTCTTCAAGCTTATGTCACCACGCGGGTGGACTTTACAGTGACACATAGGACCCTTTTGTTGTGGGGATAATATTGGCTGGTGCAGGGAAGACAGGCTTTTCGGGGACCTACAGGCAGAACTACTGTCCAGGTCACCTGACCTTGTCCCTGCTCTCTCCTCCAGATGCAAGTTGGATTCAGGAACTAGCAGGTGCTTGTGTGGCCTTGACCATTGTCTCTTCTGACAGGATCACAGGAAGGAGGTGTGTCAGTACCGTTGGCTGCATTCTTGCACTCTTCTTTCTTGTCTATCAGTGCCCTGTTGTGTTAAGACTGCGAGGGTCATCGCAACGCACACTGAAAGCTAGGTAGCTGCAGTAAGTCCATTTAAATAAATTAGCTGAATATCTTTATTATGAATCTTTGTTTGTTTGTTTGTTGTTTTCAGGTAAGTACATTCTGGGAGGAATAGCAGGGTGATCCTGATGTCCCCCTCTGTTTTGGATGCTCCCTATGTCAGGAACCTTAAAACTTCAGGAACGTAGCCATCAATTGCTGAACAAAGGCTAATTGTGAGAAAGACACTTTCCGCATAGTGTCCAGCAGTTTCCATGTTTCTGAACTTCTTCTGACATCCTGATTCACAAAATAGCATGTGTGTGTTATCCGTAGGAGCACTTCAAATGCTGTCCGTAACTGGCCTCTACTTAAGTGTCCTGTCGGTTCAGCTACCCTGCACGTGCAGGGTCTCGCGGTGAGTGAGATGTGCCCTTGAAAGTAGACGCGATGGCCATCTGAGTCCTGGCCCCATGTTCTTTTCACGATCCCAGGGCTTCTCTGGGGATCTCCTAGCACCTCATGCATTTAGTAGTGTAGTAAAGAGGGCCAGCTTAAAAAGCTACCATTACTTTTCAAGGAAGTCCCAGTTGGGAGGAGTTCATTGTGATCCCTCCCTCCTTGGGATGCTGAGAACAAGAAAAGTGCCAGAGGACCGAGTCCTCGATGTGCTGGGGTCTCTGCTCTTGGTAATGGCGTTCAACTAGCGACAGTTACGTGTCTTCCCTTCTTCAGGCTCAACCCTGGTATATAAATTAAACCTCAAAGTGATTGAGGAGACCATGCTTACATTATTTGAACTTGAATTATGAATGGCCTCAAAGTCCTTTATTATTCTGGGGTACAACTCAGAGGATGATCAGAATCTAGCAGTGTCTAACGAAGTTCACTCCCCACTGGCCAGTGAGCTGGGATTGGCTGACACCCTTCATGGAGCCCTGCTAGTGTGGAAGGGAAGGAGCGAGATCAGGATTCTGCCTCCAGGGAGTGGACACCCTGTGTTAGTCAGGATACATGTTCAGCTGCTAGACAAAGTCCACATATTAGTGGCTTCAACAGGGTAGAATTCTATTTCTCTCCCAACATCTGAGCAGCCTGGACACATGAGAGCTCCAGGGCTCAGATCTTGGGGTCTTAGCGATGTGGTTTTGGGGTGAGGGTGGGGTGATCTGGAGCCAATGCCCAAGAAAGAATTCTTGAGACATCTTTGGTGCAAAAAGGTGGTTATATTAAAGCACAGGGACAGGACCCATGGGCAGAAAGAGCTGTACTGGGGTTGTGAGGAGAGACTGATTATATATTGTGGAATTGGGGAGGTAAAAAAAGGGAGTTTTCCAAAAAGACTTTGATATGCTAAAGATGACTCATAAGATAATGGAGACCTGGCTGTTGTCAAGCTAAGGTTGTTTTCCCTCTAGGTATTAACATTAGGACTGTAGGGGGTTCCAGGAGAAATGTTACACTTTGTATTTGCCTCAAGTATTTATCAGTGGGCTGCAGATTATAAAGAAATTTAATTTTACCTGCCATTTCCTTCATGTGTTTGTTCCCACATGACTATGGAGGGGAGGGTGATGTTGGGGCTCCAGGAAACTGAGTCTTTGGGTTTCTGGAGGTTAGGCTATTGACAAGATTGCCTTTATCTTGTAATTTACTAAGACATTCATAAACTGACAGAGACTCAGTCCTGTATGGCTGTCATTTCTGTCATTCAGCCATTTGTTTTCTTGCCTGCTTCCTTTGTTCTTGGGCAGCCAGGAGTGACTGAGGAATGTCACACATATCCCATGGCAGTTGGGGGGAGAGTGAGTAGGGGATGCTAGATTGCTTTGCCCTCAGCCTGCCTTTTGCTCCCTCATCATTAGGGACCCAGGCTTACTCCATCCTGTCATGGTTTAAGATGAACCCTTCTTCAGTTTATCCCAACTTGTCTCATTCCACTCTGAAGGGACAGCGCACGGGAAAGGGGAGAGGACATTCCATCCCTTGTAGGCACATCAGGCAAGCTTAGCACATGTGATGTCACCAGCCTCCCTCCAGATAACATGTAGTCATTTGGCCACAGCCAGCTGCAAGAGAGGTGGTAGGAAAAATAAACTTGATGGGATACTCTTCCAATTTTACCTGAATCAAACGATTCTAAATACCATTTCCCGTTGGCAGTTTATTTGTGTCGTGAGAATCTCCCCATTACCGCAGTACCACCAAAGGTGGCCTTTGACGTCGAAGGCAGTCTGTTAACTTTATCATCCCTGAAAGGCTTTTCTTTTACAATGTTGGAGGTCAACACTGGAAAAGAAAAAAAGAGCAAGATATATAACTGGAGACGGGAAAAGGCTGATTAATTGTCCTCCCCTCTTAGCTCTGTCTATAAAGCGACCAATGAAAAAGTTGTCATGTTTCTTTTTTCCCCTCTGGGGCTATTGAGGACTCCAAGATGAGGCCTTCAGGGTACACCCAAGATTTGGGAAAGGTGGATAAACTGGACAGGAAGTAGATGTTGACCTATAAACAGGAAATAAGGACCTAAAAGTCATGTCACAAGAGCAGGGCCAACTTGGGACAGCCTACCCCAGGATGTTGGATATGGGAACTAGACTCTGAGCTTGAGCAGTACTAGGTTTACCTGAACTACTGAATGGTCTGTGAGTTGGCCAATAGAATATGGAAAGCAGGTGTTGGTCTCCATGATATGGCCCCTGGGCCATCGCACCTTTAGAAGAATAAATGGAAACTCACTTGGAGAGAGTTCTCGGCTGGCAAGACGTGGGTCTGCGGCACTGTAGTCAATAAAGCTTTCGCTGACCTGGTGCTGCTTCCCAAGTGATGGTGTTGGAGATCAAGCCAGGTCCACTGCTGTATAATTTTCACCTCCCTCTTCTCCCATCCCTTCCCTATTTAGCACTCTGCCCTCCCCAAGCCCCTGATTGTGCCCTTGCTCATGGATGCAGAAAAAAAGACCTGATCTGCCAAATGCATTAAATTACCAAAAGTCAAGAGTATGGTAGGAGACGTACCCGTTCCCTTCATGTTGTGGTTCAAGAATCCCATGAAAATGACCTGTGAGTAGTTGAATATCCCCCTTGTCTTTTATGTTCTCCTGGAGGACTCCTATTCCTTATGTTCCAGTGCAGACAGAGCTGTACAGCTGTGTTTATACACACGGGTGCCATTCTTTTCGTTCGTCCTCCCCTGGTGAGTCACTGGATTAGTCCTTGGAAATGAGCAACCAGCTTCCACTTGAGCGAGCCTGCAGTTGATAAGAACCAGTTGTGCCTTCCTATGGGAGCTGAAGAAATCCCCCAAGGCCTTCCTAATGAGGCCAACAGTCCATGGCCCTCTTCCCATGCAAATGAGGTGACCTCAGTCAAATGTGGCCCATTCGGGAAATCAGAGGAGAATCTTAAAATCAGCAAAGACCCCAATCCTTCTAGATTTTGTCATTCTCTTCCAGGAGCCTGGGGGATGCTTGGCTCATCCCCCTGTCCTTCTGCACTTGCCAAGGAAAACAGAGCCTCCAGCTCGAGAAGCAAAGCAGCTCAGGCAATTTTATGATAGAGAGAGAGCTTTTCTTCCTTCATTTCTCTGCCCCTTTTGCTTTCCCTCCTTGTTTCCAGCACTCAGGAACTTGACAAGAAGATAAAAGATTTTGAAAACATGTATTATCTTTCTCAAGGATATTTTAAAAAAATTTTTTTTACATTTATTTTTGAGAGACAGAGACAGAGCACAAGTGGGGGAGGGGCAGAGAGACAAGGAGACACAGAATCCTAAGCAGGCTCCAGACTCCCAGCTGTCAGCACAGAGCCCGACACAGGGCTCGAACCCACGAACTGGGAGATCATGACCCGAGCTGAAGTTGGACACCCAACCGACTGAGCCACCCAGGCACCCCTCAAGGATACTCTTAAATAGCAACCTTTTTGGATGATAAAGGCTCATCATTGTTCATGGCCACGAGCTTTTGGAAAGTAAAGGAGAAGTTAAAGAAAAGCCTGTTCACTCTTTCTTTTTCTTTCTTTCTTTCTTTCTTTCTTTCTTTCTTTCTTTCTTTCTTTCTTTCTTTCTTTCTTTCTTTCATCAAGCTGTGTATGTATCCTTCCTGTTAATTTAGGCCTCCTGTGGGATAGACAAACATGTTCATATCCACATCCTAATTACATTCGGCACGTTCCTTCTCTTTCCTCAGGCTCAATCTTGTGGAGGATAGGATTGTCCTTTGGAAAGGACAGAACAGCTCTACACATTTGCATATCAGAAACTTCATTACATGCAGTTTTTCAGACTCATTTTCCCTGATATTCGTATAAGGTGGGAGAGGAAGATCACTCTCTGAATTCCAATGAGAGAGAAGAGGGGCATGCCGAATACACAGATTCCCAGAGGCTGTGAGTGTAACCTAATTAATGAACCTGAGATATTGGGGAACACTGAGTTGGAAAGTTGCAGAGGTGGAAAAATAATCATGTCTTTGGTTTTCATGCATACCGAAAGGTCAGGTTTGATGAAAGGTGATACTGATCGATACACCTTGGCAGATGCGTGGGCTGACTTGCCACAGGATGATTAGAACTAGAAGAGGAATTTAAATGGTACCTCTGAAAAATCATTTTAGTTATTGTGTGAATAACGTATAGGATTAAGGAGAGGAGAAGTCTGGGAAATGAAACTTTGGAACTTCCTCTCTGCTTTGGTGGGTGAGACGTGCTACACATTAAAATTAATAAGAAAATGAAGACTTGGGGTGCCTGGGTGGCTCAGATGGTTGAGCGTCTGACTTTAGCTTAGGTTTTGATCCCTCAATTTGTGAGTTTAAGCCCTGTGTCGGGCTCTGTGCTGATAGTTCAGAGCCGGGAGCCTGCTTCGGATTCTGTGTCTCCTCTCTCTGCCCCTCCCCTGCTTGTGCTCTGTCTCTCTCTGTCTCTCAAAAATAAATAACTGTGAAAAAAAAATTTTGTTGGAAAAAAAAAGTAAGAGAATGAAGACTTAAATATTACCCATGATTTTCAGTGGCCCCAACCCTCTTGCAGACTCTTGAATGCATCTCTAACCAACTGAGGACATAAGGATTCATGCTGTAGATGTGGGAAGCAGATTGAAGTCTGAAAGGCTATCAAACTTTCTTGAGGAAAAATTAGTTAACCCATTTGATCTCAAAGCCTGTGCTGCTGTGCTCATTTGTGTTACAAATGTGATTCGTTATTCATCTCAGTTTAACACAAATTGAGACATTGATAGATTTTTCCAAGGAAATAAATGAGTCATGACCAACCTTTTCCTGTATGAGGTTGAATGTGGGGTACATAATCATCGTTTGAACAGGATGTTCCTTTAAAAAGCAGTCGGGATGGCATGTCTCAAGGCTGTTTGGATGGCAATTTAGCAGCATGTCTGGCTACAGGATTTTGTCCCTCTCTCCTCAGAAATACTTTCAGAAGTCAGGAAATTAAATCCTTTGAGTCACAAATACCTGTCCTTCCTATCTCTACTTAAATGTAGTAAATGAACTCCTAAGTTGTCTGATAGAATTGTGTGATTTGTTGAATTTAAAAAGAGACATACAAAGAATAATATGGAGGGATTCATGGTAAAAGAAACTTATGCTAAAATTTAGAAGTAGATATACAATGCTTCCATATTTAAAAAAAACTGCATATTTATTTTTTGAGAGACACAACTCAGGGGAGTGGCAAAGAGAGAGGGAGACAGAATCCCAAGCAGGTTTCGCACTGACAGTGCAGAGCCGGTTGCGGGGCTTGAACCCGTGAACCGTGAGATCGTGACCTGAGCCAAAACCAAGAGTCAGACACTTACCTAACTGAGGCACCCAGATGCCCCAGATATAAAGTACTTTGAAATTTTATTGTGTGTACGTGTGTGTGTATTCATTCCTAGTTATGATGATTATAATAAATCACTTCTAGTGAGAATTCTAAAAAAAAGGAAAAAATATGGTGAAACGATTTTTATTTCCTTAAAACAAGACAATTTCATGATGGGAAATTTGGACACTGTGGAAGTTTCAAACAAAAGAGAAATACTGTCTACATTGCCTCTATATGCACACATTGTATCTTCTGTATTTGTGTTTGCTTCAAAAAGCACATCAAGATAAAATTGTATTTATTTATTTTGTTCTGTAAAGACTGTTATACTACCTGCACATTAGTGCAAAGTACATTTGGACGGCAGGTCCGAAATTAGAAAACTTTACCAAAACACTGGAAACTTCCCAAACATGAACATGCATCATCACACACGTACTGTTCTCCTCGATGGTGGAGTCAGTAAGAGAATCCAACAGAACATTCAGAAAGCAGTGAATGCGTGTGCTATAAACATCAATGCATAGAATTTTTTTTTAAAGAAAGAATACAAAGAGAATGGCATCACGTTTGTTACTGTTTTTCCAGTGATTCTTCAAGTGGGTCAGGTTAGCTTTTAATTTCCCTGCAGTCTCCTTCCCTCGTAAGTTAAATTAGCCATCTGTCTGCCACACATTTCATGTGAGAATCACCTAAAAAGGTAAAGCTTTTGAGTCGCTAAAGACAGGGTATTAAAAAGCATTCTGATGCCTGTAAGCCATGTTAATTTTATATTAACTGAAATTAGTGACCTAGATTTTCATGTCTCATTTATGTAGCTTGTAATCTGTTTAGAGCCTTGTATTTTATTATTTTATGAAAATTCTATGATGCTTTAAAATTTTTCTAGTTATAGAAAAAAAATGGCAGCTGAAACAAACAGAAGGAACTCCAATAAGTTTCATAAATACTTGGCAGAACTAACAAGAAGGGAAAAAAATTGACGGTCCTATAATCAGGACCCAGTGGAATGTAGCTGTGTATCTATCAACCTCTCATTTCAATTGTGTCTCCACAGCACATACGAGAAATGAATCGGTTTACGTCTTATAACTATAATATAATAATAACACTTACAAGTGTTTGGCTTCTAAATTTGCAATGTGACCTTGGGCAAAATCCACAAGATGTGCTATAGATCACAGGGGGAAATCTTAACCCTAAAGAAAAGGAAAACATTTAAAATTAATATGCTAGCAACATATGCCACTCACTAGTGACAAATTGATAGGCATAATGTAAAACTAATTCTGAGGAGGGGTAAGAAGGATGTTAGAAGCTCAGTACTGGACAGATCAGGAAAAATATGAAGTGTTAACAGAAAAGGCATGGTTTAGAAATAGTCTCTCTTTTTTAAAGCAGATAGGAAGGAAAAAAAGTAACATTCAAACATCACCTCTTTGATATTCTTACTGCTGCTACCTAGGTAAGCGATGGCATCTAGAACACTAAACGCAACGATTTAGATTTTTCCAATCTTTTCCTGTTGTATGTCCGACTGAAATTCTACAAACACATCACAGTATAATTTTAATGTAATATGGAAAAAACGTGTATCAAAATTACTTAGTTAACCTCCAAACCACAGTGGATGCCCACGTGTGAAAGTTAAAAAACGTAGAAAAGACTGTGAGATAAGCTTTAGAATTGATGTTTCTTCTTTCCCTTTGAAGACCAAGGTGTCAGCATTGATTCAAGCATTGAGAAAATTACCAAAAATAAGAAAAATACTAAGTAGGACCAAGTCTCAGGCTCCACATGCAGCACTCTCTTTTAGAAATGTACTCTATGTGGAAACAAAGATCATGGTGTCTCAAAAGCAGCCTGCTCTAGCCGGATTGGTTAAAACTGTTTACTTTTTTAAGCAAGATACACATTCAATCTCTAATATTCTCCTCAGTCTTCCCAGTATATATTTTTTTCTTTTTGTAAAACCTGGTTCTTTTTATACCAACTGCAGATTATTATAATACGAGAAGTCATTTGAGGCCAATCTTGATGGTACTGTCATTTTCATCAGCTTTGACTTCATCTTTGCTTTGCCCTTAACGTTCTCTGAGCCTTTTCATTTCATATGTAAACATAGTGAGAATCGTCTGCCTGGCTGCTGCTTTGAATCTCTTAGATCATGCAGTTGAACATACTTAACATATTGCCTGGACTGTAATATGCAGAAAACTCAATCCCATTTTCTTCCCCTTTATTCAAATATAGACTTCCAATATTCAGATAACCTTTTTCTCCAAATCTTAGTCTAACAGAGATTTATGTGGGGGAAGAGTCATTTACCATAAGAATTCCTGTTCTCTCTTGATGTTTTTTTAAACTTTTAATTTATTTTTGAGAGAGAGAGAGAGAGGAAGAGAGAGAGAGGGAAAGCATGAATGGGAGAGGGTCAGAGAGAGGGAGACACAGAATCTGAAGTAGGCTCCAGGCTCTGAGCTGTCAGCACAGAGCCCGATGCGGGGCTTGAACCCACGAACTGTGAGATCATGACCTGAGCCAAAGTCGGATGCTTAACAGACTGAATCACCCAACCAGGCGCCCCTGTTCTCTGTTGATTCCTAGTGACTACATTTTAAGTTCCTGGAATTCTAATCTTCAGATAAGGGAAATGTTACTGTACCTCCAGATTTTCCAGGCACACCTCTTCTCCTCTCTTTACATCATTTTCTATCCTGCCCGTCATGCATTCTTTTCTGGGGGGTCTAGAATATATATCACGGTCCTGTCTAGTGCTCACTGGATTAAAATTTTGGGAGCAAGTTTGAGGCTAGCGTGTCATTAGCACTCATGTATGTGTGTTGAATGAACCAACGTGTGACATTAATTATTTGATGACTTGTTAATAAAAGAAATTCTTCCCTGTTAGTTTCTCCAGCTCACTCGAAGCAGATTACTTCTTTGTTCCTCCAGCTAAACGTCACAGTTTCGACTCTGCCTTTTCTCTGTAATAAAAAGTGTCTTGCAGAGTAGTGCTCTGCACAGCAGCAACTCCTCCTCTAGAGATATTATTTTTAATAACAAGCTTGTAATTCTCATTAAAGTATTAAAACCACAAATGATACTCCCCACTTGAAAGCCCTAGGTGACACTCTAATTTTTGTCTTGGTCTGTACCCACTGGGTCTCTCTAGCTGTCACAGATCACAAGACAGGGGAAGTAGGCAGCATTTCTTTGCCAGAAAAAGACCGAAGTGTAGGCAGTTTTTAGTGGCGCGTAAAGCTTTTCCTATCATCATTCTATTTCACAGGAATTAAAAAACCGAGACAAGCAAGCAGCAACTCTGTGAATGACTAACAGTTATTACTAAAAACAAGTGTTTCACATTATTGACCAAGAAGGTAACCAGATGACCAGCACTTTCCGTTGCTTGGACTCATCACGCATCGGAAATTATTGGCCACGAGTTTCGCTGCAATACTGGTGCTCAGGGGCCACGGTGTGGCAAAGAAGTCAAATGGAAGGAACTCTACGGTAACTTGAATGCAAGAAGAGGAAAATGTTTTTCTCTTCTTTTAAAAAATAATCACAAAGACCTGCTTAATGTATTTAAAAATAAATTTGACTTAAAATCAATTTCAGGAAGCCTGGGTGGTTCAGTCGGTTGAGCATTTGACTTTGGCTCAGGTCATGATCTCACGGTTTGTGGGTTCGAGCCCCGTGTCGGGCTCTGTGCTGACTGCTCAGGGCCTGGAGCCTGCTTCAGATTCTGTGCCTCCCTCTCTCTCTGCCCCTGTCTCTGTCAAAAATAAATAAACATTAAAACAAAATTAAAAAAAAATTGATTTCCATTTTGGTAAAATTAATTTTTGACATAAACGTGGTTTGGAGTAATATATATCTTATAGTGCTGAAATGCCTTTTTTTTTCTCCATTCTTTTTGTTAACACAAAAGGTATTCCAAGGATAAATTCCATAAGTCAGGTGGCTCATACTTGTATTTAACATTGTCGTGAATTTATTTCTAATGAAACAGAAGATGGGTTATTTTCTTTCTGAGCTCTCTCTCTATATTTATAACGACTATGAAGGGTGGGAGGAGGAGAGGTGGGGAGAAAAAGTAGAAAGAGAAATATATAGAGAACGACTGAGTGACATTTTCAGAAGTGGAGAGCTCACTACTTCTTGACCTTTTTTATAAACATACATTCTCTTCCCTGAGATATCAATTCATCTTTTTATTTGTTTTAATTACCTCTGCAATGCCAGGTGCTGACCTATCTCCGTCTCATTTTTTATTCCTTTTCATTAGGAGAGTTCTCAAATATATAATAGCTTGCTTGACCAGATGTCCTGATTTACTCAGAAAGGTTTAAATTTAATTCTGTTGCCCCCATGTAATTATTAAAAACACTCTTCCTTTTGCTTGCTAAAGTGTCCCTATTTGGGTGATAAATTACATGTCACCCCAGTAACAGATGTTCTAGAAGCATATTCCTGGCTCCTTCAGACACTCCTCTAATGAAATACAAAGATAAAAATAAAGATCAGACACCAATCTGTAGCCCAGTTTTGTTCTTAGATAGTAGTACCTCTGGCAAATGAGGAAGAGTGCTCCCTCAAGGCCATGACATCCAGCCTGGCAAGGACAGTGTGGCTTCAGTGTGGCTCCCCTCATCTCCTGGGCTGACACCCTTGGGGGTCAACAACCTGCCCACAGGGTCCTACTACAAACCTTGTATCTATCAGAAATTGATCAATTAGAATACATTATCATTTTAATCTTCAAGGTTTCTGTTATTGTGTCTTATTGTCACAGGGTTGTTGAGCCATTACCAGGTTATACTTAAGGAATCAGAAGTAGATAAGAGGGGATGATGAAACATTTCCTACAGAGAAAATCATGATGGCGGGGGGTGCCTGGGTGGCTCAGTCAGTTAAGCGTCTGACTCTTGGTTTCAGCTCAGGTCATGAACTCATGGTTTCATGAGTTCGAGCCCCACATTGGGCTCCAAGTTGTCAGTGCGGAGCCTGCTTGGGATTCTCTGTCTTTCTCTCTCTCTCTCTCTCTCTCTCTGCCCCTCCCCGACTTGTGCTCTGTCTCTCTCAAAATAAATAAATAAACTCAAATAAATAAAATCATGATAAGGAGAATGGTGTTAGGTGGTAACCTATTAAAGAATCTTAACTGAGAACTGACAGATGGAGGGTCTAAGGATTTGCAAACTCTGTTGTATGTGAAATTATTTAGTGGCCATTCACTAGGGGATAAATAAGAAATTATAAGGAAATGATCAAAACCTCTGAATAATTTTGTTGAGCAAGTATTTTAAAAACTCTCTTAGAATATGTTGACTTAAATATTTAAAACTTATTTAAAGGCAATACGAGGAAGACATATCAATCTGTATAGATTCCAGAAAAAAATGAAGCGACTTTTAATAAACTTTTGATAGGAGATAATTTATATACTGATTTAAAACATCTATTTTGAACTAGTACCCACTTACATCATTAGTTGGGAAAAAATAGTTATTGAAAAAGACAAAGTCTTTCTAATACCATAATTCTGAAGCACTTTGTTAGCACAATGAGTTATGTAACAGAAATTGGGGTGCAGCTATTGAAAGATGACATTCTACTATTTTAGAAAATGTAAAAGGATCAAAGAAAACTATTTAGAACTTTTGTAAAAGAAGTTAACGAAATGAATATTAAACAAATAACAATTTATAGTCCACTAACAACCAGTTAAATGTATAAAAGGAAAAAATACCATATTCACAAAAGCAACAGTCTGTATGTAATATCTAGAAAGAATATCTATAGGAATGGCATCTATAGCAGATTATTATAAAATATTGGTAAAGAACAATAAAGACCTTAATAAAAGCAGTGGGAACTTGCTGGATTACTTACTGGAAGTGATCAATACTGTGTCTACAGGAACATTGTCTGTAATACAGAAAGAAAGAGAGACAGGGAGGGAGGGAGGAAGGGAGGAAGGGAGGGAGGGAGGAAGAAAATAACCTATATATTCAACAGTAGTTGAATGGATAAGTAACTTACTTTAGATAATTGGTAAAATGAATGAATTATAGTTTTATAGGAGGACATACAGAAAAATATCCAAAATAATATTCAGGAAACAAAACGAAAGTTTTAAAAGAACATACATAATACAACATTTAAAAAATGTTTCTAAATGTTTACTTATTTTTGAGAGAGACAGAGACAGAATGCGAGTGGGTTAGGGGCAGAGAGAGAGGGAGGCACAGAATCCGAAGCAGGCTCCAGGCTCCAAGCTGTCAGCACAGAGCCTGACGCGGGGCTTGAACTCCCGAGCCATGAGATCATGACCTGAGCCGAAATCAGACGCTGAACCGACTGAGCCACCCAGGCGCCCCCATAATATAACATGTTATATAACATTTTATGAACATTTTATAAAAGAACATACATAATAAGAACATTTAGACCATGGTACTTTGTACCCTATATAAAAACATTCCGGGACGTAATAAATAGCAAATACCTCACTCTGCAGAGGAGCAAAGGTAACAATACTACACCCAGGCGCATTGAGTTCCTGTTTTTTTTTTTGTTTTGTTTTTTTTAAACAAGCTTTATCGGGTATAATCCACACACCATGCATGCATCATACCCATTTAAGGTGTATGACTCAGCTGTTCTCAGTATATTCGCAAAGTTGAGCAACCGTCACCATGTCAAGTGTAGAACATTTCCATCACACCAAAACTAAAAGAAACAGTGGACTTGTGGCGTTCCCTTGCAATGTCCCTGAGCATCCCTGGGCCCGAGCGATCGATAATTTACTTTCTGTCTCAGAAGAATTCCTCCTTCTGGGTGTTCCACATAAGTAGGATCATACAGTTTATGGTCACTGTGACAGGCTTCTTTGACTTAGCATGATGTTTTCTAGTCTCATGCCTGGTGTATTAGGGTGTATCATTACTCCGTTCCTCCCCCCCCCCTTTTTGCTAAATAATATTATTTAATGACTGTACCACATTTTACTTATCCATTCATCTCTTGATAACATCTGGATTGTTTTGACTTTTTGACTGTATTAATACTGTGAATATGCATACATAATACTTGTGAATATGCATACATAAATTTTTGTGCGGATATTAATTTGTCTTGGGTTCCTGTGGATTTTTAAGGGGTGTGCACATGCAAGTTTCATTTATATATAAGAGGTAGGCTTAGAGTGCCTGCCTGGGTGGTTGAGCTGGTTAGGCGTCTGAATTTTGGTTTTGGCTCAGGTTGTGATCCTGGGGTTGTGGCATTGAGGTCTGTGCCAGGCTCCACAGTGAGCGTGGAGCCTGTTTGAGATTCTCTCCCTCTCCCTCTCCCTCTCCCTCTCCCTCTCCCTCTCCCTCTCTGTCTCTCTCTGTCTCTGTCTCTCTCTGTCTCCCCCTCTGTCTCTCTGCCTCTCTCTCTCTCTCCCTCCCTCTGTCCCTCTTTACTGCTCCACTCTCTCTCTATATATAAAATTTTTAAAAATGTTTGAAAAGATAGGCTTATCTATAATGTTTCAAGAAATGTAAATGCAGTAAGATGTACTCCCAAATTAATGTGTAAAATTGCCACAATTATGGTGCTGTCCCACGTTAATCTTAGAGTTATCAAATAAAGTGAATCTGGAGTTCATCCAGAAGAAAAAAACATTGAAAAGTGAGAAAAAAATGATGGGAGAGTTTAAATTAAACTATCAAAAAATATTAGATAACTGCAGTAATCAAAGATTATCATACTACTATAAAAATTAACGGAATAGAAAATTTAGAGCAGACATACAACTTCCTACGAGTAGAAGTTTAGTGAAAAAGAAAACTAACTAAATAGTGCTCAGATTATTGGTTTAGTATTTTCAAAATTTAAAGACAGATAGCCAAAGCCACAAAATAACTAAATTTAACTGAATATATATGATATGTGTTTCTATCTATCTATCTATCATCTATCTATCTATCATCTATCTATCTACATATAGAGAGAGAGGTGTCTTTTTTTAATAAGAGGAAAAAAGGTAAACAAGAGAGAAGGAAAAGGAATGAGTCACAGACAATGAAACACCAAGGCTTCTCATTGTTTGTTTGTTAAATGAAGTTTTCGTCTGAACCCAATATGAAAATACCACACCATGAAATTTATAATATTTTTGTTTGACTTAGGAAGACCTCTGCTTTAAACGTTAGTCTTCCAAATTTATTTTTAATCAAGGAAATATTTATGAAAACGCATTAGTGGTTGGAGAATGAGAAGACAAGCCACAGACTGGGGGGAAATATTTGCCAAGATCATGTGATAAAGGAGTGTTATCTAAAATACAGGAAGCACTCTTAAAATTCAACAGTAAGCAAATGAGTAGGCAATCTAGTTAAAAAATGGGCCAAAGACCTTAACAGGCAATTCATCAGGAAGGTATGCACATGACACAGAAGCATATGAAAAGATGCTCAACATCCTGTGTCATTAGGGAATTGCAAATTAAAACAACACCACACCTGTTAGAATGCTGAAAACAGGAAATGCAGGCTCAGATGTGGAGCTACGGAAGCTTGGGTTCCCTGCTGCCGGAAATGCAAAATGATACAGCCTCTTTGGGAGACAGACCGTCAGTTTCTTACAAAAATAACCTTCTTATCTCATGATCAGCAATAGTGTCCCTTGGCATTTACCCAGAGGGTTTGAAAATATGTGTAAAACTGCAGAGTTTCTATTATAGAAGATGAATAAGTACCAGAGAGCTAATATATGGTGTAGTGACCATAAGAAACAAATACTGTTTTGTATGCTTGAAATTTACTAAGAACATAGGTCTTCCGTGTTTTTATCTCACACGCACTCACCCTCACACAGTAACTATATGAAATGATGGGTACATTAGCTTCATTGTGATGATCACTTTATGGTGTATACATAACCCAAAACATCAGGTTGTTACATATATCAAAACATCAGGTTGTATACCTTTACATGTACAAAATATTGATTTTTGGTATCAATTATACCAATAAACTATTTTTAAAAAAGAAAACTTATGTCCACGTAAAGACCTGTGCAGAGATATTTATAGTAGCTTTAATCATGACCAAACTTAGAGCAGAGATGTCTTTCACTAGGTGAATGGTCCAACAAACAGTGGTACATT
This sequence comes from Panthera pardus, assembly GCF_024362965.1. Lineage (NCBI taxonomy): Eukaryota > Metazoa > Chordata > Mammalia > Carnivora > Felidae > Panthera > Panthera pardus. The sequence continues at coordinate 111,775,176 of NW_026526677.1, read as the reverse complement.
TACACAACGGACTGTTGTTCATCACTAAAAAGAAATGAGCCACCAAGCCATAAACATACCTGAAGGAGCCTTGAATGCATATTCCTACATGAAAAAAGACAACCTGAAAGGCTATCTAGTATGTGATTCCAACACTGTAACATTCTGGGAAAAGTAAATACTACCGTGACAATAAAATAATCAGTGGTTTGTAGGAGTTAGGGAATAAAGAGGGGTGGGTACACAGAGATCAGAGGATTTTAGGGCAGTGAATCATTGTTTATGGTATTCTCATGATAGATACATGTCCCCCATTTGTGAAAAATCATAGCATGTGCAACACCAAGACTGTGGACTTGGGGCAATAATGATGAGTCAATGTAGGTTTATTGCAATGAATGTACCACTTTCCTGCAGGATATTCATAGATGGTAGGCTATGTGTGTTTGGGGCAAGGGGTATATGGGAATCCTACTTTCTGTTCAATTATATTATGAAGCTAAAAAAATTCTGTAAAATATAGTTAATTTTTTTAATTAGGATTAAAAAATAATAATTCATATTTTCTAGAGTATTATATCTAATGGCTATATATTTTCTTTATAGTGATTTTGACTTCATACCAATTCTTTAAGATATGTTTTAAAAGCATCTCCCAGTTATTAAGAGATGAGATATTTTAATTTTAGACAGTAGCTATCTTGAAATTTTTAATTGTCCACAAATTTCAAGAATATTTTGACTTCAAATTTTTAAAAAAAAATTTTTAATTTTTATTTTATTTTTGAGAGAGAGAGAGAGAGAGAGACAGAGTGGGAGCAGGGGAGGAGCAGAGAGAGAGAGGGAGACACAGAATCTGAAGCAGGTTCCAGGCTCTGAGCTGTCAGCACAGAACCCGATGCAGGGCTCAAACCCATGAACTGTGAGATCATGACCTTAGCCAAAGTCAAACGCTTAACTGACTGAGCCACCCAGGTGCCCCAACTTCAAACTTTTAAAGTAAATTTTGTGAAATTATACATGGTTATGCAGCGGAAAACTCCTTTGTATGTAAGAAAATGTAAAATTTTAAACGTAGGCTTTTTGTCTAAACGGAAGCCACTGTAAACAAAGTGGCTTCGAAAACCATGGAAGAAAATCTCCTATGCTTTTTATATAGAAAATAAAAATGAGGACTCATAAGAACCAGAAATTATTTCATCACAAAAATGGCAAGATAGAAAACAAATTTGTTTAGCAAGTACTGTGTATTATCAAGAATACTGCTGACCCTCCCTCCCTGAAAACAGGATGACATAATTGACTGTTCTGTGGATATAGCTACAGCACATTTATTTATCTTTGCATGTTCTTCAAAAGCTTCTACCATTTTCTTTTTAAGTCCAGGTTCAAAATCCTTTTAAGTGTCTGTTTTCACTTAGTGTCTGTTCTAAATTTAAAGAAAATACTTTAAAACTTTTTTTTCATCCTTCTCCATTCAATTCTGTTGGCTAAATGAGCAGATAGCAGTATTTCTTAGGTTTGTATGATTTCCCTACACATCGTTCTAGAACCAGCTTCTGGCTAGCCAGATTTTGTTTCCATCATGTGTATATATGGTATCCACCATTTTCTCCTTACAGAAGAAATGCCCCAGCTGTGTTCTTTGTTTTATTTGTTTATTTATTTATTTATTTAGAGAGCACACATGTGTCCTGTGTGGATGAGTGGGGAAGGGGGGCAGGGAGAGAGGGAGAGAGAACCCCAAGCAGGGCTCCGTGCTGTCAGTGCAGAGCCCAACACTGGGCTCCAACTCATGAACCCTGAGATCATGACCTGAGCCAAAACCAATAGTGGAAACTTACCTGACTGAGCCACCCAGGTGCCCCCCAGGTTGTGTTCTTTGATTTCAAATTTGGGAATGGTGAACCCCTGAGCCTGGGTGGCTCAGTCACTTAAGCATCTGACTCTTGGTCTCGGCTCAGGCCATGAACTCACAGTTCGTGAGTTCCAGCCCTGAGTCAGGCTCTGTGCTGACAGCGTGGAACCTGCTTGGGACTCTCTCTCTTCCTCTCTCTGCCCCTCCACTGCTCGAACTCTCTCTCTCTCAAAAAAAAAAAAAATTAAATTACGCATTTAAACATTTTTAAATTTAGGAATGGTGAAATTAATCCAATATGCTTTTCTTTACTAAACTCATTGGGAACTTTCATATACTAATATATTGTGTGATTCTTGAAGCTGAACTGCTGTATGCAGTGCTTCCTGACCACTTTTATTTTACAGAAGAAATTTAAACATAAAAAAAAAACTTTTGATTTTGAAATAATTATGGACTCACACGAAGTTGAACAGATAGTATGGAGAGACCCCCCGTACTCGTCCCCCAGTGTCTCCCCGTGGTTACGTCTGACATGATTATCGTGCAGTGTCAAGGTCAGGAGATCGACATCAGCACAGTGTATCATTCCGTGTCAGTTCATGACATACATCGATTCCACCTGTCACAGCATTCAAGGTACAGAATGAGTCGGTCACTGCACAGAGCTCCCTCAAGATACCCTTTTCAAGTTATACCTTCACCCCCTTACACCCACTCTTCCTAAACCCTGATAAACACTAATCTGCTCAACGCGTTTATAATTTTATCATTTCAAGGGTATTGTGGAAGTGGATACACACAGTATATGATCTTTTAACACTGGCTACTTTTCTCTCCTCACAATGCTTTTGAGAGTCATCCAAATTGGTGCACATATCAATGGTCTGTCCCTTTTTATTGCTGAGGATGAGTCCATGGTATGGATCTACAACTGCTCGTAAAACTTTACCTTTTGAGGAATATGTATGTGCTTTCACTTTTTTGGCTCTTACAGATAAGCTCTTAGGCACATCCAGGCACAGGTTTCTGTGTAGACATAGTTTTCATTTTTCTTGAATAAATGTCCACGGGTGCAGGCTGCTGGATTCTGTGGTAAGTGTATGCTTGCTTTTTAAAGAAAATGTCAATATTTTCCAGGCTGGCTCTTCCATTTTATATTCCCAGCAGCTACGTATGACTCTGTTTTTCCACATCCTTGCTGGAAAAACTTGGTAGTTTTTGTGTTGTCCATATTTTTTTAATTTTAGCAACCCTTATAGGTATGTAAAGATATCTCACGGTGGTCTTTAACTGCATTTCCCTAATGGCCAGTGATGTTGAATATTTGTATTATATGCTTAATCTCCACCTGAATATTCTCTTTATAGAAATATCTCTTTATTATTTTTGCCATTTTCTAATTGGATTACTTGTGGTTTTTTACTGTAGAATTTATAGAATTTTTTTATTTATTCTAGATATGGGTCCTTTGACAGATGCATGGTTTGCAACTATTTTCTCAGAATCTATAACTTATATTTTTTTCCTCTTGAACAGTCTTTTGCAGAATACATTTTTGTTTTAATTTTGATATAGTTCTTTTTAGCATGTTCTTGCCTATGGACCATGTGTTTGAGTTTTTGTCTAAGAAACCATCACCAAACTCTATATCTCAAAAGATTTTCTCTGACGTTGTAATCTAAATTTTTTTAATGTTTTATTTATTTATTTATTTATTTATTTATTTATTTATTTATTTATTTACTGAGAGAGAGAGAGAGAGAGACAGTGCGAGCAGGGGAGGGACAGAGAGAGAGGGGGGCACAGAATACAAAGCAGGCTCCAGGCTCTGAGCTGTCAGCACAGAGCCTGACGCAGGGCCCGAACCCACAAACTGTGAAGTCATGACCTGAGCCGAAGTCAAACGCTCAACCGACTGAGCTACCCGGACACCCCATCCAATGTTGTAATCTAAACGTTACACAGTTCTGAATTTTACAGTTAAGCTTACGATGAATTTTGAGTGAATTTTTGTATAAGTTGTGAAGTTTGGTAAAGGTTTATTGTTTGTTTGTATATTGGTTTATATGATTTTTAAAAAATTTTGCCTACGGATATCTAATGCTCCAGCACCATTTGGCTCAAAGGTCTTCCTTTCTCCACTGAATTGCTTTTCCACATTTGTAAGGAAATGAGTCACCTGGTATGAGGTCTGTTTCTGAGTTGTCACCTCGATTTCATCCGTCTGTGTGTCTACCCCTTGGCCAATACTTCACAGATAGGTCATTATAGCTATGTGGGATGCCTTGAAACTTCTTAGAGTTATTCCTTCCACTTGTTTCTCTTTTTTCAAAATTATTTTAGCTATTCTCGTTTATCTTCCCAAACAAATTTTGTCTACATCTATGAAAATTTTTCCTATAATTTTCACAGGAATGGCACAAAATATGTATAATACAAAAATATAGTTTCCATGTTAATTACATATTTCCTTTCATATTTATATAAAATATATGTATGTGTTTATGTTACACACACACACACACACGTTTGGTAAGAAGTAAAATCTTAAGTGTGTGAATCTTCCAATCCATGAACGTGTCGTGTCTCTTCATTTATTTAGACCTTTTATTTATTTCATAGTTTACAAGTTAGCATATAGGTCCTTTACATGTTTCAATGGATTTACACCTGAGTGTTTAATTTTTGTTGACGTATTGTAAATGGTAGATGGCATTTCATTTTATATTAATTTTGGTTTTTCCACAGTTTCCATATTTCGGTATTTCCTTTTTATTTTCACCAACTCTTTCAGTCATGTTTCTGCTTGCTCATTGAGGCATCATTATGGCAGGCACTTTTAACTTCTTGTCAGATGATCTAGCATCCATGTTGTCTTCATGTTGGCATCTGTTGATTGTCCTTTGTCATTTAAGTGGAGGTGTGTCTGGTTCATGGTGTGATGTGTGACTTCTGATTGAAATGCGGACATTTTGTGTACAGTGTTATGAGACCATGGACCTTATCTAAATCTTGTGTGTTTGCAGGCCTCCTCTGACACTTAGCAGTGGAAGAGGTGTGTTGTCTTCTTTTTGCCCCGGGGAAATGGAAGTCTGGGTCCCCGGATGGGTCTCCAGGGACCCTGGGGGTGAGGGCTGCTTCTGAGTACTGCTCTGTGGGCATGGAGGTGCCCAACCTACCCGTCAGGGGAGGGCACCTTGTTTCCATCCCCAGCATGGCTTTTAATGCCAGGAAAACAACATGGCAGCCTTATTGCTGTTGATGGCTGGTGAAGGCCCAGTTTCAGTAGGTTTCCTGAGATACCGCCATGCAGGAAGTGATGGGAGAGGCTCACTAGATTCAGGTAGAGGTTGAGGTCAGACTTCCACCTGCTCTCCACTAACACCATCTTGGGATGGGGCTCAGCAGGCGTGACAGTCCAGGCTCCTCATGCTGCCTTCCTCAACACTCTGGGGATGGAGATGCCGGTCGTGACCCTGCCAGCGCATAAGTCTAGGTCATGACCCTGCCAGGGTACAAGTCTGGGTTTTCTACTTGGCCTTTGCTGGAGGAATATGGGGGTGGGGGAGCTCTACATTGTTTGTTTGAAGTAGGGTGACTGTTGTCTAAATGTTTTCTGTTTTGTCAGGCATTTCCTTGGTCCTGGCTAGAGAGAGCAAGCTTGTCTTGGGAGTTTTCTTGGTCTGTGCCTCATGATGTTTCTGGATTGCTAGTTTCTCCTATTCCCTGTCTGGAATATATATGGCCTAAATATTATCCTAAACATTACCCTGTTCATAACTATATTCCTGGAAAAATAAAGAAGTTTGTGACTCTTTCAAAAAACTTAGGTATGTCTGAATGATTCAGTTGATTAAACATCTGACTCTTGATTTTAGCTCAGGTCATGATCCCAGGGTTGTGGGGTCCAGCCCTGGGTTGCGCTCCATGCTGGTGGGTGCAGAGCCTTATTTGAATTCTCTCTCCCTCTGCCCCTCCCCAGCTCATGCTCTCTCACTCTCTCTTTCTCTCTCTCTCAAAAAAAAAAATAAATAAAACAAAAAAACCACAAAAACAAAAACAAGACCTTGAAGGTTAGGAGGAAAATTCTTGTCAAAAGCAGATTACTAGGGGAAACACAGGATTTGGGAGGCAGTGAAACTAGTCTGTATGATGCTACATTAGCAGACACATGCCATTATACGTTGGCCAAAACCCTTAGAATGTACGCCCCCAAGTGGAGGACCCTAGTGGAGACGATGGACTTGGGGTGACGGTGACATGTCAGTGTATCTTCATCAGTGTTCCCACGGAGGATGGTGACAGCTTTCGAGGCTGCACCCGTGTTGGGGCAGGAGTGTAGGCGACATTTCTGTATCCCCCACTCCATTTGTCTGTGAACCTAAAACTGCTCGAAAAAATAAAGTCTATTAAAGGTAAGGGGGCAGGGTGGGAAAGCTTATTACATAAGTTGACATTCCAGAAAAATGTAACTACAAAACCTTTATTTTCTTTCCTGCAAGTCCCTAGAGTGATCTTGGATTTGAGAGAATGAGTTAAGCATTCATTGGGCTTAATTTGTTTTTGAATGGGATTCCATTTTAAGGAAACTAAGTTTCCCAATTGCGGTAGTAATGAATCATCATCTCACGTTTATAGTTATTGGAAGAGTTACCGTGTCAGCCAAACAGAGCCATCTGGACAAGTCTTTCCTATCATATTAAGTAGCTTTTGAGGAAATGTTTATAGAAATCAAGTGTATAACTACCCCCCCGCCTTGGTCTCTTTTGAGGAATATTTTCCTGGCAGAGAGGCACATCTATATGGTCTTTCAAATGACTCTGAATTGTAGTTAGCATTTGTGCAAGAAATATTTTGCTAAACTAAATCTTCAAGCTGGAAACCTCAACAGGGATGTACGTTTCCCTTCGGGCTTGGTGACGTCTGTTTTCTGGCAGTGTCCCATAAAGCTCTATCACTAATTGCTCTCAACAACGCAAATAGATGGGACTGCAAGGTAGCAACTGGAAACTGCTAGGAAGACAGTATAATAACTAGTGTGCATGTCCTGCTACAACCAGAGTAGTCACAGTTCTGTGGGGATTCGATCTTCAATTTGCTTGAAAAAGCAAAAACAGAAACAAACCAAAAACAACACATGCTAATAGTCATAGTTACCTTTGAATATCCTGTAAATCGTCTGTGAAGTTAAGCGTGCAGTGAAGAGCAGAAGGGAAGTGTGTGTGCCGAGGTGTGGACACCACAGCCATCTGCCATTCGGAGAACTCTCTGGGATGACAGTGAAGGCCAGAGGAATGGGTGATTTTCTTTGTTCTCTCTTACTATGAAATAATACATAACCTAGTGGACTGTCATAACTACTTTTGGATTCAAGGATTAAGGGAGACAATGGATCAACTTCTTAGGGACTGGTTAAGTCTTGAAATCATCCTGATGATGCCATAGATACATTTTGGATTCTGGACACAGACCAGATGTCAAAATGAGAGAAAGTTCAGGGCACCTGGGTGGCTCAGTCACTTATGTGTCTGACTCTTGATTTTGGCTCAGGCCATGTTCTCATGGTTCGTGAGTTTGAGCCCCAAATGGGTCTGTGTGCTGACAGTGCCTGCTTGGGATTCTCTCTTTCTCTCTCTCTCAAAATAAATTAAGTTAAAAAAAAATAAGAGAAAGTGAGAATTCCTTTCAGTGTCTCAAACATTGTTTCAGCCCTTTCTAAACTAGAGATACATATTTTAATGGAAGTGACTTCTTTACTGATGTCTCCAGTCAAGCATAAATACATTAATTCATTAATTGGCTGATTGATTAATTAATATTTATGTATTTCCATATGCGTCTAAGGCATATTAATTTATCTCAGGAAAGTACGTCTGAATACGAGCAACATTTTCTAGTATAATCTGGTTATCTGGTCAGTATTTTCTCTATCAATCTGTTTACCTATGTAAAACATATTTACAAGTTCTTGGCCACAAAACTTTCTACCTAGATGCATAGGTTTATAAGGATTTATAAGAACTTACTTTTAAACTTTGCATAAGACACGGATCCATTGTTTCAGCCATGCACTGACACAGGTGCATCTCAGGATCTTTCTGCTCAGATCTAGCCCCAAAACCTGTAAGAAAGTTATGTAAATATCATATTACACATTACATGGCATGACCTGTTTCAAGGTAGGAATATGACACTTTTTGAGATTTCTTTATGACTTTCAGAATTATTCTGATAATTTAATGTATCCCCTAGTCGGTTTTACAAATGCTAGACATTTAAACCCTGCTTTCTGACATTCACATAATTAATTTTAGGCCAGTGGGTCACATGCCTTCCTTTTATTCTCTGAGAAACTGGAGCTTACCTCTAGAATGATGCATTGCAAGAAACCTAATAAAATTGATGATAATGCATTCACTGGCAAGTTTCATCAAGTGTGACAGGCACATCTTTATGAACAAAATGAAACTATTGCTGAAAAGCATTTTGTATACTCCCAAAGTTGTATGGCCTCTGTACATTCATAGGAGGAAAAATAAAGTGTAGCTTTTTAAAGTATTAATTAATATTTCAACTTTAGGGCCATGAAACACCCCAGAAGCAGCTGATTACTTTTTCTTTTAAGTCCTTTGCGTTTGTTCAGGTACTCTCACAAATAGTCAATTAACAGAGTACACATTTATTATATGCTAACTGTCTGCCCAGAATAACCTAATTAGAAGACAGTGGGCAGAAAAGTTATGTCAAAACCACATTTGGAGAAATATTAGCAAAATGGTAGGTATTTCCTTGTTAGGTTTTGAAACAATTAGTTATTAAAGTCATTTTCACCTCACCCAGATCTGCTAGTTCTGTTCTAAAATGTCTCAACATTGTGCTCGTTTTAAAAGTCAAATAAACAATATTTATAATAAAAAGACAATAGCTGAGCCAAAGTGCTTTTTTAAAGAAGTTGCTGGCAGGATCCTTCTCACTGAACAGAAGTTTTGTGTTTATACTTGTTAGCAATTGTACCTTCATTTCTTGGTCTGTTATTATTGGTTACCTTTTTGTGAAGACTGAAGAGATGTTTTCTCCAAATATTATTCTTATATGATTTATTCTTGTTGGCAGGTTTTAACAACAATATTTATGTGTGCACTGGACTAGGTATTTTACCTAAGGGTTCCATAGATGTTATCTCATTTAATTGTTGAAGTAATCCTTTGAGATTGTGAACTTCCAGAGCTTAATGGTAGAAATGAAAAAATTAAGCTGTGGGCAAAGCGATAAAGGCTTATTAAAGTCACACTACTACCAATTTGGTGAAACTAGAATTTGAACTCAGGACGGTAGGAGTCCAGAGCCTGTGATCTTAACTAGTCACAAAGGTGTTTTTTTTTTTTTAAATGTGTACTTTCCTTTAGAGAGTCGTTGAAGTAAAAGCAATGATCTTATCTAACTATTGCTTAACAGATATTCTATGAAGATACTTCATGGCCTTCTATAAAGATAGAACTAAAATAAGATTCATGGAAATTCCTCTAAATTCCTTGGCCTTGAGCCAACTCAAGTCTCAGAAAGAATGTGAATGGTTCAGTCTGTGCATTATAACTGAGATCCAGAAATAGCTTTGAAACTTAATAAGAACTAAGGAAGTTCATTCTCTATCAGACAATGGGAAATATTGAGATTCCAATGAGCCATATGGAAATAGAAAATCATGCAATTTTTTTTAGTTTATTTTAAGATATAAACATGTTTCCAAAAACACAAAGTATGTTTCTGCTTATTCACTTATCATTATTCGGTGATCTGGCTAAGGCTCTTCACAGAGTCGAAATATCGGGACTTATTTTTCTTGTGAAAAAGGAAAAGGACACTCCAGTAGAAAAGCCATGCAGGGTCCCTAGTGCAGGGAAATGATATGAAGATGGCCCGATAAAGTCACTGGGGAAGTACTCAGTATAGAAACCTACTTCTGCAACTCTTGAGCAAGAGACACTGGGGCCAACAAATAAACTCTCGTCCGCATCCTGGCATTATGGGAATTTATTCAGTCTGCTTCCTGGACATCACTTGACTTAAATATAAGCAACAGACATTACCACTTGTGGTTTTCAGACCCTTTCGAGAAGAAAGGGAAGCGGAAGTCAAGCTGTGGTGTTATGATGCTGGTTGACTTTGAAATTACTTCTGAAATAAAACTAGCTTTTGATGAAGACCGAATCTGATGTTAGTGCACAGGAAATGAAGAAACAGCAAGTCCATTGACAAAGAAGTATGATTTAAAGTCAGAACACTTACACTTATGGTTGCAGAGATTAGGAGAGTTAATTGCCTTACAAACTTGATTAAACGCGCAGAAGGGAAGAGCCTAGTGTTGAACGAAGAATTTAAGAGACAGCTAAAGCATTTACTGGAAAATTCCTGTGTTCTTTTGTTTGACATGTCAGCAAGGTGGGAGATTGCCATGACTTTAAATCAGAAAAAAGAGTGCAAGGAACAGAGAAAAAGCAAAAATGAAAAATATATATATACATCAACCTTTGTTCTGAGCATTTCCTCCTCTCTAGAAAATGTCAACTTTTATGTACATATCATTCAAGCTCAAATAAAAAAAAATTACCTAAAGCTATGTATCATTCTTTTTTGTTTTGCTTTGTTTTTTTTCTTGTTTTTTGTTTTTAATTTACTTTTTTAAATTTACATCCAAGGTAGTTAGCATATGGTGCAAAAATGATTTCAGGAGTAGATTCCTTAATGCCCCTTACCCATTTAGCCCATCCCCCCTCCCACAACGCCTCCAGTAATCCTCTGTTTGTTCTCCATATTTTAGAGTCTCTTCTGTTTTGTCCCCCTCCCTGTTTTTATATTATTTTTGCTTCCCTTCCCTTATGTCCATCTGTTTTGTCTCTTAAAGTCCCCATATGAGTGAAGTCATATGATTTTTGTCTTTCTCTGACTAATTTCGCTTAGCATAATACCCTCCATTTCCATCCACATAGTTGCAAATGGCAAGATTTCATTCTTTTTGATTGCTGAGTAATACTCCATTGTATATATACACCACATCTTATTTATCCATTCATCTATCGATGGACATTTGGGCTCTTTCCATGCTTTGGCTATTGTTGATAGTGCTGCTATAAACATGGGGGTGCATGTGTCCCTTTGAAACAGCACACCTGTATCCCTTGGATAAATACCTAGTAGTGCAATTGCTGGGTCATAAGCTTGTCCTCTTTTTAATTTTTTGAGGAACCTCCATACTGTTTTCCAGAGTGACTGCACCAGTTTGCATTCCCACCAGCAGTGCAAAAGAGATCCTCTTTCTCCACATCCTTGCCAACCTCTATTGTTGCCTGAGTTGTTAAGATTAGCCATTCTGACAGGTGTGAGGTGGTATCTCCTTGTGGTTTTGATTTGTATTTCCCTGATGAGTGATGTTGAGCATTTTTTCATGTCAGTTGGCCATCTGGATGTCTTCTTTGGAGAAGTGTCTATTCATGTCTTTTGCCCATTTCTTCACGGGATTATTTGTTTCTTGGGTGTTGAGTTTGGTAAGTTTTTTATAGATTTTGGATACTAACCCTTTATCTGATACGTCGTTTGCAAATATCTTCTCCCATTCTGTCGGTTGCCTTTCAGTTTTGGTGATTGTTTCCTTCACTGTGCAGAAGCTTTTTATTTTGATTAGGTCCCAGTAGTTCATTTTTGCTTTTGTTTCCCTTGTCTCCAGAGATGTGTTGAGTAAGAAGTTGCTGCAGCCAAGATCAGAGAGGTTTTTGCCTGCTTTCTCCTTGAGAATTTTGATGGTCTCCTGTCTTACATTGAGGTCTTACATCCATTTTGAGTTTATTTTTGTGTATGGTGTAAGAAAGTGGTCCAGGTTCATTCTTCTGCATGTCACTGTCCAGTTTTCCCAGCACCACTTGCTGAAGAGACTGTCTTTATTCCATTGGATATTCTTTCCTGCTTTGTCAAAGATTAGTTGGCCATACGTTACTGCGTCCATTTCTGGGTTCTCTATTCTGTTCTATTGATCTGAGTGTCTGTTTTTGTGGCAGTACCATATTGTCTTGATGATTACAGCTTTGTAATATAGCTTGAAGTCCGTAAAGCTACGTATGATTCTAATGAAAATTTGTAATGTGAATGAGTCTTGTTTGGAAGCACTTTATATCATCACAGCTTCCATAAATGCTGAAAATCATCCTTCTCTAACAGCTATGGCAAGACAAAGTGTATATATTAATCAAAGCATTCTTTGTTTTTCCATACCGCAGAATGAGAACACAATATTATATTCTAATATTAAGTTCTGTGTATTGGTCCCTAACCATATTAATGCTGTTATCCAATCTTTATTTAAAGCACACTGTGAGCAAGACCTGTTCTAAAGAGAGAGTAGGCACACCTCTGACATTCAATTTTCAAACATCCAGAGCCATTCAAGAATACAGTACTTCCATTTAGTACAATATGGCTTTTGCAAACCTGTTTAGAATTTTACATTTGCCTCGTTTTTTTTCAACTTTATTTTGGCTTTTCCACCACGCACCATATTCTCTCTGTATGTAACCAGGGAGCTGGGAATTTGCACACCCGAGTTATCACATCCTTATCTGGTGTACAACACAATGGCTTCTCTGTGTTTGTGACAGATTAAAGTATGCTAAAGAGTAGCTAGTATACAGTAGGCGCGCGATAAAGTTTTGTAGAACTTGGTAAAGATCTGTATGTCAACTTCACACTAAGGATTAAAATGCATTAATTTATGACCTTCTCAGTTCCTTATGGGATTCTTCAGACCACGTGGAAGAGAATCGCAGGATGATTCCGCCCGAGCATATTTCCTTTGTATGTCATTTCTCTTCATTCGACAGTTTGAAGAGAAGCAGAAACCAATTCCATATTTTCTTAATTAAGATTTTCCTGAGAAATCAGGACACGCTCCTAGGCCTCTCTCACATAAGGACACTCATAGGGAACTGGTTGCCAGATCCAAAGAATTGGGTAATATTCCCTGTTAGCTATATACTTGCTGACCCAGCCTAATTAGTAGTGGACTGGAAGGTAGTCCTACACAAAAAACATATGTCCACATCCTAATCCCTGGAAACTGTGAATGGGACCCTACTTGTAACAAAGGGTCTTTGTAAATAAGTTCAATGATTTTGAGGTGAAATTATCCTGGATTATCCTCATGGGTCCTAAATCCACTAGCAAATGCCCTTACAAGAGACAGGAGAGAAGGTATGGGACAGAGGAGAAGGTCATGAGAAGATGGAAACATAGACTGGAATTTTTCAGTCACAAGCTCAGGGACACCAGGAGACCCTGGAAGCCGGGAGACGCAAGAGATCCTTCCCTAGAGTCTTGAGAGGGAGCGTGGCCCTGCCAACACCTTGATTTTCTACTTGTGGTTTTCGGAGCTGTGATAGAATACATTTATCTTCAGTCATCAAGTTAGTGGTCGTTAAAGCAGCTGTAGGAAACTGATATGTTGTTCTGCCTCAGTAGTGATGACTTAACAACAAGCAAGGTTCTATGGAAGCTGTCATATGCTCGTGTTAATACTTCTCTTTTACTTCCTGCCCACATTCCCATCAAAGGGATTCCCTGTTTCTGGAGATTTTACACCCAACACACACACGCATGCACACACACACACACACACACACACACACACAAGCACCACGCATGCACGCATGCTCACACCAGAAGTAAAGTCCCACAGCAGTAGAAGAGGTTGAGAAGGCATCTGTAGTCTAAAATGTGGATGTGACTGCATTATCTCTGATCCATTTGATATGGACCACTTATGGCAACTTATGGAAGACACCTTGTGCTCTGTTAAATCTGAACGCTCACCTATGAATGAAACACGGATTCTTGGTACCCTAAAGTAAGCCGCTTCATGCATTTCTGCTTGGAAAGGAAGTACAGCATCATTACTGCCATACAAAACCACATGATGACAAATAACACTTGAAACTATAAAAGGTGGGAAGGAGAATGTGTTCCCGTATTTTCTCTGGTTCATCAGCTACTTTCAAGATGGTTGAGAGGGTTGCTGTGAGGTTTTGTGTGAGCCTGATAAAATATATTTTGGCACCCAGATTATATTCTTAAATTGGATACAATTGGATCTCTTATTTTTCCTTTTAATGCTGTGTGAAGGTTCATCCAGAATCAGCTTGGCTACAGCTGGAAGCAATTAGAATATGCAGGAAGAATTAAAACCCTAGGAAATTGTTTTTATCTCTAATAGATTGCAGCAGAGCCAAATTATGAATTGGTCACAAGAGAAAACGTGTCATGGTGGCTCATAAATTACTGACTGAAACTGCTTTAGTTTGGGAAATAGACCTCATTAGTTTTAGATTTTACCTTGTGATTTTCCCAAGGAGCCAAATATATTATTTCTACTAAAGTGAAGCTCTTGATATGGTTTCATTCAGTAAAAATATATTATTCTTATATTATTTTATATGATTTCGGTCATAACTCAAAATGGAAGATAAAAGGAAAGCAAAGTGTCCCACAGTATGCCTTCTTACCATGGAGTCATGGTTACAGTCACGTTCATAGAAAATGGGAAATCAGGGGCGCCTGGGTGGCTTGGTCGGTTAAGCGTCCAACTTCGGCTCAGGTAATGATCTCACCGTCCGTGGGTTCGAGCCCCGCGTCGGGCTCTGTGCTGACAGCTCAGAGCCTGGAGCCTGTTTCAGATTCTGTGTCTCCCTCTCTCTCTGACCCTCCCCTGTTCATGCTCTGTCTCTCTCTGTCTCAAAAATAAATAAACGTTAAAAAAAAAAAAAAGAAAATGGGAAATCAGTCAGTTGCTCAGCCTGGCTCTCCACTTCTATCTCCCGGGACCGGATGCCTGTATTTTAGCTCTTTAGGAAAAAGAGCTACTGATATCCAGTCAGCCTATTAGCTTGTAAGTTTCTAGAAGACTTTTTTTTCCCAAATAGCAGCTAACAAACCCTTAGAACTTCTCAGAACTTTGATGCTTGTCTAGTACAATTTCTTCATCCAAAAAAAATGAAGAAACGAGAGAGCTGGAGGGCTGAATTAATATCTTCAAATTCAAGTTCCAACATAGAATCTACCTTATTGAAATCAGTGTTAAGGTATAACTTTGTCATGAGTTAGAGTATAGTAGTCTTTCCCACAGCTGTGAATACAGGTAAATTTTCAAAAGGAAATTCTCTTTGTGAAACATATGTGAGAGCAAAATATTTGAAAGAAGAGCAGAAGTCAACAAGCAAAAAAATGCTAAGTTGTAGAAAAATGTCTTGGTAAATCAACAGACCTTTATTTATTTTTTTATTTATTTTGCCATCTATTTTCCTGGTACCACATGACTTTCTGAGGCTCTCCAAATAATAAGACTGTTCCTGTCTTTCAAAAACATAAAACATCAAACCAAACAATATATACTGATGAACAAACTGTTTTATAAACAGGCAGATAGAAGTTGTTATGACTGAAAAATGAAATATTGGTCATTCCATCCCAGGGAGAATCAGGAAGGGGGTTTAGAGTTTGGAAGCTATATCTAGTCCAGAAGAATAGGAGTTAGCTAAAGAAAAATAGAAGAGCATTCTTGGCAAATATATAAAAAACAAATCCACTGAAGTATGAAACAGTATCAGGTTTGCAGAAAACCACAAATAAGTTTGTATCCACTGGAGTGAAATCAGGGAAGAATGATAGAAGATGCCTCTACAGAGATAGTTGCTGTAAGCATGGTTCTTGCATGCTATTCTAGGAAGTGTGGTCTTTGGACTATAGGTGATGGATGGCACTGAATGTCTACAGTAAGGTAGCAACGCTGTCAGTTTTAAATTTTAAATAGTTCATTCTAACAGTAGTAATCAAGATGAACTCAAAGGAAAAGAAGGAGTGTCGCATAAACCTAAATGCTGGGTCCGAAGAAAGGGGCTTAAATCAAGGGACAAAAAATCAGAAATAAGTCATGTATTAAGTTGCAAACGATTTAGTGGGCATGATAGCAAGAGAGAAAGGGGGAAATCTTGATTAACTGCCTTTTTCTGATGCAAATCCAAGTATTTTTATTCGGAAAAAAAGTTATTCCATAGCATGCTTTTTGTTTTGTTTATCGAAGCATATAGTTGACACAGTGTTACATTAGTTGCTCGTGTACAACTTACTGATTCAACACATCTATACGGCATGCTGTGCTCACCACAGGGGTAGCGACCACCGCCCCTCCCCATGCAGCACTGTTGCCGTGTCACTGACTGTGTTCCTCATGCTGTGCCTTTTATTCTCGTGGCTTATGCGTTCCCTAAGTGGAAGCGCATGTCTCCCAGTGCTCTTCATCCATTTTGTCCATTCTCCTACCCTCCTCCGCCCTGGCAGCTATCAGTATGTTCTCTGTATTTACAGGTCTGTTTCTGCTTTTTGTTTGATTATTTATTTATAAGTGAAATTATGTGATATTTGGCTTTCTTTGCCTGGCTTATTTCATGTAGCATAATTCCCTCTAGCTCCGCCCATGTTGTCGCAAATGGCAAGATGTCATTCGTTTTTATGGCTGAGTAATATTTCATTTTGTATGTGTACATAGGTGTGTGTGTGTGTGTGTGTGTGTGTGTTACATCTTCTTTATCTATTGATGGATACTTAAGATGCTCGTATCTTGGCTATTGTAAGTAACATTGCAATACACATAGGGGTGCATGTATCCTTTGGAATTAGTGTTTTCATTTTCTTTTGAGAAAATACCTAGTAGTAGAATTATTGGATCATGTGGTATTTCTTTTTTTTTTTTAAACTTTTTGAGGACTCTCTACACTGTTTCCCACAGTGGCTGCACCAGTTTACATTCCCACCACCAGTGCACACGCTTTCCTTTTTCTGCACATCCTCACCAACACTTGCAACTTCTTGTCCTCTTAGCTATTCTGACAGGTGCAAGGTGATATCTCTTTGTGGTTTGGGTTTGTATTTCCCTACTGATGAGTGACATGGAGCATTGTTTCTTGTGTCTCTTGGCCATCTGGATGTCTTCCTTGGAAACATGTCTATTCAGTTTCTCTGTCCATTTTAATCAGATTATTTGGGGGTTTTGGTGTTCTGTGGTATGAGTTCTTTATGTATTTTGGATGTTTAGCTCTTTACCTGATACATCATTTGCGAATATTTTCTCCCATGCAGTGGGCTGTCTTTTCATCTTGTTGATGGCGTCATTCACTCTATAAATCTTTTTATTTTGATGAAGTCCCAATAGTTCATTTTTGCTGTTGTTTCTCTTGCCTGAGGAGGCATTTCAAGAAGCATGTTGCTAAGGGAGACCTTCAAAAGATAGTGCCTGTTTTTCTTCTGGGAGTTTTATGATTTCAGGTCTCAGAGTTAGTTCTTCAATCCATTTACAGTTTATTTTTATGTGTGGTGTAAGAAAGTGGCCCAGTTTCATCCTTCTGTATGTCACTGTCCAGTTTTTCCAACACCATTTGTTGAAGAGACTGTCTTTTCCTCCACTGAATATCCTTGCCTCCTTTGTTATACGTTAATTGACCCTATAAGTGTGGGTTTATTTCTGGGCTCTTTATTTTCTTCCACTGGCCTATGTGTTTGTTTCTGTGCCAGTACCTTACTGTTCCAAGTACTGCAGCTTTGTAGTATATCTTGAAATCTGGGATTGTGATACCTCCAGCCTTGTTCTTTCTCAAGACAAGATTGCTTTGGCTATTTCGGTTTTTTTGTGGTTCCACAGAGATTTTAGTATTACTGGTTCTACTTTTGTGAGAATGCTATTGCCGTCTTTTTTTTTTTTCTACCTTAAATGCTCAGTGCTGCCTTCAGCCGAACTCTAGTACTCATGAGAGGGTATGTGCACGACATAGGAGATGGTGACCTCATTATTAGACATATTGGATTTGAGCCGTTCATGTGATATCCATATTGAGATGGTTGGCAGGACTGAAGTGTCTATCACATGGTGGAGGGACGTACATCCAAAGGTTAGGAATTCAGTCATGGATGGAGATTCAGACTTGGTGGTCACCAGCATGCAAGTAGCAGTAAAAATAATTAGAGAAATGGGATGACTTAAGAGGTAGAACGAGATGAGGACTGAATACAGTCAGAATTTCGGTGAATGCCAAAGACTGGTGGGAAGACAGAGAAACCAGGATACAGGCAGGAGGCAGAGAAAAACACTGAGAATAAGAAAGCGTTGGAGAATGAGAGGTGTTT
Organism: Panthera pardus; assembly: GCF_024362965.1. Classification (NCBI taxonomy): domain Eukaryota; kingdom Metazoa; phylum Chordata; class Mammalia; order Carnivora; family Felidae; genus Panthera; species Panthera pardus. The sequence goes on along the minus strand of NW_026526677.1, from coordinate 111,757,121 downwards.
AAAGAGAGAGAAGGGTCACAAAAATCGATGGAGGCACATTTTCTGGAAAGGGGCGTGTGTCACCAAGGCAGTGTCACCATGTAGAACCCACTGGATCTGACAAAAGAAGGTTATTGTTGACTTCTGAAGAGAACGTTCATTGCAATAAAACCTACAGAAAACATATTGTTGGAAAATAAGTGAGGACTTTTCATTTACAAATGAAGGACCACGCATTTCTGGGCCTGCTGGAAACCCAAATGAAAAAGGCATTAAGTAATTTTTTTTTTTTTAATGTAAGACCAAGAAGGCAAAGGAAAAGCGAGATGATACAGTACACTACACTGTTGACTTCCGAACATGGAGATCACGTACAGGAATAGTAACTGACTGTATGTGAAAAAGCCAGAACATGACAGCCTAAAGGATGCCAGTAAAAAAAAAAAACATGCTCATTTGTGCTGAAGAACCGTGCAACGTTTCAAGAATTGGAGGTGCCAGTAACCTCTGAGTGTGCAAGTAACGCTGAATATGTGGGGGTGCTGAAAGCGAAACTTTTGTTAAAAGTTTGTCTTCACTAGTAGGTAGCTTCCCAGGTGTTTTCCCTCAGCCCTAGCAAACAGGCAGCTGTCCTACCCTGAGGTCTGCAGTAGAAAATGGGTGATTCTCTGGAGGTGTTATGTCCCGGAGACTCTGATTGGAGACACTTGGAACAACTGATGTCAAAGATGAGGCACCCGTGGGAGCCCCGGGGTAAGGCGATTGCTGGTGCACTGAGTGCTGACAGTCGTGCCTTAACACTGCCGGCCTCCCACAACCTTGGCCCCTCTGCTCTTACTCTGTGGGCAAGTGTTTGGGGGGTTACTTTCTGGGGAAACTGCCCTGAAGAAGTCTAGAAAACCACTGATGTTATTTAAAAGAATTGGTATACCATCCCAAATAAACAGTTGTGAGGCTCATGATTCAAGAAGCCATTTGGATAGATAGGTGGGTGGGTGGGTAGATGGGTGGATGGATGGATGGATGGATGGATGGATGGATGGATGGATGGATGGACAGATGGATGGATGAATAGTTGGTAGATGAATAGATAGGCTTCACATCACAATTTTAAGGCCTACTTCTTAATTTGAACTTTAATTTGATTGGCTTTCTCTGTACTAATATGAATACAATGGATAGAACTCACGCAGCCTTCTTAATCTACTTTGGGGAAGCCACATGCCAATACAAGTTAGAGGAATGTAGTCATGGACTTCTTTTATGGGAAAGAAAAGCTTCTGTCTTGGTTAAGCCCATGTCATTTTTTTTTTTTTTTTTGCTACTCATAAAAAAGCCTCATTCTGATATATATTTCCCCCAAATAATCTCACAAAAGTAATATTTTTAATACTTAGTTCAAATAAGATTAAATATAGTCAGATTCTCTAGTGCTGTACCTTCTTTAATACGTTATTTTCAGTCTCATGGAGATAGTCATTTTCCACTATAAAAGAAAGTGTTAACAAAGCTGCAGCATTCATTGAGAACATAGACCGGTCTTTTATGCAGATGAACTGGTTTTTCCACTTATAAACAATATGTAGCATAAAGATGTAGGCATAAATCAATGATGACTTAAAACTAGGTTTCTCCCCCCCAAAAAAACAACTCATATTCTGTTTGTGTGTGCGTACACACATGTATTTGTGTAAAGTGACCCCTAATCACAGCATAAAATGAAAAGAGTCACAATTTTTTTATATGTGAGACTAATCATCCGTTTTTTGTTTGTTTTTAAGAAATCACCAACATCATACACAGGACAGCTACATTAATGATTGAACCTGGCTCCCAGTTGTGCAAATCACGTAACAAATAAACATCACACGAAAGGACTCATAATGGTGACTGGACTAAGTAAGAGGAGCCCGATCGCACAGCGGTTTAGACACTGGGGTCTTATGTCAAGTAGTCTGGCTTCAAGTCTCAGCAATGCCATTTAGCTCTGACCTACTCCTGTCTTAACCTCTGAAGCCCATTTTCAAATGTGTGAAATGGGGATAATACTAGTAATCACCACGAGCTTGGTTGTCTGGATTACAAGAGGTGATTCACGTAACTAGATTAGCACAGCACCTGGAATAGGACGGACAGCTAATCTCTGTTGTGGTGGTGGTGGTATGCCCAGTAGACGTTTGCGTGGACGCTTCGTAGTCTGGATTAGAAAGATCGGCACTGGGGGCTAATACTTTCAGAAGTACGTAGCTAAAGCCCGTGAACGTTAGTGTCTGAGCTGCTGAGCCTCACACAATCCCAGGAACTTACATGACATGTTCCTAACACAGTCTGTCATCTTCTCAAGGGTGAATTGCAAGAAGAAAAAGCCTCTTAAGGGCCAGTGGATGTAGGCAGGGGAGGGGCAGTAAAAATACAATGTGAAGACTACTGTTTGGAGCCGCTTTCCTCTCAAGGATGAGGGAGGGCAGCCTGGGGCCATGACTCAGTCTCAGGTGCGTTGCCCAATGGAGGAGCTCAAGGAGGGCCTTCGTAGGAGTTTCTGAGAGAGGCTGAAGAGCTCAGCTTGAATCAGTCTGTCAACGAACACCTTCGTAGCACTGGCCTCTACGAGATGCGGATGCAGTTTGGGGAACAGATCTGCACGGCCGTGGTTCCAGGACATGAATAGCAAGGCACCGGTCAGCTGTGCGTGAGCAGTGCAGGGCACCGCCAGCCACTGTCCACTGCTGTGGATGGCCTTCCTCTTCTTCCCTTTCTGTTTTATAATTTTTTTTTAAATTTTTAATGTCTGTTTTTTAGTGTTTATTTATTTTTGAGAGAGAGAGAGAGAGATAAGGACAGAACACAAGTGGGGAAGGGGCAGACAGAGCAGGAGACACAGCATCCGAAGCAGGCTCCAGGTTCAGAGCCATCAGCACAGAGCCCGATGCAGGGCTCGAACTCACGAACCATGAAATCATGACCTGATCCGAATTCGGATGCTCAACCCACTGAGCCACCCAGACGCCTCTCCTGCCTTATAAATGTAAGCACAGCATCATTTACCACTGAAAACACATGGTAAATGCATTAGGGGAATATCTCAAAATGAACAAAGGATTAGTCTTAACATGAGCGTTGTGAGTGACCCTTATGAATTTGCTAATCATTTTCCCTTCTGTAGATATTAGCAATGTCTTTTATGTACATTTGCATTGACATATGCTTACACGGAACTCATTTGTGTTGTCTGCATTTATAAACAACTACCTCCTGACAGACCACCTAAATAATTGAGCAGTCTCACTCCAGAGAATGCAAAGCAACCTATTTACACGTGCTCTCGCATGCCACCGACATACACCTGAGAAAGAAAAACAGACCAGCTCAAAATTGTGACTCAGGAATCTAATTGTCAGTCTATTTCTGCTGCTGTAAATTGAGATTTGTCTGGGCACCTTGCCATATTTTTATTCAGTCTTCTGTCTCTGTATTCAGTTCTGGTTTTCCACTTCTTCCATGCGATGATCTTGATTTGGTTATAACTCTGAACACACTTGCATATGTTTCATTGTTTCAGGAAATAATATGCTGTTTTTCTCTGGGGAGTGCTTATAAGAAGCAATAATTTAAATAGTGGTTTGTTCTAATAATAACTGGGCACCAGGAATGCTGACCATGCTGACCAAAAACTTACAGAAAACAAAAGCACTTCAATATTTTCTTTTGATAGAATCATGAATAAGGCCTCCCTGATTATTTATGTAATAGATATTTATTAAGAATTCAATAAATTGTTAGGCTCTGGAGATTCTCCTGTGAGCAAGATAGTGTTTATAATCTTATGCCAGGGTCCAAGGGTTCCTGATGAAGAGTATATTCAACAAAAATGTTTCGTTTCCCACTAAAGGACAGCATACAGTTGTGTCTGATCCTGCTGTGGTACAAAGTGACTGAAAGCACATGGGGGAGGCATTAAGCCGAGTAAGACGTCAAAGATGTTTTTGTGGAGGAGGAGATGGCTGAGATGTGTTCCAAAGCTGACTAAGAAATGCAGAACGGAAGAGGAGGTGGACAGCCCCAGGAGAGAGCCAGAGCTGAGGTGGGGCACGATCCCCACCACGGCTGGTACAAGAAGGTGAGGGCCATACTGCAGAGGGGATGTGTGGGCGAAAGAAGGTTGGTCAACTCCTTCTTAAGTGGACCCACCTGGGTGGCACCCATGGCCACAGTCAAGCTGAGAATCTCATTCTAACTTCCACGTGGGCCTGTATCCTTGTGTAAGTATCAACAGCAGAATCTTTCCCTGCTGGAAGACCTATCAAGGAAGGTGGTCAGTCAAACTTAGAAGCTTGTTTAGGGAGGGCCACCTGGGTGGCTCAGTCGGTTAAGCATCCGACTTCAGCTCGGGTCATGATCTCACGGTTCATGAGTTCAAGCCCCGCATCATACTCTGTGCTGACAGCTCGGAGCTTGGAGCCTGCTTTGGATTCTGTCTCTTCCTCTCTCTCTGCTCTTCCCCCACTCATGCTCTCTCTCAAAAATAAATAAAGCTTAAAAAAATTAAAAAAAAAAAAAGAGAAGCTTGTTTGGGGATAAGCGAGAATCAGAGTCAAGAGATGTAGAATGGATTCACATATTGGGGGTATGATCGTAATATGACTTGATCCATTACTCTTACAATGCGTAATCCATTACTCTTACAATGCCAGTGCGGTGGGGGGGGGGGGGGCAGCGGTGATCACATTTCATAAGCTAATGCTTTTTTGTTTGTTTGTTTTCCCCTTGTGAGTTTTTGGAAGGGCTTGAGTATTTTACTATTCACTTTTACTCATAAATGGCAGCGCACAAAGTATTTTGTATACCGTCTCCCACCATACAATATTACAGGCAGTATGTGGCTGGGCTAAGATTTGATGTTTTCAAGAGCTGTGTCACTTGTGTGCTTCAGTGATCAACACATTTTCGTCATCAGCAGCACATCCTTTATTTCAATAAAGGTAGAATTTGACTTGAGTTTGAACCTGATTCTGTGTGGGGCCTTCTATAAAGGACTTTAGCTCTTTGAACCCCAAATTCCTGTCCAGCAAAAAGACAGAGAAATTTATCTATCTATCCTGTCCAGCAAAAAGACAGAGAAGTTTATCAATCAATGGATCTGCCTGTGTAGCTATCTATCTATCCATACACACACACACACACACACACACACACACACACACGTTACATGTTTTCATTTTTAGTATGTACTAGAGTACAAATCTTAATAACAAGTATCTGTTATATTATGCAATAATAAGTTCAATTACAAATAACTCATTGAAGTTCTTTAAACCCATCTGTCCCCTTTCAAGTTATTTTGCATCTATCCTCTTTGATCCACTAAGTCTTGCTTTCTGACTATCTCTCAAAGGTGATATCATCCGCTGTTTTCTGAGTCTTTGGGGAAGGCTTCATTGAAAACCCTGGTAGGATGGCATGCTGACAATAGGGGAGTAAACTCTATATGGTCCAATACACGCACCTGTCCAGAGTGCCCAAGGGCATGACAATTTTCTCCCCAGGGAAAAAGGCGGGTGGTGTGTTACTGACTTTTCCTAGAGGATAAAGAGGACTTCTAATTTATTTGAGTACATCTTGTTTTAAAGGGTCTTAAAATTCCCTGTAAATATGGCCACAGCGATTCTCAAATCTGCAAAATAAGCTAGTCATTGCCCTCTGGAAAATCCGCCATATTTGCAGATGACTCCCATTATAGCCATTAAGGGGAGTTCAGGATGGGGCAGCACTTCCCAGAAATGGGGCTCAGTTCAGCAAACAAAGGAGTAAGAGAAAATCTGGAAGCGGGCCATCCCCCTGTGAGCCTCGGTAGCCATGTGCAAGCCAGTTCTTCATGGTTATATCCCTATAATCAAGCAATATGTAAGATACCATATCTTTGTTAGAGCACGAGGACCAGTGGTCTCTCCCCAAGCTTAAATAGAAAGCATTTTATGTCATCTTTAGATTGTTTAAGTATTTTATTGAAAAGGAAGTGACTTTCATCTTCAGGTTTATTGCTCTAGCACCCACTTTATGGTAGTTACCTTCAGGGAAAACAGTGGAGGGCAGAAAAACTGACTTGCATCTTCTGTATCATCCTATATGATTTGAGAGGTATTTTTTTTTTCCAAAGTGTGTCCGTACGATGTTTTGATATCCTTGTTAGTTTTCTGAAGTTATTACATTTATTCACTTTTTAGTCATCTGAAAATGAGCCCAGAGATTTGGGAGATGAATTTCTAAGAAAAACATTAAGTTGTTTGAAGTCTGCGAATGAACCCAGCAGTGAGGAATTCACCTGTAAAGGAAGGCCTCTCTGTATGCCTCTGCCTTTGGCCATATACCTAATAGGAAAGATCTGTCCTTCCCATTTATGCGCCCATCTTCCACAAAAGTGGACAAGTTAATTCTATTTATGAGTGCTTGCCCCTGAAGAAGAAAATGTTCTCTTGTATTTATTTTGTGACAGAGTAAAAACATTTTAAGAAGAATATAATTTACTGTGATTTGTCTGAGACATGTGCAATGCTAAATACACATCAACTGGAGGGAAGCCTGAGGGGTCGTGTGGATATCAAGCCTCCATTGGACCTCATCATTACTGGCATTAAATACAATTTTATCATCATGATAAATTTATGTTCCCATGGGTGTATATCACTCCTTTCCTCATTTCTTTGCTCTCTACACACTGCTTAAGAAAAGTTTGACTCATTCTTATTTTGCATTTTTCTTGAAAGATTTCACCTGATGCATTCAGGTAGGCAATTTTAGTTAAACATGAAGGTTCTTCTCTCACTTTTCCTTTTCATCAATTGCCATGTTATTTCTTTTTTTTTTTAATGTTTATTTATTTTGAGAGAGAGAGAGAAAAAAAAAGAGATAGAGATAATGGGCAGGGGAAGGGCAGAGAGAGAGAGAATCCCAAGCAGGCTGTGTGCTGTAGGCTTGGATCCCAATGGAGGGCTCACTCTGAGGACCATGAGATCACGACCTGAGCCAAAATCAAGAGTTGGTTGCTTAACTAACTGAGCCACCCAGGCACCCCGCCATGTTATTTTTTGATTAGTGTGTAAAGTCACTTCACAAACCTTGAACTCTTTAAATTAGCAGGACCTTAATGGTTGTCTTGCCAAATGACCACATTGTTTTGCTTTACACCTGATGAGAACCTAAAGTCCCAGGGATTTAAGTTGTCCCAGGTCACATGGCTAGTCCTTAGATTGAATTATTATTAATAACTAGAGTTTAGAAACAAGGATTTCTGTCCCCAGTTCAGTTATTGCACTCTTTAGGTTCTGTTCCTCTCCCTGAGCAAGCCCAGCAGTGCAAGAGTTTTGTGAAGGTCATGTGCTCAATTCATTGCAAGTTTTTTTAATCTATAATTTAATGGCTGTGTGACCATTAAGTCAGTTAAGAGTCCATCCATTCATTAGAACCTAAACAACTAGAAGAAAACTCTCACCCTAGCAAAGGGTGCCACTCACGTTTTTTCCCATCAATGAGTATATTTCAGTCCACGAATGCACTCTCACGTATAAATTCTTCACCGTGACAATGATTGCTGGGCTCTGGATGTGTGAGCTGCTTCAGGGCAGAGACCATGTCTCCCAGCTTCAGGTCAGACCTGTGCTTTCCCTCAGCACATCTTGGGAGTGCATGAATCACCTAACAACAGAAGCTGGTGCTAGGGACTGCTACAGTTGGACCGTAAAGTGGGGTATTTGCTGCAGAAGAGACTGTAAAGGCCAATTCTTCCTTTTAATGCCCCCCAACATCTTGAGTTAGCCAAGATCACCGCAGAGCTAAGACTTAGAAAAAAGGTCAGCTGTGGTTGTTCTGTGACCAATGCATTTGTTTAAACCCTGACCTTGCTTTGGTCTCTTTCAGAGACGCTACTTGCTGATGTGCTATCGGATAATCTCCCTCCCTTAGAGTCAGTCGTGTTCTTCCTACACCTCATCTCAGAAGGACAAACACCTCACTAGCTGCTGTAGGCTTTTCAGGTGCCGTGGCTGCTGCTGTGGTTTTATTTGAACTTTGTCTTCAGCGAACCTTGAAAGCAGTTCTTTGATGTGCCCTCCTTGCCTTCCTGAGGTCGACACAAGGAAAAGTTCTATTCTTTCACTCTAGATCATTCTGAACTTTACCCACTCTTCCAATCTGCTCTATCCCAAGTAAAATCAATGCCATGAGAGTCCCAAGTATGACCAAAGGAAGTCTTCTAACCCATGTTCTGTATTAAACCAATCTGTTCTCCTTGTGTGCCCACATTCTGAAACTGTTCATTTCGTGAAAGCAAAATCTCATCTATGAAGAGGAAAAACCAATCTGTATTTGCTCCAACTACATACACAAGTGACAACTCACAACAGGACTATCACTAACTGCAAAACAAACAAACAAACAAACAAACAAACAAACAAAAAACCCTTCAGTTCTTAGTATCGTGAATAACACAAACCACTTTTATACCCTTTGTGAATGATTCCAGGATGCTGAGGGCAATTATAAGTGTCAATACAGAACAAATGTGGAAAAATGAGGCGCCTTTCCCTTTGAAAGAACTGTACAGAATAGTCTTCTTCAACTACACAAACTCTGTGTCCAGTTTCTTTCTTTTTTTTTTTTAATTTTTTTTAAGTTTATTTATTTTTCACAGAAAGAGAGAGAGCATGAACGGGGGAGGGTCAGAGAGAGGGAGACACAGAATCCGAAGCAGGCTCCCGGCTCTGGCCCTCAGCACAGAGCCCGACATGGGGCTCGAACTCACAGACTGCAAGATCATGACCTGAGCCAAAGTCGGACGCTCAACGACCTGAGCCACCCAGGTGCCCCATGTGTCCAGTTTCTAAGTGGGCTTTAGTATATTTGGGGTCTCCTTTTCCTTACTGAAGAATTTTCTAAGTTCTCAATGTTAAAACAAAAGGCAAAATTTTGCATAAACTGGGGTTTTGAAGCTATGTCGAAGTAGCAAACACAAGAATTTCAATTAAGTTTAGCACAGTAGAAGTTTTTGTTACTCAGGCTACGGTCACCATGGGGGCAAGAGACTGCCTAAGGGTTCTGTCCTCTGTGCAGTGTCTCAACAGGCCATCAGGCTTTGCACCTACTACCTCCAGTGTAACACACACTTCCATCATTACCACGTCAGAAGAAGAGATGGTTGAAGGGTTGTACACCAGCCCTTGAATGCTTCAGGCCACAATGACCCTAATGACCGTGCCATTTCCTCTCACAGCCCCCGTGGTCCAATTCATCACGTCTCTGTCTACCGGCCAGGGGACTAGGAATTGTAATTATTTCACAGTGAGAAGAACTGACTGTAGATTAGCATGATAGATCCTGATTATATCATAAAGTAGTGATTGAAAATGGCTAAGTGGAAATCACAAATCCATAGATTAGCATTTTGTTCTAGCCTTACACTGTGTTCTAAAACCTACATAACCAGTGGTATCTGCCCACAGTTTCTGGCATACCTTCAGGTTGCTTGTAAACTTCTCCTTTAAATGGAAGATTATCATTATAAATTTCTACACAGAGTATGGTGGGGATTGGGTAAGATAATGACCAATGAATAAGGGTATAAATGCAAATGCTGAGAAGTATTAGTTATAATTGGTATTCCTGATTTCAGTGGCAAATAATTTAATCTCTCTACATCATAGTTTTAAAAATATTTGGTATGTTATTTGTCTCACATTCTAAGTCTTAGGAGTTTATAATCAAGTTCACCAGTCTCTTGAATGTTCATTGACAGCACACCTTTATTACACCTGAAAAATATATTTAATAGTTTAGAATTCAGTGTTTGGTCCATTGTTTAATATTATTTTTCAAGCTGAGAAGCAAAGCTAGTAAAATTTTGCCACCACAGAGAACCGTTTGGTGCAGAATTGGTGAGAGAGCAAAATATATGTTTTTAATATAGCCCTTATCTGAGACTTATCTATTGTATAGCATCGGGTGTGTTGTGCTTTTGATGATTGCATTAGCAATACCTTGGGAAAATGGGACCATGCATCAAAAATGTCCCTGACTTCCTTTCCAGAGTGCCTATTTAGATATGTCTAGATGAGAGATTGAACACAGTATACTAGATATTTAAAGAACTTATATAAACTTATTATAAATTTGGGAATGCCACTAAATTAATGCAATAAGCTAAAATACCAATGGTGTTTTTATAAAATAAAAATGATAAAATGGTAAAACAAAAAATCTTAATAATGCCTGGGTTTCACATCGCTTTATTGGGGTTTCTTGCCTAGTAACTGGGAAAAAAATTCTTCTAGATTTAGTTTGAGTATAATATTTTTGCAGTAAAATGTATAGGATATACCTGCCACACACATTTTTAATAAAATGTGTGGTTTTTTAAAAGAAATTCCTATTCCCTAAACCATATATATTTTTTTCTGGTATACTGTTTATGTGAGATAAGTTTTTCTAGCAGTAACATAAGCCTGTATTGCAAAAGTCATGAGGGTGAATTTTGCTTTGAGTCTGTTTCTGTTTCCAATTCCACTATAATACTAAAAAATGTACAGGTAAATCATAGTCATTTTTCTAATGTTCACAGGATGTTTTTCTGTTTTTATACGTGGAACATGCATGTCCTGACCACTGTTCAAATGTGCTACCTCTTTAGCCCAGGTTCAATAATGAGAAAGAAATACACTTTTTAAAATTATAATCTTTTAAACATAACATTAAAAAAAAGCATTATAAATAATGTTAATAATCAGACTAAGCCTAAAAGGATGGTATTATCTTGGTAGTACTTGGGACATTGTCTTCATATTTGCCAATGCACAAACATGAGTTTATAAACAGCGCCACCAGACCCCAACTTTACAAGAGACTGATGCATAAATCAGAATGTTGTTTGTTCATTTTACAGTTATGTTGGGGTGATCTAGTGGATATTTCTAGTGTTCCTTTGTGACAACATGAGTGATAGGCAAGATTTAGGGTTTTCCCTTGGTATTTCTTATTTAAACGAGAAAGCAAAATGAATCAACCACAAGATATTTTAAATGTAGCTGCTCTGGAAATTCAAAGTCAGACAGTAGTTTATATAGAATGGAATTAGAACAACTATTTGAAGGAGGTATGTCTAATTGATCTATTTCTTTTTAACAAGTTGAGATAGAGAGAGTATTCATGCCCATGATGGAAAAAAATAAATACTGATAAGCAAAGAAGTCACTTGTTTTTTCATCTGTAGATAACCACAGATGCTATTTTGATAATAAATTGTGCACACGTACACATAGGACATATGTACATATATATCCGTGTACTTTCTCTCTCTCTTGTTTTATTTTTTAAGTTTATTTATTTATTTTGAGAGAGAGAGAGCAGGGGAGGGGCAGAGAGAGAGAGAGAGCGAAAGAGAGAGAATCCCAAGCAGGCTCCTCACTGTCAGTGCAGAGCCCAACACAGGTTTCGAAATCATGAACTGTGAGATCATGACCGGAGTTGAAATCAGGAGTCGGACCCTTAGTCGACTGAGCCACCCAGGGCCCCCATATCTCTGGTTTTAAAAATCAAAGAATTATATCATACACATTTATATCTAAATTGCTTTTTACTCTATCCTATTATCCATAGAAATAATGGACATGTGTTGTATGGGTCTCATTCTGCTGGTGGTGATACCACTGGTTCTAAACGCCTGAGGTACTTGCCAGAGCTCACAGTGCTTGTGACAAGCCGCCACAGGTATTTCCCCCACCAGACCCACTGTTGAGGCTGGACCTGCCCTTGCGGTACTTATGACTGTAGGATGCACCTCAATCACAAGCATCAGGTCATGTTGGAAAATAGAGACTTATTACTCATGTGTCTTGGAGGCTCCACCATGCCCAAGGGTCACACAACAAGGCTGCTGCAGGTGGTGGCAGAAAGAGAGACTATGCATACCTGGGGCTTTGCCCTTTAGTGGGGTCTGGAGTGGGATGTTTAGGATCCCCAGGGTTTGCTCTTTATTGGCTAATTAAAAACATAAGAATGGGCTTTAGGGTGCAGGAGAGGAAAACCAGGGTTACCCCAGTGGTCAGTTATCTAGGCTCCTTTACAGTTTCTAGAGGGGGAACTTGGGAACTTACCGGGTGGGAGTGGCCTGATTTCTCATCTAGTTTTGCTGGTACCCATGTCATCTAGGAGGCAGTGTGTTTTTTCCAGATGGTTGTCTTTTATTTTAATGTTTTATTTAATTTTTGAGTGAGAATGTGCATAAGCAGAGGAGGGGCAGAGAGAGGGGGACAGAAGATCCAAAGTGGGGGCTCTGTGCTGACAGGCTGACAGCAGCAAGCCCGAGGTGGGACTCAAACTCATGAACCATGAGATCATGCCCTGAACCAAAGTCCAATGCTCAGCTGAGCCCCCCCACCCCAGGTGCTCCCACGTGGATGTCTTTGAAATGGATGTCTCAACAATGAAAAGCTGAATGTCAGGTGCTTGCATGGCATCTATAACAAATTTTACTGAGTGCAGTCCCTTATGTGGATGAAGCACAGTATAATTTAAAATGTTCTATGATGGAATGTTAACAATATTTACTGTGTTTTTACAATTAGAAACAACTCTTCATTGAATACATTGATACGTAAGTCCTTTCCTTCTTGTATGATTATTTCCTTAGGATACATTTCTGGAAGGAGCTATCTGTCTAAAAGTCCGTTCTTATTTAAGATTCTAGAAGTATTGACCAAGAATTCTCTGGTAAAGCTGTAAAGTGACGCTCCCACCAGTATATAAAATTTTGTTTTACCACACTCTCTTATACACTAATTATTAGTACTGTCACTTTTAATCTAAAAAGTGAAAACCGTTTGTATAACTTTCATCTATGTGTCACTTATTTCTAGTAAGGTTGGACGCTCTTTTTTTTCTTTTTGTTTTGTTTTTTGAAGTATAGGTAACACACAGTGCTATCTTCGTTTTAAGTGTGTAATACAGTGATTCAGTAGTACTGTAAATTACTAAGTGCTCATCACAGTAAGTGACACCGTCTGTCACCAAGCAACCTGATTATCGTCGTATTCACTATATTTCCTGTGATGTACTTTTTATTCCCATGACTTATTTATCTGGTAACTGGAAGTCACAGCTTTCAGTCCTCTTTACCTCTTTCACCCATCCCCACCACGTCCATTCTGGCAACCACTGGTTTGTTCCCTGTATCTAAGGGTCTGTTTTTATGTTTGTATCTTTTTTTCTTTGTTTCTTCATTTGTTTTGTTTCTTCAATTCCTCATATGAGTGAGATCATATGGTGTTTGTCCTTCTCCGTCTGGCTTATTTCACTTAGCATAATACATTCTAGTTCCATCCATGTTGTTGCAAATGGTAAGATCTCATTTTTTTTTGTTTTGTTTTTCATGGCTGAGTAAGGTTCCATTGTGTGTATCTGTGCATCTTTGTGTGTGTGTGTGTGTGTGTGTGTGTGTGTGTGTGTGTGTATATATATATATATATATATATATATATATATATATATATACCACTTCTTCTTTACCCATTCATCTGTCACTGGACACTCAGGCTCCTTGTATATCTTGGCTGTTGTAAATAATGCTACAGTAAACACCAGGGTGCATACGTCTTCTCAAATTATTGCTTTTGTTTTCTTTGGGTAGATGCCCAATAGTGGAATTACTGTATTATATGATGTTTCTATTTTTAGGTTTTTGAGGAACCTCCATACTGTTCTCCTTAGTGACTATACCTATAAACTTGCATTCCCACCAACAGTACACAAGGGTTCCTTTTTGTCCGCATCTTTGCCAACCCTTGTTATTTCTTGTCTTTTTGATCCTGGCCATTCTGACAGGTGTAAGGTGGTATCTCACTTGGTTTTTATTTGTATTTCCATGATGACAAGTGATGTTGAGTATCTTCTCATGTGTCTGTTGGCCATCTGGATGTCTTCTTTAGGAAAGTGTCCATTCATGTCCTCAGCCCTTTTTTAATTGGATTAGGTTTGTGTGTGTGTGTGTGTGTGTGTGTGTGTTGAGTTGTATAAATTCTCTCTATATTTTGGATATTAACCCCTTATTGGATATATCATTTGTAAATAACTTATTCCATTCAGTAGGAGTGTTTTGTTTTGTTTTGTTTTGTTTTGTTGCCTTTGCTTTGCAAAAGCTTATTACTTTCATGTAGTCCCAATAGTTTATTTTTGCTTTGGTTTCCCCGGCCTGAGGAGGTACATCTAGAAAAATGTTCCTGTAGCCACTGTCAGAGAAGTCACTGTCTTTGTTCTCTTCTAGGATTTTTATGCTTTCAGGTCTCGTGTTTATGTCTTTAATTCATTTTATTTTAGTTTCATTCTTTTGCATGTTGCTATCCAGTTTTCCCAACACCTTTTATTGAAGAGATATTCTTTTTACCCTTTGTGTTTCTTTGCATCCTTTGTAATAAATTTGATTGACCTTTTTATTTCTGGGCTCTGTGTTCCATTGATTTATGTGTCTATGTTTGTGCCAGTACCATACTATTGTGACTACTATAGCTTTGTAGTATATCTTAAAATCTGAGATTGTGATACCTCCAGACTTGTTCTTTTCTTTCTGAAGATTGCTTTGGCTATTCAGGGTCGTTTGTAGTTCTGTACAAATTTTAGTATTATTTCTAGCTCTGTGAAAAATGCTGCTAGTGTTTTTTAATAGGGATTGCTTTAAATGTGTACATTGTTTTGGGTAATATAAACATTTTAACACTGTTAGTTTTTCCAATTCATGAGCATGGAATATCTTCCCATTTTTTGGTGTCATCTTCATTTTGTTATTTTTGGTTCAATTGTAAATAGGATTATTAATTTCTCTCTCTGCTACTTCATTTTTAGCATATAGAAATGCAAAAGATTGCTCTATATTAATTTTGTATCCTGCGACCTTACTGAACTCACTTGTGAGTTCTAATAGTTTTTTGGCGGAGACTTTAGGGTTTTCTCTATATAGTTTCATGTCATCTGCAGATAGTGACGGTTTTACTTCTTCCTTACCAATCTGGATGCCTTTTATTTCTTTGTCTTGTCTGATTGCTGCAGCAGGGACTTCCAGTACTATATTGAATAAAAGTGGTGAGAACAGACATCCTTGTCTTGTTTCTGATCTTAGAGAAAAAGCTCTCAATTTTTCACCATTGAGTATAGTGTTCACTGTGGGTTTTTCATATATGACTTTTATTATGTTGAAATACGCTCCTTCTAAACCCACTCTATTAAGAGTTGTTATCATGAAATGATATTGTACTTCATCAAATACTTTTTCTTCATCCACTGAGATGATCACATGTTTTTTATTTTTACTCTTGTTTATGTGATGTATCAGGTTGATTGATTTCTAAATATTGAGCCATACTTACATCTGTGGAATAAATCTCACTTGATCATAGTGAATGTTAAAAATGTATTGCTGATTTTGGTTTGCTAACATTTTATTGGGGATTTTTGCATCTATGTTCATCAGAGATATTGGTAGTTTTCTTTTTTGTTGTATTTGGGGGGGGTTGTTATCAAGTTAATACTGGCCTCATAGAATGAATTTGGAAGCTTTTTTCCTCTTCTATTTTTTTGGAATAGTTTGAGAAGAATACATCTTAACTCCTCTTTAAATGTTGGGAATAATTCATATGTGAAGCCATCTGGTCCTAAACTTTTGTATTGGGAGTTTTTAATTACTGATGCGATTTCATTGCAAGTAATTGGTCTGTTCAAATTTTTTATTCCTTCTTGATTCAATTTTAGAACATTATATGTTTGTAGGAATTTATTCATTTCTTCTAGGTTGTCTAATTTGTTGGCATATAATTTTTCAAAAATTCTCTTATAATCCTTTGTATTTCTGTGGTGTCAGTCATTATTTCTCCTCCTTGGATATGATTTTACTTGTTTGAGTTCTGTCTCTTTCCTTCTTGATGAATCTGGGTAAAGGTTTGCCCATTTTGTTTATCTTTTTAAAGAATCAGCCCTTGGTTTCATTCATCTGTTCTATTGTGTCTCTATTTCATTTTTTTTTTTTTTTTGTGCTAATTGGTATTATTTCCTTCCTTGTGCTGGCTTTGGGCTTTGCTTGTTCTCCTCTTTCTATCTCCTTTAGGTGTAAAGTTAGGTTATTTATTTGATATTTTTGTTTCTTTGTGTCTTAAGGTAGGCCTGTATTGGTGTAGACCCCTCTCCTCGAACAGCTTTTCCTGCATCCCAAAGACTTTGGATTGTTGTGTTTTCATTTCCATTTGTCTCCATGTCCATTTGTTAATGTCCTCTTTAATTTCTTGATTGACCTACTTATTGTTTAGTAACATGTTATTTAACCTCCATGTGTTTGCATTCTTTTGCAATTTTTTTCTTGTGGTTAATTTCTATTTTCAGACTGTTATGGTCAGAAAAGATGCATATACAGTTTCAGTCTTTTTAAATTTACTGCAACTTGTTTTGAAGCCTAATGTGTATTTATCCTGGAAAATGTTCTGTGTGCACTTGAAAATGTGTATTCTGCTGTTTTTGTATGGAATGTTCTGAATATATGTTAGGTCCATCTAGTCTAATGTGTCATCCTAAGCCACTGTTTTCTTGTAAATTTTTGTCTGGATTATTTATTCATTGATGTATATGGGGTATTGAAGTCTACCATTATTGTATCAGTGTCAATTTCTCCCTTTATTATGCTTAATAGTTGCTTTATGTATTTAGGTGCTCTCTTGTTGGGTACATAGATATTTATAATTACTATATTCTCTTGTTGGATTTTGCTCATTATAGTTATGTAGGTCCTTTTTTGTCTCTTGCAACACTCTGTCTTAAATTCTGTTTGTCCTATATGAGTATTACTACCCCACCTTTCTTTTTGTTTTGTGTGTTTGCTTGATTTTTCTTTTATTTGAATGTTAAATATTTTCCATCCCTTCACTTTCAGTTTGCAGGTGTCTTTAGGTCTGAAGTGAGTCCCTTGTAGGCAGCATATAGATGGGTCTTGCTTTTTTATCCATTTAGGCACCCTATGTATTTTAATTAGAGCATTTAGTACATTTACATTTAAATCAATTATTGTTAGGCATGTACTTGTTGCAATTTTGTTACTTCTCTATGGTTGTCTTTGTAGTTCTGCTCTATTCCTTTCTTCTCTTGCCCTTTTCCCTTGTGGATTATTATTATGTTTTTTATTTATGAAGTTTGGATTCCTGTACTATTTATTATGTATGTGTATATATTATAGGTTTTTGATTTGTAGTTACCATTGAGTTTATATATAACATCTTATCATATAGAAGTTTATATTAAGTTGTTGGCTGCTGAAGTTTGAACACATCCTAAAAGCTTTAAATTTTTACTCCCTCCATTTTTTTATGGATCTGATGTCATAATTTACAGTTTTTCATTTTTAAATCTCTTGGTTGACTTGTGTAGGTTTAATTGATTTTACTGCTTTTGGGATTTAAACTGTATACAATTTATAAGTGATTAAGCTACTATTTCTATTCTATGTTTGCATTTACCTGTGAAATTTTTTTCTTTTGTAATTTTCTTACTCCTAGTTATGGCTTTTTTTTCCAATCAAAGAATTCTCTTTAGCATTTCTTGTAAGGCTGGATTAGTAGTGATGAAATCCTGTAACTTTTATTTCTCTGGGAAACACTTTACCTCACTTCTATTCTGAATGAAAACCTTGAATATTCTTGGTTGCAGGTTTTTTTCTTTTCAGTACTTTGAACATATGATGCCTCTCCCTTTTGGCCTGCAAAGTTTCTGCTGAAAAATCACCTGACAGCCTTTTGGAATTTCCTTTAAATATAATTGCTTGCTTTTCTCTTGCTGCTTTAAAAATTCTTTCCTTCTCACTACCTTTTTGCCATTTTAATCCTATGTGGTGTGGGCTTCTTTGGGTTGATTTTGTTGGGGATCTCTGTGACTCCTGGATCTGGAAGACTATTTCGTTTTCCAGATTAAGGGAAGATTTAGGATATTACTTCTTCAAATAAATTTTTTCCTCCTTCTCTCTCTCTACTTCTGGGACTCCTATACTGTCAGTATTATTACAGTTGATGATGCCACTAAGTTCCCATAACTGATTCGCATTTCTTATTATGTTTTTTGGTTTTTGCCATTTGGCTTGGTTGCTTTCCATTAGCCTGTGTTCCAGGTCCCTGATCTATTCTGTCTCCTCTGCTTTGCTACTGATTCTCTCTAGTGTATTTTTATTTCAGTTATGGAGTTTTTCATCTCTAACTGGTTTGTTTTTATATATTCTATCTCTGCTGAATATCTCACTGAGATCCTCTCCTCTTGTCTCCAGTCTAGTGAGTATCTTTTTGACCATTACTGTGAATTCTTTATCAGGCATATTCATTTCATTCAGCTGTAATTTTGTCCTGTTTTTCATTTGGAATATATGCCTCTGTCTCCTCATTTTGTCTGACTCTCTATGTTTATTCCTGTGTATTAGGGAAGTCAACTATGTCTCCTGCTCTTGAACGCAGTGGCCCCATGAAGAAGAGTTAGTGCCCTGCAGTGGGGTTTCCCCTGTTCACCAGGAACAGGTACTGCAACATTGCCTCCTGTGTGCATTGCATGTGTTCTGCTGTGGCCAAGCTGTGTTGCCTTTGGTCCAGTTGGCTGCATTGGCCCACTTTGCCTCTTGTGGGTGTAACAGGCAGGCCTTTGTCCCTGTGCTGTTAAGGGGCCTAGCTAACGTCACCAGGAGCTTGTTGTTGGACAGCACCAGCAGTCAGACCGATGCCTGCCCTCAGTCGGTCTGCTGGGGCTGTGTTTCACTAGTAGACAAGGCACTCTCCCTGTGCTGCCTCTGAGAGGCTTCCATTGGTTGGTGGAGCTGGCATCAGACCAGATGCCTGTCCTCGGTCCATCAGCCAGGGCTACAGCTGCTCTTATTAGTGGTGTGCTGTCACTGTGTAGCCAGCTATAAGGTTCGGCTCTGGGACTGCAGGCGCAGTGACATGTGTGGTTATCTTTCCCTCTCCCCAGGTCAGGAGTCACTTTGGAGTGGTGCCAGTCCTTGATGGGGTTGCTTGTAGGGTGGCTCAGGGAAGAAACTGCTTTGGAGGGATGCCTGCTGCATGGGGTGGGTTGGATGGGGCAGATTCACAGAGGAACACAGGGGCAGGGTACACAGTGCTAGAATATAGTTGGAGGGTGTTCACACTGGTTCTTGCAAGTGTCTGACCATGCTGCAGCAGGGGAATAGAAATGGTGACTACCAGCACTTTGTTCTTGGAGGATTCTCCCAAAGATCCCTGCCCACCACCCCCCTCAGGGATTTGTAAAGAAATCTCTTTCACATATACCCCAGGTGCTTTTCAAACTACTGTGTCTATACTTTGTCTCTACAGGGTTGTTTATTATGCTGTCTCTTTAAGCAGGGCGATTCAGTTTCCTCTTGCCTTTTGACTCTCCCAGAGCTAAGCCCACTGATCTTTAAAGTTCGCAGAAGTAAGCCTTGCTGATTGTAAAACCTTGTAAAGCTATGCCCCATTGATTTTCAAAGCCAGAAATTATGGGGGATCATCGCACCAGTGCAGGTCCCCCATGTGTGGCATTCCTGGTGTGGGGTCTAATGTCCTCATACCTCTGTGTGGTGTCCCTCCTCTTTGTGGATATTCTAGCACGATATTTGGCTTCCAATCACATCTCCACCCCTCTCACTCTTACTGATGTGGCCTCCTCTCTGTGATTAACTGTGGAAAATCTGTCCTGCAGGGTTTAAGTTGTTTTCAGAGTTTGTTGTAGAGATGTAGCTATTAACTCGATGTGTCTGTGGGACAAGGTCAGCTCACGATCCTTCCACGTTGCCATCTTCCTGACCTCCCTGATTTTTGTTTCCATTTTTAATAGCCCATTTTTATTTTGTTCCATAAAATTATTACCCACAACATATAGTAGATACTTTGTAAACACTGGTTTGCTAACTCTTCTTCAGTTTTTGCGAAGAAATAAAGATGAATTCAATACAATAGCTAACAAAATTCCAGGGAGGTTTTCTGAGGGAACTTTAAAAAGTGATTTTGAACTTTGAACACGAGAACAACATTTTGTAAATACTTGGAACAATTTTAATGACAGTATTTGTATCACAACTACTGATCACTGGGAAAGAATATTTATTTATTAAATGATGTCATGGACACTAAGCAGGATCTAATTCATTCTATATACAATAATAAACTCTAGATGGATTAAAGCCCTAATTGTGAAAGATAAAGCTATTAAGTTAATGAAGAAAATCTAGGATGATATTCTCTTGACCTTGGTAGGAAATTACACATTAATTAAGACCCTAATAGTAAAAACAAAAAAACATTCAAATTGATAAATCTTTCTTTATTAAAATTAAGAAATTCTCTTCAGCAAAAGATACCACAAAGTTATTAGAGAGATACATTCAATGAAAGTATTTGCAACATTTAAACTTCCCTAAAATTGTACTATCTAGATTAAAACTGCTCTACTCCAATGACTTAGAGAGGACCCAGCAGAGAAAGAAACAAAACCAGTGTTTAAGAAATTCACAAAAAGAGATTTGGAAATGACCAGAGAGTGCATGATGAGGTTTTCAATCTCATTAACCATTAGAAAAACACAAATTACAACAAATATGTAGCACTCACATTCTCTAGAATAGAAAATTTACAAAATCAGTATCAAATGTTGACCAGAATATGGAGTCCTAGGAAACTGCATGTACAGCTGGTAGGAATTTAAAGTTCTAACCACTTTATAAATCAATCATGTAGTAGGTAAGTGAAATAAACATGTGTATAATTTATAATTCAGCCATCATACCTCAGGTTATATCCTAAAGATGCTCTGTCTCAGATTCATATGATAGCATGTACAAGGTGATGCTTTCCAGTATTTGTTCTGATGCTAAGCTATTGGAAGCATTGATAGGAGACCGGATAATGGAATATGCTTGAATTTTGAGAAAAGTTGATGGAGACTTACATCAGGCAATATAGGTATACATTTCAAACATTGGGTGGATTAAGAAAAAGAAAGCAGATGGAGATTTATAGCACGAAATACCACTTGTAGAATCACTTAAGTAGGCATCTGGAGCTAGAATAATCTCACACGTATTTCAGAATAAATTATCTTATTTGGGTAAGGACACATGTAATTATATTAAAATGATGCCTACAGTAAGGAGAGTAAGTAAAGATGCAGGAGAAATGGATCAAAGACTAAAATGAAGAAAGGCTTGGAAAGAATGAGGACCATGTGAGATGAGGTGTAGTGTAGGATACAAGCCTAAGCACGTATATCACAATAGCAATCAAGAGGGTTGAGACAGAAGATAAGGAAAAATAAAAACAAAAACTTTGTCACTTGAACTTCTTGTACTTTTTGGCTCTGTTGGTTAAAATAAGTTAAGGCGTAGGCCCCTCCCTCTGGCCCTCAAGGCTGTCCAGTCTCAGTCATTGATCTACGATGTCTCACTTTCTGTATTAACCATGATTCTTTATTTTCTAATTATAACTGCCAGGAACAAAATGAAATGAGTTAGATTATATCTGTTATTATTTTCTGTATAACACTAGTTTCAAGCTACCAAAGCCTACCATGAGGCTCAGTTCTCACTTTCTCTTCCTCCTTCTGCTAGGAACTACACATAATTGGGGAAAATCTGGCTTGGTTTATGTGTTGGCCCTTCCCTGATCAGCCTTTCTATGAACAAAATAAATCACACCCTGTGTACTGAGCTCAGCCTGTGGTTCGAAAGCTCATCCAGGTGTACCAGGATAGACTGTTTTACGAAAAATACAAGGAGGTGAGGAGAAGTGTACTTTCTCATCCAGAAGTACATCATAGTACACAGCATTAGGCAGGTATAGGGAAGTGTTGAAGGGATGTGGGCAGGGCAAAAATAACATTTGCTAGAAATTACCCATTGAAAAACTCACTTGTACTGCAATTATTTCCGCTCTGCCCTGTAACCAATTTTTTTTCAGACACTGGTCGGTTACAATTTCTAAATAAAATAAAATCAAAAGCCTTAAAATAACAAAGCATTACCAACGCCCTGAATCAGAACTTATTTTGCATTAACTTGCTTCCTATCAGGTTTAACACTGGCCATGGCAGTAGCAAGATAGGCTGCTATAAATCCTTGAGATCCAGTCACCTTTTGTCATGTGCCTTGTGATAATCAGCGTATGGGTCAAGGTTCTCAAGAAAAAACAAACAAACAAAAAAAAAAAACAAATAGGAGATCTGCAGTGAGTAAGCTGTAGCCCAGGAGAGCCAGTGCTGTGGTCTTGGTCCATGTTTGAAACCCTGAGGACCTGGAGAGCTCATGTGTGAGTTCCAGTCCAAAAAAACCAGGAGGCTCAAGACCTTTTAAGACCTAGTGCTTCAGTTCAAGTCCAAACGCAGGTCTTAGAGCTGGAATAGAGCAGCTCTAAGAAGCTGAAGAGATTCTCTTTTATTCAAAGAAAGGTCAATCTTTTTGTTATATTCATGTCTTCAACTGATTAGATGAGACCCACCCACATTAGAAAGGGCATTCTCCCTTACTCAGTCTATGGATTCAAATATAAAGCCCATCTAAAAGTGTCCTGATAGACATACCCAGAATAATGTTTGACAAAATATCTGGGTAACCTGTGTTTCAGTCAAGTTGGCACATGAAATTAACCATCACAACAAGATCAGTTAACCGTATCAGTTTATTAAATGGTTTCCTTGCCTATTAGTTTGAAGAATCTAGAATAAACAGGTGGTAGTCATGGCTTTAGACTTAAGAGGAAGTCTGATTTTGTCTGTCCCCTTAGAGTGTTCTGATCCAAGGGAGCCTAAAATTCCGGGGATAAGCACAAATTTCAGAGTGGGTCACTAAGAATTATGACAAGAAATGGTGCATTTAGTTCCTCCCTTTGGTTTCTTCACCCATGAATGCTAACTATGAGGTAGAAAGCACCATTGTTCACCTCCCTTCCGTGGGACATGATCACCAAGATGCCACTTCAACTGAGCCTCTAAGGGCTTTCCAATGTCTTATCATGTTGGAATCTTCTGGGTAGTGTGGTATATGGTATAGCTAGTGGATTTCATCATTATTTAAATACTGTCACACTTCCTTTGCTGAAACATGTTATGGGAGGTCCTATAATGATAATTCTGGTAACTCGCCACAGGTAGATGTCTTAGAAAACGGTACAACATCTGGAGCTTAATGTCAGTTTATGTTCCTAACGTTTGGACATTCAGCCATGACACTAGCTACTTCAGACTTGGTTGGAGGGAGCCATGATACTGGACTGTGCCCTGCCTCCATCCGTGTCCCCACAACTACCGCGTCTATCAGCCCAGCAGTGAAAATAATGGGGCCAAAGGCAGAGACTGGCTGAACTCCACCAGACCAGTCATCTTATCATCTTATCAAGTAGTTGCTCAATACCTTCTCTGCTCTGGATGTTTTTTGGTAGGCATTATGTGAGAAATAAAGATTAACACACTTTTTTCCACTCCTGTAGATCCAATCATAGGCTTCTTTCCCAGGTGACTTTGTCTTCAGTCTTCTAATCTTGCTCCTTCTTAGACCCTGAATAACTAGTGAAGCCAGTGGATATGCATTTGTCTGTAGAGTATCTTGATCCAGGCCATTGGTCTCTTCCACTGAGTTGATGATTGGGTGTATTGCTCAAAGCTCTGCCACTGAGAGACTTGTCACTGTCCCCCACTGGCCAAGAGTTGCGTCTAGATTCCAACTCTCTGGTGCTTTTGGATTGTCCTGCCTACAAAGATGGTGTCTTCACTGGTCAGAATAAAACCCCTCAGGTGTAGAATCACAGATATTTATTTTCAGTAAGCATGATGGGCTTATAGGGGTAACTGCCAGGGCAATATCAGCAGGGTACTGGTAGCCTCTGCTTAAGCAGGAAAAATCATCGTACTTGTCTCTAATTTCTTTCCTTAATCTTTCTTACTCTCCAGCCATCTATGAATTTGATGTGAAATATCTGTACCCCCTCAGTCGCTGTCTTCATGATCTGTTCAGTGTAATAATGGCCTCCCTGCATTTAATTGCCCTTCTTTAAAAATGCTAAATATTTGTTTTTCTTCTTTAATGCCACTTAACATATTTAATCTGACTCCGGGTATTTTTCAACTATATTATAACAGCCCCCAGATACTTACATGCATTGCAAGTAAACTGCAAGGTTTTTGAACCCGAAGATAATTTCTTACTCACCCCTGCATCTCATGTATCTAAAAGAGTACCTTGTGGAAAGTAGGTACCCATTAAGTAAACATTTGCTGAATTATGTTAAATTGAACATTCCTATATTTGTGTTCCTTCAAGCAACAGTGACAATGTTAAGTGCAGAATAGGTATTCTGAATTATCTGTTGGATTGAGTTGCATTAGTAATTCCAAGTTCTACTTTTCCTTCTTGGACTTTGGGTTAACTTTTGATTCTCTTTTAGATTCTCATATCCACATAAAACAAGTCCAAAAAGTTGTTTATCTTGAAGTTTTACCACTGTTCAATAAAAGCCGATGTAAGAAATATTAAAGTGGGTGGAAAGTTGATGTGCTATTGATTGGTTGTGCAATTGGATAAACACAGTGATATGGAATGTTTAGTGACACAGCCAAAAAGATTCAGAGTGGAGGAGGGGATCCAGCCTCATTCTCTTTTGAAGTTATTACTGTCTGTTACCTTCATGACCCCAAGTCCAACACTGATAGTACATTTTTTAATATGTAGGCTTAAAATCCTTTTTTCAGAGAGTATTTGGAAATTGGATCCTGGATTTTTATTATTTAACAGCCTGCTCCTCTTACAGTCAACAGCCATCCCATCCCAAACCAACCTGCTTTCCAGGTAGAGGAGGTATTTCCTTAGGATGTGAAGCGTGCAGAAGGATTGGTGACTTATTTGGTTGTCTTCTGTGGAAACTGAGCCCCACGTCAGGCATGCCACTGTCATCCAAAGATGAGAATCTACAGTATCAACTCAGTATTAACTGCCAGTTGGATGCGGAAAACACCCTAAGAATACTCAGCTTTGCATGCGAGATTGTCGCTTGTCAAATAATTACAAGATATGAGGCACTGTCATGAAAATGGGATAACTTGCTGTCCCTGAGTCATACTAGCCCTTGATTATTTGCCTCTGACCTGGTGGGTTACACCATGGGACTTCACCACTTGCGTTCAGTTTGATGCTTCATTTTTTCTTCCCCATGTTTTGTTTCAAGGATTGTTCTATTTTTATCCTTATGTGAGCACTTTCACTGCACATCTTGTTTCTTAGCTTTACCTGCCCCCCACCCCATCTGTTCATCTACCCACGTTCGCGGTGATGTCCCTTTTCTCACATGCAGGGAGAAGCCTGGAGCACTTCACCCCAAAGCTACCCCCACAACTGAAACAATACGTGTGTGATCTTCAAGGCAATTCTGCAGATATGGCAGCTCAATTGTGCCTTTTCTTCCTACATATTTGGAAATAAATTTTTTTATGTTTATTTATTTTAGAGAGAGAGAGAGCAAGCAGGTGAGGGGCAGAGAGAGAGGGAGACACAGAATCTGAAGCAGGCTCCAGGCTCTGAACTGTTAGCGCAGAGCCTTGTGTGGGGCTTGAACCCCTGAACCGTGAGATTGTGACCTGAGCCAAAGTCGACACTTAACCGACTGAGCCACCCAGGCGCCCCCATATTTGGAAATAGAAGCTTAAGATTAAACAATTTAATGTCGCAAAATATTTTAATAGCACGGTCAGGATCAGGATTCAAGTCTTTCCATTTTCAGCTCTACTTATGGTTGATTTCTGAGTCTCCAGTGCTTTGCTCAATGCCTGGAAAAATAGGTGTTCAATAAAGTATATATTTTATTAACAAATAAAGGTACATAAAAATGAAATAAAGCTCAGAACCCTTCATCAATTGCTTATGTTTTATTTTTTTATTTTGCAAATACTATATTCACCACAGAATGTAATTTAATATACTTAGAGTAAAAGGAGAAATAGCAAAGTAGTTTAGACCAGTCATCTCCAGAGTGAATTGCTTATATATGCGGAGGAGTTCTAGCATGCAGTTATGGCACAGGGGAAATACATCAGGGTTTTAGATATGATTTTTGTTAAAACAATGCCCTGTATTGTTTTAAAAGTCAGACAGTTCAAAAAGTTTTAATGAAAATGTCAGTAATCTTCACCTCCTGTCCATCATTCATCTCTGTTGCCAAGTAAGCCGTCTATGTTCTTTTTAGTTATTTTTCTTGCCATTTAATTCCATATTTCTATTTGTATTTGCTTTTTAACTTGTCCTCTTAAATTGCATATTTGTACGTTTTAAAATTGTGCATAAAATGATAGTAGGATAGGACATGTGTATGTAATTTATAAATATCTACATATCGAAGGCACCTACAAAACTGTGGTCTAGACTAGAAGCGTGAACCTCTATCTACAGTGATCAGGTAGATGATTGTCCAGGGGCCTGAGCAGAGCGGAAAGACCATTTATGTTTTTGAAATATGCTCTAGAAAAAGGCCACATTTCCTCTGCAAGTATAGTATAAAGGGTCTTGGGAAAATGGTATTAGGGTCTATTGGAATCTTTCACAACATGCCTTGTTACCATCTATAATTGAACAGAAACAAGATAAATGTAGAGTAGACACCAGGGTTTGAAATCAAATCTCTAGGAAGTGCACTTGTCTTTAAGCCAAATGCTCATCACTATCACTTCTCACCCAAAGGCTTTCTTTTGTACCGAATGTAGTCTCCTTCACAAACTCGGGCAGTGTGAGTTAATGTCATGAGTGAGACTTGGCACAAGTCATGAAGCCACAGGGGAACAGGCAATTATTAATGGCATAAATACTCATAAATTTATTTCTTAAACATGGAATGCCTGCAGCCTTGTTTTTTCCCCAGGCCGCTGAACTAGAATCAATTTATCATGTGTAGCTTTC
The DNA here is from genome assembly GCF_024362965.1 of Panthera pardus. NCBI lineage: Eukaryota > Metazoa > Chordata > Mammalia > Carnivora > Felidae > Panthera > Panthera pardus. The sequence continues at coordinate 111,730,168 of NW_026526677.1, read as the reverse complement.
TGGTATACAATTTTATTTCAAATGGTTTGCACTGAAAAGAACACCTCCCTTTTTGAAGGCATTTTTATCTCTCTCTTATCTAATTGTCAAAGAATATTCATGTATCATTATATCTCACTTCAAAAAAATCATATGATAATTATTCTTAACAGAAATTTATCTTAAAGCCTTATTCCAGCTTGATCTATAGATTCACTGAAATCCCAATCACAATTCAAGTAAGTTACTTGGTGACTCAGTTTGTGGACAAACTGATTCTACTCTACTTAGGGTAAACTCTTGTGCCGTGTAAGGCAGTGTCACCAGACGCTTGCAGACTTCATGGTGTTGTCTTGTTTGAGACAGGACATCACTGTCACAGTGTGGCATCAGCACATGGCACATGGCACTTATTGACAGAGTAAGAACTCCAGTATCTGGTGACAATCTTGAAGCCATTGGTTACCAGCTGCCTTAAAACATTTCATATCCTCCAAAGATTTGTAATTAAGAGCAAGGAGTCAAATAATCACCAAGAAAATAAAACACAGTATTTTGTCTATTTTTATTTTCTTTCCTAACTATCATTTGTATTTTGGCTATTTTCCAGAGGTGATGTTTCCTGGCAATGAGTATAGCAGAAGCTTGAGAGATACGAGTTGGATTTTCTACTGCTACCTGTAAGTAACTCCTGAACATATTTTCTGCATTTAGGTATCTGGGTTTCTTATTCATTCAGATGTTACAGAGAAATCTTACTAGGGCCTCCTGAGATGTAGATGGAAACGTAAGTCAGACAGTGTTTGCCCTCAAGAGCTGACGGCATAGTGAGGATGATGAGAAAGGTAAGCACATGTGAACAAGAGTGTGCACCTGCTGTTCCAAGGCAGGTGAAAAGTGAGATTGGCAGACAGAGTATCTAATTCTCTCGGAGTGACCAGGTCTGGGATTCCAACAGGAGTAGACATTGCTGTTGGGCTGTGAAGGATGAAAACAAGGTTTACAGTCAAAAAAGCAGGTGGGTTTCCAGAAAGAAAGAGTAGCTTGGGATATGTAATAGTGCCTGCCTGCCATTTGTTGAACATCCATTATGTGCCAAGCAAGGACTTTCTACAAACGAGTTTTGATTTTATTAAGATCATGATTGTGATTTCCATTTCACTGAACAGTTTCATGAGTCACAGAGGGCATGCCACTTGGCCAAAGTCATGCTTCTAAGAGTGGCTGAGATTAGATTTGAACAGAGGTACATCCAACTGGCTCTGAGCTTACCTGTTTCCAAAACACCACAATGCTTCTCTCTCTACACAAGTGTCAATTTCCCTTCCAGCTGAAGACTCTAACCTTTTAAATTTCCAACATGTGGAAACGTCGGGAAGAGTGACAGTGCACAGGAATGGATTGCTGTGATCATTGTTGAATGCTGTACTCTTTCTGTATTGCAACACTTTATTTATGCCACAGCTGCGGGATTTAAAGCACCATTCTGGAAGTCTGGAGGTTTATGCCATTGGCTGCATTTTAAATAGACACAAAAAAGGTTATATGAGGAGCCTTCTCAGTGAATGTTTTTATGGTTATATGCATACGTGTATCTATCTCTCTAGTTAATGTAGTATTCGTCTAGCATTCAGAATGAGGGGCATTAAAACTCTTGTATCTTCCATGAAGTTACCAATTCAAATGAGCCCTTTCATGATTCCCAGCTAGGTGATGAAATGTCTGAGATGTTTACAACTGGCTTTGGTTCTTGTTCTACCCGAGCTGATTACGTCCTCGTTGGGCAGTAATGATACTGTTTTGGTAAACGGCATGCCTTCTGGATGTGGAACTACCTGAGTATTAATCCCAGTTCTGCCATTAAAATATGTAACCCAAGACAAGTAAATCAGCCCCAAAAGCCTGATATGTAAAGTGGGGATTTATATTTGTTTCACTGGACTGTTCTGAGAATTAAGTATAAATAGATCCAGTGTGTAAACTCTCAAACATTTAGTGTGTTTTACCATAAAAAAATAGGTATTGCTCACGATTATTATGGGAATAATTGCAGTGTGTAAATTAGCCTTCTCCATCAATAGCTGGGTTATTTCCTGTTAACACAAGTTCGGTTATTCAACCAAATATTTACCAGAAAGTCAGCACTGTGTTAAAATTCAAAAAATTTTATCATAAAAATAGTATTTTCATTGGTTGAAGGAACTTGAGATCTAGCATAAAGCTCCTTGTGTCAGACACCACACAAAGCAAGGAGAGAGCAAGGAAAAAATAAATATGAAAGCTCATCACACTGTTTGGAATATATCTTCATGGGGGTTGAGATTTGGCCAGTAATTCTCCTTTTTTAGTGGGGTCTTTGTCTGGTTTTGGAATCAAGGTAATGCTGGATTCATAGAATGAGTTTGGAAGTTTTCCTTCCATTTCTAGTTTTTTGGAAGTTTGAACAGACTAGGTATCAACTCTTCTTTAAATGTTTGGTAGAATTCCCCTGGGAAGCCATCTGGCCCTGGACTCTTATTTGTTGGGAGATTTTTGATTACCGATTAAATTTCTTTGCTGGTTATGGGTCTGTTCAAATTTTCTATTTCTTCCTCTTTCACTTTTGGTGGTTTGTGAGTCTCTAGGAATTTGTCCACTTCTTCCAGATTGCCCGGTTTGTTGGTATATAATTTTTCACAGTATTCTCTTATAATTATTTGTATATCTGTGGTGTTGGTTGTGATCTCTCCTCTTTCATTTGTGATTTTTGTCTTTTTTTGGGTCCTTTCTATTTTCTTTTGGAGAAGTCTTATTAATCAGTTTTATTAATTCTTTCAAAGAACCAACTTTAGTTTTGCTGGTGTTTTCTCCTGTTTTTTGTTTGCTTCTATATCATTTATTTCTGCTCTAATCTTTATTATTTCCCTTCTTCTGCTGGCTTTCCTCTTTATTTGCTGTTCCTTTTCTAGCTCCTTTAGGTGTAAGATTAGGTTGTTTATTTGGTACTTTTCTTGCTTCTTGAGATTGGCCTGAACTGTAATGTATGTAACGATCAGGACTGTCTTTGCTATATCCCAAAGGGTTTGGGCTGACCTGTTTTTATTTTCATTTGCTTCCATGTATTTTTAATTTCTTCTTTAATTTTCTGGTTAACCCATTTATTCTTTAGAAGGATGTTCTTTAACCTTCATGTATTTTAGGCCTTTACAAATTTTTTCTTGTCATTGATTTCAAGTTTCATAGTGTTGTGATCTGAAAATATGCATGGTATGCTCTCCATCTTTTTGTAGTCATTGAGGGCTGATTTGTGACCCAGTATGTGATCTGTTCTGGAGAATGTTCCTTGGATACTCAAAAAGAATGTATATTCTGCTGTTTTAGGATGAAATATTCTGAATATATCTGTTAAGTCCACCCTATCCAGAGTGTCATTGAAAGCCATTGTTTCCTTGTTGATTTTCTGCTTAGATGATCTGTCCATTGTTGTAAGTTGGGTGTTAAAGTTCCCTAGTATCATTGTAGTGCTATCAGTGAGCTTCTATATATTTGTTATTAATTTATTTATATATTTGGGTGTTCCAGGTTGGGGGCATAAATATTTATAATTGTTAGATCTTGATAGATAGAGCCCTTAATTATGATGTAATGCCCTTCTTCATCTCTTGTTACAGCCCTTGTTGTAAAATCTGGTTTGTCTAGGGGGCGCCTGGGTGGCTCAGTCATTTAAGCATCTGACTTTGGCTCAGGTCATGATCTTGTGGTTCATGAGATTGAGCCCTACTTTGGGCTCTTGCTGTCAGTGCAGAGCCCAGTTCAGATCCTCTGTCTCCTCCTCTCTCTGCCCCTGCCCCGTCCATGCATTTTCTTTCTCTCTCTCAACAATAAACAAACATTAAAAAAATAAGTAACATTAAAATAAATGAATAAATAAAATCTAGTTTGTTCGATATAAGTATGGCTACTCTGGCTTTCTTTGGACATCCATTAGCATGATAGATGGTTCTCCATCCCCTCACTTTGAATCTGCAGATGTCTTTAGGTCTAAAATGAATCTCCTGTAGGCAGCATATACATCAATCTTGTTGTTTTTCTTGATCCATTATGACACCCTCTGTCTTTTGACTGGAGCATTTAGTCCATTTATATTCAGAGTGATTATTGAAAGATATGAATTTAATGCCACTGTGTTACCTATAGAGTTGGTGTTTCTGGTGATGTTCTCTTGTCCTTTCTAGTCTTTGTTGCTTTTAGTCTTTTTTTTTTTCCTCCACTCGAAGTCTCTCCCTTAAAATTGCTTGCAGGGCTGGTTAGTGGTCACAAACTCCTTTAGTTTTTGCTTATCTGGGAAATTCTTTATCTCTCCTTCTATTTTGAATGATAGCCTTGCTGGATAGAATATTTTTGGCTGCATATTTTTCTGATTCACCACATTGAATCTCTCCTGCTACTCCTTTCTGGCCTGCCACATTTCTGTGGATAGGTCTGCTGTGAACCTTATCTGTCTTCCCTTGTAGGTTAATGACTTTTTTTTTCCCTTGCCACTTTCATGATTCTTTCCTTGTCTGTGTATTTTGTGAACTTGACTATGATATGTCTTGGTGATGGCTGGCTTCTATTGAATTTAATAGGAGTTCTTTGTGCCTCTTGGATTTTATGTCTGTGCCCTTCCCCAGATTAGGGAAGTTTTCAGCTATAATTTGCTCACATAAACCTTCTGCCCCTTTTTCTCTCTGTTCATCTTCTGGGACTCCTATGACATGAATGTTCTTACACTTTAATAAATCACTGAATTCCCTAAATCTGCCTTTGTGAATACTGACCTTTGTTTCCCTCTTCTTTTCAGCTTTGTTTTCCATAATTTTATGTCTTATATTGCTACTTTTCCCCTCCCCCACTCATGCTCTGTCTGTCTCTCAGAAAAATAAGTAAATGTTAAAAAAATTATAACTTCATTAATTCTTTTATTTTTATGGTCTACAGTGTGTTAAATAATTTTTATAATGTCTGCAGTAGCATACAAAAACAAAGCAGTGACAACCTAATTTAGGGGTAATGTAGCAAGTAAGTAAAATACCAGCTAGAATACAAGGAGCTACCTGCTCTTAGTAGTAGTATGCATGTGCTAATACGGGAATGAGAAAACATAGTAATTTTGGGGATTCACAGGGCTGTAACATTTGAGCTAAGTCATGAAAGATGAATAAGAGACAAGTTCTGGCTTCATGGGTGAGTAGCCTGTGCAGTCACACAGATCCTTGTATTCAGTATCACAGACAGTGTTTTCCATTGGAAGCAGGGTTTGCTTTTAATGTGGAAAGAAGGTAAGATACTGCATCACATCCTTTCTTAATCATGTTACTTCCATGTATTAGCTAATTGCTTGTGCTGAAAATGAAAATAAAGAAGGATAGGGAAAGATAGGGCAACCGATAGTTTATTTTCCTTTTGTTTGTCCTTACTCATCGGTAAGCAGAAGGTACAGTATCAGTAGAATGGGTGTAAGGTAAAAACAGATGAGACAGAGCCAAGGAAATAGCCAACAAAACAAAAAGATGACCTACAAAATAGGGAAAAAAATTGCAAACCTTGTGTCTTTCGCTAAGTCGGAAAACAAAACAAAACAAAACAAATAGTCTAATTGAAAAATGAGCAAAGAAACTAAATAGACATTTTTCCAAAGAAGATACCCAGATGGCCAACAGCTATGAGGAAAGGTGTCCAATGTCAGTAACCATCAGGGCAACGCAAATCAAAACCACAAGATGATTTCACTTCACACATGTCAAGATGGCTAGTACCAAAAAGACAAGGAACAACAAGTGTTGTTGAGGGTGTGGAGAAAGAGGAAGCTTTGTGCACTGCTGTTGGGAATACAAACTGGTGCAGCCACTGTGGAAAATAGTATGGAGGTTCTTCAAAAAGTTAAAAATAGAACTACTGTATAATCCAGCAATTCCGTTCCTGAAGGAAATAAAAACTCTATGTTGAAGAGATATCTGCACCCCCACGTTCACTGCAACATTACTTACAATAGCCAAGACATGGAAATAACCCGTGTCCATCAGTAGATGAAAGGATAAAGAAAGAAGTTGTGGTATATTTACACACACACACACACACACACACACACACACACACACACACACTCACACAGGATATTACTCATCCATTAAAAAAAAAAAGGAAATTCTGCCATTTGTGACAACATGGATGGACTCTCTGAGAGTGTTATACTAAGCGAAATAAGTCAGATGGAGAAAGACAAAGACTATATGACCTCACTTATATGTGGAATTAAAAAAAACACCCGACCAAACAAAACAAAAACAACAAAACAATCAAACTCAAAGAAAATTAGACAAGATTTTTGGTTACCAGGTATGGGGAAGTGGGGCAGAGTAATTAGATCAAGGGGGTCAAAAGTTGCAAACCACCAGTTATAAGATAAATATCTCTGGGCATGTATTTGTAATGTACAGCATAATGACTATAGTCAATACTGCTGTATGGCATATTTGAAAGTTCCTAAGAGAGTGAACCCTAAAGTTCTCATCACAAAGAAAAGAATACTATTTTTTTTTCCTTTTTTGTATCTATATGAGGTGCTGGATATTAACTAAACTTATATTCATTACATGATATATGTGAGTGGTTATGCAGTGGGACTTTAACTCATATGGTGGTATATGTCAATTGTGTCTCAATAAAATTGGGGGGAAAATCTCAGATGACACGGTTGTGTGCAGTCTGTCCACTGTTCTTTCAGGAGTGAAATACAGACGTGTGTTCAAGCTATCGAATACAAATGGTGCGATACCAGTGACCCACATATGAGTTGAATGTTTTCAGACTGGCATTTCAAAACTGGTGTGTTTGTATTTAAGACTGGGATTGAACAACATAAAGAACAAAATGCATGCTAATTTTACTTGTCTTCAGTTAGGACATTAAATAGCAAATAAAAAATACAAAAACAAATAAACAAACAAACAGCCATGTCAAATCCAGACAGACTATTGAAGAAAAGAGAAAGTTTTATATTTTAATGCCTTGTCACCACACTTTTTTCCCCTGGGGCCTCCTGTTTTCATTTTTCAGTGGGCCCACAATTTATGCAACCAGCTGTGATGAGGATGTACACTGACTAATGTCCCACACCATCAGCTTGTGAAGAGAAGTAGGACGTGGGGCACATAAATGCTCTGCTTCCTGGAACAAACCACGCAGATGGATGAGGCGAGGGTGCAGTTGCCCTGAAGCTCACCGCAAGACTCGCTCTTTTTGCTGGGGATCCTCGAAACTATCTGAAAATTAAACCCCACTGTTGGATGTCAGTGACAGTTTATGATACTCAGTTGAGAAAGATGCATCAATGTTGCATTGATTCCTTTGGGAGAAAGCATAAGGAATGTTGGCCATATTGTCACAGAATTTTATGTCATCTGTGTTAACACACACACACACACACACACACACACACACAGAAGAGAATTTCCTGGATGTCACGCTGGTTTTTGATGATAAACAGAAGCAAAGAAGTCAGGACAAATGACAGATGTGACAAGTGGGGACCTGGGAGAAGCGGGACTGCATGTGTTGTGGTTCAGCTTCTAACCCGTTTCCCTGAACCAGGCCACACTTGGATTCCTGCAGAAGTGGTCTTCGTGGTCTATCCAGAGGGCCGTGGTGAGACGGGGAGTCACGCATTTAGAAATCAGTCGTCAGTCATAGCCAGTTAATGCTTATTCAACCTTGAGGATTATAAATCAGATCATTTTTAATTAGACAAAATTAATGATGTCAAGACACAAAGGCATTAATGCATTTTTTAAGACAAATTACGAAGGACTGTCATACACTGAGACTTTAATTGTCAGCTTAGAAATGCTATTGTTTTCAGATCCTTCCAGGAAAAGGCCATCTATTTTAACCAGTCCCAAAACATTGATGATTAACTTAAAGCTCTCCTTGGGAAGCAGAGCAGAAGACCATCATCACCCGAGTGTATAGAGGGTAGAGAATTTGAAAAGTATTTTTCCAATCAGTCCTTCACAGATGAAAGTAATTTACACTAATATATTTTTTGTAGTTGGTTAATTTTGCTTGAAATATGTTGCTAATGAAAACAAACAAACCAATATTTAGCACTTACTGAGAGCCTCTTATATGTTAAACATTTGCTAAGTATGTGACATGATTATATTATTTAATACTCATAATCCAACTAAGTTTTAAGATGCTCTTTTTTTGCCCATTTATACAAGAAACACTGCAGGTAAGAGAGATCTCCCCACTCTGCCTTTTGTATGATAGGAGATTTGGCAACTACCCCATTGGATCCCCTCACCTCCTCGTCTACTCGCTATAAATTGTTATACTTCCTACTCCAATTTAAAATGTCTGTGAATATATCATTTATAAGCATAAAGGTGGCCTACTGAGTGTGAGAATTACAATGTATAAATGTGTATGTTTTAGAATTCTGTAAGAGCTCATTTGTATATTCTAAGACATGGAGATAAGAGGAATAAACTAACAATTGAAGCCTATGTTGTGAGGGATGAAGGGAGGGCTATGAGTGCATTCTAGAAAAGAAACTTACCTAAAAATATCAAGTTTTTGGGCACCTGGGTGGCTCAGTAGGTTAAGCATCCCACTCTTGATTTTGGCTCAGGCCGTGATCTCATGGTTCAGGGAATTGAGCCCCACATCAGGTTCTGTGTTGACAGCTTGGAGCCTGCTCGGGATTCTCTCTCTACCTCCCTCTCTGCCTCCCCCCTGCTTGTGTTCTCTCTCTCCTTCTCTCTTTCAAAAATAAATAAGCTTAAAAAATAGAGTTTATAACAACAATACAATGACTTGAGGGACTCCTGAGGACAAAGGGTTAATGGGAAACTCTACAAATCCAAACAGAAGTAAGACCACCCCTATTCCCGGTGAGGAATCCCAGACTACTGGCTCAGCTAATTTGTTAGGCCCCCCCACCCCCCGCCTTGATCAGGCCACCCCCAAGAGCAAAATGTCACAGCTGGCTTCACTACACGATGCCAAGAACACACAAGACCCAGTGTGTTCACGTAGGTGCTCAAACTACCTGCACTTGCCATAGGACCCCGTGTGGGAACATCTGCCGTTCAAAGTAGGACTCAAGGGAAACAGCTCAGAACACACTGTCTCCCCCTATCTCTTTAATTCTTCTGTTGATTTCTTGTCAAATGGACATTTACTTAAACATTTTAAAAACTAAGCTGTATTTCTAAACTTGATGTCTTCTGAAGTTTGTTTCCTGTTTTAAAGAGGCATTTTGGCCCTTACAAAATTATTTTTAAAAATGTAAATTGCCCTTATTTTTATCTAGTACTTCTTGGCCTCATTTTTTCATTTAAGTATTTTTTCATCTGGAGTTTATTTTGATCTCGGGACCGAGTAGAGATTTAACAGTATTGTTGCTCTGGGATGGCTAATTATCACAAAATAATTTATTCAATACTCTATCTACCCCCCCCCCCCCCAATTTAAAGTGTCAGTTTTATCACATGCTCAATCTCTATGTGATTCTGGATCTATTTCTGGACTGTCAATTCAGTTCCATTGATGATAATCTATTCCTGGCTGGTAGCATGCTGCTTTCATTATTGTAGCTTTAGAACTTCTTTAGATATCTGGTTGAATTAGTTCCTCATCTTTGGTCAGGAACATTCTGAAGAAGATTTCTTAACAAGATTTACAAGATTGCTTTTTTGCTTTTGAATTTCATAACCAACTTCCTCAGAGCTGGAAAATCCTGATACATTTCATTAAATGGTGATGTTTATGACATTAAAACTTAAGTTTTCTTTTAGACTTTTATTAATGTGTATCCTTCTTGTATAGAAATTATATCTTTTACAGTTTTGTTATTCTCTATTTAAATAAATATCATTACAATTCCCTCTCTTCCATGGAAAAGACACATTGTTTTTTCCCTATAGGATTAAATATATGTGGGCTGGCTGAAGATACAAAGTATATAGAGAGACATGAAACATACTCAAGCAAAAAGAGACTCAGTTTAGAGCATCCCATTTTTTGTTTTGTGGTCAACCTGTCTCCCCACTCCTACTCCTGGGCTTTTACTTGGTAAGTTGCAAGTAGCTAGGCTAGTTTCTACCATGAGAATGAAGGTCGATATAAATGGAAGCCTTGAAGTCAACACATGCGTAATATACATGCCTGCATCAGGGGATTCGAAATCTATGGTAGCTGGCTCAAAGAGTCACAGTCTGCATACTCCCCATCTACCTTTAAAGCTGGACTTGCCCATGAATAAAGGAATCATAGTGACTTTGATTTTGTCAAGACTCATAAAAATCAGGAGTAATCTAAGAGTGATAAATTAAAAACTAATCCAGAGAGATCATATTGCCTAGGTGTTTGTATTTATTTTTAAAAAATGTTATAATGTTTAAATGAACTTGCGAATACCCATTACTTTTTTATAATTTAATAATGTCGTTTCTTTGCCATGTAAAGATCCAGCTGGATCACCTGCCTAGTTTACAGCCTTTCCTATTTTACTTCTCCTGTTGTTCAAAAATAGGATGCAATCCGTCGGACCCTGGTGGGTACACTCATAACCTAAGCTGAGCCAGCCAGAGTCTCTTCCTAGGGACTCTGACCTTAGAAGGAAAAGAAAACCAGTCTCTCTGGGTGATTTTTATATGTGATACGTGATCTCACAAGCTCAGGGCTCCATTTACACCTGCCATGTCAAGCAGTGAGGACAAGGATAGCTCCCAAAGCCCGCAGTCTGAGTAACGTTTTGCAGCCTAGCCAAACTGATCTTGCAGTCAGTGAGATGTGTCTGAGTTTTTTTCACTACACCCTCCCCCTCTTCTTTTATTTGGCTTAAATTAGCTATGACTTGGAATTTAAAAAAAAGAACAAAAGACCTACGTAAACCTAGTCAGTGGCTAGATTAATGGCCTCTCAAACCTGCTACAAATCCCAAACCTGTGATTTGGGCAAGTTGTCTGACTTCTTTCATTCCTTGAGTGTCTTCCACAGTAAACTTGGGATTTAAAACCTACCTTAAAAATTATAAAGAGGATTGCAGACTAATCTTGTGTGCTCAGGCAGGCTCCAACTGACTTTCAAGAGCCAAGTGTTAAATATTCAAATATTATGCCCCTTCATTGTTAATCCTGTTAATAGCTTGAAATTGGCAACGGGGAAAGTAGTTAAACCACGAAGATTGGCAGTACTGTTTAAAAAGCTGGAGGGTTTTTTGTTTTTGTCTTTTGTTTTTGTTTTTGTTTTTTTATGGCTGTTTACCAGCACACCCCTGATTATACTAATGGATATAAAGCGCTTCGTATACTGGCTGGCCTATCACATGTAGTCAGTAAAGTGTTGTTATCGTTATTACTAGAAAATTATACTGCATGTTCCACACCAATGAGCCTAAAGAAGCCCAGCTGTTTGTATTATGAAAACATATACCAGATGTCATTAGCAAATAGGGAAGCCATGATCATCAGAGCTTGTGCTCTGGTGCCAGGAACCGTGTTGGTTCAGGTCTCTTGAGAAGCAGACACCAAGGAGAAATTACACGCGCAAGGACTACTCATAGGGAAAATGCCTGCACAAGGAAAACAGGAAGAGCGTGGGTTGGGGGGCCAACAGACCGGGAGGCAACTGGACCTGAGTGAAGGAGGAGAGCGGAAAGGGTGCACGCAAGCTGCTGGACTGCCTGATTCTCCCCAGGGAAACACCTGAGGGCCCTTGCTCACCGGCGCCCCCTGCCGTTCAGGTCAGCCAGGCACATTTTCAAAACCGCTTCCAGAAGTAACTAGTTTCCTGTATGCTGGCTTCAAAGACGCTGCAGATGTTGCCAACTTTATTTTTTTTTTTTAAGTTTTTATTTAAATCCCATTTAGTTATCATACAGTGTTCTAGTAATCTCAGGTGGACAATTGGTGATTCAACATCTCCATACATCACCTCGTGTTCATCGCCCGTGTCACCCATCCGCTTTAGCGTGCCTAAAAACAACAATCCTTGTAACGTAAACAAGAGCTCCCTGGGTACCTGACCATGAATTTGGATTTTTATATGCACCTCAGGTAGTTTTAAGGAGTGGAAGGAATACTATAAAACCGCATTTTCGGCAGATTTTTTTTTTTTCCGTTAAAATTATGAGGTTATTTTAATCACCTTACGTATGGGGTCACTGTTGTGTGCATCTGTAAAATAATGAGGCTGATTGTTGAGATTCATGCAGGGACACAAGAACAGCAATGAAACCTGGGCTCTTTATTTGGAGTCCCTCTGTTCTTAAGGCCTGAGTCTTCCCATCCTTGCCTAAGCACCGTTTTTCTGGTTTTTCTCCTGTGCCAGGACAGCATGCACAGGGAGTTGCCTTCATTTCCGTTCCTTTCACTTCTTTTTTTTTAACAGTCTCCTTTTCAGTGATCTTGTTTTTACTATATCTTTTATTCTTTTGATACCATTTATTTTTTTTTCCATATCTCTGGTACTTCTCTCTTGTATTTGCAAAGCTAACCTCCTAATCCAATAGTTTACAAAAAAAAAAAAAAAAAAAGAAAAGAAAAGATTCTTAGAATTATCTCGTTAGTGGTTTTAGGATTTTCAGGAATTTTTCAGGAATTTTGTTTCCTCCAGTTCATCTCATACAACAGCTTTCTTAATATCTAAGCCAGATCACCGAAAATCTCCATAATTTTGCCCATTGAACAAAAAAATTTAAACTCTACACTGGCATTCTAGATTTCTTATGTTCTGCTCGGTGTACACAGTTCTTCAGTTCTTACCCTGTGTCCTAGAGGTAACTGTTTATGTGATGAAGGTTATGGTTTATATGGTCATTTGGGAGAATGATGGGTCGAACAAAAGTTAATGGTTTCACTTACTTAAGACCTCAGTTCCTTGAAGGTGCCACAGTGCAAGTGAATTTTTAAGACAGATATGCAATATGACTGTTTTCAAGACTGTTTTCAAAACACTTTTGTGAAAATCAGTCTGATTTTATTATGTCATTCCCGACAACCACCAAGGCTGTCAAATGCACCTCTTTTTGTACATGAGTTCATCATCACGTCTGTATCTTTGTTAGGATCTTTCCTCATCCTGATTTAAACATATATACAGATTTTGATGTAAGATGGACCTTCATAGAGGATGAGACTTGAAGTGTTTGACACATGATAGACTTGGACAGACTCTCTCATCTTTAGATTGCTGCGTTCAGTAATTTTGAGATACCTTTGGAAGATTACCAGCCAACAATGACATCAAATTTATTCTTCATTAACCATTTTATTTTATTTTTTGTATTTTTTATTATTCTTATTTTTTATTTATTTTTGAGACAGAGAGAGACAGAGCATGAACGGGGGAGGGGCAGAGAGAGAGGGAGACACAGAATCGGAAGCAGGCTCCAGGCTCTGAGCCATCAGCCCAGAGCCCAACGTGGGGCTCCAACTCATGGACCGCGAGATCTTCACATGAGCTGAAGTCGGACGCTTAACCGACTGAGCCACCCAGGCACCCCCATTAACCATTTTATTGATAGTCTATGAATCTTGCCTCTGACTGTGTTATGTTCAGGACTTTTCTAATTGGTTTGTTTGGTTAATTCCTGTGTCCCCTAGAAGACCATTCATATTTCAAGACCAGGTTCCAAATGTATGTTTTCTGTGGTACTAAGCAGAGATAGTGTGCTATGCATGAGGTGACGTTTGCTGGATTACAAAGTAGTAGTGGGGGCAGGATCTGGGAAGACTCAGGAGTCGGGAACACAAGAATGTGAGGGAGGGAAGTTGAGATAGAAAGCATAGCAATGCTTGCAGGAGAACGGTACTGGTGTGATAAATCTACAGTGTGCGCTGGGACACACGAATGCCTTTCTAATGTTCTCACTTGGCCCTGCATCATGAACTCGTTCACTGTTCACATAAGCCACTAATTGCAGCACTTGGAAAATAGGCTTTTGTCTATAAGAGCCCCAAATATTTCAAGGCAGTGGAGCCTCCCAAAGTAGCAGAGATCAATTTCTCTTAGACCGATGGCCTCGGTCTCTGCATATATGCTTCACAAACGCACCGTTTGTGTTTTTAATATATCATACAGAGATATGGCCTCCCTGCATTTATAGCTGTTGTAAGGTATTATGCCCAGGGGTATACAGGGTCTGGAGGAAGATTGCTAAGATAAACTAAGAGTTTTTAAACTCAGAAGTTACATGTGAAAGGGAAAAGGCTAACACATACTTGACTGAGGGTATTTTTTTTAAATGGAAACTAGAAATTATTACAACTTCAATGTGTTATCCCCGTAATAGCCCAGCTGATAGCACCAGTGTCTATGTGATAAGAGCCTCAAAGAAAGGTGAGGCAAAAGTCACTTAGAATGACTTGTCAATGAGGTCTTCTGTCTAAGTGACAGTTCTAAAAACAGTGAAGGGTCAATTTTGTGCACTTCAGCTGATTTGATTCAAGAGGCTAACTCTTTACTAAGGAGACTAATAGATAACCTTCAAAAGCTTTCCTTTAAAAATAGAGACACATTTGACTTCTGAATCTAGAATTAACTTGCATAAACGCTAAGTAAACTGCCATGGATGGAATGAGGTTAAGAATGCAGGGTTTGACAGGAAACTGAGTTCTAGTTTTTATCTTCTACTTATCACCCATTCTTTAAATAGATCCACATCTGCCCCCTGGGCACAATCAGTGGTGGAAGAGACAGGTGCCAAGCCAGGGAAGAGACTAGCCACAGCCAATGGAAGCTTCGGTCATCGGGTTGACCTATCAGTTCTGCGACAGTCAGGGTCTAATAAGGGCTGGGCCGAACCATGTGGAGGCTCCTTTTACCTAAATTGGAAATGTGAGAGCCTGTCCTAAAAGTGCATTGGGGGCTCCTGGGCAGCTCAGTTGGTTAAGTGTCCCACTCTTGATTTCAGCTCAGGTCATGATCTCACAGTATATGGGATTGAGCCCCTTGTGGGTCTCTGTGCTGATGGCACAGAGCCTGCTTGGGGTTCTCCCTCTCCATCTCCTCTCTCTGCCCCTTCCCCACTCATGCGCACATGCGCTGTCTCAAATAATAAAAATATTTTTTTAAAAAGTGCATTGAAAGGTCATGCTTCCCTCAGGCCTCCCTTGTCGTAGTGAAGCAAGGATTGTCAGGACCCACTGGTGAGTTGAAGAAGGAATTACTAGTGGTACAGCTTTTATTTTTCAACTCAACCCTATGTGTGCTCTCCCTGGTGAGGCTGTGCTTCTAGAAACTGTGACTACATCTGTAACTTTGACCTCCATCAGTGGCAGAGAGAACTCTGGACGGTACTGTGAACTTCTCGCTCTGGGCCCCACCCTATAAATGAAATAAGGGGGGCACAGGGGAAAAGGGGAACAGTGATCACCTTTTCGATAAAGGATAGCATTACATAAAACTGAAATGTGATTTTATTGAAACTTTTCTTCTGGTCATCCACTTATTTTCTCACAGAATTGTAAACAATTGAAGCCTTAACCAAACTGATTAAATTCGTGTTTCGGCACCATATTTCTGTCCCTAAAACATAGTCATGTACGTGTAACAAGTTCTAAGACACAGTCTATGGTGTTCTAATGTATGTAAATGTTTTTCTTTATGAAGATAGAAACATACAGAATGACCTCCTATACAGAGAGTGGGCACAGTCCCCAAGTAGATGAACTGTAATAACTTTAACAGTATCTTAAACATTATGGCATTTAAATTTTTTTTTTAACGTTTATTTATTTTTGAGACAGAGAGAGACAGAGCATGAACGGGGAGGGTCAGAGAGAGGGAGACACAGAATCTGAAATAGGCTCCAGGCTCTGAGCCGTCAGCACAGAGCCCAACGCGGGGCTCGAACCCACGGACAGTGAGATCTGTCGTTAAAACATTCTGAAAGGGTTGAGCCAAGTATGATAAAAAGAGGTCATACTGTGTAAATCACTCAAAGACCTGGTTTCATCCCTTACCCCCAGGTGTCTTTTTTTTTAAAGAATGGGAAAAACAATGTGATGGGTATCTTCATATTATTTCCTGCAAGAGTATATTAAAGCATATTAATTTAGCCCTTGACCGTACATGATTCCCAGATGATCAGTCAGAGCTAGTTCATGTCTGTGTTCAACAATCCTGAATATATGCTGGCCTCACTCAACAGCCATCCGTTTCTCCCACAGCTTGGGAGTTAACCATTCCTATGCAACTGTTGCCTCCTTACCAGCCCCAGGGTAAAGGATGCCTGCCAAGGGTCATCGTCTTCACTTCCTTTCATCTGCTGTCCTGTTTCCTTTGTGCTGCAAGGCATCTGGAAAGGTCAGCAATTCGGTCCGAATGAATGCTGACCACTATAGTCATTGACGTAAAAGCCATCTGGTCTCTCCCACTATCACTTACCTAAATTTATTTTCTTTCCTGTTCCTTGGACTTTCATAAAACCAAGCGCTCTTAGAGGACTGCTAGTTCTTTTCCATCACTGGGTATGGTGGTTGGACATTGGTCCTAATATTGCCAACCTAGCATCTGCTAATAAGTCCCTGTTTCTCTTACATCAAACAGCCTCCTATTTGACATGAGCCAGAAGGGCCTGTTAGGATGCCGCTATTGGCTATCGTACCAGGAGCATCCAGTTGTGATGAAGTTCCAGCAATTCTGACAAGTCCCAGTGGCCTTGCTCACCTGTGGGATTTAGCGTAAACTGTTGCCCTATGCACAATCTTCTCCTTCCATTCCCGCTGGTTCCTTAACTGCTGTGGTCATTGTGTCCTAAGGTAGATGTTGGTACCTCTGAAAAGGTGTCCCTGACTACCAAGAGTTGGATTGCTATGCCTTCTGTTCTTTAATAGTAGTCTGTATTTGTAGGCAATATAGACCTTTAAAAAGTGGCCTCATTTCACAGACCTGAGTTCAAATGTGAATATTGCTACTCACTAATTATTTATCTCTCTCGGATTCATCTTCTGTAAATTTAGAAGAATAATCCCTTCATAATAGATTTACGGCAAGGGTTAATGGGAACACAGATGTAAAAACCATCACAATTCCCGGAGCTGTGATATTTAAGTAGCATTCTGTCTGTTTTTAATGAATACAGACAACTCTAGTGCGGTCTGGCAGGAAGCCCCATCTCTTCCTTCCAAAACCTCTCTGCTAAGTTACAGCTCCTGGGTGCTTCTGAGAGACTTTTAACCAGGAGAAGCAAATTGGGTGATCACTACATTTAAACATCTCTCATTGCCCAAATTCTCATCTCTGAGCTAGGAGACTTTGTTGGCACAGCCCAAACACACTCAGAGAACTAAATGCCATCATTTTTCAGGGTGGCATAAAGACAGTTGCTTATGTGCCTGTATCCACTGCTTAATTTCACATTGAACATTGACATAACTGTGTGTGTGTGTGTGTGTGTGATTCAGTACATGTCGTGTGTTTTTATAAATGTATGCAAATTTATATTCTTATAACTTTTTTTCCCCATAGTGTTATATCAGTTTTGGGGGTACAATTTAGTGATTTGTCAATTCTTTACATTACTCAGCGCTCATCATGAGAAGTGTGCTCTTAACCCATTCCCCCCCGCTCTGGTAACCATCAGTGTATTCTCTGTATGTGAGAGTCTAGTTGTTGGTCTCTTATTTTTTATTTGTTTTGTTTTTTAAATTCCACATATGAGTGAAATCATAGGAACTTATTTCACTTTGCATAATGCTCTCTAGCTCCATCCATGTTGTTGCAAATGGCAAGATTGCATCCTTTTTTGTGGCTGAGTAGTATTCCATAATATCTAGATACCTAGATATAGAGAAATGGGGAGAGAGAGAGAGAGAAAGAGAGAGGCAGAGAGATAGAGATAATACAGAGATAGTATAGATGCATTTGATATAGATATATACATTTTTCTTATTCATTCATCTATCAGCAGACAATTGGGTTGTTGTCCTGTCTTGGCTATTGTGAATAATGCTCCAATAAACACAGGGGTGCATCTATGTTTTCAAATAAGTGTTTTTGTTTTCTTTGGGTAGATACCCAGTAGTGGAATTTATTGGATGGTAGGGTAGTTCTATTTTTCAGTTTTCAGAGGAGTGTCTATACCACTTTCCACAATGGCTGAGTCTGTTTGTATTCCCACCAACGGCGCATGAGAGCTCCTTCTCTCCACATCCTGACCAACATTTGTAATATCGTGGTCTTTTTCATTCTGGCCATTCTGGCAGCTGTGAGGTAATATATCTCATTGTGGTTAGCATTTCCCTGATGATAAGTGATATTGAGCATCTTTTCATGTATCTGTTAGTCACTTTTATGTCCTCTTTGGAAAACAAAAAACATCTATTCATGTTCTATGCCCATTTTTAATTGGATTATTTGGGAAATTTTGGGAAATTTTGGATACTAACCCCTTATTAGATATATCATTTAAAAATAACTTCTTCTGGGGCGCCTCGATGGCTTAGTGAGTTAAGTGTCTGACTTTGGCTCAGGTCATGATCTAATGGTTTGTGAGTTCGAGCCCCGTGTCTAACTCTGCTGACAGCTCAGAGCCTGCAGCCTGCTTCAGATTCTATGTGTGTTGGGTGTGTGTGTGTGTGTGTGTGTGTGTGTGTGTGTGTAAGTGCATGTGCATGTATGTGCTTGTGTGTGTGTGTGTGTGTGTGTGTCTGCCCCTCTTCTGCTCACAATCCATGTCTCTCAAAAATAAACATGAAAAAATTTTTTAAAGAAAATAACTTCTTCCATTCAGTAAGTTATCTTTTTTTATTATTATCTCCTTCCCTGTGCAGAAACTCTTTATTTTTGTGTAGTTCTAATGGTTTAATTTTGCTTTGTTTTCCTTGCCTTAGGACATAACTAGAAAAATGTTTCTATAGTTAATGTCCAAGAGACTGCAGCCTATGTTTTCTCCTACGAGTTTTACAGTTTTGGGCTTATATTCAGGTCTTTAATCCATTTTGAGATTATTTTTATGTATGGCATAAGATCGTGGTACAGTTTCATTCTTTCACATGTGGCTATCCAGTTCTCCCACCACCATTTGTTGAATAGACTGTCTTTTCCCCATTGTATGTACTTCCCTCCTTTGTTGTACATTAATTAAGCATATAAGCATGGGTTTATTTCTGGCCTCTGTATTCTCTTCCACAGATCCATGTGTCTATTTTTGTGCCAGTTCAATGCTTTTCTGACTACCACAGCTTTATAGTATATCATGAAATCTGGAATTGTGATGTCTCCAGCTTTATTTTTTCTCAAGATGGCTTTGGTTATTTGGGGTCTTCTGCGGGTTCCATACACATTTTACCATTATTTGTTCTAGTTCTGTGAAAAATGCTCTTGGTATTTAGATGGAGATTGCATTTTGTTTTGTCACGTGAGGACCCTCTCATCACCCTCCTCTTCTATAACACAGAGGGCACATGAGCCAATTATTTGTATGTATGACTTATACTCCCTTCCTTGACTCTAGCAATTGAGAAACTGAGCGCTTGAGTAGTCCCTGTAGCTTGTATGCTATTGCCCACAGAATAGCATACTTTTTGTCCAAAGACTTCCCTTGACTTTTTGTCCAAAGAAAGAACCACTGAGAGACTGAGTGTTTTCCCAAATGTTATTTCCGGTGGAAAGTGAGCTAAAATACTGCATCACCTTTTAGCAGAAGACTGTTTCCTTCACCTGTTCTAACATTATTAGATAGAGGGCTTTTCCCTGCTTCCTGAAGACCAGAAAAATGATTTCCTGTTGACTTTTCCTGGGAATATTGTAAGCAAGTAATTATCTCTTGTAGCTAACCTTTTAAACTCAATGTTGACATAAATTGGTTAATACTGGTTTTTAAAAATCAGCAGTATATTCAAAATCCCACCAATTTTGTGTGTGTGACTAAGTTTTTTAAGAATGCTTTAAATCTAAGCATATTATTCATTCTGAGGAATCTAAGCAGCAAAGAAACATCCATTGCCTCTGCTTTAGAAATAAAATATTTGTCAGATTTACTGATGCAACTAGCCTAGTCTGAATTTACCTCAAAGAAATATTCATTTCCCTATAGCTCATTCCAAGAAATTTTAGTTCAAGAAAATTTATTAGACCTTATTTCTGTTCTGAGAACTAATACCACGTGATAGGACAGACATGGTGTTAAAAAATTACTTGTAGTTAAATGCTTCTAGCGTTTTTCTTTGTGTCACAGCTTTTTCAGGGGTGTGTTCTGAGGTTTTTTAGCATTCAGCCTGTTCAGCCAGGGATGCAGTATTGTTACTTTTATGATCTGATAATGAGAAATGCCACCAAAATATTGAGGGTATCCTGATAGTACTGGGGAGCAGAGGCCATCCTGGTATCTCCCCCTGTGGCCTCACTGTGTTCTCAGACATGGCTTCATTGCCTGGGCCGTATATACTGGCTGCACTGAGCTTTCAGCTTCTTTGACAATCTGTGTATTTCCTTAAAGCAACAACAGCAGTGGCCAAACCTTAGCTTGCAATGCGACTAACTGTTACACTGTTCCTTCCTATTGCTACCTACTGCCTGCTACCACTAACTGCTGCTAACAGCTACTGCTGCTATAAAAGAACACAAATTACTAACAAGATAATATATTAACCAGTTCTTCCCCTGCTTTCACAAAGAAGCAAAATTCTGAAGGCCTGACAGAGATAAATTGAATGCAAGGAATGACTTTTCTGATCACATGAGTTGGTTGGTCGACACTGGGGCAGGGGTGAAGGCAGTCGGAGACTTCCCGCAGTCACCAGTATCCTCTTTAAATCGAGACACTTGAAACAGATGGCCACTTCATGTCCTTTGAGACTAAATCTAGTAATTTAGACTACTAAGAAGCGATTCACTACTCCCATTAATTGTTCTTTTATCACTCATTCACTAATTCATCAAGTCCTTTATTCAATTGACTTTTATCCAGCACATCCTTTTTGTAAGACTCAATAATAGGTACAGCAAAGTATACGAAGATGTATGTAGTGTGTTGCCATTAATTCTTTAGAACACAGTTTAGCTTTAGTAGGCTTCCTGCCCCCAAATTAGACTTTTTAAGAGCTAAGTGATCTATGTTACCCCCACCACTTGCTAGCCCACCATGGTGGCTAGAATGGGTTTACGGTGAAAACCATAGTTAATTCAAAGTAGAAGCAAGGAACAGCAAATCAATATTTTCTCTACAGAGAGCCTGCCTTAAGCTGAATTGTAAGAGCATCTCTGTCGCATCTCCATATTTTTTTTTGTAAGAGTACTTTTTTCTTTCTGCTGCCCATTACCAACCATTCAAAAGACTCCATGACCAATATACTCTAGGCTACTGAAAAGCGAGAGATTCCTGATTTCATTTTCCATGAAACAACAATAACAACAACAACAACAGAAAAGCCTTGTCTTTCTGGACCCTAACTTCTGAGGATGTTGCTCTCAACTAATTTATATAATAACACATTTTTAATAATGATGCCTCACAGGAAAGTTTGCTACACTCTGGTAGATGAACTGATGCTAATGTCTTTGGAGACCCACATCCCTATGAGAGACATAGCCCCATCCCAGAGGACTGGCTTCCAGAGAGGGGATTATGGTTGTATGTCTCAATGAAGACCTAATTACAGTGCCAGTAACTCCAAATTGAACATTTAATTCTTCACCACCAAACTTAACAGAATCTACTATTCACATATTTGCCCATTTTCTTCTAGTGTGTTATTTGCTTATTTGTTTTTATTGATTTGTGATGGTCTTCCATTGGCTGCTACAGGTGTTTCAAATATCTTGTAGTCTGACCCTTGTTTTTGAACTTTATACTATTGTATAAGATATTTTATTTAGATTTAGCCTAATTTATCATTGTTTTATTTTGCAATGTGTGCTTTTAATATCATGTTTAAAAAAATACTTCTTTATACTCTCATCACAAAAAATATGTTTTCTACTAGACTTCTGCTTTTTTAATTTGGAGAGATATTGAAACTTAGTGTCCAATGAATCAAAAAGAAAATTTGCCAGTAACATTTCCAAAAATTTTAAAAGGGCTTTAGATATGTACTACCCCAAATCAGTAAAATATTAAAATGTAACCAAGAAGATACATATCAAAACCATAACTGTGGTTGATTCTGAGTCAACACAATGACACCAGGTACAACACAATGCTTATTTATATTTGTATGATGAATAACATGGCCAGAAGATCTTACGTGATAGTAAAAACTGTAGCGATGGCAACAGTAGCAATAACTATCACCATGTATTAGCATGTCCTATTTCACAGATCTCAAAGATTTTGCATTCATTGTATCACTGAATCCAGTAATGTGAAGTAAATATCATTATTATATATGAAACTTCATTGATTAAAAAAAAAAGATCAAAGAGTTCAGTGTCATAAAACTAACGATTCTGTAAGAATTTGAAAATTGGACCAAAAAAGAGGTTGTCTTAAGGTCAGTGTGGACGACAGAAGTTTCTGAAGGTGGCTCCTGAAGGTGTTACCCCTAAATCCAGAGAACGGGTGCCTATGATTATGTTGTGTTGTATGGTGCACTTTAATATGGGGAGTCTGGATGGGCCTAACCTAATGGCAGGAGTCTGTGAAAGCAGAAAGTTTCCCCAGCTGGCGACAGAAGGGGCAGGCATCTGGAAGAGACAGAAAACCCAGAAGAACTTAGTGCATTGTCACTGGTTTGAAGTGGGAGGAGGACACAGGAGAAGGAATGAGGGGGTGGCCTCTAGGAGCAGGAAGTGGCCCCCAAATGACAAGGACCTCAGATGTACTCCCACAAGGCAATGGATTATGCCAAGGACTTGAATGCACTTGGAAACAGATAATTCCTCAGATTTCCCAGAGAAGAACCCAGCCAGACTGCCTTATGATTCTGGCCTTGTGAGGACATAAACAGAGAATGCAGCCAAATCCATCTGGCCTTGTGACCTCCAGAACTGGAAGACATTGATAAGCATGGTTTTAAGCTGCTAAGTTTGTGGAAACTTGTTATAGTAACAAAGGACCATAGATTCTCCTTGTGGCTACCTGACAATGCCCCCTGAATATGTAACTCCCCTAAAGTTTGTCCCATAGTGATCAAATTAAGCTTTGAAAGTTCTGCCTTCCATCATCACTGATAGACATATTGCTATTATCATGAAGCTTTCTACGACTGCCACTACTGCTAAAAATGACAATAATAATGCCCTGTACTGGGTGACCATGTGCCGGGAGATAGCCAGATCCCAATTACAAAGATTCTAATATAATAGGTCTCAATAGGGGTGGGAATCTGCATGTTTTTACAGTTACTAAGATAATACTGTTACACAGTCAAGATTAAGAAATCACTGGGTTATAATAGGCTGCCATAACTTCTAGTGCCTCAGAATGTGACTGTATTTGGAGATAAGGTAATTAAGGTTCAATTAGGTCATCCGATTTGGGTCCGAGATCAGTATGATGGTGTCCTTGTCACAAGAGGAAATCTGGACACAGAGAGACATTAGGGATGTCCATGCACAAAGAAAAGGCCATGTGGGGACACAGCAAGGTGGTGAGCCAAGGAAGAGAGGCCACAGGAGAAACCACACCTGTAAATACCTTGAGTTTGGATGTGGAACTTCCAAAACTGTGAGAAGATAAATTTATGTTGTTTAAACCACCCAGCCTGTTGTATTTTGTTATAGAAGCCCTAGCAAATCAATACAGGTGCCATTCATTTATTTTTTTATTGTGGTTTTGGTCCTTATTTGTAATAGTAATTTATGCAGATAAATCAAAATGCCATGCATCACCGCCCTCCAAACATACACAGAAAATAAATTTATATAAATCTTCTGAGGAATCGAATATCTTCTAGAACTCAGAAGTTGTTAAATCAATTCTCAGGTTAACTGCATATATATATATATATATATATATATATATATATAACCTTTTTATATATAAGGTTTATATATAGGTTTATATATATATATATAAAGGTTTATATATAAGGTTTATAACCTTTATATATATATATATATATATATATATATATATATATGTATGTTATATAACCTATATAACTGCCTATATATATGTGTGTGTGTGTATGTGTGTATATACATATATATATATATATATATATATAAAACCTTTTTTTTAAATCTAAGACAAAAATTTAATTATTAAAATTTTAAGATTGAAAAACACAAAAAGGCAATATTTTATACATTAACTAGGGAAAACATAGCAAATTCTCTTGGGTCATTTTAGTTTGGAAATATACTCTAGTCTTGCCTTATATGAAGTAATCAGAATAGGGTTCAAATTTTCTGAATAATAAGAAGAATGATTTTTTTCCATGAAATTGTCTATTAATGTAAAAAATGTAGAGTTGAGTTAGATAATTTGGGAACAAAAATTAAAACAGCTCAAGGAAAATCATGTCTATGAGATGAGAATTCATTTTTTTAAGGAATTATTTGAAAAAGTTTGAAAAGCTTCATGTCTGTAATTCCATTTTATTGTCATTATATCCTAGATTTCATTAGAAAAGGTTTCTTTGGGCATAGTACTATTTTCAATTAATGTGCTATTTTTAATTACATTATAAATAATACACTTGCATTGTTAACATTAATGACCAACTTTTTTCATATTACAAGTAAAAAAACAAGTTCTTTTTTCAATTAGCTTTTAACATAATAGTTATAGATCATATTCCATTGTTGCAAGCTTCTGTTCAAAGGCTATGATGAGAGCCTCTTTGAAACAAGGAATGATAAATACAGGAAAACCTAAGATCAGAGGTAGGTCAACAGAGCATAAAAGTCAAGACAGAACAGGATTTTAGAAGCAAATTGCTAAAAGGAAAATGCTTTCCAAGCTCATTAACAGACAAATTGAAAAGAGTAAAAATGGACCTGATTTCATGTGAAAAATAGCAAATTTTAGTCCTTGCTAATGCAATTAAATGGTTCATTTAGAAAAAGTCTACTCATTTTAAGGAATGGACTCTTGCTATTACATGCTATTGAAACATGAGGTATTATTATGAGGCCAATTTTTACAGTGCGTTTACGTAAGACCCTCATGTTCATTGTAATTTTGCCAGTAAATATAGCTATATTTGATTCTATGTTCTTTGTTTTTTACTTACGATTAAATAATACAGTGACTACAGTGAGGTCAGGATGAACTCAGTACTAATACCTGTGATGTGTCTGTTTGCAAACTGAAGTCATTCCAAACATTAAAAGTGGTGACATTTGAAATAGCCTTCAGAGTACGTGTAACATTCACCTGGAAGAGAAGAAAAAGATGCTGAAAAAACGTTTCCTCAGTTAAAGGCTGCCATAAATTTTGATTTTGGGAGGAAAAAAATGCCTATTTTCTTTCTTCCCACCCTGCCTTCTGTATCCCGTTTTCAGCTTTGCAGAATTGCTTTCTCTAAGAGAAGCCTAAGTATATTTTTGCATCAAATCTCTTCAAGGCTTCACCACACAAAGCCCATTATAAATAAAAGAGGAAATAGTAAAATTATGGGGACCGTATCTGTCAGGATTTACTTGGAGAAGCGGAACACTGAGTATTGTGGGAGTTGGTGGTTTATTCAAGGAAAGGAACAACTGAAAGAGCGAGTCGGAGGGTCAGAGAAAAAGTCACTAAGTCACTCCTCCGCAGGTGCTCAAATGGATCACACAGGTAAATGTGAGAAACCTACCAAGTAGAGCCATCAAAGTAGGACCGTGGGAGGGAAGACGTGGCAAAACCTAGGGGAAGTTGTCTCAGTGCCACGTCTCGGGGTCGAGGACACGTCTGGGGGGCCTTGTGTCCTGTTGGTCAGTAGGGCCAATTTGGGGGCAGACCAGCTGGGGGCAGAAAAACAGTGAAGTAAGTGCGGGTTGGATGGCACAGGCTGCCTCTGGCCATCACTGTATCGGCTGCAGTGGCCTGACATTACTGCCTTTATTGTCACTCACAAGCGTGCAGTGAAGGGTGTTTTGGAAAGTGTAGTTCACAAGCCTTAATCCAGTTGCCAGAACGCAATGTTCCATAGAAAAGAAAAGATGGTGGTCAGATTAGGTTTCTTAACATATGGTCGAAAGGAACTGAGGAGTGCCCATAAATTAGCTTAAAAGTGTTTGTGAAACCATAAAACCATAAAAGATGAGATTAGATATATACATATATGTTATTAATATATGTACATTATACATATATTATATGCATATATGCATATGTATATGTGTATGTTGTATAGTGCATGTATATATGTATCATATGTATCTACACATTGTATACATCTTCATATATAGTATATGAATGCACGTATGTGTGTTATATCCACACATCAATGAATGAATGTGCATTTTTCATGGAAGTTGTTTCAGATCTTTCCTCAGCTTATCCCAGACACCTGAGGTACAAAAAGATTTGAAACCACTTCTTCTAAAACGATCTTTTTTTGGCAAGCATGAAATCTGTCATTTGCCACATCGTGCATAACTGGTGACGAAGCGGTAATTCATGTTTTAAATTTGAGCATTTTATTTTTATTGTGTGCATGCAATGAAAGAAGAACTAGGGTTTTTAAGTGAAAAGGAAGTTATTTTCTTGCTGTTGAGAAATAACTAAAGTATGTAGACTAGCAGGGATACTTACATGTAAATTTTCATAATAACAGAAATGTATAAATATGTTTATGCACATACGTGTTTATAACAACCATAGATCAAAGAGGGCTAACATTTAGTGTCTTGGAGCTGTGAAGAACTGCAACAACATGGATGGGTCTTGAGGGCATGATGCTAATTGAAATACATTGGAGAGAGACAAATATTTTAAGATTTTCCTCACACGTGACATCTAAAAAATAAAAAAAGAAACTCAGAAAAAGGACCAGATTTGTGGTTACCAGAGGCTGAGATCCGGGGAGAGGGAAGCTGCATGAAGGATGTCCAAGGTACAAACTTCCAGTTAAAAGATAAGTAGGTACTGGGGATACAACGTATGGCATGAAGGTCATGGTTAACGCTGCCATATGGTATATTTGAAAGTTGTCAAGTGAATAGGTCCTAACAGTTCTCATCACAAGGAAAAACACATTATTATTATTTTTCTGCTTTTTATCTATATGAGATGATGGTTGTTAACCAACCATTGCGATAATCATTTCACAATATAAGTGACAAGACATTATGCTGTGCAACTTAAACCTAAAAAGTGCTATATGTCAATTATGTCTTAATGAAACAGAGAAAGAATAAAAATAAAACTAGCTAATTTAGGGGGCCTGAGCTCTGCAGGAGTTTTTTTTTTTTTAAAGAAAAAAAAAGAAAGAAGGGAATTTTGCAATATGTAAAATCATGGGAGCCTTGAGGACATCGTGCTAAGTAAAATAAGGAAACAACAGAAGGACATATATTGCATGATCCCACTTACATGAGGCATCTAAAGTAATCTAATAGAATCAGAGTAGAATGCTTGTTGCCAGGGGCTGCAAGGTGAATAATTTCTAGAAATTTGTTGTACAACATTGTTGCTGTCATTAACAGTAGCATACACTTAAAACTTTCTCAGTGAGGTAGATCTCCTGTTAAGTGTTATTACCATGATAAAATATACTTCTAAAAAAACAGAATAAGCACAGATTTCCTCCATTTTGACAATGGCATTTGAGACAATGAGAATAGTGTACAAAGTGTTTATCAGAGAAAAGCATATTTTTTGTGTGTATATATTTATTTATTTACATTATATACTTATATGTAAGTAATATATAATGTATGTATTATAATTACGTTATTTATAGTTATTAACTATATATGTGTGTGTATAAATTTGGTGCTAGCATAAAATCTAAGGGACAAATGATGTTTAAAACAGAAGTTGAGATGTAGAATAAGAATATCTCTCTCTCTCACAACCTACCCCTCCCCATCACTCTGCCCATTATAGCAACATGCAGTTTAGAATGTTGAAGGTTTAAATTGCACAAATATGAATTGCATGTATCATTTCCTTTGACAGTCATTCTCATGTTGCAAAATAGCGCAGAGGCAAAATGTCTGGACTCTGGAATCAGACACATGAGGTTTGAATGTTGGCTGTGTGATATAGTAGATAAGAGACATTAGGCAATTTACAACAAAAATAGTTAATTCTGCAGTGTTTTCCAGAATGTTGTTATCTATGTGCTTTGGATGAGTACAGTAGCCTCTTTGGGCCTCAGTTTTCCCATATGTAAAGCCAGGACTATAAAACATTGTTTAGACAAAATATGTGAAACTATTATCGAAATGCATAGCACATGGAATATTGTTCATTGGTTTATGTTTTGATGTTCTAGCTGGAGGGAACAGCATGTGTAAAGAGGTGGAGATGGGAATTTGGGGGTATTGAAGAAACAGAAATGAGGCTAAACTCAGGGGACACTAGCAGGAAAGGGAAAGAATTTATATAATAAGGCAGAGATGTAAGCAGAGTGCAGAACATATAGAACCTAATAGACCATGGAGTAGTGTTTGGGTTTTTATTCTAGAGATTTTGTTGCAGCCATTGAAGGACCCCCTAAGAGCAGAATGCACATCTTCTCAAGTGCACAGGGACATCCTCTGAGGTCGATCATATGTCAGGCTATAAAACAGCTCTCAACAAATGTGAAAATATTGAAATCATGCAAAGTGTGTTCTCCATCCAGAATAAGATGAAATTATAAATCCATAACAGAAGGAAATTTGACTGACTCCAAAATATGTGGAAATTAACAACACACTCTTAAATAGCCAATGAGTCACAGAAGAAAGAAAAATTAGAAAGGACTGTGATATGAAAGAGAGAGAGTGAGAGAGAGAGGCAAGCCATAAAACCCTCTTAATTATAGAGAACAAGCTGAGGGTTGCCGGAGGGGAGGTGGGTGGGAGATGGACTAGATGAGTGATGGGAACAAAGCAGGGCACTCGTTGGGATGAGCCCCGGGTGTTATATGTAAGTGATGAATCACTCAATTCTGCTCCTAAAACTAATATTATGCTGTATGTTAACTAACTAGAATTTAAATAAAAACCTATTTAGCCAAGAAAGAGAAAGCACTCTGATATGAGTGAAAACAAAAACACAACATAACAAAATTGATGGACTGCAATGCTTAGGAGGAAATGCATAGCTGTGAATGCCTGTATTAAAACAGAAAAAAAAAAACAATCTCAAATCAATAACAGAACATTTGGCCTTAAGAGCTAGAAAAAGAACAGCAAATTAAACCCATACCAAGCAGAAGGAAGAAAATAATAAAGATTAGACCAGAAATAAATGAAACAGACACTAGAAAAATAGGGGAAACGATCAAAACCAAAAGTTTGTTCTATCAAAACATTGGCAACATTGGCCAACTTTTAACAAGACAAGTGGGGATAAAATAAAGACAAATTAGTAAAATGAAAGAGGAGGAAAAACTGTAGGTCTTAAATAAAAAGGGATTGTAAGAAAATACTATGACCAGTTGTATGCCAACAAGTTAGATAACCTAAATGAAATAAATTCCTAAAAAGACACACTCTAATGAATCAGAATCCAGAAGAAAGAGAAAATGTGCATGGATTTACAACAAGTAAAGAGACTGGATTAGCAATCATAAAATTGCAACTCCCACAAAGAAAATCCCCACATCAGGTGGCTTCACTGGTGAATTCAGCCAAATGTTCAAAGAACTAAGGACAACTTTTCACCAACTCTTTCAAAAACAGAGGAAAATGGATCCCTTCACAAGTCATTCTAGGAGGCTAGTATTATTTTAATTCCAAAACCAAGCAAAGACATCCCATGAAAAGAAAACTACAACAGCATCACAGGATTGGTTCAGTATATGAAAATCAATCAACATTCATCATTAATAAAATAAAATACAAAACCCACATGATCATCTTAATAAGCACAGAAAAGTTAATTGACAAAACCCAGCAAAAGACAAAAGAGTTCTTTTTTCTGAGATCAAGAATAAAACAAGACAGTATTTCTCTTCAACACTGCACTGGAGGGTTTTACTAAGGTACTTAGGCAAAAAAAAATTGTGTTTTCTATGTTGAAAAGAGGAAATAAAACCATAACTATTTCCAAATGCCCTTGTCTTGAATTTAAAACCTTAAGGAATTCACACACACACACACACACACACACACACACACACACACACACACCTTGATAGACCTAATGCACGAGTTCAGTTTGGCTGCAGAAAGACAGTTGATCTACAAAACCAGTTATTTTTCTACACACTTGCAATGAATAATGTAAAGAAAAAAAACAAAGAAAACAATTCAATTTGCAATAGTATAAAAAAGAAGAATAAAATAGTGCAGAATGAATTTAATAGAAGGAATGAAAAACCTGTACAATGGAAATGACAGCAACCTTTGAAAGAAATGAGAGAAACGAAAAACCTAGATAAATGGAAAGACATCGTGTGTTCATGGATTAGAAGTCTAAATATTTTTTAAAATAGACCTGATATTCAAATTCATCTACAGTTTAAACCTTATCCCCGTGAAAACTCCCTGCCTTTTTTGCAGAATGGTAATCTGACCCTGACATTCACACGAGAATACAAAGGATCCACAACAGTGAAAACATTTTTGAAAAACAACAAAGTTATGGGCTTTACACTTCTTGATTTCAAGCCTTCCTGCCAAACTAAGAGAATCTACAAAACGAAGAGAATTGAAAAACATAGTTCCAGCAAACATGTGCAACCAAACGTCAGAGCAGCATTTTACATATTAGCCAAAAAGTTAGAACAACCCAAATATCCACCAACTGATGAAAGGATTGTTTTAAATGGGCATATTCCTACAATAGAATATGATTCAGTCATAAAAAGAAGTTCTGATACGTGCTAAAATACTAACGAACCTTGAAAATATGAGAGGAGCCAAACACAGAAGGGCATATGCTGTATTATTCCGGTGATAAAAATGGTCCAGCAAAGGCAAATCCATAGAGACAGAGGGCCACACCTACCAACTTTGTGTAGACCACCAGTGCCCACGAGAGCCTGTGGTCCCCTGCTACTCACTGCCTTTAGGACTACCCTACCTACTCTACAGGTTTCTCCTGGGTACTTTATAGAGAAAAAAAGTCCCAGGAAGGCTTTAATTCAAATAATAAGCCACGTACATGGAATGGTTCCAAGACCAACGCCCTGAAGCATGCGATCATAATCCCAGGGTGCCAGATGGCCATTAGGCATGTACATGCCAAGGTGCCATTGTGGCTATCAGGCACTCTGTCTCCTGACCTCCTGTCTCCCGACTTGGCCACTTCTGCCAAGGATGTGTTGGAAAAGAGGGCCTTCTCAGGGAAGCATGATGATTTGGTGGGAGATGCAGCAGACCAGCAGGTGCGAGAGTGGCATAATCAAGTCTGAGTTGTCCCAAAAGATGCCATGGGAACTGCTCAAGAGAAAACCATTCTGAAACACAGCTGGAACAAACACCAAGCAACCATAACTGTAGCTGGTCAAAGAGCTAGAACAAGGTCAGGTCCTGGCGGGTTAGGGGGCGGGGGGGCTCTTGCAGTCATTAACCCTTTAGGTGCTGGGTTGTGGAAAGTTGGGGAGGTAATTATATAGAAGGCCAGAAGACTGGGTCAAATTGTAGAGGGTAAAAAAAGGGGGTCTTGTTTAGAGCAGTGGGTGTTTATCAACCAATCCAGAAGTAGTACAGTGTTTTCACAAGCAGGGTGGTCATCCCTTTGCATATGAGCTGGATGTTAGCACTTGCTGATGGGCTCTGAAGAGTGAGCAAAGGGAAGAAATGAATCAAGAATAATTCCTAGGTATTAGTCTGAGCAAACGGGTGGTTGCACTTAGCTACTATTATGCTGATTAATGAGAAACAGGGTGGGGAGAGGTAATAAAAAGAGGTTTAGAGCAACTCACATTCATAAAAGCATGCATGTTACATATGAGGCTTATCATTTATCCTGAAATCCTTGGCAAATTTGGGGCTAGAGATACAGATTTTGGATGGTGCTTGAAAGTCTAGGACTCTGAAATCATCAACCCAGCCTGCATACCTAGCAAAAGGGGACCAGGAATGAGGCCCTGAGCCCTCCAGTACTCAACAGAGAGGAGCGAAGGAGCCCATGGAATCCACAAGACCTCCTTCACTTCTAACATCAATTGCATGTCTAAGTGGTTCCCCAAAACAGGCTGAGTTTTGATAATTCTGTAGAATGACTCACAGAACTCATTGGAAGGTGTTATTTTCTGGAATCTGTGAGTAACAGTATTCACAGAGTATTGCCACCCAGGTCAGCTCACCCGAGCTGTGGTGTCCAAAATTGTTATTGGATCCATGGTTGACTGCACATCTGAGTGACCTTTAGTTTCCAGGCGTTCCAGAAGTAGAGCAGACACGGGAGGCCCCAAAGCCCCCATCATTAACCACATGGTTAGACTGCCAAGTGGCCAAGGCCCCCTGCTGAACAAAGACACTTTTATGAGGCAGGACGTTCCAAGAGTCTAGATACCACATCCAGCAGTGCAGGGAAAGGGCTGGACCTCTCTGTGTAAGGCCAATGTTTACCACACAGAGCCAGTAAACACACCGAGGTGATAAACGCAGAAAGGAAATCTTGGAATGCCACAGTTTCACAATAGCCACAACATGAGGATATTTCAAGAAGGAGAAAGTACTCATTTGTCTCAAATTCTGTTACAGGTTTAATGAAGGTCAGAACATGGATGTGAACAGTGGGCAAAGCAACACCAGTGACAACTGGCAACCTTGATAAGAAGTTTCAGTGGAGTGGGGACACCTGGAGCTGTGGAAAGTGAGACTGTGAGTACCCAGTATAAGTCTTGCTTTAAAGAGAGACAGAGAAATTGGACAGTAGCAGAGACAACGTGAGGTTATGAGGAGCTTTTAAAAGATGGATGGTTTTCGCGTGTGTCTATTCATCACCATAAAATATTGAGTAGATGAGGAGTTGTTGAAATGCAGAAAGAAAGGAGCCGAGCCCAGGAAGCAACCAGGTAGTGAGGTCAAGAGCTGCAGAAGAGTGGACCTTGGTGGGGGCAGGGCTCCTTCATTCCTCCTAGACATGCAGGTCATGGTGATGGATGGTGAGGGAGTGTTTTGTTGTGTCGGTGTCTGTTAGACCAATGAAGGGTGAGATGATCATCATCACACAAGAGTGAAATGGAAGACCCTGCTGGTGGGTCGACAAAGGAAACGTAGGTGTAAATAGTTGCCTCTCAAAGTGGAGAAGTAAACTCACCAAAGAAATGGTAGGAGGGTCGGGAAGTGTGGAGTGCCCTTTTGAGTGTGTGATCGAGATTGTAGCTGACACTGTGAGCAAAATGGAAGCCTTGTGTGCTTGTAGCCGTTCCCTGTGACTGCGGTGGAGGTAGGAGGGGAGAGTTAGAGGTCGCACTGAGGAGGTAGTTGGGTTGATGGCCGGTGGAGTCTTTACCATGTGGGTGGGGATGCCAGAGAAGGGAACTGGGGGCGTAGCCATAGGGGATGAGCATTGACTGGAGGCCTCAGTGAGCCAGTCACTGCCATTTGATGTCTCTGTTGAAAATTGACCCCACACTTTCTGTAGATGCTTGTGCATCAATATCGAAATGAGGTGGTTCTCCTAAATATTAGCATAACACACCATCTTGGTTTCTCAGTTCGTAGCCTTTCTGGGTCACACTTACGTGCTCAGCCAACATTCCAAAGTCCAACCGTTGTGCCAAAGTAGCTGGGGGTCCGAGTGGCTTCTAGCCCATGCGACACCTAGACAAAACTAGGTCTCCTGCCAAGCACGCCCTAGCCATGGCGGGGCTCTCTCTGGGACCCTCAGCTTCCTTCCCTGACCGTCTCAAGACTACCCCGATTACTCCAAAATTGTCCAGTTTTATGACCTCCAAAATGACAGGCTCAGGTGCTAGATGCAGCATCGCTGCTTCACATTCAGCATCTCCCTCCTTCCCGTACTCGGTGAAATGCCTCTCTCTCACTGGTGTTTCCTGGGTACGTACTGCTAAAGGAGTTAATGCATTGATACAAGATAGTGTTAGAACAAGTTGGAAAACAACGAGGGCTTTTAAGAATTGAAAGAGATTTAGGGCCGCCTGGGTGGCTCAGTCGTTTGAGCATCTGACTTTTGTGTTCAGCTCAGGTCATGATCTCATGGTTCTTGAGTTCAAGCCCCACATCAAGTTTATATATATATATATATATATATATATATATATATATATATATACACACACACACACATATATATGTATATATATATGTATATACACACACATATATATGTGTATATATATATATACATATATGTGTGTATATATGTCTATATGTATATACATATATATGTGTGTGTATATATACATATATATGTGTGTGTCTTTATATGTAGACATATATATGTATATGTCTATATATATATGTATGTATATGTATATGTGTATATATATGTATGTATGTACATACATATATACATATATATGTGTGTGTATATATATGTGTGTGTGTATACATATATATGTATATATATATATATATACACATATCTATATCTATATCTATATCTATATCTAAACTTAAGACAGAGTGCCAGCCCTTAGGCACTGACCCTAGATGCTTTCAGCCAGGGAACAGTATAAAAACAAAGCAGTAAGGAAGGTCCTCTTCAAGATTGTCAGAATCAGGTTCTAACAAGAATTACAACGCTTTTACTAGGTCAACTAACAAATCAGTATTAGAGTAATGACTAAAATATCCTTTGATGATTCTTAGGGTCTCATGAAGAATGTTCTGTTAAACTCTCTTTGGTAGAAAGACAAATGATTGTAATATGAATACACATCAAACTTTGCAAATTAAAGAGCAGGCTCTATAGTTAAACGCGTTATTTTTATAAGGAAAAGTGGCGATACTCTACTAATCTATTTATCGTTTATCCATTGATTCATTTATTTTGAATCTTGTATATAACAAAAGACCTCTGGTGGCTAGGGAGTCAATATATGGTTTAAAATAACTTGAGCTGGGTGGAAACACCAAAAAGTAAGACTTATTTGTAAGTCTGAACGTTATAGGCCAAATTATAGTTGAACTCCTACTAGAAAGGTACTCCCTTTTTCATTTGACACTAATTGGCAGAGCTGCTGAAAATCATAGCAGTTAAAGAAAGTCCCCATTGGGGACCCGTGTATATAACATGCAAGAGTAAAATAACTTTAGCCTTTCTGCTGATGTGCTAATTTTGCGCATGGAAAATTACATTTTCTTGGATTGTATGTCTTGCTCCATACATTTGTGTATAGGATCAGATATGAGAAATATATTTTCCAAGTAATATAACACACACATTTATTGTGATGCTGTTTAAAAAACCAAATGCTCTCTTGTTAAGAAATCTCTAAATGACTGGAAATAATTGAGCTGACTTTCCTAAACCAGAATAGCTGGGCTCAAATTGATTACATTCATGCTCTGAATATTCCAATTTGCTTGGATCCATTTACTGTAACCAAATTGAAGAAACCCTGCTTTCTAGGTCATACATTGTTCGTGACAAAATTACACTGGGAGTTTACACATTTGTTCTGTCTAATACTTTCTGGGAACATAATATATCTCTTGGTGAGCAGAAGTGTCAATTATGGTAATTATGATAATAGACTTGTATTTAGGTTGTTGTATATATTCTAACAGTATTAAGACATTTGAAAAATTATAAATTTAGTAGCTTTAGCTATAGCCTAGATACATTGCTCTGCTGTGATAGAGACTCATAGAGCAAAGGGGAAAAGAAAACAAAATTAGTTAATATTTCCACTCTCTTCAGAGGCAAAATTGTTAAGATTTTCCTTCATCTATAGGATTTTGAAATACCACATACAAAATGTTAACCGGTTATGTGAAAATATTTATAAATCAGGACAGATAAACACTAGAGATTACTGTGATAATGATCCCTCTGTTCTGCTTAACATTCTCCCTCAGAAATGCATACTGTCCCCATCACCAAAGCTAGCTGACCGTAGGAACCTCACCTAATGACAAACTAAAATTAGCAGCAACATGTCCTTTGCCTAAAGCAAGCCACAGCTGAAGGATAGACAGAAACAAAGGGAGCCCTATTTCTGACTTGACATTGCATCCAGTACATCGCTAGGTGTATATTCATGATAAGCATGAGTTTTTACATGGGTTTTACAACGGAACCAGGAGGTTCAAATAAACCTTGAAGGTTTAAGAAATCTGAATCTCTGCCTCTGGCTGGAAGTTTAGAAATATTACTGAAAGAAAACTGCAAAGCATTGCCTGTCTCCCTTGAATATAATTTCCTTCTTTGTAAAGCCATAGATGAATCCGTAATCACTGTAGCAAACTTCAAAGGCTCGTGGAAAATGTGTAAGTAAAAGCAGTTGTATTCCTGTAAGATCCTGTGTGGCCACCTAAACGGAAAGCAACAAAGAGGATTGTCTGTGACTCAAATAGGGTAAGAGAAACCAGGAAACTCAACTAAAAGCAAAGTCTCAGGTCTGTCTTATTTGATTTGTTTGCGCGTTGAAGCTTTTATTTTATTTTATTTTATTTTATTTTATTTTATTTTACTTTATTTTTTAATTTACCGTCTATAAAAGCAATTTTTAATTGTTTATTAACAGTAAAAATATTTTGGACATGGACCAATTAATTTGTTCTTCTTTCTTTGCTGTTGTTGTTGTTGTTGTTTTTGGCTTATTCTTTTCGGTTCTTCTGTTTTGTCTTCAGACTGGTGTCTAATGATAACATTAATCACAATGAAAGTGTTAAGTGTTAGAGATCATGATTATTATCCTCCCATGATGAGACACACTCTGAGCTAAAATCTTGCTATCACTGGTGTCCAAACTTTGTGACGCTTTAGAATCAACTGGGGAGCTCAGACACATCTCAAAGCCCGGGTTGCACCCGTGACAATGAAATCAGAATGTCCAGGGATGGGAGCCAGACATCAGTATTGTTGGAAACCACTGCTGTGCCTCAGTGCATCCTATGTGGCCTTCTGGAACAGTGCGACTGTGGTAGTGGTCCTGGGAAGTAGAGCATGCCTGCTGTGGTGTTCAGCCCTCTGGCATGGACTGTAGGATACATGGTTCATGAACTCGGTGACACCAAATACTCTCTAACCTAGCTGTGCCTTAGTTTCTTCATTCATAAGATGAGAATAACAATTTATAGCTACCTCGCAGTGTTTATTTAAGCCTCTTGACCTCATGAAAAGTTCCCAATACTAATACACAGAGTTGGGGTGCCCGAATGGCTTAGTCCGTTAAGCGTCTGACTCTTGGTTTCTGCTCATGTCATGTTCTTTTGGTGAGTTCGAGCCCCACATAGGGCTCTGTGGTGACAGCATGGGGCCTGCTTGGGATTCTCTCTCTCCTTCTCTCTCTGCCCCTCCCCTGATCACTCTTTCTCTCTCTCAAAATAAATAAATAAACTTAAAAAAATAATATACAATATTATTATATAGCAATAAACAGGAGTAATGGGTTTTGGAATAAGGTGTACATGGAGTTTAATCCCATTTTCTGAATTCCCTAGGCATGTCGCCTCACATAAGATCCTTCCCTTCTCAGAGACTGTTTCCTTTGGTAGAGATAACCAAATCTACCCCACAGGTTTGTTTGTTTTAGGGATTTAATAATATTGTGTGATGTATTACTTAGCCCAGCACTGGAACATAAGCCCTCAAAAATTACCTGATTTGTATTGTAATTCAGTGATAAGTGTGGAAATGGAGGTATGATGCAACACAGGTGGGGCCCCCAAAACACAGGTGGATGTGGAGGAAGGTCAGTTTCATGAGAGACACATTACTCACAAATTCAGAGTCTGATACAGACTCTTATGATGTATCTCCAATCAGCTTGCTGAAGTATACCCTCAATGACAAGTAAACTCACAATTATTTCACCTTCTGTTTATTTTCCTGGGTTTGCACAGTCACTGGGTTAAAAATCAACTCATCTATAAAACTCTTGACCCACTGTGACCTCGTGTGCTGCTTATATAAGCATAGCGAATGGACAAACAGAAATAAAATGGAAACTATTAAAAAGCAACATATGGTACTTACAAATCATACTTAAAGTTGCTTAAGAAATGCCTCCTCCACGTGACCCTTGGAGCCATTTGCTGCATTGTACTGGATGACTTTTTTGAAATCAAGTTCCATATATGTGAGGATTCTGCTAATATTGTTTCTCTAAATCAGGGTTGTTTCAAGCTCTACCTAGAACAGAGAACAAAAGGGAACAGACCTTGTTTAAACTCTTTTAGGGCCATCACAGCAACATGCCCTAGTAACAACTTCAGTGAGGTTTTCACTTCCTACATAAATACCCGAGCACACTGTTGGTGTGCCTGCCCGTGAGACCTGTCATATCTTCACTATTCACTTACTCATTTGTAGATGTTGAAACTGTTAACTAGTGTCATGTACTCACCGTTCCTGAAGTCACTTTCCTTCCAATCCCATGGAATTTTAGAACTGTATAATGATGGGGACAATGTTGTAAGCATTTGAAAAATCAATCCTATAAGAAGCATCTTTATAGAAATGGCTTGGAAGTTATGGAGAAACTATTGTAAGTCTGCATTTGAAAATTATTCTCTGCAGTATACCCACATGGCCCTGTCAGGTAAGTGTCCAACTCTTGATTTTGGCTCAGGTCGTGGTATCACGATTCAGGAGTTCGAGCTCCATATCTGGCTCAGCGCTGACAGCGCAC
The DNA here is from genome assembly GCF_024362965.1 of Panthera pardus. NCBI lineage: Eukaryota > Metazoa > Chordata > Mammalia > Carnivora > Felidae > Panthera > Panthera pardus. The sequence goes on along the minus strand of NW_026526677.1, from coordinate 111,691,412 downwards.
AGCCTGTTTGGGATTCTCTCTCTCCCTCTCTCTCTGCCCCTCCCCCACTCATGTGCATGTTCTCTCTCTCTCAAAACTAAATAAATAAACTTCAAAAATAAATAAATGAATAAATAGATAAATTTATTCTATGCTATTTTCCCCAGAACATTCAGAAGGTAGAAAACACTGGTTTATTTTAAATTTTAATTATTTATTTTGACAGAGAGAGAGAGAGTGCAAGCCCACATGAGAGAGAGAAAGAGGGACAGAGAGAGAAAGAGAGAGAATCCCAAGTGGGCTCTGTGCTGCCAATGCAGAGTCTGACACAGGGCTCGATCCCATGAACCATGAGATCATGACCTAAGCCAAAACAAGAGTCAGACACTCAACCAGCTGAGCCACCCAGGCACCCCTGGTGGTTTATTTTAAAAGACAGTCTTATCCAAAACATTTCTCAAGACCTTCTACACCTTATTAAACATTCACGGTAAATAGTGCCGAGAAATGAATGGATGGCTTCCACCCCACCCCAGAAAGGAAAGAGAATGAGGACAGCCCGCCTTGGGGGAATAGCTGTCATAAGCAATAGCATTTCATATATAAGATCAATTAATAGCTTTATATTACACGATTCTTCTCTGTTGTCCATTAGGAAGGAGCTGTTTATTTACAAGGTCAAAATTTGACTTCATTTTAGAATTGTTTTTTCCCCAGTGAAAGGGAACTTTGTTGACTATTTATTCCTAGAGTTATTGAAACTTACATAAGACCTTTGTGAGCAAAATTAGAACAGAGCTGTGAGTGGGAAACCTAGAGGCTGTCCTCTTTGGCACTCAAAGCACTGTCAGCAAGGAAAGAGAATTAAAGGCACACTCCAAATGGAGGCTTCTTTCTCTTTAGCCCATTACTCCCTTTCTGGGATAGAACAATGTCTAGCACATAGTCAGTACTCACCGAATGTTTGCTAGAAGAACAACATAAGTAAAGATTTCACCTAATGCAAAATGTGAAGTATGCTCTCAATGTTGTGGACGATTACTACCAGTATCAGCTTCATAGGGGGTGGGTACTAAATTTGTAGTCAGGAGTTTGATACTGTTTAATGACAGGTTTGGTGATCTGGTCCTTGTCTACCTCTCCCAAAGTGTCTTGAATCATTCTTCCCTCGCTCAACCAACTCTAGATGAGCTCGTTTCCTTTCTGTTCATTAAAAACCTAGCCTTTTCCCCACTTGAAGGTCTTTGCACTGACTGTCTCATTTGCCTGGAAGGCTCTTTCCCCAGCTTTTAACATGGCCCATCGCTTCTAATTCTTTGTTTTCAGCTCCAAGTTTACCTCCTCAGAGACACATATCCTAATTGCACATACCACATCTCCCCATTCCAAGCACTCTTATCATATCACCCTGTTTGACTTATAACCTGGACCACAATCTGACATGATATTGTTATACTATTTGTTTACTTGTTTATTGTCTGTCACCTGCCACTTTAGAGAGCTTACCTCCTTGAAAGCAGGACATATTTTATCTTATTCTTCATGGTCTCTGTAGCATTTAGAACACCAGAAACCCTATGGTGCATGTTTTTGATCATTTAAAAAAATTTTTTTAAACGTTTATCTATTATTGAGAGACAGAGAGAGACAGAGCATTAGCAGGGGAGGGGCAGAGAAAGGGGGGGACACAGAATCTGAAGCAGGCTCCAGGGTCTGAGCTGTCAGCACAGGGCTTGATGTGGGCCTCAAACTCATAAATCATGAGATCATGACCCGAGCCAAAGTCGGACGCTTAACCGACTGAGCCACTCAGGTGCCCCTGTTTTTGATAATTTAATGTTAATATTTTAGTCATCTTTATGTCCATACTTAATATAGAATTTAACTTTTAACTATGCTAAAAGAATGATTTTTCTTCCTCTTTAAGATTTACATGTGAAAAGCTTAACCCACTGAATCTTTAAATACCTAGTAATACAGATACAGGTGAGGAAATATTTGCCTTATGTGGAGATGGTTTTGTGAATCCAGGCTTCCAAGTACCATAAAGGTTTTTACACTGCTATAAATACCATCAGAGTGTTATATTAGGCTTCTGACTATTCAGTACAAACATAGGGGTAAACAGTGAAAAAATTAGGCAAACAGTTGAAAAGTTCTGAAATATACTTGTTTAGAATCCTATAGGAAAAGAAATCTGTATTTCTTTTCAGGACTGAAACTGAAATAGAAGTGTAAGTGATCATATGCATCTTACTCCAAAATCTGCTTTTTGGTTACTGTGCAACTAAGACAAATTTAAAATCATATTTTGGAGCTTCTGTTTCAGCTTGAAACAGTGGCCATAGAGCCTTTTACAGGGTCAAAGAGAGTATCTGTTAATTCAGGATAGAATTAATAGGTGGAGTGAAGTCAAGCCTTACTTGTCTGCTGTGATCTGGGAGTGAAGAGTATTTCAGTCAAATAATAGATACTTCATTTATTTGCATTTGCTAATAGCATCTACTTTGGTTTAGTGACACCATTTCGTCTTTCTTTTAGATGCAGGGCAATCTCACAACTAGCATGTATTTGTGCAATATGCATGACAATTATTTTACACATCCCACAAAGACTGTTCCACCCATCACTGCTGGACCCATTGAAAGACCTGTCTTCCTTTTATTTAAGATTGGCCCATATTTGGCACACAGATTGCACCCCCAGAGACGACTATACCAAGATGGTGAAAGAATTAGCACCTGATACTAGAATTTCTTCTGGGAAGTTCTTAGGTAGTCTGTCATTTCTTCAAAGCCTTTGAGCAGAGTGTGATGTGCCTATGTGTGTGTTGGTTCTAATCTGCAACCTATGAGTGGTCAGTGCCCTAATTCAGAGCGCACACTTCAGGTATGGCTAACGGCCCCCCTACTCCAGAGGCAGAGACTGAACATGGTTTGGCTTTATGGCTATATTTTTCTCAGATCAGCAGTACATGGTTTTTTAATGAAGCAGTTAATATTAGAAATATTTGGTTTTTGGTTTTTTTTTTTTTCTTGGTTGGGGACGGGTGAGATACTGGCATTCAGTCTATGAGGAATAACTACAACTAATATTCTGGAGACAACTCCAACTGCCCTTGCAGTAAGAGGACATCAGGAGCCTAGGACCTCAGTACACTTTTCCTCTCAGAATGGCACCTGAACATTGACTCAGAAACAGTTTTGTGTCTGACTGCTAACCCAACCCGTTCTTTCTGTCTGATAGCCACCAGATTGCTCATAAAACTTCCTTTGGGGAATTGTTGATATGCTTCTGGTGCACTTTTCATGAAAGATGTTATTGGAGTAATAGAAGAACAGGTAACTGGGGCCTCGTGAAAATTATAAAACAGGTCGCGTGACTGTCTTTGTGCCTATTGGCTCATAATTGTTTATATGTAAATGTAACGTGCAACTATTATGTTTATGAGTTTATGAGTTTTCTAAGAATCCAGTCCCCCTCCTGTGGTGTTTCTCCTTTACTCTCACATAATGACACTAGATTTGTGGGGGTTCATCCCTTCTGAGCAATTCTCTGATAATGGGTATCCTATAATTTAACTCAATTTTGACTCTGTCTAGCTGGGGTAGCATCAGATCCTGCAGGGTAAGGTCGCATCCCAGGAGACTGCCCCATGCTACATGCAGGTGCCATTGAAAAGCAGTAGGTCCCCAGGTTACCCACAACTTCCATCCGACGTAGCTACAAATTAGAGGTTTAATTTGCCCAGGTTTAAGTTGCAACTTACAGAACTCACAGAAGTCAAGAAAACACTTACATTCACTTACCAGTTTATTAAAGGATGTGATAAAGGGTGTAGATGGACAGCCATATGGAGACATTACATAGGATGAGATCTGGGAGGGTTCCTAATACCGGATCTTCTGGCTCTGGAGTTGAGGTATGCAATACATCGATGTGTTCAGACCTAGAAGCTCTTTGAACTCTGTACTATGGAGATTTTTATGAAAGCTTCAGGTAAGCATGATTGACCGTTAACTCCATGTTTAGACAACTCCCAGGGAATTGAAATGGGACTGAAAACTACAGGCTTCTAATCATGGCTTGGTCTTTGCTCAGACCAGCCCCCATCCAGAAGCCATTCAAGAGCACACCCAGGGTTGCCTTGTTACAACAAGACACTCCTATCACCGAGGAGGTCACAAGGGTTTCAGGAGCCCTGTGTCAGGAACTGGAGTCAGAGAATGATAGACATATTTTCTGCTATCCAACAGTTTATGAACTTGCTTTCTTTGTAATTTGGGTGCAAAGTGGTAGGAAGGAGATCTAGAACGTCAGAGACGTTACCATATTTACTAAAATAAAAAGTGAACGGTCAAGAAGAACTAGTAATTATGTGCAGCATAATTGGTTCAAGTTTCTTCACAAAAGAATAGATGTATGCTTATGTGGGAATAAAATAGATATATTTTTTAATTTTTTTAAATGTTTTTATTTATTTTTGAGAGACAGAGAGTGAGCAAGGGAGGGGCAGAGAGAGAGAGGGAAACACTGAATCTGAAGCAGGCTCCAGGCTCTGCACTATGGGCACAGAGCCCGACACGGGGCTCGAACTCACAAGCCATGAGATCATGACCTGAGCTGAAGTCGGACACTTAACCGACTGAGCCACCCAGGTGCCCTTTAATTTTTAATTATTGCCTCATAGTCCTTCAATTCTTCAGTAAAATTGGCATGAGTAATAAATATTCAGATTCTATTGTGAACCTTAAAATTGAGGATTCAGTCCAAGGTTATCTAAATCTCTGACCTGAGAGAAGTCTCATGACATCTGAATTAGAGGAATAATGTTAATCTTGTATTTCCTATATGTGTATTTTTTCCCACCTGGAATTTAAAACAAACCAAACTATAAACTAAAATCAGCAAAGCATGTAGATTGCATCACAGTAGAAATAAACTTCTTTTGTGTTGATTAACACAATAAGAAAACCATTCTTCCTTTCACTTCAGGGTTAAAATAATTTCTCAACTCCATTAATTCATATTAACAAATACTACATACTACATATAATCAAATTTTTATTGGAAAATATAGGACAGACACTATCCAAAAGTCACCAAATATATATCAGTTCAATAACTATAGACTGAAATGCTGTGAATCTGTATTATACTGGATATCAGTCTCACATTTTATTGAAATCAGAACATATTAAGGAACTTTTTAAAAAATATGGTCTAAGACTCATCTTTACATTTCTATGCCATTCCTAAAAGAAAAAAAAATTACTATTACTTAAGGGTCTCTGTGATTAAAATAATACCAGTTATCGACTATGCATTATTTGCTTTTACATTTGTTGAGGGTTTTTTTCTTCTTTTTATAAACAATTAAAAACACTAAAGCTATGTACAGAGAAAAGGAAAGACAACTTGGCATTTTCTAACAAAGTGTTAATAAATAGGACTAATTCAGAGGGAAGGTATTCTGATGTAAATTGCTTATAAAAAGTTGATTTATTCAAATTAAGGTCTCTATTGATGCCCCTATAAACAAGCCATTAATTTACTCATTCAGTCAGCAAACATTTACTGAGTACCTACTTTATGCTAAACACCAAGGAATAGAGATGAATATGACAAGATTTCTGCCCTCCAGATGTTCATACCCCACAGCGATGATAGATTTGTAAATAAAAAGAGGTACACTATTACATGACAAGTGCGGTAATAGAGTTATAATTGGAATTCAGGGAAACTGGAATACAAAGAGAACAAATAATTGTCTGGGGGGGATGGAAAGTGATATGAGAGCCAAGTAGAAGAGAATGTGTTAAGTGCAAAAGGAAAAAGGGTCAGATGAAGTTAAAGAAATGAAATGGCAAAGCTACAGAGTTTAAAAGAGCGATGACATGTGACAACACCACCATTTATCCAATGGGCAGAAGCACAAACAGTGAAAGGTAGCCTTTGTGGTTGCCATGGCTGTGAAATTCACATGCTGTGCAAACAAACCTAATGCAATAAAGCAAGTCACTCATGGAATTGCACTAATACCATCTCAAAAATAATGCCTATTGGATCATGAATAAAAAATCCTGTTGAATACATATGACAGTTTGTTTATGGAAGTAAAAGAATCAGGCATATAACGGATGTTTTAACATTGTTCCTGCCTTAAGGACATTTGCTTCTCAAATTTAGATACAAGCTGCAATATAGCCCGAGGACTAAAAATGAAAGATTATGAACAATGGCAACTTTCACCATATTGTCTCTAGATAGTTGACGTATGGTCCAATCTGCCCAGCATCTTCATTAGTGAGTTAAAAGAGGGTGTAAATAACACCACACTAATGATATTCACAGATGATAGCAGATTGGAAACTGTCTCACTTACACTAATGTTGACTGTGAAGTAACAACAGGGAGACAGAATAGCTCGGAAGTATTGGTAGACAAATCAAATGACGGAGAACATTTAGCTTCAGATAAGAAAAGGAGCAGTCGAACAATCTGGAGAGGAAGAAATAAAATGTACAGAAACACAGACAGTGACAATGCCGAATCTTAGTAATATGTTAAAGCAAAACTCATTTAAACATCTCTACAGTTCCTCTCTCTCTCTCTCCCTTTCTCTCTCTCTCTCTCTCTCTCTCTCTCACTCTCACTCTCACTCTCTCTCTCTGCCTTAGTCTGGAGAAGTGCATCAAGGAATTTATAGAATGAGAGGCACTGACAAATGGAAGGTGATCAAAAGAATTAACTGTCTATGACACGGAGGATAAGAAATATAGCATCTACTTCCCTGAAGAGTTAGGAGGTAAAGGACTCTTTTAATGCTAAAATCAATACAGTAAAATGAATGATGAGCTGACATTTGGAAGGAAAATACCTTCAACAAGAGCATGTTTTAAAGGAGACTGAGAGAACAAACTCCACAACTAAAGGGAGAGAAGAGGCCACATCTAGGAAGGTAGGAAGTGTGGAGATGTGCTTGCTTTAGGGGAGAATGGATTGTGGGTGCTGTAAAGGGAAGGGAGCCATTGTCATGGATCAGGGCAAGAGAGAGAGAAAGGAGAGGAGCACACAGGGAAACACACACACACACACACACACACACACACACACACACACGACATTTCCACAAAGCCGTTGGCTTGGAAAACAAGAGGGGCTGAATTTCATGATTTCTTGCAACCAGCAGACTTAAAAAGCCTGGAGCTTTAAAGGTCAGTGGGCTTGGCTGGGATGGAGCCCTGAGGACACTGCCCTACTGGGGAGAAGGCAAGCAAACAACCAGGAGGCAAACAGTGTGGAAACAGTGATATGAAAAAATGCCTGGGGCACACAGGAGAGAATTTGCTCTTCTCAGAATTCTTCCCTGAGAGGCAGCATTCACAGAGACACCTCTCCGGAAACAGGGGAGCTGGCTAGCGCAATATCCCTCCCCACCCCACTCCTTAGCATAAACTCAGAGCCACTAGTGGGAGGCAGAAAAGCACCAACATTGGCTGTCTAATGTGCTTACACCAAGCCCCATGACCCTGTGCTCTGGTGGAACTGCCCTTCTCAGTCACACTTTCCTTAGTCTCAACATGGTGGGCCCCTCCCCTAGACCACCAGCACAAACCCCTGCCCACACCATGTCTCCAAACCAGAGAGTTTTTCAGGCTCTCATTTGTGATGGAGGTGGTGTCAGGACTCATTTCTCAAGCAGACCAGAGCACACCTAGTGTGCCAGAGACCAAAAACTGCCTACAGCAAGTGAGGACAGCCTCTGCAGATGACTGGCCTGGAAGATAGAGGAGACAAAACAGCACAGTGCATGCAGGATGCACAGGAGATATTCCCTGAAGCACCAGGTCCTGGACACTATATGATCTCTTCTTCATAAGGCCATTACTTTCAGGAGTAAGAAACATAATGGGTTTTTCTAACACAGACAGAAAGGCAAAGGCTTATACAAAGTGCCAAGACAGGGGAATTCATCCCAAAAGAAAGAACAAGATAAAGCCACAGCCAGAGAGCTAAGCAAAACAGATATAAGTAATATGCCTAATGGAGACTTTAAAGCAATACTCACAAGGATACTTAATCAGAGGCAAAGAAGACAATAAACAAGATTGGAAACGGGCTAGATGCAATAAACAGTAGGCTGGAAGAAGCAGAGGGACAAATTACTGACCTAGAAGACAAAATAATGGAAAACAAAGAAGCTGAACAAAAGAACAAAGAATTAGGTAACACAAGAATAGACTGATGGAACTCAGTAACTCCATCAAATGTAATAACATTCATATTATAGGAGTCCCAGAAGAAAAACTGAGAGAAAAGGGGGCAGAAAATTTATTTGAGGAAATAATAACAGAAAACTTCCTTCATCTGGGGAAGGAAACAGACATCCAGATCGTGGAGGCACAGAGAACTCACATAAAAATTAACAAAAGGAGGCCAACACTGAGAAATACTATAATTAAATTTACAAAATATAGTGATAAGGAAAATATCTCAAAGACACCAAGACAAAAGAAATCCTTAACTTACAAGGGAAGATGCAGAAGGCAGGCTGGAGATTTCTCAAAAGAAATTTGGCAAGCCCGCATGAAGCAGCAGGATATATTCAACATACTGAATGGGAAAAATTTGCAACCAAGAATACTCTATCCAGCAAGGCTATCATTCAAAATAGAAGGAGAGATAGAGTTTCCCAGAGAAAGAAAAAATAAAAGAGTTTGTGACCACTAAACCTGCCCTGCAAGAAATATTAAAGGGGACTCTTTGAGTGGAATGTGGAGACCAAAAATGACAAAGAAAAAATCAGAGAAAATCTCCAGAAATGGCAAAGAAAGTAATAAAATGTCAATAAATACATATCTGTCAATAGTTACTTTGAATGTAAGTGAACTAAATGCTCCAATCAAAAGACATAAGGTGTCAGAATAGATGAGAAAAACAGGTTCCATCTATATGCTATCTACAAGAGATTCTTTTTAAATCTAAAGACATGTCCAGATTGAAAGAGAGGGGATGGAGAAATATTTATCCAGACAAATGGATATAAAAAGAAAGTTGGAGTAGCAATATTTATATTGAACAAACTAGACTTTAAAGATTATAAAAAGAGACAAAGAAGGACACTATATAATAATAGTAAAGGGGACAATCCAACAAGCAGATAAAATAATTGTAAATATTTATGCACCCAATAGTGAGCACCAAAATATATAAAACAATTATTAACAAACATAAAGGAACTCACTGATAATAATATATAGGGACTTTAAAACTCCACTTACAACAATGGACAGATCATCTAAACAGAAAATAAACAAGGAAAAATGGTTTTGAATAACACACTGGACTTAACAGATATATTCAGAACATTACATCATAAAGTGGCAGAATAAACATTCTTTTCAAGTGTACATGGGTTCAGAATAGATCACATATTTGGTCAGAAAACAGGCCTCAACAAATACAAAAACATTGAAGTCATACCATACACCTTTACTGACCACAATGCTATAAAACTAGAAATCAACCATAAGAAAAAAAATTGGAAAAACCACAAATACATGGAGGTTAAACAACATGCTAGTAAACAATGAATGGGTCACCCAGAAAATCAAAGAAGAAATAAAAAAAAAAATACATCAAAACAAATGAAAATGAAAACACAATGGTACAAAATCTTTGCAGCAAAAGCAGTCCTAACAGGGAAGAATATTATAATACAGGAGTACCTCAAAAGCAAGAAAAATCTCAAATAAACAACCTAACCTTTCATCTAAAAGAGCTAGAAAAAGAACAAGAAACAAAGCTTAAAGTCAGCAGAAGAAAAGAAATAATAAAAATTAGAGAAAAAATACATGATGAAGAAACTAAAAAAAAAATAAATAAATCAGTGAAACCAGGAGCTGGTTCTCTGAAAAAAAATCAATAAAATTGATAAGCCTCTAGCCAGACTTATTTAAAAGAAAAGAGATAGCCCCAAAATAAATAAAACCACAAATGAAAGAGGAAAAATAACAACAACACAGAAATACAATTATAAGATAATATTATGAAAAACTATATGCCTACCAATAGATACTCTGGAAGAAATAAATTTCTAGAAACATATAAACTACCAAAAATAAAACAGGAAAGAGTATAAAACTTGAAGAAACTGGTAACCAGCAAAGAATTGAATCAGTAATCAAAAAACTCCCAACAAACAAAAAGTCCAGGGCCAGATGGCTTCACAGGGGAAGTCTGCCAGACCTTTAAAGAGGAGTTAATACCTATTCCTCTCAAAGTATTCCAAAAAATAGACAAGGAAGGAAAACTTCGAAATTCATTCTTTAAGGTCAACATTACCCTGATACCAAAACCAGAAAAAGACTCCACTAAAAAAGAGGCCTGCACTCCAGTATCTCTGATGAACGTGGATGTAAAGTGTCTCAGTCAAATATTAGCAATCCTAATACAATAATACCTTAAAAGAATCATTCACCACAACCAAGTGGGATTTATTCCTGGGTTTCAAGGTGGCTCAGTATTCATAAATCAATCACTGTGATATACCACATTAATAAAAGAAAAGATAAGAACCATAGGAGCATTTCAGTAGATACAGAAAAATCACTTGATGAAGTACAACATCTTTTCATGATAAAAACTCTCAACAAAGCAGTAAAGGGAGAATACCTCAATATAATAAAAGCCATCTTTGAAAATTCCGTAGCTAACAACATCGTCAATGGGGACAAGCTGAGAACTTTACCTCTATAGTCGGGAACAAGACAAGATATCCATTCTTACCACTATTATTTACCATGTACTGGAAGTCCTAGCCACAGCAATCAGACAACAAAGAAATGATCCAAATTGGCAATAAAGAAGTAAAATTTTAACTATTTGCAGATGACATGATACTGTATGTAGAAAACCCAAAAGACTCCACCAAACATCTGGTAAAATTGATACATGAATCAGTAAAGTCACAGGATACAAAATCAATGTAGAGAAATCTGTTGCATTTCCATACACCAATAATGAAGCAGCAGAAAGACAAATTAAGGAATCAATGCCATTTATACTGCACCAAAAACATTAAGATTCCTAGGAGGGAACCTAACCAAAGAGGTGAAGGACCTGTACTCTGAAAACTATATAATACTGATGAAAGAAATTGAGGAAGACACAAAGAATTGGAGAGACATTCCATGCTCATGGACTGGAAGAACAAATATTGTTACCATGTCTATACAACACATTTAATGCCATCCCTATAAAAATACCAACAGCATTTTTCACAGAGCTAGAATAAACAATCCAAAAATTTGTATGGAACCATAGCCAAAGCAACCTTAGGAAAAAAAAAAAAAGGAAAAAAAAGGTAGAGGCATCACAGTTCCACACTTCAATTTATATTACAAAACTCTAGTGATTAAAACAGTTTGGTACTTGCACAAAAATAGACATATGGATCAATGGAAAGACTAGAAAACCCAGAAATGAGCCCACAACTATATGGTCAATTAATCTTTGACAAAGCAGGAAAGAATATCCAATGGCAAATGTCTCTTCAACAAATGGTGTCGAGAAAAGGGGATAGCAACATACAGAAGAACAAAACTGGACCACTTTCTTTAAATTGTCTTTTTAAAAAATGTTATTTATGTATTTATTCATTTTGAGACAGAGAGGAAGAGAGAGGGAGGGTAGGGGAGAGGCAAAAAAGGGGGAGAGAGAGAGAGAGAGAGAGAGAGAGAGAGAGAGAGAGAGAGAGAGAGAATCCTAAGCTGGCTCGATACTTACAATGTGGAGTGCCTCTGACATGGTGCTTGAAGCCATGAATTATGAGCTCATGACCTTGTGAGCTGAAGTCTGATGCTTAAAACTGAGTCACTGAGGCGCCCTTGAAACTGGGCCACTTTCTTATACCATGAACAAAAATGAATCCAAAATGGGTGAAAGACCTAAATTGAAATAGCAAGTCATCGAAATCCTAGAGAACACAGGCAGTAACTTCTTTCACATTGACCATAGCAATTTCTTTCTAGATATGTCTTCTAAGTCAAGGAAAACAAAGAAAAAAATGAACTTTTGGGACTTCGTGAAAATAAAAAGCTTCTGTACAGCAAAGGAAATAATTGATAAAACTAAAAGGCAGCCTACAGAATGGGAGAAGATATTTGTAAATGATATATCCCGTAAAGGGTTAGTATCCAAAATATATAAAGAAACTTATAAAAACCAACCCCACCAAAATGAATAATCTAATTAAAAATGGGCAGGCAGCATAGACAGTTTTTCCAAAGAAGACATCTAGATGGCCAACAGACACATGAAAAGATGCTGAACATCCACTCATCATCAGGAAAATACAGATGAAAACTACAGTGAGATATCACCTCACACCTGTCAGAATGGCTAAAATCAACAACATAGGAAACAACAGGTGTCGGTGAGGATGTGGACAAAAAAGAACCCTCATAAACTATTGGTGGGAATGCAAACTGGTGCAGCCATTGTGGAAAACAGTATGGAGGTTCCTCAAAAAGTTAAAAATAGAACTACTCTACAATCTAGCAGCCACACTACTAGGTATTTATCCAAAGGATACAAAAATACTAATTCAAAGGGGCACATGCCCTCTGTCTGGTGTTTATAGTATCATTATCTACAATAGCCAAATTATGGAAACAGCCCACATGTCCATTGACTAATGAATGGATAAAGAAGTGGTGTGTGTATATATGTATGTATGTATGTGTGTATATATATATATATATATATATATATATATATATATATGTATATATCTATATCTATCTATCTATCTATCTATATATGCACATACACACACATATACACACACACACATATACACACATGCATACATACATACATACATACATACATACTGTGGAATATAACTCAGCCGTCAAAAAGAATGATATCTTGCCATTTGCAATGACATGGATAGAGCTAGAAGTATTATGCTAAGGAAAATAAGTGAGCCAGAGAAAGACCCATATGATTTCATTCATATGTGGAATTTAAGAAACAAAACCAATGGGCAAAAGGAAAAAAGAGAGAGAGAGGCAAACAAAGAAACAGACTCTTAGCTACAGAGAACAAGCTGGTGGTTACTAGAGGGGAGGTAGGTGGGCAGAAGGAGGAAGTAGGAGAAGGGGATTAAGGAGTGCACTTCTTGTGATGAACATTGGGTGATGTATGGAATTGTTGAATCATTATATTGTACTCCTGAAGCCAATATAACACTGTATTTTAACTAACTGGAATTTAAATATAAACTTAAAAAAATAAAGGAGAATGTGGTAAATGTGTCCCAGTACACCTAGAAGATCTTTAGAGTATACATTGAAAAAAATCCACGCTATTATTAGCGTTCTGTCTTGGAGGAATTTATATGCTAATTGGGTGGGGGATAATTTAGAAATATTAAAAGTGGGATGAAGAGTGAGTGAGCAGAAATGGAGAGCAAGGGAGGAAGGAGCATGTGAGTGGGGACTCAGCAAATCCTCTAAGGCCAGGCATTGAGATGAACATAACAGAAGGGTTTTTTACAGCCAGCTTTGGGAGGGTGGAGGGCATTGTTACTGATTCAATGACTTATTTTTTCAGTATTTGCTATTCTTTTTCTTTTTCTTTTTTAATTCTGGAGTAACCTAAAGGAAGATACATAAACTCTCATGGAAATTAATATATTGTGATCCCCTGAGAATGCAAAATGCCATGTAAGAAACATACAGTGTGATGCCATAAATTTCCACGTGTAGTAAAAAAATATGTATCTGCAGGCAGTCCTTCTCTAGTCAGTAATTCACAACATTCCCCCAATTGTAGTCTGTTTTCTGCATAACACAATGACAATCCATACAGTGGAATCAAAGAAATCTCTTTTGAACTCACATTTGTGCTCTTAAGAGGTTATCTGTGTCTTCCTCTTGGGTTATTTGCATCTTATGATCCTCTGTCCATAAACATGGATGTGGCCTTTCTCAGAGGTCCTGTCCCCTGAGTGGTACCAGGAAACGTGCAGGGAACACGCCAACCCTGAGAAAAGCAAAGAATTTCAAGGCAAAGTCAGTACAAGGTGCTGGGACAATGCTCTGCAGCGTGTGAATGGGGCTGGATCCCCCGGCAGAGCGGCTTGACCCCAGAGCCCTCCATCCCCCTCAGTCCCTGCTAGATAGCCAGGCCACAGTGTCTTTTGTAGAACCAAGCCACAAGGCATTTTGAGAGAAGGAGAGAGGGTGGGAAAAGGCAGGATTTGTGGATGGGTGAACCACACCTGCAGGGAAGCATGGCCCCACGAGGTAGGTTACATAAAGGAGATCAGCAGAAGGGTGGACAGTGAGGGGTGGGGGATTGTGCCCTTTTGTCAGTGGCATCAGAGGTTAGGTTGAGGACTTAATTTTCTGAGCTAGGGAAAGAACTGAATGTTTCTGAGAAGTGAAGATATAGAAAAGGAAAAAAGGATTCTAGGAATTTTGATCTGGTAGGAAGGTATAGGGTTTTTCAGGGAAAAGGTGGCGGGGGGGGAGGGGAGGTGGGTTTGATATTTGTGTCAGCTCAGCTTCAACCTCCCAAGACGAAGCCTTGAACTACCAATGACCTGGGAGGCTGGATGTCACCCCGGCACTGTGGGCACTGAAGCATGTCCAAATGAGGGGTCTTATTCAAGAAACAATACAAAACCTTAAATGAAAAATTATGCAACTAAAAGACCCTAAAGCTTCTGCTTCTGCTTCTGATAACAGCATTAGAAAATCCAGACTCTGGGCGCCTGGGCGGCTCAGTCAGTTAAGCATCAAATTTTGGCTCAGGTCATTATCTCACAGTTGGTGAGTTCGAGCCCCACGTCAGGCTCTGTGCTGACAGCTCGGAGCCTGGAGCCTACTTCAGATTCTGTCTCTCTCTCTCTGTCCCTCCCCTGCTCATGCTGTCTGTCTGTCTGTCTCTCTCTCTCAAAAATAAATAAATCATAAAATATTTTTTAAGAAAAGGAAATCAAAACTTTGGGAAACTACCTTTTTTTTTTTTTAAAGAGCAGGAAGTTTTTTCATTGTTTTAGATTTTCTGTTTCAAATTCTTATCTTACAGTTTCTTAGACACAGCCCATGAAATAAGCATAGGAGAATGCTTTTCAGTTAACTTGAAAAAAAAATAGGCATATATTTTTCTCTCAAACACTCTGGACAGAAATAAAGAAAGGAAATCTGAATTATTAAATCATGCCTTCTTTCATTCAACATATTTATAGAGGTCTTTTTGATACCCAGACAATGAAAATAGATTAACAAGATCAGGTGTGTTGATGACTATAAGGAAAAAATAAGAAAATTAACAGAAAAGAAATTGAAGATAAATGAATCCAGTGGGAAGAGTTCTACATCAGATATGGCAGAACAGAAGCATCACTTCTAAAGAAACAACAGAAAGACAGGATTAGTGATTCAGGATCACAACTGGAGTTTTCAGTGAATGAATAGATGATCACAACTGGAGTTATTACTGAATGAATAGATGATCAACAACATAAGGACAGAAAATGAGAATAAAAAGGCATATATTGAATTAGGTGAATGTGTGATGGAGAGGACAACTCGTTTAACCACTCTTGATACAAAATGCACTGTGTACTGTTTTGAATTTGTTAAACCTGGGAAAAGAATGAGAAAGAAACAAGTTTTATAGCTGTATTTTTTTCTGGTTTTTGTATAGTGAACAAAATCAAATCATCACCAGCTCTCAACACACAAGAAGGCCAAAAAAGGAATTCCTGTCCCAGAAAGTACTTGCAGTATCTCAGACTAATCTTTTATTATAATATTCAAGTGCTTTTCTTTCCTTTTTATTTTTTATTTTATGTTTTCTTATTTTAGAGAGAGAGCATGAGGGGGAGGGACAGAGAGAGAGAGGGAGAGAGAGAATTCCAATCAGGCTCCATGCTCAGCACAGAGGACAATGTGAGGCTTGATCCCATGACCTTGGGATCATGACTTGAGCCAAAATCAAGAGGCAGGCACTCAACCGTCTAAGCCACCCTCGAGTACATTTCTCTCTAATCAAGTTGCAGATACAGTCCATGTTACTTGTGATAGATTTCTTACAGTGTCAATAAACCAGTGAAATATTAGTAATGACTCAAATATCACAAAGAGGTTAATCAGTGTTTGTCACACTTTTTATTTGTTTTTCTCTCTCCTAAAGAGATTTTTAAAATATTTTCCCAATAATTGCTACCCCCAAATGCTATTTTAATTCCAGACCCACTGGGCATCTCTTTATGGACGGTAGCCCTTTGAGAATGCATGAGTTACTCTAGATCATGTTTTTAGGTCATTTCCACACTTATGAAAGAAATCATTTGTGCATTTAGCTATAAATTATCCCTACCATACACTCTCAGAAATAGATTTAGAAACCTCTTTTCTTTACTTTCTTTTTTCTTCATCTGCTTTTTCTTTTTTCTTTTTCTTTTTTTTTCTTTTTTTTTTTTTTTTGCTTATGCTTTAAGCTGGCCTGTAAAAGTCCTTTAAATCCGGGATGACGTCTTGTTCACAGTTGTATCTGTAGCACCTATCTCAGTGTCTGTCACATAGATGAACCCTGATAGAGATTTGCCGAATGCATGATTTATAGCGATGGCCTGTCTGTATTTTCCACAGAGCATTTCCAGAAAGGGCTGTGTCACATCTGGGATGTGCTATGGAACATCTGGATCTAGCTTCATGACTAATTTTCCACTTAAAGTGAAAAAGGCATTTCTGGATTTACTTTTCAAAATGATTATTGTAGAAGTAAAATCTATGTCCTGAACTTCTCATCTTCGAGATGGTGCATCTAAATATGGAACAGTGATGTTAATCAGAAAGACCTGAGTCTTGGATCCATCTGTTTCTACTGTTCTATTTGATCTTAAGCAAATGATTATTTTTTTTATTCTTCTGCATTTGTTTTCTCACCTCTAAAATATGGTAGTGAAATAGCCTCTGTCCATTGCTTGAGTTTTCTTTCAACACATTTGAGTAGTTGATAGGGATGGAGGGAAGCAGTGAGAAATGTGGGGTCACCTGCCGTGGTTATCTGCAGTAGTAACTACAAGGAGAGAGAGGTATCTGAGTGGGGGTGGGGAGGAGAGAGACAGATCCAAAATGTCAGGAACCAGGTAAGTCTAGGAACAGAATAGGAGGTGAGAGGGCAGAGTCAGAGCAAACCAATCCCCTGGAAGAAAGGAGACAAAGCAAAAAAAGCAAGAAAGAAAGGAGGGAAGGAGGGAGGGAAAGAGGAGGAAAATAGCTATTGTCTGTCAACCGGACTCGGGACCCCAAGTTCACTATTACAGGCTGCTTGCCCATCACGTCAGGGGACTGGCCTAGTTAAAGGCACAATAGGAGGCAGATACTTCATCTGTGAAAGATAAGTGTAAATTGTCCCTAGAAAGTTAATCTTAAATATTAATGAAGACCTATGTACTCATTTTTTTTCCTTTTAATTCTTAAATCTTTATAGGGTAGAAAATAAATGGACGCTCTACTCGGATATTATAGAATTAATTTCCCTCTAGTTAGGGTGAGTCAGAAAGGTACATAAGGATGAATTAATGATTGTAATTCCCAGTGAAACTAGTCTTTTAGGGAAGCTGTGGTAAACACCAGGAATAAAGAAAACTAGTAGAGAGCACAGGCAGAATCACAAAAGAGCTTGCATGAAGGAAACCACAAGAATGAGCCAGGCAAGAATATGGTAGAAGGTTAACCAAATAGAGCCAAACATTCATTATCTCCTCCTGCTACTGAGAAGGAACTACCTTATCAGTAATGGGTAGTGGCCTTATAATGGGGCAAGGCATTAGGAAAAGGAAAAACATTTTTCAATTTTAAGGAAACTCTAACTACATGTAAGTGGGGTAAATAGCAGTGAAAAGTCCAGTGAGTGGCCGCATACAAGTCCAGATGGCTTGACCTTGGAGGGTGGTCTTGGCAAGTGTGTGGGAGGAACCATATTTCAGAAAGTATTATTATAAGGGAGATGAATGCCACTTAGAGGCAAAATAGCTTCTCATTTTAACTGACCTGTTTTTTCCAGTCTCTTGTCAAGTCAGGGTGATGTTAGATCATGTATCCAAATGCGTATATCCACATTTTCTCTTCCATTCTGCTTATCACGCAGAGGACCAGAAGGAATCACGCACTGGGAAAATGTGGAAGCCCATTCACCAGATGAGCCTGGGTCATGAAGAAGCTGGGAGGCACATCCACTGCTTAGATGCTCCCTCAGCTCTTAAACTTGCTCTGGCCGAGCTCACCAGGAGCGGACCAGATCAGAGGCTTAGCAGAAGAGACATAAGCATCCCTGAGATTTTCAGTTACAGTCTGTATCAGAGGTCTCTGGAGAAACAGGAACAATACGATGGGCAGATATATATATATATATATATATATATATATATATATATATATATATATATATATATATATATAATCTATATATATATATATAGATATATTATCTATATATTATATAATCTATATTATATAAATATAGAAAGAGATTTACTTGAGTCCAAAATCTGATGGGATGGGTGAGCATTCCGAAGACACAGGGAAGAATGGCAGTTTGAGTCTAAAGGTTCTCTTCCGGTCGAGGTCCCCCTTGATCCGGCAGGTGCGGAGTGGGGGCGGGGCGGCTTGTTTTTTGCTCGGTCCATTCACTGGATGAAGTACATCATGTTATAGAGAGCACGCTGCTGTACTCACAGTCCACTAATTGAAATGTTCATCTCATCCGAAAAACACTTTGACAGAAATAAACAGAATAATGTTTGACCAAATATCTGGGTCCTGTGGCCCAGGCAAGCTGATACGTAAAAATAGCCATCATGTTGCCTGTAGGAATGAAGGGTGTTTTCAGTAGAATGAGGTAGAAAGAGATATAAAACTAGTTTAAGGGTTATCACCTGGACGATTTACTGTATGTATGGAGAAATCAATAAAACTCAACTAGATTTGAGATTGCTAAATAAACTCTATGGATATATGAGTATATATTTGAGTATATACCCTTGTCCGTACCTATGGACTCATTGGGATCCATTCAGATCTTTAAAGTATTTTTAAAAAATGTATTTTATAGAACACTAGCATCACTTCTTAAATGCTTTAGTTCTAGAAATCCTAATACACTTAGAGCTACTGGTAAAATACCACAAATAATTTAAGCCCTGTTTTTGTCACCCCTTTCCCGAGGAATTTCAAGCAGGATTTTATTTTGGGTTTAGTAAAATGCTTATCAGTTAGCTTGATATTAGTTTTACCAGTGGGAATTTTTAAAGCTCCAGTTATTTTTTTCTCTTTTTCTTCACAAAGAATTCTGAGATTCCCATAGGTAGGGGCACTATTTTTCTTTGCAGAGTTTCCCAGACATTTAGAAAGTATTCAGTAACTATCCATTTGTTGAACACATATTCTTTGCAGCCATTTTCTTTGGCAGCATATCTATTTTATGCACATCAATATGTGTTATTAGTAGCACAAATGAAAACTGCAACATCCTGTTATAAGCCTAATAAAAGCAAAATGAAATTATCTATCTTGACTTTTACCATGCCTTGGAAACAAGGTAGGTGCTAGGCTTTCAGATTCCATCAGAAAGGAGAGTTTGTAAATGAAAGCTTTTGTTATAAACACAGTTTGCCCCTTTGTTAGAATTTAGAGCAGGACACATTGGCTCGAGGAGCAGGTGATGCACTGTCAGCTCTGGGTGACCACGACAGCTGGAGAGAAAGGTCTGCTCTGGCTGAGTCCGGTGTGACCCAGTGGTGTGGACGAGCCAGCTGGTGTTATAAGGTCATTGGCACTGTGTGTCTCTGCCTATTTAAAGTATCCAGGTTCTCTTATGTAAGTACCATTTTGACCGCGTCCATGAAGCTTTCCATGCCTTAAGGGGAGCCCTTTTTATGATACAGGAAATCTAGTGTTCTGGTGATTCTGTGGTTTGCTCACAAGCAAGGAGCCAAGGAGGCAGGGCTGACTCCGGTTTTCTGACTGTGAGTCTGCTGTTCTCTCTACTGGTGTCTGTTGTAGACTCCCGAGCTTAGGTAAGAGCTGTTTCAAATCATTGTAGACACTGAGTGCTCCTCGTATGTGAAAAACAAAATACTTAGGAGAAATGATGAAGACTTTAGAAATTCAAAAGCTTTGAGAAAAGCTAAACAAGACCATGGAAAGCGGTATGTGTGTATCCTAAAGGGTTAAATGCATACACAGTGCATCCGTCCAACATCCAGCATTTTCCAGGACACCTGGAGAGGTGACTGAAGCTGTCATGTCTCAACTCCAGTCTCTCATGAGGGGTTTCCACATAAGAGCCTATCCCTAGTGAATATGCGTTATTTATATTAACCAGTCCAGGCCTGGCCTGATGGAACCCAGGACTCCTTCGTAGGTCTGGCCTTCTTTACAATTATAAACTTCAATTTCCTGATTTGCAAAATGGGGAAACTATATTGCAGGGTTTTTGTGACAAAAAGATAGCCTCTATGAAGAGCATACAGAAAACACACTGCCAGTGTTCACTACTCCTTAACCCTTCTTACGGTCCTTGTACTGAAATGTTCTGCTGTTTCTCTTGGCAATATAATTGGTAGAGCTGGCCTCAGAGTCTTCCCAAATGTCGTTAGTGTTCGAGTCTGTTTTCTAAACTGCAAAGATTTATGCACTTATTTCCCCTTAAGTTTGTTTCTTCCGTCGGCTTTTCGCCTCTTACCCATCTTGCAAGTTTATCCCTTGCTCCTTGTACTGTGCTGCTAAGCCGGGAGACAAGACTCTTCTGTTCCCTTCTGTCGTCGGCATGTGTTGTAAACTTGAGCGGTTTCTTTTCACGTGCTTCATCTCACTCCTGTGTTGCAAGAAGCGTTTTATTGGTCTCTCTCTTGTTATGGTCAGCCCCTCGCGCCCCACTCCACAGAAGATGATGGTATTTGTATGCTGCCTCTAAGTCCTGGCACAGAATAACTCCTCCTCGTACGTAGTAACCTCCTGACTCCAGGCAACAGCTTCTCAGGGAGGGTTCTGCAGGATGCGTGTGAGTGGGAACTCTGGCATCTGCTTGTTTCTGCTTTGCACGGGGTCAGAGAGATGCATCCTGCCTCTGTGATTCACAGAAGGAAGAGTTTTATGTCAAAGCTGGCCAGAAATTAGTTTCCAAGTAAGAAACAAAATATGAGTTTCTCTTTGGTGTTTCATGGTTCCCTTTCAGAATGGTTACCTGTCTCCCACACTGGTGGGTCAAGAGATGATATGATTCCACTGAATGAGCAAAAGCCCCTATTTAGATCTCTATTGTCAAAATAGAAACATCCTCTTTAAAATATAAAAAAATGAACCCCGTCTTGTCTGTGCATATATAGCTTCATTTTTTTTAAGGTGGAGATGGAAATGTGTCACAGAACGCTTTTTCCCTGGGTGTGGTAGGGAGGCTTTGGGTCTTCTGGTTGGTAGAGATACAATTATATTCATGGAGCTTTGCTCACTACTCACTCTGAACGCCATCTGCAGGGCTGTGCCTAGGAACTTGAAAATCCCTTGGTTCAGGAATTTAGGAACACCTCCACATATTGGCAACATACAAGTGAAAAACGCACAAAGCATAAGCCATCCTTGTCAATAACTAAGACAATACAACTGGTTCCTCCACCCCACTCCCACCCCCTGGGTAACAGGTGCGTGCTTTTCTGGAACTAGCGAGGAAACACATGAAACAGACAGAGAAAGTGAATGCAATGTCCTTCTCCCCAGACTTCAGATCATTGGGATCCTAGACTCATGTCACAACGGAATCTAGAGAAAGGGGAAAAAAGAAACCACTGTTTCTGCGGTGGCAGAAAGGGTCTGTTTTCACGATAGTGTTTGAAGTAGGCCAGAATCTACTTTTTCTATTCTCAGAAGAGGTGTACTAGAATTACGTGGTTCGCTTCCAAAATGCACCTGCCCCCCATCAGGTCTGGAAGCTCTGTTCCATTTTTTTTTTAATTTTTTTATGTTTATTTATTTTTGAGAGAGACAGAAAGAGACAGAGCATGAGCAGGGGAGGGGTGGAGAGAGAGGGAGACACAGAATCTGAAGCAGGCTTCAGGTTCCAAGCTGTCAGCACAGAGCCTGTCGCGGGGCTCGAACCCACGAACCGTGAGACCATGACCTGAGCCCAAGTTGGACACTCAACCCACAGGGGCCCCTCTGTTCCTTTGATTCAGGTGGTACAGGATGTGCATGTTGGTAAGGTCCCTCAGGTCACTCTCAGAACCCCATCCCCCTTTTACTCCTCTCTCCCAGACCTAGCCTTCAAATCACTGTCCTGGAATAATATCAAACCTCTCTTCCTGCTTCAGCATGGAGCTGAGCAGTTCCCTAAAGGTTGACACTTACTCACAGTCTCTATTAACTAATTTTTTTGATACTATGTAAACACAAATACTTGCTGTTTTCTCGTTCCGCGTCAGGGATTTCATTAGGCAAGTCTTTTCAGACATGAACAAATCCTCAATACTTTCTTTCAGAGAGTTTCAAAACTTGTGGGCTCTTAACAAGTAACATCCCTATATAGCTTCTATTTCTGATAGACTTTTCTAGAAAAGAAGCATCACCTTTATCATTTTTTTTACAAAATTGATAATAAAAATGAAATGTGTTATACAACATTTTCCTGAGTACCTTAAAATGTTATATATCCAACGAAGCCACCTGAGATAGACTTATGTCTACCTAAGGGCTATGCTTGTGTTTATCAAAAGGGATACCCGGGTGGTCACATTCTCTTTCCAGCCCTTTTTGTTTCTAGATTCCCCCTTTTCCACACACATCTCCCCACCCCTTCATTGTAAGGAGTTTCTATAAAGTCATGAAATTCCAGCATCTCTTTTCCCCGGAATTGTCCCCACCTTGGACATTTTACTGCACTGAAGAGTTGTGATGTTTTAGTTATATATTTTAGAGGAGTCCTTAGCACTTAAATATTTACATTAAATATTTATGAGTGAAATAGCATAACGTCTAGAACTTGCTTCAAAATAAACCATTGGATAGAGAAGAGAGTCAGTTGGGATTATGCAATCAGATTATCTATGAGTTGGTAACTGTTGAGACCAGCAGACAGGTTTGTATTACATTATTTTATTGTGTATATGTTTCAAATTTCCCATAACCAAAGGGTAAGAAAGTATCTTGGTTTATGGGCGTTTTTCCCTCATGTTTACTCCTTCGTTTACATTTTGTTAGCTAGTATGATAGTTTGTTTTATGTGTCAACACGGCTAGACCACAGTACCCAGGAGTCAATTTAATGCATACCTAGGTGTTGCTGTGAAGGCATCAATTTTAGCTTGAGAGAGTTTTCAGCTTGCCAGACTGACCTACAAATCTCTGACTTGCCATTCTTCACAAGGTGAGCCAATTCCTTGAGATAAATTGCCATACACATGTACATAAACCTATGTATATACTTAAAGAATGAGTCTCTAATGGTAGGAACCCAAGGACAATGGTAGGTTTTCAGATAAGGCACGTGGTAAGAGATGAGCTCCTCACATTACTTGCCAAAGACCTACGTCTCTGCTACATGGGAAAGCTTATTCTGATATTGCTAAACTATGCATTTAAATTATAGGAAAGCCGATTTCGTATGTTAAACCCTTACACTGCCTTCCACCCCCTCCACCCCCCTGCCTAATTTTTATATAAACTAGCTTTCTTGTGATCTAGATATGATGTAACATGATAGTTGAAACAGCCAATTGTATCTTTCTTGGTATCTTCAAGACTCATCTAATACAAAAATCACAGAATTAAACAAGAATATTCCATTTGCCAGAAAACTTTTCCAGGACACCGCGAGAACTTTAGCATGCTGGACAACTTAAGATTGGAAGTCAAGTAACAGCATTACAAGATATTATCTACAGATGATGGCATTAATATTCAGAGAGGTTAAGTGCCTGCATTGTACAGCATAAGTGTTGTATTACTGTGATGTTTCTTAAATTGTTGTAAACATTAACATCAACCTGGAGAGCGTCTTCAAAATATGCAATCCTAGCTCGCCCTAGCCAAACGAACTGAATCAAACATCAATCCAGGCTTATATGCAGTGAAAAAATTTTTGGCCATGTTTTGGATATGCTAGTTAAGGACTACTACATTACCTACAGATATTCCAAACCACTGGTCAGTCTTGTTCTCTATAGTTGCTTTCCATTTATAGATGGATGTCCTTGGAGAAGCATTCACAGTCAGCAGGCCAAATGGCTCAGAAGAGGGATTTCTCATTGTTCTTATTGATCATTATGGAACCCCAGTGTCTGCCACTGTGCATTCAATGACCTTGATGCAGGCCAGGCTGTTAAGATATTTGCCCCGGGGCGAAGTTATGTTCTGCCATATTTGTTCTTTATTATGTGATTGTCCTTTACCTCAAGGAAAACTTTGCATCGTTTTTATATCACACTCATGCACGTATGTAACGTACATACATGTTTCGGGGCTGTCTCAGACGCACCTGCAGGAAGCAGCTACAACAGGGACAGCCACACGCGTGTGTGGACACTGACCCCTCGCCTGCCTGGCCAAACCAAGGTTTCTGTGCTGAACTCAGACAGAGTGTTTAAACGGGCCTTCGTTTCCACTGCTCTTTCTCACCCTTCCATTGTGTGGCTCCTGACTTACACGACAACAGACAACAAGATTAGTAAAGCACAGTCTTTTTAATGAAATCAGGTTTGGTACCAAAGCCCTTAACTTTCTCATCTGTTTTCAGCAGCTCTAAGTGCCATGTAACCACTTCTCGCATCTCCCCACAGAGCCCAGAGAGACATTCCTTCTATAGTTGATCTGTTTCTTGTCACTGGAAATCATCTGCAAAAACGCTCCACCAGAATTTCTTTCTACTAGTGCCATTATGGTTCTGAGAAGTAAAGTCCTTTAGATCCTTTGTTTAACATCAGATTGTACTTTGTATACTCCATCCTCATCATTTAAGCAGCATCTGATGGTACAAAGACCTGGCGAGGTATAAATAAACAAAGGAAATCCCAGGGCTGGTGTCTAAGATGGATGGCACTACTGTGGATAAACAGGGACAAAAGAACTTAGTCTCTGAGGTGGTAATGAGAAAGGTTGTCGCCTCACACATAGTTTAGGCTCCTTCGAAGGACAGGTAAACTCAGCAGGTTGAATTGCCCTGTAGAAGAGGAAGCCGCTTTGCATTTATATCCCTGCCAAGTCACCATGATGGAAGCCTAGGATTGCTCTATATACTCCCACCATGTATGTCTCTAGACGTGGGAGGTCTCACTGATTTGTCTCTTCTCTCCCTTCATCCAAAAGCACCTGCATCCTCAAAGACCACCAGTGCAATGGTTTCTTAAGGATGGTCCGGCCTCTCTTATTATTGCGGGCTCACCACTGTGAAACTCAACACGGCTCCTGATAATCTCATTGGAACCATAATCTCATCAGGTGCAAGTTAGAACATAAGTTTACTGTGGGCATGAGGTCGGCACTGTGCACAGTCAAGCTGTATACCACAGCCAGAATGAACTGCTGACTCACTGGGCATTTTCCTGCTGCTCCAACACTATGCTCAAAACTGCTGAGGGTTCAAAGAATATATCAGACACAGTATCTGCCCTCAAGGAGCTTAGAACATAATAAGGACACACCAAAGAACTCAGTAGCAAAGGCCCACTTTGATTTAAAAATCAATGTTCTAGGGGTACCTGGGTGGCTCAGTCGGTTAAGCAACCAACTTTGCCTCAAGTCATGATCTCACAGTTCGTGGTTCAAGCCCCGCGTTGGGTTCTGTACGAACAGCTCAGAGCCTGGAGACTGCTTCAGATTCTGTGTCTCCCCCTCTCTGTGCCCCTCCCCTGCTCATGCTCTGTCTCTCTCTGTCTCAAAAATAAATAAAAACATTAAAAAAATTTGTTTTTTAAAAATAAAATAAAATCAATGTTCTAAGAAGTCATAAGACAGAGAAAACTCTTAATGTGAGCAAAGGACAAGAGAGAAAGAGCACATCCTATGTTGTATTTTGGGGCTGTTTACACATATCAGTACTTTTTAAATCTCTTCTAATAGTAGATACACATTTCCACACTTTACAAGAAAGGCAGCAAGGATCAGAAATGTTGCATCACTTAATCAAGCCATAGTTGGGATTGAAATCCAGGTCTGTTGAATTTTTCTTATTACATTAGATTTTCTGAAGACTTCATGAAGAAATTGGCATTTGAGGAGGCTTAAGAAGACAAGCGTTTGTACCAGCAGAAAATAGTAAGGAAAATTGTAGCTAGTGAAAAGTGTTCAGCAAGAATAAGAGATTAAAATGCATATGCGGTTTTAAAGGAAATAGCAAATAAACCACCCTTTTCAAACAGGGCTCTCTTTCTCACACCAACAGTACAATAAAAGCATTCACCATTATTTGCATTGAGTTTCAACATTTACAGAGGAGTTGTACATGTAGTATCTTGTCTGAGGTTCATGGTGACCGTGTGAGTTAAGTAGGAGGGATGTTTTCATTAACATCCTCTATTTCATGGCTGAGAAATCTGAGGCACAGGTTGAGCTGTGGAACTAAGATCTTAAAATTAGTCCTGAGCTGGGATGAAAACTCAACCTACGTGTTTTGGGTCTAAAGTGCATACATTTTTCAGGTTACTTGTGAAATATCCATGTACTTCAGGGTTGAAAATAGATGTGAACCTGAACCAAGGAAGTCACAGAGGTAGTTTTGTTTTAGCGTAAGTGGTTGAATAACATGATCTTGGACCCTTCTAAAATCTTGTTGCTCCTACGTACACTTCATTGTAAACATACCAGTTTCTCACTGTTTTAGGAAGGCTGGTTATGTTTTCAAACCCACTTAACAACTTAGCTGACACTTTCCTCCTTTTTTGTGTATCTTTCCCCACCAAGTACGTACCCACCTACAGTGCCTACCACCTGAAAGTTGTATGGTAAAGAATAATGACACGATCAGGGTGCCTGGGTGGCTCAGTCGGTTAAGCGTCTGACTTCGGCTCAGGTCAGGATCTAGCAGTTCGTGAGTTCAAGCCCCACGTCGGGCTCCGTGCTGACAGCTCAGAGCCTGGAGCCTGCTTCCGCTTCTGTGTCTCCCTCTCTCTCTGCCCCTCCTCTGCTCACATTTTCTCTCTCTGTCTCTCTCTCTCTCAAAAATAAACATTTAAAAAAATTTAAAAAATACTGACACTATCTAACCACAAAAATTGAATGGAGATACCAATAATCATGGCCACTCAATGTTTGAGACTTACACAACTTGAGTGTTGCGCTCCATCCTGGATCTGGTGAGTGATAGACCGATTTGGATGCAGATTTGAATGAATCTGACTCTAAACCTTAGCCTTTTATTATAATTATTATTAAGTTTTTCTTTTAATTCCAGTATAGTTCACGTGCAACATTCTCTTAGTTTCAGGTGTACAATATAATGATTTAGCACTTCCATATATCACCCGCTGCTCATCGAAAGTGCACTCCTTAATCCCTATCACCTCTTTTCCCCTCCCCCCATCTGCCTCCCCTCTAATAATCATGAATGTTTTCTCTATAGTTAAGAGTCTGTTTCTTGGTTTGCCTCTCTTTCTCTCTCTTTTTTTCTTTTGTTCGTTTGTTTTGTTTCTTAAATTCCACATATGAGTAAGTCATATGATATTTGTATTTCTCTCACTGACTTACTTAGCATAATACAGTCTAGTTCCATCCACATCATTGCAAATGGCAAGATTTCATTCTTTTTGATGGCTGTGTAATATTCCATAGTACGTGTGTGTGTGTGTGTATACACCACACCTTTATCTGTTCATCAATCAATGGACACTTGTACACCTTCCATAAATTGGCCATTGAAAATAAAGCTGCAATAAACATAAGGGTGCAACTATCGCTTTGCATTAGTGGTTTTGCATTCTTTGGGTAAATACCCAGTAATGCAATTACTGGATAATAGGGTAGTTCTATTTTCAACTTTTTGACAAGCCTCAGCTTTTATTCTTAATGGAATTAATATAACAATAAGTGAGCCAGTGCCGGATAATGGGCTCATACATGAAGACTTGAAGACCGTAGATTTATCCTGTAGCCAATACTGGAAATCACCTAATGTCTCTTCAGTCTACAGTTTCTGTTGGAGTGGTGAATGTCCTTGCTCTTGGGTGGGGCTCTTGAAATCATGCTCTCTGTAGAGAGAGAGAGAGATGTTCCTTACCTACTTTAATGGTCTAATGTGGCTGGCCCACTTCCCAGCCCAGGACTTTGCAGACCTTTGAGGCATGATGAATCCATTGCCTGAGAGTTAGGCTGAGCCAAGCTGGCCTTCTGTCTGGAGTAACAGATTAGTAGAAGTCAAATGCTTAGCTCTGTCAGACCCAGTCAGAGGCACCCGCTGTGTCAGCTGCCCCAGGAGCAGTTTTGGCATTGGTCATTTACAGACCTAGAGTCTATGTATGTTTTCTCTTCAGGGATCCACAACACCATGAATTACATACTGGTTTCATTTTTTTTTCTGTTTTGTCTCTCAAAGATGAAAAAGTCTTAATTGTACCCATCTTGTCTGTGAATGGTGGTGAGGCGGTGGCCATTCACCTACCCCTTAGCTGTGATGATTTCGTCTGCATTTCACCTGCCCTGCCCCCTCCCCAGCCTTCCATGGAGAGTTCCCTTTGGTGGCCTTAGGGATGAGGTCTGAGAACTAAATATCAGCTTAGTAAATTGCCCATTGGACTTCAGAGTGGGAACACTAAAATTCTGGGGTGGGAACTGAGGGTGTAACTAATGGTTTATCTGGGGCATCCACATCCACTCTCCCCCAAGATGTTTATTACTGTCTTCCTGTTACTTTGTCTGCAGACCATTGGGGAAATGGGCAGTCTTCAAGGCAGATATACCAGAATTTCTGCCAGGACTGGATTCTCCAGATAAATAACTTCTGTATATTGACATGGAATACTGCTGGACATGTGTTGCTTTCCTAGGAATCTTCAAAGGCAGTGCAATCAGGCCAGCATTCTGAGCACATTTCAGACAATTTTTTCATGATAGTAGCTCTTCACAGAGGCTCTGTGAACTCTATGAACACATACCACATGGGCTCACGTTTTAAAAAATGGGTTGAAAGAAATATTGGAAGGTTCTGAAGGGCAGAGGCCAAGCTATATTAATCATTGTATCAACAATGCCTAACCCAGATTCTACTACACAGCTTACCTAAAACAGGTGTTTGCCAAATAAATGTTACTTAACAATACATATATAGCTATTTAGTACAAACCAAGAGAAATAATTATTCTATTCTGAACTGAAGATTGAGTTCTGAAGCATTTTAAAGGACACAATTGATCCACCCCTAAATGTAATCCCATTGTTTGCAATGTAAATTTGTACCTTCATGTCCAACAGGACATTATCTGAAATATGACTAGAGTTTTATACAAAGGGGTCTCTATTTTTAAATAAATGCTCAAGTTTAAAATCTCTAAAATATGGAAGTAAAGGACAACTGTAAGGTGTAAAACAACTTAGATTCATGTGAAATTTAATGACACTTCAGTTAAAGAGTCTTTTGGGCTATGAATATTGGTAACTTAAAATGACCTCTTCACAAGCCCAAATAATCGTATTATGTACAGGACTTCAGTCCCTCAGAAATATATAGGCTTTTGAAGCAGAACGGCTATTAAGAAAGCTATTTGGTATAAAAATAATATTAAAAGTACCATCTGGTTCTTACATATTAAATTACACTTTGAGAGCCCATGTAATATTTCCTGGGTGACCTTGAGGAGGTAACCTGTCTGTGTCTCAGATTTGTAACCTATGAAATGAAGATCAAAGGCAACCATAGGACACATCTAAGAAGTATATCATACTACATGCTTGGTCCACGCCTGACACATAGTAAACTTCCCATAAATTATAGAGTATTCTGCTTTTACACTTAGGATTTCAAAAACTCCAAGTAACATTAAACTTCTGGAACTTCATTTTGGTTCATTATATCAGTAAATTCCCTATGTACTTTTCTTTTCCCCTACCTCCCCAGTATTCAAGAAGAATTTCATTAACCATTAGTCAAGGTTATTATATTTTTTCCAGGAGGCAAATTCCAATGAGTTCACCTCCAGAGGAAAGGGGAAGAAATTGTAGACGGTAAGAAGCATCACCAGGTACTCCTTGGGAAAACACACACACACACACACACACACACACACACACACACACACACACACACATTAGGAATTAATATAACTTTGCGGCTGACAGAAGTTTCTAGGCCCATTAGGTTTGAGAATTACTTGCAGAAATCATCTGGTTCATTTCCAGCTCTTTAAAAAATATGTAAATTTTAAATCTATGCTTTCATTATCACAGTGCTATCTACTTGCCCTCAAATAGTCTTCCCAAAGTAGTTAATATAGAGGACAGTCGAGGCCCCGTAAAAAGTAAACCATGTTGAACAATTCATCAGCATTTATATTTTTCCACCCACTTCCTAATTCGTGTGTGTGTGGCAGAGGTGTAATGAGAATGGACATATTAGGGAATGATGGGATGATGCTGGCACAGTAGTGACAAATCCAGTGTTTTCCTAGTTTGCCTGGGCAGCTGTATTCTGTAGTCAGCACAGAAATCAGTGGCAGGTTTCAAAGGGAATAATAGGTGGTATTGCTCTGGAAAAAAAGAAAAAAAAACCTGAAAGTTGAGAAATTAAAAAAAAAAATGATAGCAGAGCCGACAAAATCTTAATTTACTGATAATGTGAGTACAGGAAATATCACCTGCTACCATTTTACGGTGTATTAAGCCACCAGATCTTTAATTTTTTTTAACGTTTATTTATTTTTGAGAGAGAGACAGAGAGACAGACAGTAAGCTCACAAGTGGGGGAGGGGCAGAGAGAGGGAGACACCGAATCTGAAGCAGGTTCCAAGCTCTGAGCTGTCAGCACAGAGCCCGATGTGGGGCTTGAACCCACAAACCGTGAGATCACGATCTGAGCTGAAGTCAGTCGCTTAACTGACTGAGCCACCCAGGCACCCCCCCTTTTTTTAATTTTTTAATGTTTATATTTTTTTTTACTACAAAATTTTTATATGAAATTTATTGTCAAATTGGTTTCCATACAACACCCAGTGCTCATCCCAACAGGTGCCCTCCTCGATGCCCATCACCCACTCTCCCCTCTCCCCCACCCCTCATCGATCCTCGGTTTATTCTCAGTTTTTAAGAGTCTCTTACGGTTTGCCTCCTTCCCTCTCTGTAACTTTTTTCCCCCTTCCCCTCCCCCATGGCCTTCTGTTAAGTTTCTCAGGATCCACATAAGAGTGAAAACATACGGTATTTGTCTTTCTTTGTATGACTTACTTCGCTTAGCATAACACTCCCCAGTTCCATCCACATGCTACAAAAGGCCATAGTTCATTCTTTCTCATTGCCAAGTAGTATTCCATTGTCTATATAAACCACATCTTCTTTATCCATTCATCAGTTGATGTACATTTAGGCTCTTTCCATAATTTTGCTATTGTTGAAACTGCTGCTATAAACATTGGGGTACAAGTGCCCCTATGCATCAGCACTCCTGTATCCCTTGGGTAAATTCCTAGCAGTACTATTGCTGGGTGATAGGGTAGATCTGTTTTTAATTTTGCACCAGCATTCTTCTCGAAGCTAGAACAAGCAATCCTAAAATTTGTATGGAACCACAAAAGACCCCGAATAGTCAAAGTAATATTAAAGAAGAAAACCAAAGCAGGAGGCATCACAGTCCCAGACTTTAGCCTCTACTACAAAGCTGCAATCATCAAGACAGCATGGTATTGGCACAAAAACAGACACATAGACCAATGGAATAGAATAGAGACTCCAGAATTGGACCCACAAAAGTATGGCCAACTAATCTTTGACAAAGCAGGAAAGAATATCCAATGGAAAAAAGACAGTCTCTTTATCAAATGGTGCTGGAAGAACTGGACAGCAACATGCAGAAGAATGAAACTAGACCACTTTCTCACACCATTCACAAAAATAAACTCAAAATGGATGAAGGAATGTGAGACAGTAAACCATCCAAACCCTAGAGGAGAAAGCAGGAAAAAACCTCTCTGACCTCAGCCACAGCCATTTCTTACTTGACACATTTCCAAAGGCAAGGGAATTAAAAGCAAAAATGAACTCTTGGGGCCTTATCAAGATTAAAAGTGTCTGCATTGCAGAGAAAACAATCAGCAAAACTAAAAGGCGACCGACGAAATGGGAAAAGATGTTTGCAAATGACATATCGGACAAAGGGCTAGTATCCAAAATCTATAAAGAGCTCACCAAACTCCACACCTGAAAAACAAATAACCCAGTGAAGAAATGGGCAGAAAACATGAATAGACACTTCTCTAAAGAAGACATCCGGATGGCCAACAGACACATGAAAAGATGCTCAACGTCGCTCCTCATCAGGGAAATACAAATCAAAACCACACTCAGATATCACCTCACGCCAGTCAGAGTGGCCAAAATGAACAAATCAGGAGACTATAGATGCTGGTGAGGATGTGGAGAAACGGGAACCCTCTTGCACTGTTGGTGGGAATGCAAACTGGTGCAGCCGCTCTGGAAAACAGTGTGGAGGTTCCTCAAAAAAAAATTTTTTTAATGTTTATATCTTTTTGAGAGAGACAGAGCATGAACAGCAAAGGAGCAAAGAGAGAGAGAAGCCGGCATAGAATCCGAAGCAGACCCCAAACCTTGAGATTGTAAATTTTTTGTTGTTGTTTATTAAATTTCTTTTAATGTTTATTTATTTTTGACTCACTAGCTGAGATTATGACCTGAGCAGAAGTCAAACACTTAAACGACTGAGCCACCCAGGTGCCCCTAAACCACCAGATCTTTTAAAAAGGCCTCCCCCAAAGTGTATGCCATGATAACAAACATAAACATGAACTGTTGAGTCCTCTTAAAATGAGTTTCCATAAATCAAGATAGTCCAAAGGGAGAATTATAAATAACAATCCTTGCTGGAAAAACAAACTATATACTAAATATAGGAACTTACAAATAATTGCCTTCAAATACCTAATCTTATCTCACAACATTCTTACCCTGTGTTAATCTTTTGTTTTTCCTATTTTTTCTTCAAATCAATGAGCCATTTCAAGCCTTTTGACCGATGGTTAACATTCTATGTATGCATATCTTTGTGGTACACACACGTTGTCCGCTATATTGTTGCATTATAATTACACAGGATAGCAACTCTTTAGTCTTTGGTTCCTTAATTTCATTATATGAATTATTTTATATGTATATAGTATAAATGTACTAAAATAGATTGATAGAGAAGTGAATATTGGTCTTTAATATACTGACAGCTTTTCCTCACACATTACACACATTATCTTATGATTTAGTAAACACTTTTCAGGAAAGAATATCCGTAGTAACTACACAATAAATGGAGTTGTTAGAATTTTGAGGTATTGTTTATAGTGAAACAGTCTGAGAGAGAATGGATTAACTACAAGTGATAACAAAGAGAAGCTTGAGATTCACAGACATGCAACCATCACTCAATCCTCAACATCTTTACCCAGGGAAAATAATTGGATTACTTCTCTTCTTCCAGAGAAACCTCTTCACATGTTATGGTATGACTTTATAATTCCAATTCTCTCTCAAGGTTTCAACAATGCACATTTTGCTTCACTTCACTTGAAAATAAATGGCATATGGATATAGAGTTGGAAGGGGGTATATCTAAGTGTGTTTTGGTTTCGGGTTTGCTATGGACTAAATATTTGTGTCCTCCTCACATTCTTATGTTGAGACCTAATCCCAAGTGTGATGGTGTTTGTAGGTGAGGCCTTTGGGAGGCCATCAGGTCATGAGAGTGGAGCCATCAGGAATGGGATCAGTGCCCTTATAAGCGAGGCCCCAGAGATCTCCCTCACCCCTTCCACCAGGTGAGCCAGGAAGTGGGTCCTCATTGGATACAGAATCTACCAGTGCCACGATCTTGAACTTCTCAACCCTTATAAACCGAGAAATAACTGCTGTTTTTCAGCTACTCAGTTTTTGGTATTTTTACTTTAGCAGCCAAACAGACAAAGACAGGTCTTTGATGATGGTTGGGTAATCCTAAGCAGACATCTTTCAATGGTGCCTATTGAAAACACGGCATGGGGACAGTGCTGGCGAGTATAGTTAGTACCTGAATGTTATGGAAACCAAGCTACTCTATCCAAATTCTTTTATTCTCTTAGTTTGGTAAATTCTTTATGTTTCTCATTTTTCCATCTTTTTAGCAAATATTTATGAGGTATGTGTATGTCTATAGAGGTATCCTATCCCTAACATATGTGTGTGTGTGATATATACATGCACCCATACACTACATGTATACACACACACATACAAACATTCTTATATACATTTTTTTTTTAAAGAATTGTTTTTTCAACGTTTATTTATTTTTGAGACAGAGAGAGACAGAGCATGAACGGGGGAGGGTCAGAGAGAGGGAGACACAGAATCTGAAACAGGCTCCAGGCTCCGAGCTGTCAACACAGAGCCTGACGCGGGGCTTGAACTCACGGACCGCGAGATCATGACCTGAGCTGAAGTCGGCCGCTTAACCGACTGAGCCACCCAGGCGCCCCACATTCTTATATACATTAAAGGCATACATATAAATTTAATTTTAGATGAACAATTTTATTTTTTTTAATGTTTTATTTATTTTTAAGACGAGAGAGACAGAGCATGAGTGGGGATGGGGCAGAGAGAGAGGGAGACACAGAATCTGAAGCAGGCTCCAGGCTCTGAGCTGTCAGCACAGAGCCCGACATGGGGCTCGAACTCACGAACTGTGAGATCATGACCTGAGCCCAAGTCAGACGCTCCACCGACTAAGCCACCCAGGCGCCCCTAGTTGAAAAATTTTAAGTGCCTCTCAAAAGAACACCACAGGTATTTCAAAATCAGGGTTAGAATTACTTTTATGAAAACAAAAATGTAAGGCAAAGATACCAGTAAAAGTTTCCGTGTTCAATATTCAGCATATGAATTTACTATGTGAACAGTATTGCAACGACTACTCACTGCATTTTAAAGTCTCTATATATTGTGCCCTTAAAAATGTATGATTATTCATGTTTTAAGATGTATGTTTTCAAATATAAGTCATACGCCTCTGATCCATCAAAGCTTTATATGTCAAGAGAAAAGACAATCCAAGAAATCAACCTTTAAGTTTGATCTGCTGATCTCAAAATCCCTTTTTCTCTATTTCCTTATATATTTTCAATTAGAGATTTTGTCAAAACTCTTTCACTTTGAAAATCTTCATGTTTAACATTGTATTTATGAAAGCAAATGATACAATTCTAAGTGCTAATAATGTCATTTTTTAAAAGTGATTGTTTTAAACAAATAAGTCCCGTAAACTTTCATGTGTAGGCTTGTGTAGAAATTTCTGCCTGATTGTGGAGCAAACAAAAGAAAGCCTCCAAGGAATCTCAGGAAGTTCTGATGAAGTAGAAACCCTACATAATTCAGAAAAAGAATATAGCAGAGAGGTGTCTGTTGAACCACATCAACAACTACATAAAATGGGCCATACTTTCTGAAATCTTGTGTTTTCCTTCCCGGAAGAGGTGCAATGTTTGTCAGGTACTGAAATAATTAATTAATTTATTAGATGATAGGAAATACCAAATAGTATATTATTTTGAGTATAATTATGTGGTTGGCTTAGTTTGGAACATTTCAGGTTTGGCTGTAGCCTCTGGCATTTATAGATAAGATTTTATTTATTAGTGTCTGTTCTCTTCTTTGATTCCTTTGTTCATTTGCAGATAATGGGCTGATTAACTTTTTCTTTGCTATTGAGATCCATCTGTCTCTGTTGTTACATTACAACTGCGTAAGATATGTTGGAAAACAGACATTGTAAAGATTAAAGGGGACTCTGAAAATAGTGAAACTGGTTTTGTGAATTTTGAAATGTAAAAACTGAGATTTAGACCCTGCTTTATAGACCAGGTTTTCAAATAGAAGCACATTACATTGTTTCTGTGTAAATTCACACTCAACTTTCTGGGGTCTCTCCCATTTGGAGAGACCCATTCTCTTCTATTTAATAAATACATAAAACTTGTGATTATTCCAGGCCATCATAAGTAATTTTTAGTGAGCTGTTTTGTAAATAGATGTTTGATGTTTCCAAGGTGTTCTTGTATTTTTAAACAACCAAAAAGGATTATTTGTGACTATTAGAAAAGACCAGCGATCATTATTAATTCCTTATTTATGATGAAATTAAGACATCCTTTTGTTTACGTTTTTGTTTTACAAAATTATTGATTGCTTAACTGCAGTAACAAGTGGTATCCTTAATTAAAATAATCTCATTCCATTTGCTACTTACTCTATGTGCTGGTCTTTTAAATGAGCTTAGTGTACTATATGGAAACTTCTCATCTGCAGGGCACCATGGAGATTCTGAAAGGGGTCAGCCTGGGTTCAGGAGAAACCAGCAGAGGGTCAAACACTACCTTTACATTTGGTAACACAATCTTCTGATCTGATAAAAAGTGATTGTCACCATCGTCTCTACACATGTAGCATAGGTTCCACAGCCCTTAGAGTGATGCTGAGTTGAAAAGGCAGTTCTACTAGCTGAAATATCTACAGTCTTATTTTAAGATAGATGTACACTATATATATATATATATATATATATATATATATATATATATATATATTCCTTCTCATTATGAAGCCTTCTTTCTTGTTGCTTTTGCTCGAAGTTGGCAGGAAGGCCAGACCCCTGGGGTAGGACCAGGGTGCTTTCTTTGATTCCCCTGTATGTAGACGCAGAATCGGTAGGTTCTTGGACCTAACTGGCAGGTTATTGGACCTCTGTGGTGCTTCTTTCCAGCTTACCATGTTTTAGTCAACTTACATAAGCAAAGCAAAAAATAAAGAGCAATTTAAAAAAGGCTAAGGTGACAGTGCTAAGTGCTGTTTCATTTGTTGTGATGATTTCCATTTTACACTTTAGGGACATTCTGCTATTATGGGTCCAGGTCAAGAAAAAAATGCCAGCTGACTGAACCTTGCCAGATTATGAAACACTGTTCACAAAAAATCTCATTTCATTCTCCAGATGGTCTGATGACTTTTTTTTCTATTTCTTTTAAATTCACGCTCTTTGGCAAGACTTTTATTAAAGTTCTTCAAAAATCGAGATAAAATATTGACTAGTTCTTTCAATAATCTGATGGCAGTGACATAATTAGTCATTGTTATAGTGGAGACTGAGAAGCGAGTAAGGAAGAAATTTGTGGTTATTTAACAAATGTGTGCAATTTTCTAGATACCTCATTTCGACAAAGATTGAAATTTGTATTTAAGGATATCTGCATTCAGTCCTTGGAGAAGGAAGCACCCCTCTCAATGACAAACCATATGCAATTATAATTGTAAGTTCTATTTCCAAGCGTGTGAATTTCAGTGAAATTCTTTTCTGTTTTTCTCAAGAGCTGACACAGTTTTCTTCAAATACAGGATCTATATCATCATTTAAGAGCGAATGGATATTCTGACTTATGCTCTAGCCAAGATGGAATAACACGGACTGCATTTATTCTCCGTTCTAGAACTACCCCTGAAAAGATCTACAAAACATATGAAACAATGGTATTTGAGACCCTGTGGAAGATCAGTGATGGGCAGTGACCTTGAGAGATGAGAAACAAATGAGGTAAGCCACGCGGTTGCCTCAGTTTACTGTCCTGAAAGAGTTTCCAATCCACAGTGCAAGGAGAAAGTGCCAGGTGGAGCCAGGCCAGCTGTCCGAGTTGAAGGGTGGAGCTGACCCGTTGGCTTACAAAGGACAGAGCCCTGGAGAAGAGATATGCACAGAAACAGAACTCAAGACCTGAGTAAGTTCGTCCTTGAGTATTCAGCTGAGTAGTACTCCACATTTGCATGGAAAGAAACTACAAGGTGCCAGAAGCAAATCACTGGAGAGGATGACAAGGTACGGTTTCCATTTCTCACAAAGGGTGTAAAACTCATCTGTACCCATCAGCCTTCCTGGACAACCTTATCATCTGCGGGACATGGGATCCAGTATGCAGAGAGGTTTTGCTTCAGTAATGTGGAAGGATTAGCCCTACAGGAAATTCTGATCTGATCCCACCTAATAGAACATAAATGTAAGACCTGAAAAATCAAACTGCTTTTAATTCACTTAACTGGGACCCAGGAAAAAAACTCAAGAATATTTGTAAGAGAATAAAAATACCCAGCACCCAACAAACTAAATTCACAGTGTTTGGCATCCAATGAAGTATTTCTAGTAATACAAAAAATCTGGCAACCATGACCTCTAGAGTGGAAAACTCAATTGATCCAAATTATCCTACAGATATTAGAATTAGCAAAGATATTAAAATGGGTGTTACAACTGTATTCCACACAGAGATTAATTGAACTAAATATAGAATTCATAAATAGACTTACACGATGTACTACTTTTGATCAAAGATGCAAAAGCAATTCAGTATAGAAATAATAATTTTTTAAACAAATGGTCATGAGGCAGTTGCATATCCCTTGGCAAATAAATGAACCTTGACCTAAACCTCACACTTGGTACAAAAATTATCTCAATATGGTTCATAGATCTAAAGGTGAAATATTAAGCTATAAAACTTAGAGTAAAAAATAGGAGAAAATATTCATGATCTGGGACTATCCAAATAGTTCTTAGATTTGACATCAATATATGATTTGTAAAAGGAAAAAATGATAAATTTGATTTTATCAAAATTAATTTTTTCCCCTCCTCTGGAAAGGTCACTGCTAGAGAACTAAAAAACAAAGCAAAACAAAAAAATAAACAAAAACCAACAGCAGCACACTGGGTGAATGGCAAAATATATTTGCAAAACACATATTCAGGATAGGACTCCCTTCTAAAGCTATAAAGAATTACCAAAACTCAACAAGAAGAAACAATCCAATGGGAAAGATACTTTACCAGAGAGAACACATGGATGGCAAATAAATACATGACAATATGTTCAGCTTCAATAACCAAGAATTTCCAAATTGAAATTCTGATTTGATACCACTGAATATCTATGGACTCTTTTTAGCAAATTGATCCAACAATATATTAAGAGGATAATACATCATGACCTAGTAGGATATATCAACTGGAGATGGCTTAAACATTGAAAACCAATCACTGTGATTAACCACATTAACAAAATAAAAAGAAACATTATCTCAAAAAATACAGAAAAAAATACAAAATCCAATATCATTTCTTGTAAAAATTCTTACAAAATAGGAATGGAAGTGAATCACTTCCAACCTGTTGACAGACATTGTACTTAATGTCAGTAGACTGAATGTTTACTAGCTAAGACTGGGAAAGGACAAGGATGTCGTTTCTCATCACTCTTATTTATACTTTATTAGATGTTTTAGTCAGGGGAATGTAGCAAGGCAGGTTAGAGGGGAGTGGCTGGGAATCCAGATTGGAAAGTAATAAATAAACCACAGTAGTTTGCCTGTATCATGATTATTTATGTAGAAAATCCAGTGGAATCTTCAAGAAAACAACTGGAACTAATAGATACAACTAATAACTGATAAGACCCTACAGGGGTCTCAGCACATAGTAAGATCAATACAAAAACAAAATCAGTTGTATTTCCATACACTAGCAATGAACAATCAGAAAGTAAAATTACTAAAGCAACACCTTTTCCAGTAGCATTGAAATGTATAAAATATTTAGGGATGAACTTGACACAATTGTGAAGGACCTGTACACTGAAATATGTACAAACTTGATGAGAAAAAATAAAGAAGTCTTAAATTAATGGAGATATGTACCATGTTGATAGGTTAAAAGGCTTAAATGTTGTTAGGATGTCAATTCTCTCCAAATTTATCTATATAATCAAGATAATCCCATGTAAAATCACAGCAGGATTTTTTTTTATAGGAATTGGCACTCTGATTAAAAGTTCATGGAAAAATACAAAGGGCTTAAAACAGCCAAAACCCATTTGAAAAAAGAACAGTGTTGGAAGATTAATATTACATTTTATCAAGAATTAGTAGAAGGTATGGTTTTCAAAACAGTGTGGCAATGTCATCCAGATAGATAAATGTATCAGTGGAACAGGAAAGAGAGCCAAGAAATAGATTCTCACCTGGCAGAAGATAGTATTTTGAACAGATAGTGCTTGAGTCATTCGATATCTATGTCTGTGCCTGTATCTCTTTATCTCTGTGTCTCTTTCTTAACTCTCTCTCTCTCTCTCTCTCTCTCTCTCTCTCTGGAATTTTATACCTCACTTCTCTTAATTACCCAAATTTGACCATACACATAAATCATAAAACCTAAACTATAAAATCATGGAAGACCACATAGGCAAAGATTTCTGACAACACCAAAAGCATGGCCCATAAAAAATTTTTTAAATGATAAATGGAGTTTGCTAAATGTTAAAACTCCTGCTCTTTGAAAGTCACTGGCAAGGGAATGAAAAGATAAGCCATAGACTAGAAGAAAATATTTTTGCAGATAACATAGCTGATAAAGGATAAATCTCTGGCAGAGATGTAGAAAAGCTGAAACTCTCATACACTGTTGGTGGAAATGTAAAATAGCATAATCAATTTGGAAAACAAATTCTTTCAAAGAGGCAGTTTCCTAAAAAGCTAATTATATACCTACCATACGATTTGGCCATTCCACTTTTTTGGATTAGGCAAAGAGAATAAAAACATGTGCACACAATGACTTGCATACAAATGTTTACAGAAGCTTTATTTGCATCACCGGCAAGGTGAGACCGCTCCCCTGTGTGAACAGGGAGCGTGTTGTGTTGTATCCTCACAATGGAATATGACACAGCAGTAAAAAGTAATGAACTGCCAATATATGCAGCAACATGGGGGTAATCTCACAATACAGAGGCAAAGCGGAAGAAGCAAGGCAAAAAAAGCACAAACTGTGAGATTTTTAACATAAAATTCTGGAAAACGTAACCAGTCTGTAGTGACACAAAGTAAACTAGTATTTGCCCAGTGATAAAAGGAGATGGACGGATAGGGAGGAACTAGGGAGAAGATTACAAAGAGGCATGAGATAACTTTGGGGAAGACCGCCAGGGAGATGGTGATTGTGGGATAATTTCCTGGGAGCACACATAACTCCAAATGACCAAATTATACATCTTAAATACATGCAGTTAATTATATGTTGATTATATATCAATAAGCACATTAAGTTAAACAATAAGTAAAAGTATAATGAGACGTAGTGAAAGCGTCTGGAAATTCAAAGCTGATTGATAAACACTTTGTAGAGAATAATAATGTACTTGTCCTCTTACTGTTGTGTTCTAACTCTTGCTACATCATTACTTTTTAAACTTAATTTAATATGGTTCCACTCTATCTT
The DNA here is from genome assembly GCF_024362965.1 of Panthera pardus. Taxonomy (NCBI): domain Eukaryota; kingdom Metazoa; phylum Chordata; class Mammalia; order Carnivora; family Felidae; genus Panthera; species Panthera pardus. Next base: position 111,649,866 of record NW_026526677.1, on the reverse strand, counting down.
TTTAAATTCAGGAGAGAAATACAAGGTTTGTGTTTGAAAATCCCACACTCCTTGAATGTTCTGCCCCACCACGGTTGGAGGTGTTCAAAAATAATTTGTTGTAAGAATAAATAACATCACTAGGCTGAAAATCAAGAGATCCCATTTTAGACACCAACTCTATCACTGGCTAGTTATGCCAATTCAGGGAAGGTACATAAATCCTTAATGGCTGTCTTCGGTCTTTTAAAAATAAGAGAATTCTACAGAAACAGCGTTATTCAAGCTATAGGTTCCAATTTATGAGTAGGTTGTGAAACCGACTTATAGGCCACAAATGGGGGACAAGTATAACAGAGTAGGATAAATAGTGCATTGCTTATAAAAAAAAAAAAAAGATATCTATTGTTTCATGAAGCTTTAATCTCAGTTTTGAATATGAATACATTTGTATACTGGGATGCAATGTAAAATATATTTCTTTTTTTCTCTTAATTTTTTAGTCTTTATTTATTTTCGAGAGAGAGATAGAGAATCCTAAGCAGGTGGCCCAGACTTAGCTCAGTGGGGAGGATTCGGGGCCCAGACAGAGGGTTTGCAGTTGACCTCACCTCCCCCCAGCTGCAAGAGCAAGTCCAGGGGAGCTCTTAGTCTGCCTGGTGGTGTGGTGTCCCCGAGGGAAGGTGAGATGGAGCATTCATGCCAGTGGCAGCTGGATTAGCCGCTGGGAGGCCCCCTGAGCTGCCACGTTTCAGGCCGCAGGATTCCTGCCCCGGTGAGGACGAGGCCCGGATGCAGGTGTTCCCCGGGGAGACTCCCAGGATTGCACATCATGCTGAGCCTGCCCCCCTGCCCAGTGGGAGAGGCCTCCGGGGCTTTGATGGAGAGGGTGGCTGGGCCTGGAGACATCACTTCACTCTGAAGTACTTGTCCCCCTGCTCCGGCTTTCACAGAGGAGGCCTGGCCCTGGGGAGATGCTATAATTCGTCCTGTGGGATCTTCAGCTGTACCTAGACGCAAGACACGTGCACAGAAAAAGTAAAAGCGCCCGATCTCACAGGCTGTGTGGACAGGATCCTCTCTCCCCTGGAATGCTGCATGGTCACAGATGCACACCAGAAATCCAGGACTCTGGGAGCCGCTGGGGAAATCACCAGTGTTGGTTGGAACAGTCGTCTGTGATACTGTTGGTTAATTTTATGATCATACACTTACATGGAATACACTTATATGAAATATGGAATATACTGATATGGAATAATGATTAAGCAAACAGGCTTTGGAGCCAGACAGCTCGAGTTTCCCGTTCTGTTTTTTTCACTTAACTCTGTAATCTTTATGATGCTGTTTAATTTTGCATAAAAATGGCAAAATACCTGGCAATGCTGCTTCAAGGATTTAATGGAATAATGCCTGTAACAATAGTTTACATGAAATATTTACGGGCTGGCTGAACTGAAACTTGGACTACATTATGAGTGCCAGAATCTTATCATTGCTAAAACATTAAATAATCTGATTCCATCACTTTTAAAATGACCTTCCAATAATGCCACAGATGTTGCCATTCAGATACAGCCTAAACATGAATTTGGGTTAGCCTTCAAGAGGTTACTGAATGCAATCTCCAAAAGTGTGGAGTGCTTGCTCATTTACCCAGAGATGCATGCTTTATTTTTAATTTTTAAAAATTTTTTCAATGTTTATTTATTTTTGAGAGACAGAGCTCGAGTAGGGGAGGGGCAGAGAGAGAGGGAGACATAGAATCCAAAGCAGGCTCCAGGTTCTGAGCTGTTGGCACAGAGCCCGATGTGGGGCTCGAAACCACGAGCCGTGAGATCATGACCTAAGCTGAAGTCGGATGCTTAACTGACTGAGCCACCCAGGAGCCCCTATTTTTAATTTTTAAAATTTATTTATTTTTAGTGGTTTGAGATCTTGAGTGTAGCAGGAAGAGGACACTGACCATATAAGCACAGGCAATAACAGTCATCAAGTACCTTGAGTTACCATATTTTCCTTGTTCAACTTAAATAAGAATATGATGGGGCCATTTGAAAAAATAGTAAACCCCAAGAGAAGTGTCTCATTGAAGGTAGAGTAATCACAATTTTGTGGGTTAAAAATACATTGCAATCCATAAGACCATCTTGATAGCGTTGTGCATTCTTTTCACTTTTTTACCACTGTGTTAGTCGAGGTTACACAACATGATTTCGATACTTGTATGGATTGTGGAATGATCCCCACAGTAAGTTTAGCTACTAGCCATCACCTCACATAGGTAACAGTTCTTTTCCCTGTGATGAGAACTTTTAATATCTACTCTCGGCAACTTGCAGATACACAATACGGTATCATTAAGTATAGTCACCTCGCCATGCGTTCCGGACTACAAGTCATTCATGTGATAACCGGCATCTGCACCCTTTTCCCACCCCCGCAGCATCGTGCGTTGTGATGTTGCAAAGATATAATACTGCATCTAGAGTCACAGATGTTTCTCAGAACTCAGCAGGGCCTTAAGATGAGCTCCAAGCTGTCCTTCACTTTGGATTCTTATGATTCCCAAAGCGTGAGATCACCCAGGGGAGAGGAACCAAGAGTGAGGCTTCTGAGTACATGGTCAACGGTGGGCCACATTTCTGTTTAGACTCTTAGCATTGAGGTCAAGAGATGCCTAATGAAGGGAAAAGGTGGGCAGAAGTTTAATGTAACTCTACAAAATCAGGTTTAAAGCTGGCTACAGGGCTCACCCTCCTGGGTGGAAAAGCGCAGAATTAGCCTCAGGGATGGCTAATCCCCACTTGGAAGGTGGAGACCCATGCGTGAGTGCAGGCTCTGTCCTCTGCTATCTATCTGTCTATGTGTCTGTCTATCTATTTTTTATGTCTATTTATTTTTGAGAGAGAGAGAGTGCAAGAGCAGGGGAGGGGCAGAGAGAGAGGATCCCAAGCAGACTCCACATTGTCAGCACAGAGGCTGATGTGGAGCTCAATCTCATGAACCGTGAGATCATGACCTGAGCCAAAATCAAGAGTCAGAATCTTAACTGAGTCACCCAGGCACCCCTAACCTCTGCTATTTATGCCATGCTGCTTAATTCCAATGAGTCTTGATTTTTTCCATTAGGAATCTAAGGATACTATATGTTTGATCAACTCAAAAGATTTACATGATTTATACTGATCACATTATGTTAGCACCATCCAACCAGGATATATAAATTCTTCTGGGATGGAAATAAAATGCTGGCAACACCAGAGGAATTGCTATTAAATTATAGTGTCCTTGAAGAAGAAGCAAGCTGTGAAGCAACCTAATACTGCCTTAATAGTTACAAAGGAAGTAAACCTACTTTACCTGGAAAGTGAATGCAGCCTTTTAAAAAAATGAGGAAAGACCATTTAAGGAAATAGGTTGAGTTTAGGTTTGCAATGTAATGATTTCAAGACGGTGTAAACACTGAGACCGTGTTTGGCGGGATCATGCAGTCAGATTCTTGAGTGCCTACCTTGTTCTCAAGGGGGTGGCTCTCCCAGCATAGAACAGTGAATTGAAAGGGTACAGAAGAGGGCCTCCATGTCCTGGCAGAAAGCCCACTGGGAGTACATGGCCAGTCTGCGTTTTACAACAGGCATCTCCCCGCCCCCCGCCCCCGCAGCCAGCTGAATCTTGCACCTGTAACTGTATAATAGCTACAACAAATTGACTGTTCTTTCGTTGAGGAGGAGAAATTTTTATCTGTCCTTCCAGGTTCTCTGGCTGTTCTAAGAATTAAATTTTTTTTTTTTATTTTTATTAATTTTATTAATATGAAATTTATTGTCAAATTGGTTTCTATACAACACCCAGTGCTCATCCCAACAGGTGCCCTCCTCAATGCCCATCACCCACTTTCCCCTCCCTCCCACCCCCCCCATCAATCCTCAGTTTATTCTCAGCTTTTAAGAGTCTCTTATGGTTTGGCTCCCTCCCCCTCTAACTATTTTTTTCCCCTTCCCCTCCCCGATGGTTTTCTGTTAAGTTTCTCAGGATCCACATAAGAGTGAAAACATATGGTGTCTGTCTTTCTCTGTATGACTTATTTCACTTAGCATAACTGTCCAATTCCATCCACTTTGCTACAAAAGGCCATAGTTCATTCTTTCTCATTGCCAAGTAGTATTCCATTATATATATAAACCACAATTTCTTTATCCATTCATCAGTTGATGGACATTTAGGTTCTTTCCATAATTTGGCTATTGTTGAAAATGCTGCTATAAACATTGGGGTACAAGTGCCCCTATGCATCAGTACTCCTGTATCCCTTGGGTAAATTCCTAGCAGTGCTACTGCTGGGTCATAGGGTAGGTCTATTTTTAATTTTTTGAGGAACCTCCACACTGCTTTCCAGAGCGGCTGCACCAATTTGCATTCCCACCAACAGTGCAAGAGGGTTCCCGTTTCTCCACATCCTCTCCAGCATCTACAGTCTCCTGATTTGTTCATTTTAGCCACTCTGACTGGTGTGAGGTGATATCTGAGTGTGGTTTTGATTTGTATTTCCCTAATGAGGAGTGATGTTGAGCATCTTTTCACATGCCTGTTGGCCATCTGGATGTCTTCTTTACAGAGGTGTCTATTCATGTCTTCTGCCCATTTCTTCATTGGATTATTTGTTTTTTGGGTGTGGAGTTTGGTGAGTTCTTTATAGATTTTGGACACTAGCCCTTTGTCCGATATGTCATTTGCAACTATCTTTTCCCATTCCATTGGTTGGCTTTTAGTTTTATTGATTGTTTACTGTGCAGGTTTTTATCTTCATGAGGTCCCAACAGTTCATTTTCACTTTTAATTCCCTTGCCTTTGGAGATGTGTCAAGTAAGAAATTGCTATGGCTGAGGTCAGAGAGGTCTTTTCCTGCTTTCTCCCCTAGGGTTTTGATGGTTTCCTGTCTCACATTCAGGTCCTTTATCCATTTTGAGTTTATTTTTGTGAGTGGTGTAAGAAAGTGGTCTAGTTTCATTCTTCTGCATGTTGCTGTCCAGTTCTCTCAGCACCATTTGTTAAAGAGACTGTCTTTTTTCCATTGGATATTCTTTCCTGCTTTGTCAAAGATTAGTTGGCCATACTTTTGTGCATCTAATTTTGGGGTTTCTATTCTATTCCTTTGGTCTATGTGTCTATTTTGTGCCAATATCATGCTGTCTTGATGATTATAGCTTTGTAGTAGAGGCTAAAGTCTGGGATTGTGATGCCTCCTGCTTTGGTCTTCTTCTTCAAAATTACTGTGGCTATTCGGGGCCTTTTGTGGTTCCATATGAATTTTAGGATTGCTTGTTCTAGCTTTGAGAAGAATGCTGGTGCAATTTTGATTGAGATTGCATTGAATATGTAGATTGCTTTGGGTAGTATTGACATTTTGACAATATTTATTCTTCCAACCCATGAGCATGGAATGTTTTTCCATTTCTTTGTATCTCCTTCAATTTCCTTCATAAGCATTCTATAGTTTTCAGCATACAGGTCTTTTACATCTTTGGTTAGGTTTATTTAGGTATTTTATGCTTCTTGGTGCAATTGTGAATGGGATCAGTTTCTTTATTTGTCTTTCTGTTGCTTCATTATTAGTGTATAAGAATGCAACTGATTTCTGTACATTGATTTTGTATCCTGCAACTTTGCTGAATTCATGTATCAGTTCTAGCAGACTTTTGGTGGAGTCTATCGGGTTTTCCATGTATAATATCATGTCATCTGCAAAAAGTGAAAGCTTGGCTTCATCTTTGCCAATTTTGATGCCTTTGATTTCCTTTTGTTGTCTGATTGCTGATGCTAGCACTTCCAACACTATGTTAAACAACAGCAGTGGGGCGCCTGGGTGGCTTGGTCGGTTAAGCATCCGACTTCGGCTCAGGTCATGATCTCACGGTCCGTGAGTTCGAGCCCCACGTCGGGCTCTGTGCTGACAGCTCAGATCCTGGAGCCTGTTCCAGATTCTGTGTCTCCCTCTCTCTCTATTCCTCCCCTGTTCATGCGCTGTCTCTCTCTGTCTCAAAAATGAATAAACGTTAAAAAAATTTTTTTAATAAAAAAAAAAATAAACAACAGCAGTGAGAGTGGACATCCCTGTCATGTTTCTGATCTCAGGGGGAAAGCTCTCAGTTTCTCCCCGTTGAGGATGATATTAGCTGTGGGATTTTCATAAATGGAAAAGAAAGGATCTTTTCAAAAGAAAGGATGCTGAATTTTGTCAAATGCTTTTCTGCATCAATTGACAGGATCATATGGTTCTTATCTTTTCTTTTATTAATGTGATGTATCACGTTGATTGATTTGCGAATGTTGAACCAGCCCTGCATCCCAGGAATGAATCCCACTTGATCATGGTGAATAATTCTTTTTATATGCTGTTGAATTCGATTTGCTAGTATCTTGTTGAGAATTTTTACATCCATATTCATCAGGGATATTGGCCTGTAGTTCTCTTTGTTTGCTGGGCCTCTGTCTGGTTTGGGAATCAAAGTAATACTGGCTTCATAGAATGAGTCTGGAAGTTTTCCTTCCCTTTCTATTTTTTGGAACAGCTTGAGAAATATACATATTATCTCTGCTTTAAATGTCTGGTAGAATTCCCTGTGACAGCCATCTGGTCCTGAACTCTTATTTGTTGGGGGATTATTGATAACTGATTCAATTTCTTTGCTGGTTATGGGTCTGTTCAAGCTTTCTATTTCCTCCAGTTTGAGTTTTGGAAATGTGCGGGTGCTTAGGAATTTGTCCATTTCTTCCAGGTTGTCCAGTTAACTTGTTGGCATATAATTTTTCATAGTATTTCCTGAAAATTGCTTGTATTTCTGAGGAATTGGTTGTAATAATTCCATTTTCATTCATGATTTTATCTATTTGGGTCCTCTCCCTTTTCTTTTTGAGAGGCCTGGCTAGAGGTTTATCAATTTTGTTTAGTTTCAAAAAAGCAATTCTTGGTTTCATTGATCTGCTCTACAATTTTTTTAGATTCTATATTGTCTATTTCTGCTCTGATCTTTATTATTTCTCTTCTTCTGCTGGTTTTTGGGTGTGTTTGCTGTTCTGCTTCTGTTGCCTTTAGGTGTGCTGTTAGATTTTGTAATTTGGGATTTTTCTTGTTTCTTGAGATAGGCCTGGATTGCAATGTATTTTCCTCTCAGGATTGCCTTCGCTGCATCCCAAAGCATTTGGATTGTTGTATTTTCGTTTTCACTTGTTTCCATATATTTTTTACTTTCTTCTCTAATTGCCTGACTGACCCATTCATTCTTTAGTAGGGTGTTCTTTAACCTCCGTGCTTTTGGAGGTTTTCCAGACTTTTTCCTGTGGTTGATTTCAAGCTCCATAGCATTGTGGTCTGAAAATGTGCATAGTATGATCCCAATTCTTTTATACTTATGAAGGCCTGTTTTGTGACCCAGTATGTGATCTATATTGGAGAATGTTCCATGTGCACTCGAGAAGAAAGTATATTCTGTTGCTTTGGGATGCAGAGTTCTAAATATATCTGTCAAATCCATCTGATCCAATGTATAATTCAGGACCTTGTTTCTTTATTGATCCTGTGTCTAGATGATCTATCCATTGTTGTACATGGAGTATTAAAGTCCGCTCCAATTGTCACATTCTTATCAATAAGGTTGATTATGTTTGTGATTAATTGTTTTGTATATTTGGGGGCTCCCATATTCAGCACATAGACATTTATAATTGTTAGCTCTTCCAGATGGATAGACCTGTAATGATTATATAATGCCCTTCTTCATCTCTTGTTACAGCCTTTAATTTAAAGTCTAGTTTGTCTGATATAATATGGCTACTCCAGCTTTCTTTTGAGTTCCAGTAGCATGATAGATAGTTCTCCATCCCCTCACTTTCAATCTGAAGGTGTCCTCCTGTCTAAAGTGAGTCTCTTGTAGACAGCAAATAGATGGGTCTTGTTTCTTTATCCATTCTGATACCCTATGTCCTTTGGTTGGAGCATTTAGTCCATTTACATTCAGTGTTACTATTTAAAAGTATGGGTTTAGAGTTATTGTGATGTGTGTAGGTTTCATGCTTGTAGTGATGTCTCTTGTACTTTGTGGTCCTTGCAACATTTCACTCACAGAGTCCCCCTTAGGATCTCTTGTAGGGCTGGTTTAGTGGTGATGAATTCCTTCAGTTGATGTTTGTTTGGGAAAACCTTTATCTCTCCTTCTATTCTGAATGACAGACTTTCTGGATAAAGAATTCTTGGCTGCATATTTTTTCTGTTCATCACATTGAAGATTTCTTGCCATTCCTTTCTCGCCTGCCAAGTTTCAGTAGATAGGTCTGCCACTAGTCTTATGGGTCTCCCTTTATAAGTTAGAGCGTGTTTATCCCTAGCTGCTTTCAGAATTCTCTCTTTATCCTTGTATTTTGCCAGTTTCACTATGATATGTCATGCAGAAGATCGATTCAAGTTACGTCTGAAGGGAGTTCTCTGTGCCTCTTGGATTTCAGTGCCTGTTTCCTTCCCCAGATCAGGGAAGTTCTCAGATATGATGTGTTCAAGTACACCTTCAGCCCTTTTCTCTCTCTCTTCCTCTTCTGGAATTCCTGTTATACGGATATTGTTGCGTTTGATTGCATCACGTAGTTCTCTAACTCTCCCCCACACACTCCTGAATTTTTTTTATCTTTTTCTCAGCTTCCTCTTTTTCCATAATTTTATCTTCTAATTTACCTCTAATAATTAAATTGACATGGGTCAGAATAACAGGAGAAAATCAAATTTAACTACATATGCATACGGAATTCACATAAACATGAGAGCTTCCAAAAACAGGCAAAAAGAGGTATATGTGTCTTTCTGGACTGAGGAGAAGAACATGGGTATCTGGGGCTTTAAGGGAAGGAAGACAATTCACAGGAAAAACAAAGAATAAATGGTAAACATTTGCTGGGGCCACTCAAAAACGATGGGACAAACAGAACGTTGATGCAAAAGGTCTTTCTAGATGCCTCCCTGTCCATCATTCCCAATTGTATCATATTGTAGTTCTCTCTGCTGACAGCTCTCTTCCTGGAACAGGTCCTCTGTATAAACTCTTTTAGGCAGTCGTGGAGGAGGCAAGGAAGAAAAACTTCTTGAGTTTTCCATTTTATAAAAAACAAATAGCCCAAAATAATCCACATGCCAGTGGGGCACATTTTAGGATGGCGAATTTTGCTCCCCTACAATGGCATCATGATTCTTGCCACCTCCCTTAGTTTTTAGCTGAAATTTTAATTTATTCTTTTGTGGTAATATATCCATACTGTACATTGTACCAGTGTAGCTGTTTGAAAATGTGTACTTCAGTGACATTTAGTGCATACTCATTTTTGTACTCCCCTCACCGCTACCTAATTCCAGAATGCTATTCCCACCCTAAAAGTAAACCCCTACCCATCAATCCCTGTCCTTTATCTCCCCTCAGCCCCTGGTAACTGCTAATCTGTTTTCTGGCTCTGTGGAACTGTATATTCTGGATAGTTCATGTAAATGAAATTGTACCGTCTGTGGTCTTCTCTGTCTGGCTTCTTTCACTTAGCCTAATGTTCTAATTCTTCACAGATAAGTCACGTGTGTTCATTCACTAATCAATTGAGGGATATTTGTGTTATTTCTACCTTTTGGCTGTTGTGACTGATGCTGCTCCAAACACTCATCTACAGATTTTTATTTAATAAAAATTAAGACTGTGTCAACTTTAATGTCCCTCCTCACCTTCTACACTAATACCAAGCTCCCCTGTCAGTGTGGTGTCTGGAGTTTCTAGGCCCTGCTTGTCTCTCCACACTTTTCTCTCACCACTCCCCGCTTTATGCAAAGTTTTCCTCCCCACTCTCACGCACACCCCACGACCAAGTCACCCCTGTGACTTTGCTCACACTTTGCCACTGTCCCTAATGCCCCCATCAGCCTATTGAACCCCTATTCACTCTCCGGATTTTTCAGGAAGCTCTTTAGGCACCACCTCCTACCAGAAGCCTTTCCAGATCTCCTTCTTTGCTCACTCCTGCTCATCTAACCCATGCATACACTCATCAATAGGCTAATGACATTCTCTTATACCCATTTATGTGGGTTTAGGTGTCTGTGCTACCCCATGAACTCCAGGCAGGCATGGGCTATGTCTGATTCATCTGTGGACATGAGCAGAGGGTTTGGCCATGGTAGTAGATGCTCCATAAAAGTTTTTGAAATAAATATACTAAACGTGTACAATCTGAATTCTCTGCACCAAGAGGAGACATGAGTTCTTTACAGCTGTTCAGTCCTGTCTGAAGCGGTATTGGCTGTCATGTCCCCCGTGCCTCCCACTTCGACCAATTAATCTTTCATGCTCACCTTCTAGAAGATCCCTATAGAAAAAGATCAAGACCTAATGAAGAACAGTGGCTGTGGTCAGGAAAGATAAGGACTGTTTATGGCGTTTTCATCCTTATCTCTGTGGATCCATAGCAATTCACTTTGCTTGCTGATCGCCTAATAGAGACCAAAATAGACTCAGATACAGTATGGAAAGACTCCGCTTGGGTGCCACTCCATCTCCGAGACGCTGGGCGGCCGAGTGGTCTACAGCTACATATTTATTTTGACTCAGTAATTTGAAGTAGGCAGTGCAGTGGGTTATAAAGAGGTTTGTTTTTTTCTTTCCCACATGGATTAAAATATATTCAAAATGCATTCAATCCATCATCAGCCCTTAATTGGCTATGCTAATAAGGGACAAAACTGTATATTTTGTTTCAAGTGGAAAACGCTGCCCATGTCCTCATCCAACCAAATGATATGTTTTAGACAGGACAGAGTGCAAGCACCACGTTTTCTCAGAAGTGTTTCCAGCCAACCCAGTCTAATTTTAATGCCTGTTTCTTTGCCCTCAGTGTGCTTTTCGGTTTTCTCTCCCCTAGAACCTGCCACTGTCCCATAAGCACGGATACATTTGTCTCTATCCTCATATGTGTCACAAGTTCTCCAATGGCAGAAGCCAGGTTTTATCTACAGCGATCAGCACACTGTCTTATGCAGAAATGGTGCTCAATAAATGTTTGTTGAATGAATGTCTTACGCATTTCATCAAGTTTGATAAAGATCTGATGTTACTAGACAATAGCGAACCAAGTCAAGTAGATAGTAACAAGTACTAAACTTAATGCACTTTGCAGAATAGTAACTCAGGAGGCCAGAAAGACATTTTGCCATTAAAGTATGTCACGGAATAAGGTTTTGATCACCATTAGCATAGCTTATGGGATTTGAGAAGGGCTGACTTGTCAAGATACGATATAGAATCCCATGGAAAGGAATCTTGACCACTTTCCACCTTTTTGGAAATCATGCTTGTCCTAAAATCATTTCTTATAGTTAAATAACAATTTTAACTTGTAATTAACAGGTAGTGTCTTTCTCTCTTTTACCTTTTTGCAGTACTTTGTAATTAAAACAGCACTGTCATCAAAACTGACAGGATCAAAACCAAATATTTTTCAAAACCTTCTCCCTACTCAGAAGACCCCCTAGAATTAGTAAAGAAGAGTAACCATTGCATAATTGGAATGACCTCTACCATGTACCTCTTGTATTACAGAAACCAAAAGTGTGTCTGCATGATGGATGATGATTAACAATACATTGGATTTCTATAGGATTTTTCTTGTCCATAAAGTTCAGGGTAATTTTGCATGTTGTCATCTATTTCAAGTGTCTCTGAGTAATTGCAACAGCAAAGTGTTATTCTCCCCATCCTAAACTCCCTTTGCAACCTGTGCCATTTTAATCACTGCACTGCACTTTCCATGTTATGATAAAACTATCTGTTTATATATCAGTTCCCTTCACTAGACCAAAATATCCCCCCGGATGGGCATGGTGTATATCCATCTCTCTCTATCCCAGTACCTTGGACATTAACCTGCATATATTTTGACAAAGCATTCAGGCAAAGCAGTGGCAGCGGGGCCGAAGTTAGAATTCACTAAGTTGAATGGTCTTCACAGATACTCAAAACAACTATACGTAATCTAGAATGCGCTCCGTAGGGATCCTTTCTGCTGTATTAGAGGGTAGGTTTTGATGGGCTTTCAACTTGTCTCTTTTCCAAGTGGAAAATCATCTTTCAGTGATTACTGCTGAAATGACATAGGAAGATTTGTCAAATTCGTTTTCTTTGGAAGACATGATGTTAGAAGGTTGCTCCAAAGACGCTTAACTATTAATCTCTCAGTGGAACCAGTAGTATATGTAAATAAAGGGAGTAAATAAATAGTATGTGTAAATAGTTGTATTTGAGTTGCACACCTTCAAAAGACATCTTTTACCAAATGTCCTCCCGCTTTGATATACCACGTTCTTGAAGCTATCATACTATGTCACAGTTGTTTTATCAGTCATTTATTGGGTTATTTCCTGCTGAAAATGAGACACGGGTACGTTTTGATAGGGGCTTCAGGGATGCAGAGAGAGGGGTGACCACAGATTAATCACTGGTGTGGGGAGCATGAGGAGGGGGAGGCCTCGAATGGCTGGCACACTGAAAATGTGAAGCGTTCAGAAGTTTCCACCAAGAGTTTCAAAAAGTCTGAGGCAACTGGTAATGGATTTCAAAGGGATAAGTGGTTGCATTAATATTGGTTAAGATCCAGCAGTTTCTGTATTGTTAAGTGGCTAAATTAAATGGCAGTATTATTTTGGGAGGGAAAGATCATTATGTCTAATTTGATAGAATCTTCTGATTGGTCATAAATTTTGAATTTGCATCATGACCCTTTTCACAATATACTTATAAATCTACAAAACAAACCAAGAAGATATCATAAACTCAGAAATTACAGGGACTGCACAAGTTGCCAGTAAACATAATGCAAAAATTATTGAATAGAAACTTTATAAACCTGCTGTGGTCATAAGATGCCTGCTTATTTAGAGCTGAAGGAACATTCTTGTTTCAAGATTCTTAGGTACAGGAGCAAAATATGAGAAGTTATTTTCAAATTGTCTCCAGTGACTTGGCTGTCAGTGGAACTAAGAATTATGAAATAGCTGGAATAATGTGTTGGGGGAAAAATGCACTTCTGTAATTATTCAGTAATGATATTTTCATCGTATACTTAAATTTGAGGGCTTTTTTTTCCCCTTTGGTCATCTTAACTGTCAAAATATTTGGCATAGAAACAAAAGGATCCAAGAAGTTTAATTTCTATTGTTTCCCCTTCCATGAAAAGTGTCTGTAACCATAATCCGCTGTCAGTATTAAAACTCAGTTTTGTGAACACAAACCTTCTAAGTTTGGCCCAGGTTACTCATTTATGTCTTTGCTCTTTTGAGAGTTATTCCTAGAGAAAGGAAGATGCAAAATTCTGTTTCTCAGCTTTGCAGTGTGAATTTGGTTTTACCGAAGCACATCGTATTTATTTACACATGAACTTCACATTTATGATGTGAAACTGTTTGCTAATTCTCACGTATCCATAACAATATATCCTTTGCTTTGTTCTTAAATATAATATGTTACATTTACATAGCATTTCAGTGTCATTTATTCCACTTACTTCTGCTTCTGGCATTCAGAACTGTGAACGAAGCCAGCCACTGATTCCACATAAATCATCTTTGGTTTCTAGGAAAAGTATGACTGTTAATTGTATCCGGTCCTCCCATCGCAAGAGGGAGGACACAATTCAAAATTCACATTTAATTTCAGAGAGTATCGACTCATCCTCCCTGTGTGATGGTCTTCAGGAGCTACGGTTTCGCACTTGTGAACATTTTGGCCAGTAGCACGTGGTGATGTGTGCACAGTAGTCAGAGAAAGGAGAGGTTGGCATAGGCGTGAGTGGGCATAAATGTTCCAAGGAGCAGGAGAGTCATCATCAAGGCCTGGAAGGACACATAGAGTTTCAGGAAGCAAAATGAGGAGAAATAAAGGTTACGGTTTTTAAAGTCGACAAGGTTCTGTGTAGGAGAACAAGGAGTACCTTGTAGGTACTTTGTAGGCGTTACCAATATATCAAGAAAATGCTACAGGTTTAAAAATATTTACCCACCTTTATAAGTTTTACAGAGAATTTTCATCCAAATCTACAAATACTTTTGGATCTTAAGTTAGTATTAAGATGAATTGGAAAATAATTCTATAGTTTGAAATAGTTTACTTAAAATAGTTTATTTATTTAAATAAAATAGTTTATTTAGTTTGTTTAAATTAGTTTATTGCCCAAATCCTAGATCTGGCAGCTCCTTGAGAGAAATATTAATTTTTCCTATTTAGAGTGAAAGTGACTACTCAGAGATATGGCCTTGCTCACCTTTTAAGCCTTGGATTTATCTCAAATGAGGCTTTTTTGAGAAGCCACAGCAAAACCTAATCAGCCCTTCAATTTCTTCTTCATTTACGCTCCCCCTCATTAAAACCATATCACCTCTGACTCTGGCTTATGATGGCATTACCATTTTTGACTTTGCTTCTTTAATGCAGAGTGTCTTTGTTATTAAGACAATGGCCATTGAAACTTGATTAAGATGAAAACTTTGAAATATAAAACAAATAGGACTGACAAAATGAGCCATAATGTAGTGTGTATATATATATATATATATATATATATATATAGAAATATATATATATATTACATAATGTAGTATACTATACTAATGTAGTATATATATATATACATATATATATGTATATATATACATACACTACATTTATATATATATATATATATATATATATATAATGACAAATCACAAATGATGTAGTTCTGATTTTACATTATTATTTTATATTCTTCATCCAGATTGATATATGGCTAAGGCAAAATTCTTCCACATATGGGGGCAGTATTCATATAGTGCTCATTGCCTGCTAGTCTTTTACTTAATTCAGGTAAAGCGCCCAAGTAAAGTGTGGAAATAGAAAGGTTTAGAAATCAACAAGGAGAAAATATGATTTATTAAAAATGTATACAAAACATTACTTTTAAAGTATTGCAATGCCACATATATATCTAAAACTTAACTAGGCTTGAAAATACTTGGAGATCTTAGCAGGCTCCATGAATTAAGTACAGATTATAAAATCTCTTACTGCTTCCTGAGCAGTATATTTTCTTTTTTTTTTTTTTATTCTGTATATAGAGAAGAATTTTTGTTTTTCTATTCCAGGTTTGAAATTCAAGGGAGTGCATGTTCAATAAGAATTCAATATCTACTCATGTGACACAGTTTTAATTGCTAGATGCTAAGCTAGCCAAGCTCTCCAGGTCAAATATACTTTAATAGCACCTCTGTTCTTGAAATTACAACCCTGCTAACCACTAGATATATTCCCAAGTTCCAAAGTTTATACATTGATCCTGTTAATGCAAACATTTCTTTAGGCTAACACTCACTAAACTAAAACTGAAGAGATCCAGGAAATGATAAGAAAAAAGAAAGATATATATGTTTTAATTATTAAAAGATCCAATGACAGAATTTGTCAAAGGTCCAACAGCGTACCCTTGTTTATGCAGCATGCGTAAAGCTGCCATTTTCTTTTTTAAAAAAAAAAATTTTTTAACGTTTATTTATTTTTGAGACAGAGAGAGACAGAGCATGAACGGGGGAGGGGCAGAGAGAGAGGGAGACACAGAATTGGAAGCAGGCTCCAGGCTCTGAGCCATCAGACCAGAGCCTGACGCGGGGCTCGAACCCACGGACCACGAGATCGTGACCTGAGCTGAAGTCGGACGCTCAACCGACTGAGCCACCCAGGCGCCCCAGTTCACTTTTTAATTAGTTACTTTTTGTTTTTAAGAGAGAGAGAAAGAGAGACATGTGCACACGCTGGAGAGAGAGAGAGAGAGAGAGAGAGAGAGAGAGAGAGAGAGAGAGAATGAATCTGAAGCAGGCTCCACACTCAGTGCGGAGCCCAACACGGGGCTCTTATCCCAGGACCCTGAGAGCACGACCTGAGCCGAAATCAAGACTCCTATGCTCAACCCACTGGGCCACCCAGGCACTCCTAATTAGTTACTTCCGTTAAGTATAAAAATGAGACCACCTCTCTCCCCACCCCCAAGAAGAAAGAAAAAAGGCAAAAAACAAACAAAAAACCAATACAACAGTTTTCTGGCCAACTTGAACATGGAAACTTTTGGTGATACAGACAGAAGAATCAAATGTCTATTTATAACGTTCACTACGTTGGTTATACTATTTTAATTTTTTTTTTTTAACCTTTATTTATTTTTGAGACAGAGAGAGACAGAGCATGAACGGGGGAGGGGCAGAGAGAGAGGGAGACACAGAATCGGAAGCAGGCTCCAGGCTCTGAGCCATCAGCCCAGAGCCCGACGCGGGGCTCGAACTCACAGACCGCGAGATCGTGACCTGAGTTGAAGTCGGACGCTTAACCGACTGAGCCACGCAGGTGCCCCTAAAGCTGCCATTTTCAAACCTAACTGAAATTGTGCAAGCTGTAAATTATTGGCCTCCTTCCTAAGGCTGGGGTTGTTTCTTCTATTATTGTGGGCTTCTATATGGGCTAGACATGGAGCTATAGTCCCTGCTTCATCGTTGGGACCTTGGTGTACCTGTGCGTTGGTTCCATTCAGACCAGAAAGAAAGTCTCCAATCCCCATGTTCCCTCTGAGTCAAGTAAAAGATGGCCTTTGTCCTCATTTAGCAAGAGTGGGTTGCACCAATCCTAAAAATGTCTGATATAACAAAGAAGGGTAACGATTGATTTCCAAGATCCAAAAGGACAATCTGACAGGGAGCTGCATTTTCAAGAAATATATTTTAGCTATACAATTCTGTTGATCAGTAAAAATACCTCCGTTTTAAAAGTAGAAGCATCAGAGGACAAAAATGAAAACAATAATTCTAGGCCACATAAAATATATAGAAATTACAATGAAAAATTAAAGATCTCTATAAAGATTTAAATTAATTTAAACCAGGACGGAGGAAAATAAGAGAAAACTTGAATAAAGTCTAGGATAGGAAGACTATTTTTAAATGACAGTTCTCCCCAGTGTAAGTTAGAGGTTAAACACAAGTTTGTAAATTATTTCAGGGTTTCTTTCTTCTTTTTCTTATTTTTAATAGAAAAATCTTAGAATGTCCAGAAAGGTTGTTTCCAAATAATGAGTAAGAATTTCTTGCCTTTCCAGATACTAAACCATATTGTAAAGTTACAATAATAACAATCATCATATCAAATGGTGAAATTTTCAAAAAAAAATTATAACTTTAAATATATGAATGACTTTCTGACCTCTCAGTTTACAAGAACTGTTTTAAGTACGCAACAATCGAAGCTAAAATAGTCACAAGTGGAAAATAAAAAAAAACTCCATGAAATATTGACCAGCTTAGCAACATATGTTTTCTTAAATATCTTTAAAAGTAACCATAAATAAAGTGAAAATGCCAGAGAAATACGGTAACGTATGTGTAAGTTAGTATGTGTGTTGGTTAATGTGCAGGATATGTTGCAGACAACGGCAAAGACTCCTTCCAAATCATTAAGAACTTACGAATACTCAAAAGAAGAATTGCCAGTGTGCATCAGTAGTTAATCCATGGGAAAAATGCAAATAGCCAATTACGTTATAAAACATTCAGCCTCACCAGGAATCAAAGCAACTTTTTCATAGTCATAATGAGGTTTCATTTTTGTCCATCAAACTGGCAAAGATTACAACTGTAATTCAGCTTTTGCAAGAAATAGAGAAAATGAGCCCTCTGTATATGTCTGATAAGAATATGAATTTGGTGGACAATGTAGAGTAATATATTTCCATTTCGATCCCTGTTTCCATTTGTGGATAGTTATTTGGGGGGTAGGGTCTTAAAAGTGCTCATAGTCTATGACCCAATATTTCTACTTTTTGCAGTTAAGCTGTAGAAAATAACCAGAGATGTAAACAAAGAATTATGGAAAACAGATCTCATCACAATATTATTAATTTACTGAAAATTGAAATCAACATAAGTGTTCAATACTGGCTCAGAACACATTTCTACACAATGAAATACTTTGTAAAACAATTTCAGGGCCGCCTGGTTGGCTTAGTCGGTTAAGCTTCTGAGTCTTGATTTCAGCTTAGGTCATGATCTCACGGTCATGGGATAGAGCCCCATGTTGGCATGGAGCCTGTTTAAGAAACTCTGTGCCTCTCTCTGCTGCTCGCTCACTCACGAACATGTGCACATATGCACTCACTCTCCCACTAAAAATAAAATAATAATAATAAAAGGTAATAATTCTACACATGATAAATTGTTCATGATGTTATATAACAAAGTTAAGCTACTGTATTTTATATGTATTAGGATAATTTTATAAGCATTATAGAATAAAAATAACAAGAACCTATACCCACTCATTAATAATAATTATTGTTGCAAAGTTTGTGTGATTTTCATTTTCCTGTTTATACTTTAATGCAATTAAAAAGCAGAGATTTTCATATTGGATAAAAGATTTTTTAGAAGAAACTCAAAGATCACATTACCTGGTCTCAACACTTATTTAAAGGTACTGCAATCAAGAGAGTGTGGTATTAACATAAGAATAAACATCTAGGTCAATGGAAGAGAGAAACCACAAAATAGATCGACATATGCATGGTTAATTGATTTTCAGTAATAACTGTACAGTAATTCAATGAGACAGGGATTGTATTTTTCAATAAATAGTGCCACAACAATTTGACATTCATGTGCCAAAAAATAACAACAACGTCACTCATACCTCCCACCAAATACAAAATTGAATTTGAAATGGATCATATCCTTAAATGTGAGAAAGGAAGTCTCTAAAGTTGCAGCACTAAAAAACATGAGAGAAAGTCTTGTCACTTAGTTTAAGGAGAGATGGGTTTGTTTATTTTTTTATTTTTGGACAAAAATGTATGATCTATGAAATGAAATTGATAAATTATACTCCCAACAACATTCAAAACTCTCGTTCTTGGAATAATACATTAAGAAAATGAGACAAACTGGAGACTTGGGGAAACGTTTGCAAAGCATCTAAATTTTGAAAGTCTGTATCCAGAAATGTTTTATATAAAAAATTCCTCAAACTCAATACCAGGGAGACAAAGATTGTTGAAAAAGGAGGATGTTTTTTCCTCTTTTAAAAATATTTATTTATTTATTTATTTATTTATTTATTTATTTATTTAATTTTGGCAGAGAGAGAAAGAGAGAGCGAGAGAATAGGGGAGGGGGAGAAAGAGAGGGAGAGCGGGAGAATTCAAGCAGGTTTCACACTGTCAGCACATAGGCTGATGCAGGCCTTGAATTCACGAACTGTGAGATCATGACCTGAGCCGAAATCAAGAGTCGGACGCTCAACCGACTGAGCCACCCAGGTGACCCAGGAATTTTTTTCCACATCCTTCACACACAAGGATAAGACATTAATGCATGAAAGATGTTCTGCATTCTAAGTTGAAAATACATAGAGTCACAATGAGATAACTCTACACATATACTATATTGGCTAAATTAAAAAGACTGACAATATCAAATGCTGATTAAGAGGTACAGCAACTAAGGATGATCAGACCTTGCTGATTGGAATGCGCTTTGGAAAATTTTGCCAGTATCTTATGAAGTTAAACATACACTTGCCATAGGACTTAGGAACTCCCCACTTAAATACACTTAAATGTACCTACACTTAAATATTCATAGCAGCTTTATGCATAAAAGCCAAAATCTGGGGAAAAAAGTCGAAATTTCCATCAGTTGGTGAATGCATAAACAAATGCAGTATATCCATACCATGAAATACTACTCAGCATTAATATATATACATATATATACACATATATATGTGCGTGTGTGTGTATATAATGTATATATATATGATGTGTATATGATGTGTATATATATGATGTATATATGATGTATGATATATGATGTATGATATATGTATATGATGTGTGTGTATGTGTATATATATATATATACGTATATGTATATGATGTCAGAAGAACTATTCCTACTTCCAGCTCTGTGAATAACTAGCTAAGTAACTCACTACTTCTGATAGTTTCTCTTCTGTTTTGCTGTTCTCATGAAGTAAGGGATCATCTCTGACGTGTATTCTAATTCCAAAGTGTGGTCATCCCCTCTATACTTGATGGTTATAAAATCTAACATTCTCTAAGACATAGTTTTAATTTCTTTGGCTTGTTGTTGTTGTTGTTGTTGTTGTTTGGTTTGTTTTGTTTTTTTTTTTGTAGCTTACAAAATCTTTCTAGAATTCCCAGTTACCTAACATATAAAACCCAATCATGTACTCTTTGTTGGCTTTCTACATTCTGGTTCCGTCTCTCCCCAGGTCTCTAACACACTATTGCTAAATCGTTTTTTATACCAGTCTCTTGAAGCTGTCATCTGTCTATTTCAGTGAGTCTCCTTTGCCCCCAGATCAAATAGCACCTTCTGAATGTTACCTTCAAAATGCTGGAGCTATACCTGCCTTCCCTCCCTTACCTCGTCTCCTCATAACCTCATTCCTTGCCTGCTTCTCTTGCGAATCCCCACTCCTGTCGAGCGGCCTTGTGCCTGCGTTGCCCAGCTCACCCCTTTTTCGTCTTTCTGTTCCATGAAGTAGGAGTTCAATGCCAACTCCTTCAAACACCTGTCCTCAATTAACCTTGTTTCTCCTCTCATCTCGCTGAGCTCCCAAGGAACCTTTTCAAGCCAGTGCACCGTGTAATGAATAACCTGGCTAATCCTCATAGTATCTCAAGTTCATCACCACAGAATACAGTGGTTTGAAGAAGAAAATTTGGTTAGACTAAAATATGAAATGCATTAGGAAACACCCTGGTCCTGGTCTCAGAATTCCCCCACATGTGTTGGTGCTGTTCCTCGAATCCTCCTTGAGGAGACCCAGTGGCTTATCCTGAGGGACACAGCACCAGGCCCACCCATCCAGTTAGCTCTCCCAAGATGCTAGCAGGTGGAAACTTTCTGGTCCATGAGCTGTCTAATTGAAGTTCGAATTGGACTTGGATGATCTCTATTTCCTAATCAAAATATGTACAAATTCCAGTTCTCTAATACTTTCATAGGAACCTAAAAAAAAAATCAGCAAGGGCGCCTGGGTGGCTCAGTCAGTTAAGTGTCTGACTTTGGCTCAGGTCATGATCTCGCAGTTGGTGAGTTCAAGCCCCGCATGGGGCTCTGTGCTGACAGCTCAGGGCCTGGAGCCTGCTTCGGATTCTGTGTCTCCCTCTCTCTGCTCCTCGCCTACTCGCACTCTGTCTCTCTGTCTCTCTGTCTCTGTCTCTCTCTCTCTCTCTCTCTCTCTCTCTCTCAAAAAATAAACATTAAAAAAATTTTTAAAAATCAACAAATATAAGCTCTTCCGTAATTTGGTCCCAGTATCATCACAGCATGTTACCAGTTGAAAAGGACTTTATACGCTGTGCAGTTTAAACTCAATACTTTAAAGATGAAAAAATTGAGACCCTCTAAACATGAGAACATTTACTGAAGGACCGACTGCTTTTAGGTGTGCAGCCAATGTTAGGGCGTCATTCTCCTAACTCCAAATGCCACCTCCTTCTTTTCTTTCCATCCTTTAATATACTCTTGGACATAGGAGTAGTCATATCACACAACTGTTCTGAAGCTACATCTAAATATAGCCCTTCACTATTTTTTTTTTAAAAACTTAATGTTTATTTATTTATTTTGAGAGAGAGAGAGAGAGCTGGAGAGGGGCAGAGACAGAGGGAGACAGAGGATCCAAAGCAGGCTCGGTGCTGACAGCAGAGAGCCCCATGTGGGGCTCCAACTCATGAGCCCCAAGATCATGATCTGAGCCAAAGTTGGACGCTTAACCAACTGAGCCACCTAGGCGCCCCATAAATATAGTCCTTCACTATTCGATGTTGACTTGTACTTGTTAACTGGAAAAAAGTTTTATACCATAGTATAGTATTGTATAGAATATTTATGGTTACATTATAACTAGGTAATAGTTGTCCCAAAGTACAAGGAACACTTCAACATATTCATATTTGTACAGCAGGATAGGATTTGTATTAACAAATTATTCTCAATATTTTTCAGCTTTGCCTGTTACCAGTTCACTGTTAAGGTTACAAGGTAACAGCTTCCTTGTAAACAGGTAAACTTTGAGCTTTAACTTTTAAGATCCATATTAAACAACTAGACTCTTCTTAGGGAAATTGTTAAGAGGTAGTTAAGGTTCATTAGCAACAGATAAGTTTTGAGTTATAATTATTCCTCATAGCTATTTCTGTAGAGACATAGTCTTATTGAGCGTTAATTAAATAATCCAGTGCAGGAGTTTGAGGACATACTCCTAATACAGTTGTTAATTATGTAGATAAAGTGCATACCATAAATAATTGCTTTTCTATTTTACAGCTGCAGGGGCACCTGGGTGGCTCAGACTGTAAAAGTGTCCAACTTAGGCTCAGGTCATGATCTCATGGTTCGAGGGTCTGACCCCCACGTCAGGCTCTGTGCTGACAGCTCAGAGCCTGGAGCCTGCTTCGGATGCTGTGTCTGCCTCTCTCTCTGCCCCTCCCCTGCTCATGCTTTGTCTCTCTCTTTCTCTCAAAAATAAATAAATGTTAAAAAAAATTACATTTTACAGCTGCATATACTAGTGTTAAAATTTACTGTATCTTTTTCTAGTATGTCATCTTTAAAAAGTATATCCACGAGGGGTGCCTGAGTGGCTCAGTCGGTTGAGCGTCCGACTTCAGCTCAGGTCATGATCTCACAGTTCATGGGTTCGCGCCCCATGTCGGGCTCTGTGCTGACAGCTCAGAGCCTGGAGCCTGCTTCAGATTCTGTGTTTCCCTCTCTGTCTGCCCCTCCCAGGCTTGCGCTCGCTCTCTCGCTCTCTCTCTGTCAAAAATAAACAAACATTTAAAAAAAAATACCCACTTAGTTCTTCCTGATTTTAATCCCTGGTATTTATAAAATGAAAAAAGCAGAAACTTGGGAATTCATTGCATTTTTAACTGAATTTATACTTTTGACTTACAATCGTGGCTACTCTTCATTGACTACCAGGCACTTACCAGTTCATGTTGAGATATTTAACCCTTGAAATAATCTAAATCTTCATTTTGTAGATTAAGAAATTACTCTAATAATTAGTATGCAACAGCTAGTAATATACTGGCTAGTAAATACTCAAACTGTTAGTATTTTTGTTCGATGACCCATTTGTTGTTGGCTCCAAAACCTGCGTTCTGGGAAATAAGAGTCACGTTAACTTACGTGCCTGACACCAGTGCTGGCTGGAAGGAGTGCAGACATGAACTGCTTGGTTTTGGTCTCCAGAGAGGAGCATTTTTCTGAAGAACCTGTTAAGTTTTAAAACTGTGAAAGTGGGCATCTGGGTGACTCAGTCGGTTGAGCATGCAACTCTTGATCTTGGCTAAGGTCATGAGCTCGTGGTTCAGGGGATTGAGCCCCACATCAGGCTCCTTGCTGAGTGCGGAGCCTGCTTAACATTCTCTCTCTCTCTCTCTCTCTCTCTCTCTCTCTCTCTCTCTCTCCTTCTCTCTCCCTCTGCCCCCTCCCCAGCTTATGCTCTCTCTCCCTCTAAAACTATAAAAATAAAAAAAAATAAAAATGTGAAGAGACATTATAATATATAATGGGACAATATAATTGGGAATTCTTATCATTCTCAAGAAATAATCAGTCTTAGCCAATAACATTTATGTACAAAAATGTTTCATTTAGCATTATTCAAAATGGTAAAAGATTTTAAATAAAAATAAGGAAAACAATATGTGTCCATAAGTATAAAACAGCATTCCACCATTAAAGGACATTATAAAACAATTTTTTTATTAAGGGCATAGTTTTTTAATTCTCAAAAATATGTCTTATTGTGCTTGGTACATGTATTGTGCTTGGCACAATTCAGGGTACTGAGTTACAAACCATAAGCAAAATAAACAAGCTCGGGCCCTTGTAAAGTTTACATTTTCATGGTGGGAACATGTAACAAAGATAAGCAAATATAGTGGGAAGTATCGGGTAAGCAACAAACAAGGTAAGGGGACAGAGAACAGCAGGGATGCTGCTATTTCAGGATGTTTGAAGATACAGTCAGACATGTGACTATCAACATTTCAGACACAGGAAATAGTACCTTGCAGGGATCGGAATTGACACTGACTGAGGTTGGCATTCAAAATGAGTGGATGAATAAATTAACGACACGATTCACTCATGCTCTGATGTTTAGACTTGCTGAATTTTATCCATCATCTGTACAGAGACGTGTATTACAAATTATAGCTGGCCCCAGGCTTAAATTAATTAGCTGAGTGCCTGTCATATGCCATACTTTTCCTGAATTCTTTTAAATTCTTCTCACAAATCTACAAATTAGGTATTACTCAATTCCTTTTATTGGCAAGGGAATTAAGGAGTAGAAAACTTAGATTCTACCAGCAGAGGTACAAATCCCAGATTCAAAGTTAGGTCACATGTGTTTCTGATATAAAACTCACTCTGCCTCAGTCTTTCATGATTAATGCAGCTATGGACATTTGCATGTTTTAATTAAATAAAAAGTAAGATTTATCCCAGGTATGGATTTGTCAAGAGAGCTCAGACATGATCATTTGCTACAGAAACAAAATAATTTATTAGAAATTTGATATATGCAATTTATCACAGAGAACACTCCCAAAGATGCTAGCTGTCAAATATGCCATTTCTAACATAGATATCTAAAAATACATTGTGTTCCCTAAGGGACTTCAACAACTAGGGTTACTGCTTACTTTTGTATTCTTGTATAGCAGATCAGTTTACAAAACAGTCTAAAAGAATATTGAAATTTGAGACTTTATAAAGACAGGTAACAGCTTTTTAAAAAAAATTGGCAAATTCACATTTAATTGTAAATTATATAACGTATTTAATATATGGAGGCTCCTGGGTGGCTCAGCCAGTTAAGCATCCAACTCCTGATTTCGGCTCAGGTCATGATCTTGTGGATTTGTGGGATCGAGTCCCGTGTCGGACTCTGCTCTGGCAGCGTGGAGCCTGCTTGGGATTGTCTCTCCCCTTCTCTCTGCTCCTCCCCTACTCCCGCTGTCTCAGTCTCTCTCAGAATAAATAAATAAATAAATAAATAAATAAATAAATAAATAAATAAATTTTATAGGTATTAATATGTGTGTGTGTAGAGGTATAAAGAAGACCTGAGACTTCTGCTTTCATTGTATCAAATTTTATGTCACCCAAATATTGTGTGACAAGCAAACCAGAAAAGTTGAATAAAACATCAAACCTGCTTGACAGTATTTTTGGTGATGGCATGGAAGTAAGGACATAGAGGGGTGAAATCCTGAGGGAAAGAGGAAGGCAGAGATGAGAGTAACATTCAACTCCACTTTACCCAACGAGGCGATGGAGAAGTCACATAGCCAAGCAGACCTTGGGCAGTTTTGAGCTGCTCATGGAAAAGCTGGAATCTGGGACCACCTTGAGCACTTCTCGTTCCGTTAAGTAAACGCATATTTTCATCCACGATCACTTCTGTTCAGATGACTTTTTAAAAACATTTCTTGGGGCACCTGGATGGCTCAGTCAGTTGAGTGTCCGTCCGGCTCTTGCCTTTGGCCCAGGTCATGATCGCGTGGTTCATGGGTTCAAGCCCTGCGTTAGGCTCCACACTGACAGTGAGGTCCTGCTTGGTACTCTCTCTCTCTCCCTCTGCCTCTACCCCTCCCCCCCCCCATGCTCTCTGTCTCTCAAAATTAATAAATAGGGGCGCCTGGGTGGCTCAGTCGGTTAGGCGTCCGGCTTCGGCTCAGGTCATGATCTTGTGGTCGCCAGTTCGAGCCCCGTGTCAGGCTCTTTGCTGACTGCTCAGAGCCTGGAGCCTGTTTCAGATTCTGTGTCTCCCTCTCTCTGACCCTCCCCCCCTTCATGCTCTGTTTCTCTCTGTCTGAAAAATAAATAAACATAAAAAACACTTTAAAAAATTAATAAATAAACTTTAAAAATGTACAAAATACAAATTTCTTACAGTGTAGCTGTGTTGGTGATGAATTCCATCAAATTTTTTACATCTGAAAACATTTTTATTTCACCTGTGTTCTTGAAAGGTCCCCTCACAGAAGTCTAATAGGACAGTATTTTCCCTGTCACTCTAAGGTGAACTGTCACTATCTTCTCTTCTGCATGACTTCCTGCCGGAGATCGCCTCCTGTCACCATTTTTGTTGTCCTATCCGTAATACGTTCTTTTTTCTTCTGGATGCTTTTAAGAAAGATTTCTTCTTTGTCACTGGTTTTGAACAATTCGATTAGGGTGTACCTTGATGTCATTTTATGTATATTCTTTGTGCTTGAGTGTCATTGAATTTCTTGGATCTGTGGAGCCATATATATATATATATAGAGAGAGAGAGAGAGAGAGAGCATATATATATATATATATATATTTTTTTTTTTTTTTAATCAAATATGGAATACTTGTGATCTTTATTTGTTCCAGTATTTTTTCTACCCTCTCCTCTCTCTTTTGGGGACTGTAGCTACACATATATCAGGTTGCTCAGAGTTGTCCCAAACTTCTCTGATGCTGTTTATTATTCTTAGTTGTTTTGTTTGATTTTCTTTACGGTTCATGTTAGATAGGCTCCAATGCTGTGCCTTCGAGTTTACTAATCTTTTCTTATGTAGCGTCTCATCTATACCATCATCTCATTCTCTGGATTTTCCAGCTCAGACATTACAGTTCCATCTATAAATACCCACCTTGGCCTTTTTTTTTTTTTTTTTCTGTATCTTCCATGTCTCTATGTAAGTTTTTGAACATACAGAATACAGTCCTGAGAACTGTTTTAATATGTGTTTCTTCTCATGTAACATCTGTGTCAGTTCAGGCTTGGTTTTAACGGAGACATTTTTCTCCTCTTTATGGGTCACATGATCCTACTTCTTTGCAAGTCAGGTAATTTTTTTTTTATTGTTGCTGGACATTGTGGATGTTACTTAGTTTGGTACTGGGTATTTTTGTATTAAATATTTGGAATTAAAGTATTTTGTATTTCATAGAATATATATACACATATTATATATGTACAATAAGTATATATATATTGTTTGTATATATTCATAAGTATACATATATTCTATGTGCACATATTTGTAAGAATATATATATTCTATATGTAGAATAAGTAGAACATATTCTGTATGTATATATTCTACTGTAGTGTACATGTTCTTGACCTTTGTTAAATAATGCAGTTAAGTTACTTAGAGATAATTTGATCCGATTGGGTTTTTTTTTTTTTTTTATTTTAGAGAGAGAAAGCTGAGAGAGTTAGTGGGGGAGAGGAGCCGATGGGGGTGGGGAGAGAGAGAGAGAAAGAAAGAGAGAAAGAGAATCCCAAGCAGGCTCCACAGTGTCAGCACAGAGCCTGACACGGGGCTTAAACCCAAGAATCATGAGCTCATAACCTGAGCTGAAATCAGCAGTTTGTGGCTCAACGGACTGAGCCAGCCAGGTGTCCCAGGCGGGTCGTACATTTAAGGTTTAGGAAGTATGAGCAGTGCTCAGTCAAGGCTAGTAATTCCCCAGTGCTTAGTAAAGATCCTGTGTTTACCCTGTGTCATGCCCTGTGAGTCATGAGGTTTCCAGTATGCGGGGGATTAGGCAGCACCCCAGGCCTTCTGTGGGTGCTGGGACTCACCTCTCTGGTCCTTTCAGGCGCTGTATTTATTTTCCCAGCCCCAGGCAGTTTCCCCAAACACCTCTCATATCACTGGGACACCTGATCATTCCATTGCCTGAACAGCAGAGGGGGATCCTCTTTGGGTCCCCGGAGCTCTTTCTGTGTGAAGCGCTCTCCTCTCTGACACCTTCTGACAAATTCTAGCACCTCAGTGGGCCTGGACTTGACATCTTCCATTCAGGAAGGTCACTACGATGTGCCTTGGACCCACCTCCAGGCACTGCTGCCTGGAAGCTTCTTTAGTGCAGTAAGTTGAGGCAAAGAGCTAACCTCTGTTGTTTCCAGTATCATTTTCCTCATCACCCGAAGCCCAGTGTTTTGCAAACCATCATGTTATATATTCTACATGTTTTTTTATTGTTTTTGGGGCGTGGGTATTCCACGTCGGCCAGAAGTATAAGTCTCGAGGTAGGAATTCAGGGCAAGATTTAATTGCATCAGCCAAGATCCACTGTTCTCCAAATCTGATCCTGATTCCTACAAAATACGTTTCTTCAAGGAGACTCTTCACTGTATATTCAGAAGCACCTTTGTGTGTTTCCTGGTGTCATTCAGATGAAGCTTTAGTGTGGTTCCCTGCACCTTGGAATGTGTTGCGTTCACACCCATCCAGTCTTACTGACTTTTCTTTTTCTCCTGTTAAGTGGTTATAATTTTAACCACCAACCAGGACATGCAGATTGCCTTGCCTCTCTCAACTTGTCACAGGAGAATATCTCCTCCACATGAGAAAAAAAAAAAAAAAAAAACAAGTTTCTTTTTTGCTCCTGAAACTGGCAATTCTTTCACGGGCACTCTGAGTTTCTAGGCTTTTTTCAGTGGTCTGATGTCCTCTTCCTTACCTTGCTTGTTTGAGTACACTAACCTCTGCCTGTGCACGCCCATGGGTGCGTGCGTGCGTGTGTGTGTGTGTGTGTGTGTGTGTGTGTGAAGGTTAAAAGTGTTAAGTCACTCATTTTCAAAACTGTTTTTTCTGTGTAATCACTCACTCTCACTAAATCCTTTTTTTTTTTTTTTTTTGCTTTTGCCTGACATTGCTAGGCTTTTTATAGTAGGAAGGTGTTTGCAATTAATTTAATTTGGTTCTGAAAATAAGAAGCCCCTTCTTTATATTTTCACATATGGATAGCTTAATTTTCTGCTGACTATGAAGCATCCATACACACCAGTCCTGAATGATAGGAAGTATTCCCACAACAGCAAAATTTTAAGACATTCTGAAATAATAGTGACCCAAAGTCTCTTGCCTAAGTAGTTTATAAGCAGGGAAGTGTGCCTCTTTGGTTTATGTGTATGTTTATGTATGTGTATGTGCAAGTGTGTGGTCTATAAAATGATGCTTTCTTTTGAAATTATAATTAAGAAGAATAGGGAAAATACAAAATTCAGTGAGAAGTCATAGGTGTAAGTTAAGAAAGAAAAAGATTGAACTCATTTTAATGATCTGGCCAAGGTTTAATTTTTAGCCTCAGCTTAGCAAAAGGCCAAAAAATACAATTAACTAATGATGTTTAATATATTAATAAAATGATGTGCATCATTTCTAAATAGAAGCTGGAGAAATAGGAACTAAAGCTAAGAAGTGAAAAGGATTCTAACCTTAGAAAAATATAATCTAATGAATAGTAGAAGAAATATGATTTGAACTAGATATGAAATATAGTAAGACTGGAGAAAAAGCATCTTTGGTGGTAATAGACCACCAGAAAAAAAATTTGGAGGAAAGATATTTGATAAATTGCATCTAGTGATTTAAAAAGACATAACATGAGACATTTCTAAAAGTCAGTAATAAACCATTCAATATCTTACAGTTGGGCAATACAGTTTTGATAAATAAAAGAATTTCAAACTGATCACATTTTTATTAAGGGTGTAGATACTATTGTAGCATCTGTAACTAGAAAGATAACACTGGAACTTCAGGTTTAAAAACATATTTGAAATTGATACGTTCATTTCTTCTACATGTAATATTCCTTTAAATATTTGTATATAACAGTAATCTATGCAGGGTTCTGAGCTATTTTGTTTCCTCTAAAAAACTCATTGAGAAAAAGTTTTCCATAAAATTGAGATTACTATGTATATATCATCACCTGTGAGTGTTGGCTTTTTTATGGCTCCCCTAGAAGTGGGTACAAAGTCATTCTGACACAAGACTTAATACCTCAGATGACATTTGCTTTACCATTTCCAATGGAATTTGATATAAAACAAGTACCAGTAACATTTCTAAACAATATGAAGCAGATGCACAAATTCATTAAAAGTTAATGAAATGAGTAAAAAAAAATGATGTAAAAAGGAAAGGGAAATAGTACCTTCCTCAATAACGACATGGAAAATAAAAATGTATATATTGAATGTAAAAATGTAAGGTTAATTTTGAGTTAAAACTTATGGCTGTGACACAAGCCTGCTTTAATATCTGCCTGAGTCTTCCTAGTTCACATTTTGGCCAAGTAAGTTCACTTCCAAGAAGGGGCTTTAAGAAATTAAGCAACAATGGGGGCGCCTGGGTGGCTCAGTCAGTTAAGCGTCCGACTTCAGCTCAGGTCACGATCTCGCGGTCCGTGAGTTAGAGCCCCGCGTCGGGCTCTGGGCTGATGGCTCAGAGCCTGGAGCCTGTTTCCGATTCTGTGTCTCCCTCTCTCTCTGACCCTCCCCCGTTCATGCTCTGTCTCTCTCTCTGTCTCAAAAATAAATAAACGTTAAAAAAAAAATTTTAAGAAATTAAGCAACAATGATTGCGAGATCTGTGTAAGATGATACTCCCTTTCATGCACTAATATTTATAACAGCAATTTTGAAAATAATCTCAATATTAGAAATTTCAAATGATTAAAGATGATGGAGGCAGAAGGGCAATTCAGAGGCAATGGGAAGGCACACAGGTAAGATGTCATGGCAGGAAGCACAGCCCCTTAGAGGCCAGCCCCGGGCCAGGAGGGCATCTGGGCAGGCAGTGGCTTCGAGCAGCCAGGAGTTAGGCTACACAGAATGTCCTAGACCGGAACATGCATCTCAGGGGCCTTTGGAGTATTGTCCTTTGCAGTGCCATCTAGACGGGAAGCTCCAAGCCTAGCGTGGCCCCATGCAGGCCCGTCCTTTTTGTCCCCTCAGGGATATTCTCTAGCCTTCTGGTCCTCCACAATCCCGCATGAGATAGACCAGATGCCCCAAGGACCCAGACTCATGCCTGTGGGCTTTTTCCTGGACCGTACAGCTTCTCCATGGTTTCAGGAGAGCAGTAGGCAAGAGGATTGCTTCTATAGGCCCATACTTCTTTCATGGAATGGGGACAATTCATGTGTGCAAGAGATGCTGACCTGCAGAGACCTACGTTTAGAACCAAGCAGGGTTCAGGGCTCTGGGCAACTGGCAGTTCGCTGGCTTCAGCCAAATGTGTGGCCAGTGTACTGGCTCCTGCCGCTTTGCCTTCTGATGTCTGTGCTGCCCCTGTGCTGCATGTGAGGGCTTCAGAGAGTCCATCACCCCGGTATCACTTTGCAGGTTCTTCATCATATGTCAGGGACTCCTCCTCGAAAGTCTCAGTCTGTGTTCTCCACAAGCATTCATGACCGCCCAGTCTTTCCAATCCGTGTGCTCTCTTACCATTAAATGATGAGATGTCGTGCTTTTCCTGGTGGGTCTTAAGACATACAAGGTGAGAGACAGACATTCCTTGTCCAAATGGGACCATTCTTCTTGCTCTGTCCAGGACCCCTCATCTACCCTCCCTATGGTGATATTGTGTGGAAGGCAGGAAGGCAAGGGACATGGTAACATTGAGAGGGATTTTATTCTAGAAGTGCAGTGACTACAGCCTACAGAGTTCAAAAGAAGGATATGCTGTTCTATATTTTTACTAGAAAATTCTGTATGGCCATATGGCCATAAAATGAATCATCGTTTCTATTTTTTCTGCACCCTCTGGGGAAGACTAGCATTTATGGGTACTTTCAATGAAACACAGTAACAAACTTGGAGAGAGTCATTGGAAACCAATATTCATGAGGGGCAGGATGGATGGTACAGTGTCATGAGAAATTATGGAGTCAGCAATAAATAACTTATTAAGCACTGCAGAGACAAGATCATGTATATTGCTTTAATATAAACAGGTTCAGGGGGTGCCTGGGTGGCTCGGTCGGTTAAGCGTCTGACTTCGGCTCAGGTCATGATCTCGCGGTCCGTGATTTCGAGCCCCGCATCGGGCTCTGTGCTGACTGCTCAGAGCCTGGAGCCTGTTTCAGATTCTGTGTCTCCCTCTCTCTCTGCCCCTCCCCTGTTCATGCTCTGTCTCTCTCTGTCTCAAAAATAAATAAACGTTAAAAAAAATTTTAAAAAATATATAAACAGGTTCAGAAGTTCCTGTTATGAGTAATAATAACATTGTTCCTTTCTCCCGAGAGATAGGAAACTAACCAAGAATGGTGCATTTGATAATAAACAACAGGAAAAGCTGGTTCTTGGATGTGAATGGGATGGACAGTTTGAAGAATATCTACATGCATTGATTTGACAATAAACAAATACATATGTGCCTCTACCCATTTTTCTAAGTCTTCATTGATATATCTCTATACCTTATGTGAACCCATGAATTTTCTACATAATTTAAATCATATTATTTATATATGCAGAGCCCCCACATGAATATTTTTCTGGGACCCCACAAAACCTTTTGGTGTCCTTGTGGCTACACACAGGGGGCTAAGCAAATAAGGAACGATATTGAGTGTAATGGAATCCAGGCTTCTTACTCTTGGAAAAGAGTGTTCAAAATATGGAAAGAGGCAAATCTAGAATGAACTCTGTAGTATTGCATTAGAATTGGTGGTGCTGTATAATCTCATGGATTTCAGTGTATAAAGAGAACTATGAATTGGGTGGAGAGGTAGTTGTTTATAATAGATGTAAATGTGTGTGTATTATAGTTCTGTACAATGTGAAGGCCTCTGAAAAATGACATATTTTAGCAATGAACATGCCTAGAGCATAGGTCTTGGTTGCTAATTATGTTCTGCAGTTAAATAATCTAGAGCTTCCTGATAAAAAAAAAGTGATTGATTCAGACCTGGGGAAGAGAACATTCCAGATGAACATAGAGCATGCGATTGTGCCCAAAGTAAGAAAAAAAGCCCTCAAAAATGATGAGGACATGACAGACACCAGAGTTAGATTAAAGGTGCTCATAATAGCCAAATGGAAAACAATTTGAGCAGGAAATACATAAGAACAATAATGGGTTATAACACATTGAATAAATTAGGTATGTAAATAAGTGAATAGCTAGAAGAGACCGCTGTTTCTTACAGTAAGATGCCAAAACTGTAGAAAGATTGTTGGAATCACACAATCACTATGTGGTGGTCATTATAGTAAAATGTTAGGCAAGATAAAACCGTCAGTGGAGTCTAAAATATTGGAGAGTGTGGGATGAGGAACAGCATTTTATGTAGCCTCAGAATATTTCCTCACAAAATATTTATTGTTTACAGAGGGAAAACATGTAACTTTACACTAGAGATACTGAGAGATTCTTTCTTCCCTGAGTGACTCCAGTAAGGGTATCAGTAATGGGACAAATGACCCTTGTTGCCACAGTGGAGGGAAGCACTAAAAGTATGTTCATCAGTCTTGTGATATTCTAGACAAAAGTGCATGATGTGGGTCCAGTCATGAGGAAACATTGAACAAAACCACTTGGTTGACAGGAACCTAATGGGAGATTGTTCTTGAAGTCAGATTGCAAGTTATGTGAAGTTACACTCTCCATAAAGAAAAACAGAAAAAAGGGATGATAGTCCATGTTGTGACTTTTGCTGTCAACTTTGTTTTTTATGCTTTGACTCTTTTGGACATGGAGAGTCTATTAATCTTAGAGCTAAGCCCTTTTGTTAATATAGTCATCTTTTCTCTTTTTCAAATTTATTGTTACTACATTGTAGTATCCTGTTACGAGTTGGTAGATAGTCTCCTATCCAACTGAGCCATGTCTGCAGTGATCATTCGTCAGTTTTGATCTGACTGGGAGGTATCTGATGGAAACATTTGGCAGGTCCAAGTCAGGTCCTACTAAGTCAGGTTGGGAGTTCAAGATCCCATCTCCTACTGAAGAGTGGGCAGGACAGTCTGCTGAGTGAACATCACATAGAGGACCAGAGATCTTTCCCAGGAAGTAACAAAGACCAAGAAAGTTACCCACGTTAGGAGGAACAAAATAGGATAGACAAGATAATTCTACAGCATTGTTTCTCTAATTTACCATGGCAAAGATTCATCATCAAAGAGTGTGATAACAGTGTGGCTTCACTGGGCCCCACCTCCACAAATGTGGATCCTATAAGTCTTGTCTGGTACTCAGAAAAGCGTCATTATTATCAAGCTCTTAGGTGACGTTTGTTCCCACATTAAGTTATAGAACCAATGTCATAATATCTTGTAAAGCCCATCCAGCCATTGTTAATATTGCCATCTTTCCTTGTCTTTGTGATTTCTGGGAAGAATCTCTGGGAGGAGCCTCTGCATGGTTTCCACTCAACTAAATACTTCCTCACCAGTAAGAGAAAGGGCTACGTGTGCAGGTAATGGACCACACTTTAAAAAGCTATTCGTTGGGCCCAGTTTAAAGTAGGTGTTATGAGCAATAAATATATGAGATCGAAAGCAAACTTCTCTGTGTGGTTCCCCATATCATCCCAGCAAAACCATTTCTGACAAAGTCCCTGCTTCCCAAGGCTCCATACCCCCACGCCTTGGATGTTTCATGACCCTTTTCAGCTAGTTTCTAGCACATCGGATTTTACTCATGTGTTTCACAAAATTGTAAGTCTTCATCTCTCCGACAAGCAGGACCTATGACAGTGCCTGATGCACACCAGATGCCGTCAAATTATGTGTTAAACTCTAAGAAACATTCATGTGCGCTTGTATTTGGTTTATCTCATTGCATAACCAATCACACAAAGTTAGCCTAAAATAAAACACAGTTTTCATGGGAATTTTGCATAATTTAGTCAGTCCTCTGCTCAGGGTCTCATAAGGCTAAAGTCATGATGTTGCCTGAGCACGTCCTTATCTGGAAACTCAGCTGGGGAAAAATACACTACCAAGCTCCCTTCAGTAGGTGGGAAATTCATTTTCTTGGAGTTGTAGGACTGAGGTCCTAGTACTGCTTGTCTTGCTATCTGTTGGTCAAGGTCTGCACTCAGTTGTTAGAGGCCAGTCTCTGTCCTTGCCACACAGCCCCTTCCATCAGCCTTTCTCATATGCAGGTATACCCCAGAGATAATGCAGGTTCTGTTCAAGATCACCACAATAAAGCAAGTAGCTCAATAATGTGAGTCAAACGAAGGTTTTGATTTTCTGGTACATGTAAGAGTTATGTTTACATTACACTGCAGTCGATCAAGTGTTCAATAGCATTATGTTTTATTTTTTTAATTAAAAAATGTTTTTAACATGTATTCATTTTTTGAGAGACAGTGCATGAGTCAGGGTGGGGGGGGGGGGGCGGGCACAGAGAGAAAGGGAAACACAGGAACTGAAGCAGGGTCTAGGCTCTGAGTTGTCAGCACAGAGCCCAACGCGGGGCTCGAACTCACGGACCGCAAGATCATGACCTGAGCTGAAGTCGGATGCTTAACCGACTGAGCCACCCAGGCACCCACAATAGCATTATTATTTTTTTTTAAGTGTACCTTCATTAAAAAATACTTCATTACCAAAAAATGCTAACCATCATCTGAGCTTTCAGCAAGTCAATCACTGATCACAGATCATCGAAAAATATAATAATTAAGAGGGGCACCTGGGTGGCTCAGCCAGTTGGGTGTTCAACTTTTGATTTCAGCTCAAGTCATGATCTCATGGTTCATGGGATCCAGCCCCATGTCAGGCTCCGAGCTGATAGTACCGAGCCTGCTTGGGATTCTCTGTCTCCCCTTCTCTTTTCCCCTCCCTTACTCTATCAAAATAAATAAAGAAGCCTAAAAAAAATTTTTAAAGAAATATAATAATGAAAAAATTTGAAATATTGGGAGAATTGCTAAAACATAACTGACACCCAATGTTTTCCCTTCCCTCTACTTGTATAGATAATAATCATCTGACTTAGAGTGAGTGCTTGCTTTGACCAGGCACTGTCCTACTGTATATGTGACCCCATCTTAAATAAATCACATAAACCTTACTGTTACTGTCCCTACCATACCAGTTACGAAATCTAAGCTAAGAGAGGTAGGTATAGGATATGTATTTTGATTCCTTTCCACTACATATCTATTCTTTAAAAAATATATGTATATATCTGACTCATTTTGAATTTAGTTTCTATCCTTATATCTGTTCTTTATTACCTTTCTTGATCTTTCCAGAACTCACATTTGAGGTTGTGTATTAAAGAGATTGAAATAAAGATTATTTTCTTACTGTGTTTGCCCATAAATCCATGTTTTAAAACGGACTATTTTGTCAACTCTGGCAGTATACAATTGAAGGTGAACTTTGTAAAAGAATAAAGACATCATTTTGTTTCTAAGACACAGTAAGGTATTCACTATGACAAAAAGAATTCATATTCACTGACCACCTTTAAATTCTCAGAGAAATGTTTAAAGCCCAGATTAACTGGACAATTAATAATGTTTCCTTAAATTGAAACACTAAATTTTGAGTGTATATAATTAACTATACATAATTAGTTTTCAAGAGTAAGCAACTGAATTCTGCTTTTATAGGTGTGCTTCTTAGGACAAATATAGAAAAATTGTTTTTAATGAATATAAATATGCACACAAAAGTAATTTTCATTAGGTTGTATATTAGGATAAATAGGCATATAAGTGAATGATATTTTATTCTACATGTAATAAATTTTAAAGTACACAATATTACTGGGCAAAATATATATCTATGGGAAATTTAGTGAGAAATACTTTGCACTTAATGTGCATATAAAAAACTTTACATGAGCTAGTTCCCACAGCTAAATAAAAGTAGATCAATATATGAATTGGGACCCCATTACCCTTCCTATTATAAACTTAAGTTTATAACTTAATCATTTACAAACTTATGTAAGATTTCTATTTCCACATTGCTAATATCAGTAGAAGAGAGAATACAAATGTTTTGGCTAAACCTTTATTCCTTTAATGAGTACAACATAAATGGAAACAGAATCTAAATTCCAGGAACTTCAGTAAAAGTTTACTGAAACAAATTTGTGAACTGAAATAACAAAAGATGAGTTACATGTGTACAAAGCATAAACTCTAGTGTTTAATTTAAAGCTGATAAATTTTGGATACCCAGATCATGACATTTTCTTCCTCCTGAAACAGTAATAAACAAATTCTGATATGTTTTGTTTTGTTTACCATGGCATATATGTTATTTTTGTTAAGTATGATAAAAAGTAGGCCAGTTTTTGCTGATGTCTGCTCCTTTAGCAACTCTTGACCACTTCTAATAACTCCAAAACGTAGTTCTCTGATTAAATGAGCAAGTTTCAGTTGCCCTGAGACATATTTTGGGGGCCTATGGATGTGAACTAAATGTGGCATATTGTCTAATCCTCTGTGTAATGCTTAGTCTACATTTTCTATTTGTTTATTCAACAAATGTGGACACGTTTCAACAAAGGTGTCACGTTATGGAAAGTGCTAGAACCATAAAAAACAGCTTGCTTCTTGTCTCCAAGACTTTAGGTTTTGATGGTCTACAGGTCTCTATTACAAATATCATTACACCAGGTGACACAGTGATTCCCCTGAAGTGAAAGTCGACTGCCACCGGCCACTTTGGGCTTCTCATGACACTGATTAAACAGGCCAGGCAGGGATCTAGGGTAATCAACCTGATCCAACTGAAACTGAGTTGGCTACATGATTGGGGTGAGAAGGAATCAGGAGCCTGTACTTTATCCATCCCATATCTTGTAGTTCAAGTAGATAGAAAGCTAAATAACACTAACCTAAACACATCTAAGCAATTCAGGCAGGACAGCTGGTGGCCCAGAATCTTCAGGGATGAAGGGTTGGTTCACCTCACCAGGCAAAGAACCACAACCACAACCCTAGCTACTCACTAAGGGCTAAAGGAACATGGAGTGGCTTGTTGAAAAGAGTAGTGATAAAAACAGCTACAATTATGTGACTGGTTACAGAAATGAGAACTATAATAATTATGATGATCTCCTCTTTATTTTGATATGATTATGTTTATATATATGAATTATTTTTGTGTATTGTCACTCTTCTTTTTATCATCTGATGTAATAGTACATGTATATATATGTATATATTTAAGTGAGAGGATATCACAGGGGGAATATGAATCAGTAAGATCACCCAAAGACAAAAGAGAGATTTCTTTATACTTATATTGTTAGCACGTTTTGCCTTTCTACACTGGAATTAATTAGTTTCTATCTTTCCTGTTATCAAATTCCTCATCTTTCTTGAGCTCTATCAGAGCAGTCTTTATAATCTGCCTTAGAATTTCTCACGCACACATCTGTCTTCTCAATATCTCTCGTGCCCTGGGATTACAGGAACTAGGTCTTACTTATCTTTGTTTTCCTCACAGTGGTTGGCATAATTTCATCTAAAGTAAATGTTCAGTTAATGTTTGTTATATGGAAACATTTAGCGTTTAAACTGTCAGCATGTACATACATCATTAATTTAAATTAATCTAATCTGTGACTTTTGTATTCCAGGATTTTTTTTTTTTTTACTGTTTAATTGCATGATGTCATCACCGTTATTAAATGATGATCAGATTCTAGAATGTGAACATTAGGATACATATAAAGCTTCTATATCATAAGAATTAATTTATGAACAAATGCCGAGTTTTGTCATTATTTTAAATTAATTTTTCTGCTTACATGACAGGAATATGGTTGAAGATATTAAATTCAAGTGATTATTTTCATTGACTGATAGCACTTGATGGGGATTTAAAATAAATCCTCAAAAGATAGACTTACTGATCATTGAGGAATTCTTCTGGAATATGATTAGTAAGCTAGCGATTCACTCTACACATAACTGTTTTGAGCAAGAGGGGAGGGATAGGACACTTGGCAGGCATTGTGAGCCACTGGTCTTCACTAAACCCTTATTTGGTCTCATCCCTGTTTGGAGATATCTGATATCCTGGAAGGTTTTATCACCAGGACTCATGGCCAAATAAAACGAATTTCTTGAAAATAAGCATCAGTGGATACATTAATTAAGTGATTTGTATTAATAACTTCAGTCAGTACACCCCTCATTCACAATTTCTTCTCTGCAAATGGGAAAAACCCCTTACCCAACCAAGAGACCCAAGATCCTTGAGCGCCAAAATCATGTTGCCTTATCCACTCAAATGTAATGGGCGTTGCCTTAGATAAGATTCCCTAGATGTGGGGTCTGAGCAGGGTTTTAGGTACATGAGATTTACTGGAGGAGTAGGCTCAGGAAAAAGGGAATGAAAGAAGCATGATAAAGCAAGGGGAACAGGTAAACGAAGACATGGGCTCAGCTGGAGTCTAGAGTGTAAATGGAGCCTTTTAATGTTGGGGGGTCACCATCCATGTGCCCCTCCCATCTGGTGTTCACTGACTGCAGACTGTCCAAGGCCCGGGGGTAGGTGGCTGTTAAATGGGCTAAAAAGCTGGGTTGGCTCATATCCTCTAGGATATGACATCAAGATGGGATCGGCCATGCAAGATAAATACTGGGGAAAAAATCCGTGAGGGGAAAATGGGGAGTCCTGACCTTTGTGAAAACAGGACAGGAAGGGAGATTGGGAGACATGACAACTAAACACAGTGTTCACTGAGACAGAGAAAGACCATTAGGTTAAAAACTTAAGTGTAGGGGTGCCTCGGTGGCTCAGTCAGTTAAGCGTCCGACTTCGGCTCAGGTCATGATCTCGTGGTCCATGAGTTCCAGCCCCGTGTCGGGCTCTGTGCTGACCGCTCAGAACCTGGAGCCTGTTTCAGATTCTGTGTCTCCCTCTGTCTCTGACCCTCACCCATTCATGTTCTGTCTCTCTCTGTCTCAAAAATAAATAAACATTAAAAAAAATTAAAAAAACCTTAAGTGTAATTAGCTCTCTATGGATGCTATAACAAATGACTGTAAACTTGGTGGCTTAAAGCAGCACACATTTATTTTTCTTACACTTTTGTAGTTCAGATGTCCAAAGTGAGCCTCACTGAACTCAAATCAAGGTGTTGGCATGAGAATACACTCATTAACCCTTCTGAGGCTTCAGAGATTGCTCCCAAAGCCAGAGAGGGAGGATTGGGTGCTCCCAAAGCAGAGAAGGTGGATTGGGTGCTCCCAAAGCAGAGGGTGGATTAGGTGCTCCCAAAGCCAGAGAGGGTGCTCCCAAAAGCAGAGGGGTGGATTGGGTATTTCCAAAGCAGAGAGGGTGGATTGGGTCCTTCCAAAGCCAGAGAAGGTGGGTTGGATGCTCCCAAAGCCAGAGAGGCTGGATTGGGTCCTCACATTGCATCTGATTGCTTCTGCTGCTGTCACCTTCCACATTTAAGGGTCCCGTAACTACCCTGATCTCACCAGGAGAATCCAGAAGAGCTCTATTCTAAGGTCAGCTAGTTAGCAATCTCAATTTCTTCTGCAACCTAAATTCTTCTTTGCCATATAACCCAATATATACACAATTTCTTGGGGTTGGGGTGTGTACTTCCCTGGGGGACATTAGTCTGCCTACAACAGTAATAGATCTAAAACAGTTATAGAATTCAGTTAATAATAATGTGTCAGTATTGATTGATTAGTTGTGACAAACATACCCTACAAATTTAAGACGTTAATAATAGAGGAGGC
The DNA here is from genome assembly GCF_024362965.1 of Panthera pardus. NCBI lineage: Eukaryota > Metazoa > Chordata > Mammalia > Carnivora > Felidae > Panthera > Panthera pardus. The sequence continues at coordinate 111,609,227 of NW_026526677.1, read as the reverse complement.
TAGGTGCTGGATAATAAGAATTCTCTGTACATTTCACAATTTTTCTGTATTATCTAAAATTATTCTAAAATAAAATCTTCATTGTTTAAAAGGAGTAGATTAAAAATATATTTTTAGGGGCGCCTGGGTGGCCCAGTCGGTTGAGCGTCCGACTTCAGGTCAGGTCATGATCTCATAGTTCGTGAGTTTGAGCCCCGCGTTGGGCTCTGTGCTGACAGCTCAGAGCCTGGAGCCTGCTTCGGATTCTGTGTCTCCCTATCTCTTTGCCCCATCCCCACTCATGGTCTGTCTCCCTCTGTCTTAAAAATAAATAAAACATTTAAAAAAATTAAAATATATATATTTTTATTTTTTAAACTTTTAGTTTTTATTTTACAAAATTAGGTGATATTTTTTGTTTCACTTGTATTGTCAAAGCACAATAAAGTTTAAGAAGAGTGTTTACAAATCAGGATTATTAAAAGAAATACCAAGGTGGTGAAAGTGTAGAAATGGTGCCCTATAAGGACTCATGAAGCAATTGATATAAGTGGATATTTTTAGGCTGGAAAGAAAGGAAAACAAAATATGATAATCATTAGAGTTGACATATAATCTGTATGGACCACTTTTTACAACACTAAATTCCATTTGTAAGAATATTTAGATAGGACATTCCTACATTACATGGACATTTGAACATACTGCCTTCTGTGGTCAAACTTAATATTATTTTTATTTTTTAAAATATGATAGGAAAAGAGAAATTATATGTCACTAATTTTAAGCGGGGGGGGGAACAAGTTCTTTAGAAATACATTTGCAAGCCTATATTACAGAGTGACAGAAAAATGGATTTTGGACCTCACCACAATGTGTCACTCTCAATTACATCCAAGTAAACAGAAACATCTGCCTGTGATGTAAACAGTCTGTTATGAGAGGATTCATCTTGCACCATCAGAGCGTAATAGTTAATATTCATTAGGGACATGCAGATTTTAAGGTTTTGCTTTCTTCCTATTCTCAGAGGTACTAATTATATAGTAAAAGTTGAATGATTCTAGTTTCCAGTTTCTCAAATTAGAAGCTGCCACATGTGTTCTTCTTAAGAATTTGTTTGAAATCTAGTAAACCAATGGTACCATCCCACCTTCTACTTGAATAATAACAGGGATTGCAACACATGTGTACACACACACACACACACACACACAACGTATTAGATGATAATAGAGTATAACCCCAGAGCATGTTAATCGAAGGTCTTTTCTTAGATGAAAACAAGCAGAAGGGTTCGATTCCAAAATCTGAGGGTGAAGCTGGGTTGAGCCTGTTAAGAAAGGTGGGAAAGGTACTGGAGAGCCTGAATCCAGTCCATGGAGCAAAGGCAGTATATTCTGTTCAACAGAATTCAGAATGCAATCAGAAAGACACCAATTGTTATGAAGGTCTAGGACAGGGTCAAATTAGATTGGAGGACCATTGTGCTCAGAACCATTGCACATGGCGGCATATGGTGCAGGGATCTAACTAGAAAGAGTCACCAAGGAAACCAAGTGTGCATATCAATGAAGCAATAAATCATAACAAGACCCATACACCATGATCTGCCTTCAGCAGCACAATGATCACGTAGTTGAATTTGAATGTGGATGCATGGGGAAAAGGCAAGAGGGCTTTGGATGAAGACTTTTGGGTATAGACCACCATGCCTAGAAAATATGAAACATCAAAGACATGGGCAGAGAAATGCCTGGATCAAACTGGTTTAGTACTACTCTAAGCCATGTACAAGACTATATTCCTTATATTTATTCTGTTCGTGGGGAAAACAGGCTTCTTCAGAAGTGCCCTCACTCTCATAAAGATCTTCCTGTCCTCCTCTGGAAGAGAACCTGAAACATTTATTTTTACCAAGGTTTGAATGACCAAAAATCATGGTTAAAAGGACATTTACCATGAAGCAATTTGTGTTTTATTAGGTCAAATCAAAAATATTGATGATTTTTTTTAAATAAGGAAGTATGCAAAAAAACTTCTGTTGAGCAGTCAGCTCTTCCTTGTACCACTACAGTAGTTTACTGTCTTTGTTCAGTTAAATGAGGTCTTGAAATTATACTGTTATTTTCTTTATACCTAAATACATGTAAATGCTCACTAAATTCTTAAATTAGACAACGATTAAAAAATTGCGTTTGTATAAACCAGGATTAATTAATGCTATATGATTCTTGTACCTTCACTTTCGAGAACTCCTCTAGTTGCCAAGTTCACAAGAATATGCATCCCCTGACCCTGCTTACTACCAGCCCACGCCACAGCCTTGGCATGCTTAATAAGGAGTCATATAAGCTCTCTACATCCATGGAGCTATTAGGAACCAAATCCTCAAGGCTGTCCTCCCTAATGTCCTAAACAGGTCTTCCTCTGCTCCCCTTATGACTAACAGACCCACTGAGCCAATGCTCCAGATCTAAGCTGTCAGAGAGTACCGTGTGGCTAATATCCTACAGTAGGCTTTTCACTTAACTGGCTTGAATCCACACTCCCAAGTGCTCATCAATCATATCTGATATCTTCTCTTATGCCCACTAACATCTCAAACTCTTATATTGCTCAAAATTTTCATCATCCTGGGTTTCCTACCTTAGCTGTTGAATAACAACTTTTAACAAATTGGCTAAGTCAGAAACCTCAGTTCCATGACACTGTTCTTTCTCGCTAAATTCCTCCAGTTAGCACAGATTTAAGGAGAAAAATCAATGGCATTTGGTGACAACATTAGAAGCCTGAGAAGCACTCAATAAATGTTTAAGTCCTAGGATCATAAATGGATGCTTGTAAGATATGTACAGTAGTTATCATCAGGGAAAGCAGTCTAAAATGTGAAGAGAACAAGGGTGCTGAGGGAGGTCAAGTGACGTCTCTAAGTGACTGCTTTTAATGGCACAGTTAAACTTCACCTGTCCTTTAGTCCAGATTTTCACTTTAGGAATGCATACCATTGACAGCATCTCTGACAGGTAATCGCTGATGCTTAAAATCTCTCATTGTGGGGGCAGCTATTGTTTCAAGGCAGCTTATTTTATAATTTTGATATTATCCACTCTCTTTTAATTCATTTTCTGGTTTATGTTTCATTTTGGAATTAAAAGCCAGGTATGGGCTTTGAACTTTCTTTAAGTGATATATGGGAGGGTGGGAATTACATTCTCATTAGAAGAGGAAGAGCCCTGAATATGATTGAGAATACCATTCTGCAAGCTTCTTTAATATTAATGACTAACTCACAGAAACACACAAAAACAGCAAACAAGCTTATATTTCAAATTTCACAGTACGTAGAGAAAGGGTCGTCACTTCCTACAGACCACAGACGGCATTTGCCGCCTCCTACATCATGCTTCATTATAGCCTCTGGTCATCATGGTGATGGCAGTTTACCACACATAGTGTACTTACTTGTCTCACTTCTTTTTTAGCATCTCATTCACTTTGGATGCAAACCATTGTGATGTTTTACAGACATTTGTGCATGCCATGCTATAAGCTGACCCAATGTTTGTTTACAGAATCCTATGCCTGTTGGGAAAAAATCCACAGGCAGGAGACGTTCAGCTTACATTCTTATGCATTTCCTCCGTGACTTTTTGTTGATGGGGAATTAGAAAGAGTGCTCATGCTTGGACTTGTTGTTATTGACAAATATTATCAAATGCATGAACAGAAACTATTAGACAGCTGTTGGGTGTCCTGCAGAGAATCGATGAAAATATTTCTTTTACTTGACATAATTCCTTGCATCTTCTCTTGCAAGCAATAGCATTGCATTTAATTATTCTTCACTGTATTCACAGTGCCATGTTTATGTATTCTTTTTGTAATGGAAAGAGCTTTTTTTCCCTTTATAATGAGAAAGGAGATGAGATCTGCCTTCATTTTTTCCCTAAAATATAAAAAGAACAAAACATGTCCATTTCCCTATTTTCTCTCTTGACATTCTCCTTACTTCTAGATATTTTTGCTTGAAAGACCAGCTAAAATACTTGTTTTCGATGCACAAAAATACTGATTCATACTATATTACTGCATGTGTTGGGAGGCATGGAGATTACAGAGGGCAACAGGAATCCTTCATACAAAAACTATGTCTGATGTGCTTATAATGCTTGTCTCTGCTTCACTTTACCCTGAACTCAGGCCAGAAGAGGTGAGCATTGTTTGAAAACACTTCACACCAAACTAACCAACCATAGACTCTTGGGGCTAAAGGTGACGGTTGGAATATACAATAGAACCCCCGAAACATGCAATAAAATGTTGGAGAGAGTTTCTTTGAGTAATTTGGACTTTTAAAAACACCCAGGTATATTGGAGAATTTGAAAGGGCAGTGTGACTACTAAGATACACACTGAGAAGATTCTTATCTTTCGCCTGGGGCTGACCCCTACATTCAGGGCCTGGGTGAGCATTGAATGAACTTCCTGACAGTGAGCCAATCTGCATAGACTGGCAGAGGTGTCTGTTTCTTCCTCTGTAACTTACGTTTTTAGTCTTTGAAATTCAAGGGGATGTCTAAAAATACTAGCTGAACACAAGCTATGGGACAGAGACTTCAATAACCACTTAAAAGAAAGCAAAAAAAAAAAAATTAGTTTTTGAAAGTCACTAAACCAATAGAAAATTATAGGTATCAATAATTAGGGGAAAAAAAGTAAACCCTAGGAAATGGGAAGAATCCTATTTCTATAGTTTCTACACTATAGTTTTCAATATAAAAAAAAAATCCAAAGCCTGCAATAACCAAGAAAGCATGACCCTTCAAAGGAAAAAAAAAAAAAAAAAAACCTGACAGAAACCATCCCTGATGAAGTCACATTTACTAGACAAAAACTTTGAAACAACCCTCTTAAATATAATGAAGGAGCTAAAGGAAAACATGAAAAAAAAAATCCCAAAGGAAATCAGGGAAACAATGTATGAAAATGTGAATGTCAACAGAGATCGAAATTATTTTAAAGGGCCAAATGAAATTTGTGTAGCTGAAGCAATTTATGTGAAAAAAATTCACTAGAGGGGCTTGGCAGCAGATAGAAGCAGGCAGAAGAAAGAATCAGCAAACTTGAAGAGAGGAAGATTGAAATTATTGAATCTGAAGAGCAGCGGAGTGGGGGAAGACTGAAGAAAAGTGAATATAGCCTAATGGACCTGCAAAACACCAAAAAATGGACTAGCATACAAATTGTGGGAGTCCCAGGAGGAAAAAAGAGGGGAAAAAGAAAGAATATTGGAAGAAATAATAGCTGACAATATATCAATCTTGTTTCAGAACAGAATCTCCGAATCCAAAAAACTCAAAAAACTGCAGTAAAATAAACTCTATTAGCCCTGAATGTAGCAAAAGAGACACAACTTATCAAGTACAAGGGATCTGCAACATGATGAACAGCCAGTTTCTCCTCAGGAACCATGCATGTCAGAAGGCAGTGAGATGACATATTTTAAGTGCTACAAGAAAAAAAAAAACTATCAAGAATTCTGCAGTGGGTAAACATGTTCTTCAAAAAGGAGGGAGAAATTAAGACATCCCCAGGTAAATCAAGGTTGATGGAGTTTATTAGTATTAGACCTGCCCTGTAAGATTTGCTGAAAGAGGTCCTTTAGCTTAAAACAAGAGGACAATTGTGATTCAATGCTGTATTAGTAAAGATATGTGGCAATAATAAATACCTAACCAAATAGAAAATTCAATGTAATGATATTTTCAGTTTCTAATTTCACTTTTTATTTCCTACAGGACAAATTTGTGAAAAAATATTATACATTTATATCATTGGGCAATACATAAAGATGTAATATGTGATAATATAAGGAAGGGAGAGCCAAAGCTGTAAAGGAGCAGAGATCTTATAGTCAATTGAACTTAAGTCACTATCAATTTGAACCATAATTTTAGGATGCTTAATATCATCCCAATAGGAGCCATAAAGAAAATGTCTATAAAAACACATAAAAGGAATCGAGAAGGGAATAAAAACCTCTCACTGGGAAAAATTAACTAAACACAAAGTACCATAGTAAGGGAGAAAATGATGGGGAAAAATTGTTAGGTATGTAAAAAATAAATACAAACTTGGCAGAAGTCATCACTTTTATGTAACTACTTTAAATGTAAATGGATTAAACTTTCCGATCAGAAGCCAGAGACTAGAAGAATGGATAAAACAAAAACAACACAACAACCTAATCCAACCATACACTGCCTACATGATGCTTACCTTAGATCCAGAGACACAAATAGTTTAAAAGCAAAAGGATGAGAAAAGATTGCAGACATTTGGTAACCAAAAGGGAACTGGGGTGACTATACTAATATCAGAGAAAATAGATTTTCAGTCAAAAACTGTTACAAAAGATAAAAAAGAGTATTATTGATAAAAGGGTCAAATTATGACAAAATTATAACAATATATACCGCAAAGAATGGAACACCAAAATATCTGAACCAATCATTGATAGAATTCAAGGGAGAAACAGCTCTACAGTAATATTTGAGAACAATGCATCATTGTCTGTAACGAACAAAACCTCAGTACAGAAAATCAACCTATGACTTGAATGCTGTAAATCAACTATATATATGTAAACATAAGTAGACATGGAGAACTAATATGTTCACATATATAAATGTATGTAGAACTAATAAACATATAAAATACTTCACTCACAATAGAATGATATGAATTCTTTTCAAAGGCACATAGAACATTCTCCAAGATAGAATGTAGGTTATTCCACAAACAAATCTCAGTACATTTTAAAAGATAGAAAGCATACAAATTTTCCTCTTTGACAACAGTGGAATGTAGCCAGAAGTCAATGAAGAAAACTGGCAAATTTACAAATAAGAGAATCAAAAGACACACTTTGAAGCATCCCATAAGTTAAAGATATCACAAGGGAAATTAGAAAATACTTAGAGATGAATTAAAACAAGAACATAACGTATCAAAAAGTGATGGGATTTAGCAAAGGCAGTGCTCAGAGGGAAATTTATAGCTGCAAATGCCTTTGTTAAAAAAGAAGAAAGATCTAGAATCAGTAACCCAAAGTTACACCTTGAGGGATCAGATAAAAAGCAAACTAAATCCAAAGCTAGCAGAAGGGAGGAAATAATATGATTAGAACAGAGAAAAATAAGGAATAGAAAAGCAATCAGAGAGCAAATAGAGAGCATCAATGAAACCAAAAGCTGGCTTCAAGAAAAAAGATAAAACTTTAGCAGACTGATGACAGAAAGAAAGAAAGAAAGAAAGAAAGAAAGAAAGAAAGAAGGAGAAACAAAGAAGAAAGAAAGGAAGGAAGGAAGGAAGGAAGGAAGGAAGGAAGGAAGACACATAACTAAAACAAATTCAAATAAAAGCATTACTAGTTTTCTTATATATAATAAAAACATAAGAGCATGAACAAATGTATGACAACAAATTATTTAACCTAGACAAAAGGTACAAATTCCTAGAAACACACAAATTACACAAACTGGCTGTGATGACTATTTTTATGTGTCAACTCTGCTAGATTATTGTGACCATTTGTTTTGTGGAACACTTGTCTAGATTATTTGGTGTTAAAATATTTTTTGGATGCGATTAACCTCTTAAATCCATTGGTCTTAAGTAAAGACGATTAACCTCCACAGTGTGTATTGGCCGTATCCAATCAGTCCAAGGATTGAAGATTGAAGAATATGGTCTCCAAAGAAAGAATTTGCCTTCAGACTGCAACATAGAAATTCTTCCAGTTTCCTGCTTTCGAATCAAGCCTACCAAATCTCCTCCTCCCTGAATTGCCAGGTCTCCAGGCTGCAGCTTACCCTACAAATTTCAAATTTTCCAGTCCCCCCCTCCGCCACAAATCACCAAATTGCATACCCAATGCCTTGAAAGGACTCTCATTTCCTTGCACATTCTTTCTCTATCTTTATCTAGACACACACACACACACACACACACACACACACATATATATATATATATATATAACACACACACACTATTGGTTCTGTTTCTCTGGAAAACTGATTAATACAGATTTTGGTCCTGAGAGTGGTTCCGTAGGAATAGAATCTTAAGATGAGTTTTATGAATGTGTTCTGAGGTGCCTGGATTTGTTTCTATAATATGATTAGTTTTAACTACAGGAATGACTCTACTTCTGGTCATAAAGAGAGCATTGATAGTCCTTGATATGTTGTGGCAAAGGAGATACATAAAATAATACCACTGGATAATTGTAATTAAGTACTTATAAGAAGCCAGGTTTGGATGACCGTGTATTTGCTACCTTAGAATATCAGAGACCCAGGTATAGTGAGATCGACTACTTCAAATTGCACTGGACCAAGTGGGAAAAGAAAAGGATTAATTCATCGATGCTCCAGCACTGCATGAGTGCTCTGAAAGTTTCTATGTCTTTCTTAAAAGAAACCTTTATCTCCTGTAGCTACAGAGCTGAGATACCTGAAAACCAAACCCAGAGTCTCATTCTGCAAGTGGCTGAATTACACCACAAATTGAATTCCCAACCTTGCCCTCTGTTAAAGTGAGAGTATTGATTGGGAAGGAATGGGGCCCTGAAAACCGTAATACAGACTCGCTGAAGCTGCCTCATTGAACCCTCAAATTTGGCTCCATGTTCCCCCGGGGAGATTAAACCTGCTTTGCCTGGAGGAGAAAAAAACCTCAAAACTGTAATGGAAATCCCTGAGGTAGTTGCTTGATTCTTTTCCGGACCGACCCTCATCTTTTTTCTTCTACACATGAATTTCTGAGATGAACCACAGAACTCAGTGAGTTCTGTGGTCACTTTATCGGTAGCCAGAGGGTGGGGGTGGTGGCAGTAACCAGGTGGCAGCATGGCAAGGAGGCCTTGATGACCCTAAGGGACAGCAGTCAAAGCAGTAAGGGACAGTCTGACTTGCAGAAACCTAAGGCATTGGCTAGTTGATCATGGCATTCCTAAAAGTGACATACGTGGGAATTGTGCTAAATTCTTCCTTATCTGTGCAAGAAGAATCTACATCAAGGAAGCAGAAGCCTGACATGAATCATGGAAAGAGTCATGACCGTAGAATCAATTTCCAGACTTGAGCCAGTTTACAGACCCAGGACTTCTGAATGAGACTATGCATTGTAGAAAAGGATATAATCAGATTTTTAAAGAATTACTGGACACTGACTCAGAGTTGACACTAATTCCAGAAGACTCACATTATCACTGGGATCCACCAGTTGGAGTACAGCTTACAGAGGTTATAATGGTAATCGATGGAGTCATTTTAGCTCAGGTTTGTCTCAGATGTTGTAATTTTCCCTCTATGTATTTGAAATCCTATGTTTATGCTATGTTTATGAATGTTTATTTGGACATACTTTTATTTTTTTCTGTTGGCACTTTAAAGACACCTTTTATATGACTTTTTTGTTTTATAATTCAGAAAAAAATTCAGTCACTTTTTAAAGACTCTGTTTCTGTCATGATTCCAAATGTTTTTGTTTTATTTCTGTAAAATCATATGTTGACATTTGTATCTTCTGTTCAATGTTTTTTTGGCATCTTTTTCAACATATCAACCTCCATGTTTGCAAGTACAGAATTAGGAGTGAATTTCAGGACTATCTTGAAATAATTATTCTTCCTTCATGGAAAGTCTATAATTTATCTCATCTTAATTTTCTCTTGATGATATTGTTTTTCATTTCTATTATTTATAAGTGGTTATTTTGATCTCCAGCTATTTTTTATCATTGTTTTCTTTTTCCATTTGTTATGTTTTATTCATTTCTCTGGATATCATTCTTCCCTTTATCTCTGTAACACTGTTATATATGCTTTCTAAAGCTGTCTTTCCTCAACAGTAAATTTCTACATTATTTGAAGATCTAAAGTGGCAAGTTTCTCTCTTTGTTGAGTGATTTTTCTTAAGTTAATTTTCTTTGTTGCACTTTGACTTTATAATTTTGGGGAGGTTCTTCTTTTTTTTTTTTTTTCCTAAATCTTTCCTTTCTCATTTCTCCCTGATGGGTAGCTTTTGATTGCTTCCCCAAGACCCATGTAACCACCTGGTTCAGAACCAGGTCCTTTATGTAATAGCTATGTTGATTGGTTGACTTTCATTGACCTTGTCCTACTGGGCAAGAACTCAATACCAGCCACAGTCCTATCAGTTTTCATGGGTTATGTTCTGATTGGCCTACATTTTATAAAAATGATTAGGTTCCTTTCTTCCTTTATAGTTTGAATTCCTGGATGTCTCTCCTACTTTCTTCCCTAGAGACTAGCATCTCATTGACTTCAGTGCCACCTTTATCTGAGCTATCTGTTCCATTTATGGTCAGCAAATATGTCTAACTTGTTTTTGGGTGGTTCAAGTCTTTTCAAGCCATTTTTGATAATTTCTATGTTTAGGGGTGAATAAAGGTGACCACATATGTGAACTCATGTTTCCATTGTAGATCTGATGTTTATTGCTGTTTCTAAAAACCAGACAATGGTTTGAATGGTTAAAACTGAGTTCTCTTCAGAAAACTCACTGTCAAATTGTAAGGTCTAATTCAGTAATGTTGGAAATTCAATGTTTAATTTATTTTTGTACATGATATTTAAAGTGACAGCAACTTCAGAATATAGGTTATATTTCAGTTTCCTCTCAAGTTGATTCTTAACCTGGGGCCATCGGTGCGATCATTCTGAGTTTGTGTCTAAGAGATAGGACACATTTGTGAATGTCTATTCTAATTATACAATGAGTGAAAACACAAATGGTTTCTAACATGTCAAGCTGAGAAAAAACATCATCTGGATTTTTTTCCAGGAAGGAAGAAAGGAACCAGTCATTCTCCAACTGGCTAGATTCAACAATATTAACTTTAACAGGAATAAATAAAAATAACAGATTTTGTTTCATAAAGTTATACATATATAGGAAAGGGTGATCTGCTTTAACACAAACACAAATTTAAATGCAGAAAGTCATCAGGAATTCCACTTAGGCACTTTAAATGAAAGAAGAACTTTCATTTGTGTTGAATACTAAAAATTCTGGTGACTCCCTCCTTGGCATATAGACCCCTGCCTTCTCTTTGTGTACGTGCTCTCCTGGGGTCTCCTCCTCTTCTACTACAGACATCTGTTGGATTAGGACCACACCATTATGACCTCATTTAATCTTAAGTACCTCTCTAGAGGCCCTATCTTCAGATAAAATCATGAGCATTACGGCTTCAATTTACGAATTTTGGTGGACATCATTTAGTCCATAACAAACATAATGCCACTCTAAAAAAGATGAAGAAGAATTATCTTTTCCATATAGTTCAGTAAAGCAGTTTTAAGACCACTGTTTAAAAGCTGTAGAGAAAGAAAATTTGCTTTTCTAAAAAGAATTTTCTCTCAATATCCAACAGTGGTATTTTTTTTTGTATTCCGCATTATTTTCCATAGAAAATCTGATACCTTATTACTGGAATCCTTCAAGTAGAGGTTGCTAATCAAGAATCCGTGCTTCTGTGGTGGGAATTCTTGTACACAACATGGGTCTATGAATAACTTCAAATCTTTCTTCCCACATTTTACCTCGCAGTTATATCCCAAAACAAACTTCTTATAGGAGCTATGTTATTAATAATGGCTAGGCTCTGCTTGTTTTACACAGGTTAGAAAACAAAACGAAAACAAAAAGGGCAAAGCAAGCATGGGATTCTGAATCAGAAGAGCTTTAATTCTGTTATCCATAGGTGAATGAGTTCCGGCAGCTCATTTCGAAAGTAAAACGCTAATGAGGTCCATATCAAATAACTTAAGAGCCTGTGTGGATCAATAAGACAGCTCAACTATCTTACAAGGGTTACACACAGAAGAGTATGGAAGAAAATCTTATATAGGGTGTATTAGGTAGAGAAGTGTTGGGAGAGTATTTTAAATGTTTACAAAACTACCAAAAGTCAACTTCCTGTAATGACAGGAGAATGACACGCTGCTGAAAACCTCTACGGGTATCTACAAAATGCTGGATTAAAAAAATCAAGATGTAAAGAAAATGAGAAAAGCATCCACAAGTAGACAGTAATTGGAAATATTAATTTTGAGAAATCTGGAACAGGTAACACTTGAGAGTTTGGGGCCTCCGGACCCCACCACTCTGCTCAATCCCCGTGGCTCAATCCGTGAAAAGCCCCACTCTTATGGCTAGCCGTGCTAGAGATCAGAATTCAGGGGAAATCTTGGCAGCATGACAACCTCAGACAAAGACCAAAATCAGAACATAAATTGCTCAAATCTCTGGCTGACTGCTGAGATACTTAACACATCATGGAAGCACCAGGTGTCCAATTTATAAAGACAGTGAACGTCAAAGAGAAATGTCCTGAAAGAAAGAATCTGAAGGAGGCATGTGACTTTGAAACATCTGTGTGCAGTTCAGGTGGTGGAAATCTGAGACTAGACAGGCTTGATGCGTTATCCAGTATAGGTCAGAGCCTGAAGGGTAGCTGGGATGCAAGGAGCTAAATGCCTGGTTTCATTGCTGTGTGGAGAGACCCTTCAGACCTGGGTTCTAACTAGTGTCTCAGAGAGAGGATCCAGTGAGCCTCTGTTACCTGCTAACTAGTTAGCTTCTTTCTTTTGGCCCCTTCCCTTCCCTTCCCTTCCCTTCCCTTCCCTTCCCTTCCCTTCCCTTCCCTTCCCTTCTCTTCCCTCCCTTCCCCTTCCCTTCCCCTTCCCTCCCCTTCCCTCCCCTCCCCTCCCCTCCTCTCCTGTTTCCTCTCTCCTCTCTTTTTTTTTCTTTTCTTTTCCTTTCTATTTTAAGTTTATTTATTTATTTTGAGAGAGACAGAGAGCAAGCAGGGGAGAGGGAGAGAGAGAATCCCAAGCAGGCTCCTCAGTGTCAGCACAGAGCCCAAGGCAGGGCTCAAATTCACAAAACTGTGAGATCATGACTTGAGCCAAGATCAAGAGTCACACACAACCGACTGAGCCACCCAGGTGCCCCTTTTGGCTCCTTTTCTTACCCACTTTCTCATAAGGCTTCCAGGGTTCAGCTTACAAAGCAAATATTTGCATTCTAATGCTTTCTTTTACCTCTGATGTTGGAGGAGAAACCAAACAGGTAAAAATTGCACAAATCACAATTATTAATGAACATAAAGCATATGGTAAATTATACACATTTTCCTAGCCTCCATTTAAGCATAATTATGAAGTGTGTTTGTTACAATAAACATATTCACATAATTTACTTTTAATTGACAGTTATGCTGAATTAGAGGATATTTCTTGAATCATTGTAATTCTTAAATAGTTTTCAATTTTTGATTTGAGAAACTATGCTGGGCAGTAGCAACTGGAATTTTCAGTTTTAAATAAATGTCTAGATTCATCCATTTTAAATTTATGAACTATAATTAAGTTTAAATAATTACCAAACACTATATTCAAATAATATAAAAATCTTAAATATTGTTATGAGGGTGGAGTGATAAATTAGCATTAAAACAACTGCTTTACCAGCACGTAATGGACATTCCCATATTCCATTGTGGGGTTGTTTTAAAATGTTCTGGCAGATATAGAAAATATCATATGTAGCATTTTGGTTGGTCCAAGAAATATCACTTCTCCCACACTGCTGAGGACATTCCAGAAGTACATTCAGACTATGCCCCATGCTTCTGGATATCTGGCCAAAGCATCGTGTAAATCTTTTCCTGTATCAATCAAGTATGCATCAATAATTCAACTTGACCGTGACTGAATTTTAAAGCATTGCCTAAGTTTGAAAAACATTATTTTTTCAGTTCTTCACTGAAGTCCAAATCTCTACTTCTTATCACAAATCATTGAGATATTCATGAATTTCAACTTGGCTGTTCCCTTGTTCAGGGACTCGGCTGGACCGTTTTAGCGAAGTCTGTGTCCCCTTCAGTGTGAGGCCATCGATGTCCCTCTGAGGGTGCAGTGGTAGGCAGTGCACGGTCACCCTGGAATGACAAGTTTCAGCAGGTTGGGACTGAACGATCTCATTCCCTGATCTCTGTCAAGCTGCCTGCCCGTGCTGGTATCACTCCCGGCTTTTAGCCTCCATCAATTGCAGGCTGATCACTGTGTCAGTTTCAAGGATTCCTTGAGTTACAAGTTGCTTCTACAGCCTGATCGGACTCTGCTCCAATTCTGAGCTAGTTTTTGAGGCAAGTCTTAGAGGTGTATTGACCATACGACAGGTCTTTTTAGCCGACTCTCTACATGGTCCTCTGCTAATGTTCCTGGACTAAATTTTAGCATATTTCTACTACTAACTAACTACTAACTACCGAAATCACTACTACTAACTACCTAGTTCCTACTACTAACTACCGAAATCACTTTGGTTTCTGAGCAACTTTCACCTTTGAGATGAAGTCGGTTTCTTTAGTGAGAGCTTTGAAGCTTTCCGTCTTTAGCATTGCCTCTGTCAGGGCAAGACATGCGAGCCTCTGCTCTGGATCCAGGGATGAGGAGAGTGGGCTGATCCTGTCACAGTGACAGTCCTGGTTCATGGACAGGGATGGCAGCCCCTGGTCTACGTGGCTTGCCTCTCCGCAGTGCAGTCACATCCTGGGAGTGGGCTGCAGGAAGGGTGATCTTCTCCTCCATATCTTTGGCCTGGCGTGCCTGAGGTGCCTGGGCTGGAGCCTTCATCCTGTTAGTGGGGCATTGAGAAGAGGAAAAGACACCTTAACTTCTCAGCTTCAAATGGTAGGAATTTAGCCCCTGTAACTTGCAGCTGTTCTCAGTGAGAAATGCCAGCCTCCTGCTCTTCCTGGTGAGGCAGCTTATCCCAGTGCAAGGAGTGGAAACTCTCTTTCCTCGGCATCACCCTCCCTGGATGAGAGATTCTGTAAAAACACTGAGGCGAGTAGAGGGGAAGGACTCAAGTGCCAGAGATTCTGGCTGTTGGTATCACAAGTACAAGATGTTTAGAAAGGTTTCCTTGTTTGCTATATGCCCTGGGACAATTTCCAGAGACTTACATATTTTTTACTGTTTTTTAAAAGTTTATTTATTTATTTTGCGGGAGACAGAGACAGTGCAAGTGGGGGAGGGGCAGAGAGAGAGGGAAAGAGAATCCCAAGCAGGCTTCACACTGTCAGCACAGAGCCTGATGCAGGGCTCGAACTCACAAAGCTGTGAGATCATGACCTGAGCCAAAACCAAGAGTCAGATGCTTAACTGACTGAGCCGCCCAGGTGCTCTGAGTCTTTATTTTTTATTTTTTTTAAATAATTTCACCTCTTACAGTTGTTTTCCAGGGAGTGGTTTTATAGCACGCATCATGCTATCCTTCCAGAAGTCATGCCTTCCCATGGGGCACTTGGGTGGCTCAGTCGGTTAAACCTCCACCTTTGGCTCAGGTCATGATCTCACAGTTTGTGACTTCAAGCCTCACTTCAGGTTCTGTGCTGACAGCTCAGAGCTTGGAGCCTGCTTCGGATTCTGTGCTTCCCTCTCTCTCTGCCCCTCCCCTGCTCACACACTCTTTCTCTCTGTCTCTCAAAAAATAAACAAACTTAAAAAAATTTTTAAAAAGGAAGTCATGCCTTTCCTAATTATTTTATGTTCAATGTTATTTGTTCTCTAAATCCATAATGTCAGGCTAAATTCTTTAGGGATCATTTCTGTCGCTTAATTATTTTTATCCTTCCTACTGTGCAAAACTGACAGGACTGAAGGCTTTTTACAATAGAGCCAGACCAGCCACTGCAGGGAAATGGTCTTTGTTTGAACTGGACCATGACCTTTGGACTGGACAGAACTGCAATTGTTTTAGGCAATTGCTGGAGAAGTCAGCAGGAAAATGGACAGCCCGATCACAAGACTGACGGCTGTGGACTTTCTGAAGATAGAATCAGTATTCTGAACATACAATCAACGAATGACCAAGCGTAACTCTAGCCTATTTTTTTTTCCTTCTCTTCTTAACTGATGTTGTTGTCTCCTCTCCTTTTTTTTTTAATAAAAATTCCTTGCTTTTACCATATAAGCAGGCCGCTATTTGGACTTCTAGATGAATCTGTATTCCCCAAATTGCAACTCTTTGATTCCCAGAATAAATGCTAACTGTCCCCTCTTTGTGGCTCTTATTTTCAGATTACAATATATATTTGTCCACTCTAACATCACGTTTTATAATCACGTCTAATAAACCCAGATTTCTCATTTTTTACAGTATACATTCTGCTTTTAGGACCTCAGAATGTACACTATTCTGTGTGGCTGCATGTGGGATTCAAGATATGGGGTTTTTTTTTTTTGGTTTTTTTTTTAAAGGCTATCATGCTAGTGTTCTGGTTTCTAACACATTTGTCTCTTGAAATCTGTCATTTCTTGTGTTGCTAGCTTTGTTCTTCAGTTCTGTAATTAGATATGTACTCTTTTGTGTCCAAGTGCATTTTGTGATCTTTGGAGAACCTGAGTGTTTTGAATCATAGAGAACTTAATGAGGCAAGCTGATAATGAAGCCAGCTTTTTCCAAAACATGTAACAGTTGAAGCAAAATATGGTGTATTTTAAGTTAGTATTTAAAATCTAGCTACTACATTTTCTGTCTCCATTTTAAAAATGGTGTAAAATAAAATACTGCAGTTCCTGCCAAGTTCCTCCATCGCTTTTTCCTATAATTAATTGGAATCAGAATACGTGTTGATAGAAGCCTTCTCACAGTCCCAGAGGGATGTGATGGATATCGTCCAGGATCATCACATCTTTTGCTAGTTTTCTGAATATAATATTCTTCTTAATGGATGGGTCAGAGTTGCATTTTATTGCTTCTGAGATGTGAATTTGATGGGAATAATTGTCTTTTTTTATTTTGACTATACTGATCATAATTAAATGTTCTTTTAGGAAAGACTATATAAAATTCCTGGAATTTTATCTGACCTATTCAAGTTCTGGACTTAATGAGAATAATTTTATTGCAGTCTATATGTTTTATCGTATATTTTTGGTGTGTCTGTAGCAGGCAGACACTGCAAAGTCCTGAATTTAAGGCAGCGTCCCACCCACCCAGGTCTGAGGACAGTGAAATGTGTTATGTGTGACATTTAAATTCTAAAGGTATTCTTTTTTTTTTTTAAACACTTATTTATTTTTGAGACAGAGAGAGACAAAGCACGAATGGGGGAGGGTCAGAGAGAGAGGGAGACACAGAATCTGAAACAGGCTCCAGGCCCTGAGCTGTCAGCACAGAGCCCTGTGCAGGGTTCAAACTCAGAGACCGTGAGATCATGACCTGAGCCAACGTCGGACGCTTAACTGACTGAGCCACCCAGGCGCCCCAAGCTATTCTTTTATTTTAATTTTTTTTTAATGTTTTTTTGTGTGTGAGAGAGAGAGGGAGACAGAGCGTGAGTGAGGGAGGGACAGAGAGAGAGGGAGACACAGAATCCAAAGCAGGCTTCAGGCTCTGAGATGTCAGCACAGAGCCCAATGCGGGGCTCAAACTCACTAACCGAGAGATCATGACCTGAGCTGAAGTCAGACTCTTAACCAACTGAGCCACCCAGGCACCCCTAAAGATATTCTTTATTTATTTATTTCAGTCATTTTGAGGAAAGGAGAGCATCCATAAGGAAGATTGCAAGGGCTGCCTTCCTGAAATACTTAAAACGGAAACTTTGTGGCTCTTGTCTTTTATTTTTACCCCTGCAAGTTTCTCCACGTTTCACTAACACCCCAAAAATAATTGACAACGAGCAGAGAGGCGTCTGCTTCACAGGCGTCAGGGACAGATTTCTAGAAGCTTGCTTCTGGAGTTTCTGCTAAGAGTCAGGTTTAACTAAGAGGATGAATGGCAACATGAAAAAAACCTCACGTTGTCCTCGATTTAAACAACCAGAAAATCCGCGCATGTTCGTGCAAGGGCTGGAGTGAGCAAGTCCTGGAGCCCCCAGCAGAGGTGTCCTCTGAACTATGTTTCGGTAGCAGCAGCTGGTGTTCAGCACTCGAAGCGAGTCAAGCACCTCATCTAGAAAAGGGAGATCAGGACAAGGATCCAAAGCTAGACCTCATATTTGTGAATAACAGATCTTTGCACAAATGAACCACATGGAGTTCAGTTTTCACTAAGATGGCTGAAGGATGTCAGTGCTAAGCGCATACCTCCTCTTCCATTCTCCTGGGTCCTTGAGAACATGCACAAATATACCCAACAGGGAACAGACCAGGTGTTCAGTTCAATAGATGGTGGCCAAGATTGAAAAGAAAATCGTGGTGGACTAACCTGGAGCCCACCCAGCTCTGGAATGCCATCTGAAAATCGCCAGGTGTTGGGAGATAGGCCAGCACCGGAAAAGTAGGGACGTGGGTACAGAGAACGCCCGAGGCATTGGGAGAACACCCCAGGGTGGCATCCTCGACTAGGACATGGGGAGAGTATGGAGAATACTGCATGCCCCCCTGGGAGATGGGACCTGGCAGGCACAGCACATTTCCATTTATATAAATGACGTGATGGAGCACTAAATCATATGATGCTCACTGTGAGTGAATATGCTTGATTTGTTAGAAGGAGCCCTAGTGGAAAGATCACAAGACCTCATGGGGCTTTCACAGTGTAGGTGGATGTGAGTTTGCAAGAATGTCACTCACTAAATGATGTCTTTACTCAAAAAACGCTCTTGAAAGTTCCCCATAAAGTCTCCCAGTGATCTCTGTGGCGTTTGACGCTTCCTTGAAATACTTTCCAGTCTTCTCTTCGTTTACAAGTCATGTGTTGGTCTTTCTCCCACGTCAAAGCTTCTTCTGCTCAGATTTACTTGTCTTCTTCCAAGTCACTTACCAGGTATTTGCACTCAGTCTTTTTTATGTCTTTTAATTCTCAGATCTTCAATTTATATTCTTTAGCCTCTGACTTATATTATTATGAGTATTTGTATATGATGTCTATATCTGCCTCTATGTTTTTGGTTTGTTTGTTTGTTTGTTTGTTGATACAACAGTAACAAACTCTGCCTGAATTAAGCATGAAAAAATTTATGAAATAAATTTTAGGAGTGCTATATAGCTTGGCTTAGAAAGTAAACAACCAGGAGCAAATAAACCTACTCAGGTGCCCCAGAAATGGTCTCATGAAAACACCACCAGGCACAGACACTATGCCATAAGGTGATGGGAGGCCTCAAACATAGGGTGGTCAAATGCAGAAAAGCAACTGTTTCATTCCTAAATTTTCTTTCCTTTTTTTCTTAAGATTTTATTTTTAAGTAATCTCTACACCCAATGTGGGGCTCGAACCCACAACCCTGAGACCCAAGAGCCTCACGTTGTACTGACTGAGCTAGCCAGGTGCCCCTCCTTCCTAAATTTTCTAAAAAGATCTACTTGAATTCCAAACAGTTGGTTGGCTATCTTAAGGTTTATCCCAGTAAGAACACACCATACTAAACATCTCTAAATAAGGCATTACCCGATGGCCTTCAAACTAAGCAGTCATGATTTTCTCTTTACTCAGCCCCTTCTGCCTCACAATTAGCTTACATACTTTGCATTTGCATCAGATATCTGCAAGGCTAACTCTTCACTATCTTTGTGCGGCTACTTGGATCTTACCAGCCTCTGCGAAACTCTGATTTGCTTACTTTAGCGTGTCCACTGTTTGTTACATGTTACTCTTTGCAATAATATAAACTCCATGAGAACAAGGATCTTCACTGTTTTGTTGAAATCATGTACAGTTGACCCTTGAACAATACAGGTTTGAGCTATCTGGGTCCACTCATACACAGATTTTTTTTTTTTTTTTTTTTTTTTTGGTAAATGTACAGAACCGTGTGTATTTTCTCTTCCTCATAATTTTTCCTAATAAGTTTCTTTTCCCTAGCTTACTTTCAGAATACAGTACAAGAGTGCCTGGGTGGCTCAGTCATTTAAGTGTCCAACTCTCAGTTTTGGCTCAGGTCGTGATTTCACAGTTCATGAGATCGAGCCCTGCATTGGGCTCTGTGCTGACAGTGTGGAGCCTGCTCGGGATTCTCTCTCTCCCTCTTTCTGCTCCTCCCCCACTCACACTCTGTCTCTCTCAAAATAAATTTAAAAATTTAAAAACGAAAAAGAATACGGTACATAATACCTACAACATACCAAGTATGTGTTCGTTGACTGTGTTATTAGTAAGGCTTCCTGGTCAACAGTAGGCTGTTAGTAGTTAAGTTTTGGGGGAGTCAAGAGTGGATTTTTAACTCTGTCGGGGATTGGCACCTCTAACCCCTGCATTGTTCAAGGGTCAATGCACTTGAGGGGACAAGAGCCCCTGCCATAAAGGAGATGCTTAGGATGTATTTGTTGAGTAAATGTGTCATTGAACCATCTCAGAAAAGAAAATGGTAGAAATTAAAGTGGCACATGGGAGTCTTCATTTGGATCTGCCAAAAAACATTTTTTCTGATGCAGGGCAACACAGGATCAAGTGGGAATAAAGGATGACTATGTAGAGACAGTTTCAGAGAGATAGATATTAATATATATGCATAGTAATATATGCATATATTAATTTCTCTATATATGCATAGCCTCAGACCAAAAACCGAAAAGTCTAAAGAAAAAAACAGATGGAGGACTTGAGTTCTATGGTAGAAGAGACCAGTGGCATTTGAGATTAAGTTCAAGAGCCTGTTGCCAGGGGCAACAACCAGTAAAACGGATAGAAACTTTCTGTAACACCTACATATATCCGATTACAAATATCCATTTTTAAACATTTTTTTAATTCCAGTGTAATTAACAGATAGTGTTATGTTTCAGGCGTACAATATAGTGATGGGACAGTTCTGCTTGTTACTAAGCGCTCATTACGATAAGTGTGTTCTTAATCCCCTTCACCTGTTTCCCCCACCCCCCACCCACCTCCCCTCTGGTGACCATCAGTTTGTTCTCCATAGTTAAGAATCTGTTTTTTGGTTTGTCTCTTTTTTTCTTGTTTGTTTGGCTTCTTAAATTCCACTTATGAGTGAAATCATATGGTATTTGTCTTGCTCTGACTGACCTGTTTTGCTTATCATTATACTCTCTAGCTCCATCCACGTCATTGCCAATGGCTAGATTTCATTATTATGGCTGAGTAATAATATTCCATTGCACATATACACCACATCTTCTTTATCCATTCATCAGTTGATGGACACTTGGGCTACTTCCGTAGTTTGGCTATTGTAAATAATGCTGCAATAAACATAGGGGTGCATGTATCTTTTCTAATTGGTGTTTTCATATTATATGGGTAAATACCCAGTAGTGGAGTTACTGGAACAAATGGTAAGTCCACTTTTTATTTTTTGAGGGACCTCTATGCTCTACTCTTCTCCACAGTAGCTGCACCAGTTTGCATTCCCAATAGCACATGGGGCTCCCTTTTCTCCACGTCCTCACCAACACTTGTTGCTTCTGCGTCTTTGACTTTAGTCATTCTGACAGGTGTGAGATGACATTGCACTGTAGTTTTGATTTGCATTTCCCTGATGATGAGTAATGTTGATCATCTTTTCATGTGTCTCTTCAATATCTGCATGTCTTCTTTGAAAAATGTCTATTCATGTCTTCTGCCGATTTTTGAACTGGATTATGTGTGGGGTTTGGGCATTGAGTTGTAGAAGTTATTTCTCTATTTGGATACTAATCCTTTATCAGATTTTTCATTTACAAATCCCTTTTCCCATTCAGTGGGTTGTCTTTTAGTTTTGTTGATGGTTTCCTTCACTGTGTAAAGGCTTTTTATTTTGGTGTAGTCCCAATAGTTCATTTTTGCTTTTGTTTCTCTTGCCTCAGGAGACATATCTAGAAAAATGTTGCTATGGCCGATGTCAAGAAATTACTGCCTATGCTCTCTTTTAGAAATTTTATGGTTTCAGGTCTCACAGTTAGGTCCTTAATTCATTTCAGTTCATTTTTGAGTATGGTAAAGGAAACTGGTCCAGCATCATTCTTTTGCATTTAGCTATCCAGTCTTCCCGACACCCTGTGTTGACACCATTTGTGCATGTTCTTGCCTCTTGTGTTGAAGATTAATTGACTGATCTATCATGGGTTTATTTGGGGACTCTGTATTCACTTTCATTGATCTATGTGTCTGTTCGGGATGGGGGGGCCAGTACCATACTGTTTTGATTACTATAGCTTTGTATATACCTTGAAATCGGGGATTGTGATGTCTCCAGTTTTGTTCTTCCTTTTGACATTACTTTGGCTATTTGGGGTCTTTTGTGGTTCCATACATATTTTCATATTTGTTTAATATTTGTTCTCATTTTGAAAAAAATGCTGTTGGTGTTTTGACAGAGATTGCATTAAATCTGTAGATTGCTTTGAGTAGTATGGACTTTTTTTTGTTTTTAGTATTATGGATATTTTAATGGTATTTGTGTTCCCAGCCCATGAGCATTGAATATCTTTCCATTTGTGTCATCTTCAATTTCTTTCATCAGGGTTTTATAGTTTTCAGAGTACAGGTCTTTCACCTCCTTGGTTAAGTCATTCCTAGCTATTTTATTATTTGGGACAAAATTATAAATGGGATTCTTTTCCAAATTTCTCTTTCTGCCACTTCATTATTAGTGCATAGGAATACAACAAATTTATGTATGTTGATTTTGTATCCTGCAACCTTACTGAACTCATGTATTAGTTTTATTTGAGATTTTTCTTTCTTGTTGAAGTAGGGCTCTATTGCTATAAACTTTCCCTTGCTTAGAATTCCTTTTGCTTCATTCCAAAGATTTTGGACTATTGTGTTTTCATTTTCATTTGTCTCCATCTATTTTTTTTATTTCCTCTTTAATTTTTCTATTGGCTCACTCATTGTTTAGTGGATGTTATTTAACCTCTATATATTTGTGTTCTTTCCAGGTTTTTTTTTTCCAGAGGTTGATTTCTTGTTCATAACATTGTGGTCAGCAAAGGTGTATATGACTTCAGTCTTTTTGAATTTATTAAGACTTGTTTTGTGGCTTAACATGTGGTCTATTCTGGAGAATGTTCCATATGCACTTGAAGAGAATGTGCATTGTGCTATTTCTGGATGAAATGTTCTTTTTTTGTTTGTTTGTTTGGATAAAATGTTCTAAATATATTTGTTACATTCATCTGGCCCATCTGTTTTCTTGTTCATTTTCTGCTTGGATGATCTGTCCACTGATGTAAGTGGGGTGTTAAAGTCCCCTACTAGTATTGTATTACTACTGAGTACTTCCTTTCTGTTGTTACTAGCTGCTTTATGTATTTGGGTGCTTTTATGTTGGGTGCATAAATATTAACAATTATTATATCTTCTTTTTGGATTGTTTCCTTGATGATTATATAATACCCTTCTTCGTCTCTTGTTCCAACCTTTCTTTTAAAGTCTATTTTGTGCAATATATCTATTTATATCCTGAATTTCTTTTTACTTCCATTTATATGATAAATGCTTATCCATCCCTTGACTTTCAATGTTCCTTTGTCTTTAGGTCTGAATTGAGTCCCTTGTAGACAGCAGATAGATGAATCTTGCTTTTTTATCCATGCTTTCACCCTATGTTTCCTGATTGGAGCATTTAGTCCATTTATATTCAAACTAATTATTGATAGGTATGTGCTTATTGCCATTTTGTAACTTGTTTTATGGTTGTTTTTGTAGCTCTTTTGTTTTCTTCCTTTCTTGTTCTCTTCTCTCATAGTTTTCCAGCTTTCTTTATTGATATACTTGGATTTCTTTCTCTTTATTTTTACGTGTCTATGACCAGTTTTTGATTTGTGGTTACCACTATATATATAGTGGTATAGTTTCCATATATGTTTGTATATAACTTCTTATGCCTCAGAAGTCTGTATTAAGTTTGTGGTTGCTTCAGTATGATCCCATTCTAAAAACATTACATTTTTACTCCTCTCCTCCCCATGTTTTAGGTATATGGTGTCATATTTGCATCCAGTTATTTTGTAAGTCCCTTGACTGATTTTCAGAGATATACTCAATTTTACTGCTTTTTGTCTTCTTACTTTTCTTATTCCTGCTTATGGTCTTTCCTTTCCACTCAAAGAGTCCTTTGTAATGTTTCTTGTAGGGCTGACTTAGTGGCAATGAATTCCTTTAACTTTTATTTGTCTGCAAAACTCTTTATCTCTCCTTCTATTCTGAATGGTAGCCTTGCTGGGCAGAGTATTCTTGGCTGCAGATTTTTGTTTTGTTTTGTTTTTTCTTTCTGCACTTTGAATATATCTTGTCATTCCCCTCTGGCCTGCAAGTTACTGCTGATTTTTCAGCTGATAGACTTATGTGGTTTCTATTGTATGTAAATGTTTTCTTTTCTCTTGCTGCTTTTAAAATTCTCTCTTTGGGGTGCCTGGGTGGCTCCATCAGTTAAGCGTCTGACTTTGGCTCAGGTCATGATCTCACAGTCTGTGAGTTCGAGCCCCGCATCGGGCTCTGTGCTGACAGCTGGGAGCCTGGAGCCTGCTTCCAATTGTTTTTTTTTTTTTTTTTTCTTAATTTTTTTTAACATTTATTTATTTTTGAGACAGAGAGAGACAGAGCATGAATGGGGGTCAGAGAGAGGGAAACACAGAATCTGAAACAGGCTCCAGGCTCTGAGCTGTCAGCACAGAGCCCGACGCGGGGCTCGAACCCACGGACCGCGAGATCATGACCTAAGCCAAAGTCGGCCGCTCAACGGACTGAGCCACCCAGGCGCCCCATCCCTGCTTCCGATTCTGTTCTGTTGTGCACGCAAAATGCATCTGTCTACTGCATAGTGCTTCAAGCAGTGACTAATATATTTTTCTCACTTCAATATAATGTACTTACTCTCCAGACTGGCTTTTCAAGCCCACTTATTTTCTTTTGTATCCTATATTTAAAGCTATAGATTGAGAATTCAAGCCTTAGTGGTTGTCCGGTTTTAATCGGCAATTTCAGGCCAGTCATCACTGATCCACAGCATCACTGTCTATCAATCAGCTGTGAGAAGACACAAGTCCCTGCACCAAATGGTCTTTTCACAGAGCTCAACAGCTCAGTGGAGAGTAGAGAGTATAAGAATTCAGAGAAAGTATACAGCATCCTGGCCAGGAGTTTTTCTGGTCGCTGTTGTTGTTTTTGTTGTAGATAAGCTATTCTATAGATGGGCCCAAAATGACCAATCTAAGACTGCACGGATGACTTGGCTCTAAAATAAAAATGACTTAACTGAGAAAATTCTTGGAAAACTGGAATTTAGTGAGCATAGCGCAGTAGAAATTTACAGCTGTGCACTGAGGACAGTTATACACAGTGTGTGGCATATTTGTCCCAGAGATTCAATCCAAGTAAAGTCATCAGTGAAAACTTACGAGAAATGAAAGGCACCAGTTCTTGAAGTACTCACTTAAATCAACTTTTATCAACTATAATTCAAGGGAGCATATTAAGTAAGAAAGAAATAGTAGAATAAATCTCATATGCCTCAACCAATAAATAATATGTCTTTTGGTCAGAAAATTAAAAATGTGCTTTGAATATCTTTATGCTTTGGGTCATAAGAAATATAAAAGCAGAGCAAAGAAAAGCCTTGGATATAGTTCCCTTTCTGCCAAGACATATTTAAAATATAGTACACAGCATGATTAAGCAGTTAAGTTTAATAGAGTGTAAGTTTCTGCCCCCATAAAATAATTTTTCTTTGCTTGTATTGATTCACTAACACCTTATTGAGTGGAATGCATGTTTTGTGGGGTGTTTTTTGTAGGCTTATTGATTCACTGAAAGTTGAGAGGAGAGGAAGCATAGAAATGGCTTTGATACCATTTTTTCATTAAAAAGTCAGTTGTGATCCAACTTAAAACTCAAAGGTAATCTCAGTTTATAAACTATGCCCCTTTAAAATGGTTTCCCTATGAGGCCAAAAGAAGCTAATTAGAGATCAAGCTTCGTTAATGGAATGGAAGAAAGGTAATAGTCTCTTTCTGTTCTGAACTGGTGAGATCAAAGCTACAGAAGTGTGTTCAAATCTAGGTGATAAACTTCAAGGAAAACTAGAGATAAATCGGTGTGACCAAAATACTGAGGAGACTCAATGTCAGGTAAATGAGTCTATGTATGTGTTTGTTGTTGTTGTTGTTGTTGTTTTGTTTTTGTATGATTAGTGTCTTTATGCATTTGGAAGACTGCCATGAACAAGAGGGATTCTACTTCAACAAGTCTGAGCGTAACGTATTCAGGAAACTGATTCTGAACCAACAGAAGAAAGTATATTGCCAGCACTTAGAAAGATAGGCTGAACACACAGAGCTGCAGACCATTTTCATGAGATGTGCTAAAGCTGGAAGTGTAGCTAGGAAGAGTCTAGCAGAAATGAGCATCAGATCAGAATCTAAATTGTGTGAACTTTTAGTTTCACCTAAGCCATAATGTCATTAAAGGTTATATATGTTTATGGTAAGTATGCCTGAGAAGACATGAACAACTCTTATTTTAAAATTAATTACTTTATGTTTTCATAAGAAAGAATTATTCCATTATTGAAAACTTCTAGATAAAATGATAAAAACAGAGAAGAGCAAAAATTATTCCAATCTCTTTACTTGCACAATGTTAGTATGCTCATGTGTTAGTGCATTCCTCCATTTTATGATTTTCTACTTTTTAATATTTCTTTATTTACTTTTTAATTCCAGTAGAGCTGACACACAGTGTAATAGTAGTTTCGGGTGTACAGTGTAGTGATTCCACAGTTCCGTGCATCACCCCCTGGTCAGCACAGCAAGTGCATCCTTAATCCCCATCACCTATTTCCCCCATCCCTCCACCCACCTCCTCTTTGTCAACTACCAGTTCTGATCTCTATGGTTATGAGGTTTTTTGTTTTGGGCACTTGGGTGACTCAGTTTCTTAAGCATCAGACTCTGGATTTTGGCTCAGGTCATGATCTCACAGTTCCTGAGATCCAGCTCTGTGAGGTTGAGCCCGCGTTGAGTTCCGTGCTGACAGAGCACAGCCTTCTTGGGATTCTCTCTCTCTCTCTCTCTGTCTCTCTGCCCTGGTCCCCTCCCCCTCAAAAATAACTAGATAAACTTTTTTTTAAAAGAGGGTTTTTTGGGGGCGCCTGGGTGGCTCAGTCGGTTAAGCGTCCGACTTCGGCTCAGGTCATGATCTCACGGTTCGTGAGTTCGAGCCCCACATCGGGCTCTGTGCTGTCAGTCCAGAGCCTGGAGCCCGCTTCAGATTCTGTGTCTCCCTCTCTCTCTGCCCCTCTCCCCCACTCACATTCTGTCTCTATCAAAAAAATG
Organism: Panthera pardus; assembly: GCF_024362965.1. Classification (NCBI taxonomy): domain Eukaryota; kingdom Metazoa; phylum Chordata; class Mammalia; order Carnivora; family Felidae; genus Panthera; species Panthera pardus. The sequence continues at coordinate 111,581,917 of NW_026526677.1, read as the reverse complement.
AATAAACGTTAAAAAAAATTTTTTTTTTAAATAAAAAAAATAAAATAAAAGAGGGTTTTTTTTTGTTTGTATGACTCTTTATTTCTTTTATGTTAGTATAATCATTTTGTAATTATAGCATTTTGAATTTGATATAAAACTTTTTCTATTATACTACATAGTTTAATGATTTAAAATATCTTACAAATGATATATAATAATTTATCACTAATTCCCTTATTCCTGTATATTTAGTGTAAATTGGAAGTTTAATGTCATAAATAATACTGAGATCAAAAATATCAATGTATACAGATCTCCCTTATATTGGATTACTTTGCAAAAATATTTTTTATAATAAATGAAGATGAAAATATGCCCATTATGATTTTTCTTTAGGGAAATATAAATTAAAGCCATAATGAGACGCCACCACACATTACAAGACAGGCTAAAATTCAAAATATACAACACATGTAAGTGTTGAAAAGGAAGAACTAGGACTTCTGTACCCTACTGATGAAAATATAAAATGGGGGCACCAGGGTTGCTCAGTTGGTTAAGCATCCAGCTCTTAATCACATCTCAGGTCTTGATTGAGGGGTCATGAGTTCAAGCCCTGAGTTGGGCTCCATGCTGGGCATGGAGCCTACATTAAACACACACACACACACACACACACACACACACACACACAAAAAGAAGAAAATGTAAAATTGTACAATTTTGCAAGAGTTCAACAGTGTCTGAAATACCCAATATGCACTACCATATCAGAAATCAGATCATTGAACAGAAATCAACCTCAAGATCACATGGGTGTTGCATTTAGCAGACGACACCTTTAAAGCAACTAACAAAGAACCAAAGGAAAACATATTCCAAATAATAGAGTAAAGTATTATCATGGTCAGTAACCAGGATGTATCAACATTTTAAAAGTGTTTAAAGTGTCCAAATTAAAAGGAAAATTCCCCTAAATTAACTCAATAGTAGTTCGAAGATGTTAGAAAATTAATGTCAGTGAAATAGAAGACAGAAAAATAGAAATTATCCAATCTGAGGAATAGATATTAAAGACTAAGATCTGGGGCACCTGGGTGGCTCAGTCAGTTGAGCGTCCAACTTTGTTTGGCTCATGTCATGATCTCGCAGTTCATGAATTCGAGCCCCATGTCGGGCTCTGTGCTGACAGGTCAGAGCCTGGAGCCTGCTTCGGATTCAGTGTCTTTTTCTTTCTCAGCCCCTCCCCCACTTGCACTCTGTCTCGCTCTCTGTCTCAAAAATAAACATTAAAAAAAATTTAAAGAATGATATCAGAGAACAACGACTCTCAGGAACCTGTGGAAATGATTAAAAGAATTAATGTAATTAAGATACTCAGAAGGAGAAAATAATAAGGACGAAGCCAAAAATAAAATTATGGCTAAATAAAGCATGGTAGTCCCAAAGTTCGTTTAAAAAATTCAACTTAACTCCTTCAACAAACTTATGAAACACAACTAGGTTGAAGAAAAACAAAACTTCATATAGACACGTAGTTGTGAAACTTCTGAAACATTTAGAGAAAATAATGAAAATGCCAATATATTATTTCTAACATAATATATCCTTTAAATAAGATGTGGATATAGAAACATTTTCAGATTCATGGGAGCTGAAGGAATATGCTGCCAATAAACGTGCACCACAGGAAGTACTGGGAGGTATTCTTCAGGCTGAAGGAAGAAGATACCAAACAAAAGCTTGTGTCTATTAGAAGGAGTAAAGAGCTTCAGATAATTAAAAATTGCGTTTTTCTTTTTGTCATTTCTTTATAAGTAATAACTGTTTCAGAAAAAATAATGGGGGAAGCTTGGTGGCTCAGTTGGTTGAGTGTCCAACTTCGGTTCAGGTCACGATTCACAGTTTGCGAGTTCAAGCCCCGCGTTGGGCTCTGTGCTGAGAGCTCAGAGCCTGGAGCCTGCTTCAGATTCTGTGCCTCCCTGTCTCTCTCTGCCCCTCCCCTGCTCGCAATCTGCCTCTCTCAAACATAAACATTAAAAAAAAATTAAGGATAAAAAGAGAGGCCCTGAATTATAGGGTGAAAATGCAAAGTAAAAAAAGGCATTGAGTAATTGTTCCTAGGTTAACAGTTAAGGCCTATTAAATGGCTAGTCAAATATTTACTCAATCAATCATGTGCAAATACATAAAGAAGAAAAAATGAAAAGAAGTACATAAAAATGTTTTAAAAGTTATTTTGGAGGAATGGGCACTCTCTCTCTCTCTCTCTCTCTCTCAAAAACAGATAAACATTAAAAAAAAAAGAATGTTAAAATAAAGAAAAAGAAAAAATAACCATGCTAGGTGGAGATTACTATGATGGAAGGTATATGAAAAAAAAAAAAGTACAAAGGAGGAGGTTGGGTAAATGGAATCAAGCTGTTGCAATGTTGTATTTCTTTTTTTTAACAATTTTTTAAAACAACTGTTTATTTGTTTATTTTGGAAACAGAGAGCATGAGTGGAGGAGGGGCAATGAGAGAGGTAGAGAGAAAATCCCAAGCAGCTCCATACTGTCACGCAGAGCCTGATGTGGGGCTTGATCCCACCAATCGTGAGATCATGACTTGAGCTGTAATTAAGAGTCAGCTGTTCAACCAACGGAGCCACCCAGGTGCCCCTGTAATGCTATATTTCTGAAAAAGCAAGGAAAAAGTGTAAAAGGTAAAATATGCCTTTAGCAATGTTAAAAATAAACTTTTCAAGAAAAATACCATGAAGGGACGTGAAAAAGGGAAGCCATAAACTGGTAAAAGCGTTCAATACAGATCTCTGCAAGGACTTGAAAGCAGAATGTAAAAGTAGCTTGATTATAAGAAACAATCCAATAGAAGAAACTCAAAGAATGCTGGTGCAATTTTGATTGGGACTGCATTGAATGTGTAGATTGCCTTGGGTAGTATGGACATTTTAACAATATTTGTTTTTCCAATCCATGAGCATGGAATGATTTTTCATTTTTTTGTGTCTTCTTCAATTTCTTTCATAAGCTTTCTATAATTTTCAGCATATAGATTCTTTACCTCTTTGGTTAGGTTTTTACCTACGTACTTTATGGTTCTTGTTGCAATTGTAAATCAGATCGATTTCTTGATTTCTCTTTCTTTTGCTTCATTATTGGTGTATAGAAATGCAACTGATTTCCATACATTGATTTTATATCCTGCAACTTTGCTGAAGTCATGTATCAGTTCTAGCAGTTTTTTGGTGGAGTCTTTCAGATTTTCCATATAAGGTATCATGTTGTGTGTGAAGAGTGAAAGTTTGGCATCTTCCTTGCCAGTTTTGACGCCTTTTATTTCAGTTTGTTGTTTGCTGATGCTAGGACTTCCGACATTATGATAAACAACAGTGGTGAGAATGGACACCCCTGTCGTGTTCCTGATCTCAGAGGGAAAGCTCTCAGTTTTTCCCCATTGAGGATGGTATTAGTTGTGGGCTTTTCATATATGGCTTTTATGATGTTTAAGGTATGTTCCTTCTATCCCGACTTTCTTGAGGGTTTTTATTAAGAAAGGATATGGTATTGTGTCAAATGCTTTTTCTGCATCTATTGATAGGATCCTATGGTTCTTATCCTTTCTTCTGTTAATGTAATGTATCACATTGATTGATTTGTGAATATTGAACCAGCCTTGCAGCCCAGGAAGAATCCCTCTTGATCATCGTGGATAATTCTTTTTATGTGTTGTTGAATTCGATTTGCTAGTATCTTGTTGAGAATTTTTGCATCCATGTTCATCAGGGATATTGGTCTGTAATTCTCCTTTTTTGTGGGGTCTTTGTCTGGTTTTGGAATCAAGGTAATGCTGGCTTCGTAGAATGAGTCTGGAGGCTTTCCTTCCACTTCTATTTTTTGGAACAGGTTGAGAAGGATAGGTATTAACTGTGCTTTAAACGTCTGGTAGAATTACCCTGGGAAGCCATCTGGCCTAGGATTCTTATTTGTTGGGAGATTTTTGATAACTGATTCAATATCGTTTCTGGTTATGAGTCTGTTCAAATTTTCAATTTCTTCCTGTTTGAGTTTTGGTAGTGTGTGGGTGTCTAGGAATTTGTCCATTTCTTCCAGATTTTCCAGTTTGTTGGCATATAATTTTTCATAGTATTCTCTAATAATTGTTTGTATTTCTGTGGTATTTGTTGTGATCTCTCCTCTTTCATTCATGATTTTGTCTGTTTGGGTCCTTTCTCTTTTCTTTTTGAGAAGTCTGGCTAGGAATTTGTCAATTTTGTTTATTCTTTCAAAAAACCAGCTCTTAGATTCATTGATCTGTTCTATGAAAAGGTTTGTTTTCATTCTTTATTGTTTATTTCTGCTCTAATCTTTACTTTTTCACTTTTACTGCTGGATTTGGGCTTTCTTTGTTCCTGAATTTGTGGTTCCTTTAGATGTGAGGTTAGGTTGTATATTTGGGACATTTCTTGCTTCTTGAGATAGGCCTGAATCCCAATCAAAAATAACACCAGCATTCTTCACAGAACTAGAAAAAACAATCCTAAAATTTGTGTGGAACCACAAAAGACCCCAAATAGCCAAAGTAATGTTGAAAAAGAAATCAAAGTTGGAGGCATCACAATCCCAGACTTTAGCCTGTATTACAAAATTGTACTCATCAAGACAGTATGGTATTGGCACAAAAAAAGACACATAGAACAATGGAATAGAATAGAGGACCTAGAAATGGAACCACAAATATATGGCCAACTAATCTTTGACAAAGCAGGAAAGAGTATCCAATGGAAAAAAGACAGTCTCTTTAGCAAATCATACCAGGAGAACTGGACAGCAACATGAAGAAGAATGAAAGTGGACCACTTTCTTACACCATATACAAAAAATAAATTCAAAATGGATGAAAGGCCTAAATTTGAGACAGGAAACCATCAGAATCCTAGAGGAGAAAACAGGCAGCCACCTCTTTGATCTCAGCTGCAGCAAATTTTTACTAGACATATCTCCAAAGACAAGGGAAATAAAAGCAAAAGTGAACCTTTAGGACCCCATCAAGATAAAAAGCTTCTGCACTGCAAAGGAAACAATTAACAAAACTAAAAGGCAATCGACAGAATGGGAAAAGATATTTGCAAATGACATATCCAATAAAGGGTTAGTATCCAAAATCTATAAAGAACTTACCAAACTCGACACCCGAAAAACAAGTAATCCAGTGAAGAAATGGGCAGAAGACATGAATAGACACTTTTCCAAAGAAGACATCCAGATGGCCAACAGACACATGAAAAGATGATCAAATCACTCATCATCAGGGAAATACAAATCAAAACCAAATTGAGGTACCAGTTCACACAGGTCAGGGTGGCTAAAATTAACTCAGGAAACAACAGATGTTGGCGAGGATGTGGAGAAAGGGGAACCCTCTTGCACTGTTGGTGGGAATGTCAACTGGTGCAGCTGCTCTAGAAAACAGTGTGGAGACTCCTCAAAAAATTAAAAGTAGAATTACCCTATGATCAGCAATAGCTCTGCTAGGAATTTATGCAAAGGATACAGGAGTGCTGATTCATACGGGCATATGCACCCCAATCTTTATACCAGCACTATCAACAATAGACAAGGTATGGAAAGAGCCCAAACGGCCATCGATGGATGAATGGATAAAGAAGATGTGGTATGTATATATATATATATATATATATATATATATATATATATATATACGTGTGTGTGTGTGTGTGTGTGTGTGTGTGTGTGTGTGTGTGTGTAATGGAATACTAATTCACAATGAAAAAGAATGAAATCTTGCCATTCGCAACAATGTGGTTGGAACTGGAGGGTATTATGCTAAGTGAAATAAGTCAATCACAGAAAGACAGATATATGATTTCACTCATATGTGGAATTTGAGAAACTTAACAGAAGAGCATAGGGGAAGGGAAGGAAAATAAGATAGCAAACAGAGAGGGAGGCAAACTATAAAAGACTCTTAAATACAGAGAATAAACTGAGGGTTGATAGGGGTGGGGTTGGGGGGGTGGGGAAAATGGGTGATGGACATTAAGGAGGGCACTTGTTGGGATGAGCACTGGGTTTGTATGTAGTTGATGAATCGTGGAAATCTACCCCTGAAGCCAAGACTACACCATAGGTTAGCTAACTTGACAATTAATAAATTTAAAAAAATAAGAAGAAACTCAAAGACACTTCATAAAAGAAGATTCATAAATGATCAACAAACAGGAAAAGATGCTCAGTATCATTAATTATCAGGAAAATCCAAACTGAAGTCCCAGATTAGATACCACTGCACTCCTAATAGAATTTCTAAATTAAAAAAAAACAATTCCAAGTGCAGGTGAGGATACAGACTAATTGGAATCCTGGTACGAATGCAGGGGTGTGTAGACACTTCAGAGTTAAATATCCACTTCCCATATGACCCGTCATCAATCCTGCATATTCACCTAAGGAAATGAATATATGTCTACAAAAGACTTACACAAAGATGGCCACAGCATCTTTATTCCTAAAAATTAAGATTTGGGGACCAGGGGGCTGTCCACCAACAGGTGAACTGGCAAATTTACACAAAGGAATATTAATGAGCAAAAAAAAAAAAATGAACCAACCACAGATACAGGCAACAACATGGCTGGATCTGAGAAACATGATGGTAAGCAAAAGAGCCAGATGAAAATTATTATGTAGTGCATAATTATTTTATATAAAGTTCAGAAGTGATACACATATACTAAAATTTGCCAGGATCAACCCTAATTCTTAAGGCCACATTTCATATGTACTCACAGCTCCCTCATGTTTTTTTATGCAAGTGCAACTTTCAACACTCAGGGGAACTTTTAACTAAGGTGAGTGAATATGTGCGAGCAGAAAAGCTGAGATTTAAGTATCACCCCGATAAGCTGGGAAGGAAATATGGCAATGCTAATTTGGTGTAAGAGTTCAGACAGCATGCTGAGTGCCTTTGCTTTCTGAGTGTCTGTCGACAGGCATACAGAACACGGTTCATGCACTACAAGTGGATGTTGGGCTCAACAACACAGAAGAGTGAATCAGGAGTGTGCTTTGTATATCCTGTCTGAAAACAAAACTGCCTGTAAGAAGTCATTCTGGAATTATTTACCAAGGTTTGGCTCCTACTTTTCCCCCAGACACCATATACAGAGGGTAAATTTCATTCAAACTTAATGCAATCACAAGGCTGTTATACCTACTAATGGGAAACTAGGTTTACTGTCATTGATGTCGTCCATATGGTCTTTCTGATGACTTTGTTACAGAGTGAGTTTCATCAGATTTGGAGAGAGAAACTACTCTCCTTTTACATCCGACCTTACAGCATGGCAACCGTTCCATCTAATCTGTTGTGTTTTTTTTTTTCCAACCATTGCTTTTTAGACAAAGTGCATTGGAATTTTATTGTATATTAATGTGGAGAATATAAGAGTTTGTCTTTGGAGGCTGCTATATCGAAAAAAAGAAGCGTATGAATCACATCATGATGTTATTTATTTGGAGATGAGAGGTGGGTGAGGGGAGGACCAGCAAAGCAGGCTGTGCTGAAGTAAGCCCTCACTAGTTTCACACAAGGGACAACACTGGACACCGTATCACAGACGGCCGGGAAGATGACCTGATTTTCAAACCCGTGAGACAAGGGGGAAAAATAATTGTGTCCTCAAATTCATGAGGCAAATATCAAGTTGCTGTCCACTAAATACCTAGCATAAAATAATTTCAAAGTCAAACCTATGATGTTACTGTAATAAGGCCAATCACATGATTATAGGCATAGAATTATATTGAATATTAAAAGTCATACTTCTAATCCAGCAACATATTTTCCTCATTTTTTCCTAATCTGGATATAATATCATGTACCATTACGAAAGCCTTTATGTGCTCATAACAGTGTTAGGTTACCGAATAAGTATTTTCAGGTAAAGAAAAACGGAGAAGTAAATGCAATTAAATGTTAGCACTTTAATATCATCTATTGTGTATTCCCCATCCTAGATTCTAGTTTTGAAGAAATAAAAGCCCAGAGAAATTTATACAGTGGAGATTGCCACAATTTCCCGATGAAATCTCTTCCAAATACATCAGTAGACAAGGAGGGAGGAGGGAGGTCTTAGAAAAGGTGAGCTCCAAGCGTTTTCCTCATCTCATACAATTAGTATAACAAGAGATGTTACGAACTGATAAAATCATACATTTTCATGTACTGTGAAATCAGTCATTAATTAAAGCGTGTCCACATTTAAACCATCTCAGAAGGATTCTGGTTGCCGTGCATTAGAGTTGTTGGGTACTTGCTCCAACTCCTGGCTAGAAGTGAACTTCAAACTGATGGGTTCAATCAGATATCCAGATTTTTTACAGAATCAGGTTTTTGTTCTTATATGACTGCATCATCGTCGTAAAAGAGAGATCACAGAGTCTGCCACCTTTTGTTCATGGAAATGGTATGGTGCTGAGCCCATTTGGATGCTTAGAGATGGCAATGGCTAGCTAGAAAGGAAATCAAGTACATTGGCTACTGAAAAAAAAGAAATGGAACTTTTTTTTTAAAGTGTATTTATTTAGTTTTGAGAGAGAACGAGCAGAGGAGGGACAGAGAGAAAAACAGAGAGAATCCCAAGCAGGCTCTGCACTGTCAGCACAGAACCCAACACGGGGCTCGATCTCATGAACCGTGAGATCATGACCTGAGCCCAAATCAAGAATGTGAAGTTTAATGGACTGAGCCACCCAGGCACCCCCAAAAATAGATGGAACTATTAAATTACTTTAGAAAATATTGTTTAATATGTTTGAATTCCACTTCAGGAAAAAATATTCTAATGAAATTCTCGGCAGATAATTGGGAAAGCACCGTGTATAATATTCTATAGTTATCTCCCTCTACGTTTTTAGCTCAAGTGTGTTTATTTTGTTTCATTTGCCCCTTGGAGAGTCCTTTAATGTCTATGCAAATTGTGTCCACATTACCCTGTGGGAATTCACCTGCAAACCCCAGGGCTTTCTGGGAAAGAACTCATACGCAAAAATTAGTTCTGCTTCAGTATGTGAAGGGATATTCTTCTGTTATTCATGGTTTCCATTAACTACAACAACTCACAGGGCTGCAGGGCAATGAACATTAGCTTTTTGCTTGTTTTGCACGGAGGAAACATTCTTCGATTGCCTAGATTAAACACTCTGCTTTTCATTTGTATGTCCAAATTCTTCATCTCTGATGTAAACGTGTACATCAAATCCTGAGGATTTCCTTTACATTAAAATCTCAGTAATACATATTTTCCCCTTCAGTCATTGCCATCAACCCTCAGAACTCTCTAAACTCAAATTTACTGAGGGTTGATGGGGGGTGGGAGGGAGGGGAGGGTGGGTGATGGGTATTGAAGAGGGCATCTTTTGGGATGAGCACTGGGTGTTGTATGGAAACCAATTTGACAATCAATTTCATATATTAAAAAAAATAAACTCAAATTTAAATTACAGCCAACTAAAAATTTCACACTGTTTCCTTTAGAAGTAGGCATTTTATGTGTCAAATGAAAATATGGGCTATCATTCTAAAATAGTTGTTTTAGAAAATCTAGACAACCATCAGAAACTCTCCCACAGAGGAGGAAATGAGACAAATTAAACCTTCATCGAGATGAAATCCTGGAGACTTAGGTTGTCTACAAAGGTCACATAGAAGCATAAGAGATTTATGAGGAAATCTGTTGTATTAATACTAGTGAAATGCATTGGGGTCTCCCTTGTTGATCTGGTTCTTAATCATTCCAGATTTATACCAGTATTTTTTTTCTACCAATGTAACAAAATTATGTCCCTATAAAATCATAATTCAGGAAAAAGTAAATCTTGATATTCCTGTTTTTCAAGCACTGGGGTGTTGTGAGGAATTAAAATATTAAGCACTTACAAAGGTTCGAAGATCTGTTACACTCTGTGCTCACTGGATGCATTGTTTTTCTTAGCATGGGAAGAAACTAGTCACTATACGTATGCCTTATGTTGTGAACCTTTCTCTACTGTCCTGTACAAGGTGTTATATATTTCTGACAGTGTTTTACTTTTGTCCTTTTAAAAAATTTTGTTTAATATTTATTTATTTTTTTGAGAGAGAGACAGAGTGCAAGCAGAGGAGGGGCAGACAGAGAGGGAGACACAGAATCTGAAGCAGGCTCCAGGCTCCCAGCTGTCAGCATAGATCCCGAGGCAGGACTCGAATCCACGAAGAGGTCATGACCTGAGCCGCAGTCGGACATTTAACCGACAGAACCACCCAGGTACCCCTCCTTTTGCCCTTGAATCCATTGCTATGCCCCTGTATAACGATTGATTTGGTCAAGATCGGAGCTAAAGGGAATACTCATAATAGTACTCCTAATTCAGGACTATCTTAGGAGAAAAGAAGAAGCAAGGAAATATCCCTAAGGTCATGTTCGAGAAATTCTAAGAAGCTAGTTTTGCTAGAAGTAGGAATGGATTGAAATGCCATTAAAGTGTTACGTAATGGTGGGAGTTTTGTACAGAGAACCAAGAGTATTTAAATTCTGCCCAGATTCCACCAGCTCTTCTACTTGGCCAGGTTTTCAGAAGAAATATTTATGTGTAAGAAATAATGGAAAACAGAATAAAGTAAACCTGTACCTTGAATAGTGATTTGGCCACAAAACCCACTATAGAACTTTTGGACACTGTATTTTTTTCCTTTATAAACCCTCAAATCAGAGTCAGTAAAAATACTGACTCTGAGAGTCAGTAAAAATGCTTTGTGCTTCCTTAATGTGCTGGTGAAAACCTCACAGCTCATCATTCTGGTGAGTGAAGAGTCGATCCAACAAAAGTCAATGTACACAAATAGGCACATGTGTGAGTGCACCCACGGCGCATATGAACACATCCACATGCACATGCACACACACACTCAAAAAAGAAAGAAAGAGAGTACCTTTTCTTAATGTCTATTGTAGGCCTGTCCAAGCTCCAGAGTCCACTTTGTCAGACTGAAACAAACAAAAAGCCTGGGTTTAGACATTGTATGATCTATGGCAGAAGGAAATTCAAAGCAGGAAGGCAGGTGTCTGGTTCCCTAATCTTTTGCGACATCCTTACCCATACTTACCCACCTTTGTTGCAACAAGAGATAGCAGTATTGATTTGAATTGAGCTCTGAAGTCCTTCCTCTGTACAATTTGTATCCTAGTCATTGCCTAGTTCAGCTCAAGCGGGTTTGGCCCTGTGAAAACTAATATCCCAACAGATAAATGTGGAATTTGCTTTAAGGTTTTATCTGGGTGAACAGAGTACACAGAATATCAAATGTTCTCTCAGGGACACTGGGATGGATCTAGTGGCAAGGCCATTGTCAATGAGCTGGCATCTTCGGGCTGACTTAAGGTCTGTCAGAGTAAGTGTTGAGAGATGGAATAAGGGTATTAGGACATGTGGGCCAGTTTGACAAGAGAGAGGACAGTGCTCTTTCTCTGACTTCCGCCTCCCCTCCTTTCTCTGTGGGGGCCATCCTACCCTCTCTCACAGAAAGGGAAAGGATGTCTTAAGGACCCCATGCTAAATGCTTCCTTCCTAATCAATAACTTTCAAAGTATTGCAATGTCCATGGTCGTGAAATCATATGAAACTGATGTGAAACGTTTGCAAAGGAATAATTCTACAGTCAGAAATGAACTTAATCAGTTCTCAGAGCTTCTGCAGACAAGTAATAGATGGGCCTTTTTTTTATGTGTGTTCATTCCTCTACTAAATATTTATTGGGCACCTACTTAGGGTCTGACACATTTAATGATGCCTTCCTCTCTAGTATAACTGAAATAATCAATACAATGGAAATTACAAGATTCCAAGAGTCAGGGATGAGTCCATTACAATGCTAGGGCAGGAAATTCCCTTGCTGCCCTTGACGAATGATAATTTATTTAATCTTCTCTCTCTCACACACACACCACCCATAAACTTGGTTCTATTATTTACTCCACTTTCTAGAGCCAGAAATTGGGGTCCATAAATTACTTGCCCAATGTCACCCAGCTAGTCATGGTGAAGCTGTGAGTTGAACATCCTGCCTCCAGTGTCCGGGCACTTAATCCTCATGTGCACCATTGATATTCATGCATCAATATAAATAAGGATTTTTACTTACATGGAAGAAGTTAATAATGTAATACTGAGTATGAGAAAAATATGCAAGTAACCAAGTTAGACAGGGGGCAGGTGGAGAGACAGGGAGAAGGGGAAAAACAGAGAGAGAACTCCAAATACTTAAGTCACTGTTTAGATGGCTTTCCCTGCTGTGCCTGGCTCACCTGGGTAGGTATCCTATACCTCTGCACTCATGTAGAACCAAAAACCCAGTCAGGTTGAGATTTGGAAGTTTAGTCAGGCCTCACATCTTTTCATCCTCAGTGTTTTAATATTAAATTCCTTTGAAATGGAAACAGTGTCGATATTAGGTCCACAGAAGATAAGAACAATCCTATGGAGAGAATTTAAGTGAAAAAAAAATCTTTGGAGATAGCTATTTCTTGACTGTGAAACCATCATATCTCATTCAGCCTAACTTGATAACATCTTTCAATGATGACACAGTAACTGTTTATCCTCGCTCCGAAATCTGCCCTGAATTTTCTGTCTAGGGGCGCCGGTTCGGGAACGTTCATTTCCTCTTGTAAAAAACAAAAACAAAAACCCAAAAAAGCAAACAGAGAACTTTGTTTCTACCTTCTCAATTCTTATCAAGACTTATCTTTTTGACTCAGCCTGTCCTAAGAAGCAGCCCAAGACAATTTCCCAAACCTTATTCTTTATTAAATTGTGAATTTTAGGTTTTATTGGTGTAATTTTCAAATCCCCACATTAAATCTCTTTAGATTTGAAGTTATGAAAAGCATTTTAAATAAAAATCAACTTACGGAGATTTTCTATTGTAATTTTTAAATGATCTATTACAATTCAGAAGAGAGTATCCTCTGTTATGATTAGAGATGTATTTGGTGATTCTCAAAAGATTTTGCCTTCTGGAGTAGCAGCTAATGAAAATAATTCAATTAAAACAGAATCTGAGGAAGTGAAATTCTTGAGCCATCAATGACACCTAGAATACTACACAAATAGTTGATTTCCCCCCCCAAAAAACTTTATTAAATGATATTTTATTATGTTTTTTTAATTTAGTTAGTGCACGCACTGCTGAATTTGAGCTGCTATGTATTCAAGCAATATTTTAGAGAGCAACACATTAACTGTACACATTATTAACTTTTAATTTTTATGTACCCCAGACTTCCATTTAAAATCAAATGCTATCCTGCTGACTACTCGTAAGTCCTCTTTTCTAACACATCATAAAATTTTGTATCTCTTTACTTCTGTTCCGCCGTTCCATAACTGAGATTATTGCAGTACACACATGTGGTACCCCACCCAGAACTCCATTACCCACTGGTATAGCCACCTCCCACTTTTGCTAGACCTGAAACTCATGGCTTACATCTGGGCCTTCTCCAGAGAGTCACCTTGGCTATCAAGACATGCCTGGAGCCTTTACACTCCAGAGCTCCCCATGGATGAGCCAAGACGAGTCTTCACTGGAGACCACATTCCTGGTGGGCTCTTTCCCCTTCCCTATTCTCCTCCCCTCACTGTCTTACAGGATTTTCCAGAGAAGGACTCCTTTAACAAGTCACATGTACCTCAATACTTGCCTTACGCTTGGCTTTCAGGGAAGTTGACCTGTGAAATTACCATTCCCACTCTTTTCTACCATATGAATTACTCGTATTCCTCAGGATCCAGCTCAAATGCATTTCTTCTGAAATCTTTGAGTATATTCCCTCTACCTTGATATCCTTGCAAAATTAATGTGTTTTTTCTGTATTGTGAAGGAATACAGTGCATTTATATTAATTTTAATTTATCATCTACGTATTCATCCAAAAACCATTTGTTGAATACTTTCTACACGCCCAACACTATTTTGGGCATTAACAATACAGACATGGGTAAAACACACAAGGTCCTGCTCTCATGAAGCTTATATTCTAGTGAAGGGAAATGTGATCAATACAAGAAGACAAATTACTATATAAATTTAGACCGAAATGAATATGATAATGAAAGCCGAGTAGTGGAATGAAAATAAAAATTTCTTTAGACTGGGTGTTCAGGGAAATGTTATCTGAAGAGCTAATCCATGTAGTATTCTTCTATTAAGCTAAGAATTTATCAACACTGTAGACCATGCATGTTTTGCACAGTGTCATGCATAGCACATAAAAAAAGAAGACTGTCATGAATTAGAATAGTCTACTGGTAATTGAATAGAATTCCTGAAAATAGTGTTCAGACTCGTTTTCTTTGAAACATTATTTAGTTCTATGACCCTCAATGGTAATTTGAGAGTTCCTATTTCAAATGGTGTCTAATTAAAAAGACCTAAATTATCCTTACTTAATTTTCTTTGAAATATCCATTAAGACTGAGCAAGAAAAAAAAATTTGGCAAGTCGGGTCTTCCAGGCACAAAATTAGCAACGTCTCATTTAAATCTCGTAAAAATAGTCCATGGAACTGGATAAGAAATATTTGGGGGACACAGGCATATTCTAGCTCACAAAGTAGAGCACTCCTACCCAGTCAATAGGGAGACTTCTGGTTAGTACTCCTGGTTGCCCCTGGCTCAGAGATCTAAGATTTTCACCAATGAGAAGTGGGAGTTGCCATCCTACCAATAGGCAGGTTTGTTTCTTGAAGAGTCAATTACCTAGCTTTCATCCACTGACATCAAACTTACTCACTTCTCAGACTTACTCATATACCGGAGAAAAGTGTACATATAAAAAATAAAATTTTTAAATGTAACTTTCTTAAAGCCAACAATAACCAGTTAAAAAGACAGTATAAGAAAAAATTGCGTTCACAGCAGTAGCATAAACATAAAAATAAATAAGAAATTTTAGAAGTATATATTTTTAAAAATCTAAAAAGTGTACTATTAGAGTAAATATATATACACTGAGTTTCTAGGCTGGAAAATGGAATGCTTCAAAGATGTCTCTTTTTCTAAATTTATTTACATTCTAAAGTAATGTCACTCTCTTCCAAAAAGGAAACTAAGATGTTTTCAGATAAGCAAAAGCTGAAAGTATTCATCATCAACAAACTTGCACTTAAAAAAGTATTAAAGTTCCTCAGGAAAAAGAAAAATGATAGTAGAAGGGAATTTAATAGAAGTAGAAGTATAAATAGAAGAAGATATGAGAAGTGCTGGAAACTGGAAATGTGAAAGTGCACATTTAAAAAATTTGTTATTAGAGGCACCTGGGTGGTTCAGTTGGTTAAGCATCCAAAGCTTGATCTCAGCTCAGGTATTGATCTCAGGGTGGTAAGTTCAAGCTCCATGTTGGGCTCCACACTCGGGTGAAGCCTATTAAAAAGAAAATTTTTTTTGTTGCTCTTTTAAATCTTTTTAAATAGTCTTGAGTATTTAGTACAAATATAACAGTAGTTTGTTTTGGAATTTATAACATAAGCAGAAGAAAGAAAATGTATGACCACAGTGGCATGAAGAATGGTGAGGGAAATTGAAATACCCTGTGGTAAAGTTTTTGTATTATATATGAAGTGTTACATTATTTGAAAGTAGATTGTGATAACCTAAAGATGCATATTGTAAACACCTAAAGCAACCAGAGATACAATTCTTTTTTTTTAAAGAGGTATAGTTCTTAAAGCAATGGAGACAATGAAATGTAATCATAAAAAATGCACAGTCCATAAGATCATAGAAAAAATATTTTAAAAGGGGCAGCTGGCAACAAATGGAAACAAATTTAAAGAAGGTAGGCTTAAATCCATCCTATCAATAATTACATTAAATATAAATTATCTAAACACTCCAACTAAAAGACACGTATTATCAGATTGGATAAAAAAGCAAGACTCTACTATATGCTGCCTTAAGAAATCCGCTGTAAAGATAAAGACATGGAGAAGTTAAAAGTAAAAGGATTTTTAAAAAAGATATACCGTGAAAATAAAATTCAAAAGAGTTACTATATTAATATCAGAAAAAGTAGATCACAGAACAGGAGATATTCCCAAGGACAAAGAAGGGAATTTCACTAAGAGAAAAGGGTCAGTTTATCAAGAGGACATAATAAGTCCAAATATGTATGGACTGAATAACAGAATTTCAAAATACATGAAGCAAAATTTCATGAGAACAAGACAAATCTATAATTATCACTGGAGATTCCCACACTTTTCTCTCAGTTCTTGTTAAAGAATTGGCCAGAAAATCAGAAAGGATATTTAAGACTCAAAAAATACTATCAATCAGCTTGCATGTACATAGAATACTCCACCCCCCCCCCAAAAAAAACCATATTAAATGTGCTTTCTTTTCAAGTTAAAGAGAACATTCATGAGGCTGGAATACACTCTGAAGAACAAGCCAAATCTCAATAAATTTAAATGGACAGAACTTGTGTGAAATGTGTTTTTTGACCAAGTGAAATTATATAAAAAATAAAAAACATGAGATCTGAAAAATCTCCACATATATGGAAATTAATAAAACATGGGTTACATATGATTCATGAATTGAAGAAGAAAGTATAAATAAAACTAAAAAAAATACTCTAAATCAAATGAAAATCAAAACACAGGATATCAATATTTATGGGATCCAGCTAGGCAGTTCTTAAAAGGAAAATAAATTACCATCTTAAATGCTTCTATTGGAAAAGATGAAGGGTCTCCTGTCAACAATATCATCTTCTACCTTAAGAAACTAGGGGGTAAAAAGTCAAACACAAAGTACGCAGTAAGAAAGAAATGATGATTTCAAAACAAAACAAAAGAATGGAATCAAAGCAGAAACAACAAAAAAGAAAGCCAATAAAGCCATAAGGTGGTTTTTTGCAAAGATGATTAAAATTAATAAAGTTTTTTAAGTTTTATTGACCAGGACAGAAAACAGACACAAATTACAAATACTACAAACATCACTACAGATCCTACAAGCATCAAAAGATAAACATAGAACACTATCAACAACCGTACACCAACAAATCAACAATGAAATGTACAAATCACTTATAAGACACAAACTGCCAAAGCTCATATAAGGAGAAAAAAATATAACCTGGCTAACCTTTTATCTATTAGATAATTGAATCTATCTTTAAAAATTATCCCCAATGAAAAAGGCTGAGATGAATCCACTCTGGATTATTCTGCCAAACATTTGCAAAAGAAATCATACTGATTTTACATAAATTCTTCAGAAAACAGTCTCCACATCCTATTTTATGAGGTCAGCAATGTCCTGATACAAAAATCCAGATAAACACATTACAAGAAAAGAGAACTAGACATCAAAATCCTTCATTAATTTAGATGCAGATATCTTTAACAAAACTTTGGAAAATCAAATCCTGAAATATATATAAAAAATGAGGATCATTACCAGGTGTGGTTTATCTCAGGATACATGGCTAGCTTAACATTTGAAATTTGAACAATGTAATCCACTATATATTTTCCTTTGCGGTTTATTAATATAGTGGAGTACATGAATGGGTATGAATTTTGCCAAATTATCTTTTACATCTATTGAGATATATATATCTCAAAATTCATACCCATTTATGGTTAAAAAGATAGAAAAACTAACAGAAAGCTAGAAATAAGGGAACTCCCTCACCCTTATCAAAAGTATGTATGAAAATCCTACAGCTAACATCATAATTAATCATTAAACCTGAATGCTATCCCCCTAAGACTGAAACATTACAGGATGTCTGTTCATATCATTTTTATTCCACTTTGAAATAGAGGGCTTATAGTTAATGCAATAATCAAGTAAAAGAAATAAAAGGCATACAGACTGGAGAGGAGGAGATAAACTGTTTAATCACAGATGACATGTTTGTTTATGAAGGAAATTCTAATAGATATATGAGAAAGCAGCTAGAATTAACAAGTTTAGCAATGTTACAGCATGTGAGTTCAATATACAAAATTCAACACTGTTTCTGTATCTGAACAGTGAAGAATGGAAATTGGAATTGAAAAAGAAATGCTATTTACAATTGCAAATGAAAATAGGAAACATTTAAGAATGAATTTAACAATGTATTAAGATCTATACAATGAAAACCACAAAACACTACAAATAAATAAAGATGAAATATAGAGATTATATATACCATGTTCATTAATCTGGAAACTGAGCATTGTTAAGGTAGAAACTCGTGAACTATAGATTCAGTGTAATCCCTGTCAAAGTCCTGGCAGGCTTATTTTTGTAGAAATTTAAAAGCCCTGTTTTTAAAATTTATATGCAAACAAAAGAAACTAGCATAGCCAAAATAATTTTGTAAAAGCAGAGCAAAGTTGAGGCCCTTGCATATCTCATTTCAAGAGATATTATAAATTTAGGGCAACCATGAGTGTGCTATTTGTATAAGGAAAGACATACAAATCAATGGAAAAAGAAAACAGAGTTTAGAAATAGAGACAGACATTTGGTCAATTGATTTTCTTTCTTTTTAAAAAAAATTTTTTTTTAATCTTTATTTTTGAGAGAGAGAGAGACAGAGCGTGAGCAGGGGAGGAACAGAGAGAGAAGGAAACCCAGAATCCAAAGTAGGCTCCAGGCTCTGAGCGGTCAGCACAGAGCCCAATGCAGGGCTCGAACCCATGAACCACGAGATCATGACCTGAGCCAAAGTCAGACACTTAACCAACTAAGCCACCCAGGCACAGATGGTCAACTGATTTTCAACAAAGGAGTCAAAGAAATTCAAGGGGAAAGGACAGTTTTTCAACAAATGGTTCTGGTACAATTGGATATCCATATGCAAAAGAAAATAAACATTTATGCATCTTTCATACCATATATAAAAACTAATTTGTAAGAGACAGTAGACCTAGCTATAGTAAAGAGAAGAGTACAACTTCATGTAGAAAACAAACAAAAGTACCTGTGACCATGAGTTTAGCAAGGGGTTTTCTTACATGAAGATCACAGACCATAAAGAAAGGAATGGGAAATTGTATTTCATCAAAATCAAAAATGTTTCTTGCTCAAAAGACACCCTTATGAAAATGAAAAGCCATGCCATGCAGTAGGAGAAGTGCTTGTAGAATATGTATCTGATGAAGGGCACATATCCAGAATAAATAACTCTGATGACTCAACAATAGAAAGAAAGAAGGAAAGGAAGGAAGGAAAGGAAGGAAGGAAAGGAAGGAACGAAAGGAAGGAAGGAAGGAAGGGAGAAAGGAAGAAAGAAGAAAGAAAGGAAAGAGAAAGAAAGGAAGAAAAAGAGAAGGAAAGAAAGGGAGAAGAAAGAAAGAAAGAAAGAAAGAAAGAAAGAAAGAAAGAAAGAAAGAAAGAAAGAAAAAGAAAGAAGGAAAGAAAAAGAAAAAAAGAAAGAGAAAGAAAGAGTGGAAGATTTGAATAGGAACTTCTAGAGTGAAGATCCATGCTGAAACATGGCTGGAGCTCAAAGACACTATGCTAAATGAAAGAAGCTAGTCAAAAAACCCCACATATTCCATGATGTCATTTATATGAGATGTACAGAATAGGTGAATCTGTAGAGACAGAAAAAGAATTAGTGGTTGCACACTTCGGGGGATGATAAAAAATATTCCAAAATTAGATTATAGCAACATTTGCCTAACTCTGTAAATACAGTGAAATCCATTGAATTGTATACTCCCAATCGGGTGGCTTTTAAGAAATCTCACTCCTGGTCATTTATCAAATAGAAAAAAACAAAAACACCTATGCACATGCAAAGACTTGTATTTGAAGGTTCAAAGCAGCTTTATTTACAATAGTCAAATACTGGCTATACATACCCAGATGTCTCTCCAATTGTGAGTGGATAGATAAATTAACTGAAGTATGCTTTTATGATGGACTACTACTCAGCAATAAAAAGAAATACCTGACACATATAGCGACAGAGATAAATAGCCACAGCATTATGGTAATGGAAGGAAGTCAGACATAAAGAACTATATACACTGTGTAATTCCATTTATATGAAAGTCTGTATCTAGAGACCTAGCATATTAGTGGTTGCCAGAGGTGAGAAGTTAAGAAAGGTGATATATAAAGGCACCTGAGTTTTTCAGGTAGTAAAACTATTCTATGTATGCTATATGGCTATATGTATTTTTTTTAATTATTTTAATGTTTATTTATTTTTGAGAGAGAGACAGAGTGTGAGCAGGGGAGGGGCAGAGAGAGAGGGAGACACAGAATCCAAAGCAGGCTCCAGGCTCTGAGCTGTCAGCATAGTACCCGATGCAGGGCCTGAACCCATGAACCAGCAAGATCATGATCTGAGCTGAAGTCAGATGCTTATTGGACTGAGCTACCCAGGTGCCGCAGATGTATTTTTAATATGTACTTTTCATTACTCACTGAATCACACATTTTAAATTAGTAAATATAGTATTTATAAATTCTGCCTCAAGAAAGTTTATTTTTTAAATACCATTTAATTTTTTTTAATTTTTTTTTTGAAAGGGAGAGATGGCATGAGCAGGGGAGGGACAGAGAGAGGGGGACATAGAATCCAAAGCAGGATCCAGGCTCTGAGCTGTCAGCACAGAGAGAGCCATATGCAGGGCTCGAACTCACTACCATGAGATCATGAACTGAGCCAAAGCTGGACACTTAACCAACTGAGCCACCGGGGCTCCCCTAAATATCATTTCAATAATTGCCATCACTTTTGCTTATAACATAGCCTATTACTAATGTCATTATCAAAACCAAATGACACTGTAATGCTATTAAAGAATATTTTTAATTTTGTCCTTCTGGCCCTCTGAGTAACATAACTGTTTTTCCTACTTTGGCATTTTTGAATTAAAAAAAGGATGGATGTCTTTCTCCACCACAGTGATGATAGCTTTTCATATTCCATCATCTTCAAAGAGTCAATTTTGTGATTAAATCTGTTTACACATGTGAATTATTAGGTATTTTTGCGTGGTGCTTTTGTGTCCAAGCTCTGAGTCAGAATGTCTCTGTTAAAATAGTCCGTTTACTGTCTGCCTGGTCTGAACAACACTTCGAGTCTCTCCCTTGGTTAAATGAAGAAAAGAACAATATTTATTTCATTATCATGGAGATGAAATGAGTTAGAACAATGCCTGGTGTATAATAAGTACCTAATAAATGCTAGCTTATTTAAATGTTAACATGGCTAATATTAACTAAATGTAGTTTCTCTTCCCTGAGAACTCCTGTGCTTTGCGCAGACTTGCACTCTGTTCTCGAGACACCTGACATACAGGTTATCTCATATTCAAGCAGCTACATTTCTTGTGGCAATGAATCGGACTCTTCATTTTCAATTGCAGAAAAACACAGGTGTTCTTTGAACATGTTGAGCTAAACAGATAACTGCAATTTCTGGACTGTGGTAATATATAAAGATTCTAAAAGGCAAGGAGAAATTCTTGATTCCATAAGGTAGGCATGCCCTCATTTCTAACGTTTACTGATCTCTCCAAGTAATGAAATATGAAGAGAAGATCCAAGATTATGTCCTTGCTATTTTAACAACAGTGCAAGAGAGCATTTAATTTTAGTAGGAAAAGCTTATCCTTGCTTCTTATAGGGAATATTCATTTACGTACCTTCCAATTACCTATTACAAATAATTAATCAAATGATGTACTATACTAATATAGTCTCATTTTTCTCATCCTTATAAGTTAATGAAAAATACACAAACGAAAACACCTCTGTTAGCATAACAGATTCACTGAGAAATAAAAGCTTTCAAATCCACACATGCACACAAAAAATCAGGAAAAACATAGTGGGTCACAGGTAGAGTCAATGCTTGTAAAGTAAACACAGGATTTATATTTCAGAGTTTAAGAGGAAAAAAATTAGTCAATATATTCACATGTCAAATCCATTTTTGTTTAAACAGACCAGGAATGAGATGACACTTAGAAGTGAAGTCTACATTTACGAAGAACCAAATGGGGTCCCAGCACACTAAAGGTGATTTAAGGCCATTTCCTGCCCAGCTTTGTTGGCTGAGCAGGAAACATGCGAATGAATGCTTATTACACTTTTCTTGTAGAAAGCTCAGTATTTGGGAGGGTTGACCTCCACCTTTGTCACTGTTCCTCCTAGTGAGCTTAGAACACGATATGTTAGTAATAATAATGGCCCAAACTTATAGAGTTATTATTATTGGCACACGTCAGCCAATAACCACCCTCAATTCTGAGGAAACTGAGGCACAGAGATATTAAGAGGCATGCCCAAGACCACATGGTTTTAAGTAGCTAGAAATGAACTAATAATAAGTGAAAAACCAGTCTGACTCTGATAAGTAACTATTTTGCAATTTGACATCCTCAGTCATGAGGAGGACTTTAATTAATGACTCCCTTTTATACTGCCCCAAGTCTCTTCTCACTTCAACCATGGCAGTTGATAAGTGATCCATGACTCATTGGAGTAATTCTACCCATTGTGGTCAGACCATTTTTATTAAACACAGCTTCATAATGCCAAATTTCAGGTTAAAATTTTTCCATGGCTCCCCATTTCACAATCCATGATAAAATTGTATAACAACTAGAATCTAGGCATTTCACAGAAATACCCCCACTTTCTCACATTTCTGACTTAGCTCATATTGTTTCCTCTGCCTGTGATGGAAATCCAAGTAAAGATGACCATAAGCTAACATTCCACAATTTCCTCCCTCCCAACTTCTTATTAAAATATTTACAGAAATGTAGGAAAAGTCAAAGGGTATATAACAACCATCAAACCTAATAAAAACAAGAGGATATTAATAAAGTTTTGGAAGCAATTTCCAATAATATCAAGACAGATTGAGAAATTAAATCCTAAAGTAAGATCTCCTGTCAGTGATAATGGAAGAATACAGCAGCCAGTCCCCTGAGTCGTTTTCTGTGATTTCAGTTACCTGAGGTCAATTGCATTTGAAAGCAGATGATCTTCCTTCCCTCTGACATATCATCTGTAGGTCAATAGTGGTCTAATGTCACATCACAATGTCCACGTTATTCACCTTACTTAATCTCTTCACATAGGCATTTTATCATATCATATCATGTCATACATATACCATATATCAATCATATCATGTCATGTCATACATATATCATATCAATCATATCATCACAAGAAGAAGACGGATGAGTACAGTACAATAAGATATTTTGGGGGGAGAGAAAGAGACCACATTCACACAACTTTTATTGTAGTATATTGTTAATTGTTCTATCTTATTATTAGTTATTGCTGTTAATCTCTTACCATGCCTAATTTATAAATTAAACTTTATCATAGGTATGTGTGTAGAGGGAAACCATAGCATGTATAAGGTTTGGGACTATCCATGGTCTCAAGCATACCCTGGGGATGTTGGAGATAAGGGGAGATTCCTACCACTGACAAAGAGGCATCTAGGGGACTGTCAGCCTCTCCCCAATTCTATATATATCCTTTGGTTGAAGAACAGAAATCTACATCTTTCAGAAACCCTGCAGAATATATCAGACACAACTGTCAGACTTTCTTCCTCAACATACCACGTCAATGTCTTTCTAAATCCATTGAAAGGCTACCATTTCAATGAAAAGTCATGACAGGAAAAAGGTTTACTTCTGCATGTTATATGCAGGACTTGTGATTTTCATGCATAGGACATAATTCATTTAATGGAGAAAGACCACAGATGGCCTTGTACTGTTCTACCGTCCATGACCAGAGAACTTGTGAGAAGCAAAGGACAAGTGACCCAAGAGGCATTCAGCTGTGCGAGAAGCAACTAGATAAATGCCAGCTATGAATTTGAGGCAGGGCTAGGAACTGGACCCATTATCCCACTCTCCAGTTGCATATGTGAAGAAGTGCCTAAATGGAGTGGTTGAAAATCAATTCCAACACAGTCTTTCTTGATAGAGATAGTTGTGATAAAGAAATAACCAGAGCTCAAAAGAAAGGAAATACTGCATAAAGCCTGAGACAAAGAACAGACTTAAAGAAATGAAGAAAAAGAAGAAAATATTAGAAAATGTCTACTTATTTTCAAAGTTGTAAGAAAGTAGCAGTTCTAGGGAACAGTACACTAAATTTTGGGGTTACTCTAGAAATAGGTTATTATGGTATGGCCTCAAATAATTGGAGTGTCTGTGTAAGGAAACATAAAGAAAGATCCAGATATATACTAATCTGTTATATAAAAAAAATTATTCAGTGTCTACTACATACAAAAGCAATGTCTTGAAGCCAAAGAGAAAAAAGCTTGAGCATGTAGTTTATGTTTATCTTATCAGGCAACATACTAAATGAAGATAATTAATATATTATGGAAGCAAACAAATTAAAGAAGCACAGAAGCACATAAGTACGAAAAAAAGTATGCGATCCTCAGATGTAGGTATATTTTTATTCACGCAAGAGCTAAGAAATCACACTATTGATATACCATTAATAAAAGATAACTTAGGGACACATTTAAATCAAAATGTAAAATGTAATCTTGAGGTTGTAATGACGTGAAAGTTTAAGGTACAAAGAACATTGAAATATCTCAAATACAGAGCTAAGTTAAAATAATTGCTACAAATTTCTTCTAAAATCAATTGCAAGTGGAAATATTGCTACAAGGATATAAAGTAAAAGGTAAATTAGAAAACTTTATGTAAAGTACAGAGTTCATTTACATAAATAGATGGATAAGTAGATGGATAGAGAGAGATGATATCGATTAAATAGAATGTAGGTGATTTTATTTCATTTCTCTCAATTTTCTCCATTTTATTCAATGTTATTTAATATGTTTGTAGCCAGGAAATCATATTAAACTAATTGTAATATAATATAATAAAATCTATAAAGCAATCCTCCGAACACAGGGCTTTGGACTCAAATCTTTTATAGATAACCTTTTCAAATGCACACATTTCTGACTTTTCTGACATAAAAAAAGAAATAAGTTTCCAAAGTAAAGGAATAGGCAAAAAGCTAAATAATTCATGCTCTGATATGCTATAATGTTGATATCAAAATCTCAAATAATAGCCATAAAATAAATATTTTCACTTATGGCATAGATGAAAAGCTTATAAATGAGAGATTCAGAGAGATGAAATTAACATAATAATTTATAATTACTGAATTTGATTTTTCTTAGAAATGAATACATATTTTAATATTATGAAATATACTTATATTGAATATCACCACAAAGGAGTCATGAGAAAAAATATGTTAAATATTTTTAATGCAGTGAGTTCAGTTATAACCCATCATCTCATATAGTTTACAAAAATTTTTTTTCTTATGATGAGAACTTCTAGGATCTACTTTTGTACAACTTTTAAATACACTATACAGCAGTGTTAACTACAGTCATCACGTAACTCCTAGTAGAAAACATATGTAAAAAGCCTCTATACATGGATCTTGGCAATGATTTTTTTAGATATGACATATAAAACACAAGCAACAAAACAAAAGGTAAACAAGCGGGACTATTAAAAACTATCAAACTAGAGCTTGAGCACAGCAGGGAGATCATCAACTAAATGAAAAAGCAACCTACTCAATGGGACAAAATATTTGCAAGTCTTATATCGGTAAGTGGTTAATATCTGAAATATGTAAAGAACTTATACAACTCAACAGAAAAACAAATAGCCCAGTTAGAAAATGAGCAAAGGATCTGAATAGACATTTTTCCAAAGAAGATATTCAAACAGCCAATAGGCACATGAAAACATGTTCAATATCGCTGATCATCAGGTAAAGGCAAACCCAAAGCACAATGAGATATCACATCATGGTTTCTAGAATGTCTCCTATCAAACATACAAGAGATAATGAATGCTGGAGAAGAAGTAGAGAAAAGGGAACCCTGCGCGCTGTTACTGGGAGTGTCAACTGGTGCGGCCACTATGGAAAACAGTATGGAGTTTCCTCAAAAAATTAAAAACAGAACCACCCTATGATCGAGCAACTCCACTTCTGGGTGTATATCTAAAGGAAACAAAATTAGTATGTTGAAGACATATTGCACTTCCATGTTTATTGCAGTATTATTTACCCTAGTCAAGACATAAAAACAACATAAGTGCCCATCAACACATGATGGATAAAGAAAATATATGTGAGTATGTGTATGTACACAATAATATACTATTCAAAGGGCGCCTGGGTGGCTGAGTCGGTTGAGCATCCAACTTCAGCTCAGGTCATGAGCTCTTGGTTTGTGCGTTCAAGCCCCGCATCAGGCTCTGTGCTGACAGCTCAGAGCCTGGAGCCTGCTTCAGCTTCTGTGTCTCCCTCTCTATCTCTCTGCCCCTCCCTTACTCGTACTCTGTCTCTCTGTCTCTCTCTCTCAAAAATAAATGAACATTAAAAAATATTTTTAAAAATTCTATTCAACTATAAAAAGAAGGAAATCCTAGCATATGTGATCACGTGAATATACCTTGAGGGCTCTGTGCTAAGTGAAATGAGTCAGACAAAGAAAGATAAATATTGTATGATCTCATATGTGGAATTTTCTAAAAAAAGAAAAAAGTTAAACACATAGAAAAAGAGATCAGGTTGGTGGTCCAGATATGGGGGAGGGGAGTGAAGGTGGTCAAAAGGTACCAATTTCAAGCTACAACATAAATACTCATAGTAATGTTCGACTACTTAGTTGAAACCAACAACCAACAGCATTCTTACCAATGAAATCCCAGTGGCTTTCTCATTAAAATCATAAAAAAAGAAGACTTCCTGTTATGATTTTTCAAAGGCTATTCAGGAATTACTGGTCAATGCAATAAAGCAATGACAAAAAGAAGAAGAAGCCATTTTGGGAAGGAAAAAACATTATGCATCTTAAAAACTAAGATAATTAGTTCAACCAATTAGAGTCACTAAGTTTATGAACTAAAGAATAAATCTGCAACATTCAGAAACTTTCCTTCATACCATCAGTAATTATTTGGAGGAGATATACTGAGTAAATATTTCAATTACAGTACCATCAAAATATGTGAGACACTAATGTATTTGTAATGACCAGGGGAAATGACAAGAAACCAAAATCCCACTGAGATATTTAAGCAAAGACTAAAGCTAATATAGGTGTTTTTATGATGAACTTGGATGGAGAGCCTCAACAAATTATAAAGCCCAAACAATGAAATAAAGTTTGGTTTGGGCATGTAGCTGACAAAAATATAAATGGAACAGAACGGGCAGGCCAGTAGACCTGAGTATATGTGTCCTAAAGGAGAAATCACAAAGTAAAAGGGACAAGGGAGTTATTCAATAAATGGTGCTTAATAATTTATGCATTGTTCTTTAATAAAGCAGAAAGATCAATAGTTTAAGAAATTATCTCAAAAATAAAATAAACTGTGTATTTTGTATTTGATTGTTGGATGTTGAAGGATTTGACAGCTTCAGGGAAATGGATGAAACTAAACACCAAAGGGCTGGTCGAGTTGATTTATTCCATTTTAAATAATCTGATAGCCATAAACAGTACGATCAGAAACATATTTCAAGGAAATGTTACGCAGGATTACTATTTTTATCTATAATGAAATCATAGGATAAGAAATTAGACTCCAGTGTATAGATATCAACCTCAATAGAAGTGTATTAAACAGAAGATCTAAAAGGGGAAATCCAGATAGCTGACAAATTATTAGTAAAGTGCTTAATCTTTTAAATTGACGAAATTCATAGTTTTAAAATACAAAGTAATTTTTTCTCATTCCAAGCATGAAATATTCATCACCAAAGTAAAAATATCAAAGTAAGACTACATCGAAGCAGGCACTCTCACAAGCAAATAGTATTACATAGTGTTCACAATCTATTCAGAAAGCTATTTCACGGTGTTTATCAGAAGCTTTCAAATCGTTTGTCTTTTACACAGTACAATGACTGATAGCAATCTATTGTAAGATACTGATTTGACAAGCCATCAGGGCATTATTTACAATAAAGAAATTTAGAAACATCAAAATGTGATAATAATAAGGGATTATGTTGCAATGTGTAGGTAAAATATAAATTTTCTATATGAAAGAGTATTGTGTGAACAGAAAATATTGCTCTCTCTGACTTGGGGAAATGCTTCAGACTTAATAGTAAGTAGTAAAATTAAGTTAGGTAGCATAAATATGGTAAAATCCATCTTTAAAAAGCAATATGAAAGAAAGGATGGGAAGAGTGGTTGCCACGGTTATTTCACTCTTGTGACATGATGAACTGTTTTCATTCTTCTCTCATTCTCTTTATGATTTGAGCTTTATAAGGCTAGGAAATCCAACAATAAACAATATTTACTTTTGAATAGTGTTAACCGCGGTTCACTGTAGAACTCAAATTCTCCTACTCTTAAAGACTTTCTTGGGTGGAATAAATGATCTCTTTGGCCACAGGCATTTCTCAGTCCTCTAAAACCCTAAAACTGTTTTGCTTATAAATTTTGTATTCTACTACTAGCATTTTTTTTGTATTGCATTATATAGGGGTGAATCTGTTCTTTTCATTAAAAATATTAACAATCCAAAGACACACCTGTTATGGTTTATCAGTTCATTTTCTCCACCAGAGTTAGTAATTGAATATAGACACTTAAATCTTGAGATACACCATATCATATCATATCTGGGGTCATGTACAGTGGATGATCTCCCGTGGCTGGAGCATCTGAGGTCAGAACATGGGGTAAACTGTGCATTTTACCTGTTGCTTGCAGGGAGGAGGAGGCAGAAAAGACATCATGCTTCCGTTCTTGCGATCCCTAAGTAGTGACATAAGCCTGACTGTTTCTGTACTGTAAGTCCACATTTCCAACATGACCTTGGAGGTCCATCAGTAGTTCTCCCCACACCTTAATACACCGAAATCTACACAATCGTGTTCTCAGTCTTATCACTTCCATCTACTCAAACTCCAAATTTCAGAGTCACATAGCACTGTACTAATTTCATCCCCCCCTTTATTCACAAGCGTCTACATCTATTCATTTACTCATGGCAAAGTTTCTGCCTAATCTTGTTGCCTTTACTTAAGATCAGGCCCCCATGACTTCACTTTTGTGAGTTTTCGTTATCTTCCTGACTGCAAAGTTCCCCATCCCGAATTTACTCTTCATGTTGACCCCAGACAGATCCTCCAAAGTGTACCTCTGATGATGAGCTGCCTGTTCTCCAACAGCATTTAATCGTTCCAAGAATTAGCCACATTTAGTCTTCTCAAATAGCTTTCTAACCCCTCTACTCTTTCACATCAATTATCATCTTATCATTCTCTGTGGTAAAAGTGTGCAAGGATGCCTTTCTTAAAGGTTAACTGTTCTCTTAACTATACACGGGATTTATTTTCCTAGGGAACCAGGACATATCATATTTCACTGAAATACACGGTTTCACATTTTCACATCGTTGAAATCATGATGTATCTTGCGATTAATGGCACCTAACATTTTTTTCCTTTTAAATCACATATAAAATAATGTTGCATCTTAAAAGAGACAGCATCATAAATTTGTTGAAGTACGGTATCTTTTTTGGTCTTCACCGTATATAACCATGATTTTCAAATAGGAAATGTTCAAATATTGCTTGATATACAAATATATGTTAAGAAACAAGTCTCATGTTGAAACTCAAGGAATTAGCCCGGGATATTGGTTAGTTTTGCTGCACCCATTCCGGCAGTAATTTCAAATGCAACAGCTACAAACATCAGAATGAGATGGGAAATAAAAACAAATATACACACTTAACAAGTTGATTGAACCTGCTAGTGTGGACAGAGTAGAAAACTGCACAGAGCACAATAAATACTAAATCCAAGTGATAACTTTATGATCAGCTATTCGTTCCTGTATTGGATATTTTAGAAAATATCTCATTTTTCTAAACTGACATTCTCTCTGACATTTATCTTACCCAGGTCTTCACACTCATTTCAAAGTGTGCTATTTTTACACAGAAAAAAAAAAGTATCTACTTAATTACCTGATGCCAACAAGAACTATTGTCTTTCATAACATGAACTGTGCTTCCAAAACCTGGGTGTCTGAGCAACTGGGTAAAGAAGTTAATTCTTCGTAAGACATTTGCTTGGTGCCTTTAAAATCTGAATAAGCTAAAGACTGCATCACTTACTGCACCAGCAAAGTGAGACCATCCTTTGTTCTGGATTATAAGCAACAATCACATTCAAGTTCACCACACTGGATGTATAAGGTTCTATTTAAACTGTCTGATGAAGCATATGAAACCTCTGAACAATTTATCAATTTTCCAAATATTCTTGCTTCATACTATGTAAATCAAAGGCAAGGCATTCCTTCATACACAGTTGAGCAGGTGTGTTTTAAGTAATGGAGCACCTAGGTGGCTCAGTCAGTTAAACATCTGACTTCACCTCAGGTTCCGATCTCACGGTATGTGGGTTCGCGGGTTCGAACCCGTGTCGGACTCTTTGCTGACAACTCAGAACCTGGAGCCTGCTTCAGATTCTGTGTCTCCCTCTCTCTCTGTCCCTCCCCCACTCATGCTCTGTCTCTCTCTCTCTCTCAAAAATAAACATTAAAAAAATTAAGTAGCATGGACATTGTTTTGATTTATCAAAGAGAGCATCTAATCTATTCTTATTGTACAATACATGCTCATCGTAGATTAAAAGTCTATAACATCACTTGACCTCATTGCTAATATTCATTCTATCATTTAATCATGGATCTCACCTTATAGTCCCTTTCAGAATTCAAAGCTTCTTGGGAGGGAGAGCATTCTTTACACACTACCTTGGCGTGAATCTGGTGTGACGAGGCTTTCAGAGATGTCCAGAACAACAGGAAAGATGGTACTTGTGGGGTGAGCTGCAGAGAGGTCACAGCGCTGGGGTGATGGTGCAGACCTGTGTGGCCCTGTCCAGGCCTAAAGAGCCTGGGAAGCCATAGTCTACAGACTATGTGGGTTTCCAAGTCGGTTTGTAGTTGTGACTTTGTCTTCTAGAAGCTCTGTGACACTGAGCGAGGGTATAATTTCTCTTGGCCTCAGCTTCCTCATCTATACGGCGCTGATACTACTTTTGACCTCATACATCTGTACGAGGGGATGTATATACATTACGTACCCTAGTGAATTGTATTTATATGGCAACTATTTTCACTTTTCCTATGAGTATTAGGTGTTGAAGAAACTGCAATTATTCTGAAAAAGCACTACCACTTTTCTTAAAAGCAAAGCAGACAGATTAATGAGACTATGCTTTGCGCAATGTCACTGCATGCTCAAAATACACTATTCTACCTTCATCCCTCTTTTCATGTTTCTTTCTCTTTTGTTGTTCATCTTCATTTTTGATCTTTTTTTTTTAGCACTGAGGCTGCAGGAACTTAGGGTCTTGTAGAAAGAAGGAAAATGTGCACATGATAAGAGCAGAGGTAGAAAGTCTGTTTAAGCAGAGGTAGAAATATGCTATTTTGGCCACTCGGAGGAAAAAGATATCACAAAGTGCTTAAGGGAAGGCATCAAGGGTGGCAGAGAGATAAGAGAAAGTTTTGTGGACAAAGAGATGCTGGGACTGTAGGATTCAAATGTGAAATGAAAGGAGAAGGGTTGTGGTTGGGAGGGGTTGCCAGAAGGATCCACATACACAAAAGGTCAGTGGTGTGAAAAATACAGGCACAGCCCTGTTTTGCTTTGGCAAGAATGGAGAATGTAAGGAGTAGAGAGTCAGAACACGGATGCTGCAAAGCTAAGTGTGTGACTCATCTCCCTGTAAGTATGTGGACACAGGTACAGTGTCCATCCCGTTGGTAAAACGGAGCAGCAGGTGTATGAGGATTACATAGGTTATTTAAACCGCTAACACGTCTTCAGCTCACAGGACCTAGTGTTTCTCCTTTCTTCAATAGGCGATGTGGGGCCACTGAAGTGTCTGAGGAGGAGAGTGAGCAGGCCAGAGCTGTGACTCCAGACAAATACCTGGGGAGCCGCGTTCTCCATAGCATCGTGGGACAGAGACAGAATAAGAGAAAAGGTGTGTATGTGTGTTTAATACAGTGTGATTCACTCCAATCTTAGGACCTGCCTGAAACTATGCTAAGCCAGGCTTTCAGTCCATTTATTTCTCTGCACACATTCTCATCATGTTACATAAGACTAACAAGTACAAGGTTCCCACGGAGAATCTTTAAAAAGAACCTGTGACCTGGTGTAGACTGGAACACTTACTTAGTATTTTAACACATAATGGAAAAATTTAGGGACGACGGAAGTGTAAGGGTCGCGGCTGAAATTGAAAACATTCATTTAGACAGATTGAAAGCATTTAGCAGACTGCCTGAGCCCTGCGAGGAGAGACAGCAGTGGCCGACAGGCCAGCTTCGTTCCTGGCAGGCAGTGATGGGGTTGCTCTTTTGGAACAGGGATTCAAAACAGAGAGAATATAAGGCAGGTCTAGATTGCTAAAAGAAATCTGAAAATAATGTGTTCTGCAATAATTCTGATGTCATGGTATTTCTGTGTAGTTGGGAACACGTGTGGGCAATACTCGGGGGAAAAAGGAGACAAAAGTAATCATGTGGAGTATCATTTGATTAATTCTCAGCTAGCAAATTGTATAGACTTAGTTTCACCTGCAGGGGAGAGTGTCCTGGCTCCTTTCTGTGTGGTCCTAGTTTGGCCCTTGGTTTCCTTTACTGTTTCTTTTCTAATGCTTAGACAGACCCCCTACCCACAGAGCCCAGAAAATCTCTCTGCAAAACAGTTGGGTGGTTTTATCAGGCAATTGAGCCACAATACTAGCCATTAGCTGCACATTCATCTCTGGTTTCCTGCTGCCCTTCATTGAGCCTAACTGTACTTTTAATCACCTGCTAAAGAGGATTCTGCACTCTAGGAAAACTACCCTCACCAGATTTGGATCAGACCTTCCCTTTTTCAAAGATATGCTGGTAATTTTGTTCAACATAGGGAAAAAAAAGCAGAGTGACATATTGGAAGAATCTTCTTGTCTAATAGAAATGTAGCAATAGATTCCCTGATGAACTGATCAGATTTAGATGTGGACACACGTGTAGCTACAAATCTTCCTGGTCTTGATATCCGTTTTAAAGTCACTGGAATGGGGGCGTCTGGACAGCTCAGTTGGTTAAGTGTCCTACTTCAGCTCAGATCATGATCTCATGGTCCATGGGTTTGAGCCCCACATCTGGCTCTGTGCTGGCAGCTCAGAGCCTGGAGCGTGCTTCAGATTCTGTGTCTCCCTCTCTCTCTGTCCCTACCCCACTTGTGTTCTGTCTCTCTCTCTAAAATAAATGCTAAAAAAAAATTAAAAAGACAGCCAAACTTCCAGAGCTAATTGAAAATGTTTGCTCTGCTTGTCATTTCCTTCATCTCCTTCAGACATATTTTTCTCTCTTCATTCTCTCTTCAGACAAATTGAAGACTGTAAGTGGGGACAGTGTATCTGTTTGGAGTTCAAGAACGCATCAAAGCCACGTGACTTTGAATAAACTTTCTAAATGTCAATTCTTTCATCTGTAAAACTGAGATGGTATTATTAACCCTAAATGGCTTTCCCAGGAACAAGTGAAATAAGCCCCAGTTGTTATTTTTCCCCCGTTGATGAGAAATTAAATTTTCCGACGTCTTCTTAGATACTTTATAAGCTCAAGAAATGAAGCACACTGCTCTTCTTCTCGGATTTATTACAACCTCTGAGAAAGTCTTCACTGGCCTCCTTCTGGAACAGAGATGCAGTGGAACCAAGGCTCAAGTAGTTAAAGAAGACTTAGATGACGTCCCTCCACAGAGAGAGGGACACGAAGATTCAGAAATGATAACCCCAGAGGTGATGAGTCAACTCACAGGTGAGTCCTTCTCAATCTTACTTATCAGGTCGACACATAAGCAAAGTTATGTTTCTTCTTAAAAGCTTCTCTCCTTATTCCCTCTTTGGTCTGAACTCCCACTGTTAATACTATTCAAGGTGAAATAGCTCAAAACATGCCACAAGAAAGCTTTTTAATACTGTCCCTGATCATTACTTAAATCACATATCACTGTTTACTCAGCTGTGTTTATATATGTACCACCTCCCTACCAGACACGTTTTACATCCTTTGGGGATGAACACTCATGTTGATTAACTGGTTTTTCAATAAATTAATAGAGAAGGGTAGGCTAGTGCTTAAGAACACAAATTGGGTTCAAATTTCAGCTCAACGTATTGTCCAAATGACCCGATCGTGTTTCTAAACCTCTCCACGATTTAATTTCTTTATTTGCAAAAGTGGCCACCTTAGAGGACTGACAGAGTCTTAAATTCCTGGTACAAATTAATCCCTCAATAAGTTGTTGCCATTATAATGGTAACTGTTTGTATCCCTACTTTGAGTAAGACGCAGGTTGGGTGTTATATATGCATTATATCCAATTCTTAAAGTTCTATTATTGTTGTCAACTTACAGATAAGAACATGAAGGCATAGAGGGTAAGGCTTATACCAGCTGACTCAGCGTGCAGTAGCTCAGTTGAGAATTGAAACTCTGTGTTTCTGGCATAAAATCCTCTCCCAGTTAGTCTGCTGAACCACAGATGTCCTTTTTAGTGCTTTTGTGAACATTTACTGATCACTTAATACGTGCCCAACATTGTTTGAAATGTTATGTTTTGTCTTTTAAAATTCTCACACAGGGGCGCCTGGGTGGCTTGGTCGGTTAAGCGTCCGACTTCGGCTCAGGTCATGATCTCCCGGTCCGTGAGTTCGAGCCCCGCGTCGGGCTCTGTGCTGACAGCTCAGAGCCTGAAGCCTGTTTCAGATTCTGTGTCTCCCTCTCTCTCTGCCCCTCCCCTGTTCATGCTCTGTCTCTCTCTGTCTCAAAAAATAAATAAACGTTAAAAAAAAATAAAATAAAATTCTCACACAAACCATGAGATAGGTCCAGTTAATCTCAGTTAAAAACAAAACAACAACAAAACAAAACAAAACACCTGAGGCACAAAAGTCATTACTGTGCCCAAGGTCTCAAAGGTGGTAAATGGGAAGGCCAGGACCTCAGAGCTCTCCTCGCATCCCTTAACACATCAGTGATGGACGCACCCCTATTATGGAGCATGTACTGCATCCCAGACTGGGATCTGGAAGCAAGAATATAGCAGTTACCAAACAGATAAGACCCTGACTGTCCTGGAGCTTCATGCGAGTGGGAGGAGACAGACACACAAGTGTACATGTAATATGTCACATGATGTTCAGCCCTTTGGAGACACTTCAAGTCAAGTAAAAGTGATTGTAAGGGTTGAGGAACAGCTTAGGGCTTTCCATACAGTCGCCAAGGATGGCTCATGGATTCAGTGATATTCAGAAAAGACTGAAACTGAGCCCTCATGGAATCAGGGGAACAGCATGCCAGATTAGGGAAGAGCAGTGTAAAACCTGGACGAAGGACTACGCTTGGCATGGTTAAAGAACCACAGGTGGGCCCACGTGTCTGCAGTAGAGTGAGGGGAATAGAGTGGGGGCAGGTGACATCAGGGTGAAGGGTGATGAGGGTCCTCTGGGCAGTGGTAAAAATATTGTATATGAATGAAATGGACAATTAGCAGACTGTTGAGGGGTACGATCATTCGTACCACAGGATACATACCAGCACACAGAAGATCCCAGCAGATACGAAGTCTAGTTAGATTACTGCAGTTTGTGCAAACGAAGGGACTGCCTGCTTGTATTAAAGGGGAAATGGCAACAAATACACAAACAGGAAACAGCCACATATCCATAGATGGAAGGATAGGATATTTTGAAGTTTCCAGGACCTGCCATCAATTGAGCCAGGACTATGACTTAAGAGACAAGTCAGGGTCCCATCGACACAAGGAATGAAGTCACCATTTAGGGGGATCAAGAAAACTGAGGGAGGAAAAGCTTTGGAGGGAAACCATGAGAGACTTATTGGAGACACATAAAATATCAACACACAGGAGTTTAACAAAGAGCAAGTATGTGAGTTCTAGGGAAAAAGGAGCTTGTACCAGACAAAACACTTACTTATGCAGACATTAAGTGACCCAAATCTCAGTAAACACATTTTTATTCCTCACTCGTACTACATGGCCACCTTGGGGCTGCTGAGGCTCTGCTCCAAGTTGCCTTGATCCTGAGATCAAGGCTGCCAGAGCAGACGGGTTAACACTTTGCCAGTCTCATGGCAGAAGGCAAAGGCGCGATGAATCATGCACTCGCTCATAAAGCTTTTCCTTAGAGGTGACCAACGTAATTTCCATTCTCATTCCATTGGCCAGAGCAAGTCACATGGTCAGGTCTGACATTTTTGTAGTGGAGATATGTAATTGTCGTCTAGAGGAGACGGGAATACTAACTCAATCTACCTCAGGGATAAAGGATATAAAATATGGGCAATGTCTGCATGAAGAAACTAGCTGAAGCTGTAAGTCTGGATATCACCAAGAAGGTAATTGTAAGAAAGCATAGAAGTCTGATGTGTGGGGTGCTCCAGGTTTCTGAGGTCCAGATAAATCAGAAAAACAGTCTGTGGTGAAGTTGTCAATAATGTAGGAGAAGAGAGATGGGTGTCCCGGATGCCAACTGAAATAAATGCTTCAATAATAAAAGATTGATCAACAGTGTGCCGATCAAATACACTGAGGACAGAGAATTGACTGTTGTATTTATAAATGTTCAAGTTATCTGTCACTTGGAAATAAGAATCTCTCTAGAACGTTGGGGATGAAACTCTGGTTCAAGTGGGTTCAAGAGTAAATGGGAGGGGCGCCTGGGTGGCGCAGTCGGTTAAGCGTCCGACTTCAGCCAGGTCACGATCTCGCGGTCCGTGAGTTCGAGCCCCGCGTCGGGCTCTGGGCTGATGGCTCAGAGCCTGGAGCCTGTTTCCGATTCTGTGTCTCCCTCTCTCTCTGCCCCTCCCCTGTTCATGCTCTGTCTCTCTCTGTCCCAAAAAAAAAAAAAAATAAAAAAAAAAAAAAGAGTAAATGGGAGGGGAGGAAATGGAGCATAGACCGCTCGCTCAAGGAGTTTTACTGTATGTAACACAGTACTGTGTCATCAATAAAATGCCCTGCCCCGTCAATGGCAGGAAAAGGGCTGCAATCAAATCAGCAACCCAGACCAATAGAAGCCTCTAGTTCTTAAAAAAAAGAACAGGTGTCATAAAAACATCAGCAGGTATTCATTTTGTGAACTCACAGAAGACAGAAGAAATAACAGGAGTAACACTTGGGAAAGAACACTTCTTTTCTTAAAAAGGAAAAGCGTTATCTATGTTTTCATTTCAATTCATTCATATTGACACCAGATGGTGTTATAATAAATCATTCCTTTACTTCCCTGAACAACAATCTTCTTTCTTCTATGTTCCTTCCTGAGACTTCATTTTTCCTTCAGAAAGAGTATGAATTGTTGCCAGTTCAATTGTACATAAGCCCTAGACTACAGGGAATTGAAGAACTGACTCTTTGTCACTGCAGTACATTTACTATCCCATGTCCCATATGAAATATTTGCCTCTGATGCTAAGTGAACACATTAAACCAACTCATCTTTCAAGCCCTGTGTACATTTCTTGTCTCCATTCCTCTTTCTATAGAATCAGTGACCATATTCTGGATTTTGGTTGTCACAAGTATGATGACTTTTTCCACAGCTGGACAGCTTATACCTCACACCAGGGGTCAGGCTTGGTGACATCAGCACCTGTACGTTATCGTGCAGTCATCAAATATTTAGGTGCTTAAGAGATAATGTGTTAGCCATCATTTACTTACCAGGAGACCTCTCTCATTTTTGTTCTCATATTTTCTTCTTCTCTCTAAATGATGATGATGATGATGTTGATGATGATGATATGAGAAAGTATTTCCTCAGTTATCTGAAAAATAGTTTTCCTATACATATGAGATAATTATTATTGTGAAGGCAGTTGACTCCTGATTATCAGGCATATGAGACAATCATAGTATCTATGCACTGGTCATCAAAATCACAGGTAAAGTGTAATCTGCGATTGTTGTTCCCAAACATGCAAAGGTTTACCAGAAATCAGAGAAAAAGTAGCCATATGTGTTTATTAATTATTTCAGAAATGACTCTGCAGATCATAAAACTAGAGCGATCAAAATGAGTAGAATTTGATATTATAGAAACGATTTGATAATTAAAATCACTTAGTTTGGATTAATGATACAGCAATTTGATCATGTTTCGGCAGGCAGAGGTTGAAGACCAAAAGAATGAAGTAATTAGACTTCAATAAATTCAGTCATGGTATAAACCATTACGAGGATGTGCCAAACACAAATGTTTTTGTTATTGTGAGGGGCACCTGGGTGGCTCAGTCAGCTGAGCATCCGACTTCAGCTCAGGTCATGATCTCAAGGTTCATGAGTTCGGGCCCCATGTTGGGCTCCGTGCTGACAGCTCAGGGCCTGGAACCTGCTTCGGATTCTGTGTCTCCCTCTCTCTCTGCCCTTCCCCCACTCTCTCTCTTTCTCTCTCTTTCTCAAAAATAAACATTAAAAAAATAATAATAAATGGCTTGTTATTGTAAACATACACCTGAGTTTTCCATGTAATCTATTTAATAGCAATGAAACATCTACAAAAATTTGAAACTGTAAAACCGTTTATTACGGTCGTGTCTTTCTAGATATAGAATGTAAGGTTGTGTTTTCGTGCGTATACTGCTTAACTCTTCACAAGTCAATATTATATCTCTCTTGAGACTTCAGTATTTGGGCCCGAGAACTGTGGACTGCTACATCCGTTAAGTACCAAGTGATGCACACTTGTCACTAAATGGCTTCCGGCTTCCACATTCTCCAACCACTCTTCTGAACGAGAACGGATCAGCGGTAAGCCAGTCCTGCTTTTCTTTTCAACACTTAGGCTGAATGCTAGGAAAACTTGTCTGCCTCTCAAGGGAGGTTAGACTCAAGCCCTTACGCTACCAAGGTGGGTTCCAAGTAGCTGCTGTCAGTGTTTAAATGTTTCCCTTCCGGGAACAGAAAGCAAGACCCCAACTCCACGCCCTTCAGAGAAACAGATTCATCAGCATAAACCCTTGGTGTTGCCAGTACTGGATTTCAGTGCATTAAATGGACATCTCAGACGCTTCTCACAGGGAAATATACAGGGCACTACGAAAAAGTGAGCATTTGGTACAACCCATGAACGTTTGTGAAATCCGTGATTCGTATGAAATAAATAGCAACGACAACATAAAATGTAGTCCGTGCGGGGTTAAAGTGTGCATGCATATGTAGGGGGGTAGTAGCAATAACTATTAAATACGTTTTTCTGAATATTTATTTTTCTGACATTGAACATATATATGTATTTACTTTCTCTCAATTGTGACAGAGCTACATAGATATTGTATAGTCTTAATTTTTCCAGGAACTTAAAATCTACATGGAAGAAAATCTTCTCTTCGTACAAAGTTTTACCATGAACTGGACAAATGCTTTGACCAAATCCTGTAAGTGAAAAAGAGCAGCTTCAAATAACAGGGATATTAGAAATTAGATTTTTACAAATGTTTGTTGTTGAAGTATAGAGGAAATGTAGTTTCAGGTGTACCACATAGTGATTCGACAAGTGCGCACATTATGCAGTGACTGTCACCACCTGTCACCGTACAAGACATTGTTACAGTATTATGGACTATCTTCCTTACGCTGTACTTTTCATTCCTGCGACTTATGTTTTTACTTAAATTTTTTATGTTTATTTATTTTTGAGAGAGAGGAAGACAGAATGCTAGCAGGGGAGTGACAGAGAGAGAGGGAGACACAGAATCGGAAGCAGGCTCCAGGCTCTGTGTTGTCAGGGCCTGACGCAGGGTTTGAACCTACAGACTGTGACATCATGACCTGAGCCAAAGTTGAACGCTTAACCAACTGGACCACCCAGGTGCCCCGCATTCCTGTGACTTATTTACTTTACCACTGGAAGTTTGCACCTCTTCACCGGCCCGTCCCCCCCAACCTCCTCTCTGGCAACCACCACTTTGTTCCCGGTATTTATGAGCCTGTTTCTGTCTTGTTGTTGTTGTTGTTGTTGTTGTTTTTCAGAAGCCACATATAAGTGAAATCATATGTATCATATGTATTTCTCTGTCAGACTTAAGAAATCAGATTTTTATTGAATTGAAACCCACGGCCAAACACAAGTTCCATAAACTCAAAATAGAGCCACCGCCTAGAGAGTTCCCAAGACCACCCCTAGGAAGACCCCGGACTCGCCTGGTCCACCAGGTCTGCACATGTTTGTAGGGCGGCTCGTCCTGAAGGAGGACTGAGGGCTGACTCAGCAGCAGCACAGAGTGGGGCGAGACAGAGTAGACCCCCTATGGAAGGGAAGGCCAGCCCCACACCAGGAGCTGCCCCTGCAGGGGTGGGACTGAGGCTCCCGGTGCAGGTTCGCCGGCCCTGGGGCAGAGAGAAAGCTGTGGTTTAAAGCAGCAACTAGAAGCTAAAGGAATCAGCCTGGAAGGAACGCTGCCGGAGGGAGCTGCCGGAAGTCTTCCGGGCCTGAGGGGCTGCAGTGGGCAATGCTCACACACCTGCCCCTGGTTACCGCTGCTCACACACACCTGCCCCTGGTCAGCGCTGCTCACACACACCTGCACCAGGCTAGAGCCGACTCAACAGGTCCGGGCGTCCTGGTCCTGCAGCCTCAGCGAGCCTGGGCCCCTCGCACACACCCTCCTAGTGAGCCCCCCTGGCGGCCCCAGGGCAGCACACAGAGGGACACCCCAGGGCAGCGCTCGCTACAGCTCCAGTCCTCTCACCAAGGTGACACAGGTGCACAGCACCCCGGAACGTTCCAGGCCCGCACCACCTCGGCTCCAGACCCCCTCCCCCCCTCCCCCGACCCCGGGGGAGGGCTTTCCCTGCACAGAATGCTCCAGAACCTCTTGGCTCCTGCCTACCTTAGCTCCAGGGGAACCGTGCCCTCTCCTTCTTCATTGAGACGTGTTCTGGACAGAACTGGAGAGAGAATTTTCAAGAGCAAGAGAGCCTGATTTGGGAGTGAATCATGAAGGAACATTTGATCAGATTTCCAGCTTGGGGTGTCAGACTTTTTCAAGCAACTCTGGGCATGAGGAAAAAGGGATGTAAGAGTCCCCTGACGGCAGCGCACCGGCCGACACTGAGGTGACCAGCGACATATGTGCAAGACCAATGTACGGCCAAGTGTAAGGTTACTCAGACCGTGGACTGCACAAGAAGACTTTCTCACAATCCTTTTTCTTTTTCATTTTATACCTTGCCTGGGGCAAGGGTCTTAGCTTCTCTGAGCCCCACTTTTTAAATAATGAAACCTCCCTCACAAGGCTGTCGTGAGTAATGACTGGTCTGATTGCAGATCCCAAGGGCAAGTCCTAAAAACAACTTCTGAATAAAGGGAAGTGGCTTCTCAGCAAGGCAATGGGAAACACTCACACGTATGTTCCTCGCCTGCCTTGGAGCTGCCCAGACTGTGGCCTTGACCTGAGCATTGGCCACTTTACTCTTGCAAACCATCAAAGATGGAGATAAGATCTTCAGTAGAAAACCCATCTGTGCAAGTGAACAGAAGAATGAGATCATCCCCACTCTACAGTTAAAGGTAAGAGGATCCCATTCCATAGCAAGTCTCAATTACACACACGGATAAGGAGCAGACAAGGGTACTAATCCTCTCTGTCTGGGACTTTACCGTGCATGACCAAAATGCATCCTAAATACAGACATGGATAGATGTAGATAGAAAACATATATAAGAGAATCGATCCTTTTTCTACAACTGTATTGAAAATGTCCCTTAAGAAATACAGAAGAGCTAAGATGTTATTTCAGACTTATGACTATACCTTATCAGATTTTAAGAAGAGCAAGTATGACAGAAATTCAAAATATAAATTGATGTTTTTCAATTACTTATGAGAAGATAGAGGTGTATAAAGACATTATTCTAAGCCTGGAAATTTCTAATATTCATTTGCAAACCTGCACTTATATATGCCTAAATTTAAGATAATAGATACACCGTAAGCATTACTGTAATTATGATGTTCTTCAGGGAAGCATTAAAACTCAGTCTAACACTTTATAGTGCACAGCATTTTCTAAGAGTTTGAAAAGGCACTCATAAATGCAAATTCAGAAGTTCTGGGTTGTTCTGTACTTATGTTTTATCTTTACAACTAGATGAGTTTAAAAGTAAGGAGTAGTGAGTGAATGCAGTTTTCCCACAGAAACGCCTTGGCTATTACAGGGTCCTTTATACTAAAAGCTTTGGAAAGGTAGTATTTTAGCTTTTTATGTTTCTCACATTAATTGCTACTTCTATGCACTGTAACACTCTTAACTAGGTTTGTGATTTGTTTTTAAAGAATTTATTTTGAAATTATGATCTGAAAAGTCCTTGGGTTAAGGATTTTTATAGTGTTGACTTAAACGGCAATGACAGATCTGGACCATGTGTAAAACACAGCTCAGGGCTAAAAGGTGTAATCACAGGGATGCTAGAATGAAAGATGCTAGAAATAAGAAGATAGTCCATAAGGTCAATTGCAGTATCTCATCAAAGTTTGCATTACAATAAAATTATTTTGCTCCTGTTTTTAAATTAAATATAAGGAGCAACACAGGACCCTATTTTTACTAACCGAGAATTGCACTTTTGAAGTCAACATAAAACCTGTTTCCCTGGCTTGGGTGAGGGTAAGTTTCCATACTCTTTACCCTGCCTTTGTGTGAGAGAATAAAGTTGAGCAATGAGTTGTCCCGAATCCTTTATTGCAGGAGCAGACGGGGATGTGGTACAGCTGTGAAAAAAATAAACACAAATTATCCAGAGGCATGTACCAAACCACAAACTCTGGCAAAAGGAAATGACAGAGCTCTACTTGTTAAAAGGGGTATAGTTGGGGAGTGCCTGTCTGGCTCAGATGGAAAAACGTGAGAGTCTTAATCTCAGAGTTATGAGTTCAAGTCCCACTTTGGGTGTAGAGACTACTTTAAAAAACAAAACAAACAAAAACCTTGCCCCCCTCCCAAAAAAAGGTGCAGGTAAAGATTGTTTGCAAATTGTTTGGTTTTTCAAGTCAATTTCAAATACACTTCAGAGTCTGATGTTTTAAAGGAACCTCCTTTCTACTCCTGGACACTGCAACACTAAAGCATGGTACTGATTTTATTTCCTGGGATTATGCTGCTGGTGGTAATTGATTAGATCTTGACTTTCCCTGAATGCACTTCACTTCACAGCCCCAAGGTCCCCTTCTGTGCTGAATGCCTAGTGGGAGAACCCCAATCTTATCCCCTCACATAACCAGACAATTTTGAAGACCTTTACCTGAAATTCTCACAGTAAATTAAAATGTGCAGAAATGAATTTACTGTCTTTGTCCCGCCTATAAAACTTACATGATTAAAGGTCACCAGTACCCATCAGATAACCTTACATGAATCACTCTCTTTATTACGAAAGGAAATCTACTCAACTGACCCACCTGCTCCAACTACTCCGAAAGTAGCTCTTATTCCTCTCTTGAGTCACAGCGCCCCCTGGGGGGGGGGGTGTCAGGGCTAGGTACCTGACCTAAGCACTGCACCTCCTCCTCCAACCGCCCCGCCCCCCGCCCTCTCTCCAGCTGTAAGTGCGCATGTCTATGGAAGTGAGGGCTAAGGGTGGAGGGTAAGAGGGCTGGAAGTCCCAAACACCCTTGAGGTTTTCCTGGAGGGTTTGGGAAACTGAAACTTTGTCCTCTGAAATGGGCATGTAAGCCTGGAATGGCTGAGCACTAACGGACGTGGAGCCACGGGGAAGTTAGTGAGGACACAGCCTCCTAATGATACATTTCAGTCTCCTAGATCTCCACTTACAAGGAGCTAGATATGTCCCTGGAATTCAGTCCATTGCATGAGCCCTTCTGTAACATAAGCTATTCTCAATTGTTTTGTCACTTGCAGTGAAGGAAGACCAGCCCATACACACCCCATACCGCAGTTGTTGTTGTTTTTTGCTTTCTCCCCTTCACTTTCCTGAGAACGTGGACTTCAGGTGACCAGTGGGTGGGTCTTAGCATCTTCGTATTTACAGTACTTAGCCAACTCTGTCCCTCGAAGGAGCTCAAGGTTTGCTGATGGAGAGAGTGAATGAACACATTTTTAAAAAGAATTAAGTTCACAGAAATGAAATGAAACAAGACCATTTCCTCATGGTTAATTAATGCTAGAGAATAATTTTATTCTTGAGTCTCATGCTATATTTTACGAATGTATGAAAATTCATGTTTCACCTCTGAATAATAAAGGTATGAGTTT
Organism: Panthera pardus; assembly: GCF_024362965.1. Lineage (NCBI taxonomy): Eukaryota > Metazoa > Chordata > Mammalia > Carnivora > Felidae > Panthera > Panthera pardus. Next base: position 111,537,454 of record NW_026526677.1, on the reverse strand, counting down.
GAACTGAGAGAAAGTAGTGCATGGCAACATGACATCGCATCTCATAAAATAGGATTCTGATCAGACATTCCATTTAAAATCCCATTCAATGAAAGTCATCACTGGTGTGGGGGCACCTGGGTGGCTCAGTCGGTTGAGAATCCTACTCAATTTCAGCTCAGGTCATGATCCCCGGACCATAGCATCCACACTGGGCACACAGCCTGCTTGAGATTCTCCCTCTCCCCCTCCCCTGCTCATTGTCTCTCTCTCTCTCTTTCTCTCTCTCTCTCTCTCTCTCCCTCTGTCAAATAAATAAATAAATGACTAAACAAACAAACAAAACAAAACAAAACAAAATTGGTATGAAGATCTTGGGAAATAGACCTGTTGGTCCTGTCAGAACCAGAAGTAAATTAGGAAAGACAAGGCTGTTAGTTACTTCTGGTTTGTTGCTATAGATACAATTGTAACTGTAAAACTTCACTCCTCGGGGGCTCTGGAAATTGGGGTTATAAACCGTGTCATGAAATTCCCATCTCTCAATGCTCTTTATGCTTCAGTCACCTTACCCATGTTTAGAAATTCTAAAGGATGGGACTGTTCTAAGGTCTTGAGCTGGACTCTTACAATCTCCATGTTCTGTCATCTCTAGTTCTCCTGTTCTAAAACCATCTTATTCCAGCTCTTCTGAGTATTAATTTTATTACTAAATCCTAAACTGCTTATTTGAAAGACAAATTGTAAGCCTGTGTTTGTCTAGAAGTCCCAAATTTTTGTAGAGTAGACAATGTAGTCTTTTTCGTTCTTGTGTAAGAAATGCTTTGTCTATCCTAGTAATATCAATGTCTGTTTGGGTGTTCTTGTAAAAGTTTTAAAGATATACTTTGACATATTTAGGTTTTATCGTATAATTTATCATCTAAACCTGGATATCTCTGTTAGTGAAAGGCGGTAATAATTATTCTAGAGTTGCAGGTGTAAACTGGGACTTATCTGAGAAAAGCAAAATATATGGTCATCCTTTTTTAATTCATCAGGACTTGATATTTTGGAAAAGAGGGATCAAAATAAAATTCACCAACATAGGCAATTCTCCCATATGATCTTTTGAATATTCTTTTTTCAGTGATCTCAATGATATTACATCATAAATGAAGTCCCATGTATGTGGAACTTTTCTTATGCTTTATTCTTTTGTTTATCCATTTTCTTAATTATTGTACCTTTGTAAGGATTCTGTATGTAGTAGGAGAAGCTCTTGACTTTATTATCTTTATTCAAAAAAATTCTTGGCTAATCTTAACTCTTCTCTCTTCCATGTAAAGTTTAGATCTAGCTGGCCAAATTGCACATACAAGGAAAAAAATTCTATTGGGATTTGTTTGGAATTGCATAAATGTGTAAAAAACACATTTATGAGAAGAAATAAATCACACAAACTTTTCCTATCTGTGAATATGGTGCATCTCTCTATTTAGGTCTTATTGGATGATTTTCAGTATTTTTATACATTTCTTCATAATGAGCATGCATATTTTTTGCTACACATTTAGAGCTAGGTACTGAAGTAAGCTTGTTGATTTATTTTTTGTGATTTCTCTTACTAAGTTGTGTGCCTTATAAGTTTATTTTCACAATGTTGGTTTCTAATATTTAGGGATAAAATTGAATTTGGCAAATTAGTCATATATACAGAACATCAGCTGAATTCTTATAAAAACTTTGTCTCATGTGAGTTGTTAGTATTCTTTATATATTCTGTGTACAGGTCCTCTAGCAGATATATGTTTCACAGATATTTTCTCCCAGTCTGTGGCTTGACTTTGTTTCTGAACATTATTTTTTAAAGACTGGAATTTTTATTTTTGACAAAATTGCAAACTTTTTAAATTTTATGGGTCATGATTTTTGTGTTTAATCTAACCAAAGTTTTACCTTTTTTTTTTTTTTTTTTGTCTAGGAACATACATCATTATAGTTTTGGCTCTTATATTTAAGTCTGTGAACCATTAAGAGTTAACTTTTTTTTTTTAACTCAAGTCATATCATTGAACACATATCATGGTTTACATACCAACTCTTCCATTTATTAATTATATGGTTTTGGGAAATTGAGGATGACAATGCAAACCTCAGGTGGTTGTTAATAATGATATCATGAGATAATGCTTTGGAAACTCAGTCCATCACTAGGCAGACAATAAGTGCTCATTAACCAGTTGCTATTTGGTTACTTGTAGATGAATTTGCAGAACATACATTGAACATACTGAAGCTAAATGTATGTCACTTCATCTTATATGAAACTTAATCCATGTAGTTAATCATTTCCATGATTTATATATTCTGTAACTTAATACTATTTTTCAGTAAACTATAGTCTTTTTTTAAATTTTTTTAATGTTTATTTATTTTTGACAGAGAGAGACAGAGCATGAGTGGGGGAAGGGCAGAGAGAGAGGGAGACACAGAATCCAAATAGGCTCCAGGCTCTGAGCTGTCAGCACAGAGCCCAACACGGGGCTCAAACTCACAGACCTCGAGATCATGACCTGAGCTGAAGTCGGACACTCAACTGACTGGGCCACCCAGGCGCCCCTCAGTAAACTATAGTCTTAAAAGAAGCATCTCTTCACCGACATCTATCTTTTAATGACATAATGTATAAAAATCACTTTTCTGAGTATTTTAATGAAAATGCTATTTTGCTATACCCAGTGATATAGTATCAAGTAAGTACAAAAAATGGTAAGTTTGGTGGGAAAGCAAGTCTAAAGAGAAATGCAGTTTCTTTCTTATGTTTTTGTCATAAAAGCTGTTAAAAAGACAACATTTGCATCCATGGTACTTGGAGGCCTTTAAGAACTGGGTATTGGGGCACCTGGATGGCTCATTTGGTCAAACGTCCAACTCTTGATTTTGGTTCAGGACATGATCTCAGGGTTCATTAGTTTGAGCCCTCCATTGACCTCTGCCTGACAGCGTGGAGCCTTCTTAAGATTCTCTCTCTCTCTCTCTCTCTCTCTCTCTCTAAATAATTAAATAAACCTAAAAAAATAATTGGGTATTAGGAATCACTAAACAGTTAAAAATAAATCATAATAGTATAGTACTTACATTCTCCTTTTTGTGCTCATATGATAGACACTTGAGCTATTTGGAACCCATGGGGGAGATAACAAAGGAATTTAAAAATTTGAAACACACAGTACTTAAATCAACATTTTACTCTATTTGCCAAATATTTATTATAAAAAGTGAAAACCCAAAAAGAAACTACAGACCATAGTATTTATCACAGATTCTACTGTTAGTCTGGAAGGTGATCAGCTTTTCCATGGGTTGGTTCCACTGGTAGGAATTAGGACTTGTGCAATGCAATCCAGCCCCAAGCAGAAAGCACCCATATGTGGCTTTCCTAAGACTCTCTTAATACTACTTACTATATCCACATTGATTGAGGTCAATTTTGGGCACTAATCTCTGGCAAAGAGTTATCATCCTAACACCTGAGAGTATCTCTGTGAACAAGGGTGGCCTTTGCCAAGGAGGCACAGTCTAAAGTCACTGACAACACGATGACCAAAGGTTCCCAGGACCTCCACTAGTTCCTTTGTGTGGGCAAAAGTCCTGTGACACCTGTTCCCTCTACATTTCCTACGATTTAGTTCCCTCTGAAAATGCATGATTCTCATTATGGCGGAGATCCAGGAACAGGTGGGAGTGGAAGACTGAATTAAATAGATGATACAGATGCTTGGTTCAAACTGTGTTCTGACATGTAAACTTAGGTGAGCTATTTAAATTCTGTCTCTGTGTTTTTAAGTGCAGAATCAGAAAGCTTTCACCTCCTCAAGTGATTCCAGAGGTGAAATGAGGTCAAGTATGTAAGGTGGGCTGCATTTCATGGGTGCTCATTTGCCTAACACACTTAGGAAACAGCTTGCGTCTTCTGTGGTCTGTCAGTGATACCTAACCTCCTCGTCCTTATGTTCTGCTGCCTCAGACTTCTCAGGAAATAAGTTGATGTTCAGGGTTCTGTATTTATAGAGGTTATAGTTGGACACCGAATCTCTCGTTTTTGTTTTGTAATGTACGAAAGCATGATGAAACGTCTCTAAATATAATAACTGAATTGATTAAAAAGTGTTCTGAAATTTATCTTGGAATAGCACAAGGTACTTGGATGTATGTATTTTAAAATTGAACTTGGAGAAGGTGTTTATCATTTTGTAGAGACAAATGGATAAAGAGGAATATCGAGCTTTTGTTGACAACTCATCCCTTTGAAATATTGACACAATTACTTCCAAACTACCCCCACATCCCCCTGACAAAAAAAAAATGTACATTCTTCTGTACTTCTGCACATTAAGGTCTGGCCCTGAGCAATTTAAAGAAGCTTTCATAGGAATTCAAGAGTGAACTATAGCTTGAAATGATAGAAAGCCTCTTATTCTTCCAACTCCCTAAATTTGTAAAGAAAGATACCCCAAACTAGCAACATAGATACAAATTTAAGAGTGGTTTCTGCTACTAGAACAGAGTGATATTCATTTTCTCTTTGGATTGTGCTTGTAGTATTTGTAAGCAATATATTTGGACTCTTTCTCTCCATACCATTGTTCAAGAGCAAGGTTGTCTTTCCACAAAAACTGCTTTTGCTATGTCAAATATGTGCCTGTGGCCAATTAACAAAAATTTCCTAGAGCCTAATGAGATAACAGTCATCAGCATCAGTATATGCAAATACATGGGTGAAACGTTTTTGAAGGATACAGGCAAATGGAAAGCTTTATGTGGCATTAATGTATCTCTCATTTTCCTTGATTCCCTGTTAAATTTTAAATCTTAAAATTTGGGGGCACCCAAGTCACTCAGTTGGTTAAGTGACCTACGTTACCTCAGGTCATGATCTTGCAGTCTGTGAGTTCAAGCCCCACACTGGGCTCTGTGCTGACAATTCAGAGCCTGGAGCCTGCTTTGCATTCTATGTCTCTCTCTCCCTCTCCCTCCCTCTCCCTCTCCCTCTCCCTCTCCCTCTCCCTCTCCCTCTCCCTCTCCCTCTCCCTCTCCCTCTCCCTCTCCCTCTCCCTCTCCCTCTCCCTCTCCCTCTCCCTCTCCCTCTCTCCCTCTCCCCCTCTCCCTCTCCCTCTCTCCCTCCCTCTCTCCCTCCCTCTCTCCCTCCCTCCCTCTCTCCCCACCCCTGCTCACACTCTGTCTCTCAAAAATGAATAAATGTTTAAAAATTTTTTTAAATAAATCTTAAATTTTGGCAGCAGACTACTTAAAAGGAGAGAAGTTCGTAAGATCTAAAAAATAAAAATTATGGAGGCGCCTGGGTGGCTCAGTCGGTTAAGTCTGATTTTGGCTCAGTTCGTGATCTAGTGGTTTATGAGTTTGAGGCCTGTGTCAGGCTGTCTGCTGTCAGCACAGAGCCTGATTGGGATTCTCTCTCTCCCCCTCTCTCTCTCTTCCCCTTACCCACTCACGCTTTCTCTCTCTCAAAAATAAACATTTAAAAAATAAAAATAAATAAAACTTATGTATGAAGCAACTCGACTTCCAGTTCTCTGCAGAGAAAGTTATTATAATGATGTCCATACTCATTACTTGTTTCCAACCACAGAAGTTGAGATGATATATCCTATTTGGTCAAGGTCAGCCCCTTCACCGGCGCCTTTGATTTCATCTGCCCTCTTCCGGGATGTATTTGCAGTGAAAAACCCAGTCCTTTCTTTCAATGTTAATATTTCCCTCTGTATTGACTCCTTTCTCTAAGACCATGGACGTGACCAATTCTGTGTAATTCTTAAAAATAATTCTCACGGTATGGGCACCTAGGTGGATCAGTTGGTTAAGCGTCTGACTTCGTCTCAGGTCATGATCTTATGGTTCCTGGGTTTGAGCCCCATGTCGGGTTCTGTGCTGACAGCTCAGAGCCTGGAGCCTGCTAAGGATTCTGTGTCTCCCCTCTCTCTCTGCCCCTCCCTCACTCACACTCTGTCTCTCTCTCAAAAATAAACACTTAAAAAATTTAAAATTAGAAAAAAATAATAGTTCTGATGGTTAAAGTTCCAGTTGTTTCCTTTCTCTCCTTACCATCTAACAAAACTTCTTTAAAAAAGGACTTATGTCATCTTCTTGCGTTCTTCATTTCTCTTTTATATCTTGGTGCAAAGAGGTCAGGTTCGGGACCCTACCATCTTCTCTCCGCCTGCTTCCCAGGGGATCCTGAGTGGTCTCAGTGTAGCCACACTCCATGTGTTGGCCATGGGAAAACCTCATGTCACTGCTCTGTCTGCTGCATCCAATTTGGTCACCATCCCCCATACCTGTCAATCTTAATCACGTCCTGTGTGCTGATGACCCACACGTCCATGCATCTCAGTGGACATTTGAGCTCGGAAGTCATTTTCATAATGTGGACACATTCACAATCATCTTGAAATACATATTGTCAATTCCTAACTGATCATCTTTCCTCTTAAACCTGTCCTCCTGTCTTCCACAGCTCAGTGAAGAAATGACCATCACCCACCTCACAAACATCAAGTCAGAAACCTAAGAGAAATCTGGAGTCTTTTATGACACTCCTCAACGAAGTGAGGACCAAATCCTGCTCCTTCGATTCTGTAAAATTTTCTGAATCCTACCACCGTTTATTCCCTTTTGTGTTATTATTCAGGTCTTCATTAGTATTTTTAATTCTAACTGTGTTTCTCCCTGACAACCTTAACTGCAGCATTCTTTGCTCTGCTGTCAGAGGCACCTACATCGACTGTTACACGCAAAGTTCCTTCACTGGGTCTGGGTGAGATTGATATTCCTTGGAATTACACCCAAGGACTTCCAAGGCAAGTAGTGTGTGCAGTGATAGCTCAGATACAAATATTATCTCACTTCTAGTATCGATTTTTCTCCAAACCCCATGAGGCATTTAAAAAGCGTGTTTTCTAATTTCTAGACATTTAGCATTTCTTTTCTTTTTCAGTTGTGTGTGTGGATTTTAACTTAATTACATCTTAGAAAATGTAGCTTGCAATGAATTTGCTAATTAATTAGCAAAAGACAGAAAATGTAGCCTGCATGATTTCAATCCTTTGAAAGTTTTGAGGCTAATTTAAGGGCCAGACTGTGGCCTGTTTTTCAACCTAGGTTAGTCTAAAAATAATAGGTATCTTCCAATTACTAGGTTTCATATTCTAGACATGTCCAGTGTGTAGGGACTCATCAGTTGTTTAAAATGTTCTCTATTCTGATTAATAGATTGTGCAATTTCTGTGTCAGTTGTTTAGGTAGTGAAAGTACTTCTTCATAATGACAGTTTTTTTGTCAAGATTTACTAGTGGCTCTGTCAAATTTTATTTTATGTATCTTGAAGCTATATAATTATAATTAGGAGAATATACTTTATTTTTTAATTTTTATATACATCTGTTTGATTTAACTTTTTATCATTTTATGGAACCCTGCTTTATTTCTGGTACTGCTTTTGCCATATTGCCCAATTTTGTCTGATAGTAATGCATTCCTGCCATCTTCCTGTAAGTTGCTTTTTGCTTGTGTATTTTTTCTACCCTTTGACTTTCATTCTTTCTCTTTCTTTATATCTTTATTATATTGCATTAAACGCCAAATAGCTGAATTTTCCAAACATTCATAGGGTGGCAATCTGTCTTTTGTATTTTGAGACTTTAGTCTGTCTACATTAATTATGGTTACTGATATATTTGGATTTACTCTTATTATGTATCTCCTATTTGTCCTTCTTTTTCAATTTCGTTTTCCTTTTTTTTTTTTTTTTTTGTCTTCTTTGGCAAGTAGTTTGTAGTTTGATTTCCTTCTAATTTTCCCTCTACTTGTTGAGGAGTTTTATATTCTATGCCTCTTGTTGTTGATACGTAATTTATATACGTTGAATAGTTCAGGTCTTCCTTGTACAGTTTGATCGTTTTGAAAATGTACCTGTATAGGGGCGCCTGGGTGGCTCAGTCGGTTACGCGTCCGACGTCAGCTCAGGTCACAATCTCATGGTCTGTGAGTTCGAGCCCCGCGTCTGGCTCTGGGCTGATGGCTCGGAGCCTGGAGCCTGCTTCCGATTCTGTGTCTCCCTCTCTCTCTGCCCTTCCTCCGTTCATGCTCTGTCTCTCTGTGTCTCAAAAATAAATAAACGTTAAAAAAAAAAAAAAAAAAAAAAAAGAAAATGTACCTGTATAATCTATATCCCATCAATGTATAGAACACTTCCATCACTCTGGAAAGCTAGTTCCCACCCCCACCCTCCTGAAATAACCAAACAACTGACTTCTGTGGTGGCATGGATTCGTTTTCTGTATTATAGAACTTTGTACAAATTAAATCATATGGTATACTCTATTTTGTATTGGACTTTTTTGCACTCGGCATGTTTTTTGAATCCACGCATCTCACGTCTATCAGTTTTATGTTACTTTCGAGTTGATGAGAAGTATTCCATTGTATGAATGCACTAATTTTGCATTTTTTGTTCTGTTTTATTAAAATAAATTCTCTGATCCATGGCTTTCTCTGCGACTTCTAGTTTTTGGCTTTTGTGAATAAAATCGCTATGACTATATTCAAGCCTTTTTGGGGCGTGAGGGGTGAATGTTTCCATTTCTTTGGAAAAATAACGAATAGTGGAATCACTTGGCCATGGGGTAGATGCATGTTTAACTTTTTAAGAAACTGACCATAGTTTTCCAACGCTTTCAACTATATTCATCCTTCTCCCTACTCACATGCTTTATGGTTTAGTATTTAATTTTTATTCTTTTTCTCCTTAAATTTATCAGCCTTGTCATTGTTCCACACAAAATTTGCTTAAATGTATCCACACATTTGCCAATACCTTTGTTCAGTATTTATCCTGACATCACTTGCATAGCTTTCATGCAAGATTATTTCATTTCTTAATTCCTGACTTAGCCTGTTATTCTCCGAGTGTGGCTAACAATAATATCTCCCACATTTTGTCCTTATGGTGTCAGTATTTTCTCCTCATTCTTGAGAGATTGTTTCTCTCAGGATTTAATTATTGCTTGTGATTTTCTCTCAGAATCTGGAGGCTTCTCTTCCATTGGTGCTGTTAAAGAGGAGCCACTGAAGGAATGAAGATAGTTTTGAAGGTGATTTGCATTTGCTTCTGGCTACTTTTAAGACAAACTCTTTTCCTTCCTGCTGAACAGTGTCAGTATCACAGGATTTCCAATTATTGTCTCACATCTTCAAGTGTTGCTTTTCCTCATTCTTCCTCTTGTCTCATCCTGGGACTCTGAAAAGACTTATGTTGTATCTTCTTCATCTCCCCTGACTTTTAAACACTGTGTCATATCTTCATTTCTCTGCATTCTGGGTAATTTTTAAGACATATTTCCCTGTCTCCAAATTCTCTATCAAACTTCTATTTAATCCATTCATTGAGTTTTAAAATTCAATTAGTTGTATAATATATTGTGCATATAGATTCACACACACACACACACACACTATTTCTATGAGTCTTATTTTGTTGTATTTAACTTTATTTATTTGTAGATTTTTTGGTCCTTTTATTTTTATTATGCATTTCATTTCCTTAAATGCATTTAATGTAATTACATTATTTGCCTGATAATTCCAGTATCTGAAATCTATGTGTGACTCATTACATTTTCTGATATTTCTTGAGTCTCATTCCAGGGGTGGTGTTTCAATACATACTGTGTGACATTTTCTTGTAAGCAGTCTCTTCTCATTGGAATTGCATCAATGGGAAATTTTTAGGCTTTGGTTAATGTTATCTTTTGATTTGAGGGACTTTTATCTAGTGGCTATTTTAAATTATCTGCTTGGTTATTTTTCAGACCAAACGAGTACTATAAATTCACACATAAACTGGGAGTTTACTGGCTTGCAAAAAATTCTCTGGATAGATTATTTCCTCCTACCCACCTAGTATCAATCTCAGGTCAAATTTGTTTACTGTTCCCTCTGAACAGGAATTTATTTAGTATTTATTCATTTCACTTTTACAATGATACTGGCCCTTGAGGTCCCAACTTTCTAGAAGGGTCTTTTCTAAGACTTCCCATCTTTCACTGAGGGTAAGCTCTTCACCAGCTGTTCCCTGAAGCTCAGGGTCTCCACAGTATAACAAAACACCTCACTGGAAAAGATGGCTTTGATATACACTAATAGTATTTCAGCTTTTACTTTATAAGCAACACAGAATTCTTCCTTTTAGTGTCAGATCATAAATTCATCTAAAAAGATGTTTTTAGGGCACCTGGATGGTGCAGTCAGTTGAGCGTCCCAACTATTAGTTTCGGCTCAGGTTGTGATCTCACAGTTCGTGAGTTCGAGTCCCACATTGGGCTCTGTGCTGATGGCGCAGACCCTTCTTGGGATTCTCTCTCTCCTTCTCTCTGCCCCTCCACTGCTTGCGCTCTCTCTCTATCAAAAATAAGCTTAAAAATATGTTTTTAATATCTTATCAAACAATTTAGTTGTTTCATTGGAAGAGCATTAGGTAGTCTGCCATATTGCTAGAGATGAAAGATGTTGGTTTCCCTTACAAGCCAACTATTTCTCATATTTCAAGACTCAGTTCAGACATCAAGTCTCCTTCCAGGAATCCTTCCTCTGCATCCAGATTAAGAACAGTCCTCTGTTCCAAATGTACCTTAAAGATTGCCATTTTATATTTAAATTATCTGTGTAACCTCTGCCCCCGTTAGACTGTTGACCCTCTTGGGAAGGAACTATGACATATATTTGTACCTTCAAGAGCATGAGAGATTATGGTAGGGGCTCATTAATGTTGTTAAATTAACTATGTGACTACCCCCTCACACACAGATCTAAACAGTTCCGACTGTTTTCTGGCTACCTAGTTTCCCTTTGAAGCTTGTAAGTACCCCTTCTTGCATACATGTTGGATACCACATTCTAGTGCCTTTAGGCCCCCCTCCCAGGTTGTCATCTTACATAGTTACCATTAGTGTATGTGTGTGTGTCTGTGCATGTTTATACACATATGTATGTTGGTCAGAACACTTAAGTTCTATTCTCACAGCAAATTTCAAGTATGCACCAAATTTCTAATATACCACATTGCACATTAGATTCCAGAATTTATTCATCGTATAACTGACAGGTTTTTCCCTTTGACCAACATCTCCCCATTTCTCCCCTCTCTCTGTAGCCCCTGAAAACCACCACTCTATCTGTCTTAGTTCACCTGGCATAATACCCTCTAGCTTCATCTCTATTGTCACAATTGGAAGAATTTCCTTCTTTGAATAATATTCCATACACCAAATTTTCTTCATCTTTTCTTTTTTTAAGTTTATTTGTTTTGAGGGAGGGAGGGAGGGAGAGAGAGAGAGAGAACGAGAACACAAGCAGGGAAGAGGCAGAGACAGAGAGGGAGAGAGAGAGAAAGGATCACTGCCAGTGCAGAGCCTGATGTGGGGCTTGAACTCACTAATTGTGAGATGACCTGAGCTGAAACCAAGAGTCAGATGCTTAACTAACTGAACCAGCTGGGGGCCTCTCTTCATCTTTTCATCTGTCCACAAAGATTTGGTTGTTTCCATATCTTGGCTATTGTTAATCATGCTGCAGTGAATATGAGACTACAGATATCTCTTCACAATACCAATTTTATTTCCTTTGGATATATACTCAGAAATGGGATTGTTGGATCATTTGATAGTTCTATTTTTTATTTTTCAAGTAAGCCCTATCCTGTTTTCCCTAGTGCCCATGCCAGTGTTCGCTCCCATCAACACAGAATGAGAGAATATATTTGCAAACCATATGTCTGACAAGAGGTTAATATCCAAAATATGTAAGGAACTCCTATAACTCAGTAGCAGGAAATCAATCAGTAACCCAATTAAAAAAAACATGGGGTGCCTGGGTGGCTTAGTCGGTTAAGCGTCCAGCTTCGGCTCAGGTCACGATCTCATGGTTCGTGGGTTTGAGCCCCACGTGGGGCTCTGTGCTGATGGCTCAGAGCCTGGAGCCTGGTACACATTCTGTGCCTCCCTCTCTCTGCCCCTCCCCATTTTGCACTTTGTCTCTCTCTCAAAAATCAATAAACATTGAAAAATTAAAACACACACACACGTAAAGAACTTAAATAGGTCTTTTGCCAAAGAAGATATGTAAATGGCCAGAAGTTATATGAAAAGGTGTTCAACGTCACTAATTATGAGAGAAAAATCAAAACTGCAGTGAGATACCACCTCACACCTGTTAGGAGAACCGTCCTAAGAAGGACAAGAAATAACAAATGCTGGGGAGGATATGGAGGAAAGGGACCCTTATGCTCTGGTGTTGGAAAGTAAATCAATGTCTTTAGCTTTTCATCTGAAATACTTGTTTGTGACTCTTTTGACCTGAAATCACAGCCTGTTTTGGAAACATCTGGACGCAACTTTCATACTTAATCTAGGCTTAACCCTGGTCTTGATTCCAGGCTTATTTTTAGTCAAGGTCTGTATTGCCATTCATCCCTTCCTATTGTTTTTATTCTCTCGAAGTCTCAAACCTAATTTGGAAGTGGTACTTGTGGCACTGACCCATTAGTGTTTGGGAACTCACACTTTCAGGAACATCTGCCTGGTTGCCAGTCGTAGGGTTTGGGGTAGGATTAGAATGGATAAAACAAGAAAAGCACATACTAGAATCCCTGGTATATAACACACATGCAATACAGAAGAAAGCTATTCTTATTATTGTTATTACTAGGGCTATATGAAATTTAAAAAGGATCATTAGTGCAACTATTACTATATTATTAGGGAAACATCAGGACCAGGCTTTCAAGGGAGATTTTTTTCCCCCTTAGGAAACTTGATATTGGAAGATTTGATACTATCTTGTTGACACGAATGAATTCATCTTAAAAACTTCCAGTCAGGAACAAAGCAAAACAAAAATGTAATGTGGGGGAAAAAAATTGTTTTCATGCCCCTGACTCCTTTCTTCTCTCTCGCCAAACACAGAAGTACATCTTCCCTTCACAGATGCCCTGTGCTTCCTCATGGTATCTAGCCGATGCTTTCTGAGTGGAAAATAAATGAGGCATTTACTTAAAACACAGACGTGTGGAATTTTGATATTACCCCATGCCTTAGAGTTTTCTTCATAACAAAAGAACCAAAGGTAAGGACACTCCTTAACCCAGTGGAATAAGTCCACATTTTCCATATTTTAAGCACCAGCCTTGGCCCAAGGGCATTTCTAACTAGAGCCACAATTCTTCTTATGATGAGAGTGACCTTGGGCAAGTTTCTTAATCTCTAAGCTTCAGAGGGGACATCTGTGAATTGGGGAGATAATGCCTACCCCAGAGGGTTGCTGAGATAATTTAAATGGACAAAATGAGGGGCACCTGGCTGGCTCAGTCAGCAGAGTGAGCGATTATTCATCTCAGGGTCATGAGTTCAACCCCCACATTGGGCCTGAAGGCTACTTAAAAAAAAAGGAAAAGAAATTTTTGGGGGGTGCCTGGGTGGTGCAGTAGGTTAAGCATCCAACTTGTGATTCAGCTCAGGTCGTGATCTCAGGGTTTGTGAGTTCAAGCCCTGGGTTAGACTCTTTGCTGACAGTGCAGAGCCTGCTTGGGATTCTCTCTCTACTCCTCTCTGCCCCTCCCTCCTCCCCCTCTCTCAAAATAAATAAATAAACTTAAAAAACAAAGTGGACAAAATGAGCAAATCACATAGAAAATCCCTAGCATATACTAAATGCTCACCAGAAAATAGGGGCTGTTGCTATCATAATTACTATGGACATAGTTAATAAATGACTATTGTTCCAGCTATGATTTCATTTTAGGGAAAATCTCAGGACTGGCTCTCCAGCCAGGCTACAGGCTTACACAACCCAGACATTGGACTCACCCGGTGCTCTCCTTCCTGGGATCATCCCAGGATAAGTTGCCATCAGAGTGGTTATGGGTCAGACCCGTCCATGTCACAGACATAACTCCATTTTCCAGGATTTATTAAAGACAGCGAACTTAGCAAAAAATAAAAGCACCTAAGGGGTGCTAGAGCTAGAGGAAACTTGATTTAATAAAGAGAACTGATTTGTAATGGAATGACTCTTGCAGCCAAAACCCAGGGCGTGTGTGTGTGTGGGAGGGAAGAGATGGACTGGAATGAGAGCATTGTGAAGGCACAGGTTGCTCAGCTAGTCAATGGCACCTCAGGGAAAAGGCGAGGCTCAGAAGATTCTGTAGCATAATTGTGTGGTGCTGCCATCACAACTCACTCCCTCAGCAGGTGAGGCAGGAACAACTCCTTCCTCAGCTTTTCCTTGAGCCTTTGGGACTGGCGTCCAGCCATTTCTCTGCTTTCTCTAGCCTTCTTTGATTCAATGCTTGCCTCCCTCTGGTTGCTTCTCTTCCTTGGCTGCCTCATGAAAGCCACTCAGTACCTCGGACCCATCCATGTCCATTTGTCTCTGTGTCCATTGCTTTTCCTTCAGTTACAGGACATAAGCTCTGGGAGTCTTCAGCGGAATTGTGTCTTCTTTCTATGTTTCTCTTACAGACACTCTGTCCATCTGTATGCTAAAACCAACTTCTTTGTTTGGCCCCACCTCCCAGGGAGACTCCATTTACCCACAGCCTCCATGCACACAATGGCCAAACCCGCTTCCCCACCTCCATTCTTTGGCTCTGACTTCGGTTAGTCTGCTCCACTCACGCACTGGTTTCATGTCAAAACCAATATTACCTTTCAAACCTGATGTTATCGTATTTAACTCCAGGTCCATTTCCCTCCAAAACACTATTTCAGGATGCAGTGTGAGAGTTATTATGGCACATACTGGAAAAAAAAAGGCACTGACATTTATCAACCTTGTCACTGGATAAGGTCTGATTTACTGTAATTAATGTTGGACTGTATTGAAAATGTATTTTTTAAATATAGGGGATCTACTTAACTCCACTATTAATCCCAAATATCCAGAGCGCTGCAGCACAGTCATCGATGTGAATTTAGGTGTTTTAAGCTACTGTGAATATAAAACTGGAAAAGATTTATAGGCAATAAAAGGAAATGTGCTCATAATTCACAACTGGCCTGTGAGACCCAGGCTTTGCTTTGGAGCCACCAAGACAGTTCATTAGTTTCACTACACAGCCCTGGAATTGAAACAGAATGGTCAGGCATCACTAATGTGATTAAGGTTCTGGATTTCATGGTTTAAAACAAACATAGATGAGTTAACCCAGCTGTGATTTCAGAGTTTTTCCTGTGTGTATATGAGGGGTCAATAACCAGTTGTTGACAAGAGATAGGATAACCTTAAAATGTTCGCCAGTGACTAAGGTTAGCGCTCCACAGGAGGTTTTGAGTGCTTATTTTTCTTCAACACTGGAAATAAAAATCCCACTGGCACATTCAAAACAGTTGTCTGAAATGATGAAACAACTCTTCGTTTGGTAAAGGCGACTCATGTTCGTTTTCATACAGTGAATCACCGTCTATTCTCGCTGTCGTTTGAGTGTTTGATGAGGCATCCAAATGCAATTTAATGAACTTGCTGAAGTTAAATTTTCTACCATGGTTGGCAACACTAAAACATGTTTAACACATGAAAAACAATCGGAATTTTTTTACTGGAAATTATTTTTTAAAATAAGCACAATAATTCATTTCTATAAATTTCTGCTTATCTCTTTTCCATTAATTTTCAGTCACCAGAACTATAGGAGTCATGGTTGCAACATGTTCATGCTTGGTATTTACTAATCAGCCACTTTTTAGGACATAAGTTAAGACTAGACTTATATAGGTTACTCAAAATTATGGCCAATAATGTGGTGTAGGGATAGTCCATGCTTTCCTTCTCTCCACCAGAATCTGTATTGAAGAGGAAATATGAACAACTTTGACCTCCTAGAATTTGAATAGCGATGTGTAAACCACTTGTAGGCTGTACAAGATGTTACAATAAGATCTCACGTAGAAAGGGTTTCTTCTGCAACCCCAGGGAAAGACTACAACTATTTTAATTTGTTAAGGGATGCATTTTCTACAATGCGAATGTAAATGACAAAAATCATTCAATTGGCTTTAATTTCCTGGAAGAAGCATACATGATCTTATGTAAGGGCACAGAGTTATCTGAGGGGCAAGTCAGGGTAAGCCCTGGTGGCTCATATCACTCTTGGTGGCAGATGTGGGGCTGGAACTGGCTATGAGTCCGGTCAGTTTTCACCACAGCTCCCAGATCCTTTTTCCTCCCCTATAATCTTTTTTAGTGGACCTTTGCCATTCATATGTTCCATATTAGCTTTTTTGATTCTTTGAAAGCAACGTGATATGCAGCAATTGTTTTGCTTTCTGTTTGAGTACGAATTTGAGTTGGCCACGGGTGATGTTGCCTTAAAAGAGGGAGCCACAGGCTAGTAGACACTGGCTAGCACACGGGCTTGGGAAAACTCCAGTACCAGCCTCTCCGTATAGTTTTTGGGCTCTCCTACCAATCATTTCTCATTTAACCACTTTCAGAAGACAGCTTGGTTCCAATTCTTATCACTAGATTCTGAAAGAAACACAAAACAATAATGCTAATGAAGTGAGAACGATGCAAAGGGAAGAAAATTCTGTAAACCACAAATATAAAGTTGGAATTGATTAAGAATTTATTGTGAATCAATTATACATTGCTGATGGAAATGTGCAGTGAAACAGTGACTTTGGAAACCTCTCGGCTCTTATAAAACTCAACCTGCAGCTCCCACATCACCTTACAATTACACTCTGGGGTATTTATCCTGGAGACACAAAACCTTGTGTTCAAACAGAAACCCATCCACAAATGTCCATAGCAGTTTTATTCATAATAGTCCAAAACTAAAAGAGCCAGATACCCTTCAACAGAAGCATGGCACATGCAGACCACAGAATATTACTCAGCTATAAAAAGGAATGAATTATTGATACACACAGTATTGTAATTGCATCTCCAGAGAATGGTGCTCAGTGAAAATATCCACTTTCAAAAGGTTACATTCCGTAAGACTCCATCTAGATTGCATTTTTGAAATGATGAAATTTTAGAAATGGAGAATACAGTTGTTGCTGGTGTTAGCAGGGGGTGTGAGAGAGGCAGACAGAAGTGAGGTGGGTGTGGCTACAGGAGGGCTACCCAGGGGCTCTTTGCAATCAGGGAGCTGTGAGTATTGTGACTGGGTGGTGGGTACATGCACCTACCATATGATAAAAATTATGTAGAACAAATATCCACATGTATGTGCATTCAAATTAATACAAGAAAACTGGGCAAATCTGCATGAGATCAGTGGACTGTATCACTGTCAAAACATAGGTAGGTCGTGGGGTGCCTGGGTGGCTCAGTTGGTTAAGCACCCAACTCGTGGTTTCGGCTCAGGTCATGATCTCACAGTTTGTGAGCTCGAGCCCTGAGTCAGGCCCTGAGCTGACAGTCCAGATTCTGTATGGGATTCTCTCCCTCTCTGTCTGCCCCTCCCTGCCTGTTTCTCTCTCTCTGTCTCTCTCTCTCTCTCAAAATAAATTAACCTAAAAATTTTTTTTAAAAAACCTAGGTAGGTTGTGATATTGCATTATAATTTTGAAAAATTACACCATTGGGGGAAATTGAATAAACTATACATGGGATCCCTTTGTATTATTTCTCACGACTGCATGAGAATCCACACTAATCTCAATAAAACCACTGTGTGTTTTTAAAATTTAAATTATTTTCTTTCATGTAAAACAGTTTTAAATGGAAATGTTGATTTTTGTTGAAATTATTAGTGACTCATGTATAAACAATGTATACAAAATGCTATATAAGTAAATAATAAAAAGGCCATCTCTCAAATTGTTTTAATGAGAACTCTATGTAGGACAAAAATTATTTAGCAAGTAAGAGCTAAAATGTTAATTATATTTAAAAGTCAGTTAGTATGGTCTTGAGGATGTGCATAATAAACTTGATTTTCTTGCCTACCAGTGCTTATTTTGAGAGAAAGGCAGAAAACTGTACAAATAATACCAAATTTGAGAGTAAGAATTGGTGATCATTTCAGGAAGCATTCCTCACAAATACTTAACAACTACAGTTCAGATCCTGATAGTTCAAAATGGTAGAATATTCAGTTTTCATTGAAAATAATTACTTTTTCTTTCTTTCTGCTTACTCTGGGCTTACTTTTCTCTTATTTAATAGTTACGTGAATTAGAAACATAGATTATTGATTTGAGAACTTTCCTTTTTCCTAATGTAAGCTTTTAAGTGCTAGGCGTTTCTAAGCCCTGTGTTCACGGGAACCCACTTATCAATATATCATTTCTGTCTTCCAGTTCTGTGTATTTTTCATTTACTCAAGTTTCCCTCTTTTATGCATGGACTATTTGGAAATGTAGTGTTTAATTTCCACATGTATAGAGATTTTCTTGTTTCCTTATTTAATTAAATTCTTGTTTGATTTGATTATGGTCAGGGAATATGTTCTGAGTTATGTCGATTCTTCCAAATGTTTCCATGTTTCTCTCATGGCTAAAGATATGTATGGTCTCCCTTGGTGAATGTTTCATGGGCATTTGAAAAAAAAATGTTCATTTTCCTAATGTTGGGTGGCATGTTTATTTATGCCAATTAAATTGTGTTGGTGGTTTGCGTTCAGAATATCTACATCCTTGCTGATTTTCCATCTGGTAGTTCTGTTGGTTCTGAGAGGGAGGTTCTGAAGTTTCCAGCCACAACTACCGAGTGTATATTTCTCCTTTTGGATCTATCAGTTTTTGCTTCATATATTTTAAGACTCTCTGGTTTATACACATTTAGAATTGTTATGTTTTCTGGCCTTGATTAATGTATTTCTTCTTTATCCCTAGTAACTGTTTTGCGCTCAGAAATCTATGTTATCGCATATTAATATAACCACTCCTAATTTAAGTTTTATTTATTTATTTTGAGAGAGAGAGCACTCACAAGAAGTGGGGGGAGGGGCAGAGATAGAGAGGGAGACAGAGAATCCCATAATCCAGGCTGTCATTGCAGAGCCCAACATAGGGCTCAGTCCCACAAACCACAAGAACATAACCTGAGCCGAAATCAAGAGTTGGTTGCTTAACCAACTGAGCCACCTAGGTGCCCCATCTACCCCTAACTTTTTAAAGTTAATGTCTGCATGGTGCATTGATTTATTTACTCTAAGCCTGTCTGTGTCATCAAATTTAAATCAGGTTTGTTGAAAGAAGAATATAGTTGCATCATGTCTGTATCTTCTCCAATCTGTACCTTTTATGTGGTGTATTTAGACCATTTGCAATCAAAGCAGTTATTGATAAATGTGTCTATTTCTCCTTTATTCCATTCACTCCAATAGAGGTATTGACAGGCAGTACTTTGTCAGCACTTGGAAAATGCCATGCCATTTCCCTGTAGGACTTCCAGGGGGTTAGATAAGAAATCTGCTGTCATTTGAATTGGCGTTCCCCTTGCTGTGATGAGTCATTTCTCTCTGGCTGCTTTCAAGGCTTTTTTCATTGGATTTAGGATTCAGACATGTAATTATGATGTGTCTTGGGGTGGATTCTTTGGGGAAGGAGTGGTGAGCATATTTGGATTTTCTCAGCTTCTTAAATCTCTGGGTTTATGTCTGTTGCCAAATGTGGAAATTTTCAGCTAGTTTTTCAAATACCCATTCGTCTCACACTTTTTGTGTTTTCCTTGTAGGATCCCATGATATGAATGTGGCATCTTTTGTTAATATCTGGGATCTGTTCATTTATTTTTGGGTTCAAACTGGGTAAATTTATTGACCTGTCCTCCAGTTCACTTGTTCTCTCCTCTGTCACTTAACTATTGAGCTAGCTCATCTAGCAAATTTTTATTAATTTATGTTATATATTTTTTTACTTCTATAATTTCTGTTTGGTTCTTATTATAGTTTCTATATATTTACTGAGCTTTCCTATTTTTTTAATTTGTTTAATAAGAATTTTTAACTATTTAGATTATTTTTTATGTCAGTTATTTCAAAATTCTTTTCACATACTTTCTACAACGCAATGTTTGCATCAGTTAATTGTCTTTTCTCATTTAAGTTGGGATTCCAATGGTCCTTGGTAAGATGGGTAATTTGCAGGGCGGGGGTGAGGGAGGCATTTTGGCTATTATATTAGTAAACCCTGAGTTCTAATTTGTTGTTGTTGTTATTTTAGCAGGCAATCACCCTGTTTACCTATAACACACAGGTCTTTGCTTGATTATATGGGCTGTGTTTCCTATGATAATCTACTTTTCAGAGCCTTTGTGCTGTTATGGTGCTATTCTTGATTTATCTCATGCTAGTGAGGCTCCCCTTAGTTCCTTCTTATATTGCTTGAGGGGTAAAAAGAGTTTCCCAGGCTGAGCAGCTGATGCCTCTAGATGGGGAAATGGAGTCTCTAGCCCATGAACATGAAGTGTTTCTCAGGAAGGTGTGTAGCAGGCCACCAGTATTTGGGTGGAGTAGGGTGGCCTCAGGCCCGCAGCAATAAAGAGGTTTTCCAGGCTGAGTGCTTTTTTTTTTTTTATCAAAACCTCCCCTTCTTGCTTTTCTCCCCTAGTTGTGTGGTGATTTGAGTTGGGGAAGGAAATCTCAAGTCCAGCAGGAAAGGATAGCACTTCGGGCTGTGGCCCCTCACTTCCTGTCTGTCTAGCCACGTGGTATGTTTGAGTCAGGCAAGCAAATTGTCTTCAGTTTTGCAATAATCACTAGCAATGATCTGTTTCTTAACATAGAATACATTTATAATTTTCATATAACACAAGATAGTTCTAGTAAAATCTCTAAGTACTTGTTGCTGAAACTTTTAAATGGAGAATACATTTTGTCTTCTATAGCAATAATCTACAGTATTTCTCTTATGCCCAAGAGAGTCAAATAATTCTCATTTCATAATTAAATCTATTCAACACATTTTCCATTTGTAGCTGGAATGTGGACGTTCATAGAATTCCTTACTGGGCCTCCAAAACATACATTCAAGTTCTTACTGGCATTGTTTAGGGAAAGCTAAAATTCATGGTATGCTTTAAAAATAGCTACTGCAGCTGGTGCTTTCTGTGTATGTTAGATAATTTATGTTTGACAAACTTCTCTGCCTTTTGAAAGTTAAAGCAGACTGGGTTTTTCTGTCACGCTTAGGGTATACCAATGCCAAAAAGAGCTGATCATGTGGAACCAGTATTCTAGACAGCTCAGTAGCAAAAGGATGTACTCACAGGGACAAAAAAATTATAGCCCACTTCTTGTAGATACTACTATATATTGTGATAGAGCCCATTGATTGAAGACTTTGTCATAAAACCTATACAGTTGAAGTCTAATTATTGGTTTTTTTTAGCATCGTGATATTAAAACAAAAATCAGGACTTTCTTTTTGATACAGGATATTTCCCACAACTTGACACAGGAGTCATATTTTGCTGATGGCATATTATATTTTGCTACCAAAATAGGATAAGAGTAGTGTATGAACAAGCTAATTGTTATTCTCAAACATATATGAAAAATAAAAAACTATATATGAAAAGTACTTCTCGGATGAAAAGAAAAATGTAATATACATGCACAATGGCAGCCCAAATTTTAAAACAAGAAAGAAGTGTCATTTCCTAATACTTTAGTCAATCTTACAGTCACAAACATAGTGATATCTTCAATTTGGTAAAATAAGACATAGCATAATATATCTCAAATTTTAAATGCCATTTCCAAACATTGCTAAAATTTTCATAAATGAACAGTGGAAGCATCTGTTTCAAGAGATGCTGATTGCTTACTGATGAATATAAAAATGTTTCAAGACCGTATTTCCAAATATTATTACTTCCGTTTCTGTAAAAGTGCATCAAGTAC
The DNA here is from genome assembly GCF_024362965.1 of Panthera pardus. NCBI lineage: Eukaryota > Metazoa > Chordata > Mammalia > Carnivora > Felidae > Panthera > Panthera pardus. Next base: position 111,515,562 of record NW_026526677.1, on the reverse strand, counting down.
CCAATGTGACCCACACTGAACATATTGTCCTTTACTGGATGGACTTATATTGATACAACATCCATTTAAGATAAACATGGTCTGTTACGTTTAAGAGTAAGGAATTTGACATGCAGGAAACAATCTGACACTTGCAAAGAGTTTCTTTTCTTAAAGGCACTGGTAAAACCATAAACAGGAATATTGTATTATGTCTATATTCATTAAACTGTGTCAGACACTCATCTAAGTAAATAAAGCACATAAAGTTTCTTTCTCTCATGAAGTTTACACATCTGCTAAATGGGAATACAGATGTTAAATAAGCAAAAGGAGACTGGGCAGTGATAAATGTAGAAGTGAAAATAAATTGGGGCAGTGTCATAAGACAGACTCAGGATGGGGAACTCTTATGGTGGTCAGAAAAGGGCAGTACCGATCCCGCCCCTAGGAGAGGGGAAGAAAAGGCACGCACCAGTCTGACTGTGGCCCCAGCGGTGGGCTGGGGGCAGACATCAGGTCTGACTGCGGCCCCGCCCACCAATGCAAGTTCTTCAAGATAGCACAGGGGAAGTGCCCTGCAGTCCCGCACCACTCCAGGGACTATCCAAAATGACAAAACGGAAGAATTCCCCTCAAAAAAACATCTAGGAAATAACAACAGCTAACGAATTGATCAAAAACGATTTAAACAATATAACATAAAGTGAATTTAGAATAATAGTCTTAAAATTAATCGTTGGGCTTGAAAACAGTATAAAGGACAGCAGAGAATCTCTTGCTACAGAGATCAGGGGACTAAGGAACACCCAGGAGGAGGTAAAAAATGCTATCATTGAGCTGCAAAATAAAATTGAGACAACCACGGGTCAGATTGAAGAGGCAGAGGAGAGAATAGGTGAACTAGAAGATAAAATTATGGAAAAAGAAGAAGCTGAGAAAAAGAGAGATAAGATAAGATAAGGGATACAGTACTCCTGTGTCCCTTGGGTAAATTCCTAGCAGTGCTACTGCTAGGTCATAGGATAGGTCTATTTTTAATTTTTTGAGGAACCTCCACACTGTTTTCCAGAGTGGCTGCACCAGTTTGCATTCCCACCAACAGTGCAAGAGAGTTCCCGTTCCTCCACATCCTCTCCAGCACCTATAGTCTCCTCATTTGTTCATTTTGGCCACTCTGACTGGCGTGAGGTGATATCTGAGTGTGGTTTTGATTTGTATTTCCCTGATGAGGAGCGACGTTGAGCATCTTTTCATGTGCCTCTTGGCCATCCGGATGTCTTCTTTAGAGAAGTGTCTATTCATGTTTTCTGCCTATTTCTTCACTGGATTATTTGTTTTTCGGGTGTGGAGTTTGGTGAGCTCCTTATATATTTTGGATACTAACCCTTTGTCTGATATGTCATTTGCAGATATCTTTTCCCATTCTGTTGGTTGCCTTTTAGTTTTGTTGGTTGTTTCCTTTGCTGTGCAGAAGCTTTTTATCTTCATAAGGTCCCAGTAGTTCATTTTTGCTTTTAATTCCCTTGCCTCCGGGGATGTGTCAAGTAAGAAATTGCTGCGGCTGAGGTCAGAGAGGTCTTTTCCTCCTTTCTCCTCTAGGGTTTGGATGGTTTCCTGTCTCACATTCAGGTCCTTTATCCATTTTGAGTTTATTTTTGTGAATGGTGTGAGAAAGTGGTCTAGTTTCAATCTTCTGCATGTTGCTGTCCAGTTCTCCCAGCACCATTTGTTAAAGAGACTGTCTTTTTTCCATTGGATGTTCTTTCCTGCTTTGCCAAAGATTAGTTGGCCATACGTTTGTGGGTCTAGTTCTGGGTTTCTATTCTATTCCATTGGTCTCTGTGTCTGTTTTTGTGCCAATACCATGCTGTCTTGATGATGACAGCTTTGTAGTAGAGGCTAAAGTCTGGGATTGTGATGCCTCCTGCTTTGGTTTTCTTCAAAATTACTTTGGCTATTTGGGGCCTTTTGTGGTTCCATTTGAATTTTAGGATTGTTTGTTGTAGCTTCGAGAAGAATGCTGGTGCAATTTTGATTGGGATTGCATTGAATGTATAGATTGCTTTGGGTAGTTTTGACATTTTAACAATATTTATTCTTCCAATCCATGAGCACGGAATGTTTTTCCATTTCTTTATATCTTCTTCAATTTCCTTCATAAGCTTTCTATAGTTTTCAGCATACAGATCTTTTACATCTTTGGTTAGATTTATTCCGAGGTATTTTATGCTTCTTGATGCAATTGTGAATGGGATCAGTTTCTTTATTTGTCTTTCTGTTGCTTCATTATTAGTGTATAAGAATGCAACTGATTTCTGTACATTGATTTTGTATCCTGCAACTTTGCTGAATTCATGTATCAGTTCTAGCAGACTTTTGGTGGAGTCTATCAGATTTCCCATGGATAATATCATGTCATCTGCAAAAAGTGAAAGCTTGACTTCATCTTTGCCAATTTTGATGCCTTCAATTTCCTTTTGTTGTCTGATTGCTGATGCTAGCACTTCCAACACTATGTTAAACAACAGCGGTGAGAGTGGACATCCCTGTCGTGTTCCTGATCTCAGGGAAAAAGCTCCCAGTTTTTCCCCATTGAGGTTGATGTTAGCTGTGGGCTTTTCATAAATGGATTTTATGATCTTTAAGTAGGTTCCTTCTATCCCGACTTTCTCGAGGGTTTTTATTAAGAAACGTTGCTGAATTTTGTCAAAGGCCTTTTCTGCATCGATTGACAGGATCATATGGTTCTTATCTTTTCTTTTATTAATGTGAGGTATCACGTTGATTGATTTGCAAATGTTGAACCAGCCCTGCATCCCAGGAATGAATCCCACTTGATCATGGTGAATAATTCTTTTTATATGCTGTTGAATTCAATTTGCTAGTATCTTTTTGAGAATTTTTTCATCCATATTCATCAGGGATATTGGCCTGTAGTTCTCTTTTTTTAGTAGGTCTCTGTCTGGTTTAGGAATCAAAGTAATATTGGCTTCATAGAAGGAGTCTGGAAATTTGCCTTCCCTTTCTATTTTTTGGAATAGCTTGAGAAGGATAGATATTATCTCTGCTTTAAACGTCTGGTAGAACTCCCCTGGGAAGCCATCTGGTCCTGGACTCTTATTTGTTGGGAGATGTTTGATAACTGATTCAATTTCTTCGCTGGTTATGGGTCTGTTCAAGCTTTCTATTTCCTCCTGATTGAGTTTGGGAAGTGTGTGGATGTTTAGGAATTTGTCCATTTCTTCCAGTTGTCCAGTTTGTTGGCATATAATTTTTCATAGTATTCCCTGATAATTGCTTGTATGTCTGAGGGATTGGTTGTAATAATTCCATTTTCATTCATGATTTTATCTATTTGGGTCCTCTGCCTTTTCTTTTTGAGAAGCCTGGCTAGAGGTTTATCAATTTTGTTTATTTTTTCAAAAAACCAATCTTGGTTTCATTGATCTGCTCTACAGTTTTTTTTAGATTCTATATTGTTTATTTCTGCTCTGATCTTTATTATTTCTCTTCTGCTGGGTTTGGAGTGTCTTTGCTGTTCTGCTTCTGTTTCCTTTAGATGTGCTGTTAGATTTTGTTTTTGGGATTTTTTTCTTGTTTCTTAAGATAGGCCTGGATTGCAATGTATTTTCCTCTCAGGACTGCCTTCGCTGCATCCCAAAGTGTTTGGATTGTTGTATTTTCATTTTCGTTTGTTTCCATATATTTTTTAATTTCTTCTCTAATTGCCTGGTTGACCCACTCATTCTTTAGTAGGGTGTTCTTTAACCTCCATGCTTTTGGAGGTTTTCCAGACTTTTTCCTGTGGTTGATTTCAAGCTTCATAGCATTGTGGTCTAAAAGTATGCATAGTATGATCTCAATTCTTGTATACTTACGAAGGGCTGTTTTGTGACCCAATATGTGATCTATCTTGGAGAATGTTCCATGTGCACTCGAGAAGAAAATATATTCTGTTGCTTTGGGATGCAGAGTTCTAAATAGATCTGTCAAGTCCATCTGATCCAATGTATCATTCAGGGCCCTTGTATCTTTATTGATCCTGTGTCTAGATGATTTATCCATTTCTGTAAGTGGAGTGTTAAAGTCCCCTGCAATTACCACATTCTTATCAATAAGGTTGCTTATGTTTGTGAGTAATTGTTTTATATATTTGGGGGCTCCTGTATTCGGCACGTAGACATTTATAATTGTTAGTTCTTCCTGATGTATAGACCCTGTAATGATTATATAATGCCCTTCTTCATCTCTTGTTACAGCCTTTAATTTAAAGTCTAGTTTGTCTGATATAAGTATGGCTACTCCAGCTTTCTTTTGACTTCCAGTGGCATGATAAATAGTTCTCCATCCCCTCACTCTCAATCTGAAGGTGTCCTCGGGTGTAAAATAAGTCTCTTGTAGAAAGCAAATAGATGGGTCTTGTTTTTTTATCCATTCTGATACCCTATGTCTTTTGGTTGGCGCATTTAGTCCATTTACATTCAGTGTTATTATAGAAAGATATGGGTTTAGAGTCATTGTGATTTCCGCACGTTTCATGCTTGTTGCAATGTCTCTGGTACTTTGTCTCACAGGATCTCCCTTAGGATCTCTTGTAGGGCTGGTTTAGTAACGAATTCCTTCAGTTTTTGTTTGTTTGGGAAGACCTTTATCTCTCCTTCTATTCTAAATGACAGACTTGCTGGATAAAGGATTCTCAGCTGCATATTTTTTCTGTTCATCACATTGAAGATCTCCTGCCATTCCTTTCTGGCCTGCCAAGTTTCAGTAGAGAGATCGGTCACAAGTCTTATAGGTTTCCCTTTATATGTTAGAGCACGTTTATTCCTAGCTGCTTTCAGAATGTTCTCTTTATCCTTATATTTTGCCAGTTTCACTATGATATGTCGTGCAGAAGATCGATTCAAGTTACGTCTGAAGGGAGTTCTCTGTGCCCCTTGGATTTCAATGCCTTTTTCCTTCCCCAGATCAGGGAAGTTCTCAGCTATTATTTCTTCAAGTACACCTTCAGCACCTTTCCCTCTCTCTTCCTCCTCTGGAATACCAATTATGCGTATATTATTTCTCTTTAGTGCATCACTTATTTCTCTAATTTTCCCCTCATACTTCTGGATTTTTTAATCTCTCTTTTTCTCAGCTTCTTATTTTTCCATAATTTTATCTTCTAGGTCACCTATTCTCTCCTCTGCCTCTTCAATCCAAGCCATAGTTGTCTCCATTTTATTTTGCAGCTCATTGATAACATTTTTTAGCTCCTCCTGGGTGTTCCTTAGTCCCTTGATCTCTGTAGCAAGAGATTCTCTGCTGTCCTTTATACTGTTTTCAAGCCCAACGATTAATTTTAAGACTATTATTCTAAATTCACTTTCTGTTATATTGTTTAAATCGTTTTTGATCAATTCGTTAGCTGTTGTTATTTCCTAGATGTTTTTTTGAGGGGAATTCTTCCGTTTTGTCATTTTGGATAGTCCCTGGAGTGGTGCGGGACTGCGGGGCACTTCCCCTGTGCTGTCTTGAATAACTTGCGTTGGTGGGTGGGGCCGCAGTCAGACCTGATGTCTGCCCCCAGCCCACCACTGGGGCCACAGTCAGACTGGTGTGTGCCTTCTCTTCCCCTCTCCTAGGGGCGGGATTCACTGTGGGGTGGCTAGCCCATCTGGGCTACTTGCATACTGCCAGGCTTGTCATGCTGGGGATCTGGCGTATTAGCTGTGGTGGATTGGCAAGGTGCACAGCGGGCGGGAGGGGCAGGCTCAGCTTGCTGTTCCTTCAGAGATCCGCTTTGGGAGGGGCCCTGCAGCACCCGGAGGGAGTCAGACCCACTGGAGGGATGGATCCGCAGAAGCACAGCGATGGGTGTTTGCGAAGTGCAAGCAAGTTCCCTGGCAGGAACTGGTTCCCTTTGGGATTTTGGCTGGGGGATGGGCGAAGGAGATGGCGCTGGTGAGCGCCTTTGTTCCCCACCAAGCTGAGCTCTGTCCTCTGGGACTCAACAACTCTCCCTTCCCTTGTCCTCTAGCCCTCCTGTTCTCTGAGCAGAGCTGTTAGCTTATAACCTTCCAGATGTCAAGTCCCACTCACTGTCCGAACACACTCTGTCCAGCCCCTCTGCTTTTGACAGCCAGACTCGGGGCTCTGCTTGGCCTTAGGGCTGCCCCTCTACCCTGGCTCCCTCCCGCCAGTCCGTGTAGCGCGCACCGCCTCTCCACCCTTCCTACCCTCTTCCGTGGACCTCTCGTCTGCACTTGGCTCCGGAGACTCCATTTTGCTAGTCTTCTGGCAGTTTTCTGGGTTATTTAGGCAGGTATAGGTGGAATCTAAGTGATCAGCAGGACGTGCGGTAAGCCCAGCATCCTCCTATGCAGCCATCTTCCTGAAATTTGGTGAATGATATTTTTAATGTGTCGTTGCATTCAGGTTGCTAGTATTTTGTTGAGGATTTGTGCATCTATGTTCATCAGAGAGACTGGCCTGTAGTTCTCTTTGTTAGTGGTGTCTTTATCTGGTTTTGGTATTGGGGTAATGCTGGCCTCATAAAATGAATTTCGAAGTTTTCCTTCCTCTTCTGTTTTTGGAATAGTTTGAGATGAATAGGTATTAGCTCTCTTTTAAATGTTAGGTACAATTCCCCCATGAAGCCATCTCGTCCTAGACTTTTGTTCACTGGGAATTTTTTGATTGCTGATTTAATTTCTTTCTTGGCAATCAGTCTGTTCAATTTTTCCATTTTTTCTTGTTTTAGTTTCAGTCATTTATATGTTTCTAGAAATTTATCTGTGTCTTCTGTGTTGTCCAATTTGTTGGAATGTAGTATTTCATAGTATTGTCTTGCAATTGTTTGTCTTTCTGTAGTGTTGTTTGTTAGTTCTCCTCTCTCACTTGTGATTTTATTTATTTGTATCTTTTTTCTTTTTTCTTGATGTCAAGAAGTTTATCAATTCTATTAGTTTTTTTTTTCAAAGAACCAGCCAGTGATTTCATTAATCTGCTCTTGTTGTTTTCTTGGTTTCTATACCATTTATTTGTGCTGTAATCTTTATTATTTCCTTCCGTCTGTTGGTTTGGGGTTTTGTTTGTTGTTCTTTTCCTAGCTCCTTTAGGTGTAAGGTTGGGTTGTTTATTTGATATTTTTCTTGCTTCTTGAATTAGGCCTATATTACTGTAAATTTCCTCTTAGAACTACTTTTGCTTGATCTCAAAAGTTTTGGATGATTGTGTTTTCATTTTCATTTGTTTCCATGTAGCTTTTTTATTTATTATTTTATTTCCTTGTTGATCCATTCATTGCTGAATAGCATGTTGTTTAACCTCCATGTGTTTATGGTGTTATCAGATTTTTTTCTTGTGATTGACTTCTAGTTTTATACTGTTGGGTCCAGAAAGGATGCATGGTATGACTTTGATCTTCTTAAATTTGTTGCAACTTGTTTTGTGCCGTAATATGTGTGCTATTCTGGAGAATGTTTAATATGCATTTGAAAAGAATGTGTATTCTGGTATTTTAAGACACATTGTTCTGAGTATATTGCTAAATCTGTCCCAGTCTGTCATTCAAAGCCATTGTTTCCCTGTTTATTTTCTGTTTAGATGATCTGTCCTTTGATATATGTGGGATGATAAAGTCCCCTACTATCATTATATTATTATTGATTATTTCCTTTGTATTTGTTATTAACTGTTTTATGTATTTGGGTGCTTCTGTGTTGGGTGCATAAATATTGCCAATTGTTATATCTTCTCGTTGGATTGTACCTTTCGTTATTATGTAGTGACCTTCTTTGTCTCTTGTTGCAGTCTTTGCTTTAAAGTCTATTTTGTCTGATAGAAGTATTGCTACTCTGTTTTGTTTTGTTTTGCCATCCATTTGCATGATAAGATGTTCTTCATCCCCTCACTTTTAATCTTCAGGTGTCTTTAGGTCTAAAATGAGTCTCCAACATACAGCATATACATGAGTCTTGTTTTTTACACAATATGTAATTCTCTGTCTTTTGATTGGAACATTTATTCCATTTACGTTCAAAGTAATTATTGATAGATATGTATTGTAATTTTATTATTTGTTTTGTGATTGTTTCTGAAGATTTTCTCTGATCCTTATCTTTCTCTCTTTCATGGTTTGTTGATTTTCATTAGTAATATATTTGGATTTCTTTTTCTTTATCCCTTACATATTTATTAGTGATTTTTGTTATGTGGTTACTATTAGGCTTGTATATAATGTCTTCTGCCTATACAGTCTATATTAAGTTGACTCCTCTCCACATTTTAGGTGTATGTTGTTATATTTAAATCATGTTGTTTTGTGATTTCCTTGACTAATTTTTACAGAAATAGTCTTTTTTACTGCTTTTATGTTTCCTACCTTTATACTGTCACTTTTGGTCTCTCCTTTCCACTCAAAGAATCCCCTTTAATATTTCTTTCTTTTTTTTTTTTTTAATTTTTTTGTTTAACGTTTATTTATTTTTGGGACAGAGAGAGACAGAGCATGAACGGGGGAGGGGCAGAGAGAGAGGGAGACACAGAATCGGAAGCAGGCTCCAGGCTCTGAGCCATCAGCCCAGAGCCCGATGCAGGGCTTGAACTCACGAACCGCGAGATCGTGACCTGAGCCGAAGTCAGATGCTCAACCGACTGAGCCACCCAGGCGCCGCCCCCCCTTTAATATTTCTTGCAGGGCTGGTGTAGTGAACATGAACTCCTTTAGGTTTTATTTGTCTGGGAGTCTCTTTATCTCTTTCCATTCTGAGTGATAGTCTTGCAGATAGAGCATTCTTGGCTGCAGATTTTTCCCATTGAGTACATTGAATATATTATGACATTGACTTGTGTCTTACAAAGTTTCTGCTGAAAAATTTCCTGCTAGACTTATGGATTTTCCTTTGTAAGTTACTGTCATTTTGTCTTACTACTGAAAAAAATCTTTTCTTTATCACTGTATTTTTGCCAGTTTAATTACAATATGTCTTCTTGTGAATCTGCTTTTGTTGATTTTGATTGGAAATCTCTGTGCCTCCTGGATCTGGATATCTGTTTCTTTCCTTAGATTAGGGAAGTTTTCAGCTATTATGTTTTCAAATATATTTTCTGCCTCCTTTCTTCTTCTCCTGGGACACCTATAATATGAATGTTATTACATTTGATGGTGTCACTGAGTTCCCAAGTTTATTCTCGTTTTTCATAATCTGATCTATCTCTTTGTTCAGCTTTATTACTTTCCATTCTGTCTTCTAGATCATTAATTCACTTCTCTGCCTCTTCCATCGTACTGTTCATTTCATCAAGCATGTTTTTTATTTCATTTATTGAGCACTTTATCTCTGTTATGCGTTCCTTATCTCTGTGTTAAGGGTCTCACTCATGTCTTCCACTCTTTTCTCAAGTTCAGTCAGCATCCTTATGATCATTACTTTAAATTCTCTATCACACATGTTACTTACATCTGTTTCACTTAAATCTCTGGCTATGGCCTTGCCTTGCTCTTTCATTTAGGATAAATTTCTCTGTCTCCTCACTGTATCTCATATTCTTGAGGGTAATGGCCTTATGAAGAAAAGGTCCTGTGGTAACCTGCCCTATGGCGTCCCCTGTTCCCCAGGGCCTGGTGCTTCCAGGAGTGTCTCCAATGTGTGCTGCACATGCTCCGCTGTTTTTTTTTCCTGGCCACTGTATCCTTCAGGTCGGTCATTTGCAGAAGCTCTCTTTGCCTGTTGTCGATAGTGTTTGGTCTCTGGCCTGAATGTGAAACATTTCAACTAGGTGTGCTCTGGTCTGTTTGTGAAATGAGACCTGTTGCCACTGCCACAGGAACTGAGGCTCCACAAACTCCCACATCAGGAGATGTAGCATGAACAGGGATTTGGACTAATCTTCTGGGAGAGGATGCCAGCCATGCTGGGACTGAGGCAAAAATTACTGAGAGTAGCAGTTATTTCTCTTTTGATATCAGCTCTTCATCTCCAAAATAGCATCAGTTGGGAAAGGGATTAATTGTGAATTTAACTTTAAAGCAAACACTCTTTCATTTTGTGTACAACATTTAAAGCATGATCACTACACAAGATATTTTTGTCTTTATTCTCATGGATTAATTAAGAAAAACTATCCACATGATATATTTATACATTTATGAATGCATATCAGCATCCATTTTCTTGCAAGAATTTATTGAGTGCCAGCTATCTCCAAAGAACCTTATTTGGCAAGATTTATCCATTCATGTTTTTCTGCAATTAGTAAAAGTTCTGCTTTTAAGGATACTTTTAAAAGTTGTTTATATATATACACATATATATATGTATATATATGTACACACACACACACACACACACACACCACGCTTTGCTGGTAATTCATGCAGGCTTCTATAAGCTTCCACTTCTAGAACATGGCTAAAGTAATAAGCCTAAATAGCTAAGGCTCTTATGAAGAATGAAGAGTAGTGAAGATTAAAGTGAAAAGGGAAAAGATGCTCCAAAGTAGTACATGCCTTAACAGAAGTAAAAATGAAGGAAATTGCCTTAGTCCCTTTTCTGTAAGAATGAGCTAGAAGCAACAGCAACTTCAGTGTCTTCCCATCATAGTTACACATGATCTATGATCGTCATAAGAAATTTAAATTTTAGAGTTAATGATAGTTATAAAAGTAATCAAAAAATGCATTTGCCTTTTCAAATATAAAACACAAATGCATCTAAATCACCCTTGAATCCTTTTCTTCTACCCCAGTTCCCCTTTCCTTGGGCCCCAGATCCCTGGATGTAACTCCCACTCTCAAGTTAGCTATGTGTCCCTCTAGACTTTTTTCTCTTAAAAAATATATGTATTTGCCCAAAGAAAATGATTAATATTGTTTCATTAATTTTTGTAAAAATTTTTCTACACTTGCTTTTTTTCTTTTTTTTGGGGGGGTGGGGTGGCAATAATATATAGTTACTTGGACTTAAAGAAACTTAAAATAGTGACTCTAAAAGGAAATTAATCTCATTAACTTATAATTGTATGTCATATATGACAATACATAAAATAATGATGATTTGATTTATAAATATTCACTTGGGGTAAAAAAAATTTAAGCACCATGATGTATGTTATCTGTAGAAGCTCTATTATCTCCCTGCCCCATCTGACAGTGAAACTGAGTCTGGTTATGGTAATCACTGATGTTAAAACAGTATCATCTAAAAAAGAATTCAGTTGTGTAGTTTCATTATTATAAATGAGTTATTTTAGTTGAAAATTTTATAATAAATGTCTTACTTGATTCTTTTACTTAATTACTAATCAATGAGGCATCCTTGGAAACTATTTTATTTTTATTTTTTATTATTTAAAAAATTTTTTTTTAATTTATATCCAAATTAGTTAGCATGTAGTGCAACAATGATTTCAGGAGTAGATTCCTTAATGCCCCTTACCCATTTAGCCAATACCCCCTCCCACAACCCCTCCAGTAACCCTCTGTTGGTTCTCCATTCCTTGGAAAGTATTTTGACTATTGTATGTAAACAGAGAATTTGGTCATTAGAGGCTTCCTGCATTCATTTAAAAATACTGCCTTACCCCTACTTTGTCAGTTGTTATAAATAAACAGTAACACATATACCATACTTGACAATGTTTTAAAGCTCTGTGAAGACATTTACTTTTTCGTAAGTCTTATTTCTGGTCAAAGGATCTGGTGGGGCATAATGGCAGTAATTGAAAAGCCAGTTTTTTTTTTCAATGCGTTTCATAGATGACCTATTTAAAACAATATGCTAACCAAAACCATGTCACTGGAACTGTGTTTCTTAAAAATGTCCTAAATTTAATTAGCACCAGCAATCATAGGATAGTTTTTTACTGTGGAAATCTTATCCCATAGTGTATTTAATTTCTAAGAAAATCCCAAGATAAGGAGTAAATAATTAATCTGGAAAAGGAAGATAAAGACAGTGATCATTATTCTATTTTTTTCCTCCAGATAGTCTAGGTGCACTGTTTGAGAAGCAGGTCTATGAGAACCTAGAGACATCAGTATTAATGAGTGTCAAAAGACCCCAGTTTAATGGTGATGATGACACTAACTTAAATGAATTGCACACGTTTTACTTTGTGTAATTCTCACCACCATCTCATGAAGTAAATAACTTCTTTGAAATTGGGAATGCCTCTTAGATGTTAAGTAATTTACTGTTGTCAGAAGCTATGATTCAAGCCTATATGTGTCTCATCTTAAAGCCAAATGTTTTTTTTTTCACTTCTGTGCCCTTGTTCCCATGCTACCTAGCTGTATCATTTAATCTCTCAGAGACTCCTTTACCCCATCTGTCAAAAGGCTCCAGTAATCTCTGCTTTCCCCAGAGTTTTTGTGAAAATGGAGAGAGCAATATCTTTTGCTACCCCATGGGAAGTACTATTAGGTTTTGCAGTGTAAACATAATAGGAAACATTGCAAGGAGGAAGCATCCCAGATTCTGGATACTCCTTTTGTTCCTGGATCCTGCCCATTTTACAAGGCAGAGTTTGGTAGAAAGCTTGATAGAAAGCCTATGGACAGTCTGCAAAGGATTGGCCAGTCAGTAATAAAATAAAATGCAATTTGGCAGTTGTTTCCAAATGCATTATGGAAAATCACAAAGCCAAAGCGAATCACTGCTTCCTGGGCTCACACATGGTGACAGGATCACATAGACCTGAGAGAGAATCTGGAAGAAATATGAGAAGCTCCATATAAATTACCAGAGCCTATGAACACCAGCATTATATGCCATGGCAGTTGGGATTGGTAAAAATATAAACTACTACTAGCAGCTATTTCTATTTAATTTCTCTACCTTGATAAAATGGCATTTTGACCCTGAGATCGTACAACATACTGATACATTCTCTACTGAGTCAATATTAAATTAACTGTGGCTGTTAGGCGAATTGAATTAAACTATTTTTTTGAAAATTAAAAATGCACATAATCTCAGTATATTTGAGACAGATTGTTCAAAGGATTTAATGCACACTTTTAAAGTATAAATAACAATTCATTTTTAGAGTATGTCACAGCTTACTATATACAGATAATTAAAGGATTGATTATATCCTAATTGGTTATAATATCCTGATTGATTATATCTATTGAAAGGAGGTTTTCCTTGAATACTGAAATGCTATATAGGTCATCAGATTGGAGACAGGATGTTAAGCAAATGACAGAGAGGACAAATGGGCAAATTAATTAGAGCATAAGTTATTATTATTAAATTATAAAAGTGCTTAAGTAGATAATTATTGTGATAATTAGATCAGCTCTATTTATCAAACACTTGCTCCTTCTGACAACATTTATTTTTGTGATATAACTTTCCTGTGGTTTTCCTCCTACTTTTCCGGCCACAGCTTCTCTGTTTTGTTGTGTGTGGCAATCCCTCAAATGCTGTGTGTCTTTAGGATTTCCTCTTCTCTTTTCACCTTCCATGCACTTCCTCGTGGTGTCCTTTACTCCGATGGCTTCAGGTAGCACCTCTTTGCTTTCTCTTCTCCAACTTCCTTCCCTAAGCAGGTGATGCTGAATCTCTGCATGGATACCTCACATGGGCAGAATTGAAATTAATGCAAGTAAACAATGGAACAACCACCTCTCATAAGTCTGTCTGAGCCAGCTCCTGCCCCTCTGCTATCACCTGCCCCCTGGATCACTCACAACTGTCTCTGGTCTTACCCATTTCTCATATATTCTCTAAGAAGCACTAAGAATGACGCTGTAGCCTACAAATATAATATCATTTTTCTGCTTAAAATCTTTAAGGTTTTGCTCCACCATTATAAAACAATCCAAACCCCTTAACTTGTCTCAACTATATGTCCCCTGCAGCCTTACTTCTCCCAGTGTTCCATCACTCCCGATGGACACCAGCGTGTACCATGCATCCGGTTCCTTGGGTGCACCATGCTTGTTTCTGTGAGAAGCCCACCATGCATCTCACCCCCCATGCCCTGGACAGTTTCCGGTGGTTTCTTCCACTATTCTAATTCTCTTCTCCCTCTACAGATCACCATTTCCTCTCAGACGCTCTCGTCCACATGCACTCACTCCTTTCCACCTTTGCCTGCTCTGCACTCTTTTCACATCCTTGTAGGAAAACCTCTGTTGCTATAGAACTTGTGAGAATTTAATTTTGAATGTAATTGTACTATTTTTGTGTATTATGAACAGTCATTATATAGGCATTGTATCTGTTTTTCACTTCATCGTATATTCAGTGCCCCAACACGCTGTCTGACAAATAACAGGCAACCAATAACATTTGTGGAATAAATTAATAAATACATGAATTATCAGGACACCGAAAAACTGCAAGTTTCTTTTATATACATGTTGAATTAACCTTCATTATCACCTTGTATCATAAGTATTGTTTGATTCTCAAATATTTCTGGTTTTCTCACATTCTCTTATGTTACTGATTTCTAATGTAATTAATTCCATTTTGGTCAGAGAAGATACTTTGTATGATTTCAGTCTTTCAGAATTTCTTGACAGTCGTTTTATGGCCTAACATATTTATTCTGGAGTGTGTTCCATATGCCCTTGAGAAAAGTAAATTCTGCAGTTGTTGAGTAAAATGTTCTATAAATATAAATAAATTAGGTCAAGTTATTTAATAGATTGTTCAAGCCTTCCATATCCTTGCTTATTTTCTGTTTTGTTGTTGTATCAGTTACTGAGAGTTAGGGTGTTGATGTTTGCAGCTACTGCTGATGAACTGTGTATTTCTTCTTTCAATTCTGTCAATTTTTGTTTCATTTACTTTGGGACATTATTGTCCACCCCACATATGTTTATTATATCTTCAAGATTAACTGATCCATTTATTATTATAAAATGTCTCTCTTGGTTTTTAGAAACACATTTTGGTCTTAAAATCTCGGTTTTCTGATGTTAGGGTAGCCTCTTGAGCTGTCTTGTGGTTACTGTTTGCATGGCATGTTTTCTCATTTTTTTACATTTTAAGCTATTTCTTTTCCTTGACTCTAAAGTCACATAGATGGACGTGCTCAACAGCACATAGATGGATTGTTTTTCATCCGGTCTGGTAATCTCTACATTTTGGTTTCAATGTTTAATCATTTTATATTTAACATAATTAGTGAGATGATTAGATTTACATCTCCATCTTCCTATATATTTTATCTGTCTCATGTCATTTTTCTTTCCCAGTCCTTCCTCCACTACCTTGTTTTGTATTATATGATATTTCCTACTGTGTCATTTTAATTGCTGTTAAAAATATATATTTTTTCTGTTATTTTCTTTGTTATTAACCTCAGGTTCCTCTGATAATTGAAAAATGCAGTGTTAATTCAAAATAATCTACTTTGGGGTGCCTGGGTGGCTCAGTTTGTTGAGTGTCTGACTTCGACTCAGGTCATGATCTCACAGCTTGTGGGTTCAAGCCCCACGTCTGGCTCTGTCAGCACAGAGCTTGGAGCCTGCTTCAGATTCTGTGTCTCCCTCTCTCTGTTCCTCCCCCACTTGCGTTCTGTGTCTCTCTCGAAAAAAATGAACTTTAAAAATAATAATAATAATAATAAATAAAGTAAAAGAATCTATTTCTGGTTAATACTAACTTAATTCAAATAGTATATAAAAATTTTGCTCCCTTGTCTGCCTTTCCTTTGTGTTATCATTGTGATACAAATGACAATTTTACATGCTTCACACCCAACAGTACATTGTTACAACATTTTGTGCATTTGGCTTTTGAATCAGTTAAGATAGGAGTAAATGTATATATACACACACTCTATCTTTTATGTTTATCTTTGTAATTATCGTTATCAGTACTTTATTTCTTTGTGTTGATTGGAGCTACTTCTTATCAGCCTGATGAACTTCCTTCAGTTTATTTTGTAAGACAAGTCTTCAAGCAACCAACTTTCCTAATCACTGTCTATTTGGGAATATCTTTATTTTGGTAGGTAGGAACTCCCCCCCCCCCCCGCCCCCACCCCCATAGCCAGCACTTTAAATACATCATCAGAGTGGTTCTGGTGCCCATTGTGTCTGAGGACAAGGCAGGCATCCATCAGTCTTTTTGAGGTTCACCTGTATGTGATGGTCATTTTTTTTCCTGCTTCATTCAAGATTTCTTATTCTTTGTCTTTTCAGTTTGACTATGTTGGGTTTAGTTGTGGACCTCCTAGAGTTTATCCTCCTTGCATTTTGTTGAGCTTCTTAGATATGTACGTTTTTCTTCAAATTTCAGATGATTTTGGTCATTATTTTTTTCTAATACATATATATATGTATATACTTGTATATATCTTTGTGTGTATACACACACACACACATATATATATTTACATATATATGTATATATATTTGCTACTTTCTCTCCTGCCTTTTTAGAATCCCTGTTATGTATATATTGGCATAATAATGCTATCACACAGGTCTGTCAGGATTTGTTCATTTTCTTCCATTCATTGTTCATTGTGTTCTTCAGACTGGATCATCTCTCTTGACTTATCTTTACATTCGAAGATTCTTTTTTCTGCTGACTCAAATATGCAGTCAAGGACTTTTAGTGAACTTTTCATTTTTAGTTACTATTCTTTTTAACCTCAGAATTTTTTATAATTTATTTATTCATATAAATAAATGAATGGTGAGTGTTTAGTCTCATAAGTTTCTTTGTTTAAATTTATTTTCCTTTTTTTCCTTAGAATATTTTTGTAATAGTTGACTTAAAGTTGGAGGCAATTTCTGCTGATTGCTTTCTTTCTCTCTGTGCTCCAGTTTCCTCTTTCTCAGTATGTCTCATAATTTTAAGTGAAGACTAGACATTTTAGGTAAATTATTGCAGCACATCTAGATGATGATGTCCCCCAGTTGTTGTTTGCTTGTTTGTTGGTGACTTAACTGGACTCATTCTGTGAAAACTGTCTTTCCTATAGTATTCGAAAACTAAAATCTTTGAATATTGTTTAACATTTGTGTTTACAATTACTTTTAAGTCCAGTCACCCAAGCAGAGCATAAGGGTCACCTAGTGATTGGACAAAAACAATTTTTTTTTTTCCCCACATCAGTCTTCCGCCATTTGCTGAGGGAATCTGTGCATGCGCTGTGGCACACGTTCAAAGTTCAGGTGATTTACATGTTTGCTCGGACTTTGACTTTCTTTTCATAAAGGGTCCTATGGTCTGCTAGATATGAGTGACTAATGAGTCATCGCAATTATTTCCTGAGCGTGCACACAGCCTGCACCTGCCCACAGCATGTAGATTCCCAGGGATAGGTGAGGCTTTTCAAAGCCCACATAGATCTCTCTTTTGAGTTTTGGGCCAGCCTCTTGCCTGGCGCAGCCAGCATCACAGCATCAGTCAGCTGAAATATTGGCTTTCCCTATTTGCCGCTAGTCGCTGTTGTTTTTGACAGTGGCCCTGGGTGTGAGTCTTGACAGAGCCTCAGACCAGATGAACTCTAACGAAACTGTGTAGGCACAAGTAAGAGCACCACACACTCTACTGTCATTCCTAAGACTCAGTAGTTTTTCTTAAATATGGTGTGTGTGTGTGTGTGTGTGTGTGTGTATAAATATATATATATAAGTATATATAATATATATATAATATAAATATATATAATATATATAATATATTAAATATATATAATATAAATATGCATAAAATCCACTCTATGCCTTTGGTTAATTTCCAGAGCTCTGAAATGGCTCTTTCTGTTAATTGGGGGTGGTATTGTTGCTTTTTAGGGAGGATACCAAGGTCCTCATTCCACCATCTCAGAAGGCCCATAGTTGCACTGAGTTTTAAAGCATGGGTGACAGGTTTGTTGGCAACTATTAAGAGAAAAATCATCCCAGACGGTGAGAAAAAGTAAATAGATGCGTGAAATTGTACAGTGGGGTTTAGGTAGCTACAAACCATTGACTGACAGCAGGGAATAGGGAAAGAAAAGGTTGAGCACGTACACAGGATGCTATGTATCGTGGTAAGGAAGTAAAATGTCATTCCGTAGGCATTAGAATGTGAATAGGGAATTCTGAGCAAGAGAATAAAAGTTATTTAGAAAAGTCTCTCCATTCCAAAATGATAAGGCTGAAGAAAGGGGGACTGTATTCATATTCTGGATGAGGAAGGATGAAGTTTTGAACTAGGACTGGGGCATGTGGATGTGAATAAACATGAAAAAAATTGAAATGTTTACAAGATAGTATTCATAGAATTATCAACAAGTAGAAGTTAAGCTCTAGCAGTAAAACAAACCTAGGATTCTAAAATACATTTCAGGTTCCCAGCATGAAAAAACTGGATGATACTTTCATTCTCTTATATAATATTAATAAACATTTTAGAAAAATAAAATGCACGTGGTAGTCTCTTAATTGGTACACAGTTTTGTATAAGTACGTGTTTTCACTGAGCACACGTTCATTTTGCTCATGAATATCCCACCTCTTCCTAATTACTTTATATAAATGTGTTGTTAAAAAATCACCAGAGGTGAAATATAATAATTTTAAACCTGACTGTAAAAATCATGTCAGTTGGTAATGGATTCGTTCATTCAGTCAGCCAACAAGCATTTGAATATAGATTAAATATGGATAAATTAATGAATGAATGTATCTGTATTATGTTCTTGAATATATAATTTTAATATAAAGCAGATGAAGGTATGCCTGAGAAGTCATCAAAATTTGTTTAAATATCCTGTTGTATGAAAAAGGAGGGAAAGAGATTGAGGAGATAAATTCCTAAGAACAAAGGAATATAAGTCTAATTTTTTTAATGCTAGAAATATGCTCTATCCTAGTATGTACAGTCTCAATAAGTAATAAATCTTTAATACTAAAATTTAAAAGAATCACATGTCTTAAACACCGAGTTTAAGAAATTTACTCTCAGAATAGTCAAGAAATAGGTAACCCCGGCTGAAAATCAAGTAGACAGATTCCATCAAGTTGTGTGAAGCCTATTTCCAAGCAACATAAGTATAATTAAATTATGAAAATCAGTAAATGTCTGGTTGTGGAGAATAAATACTAGATAATGCAAAATCCTGAAGTATCTATTTTATAGGAACATGCATACACTAACAAAGAGAAAAAAATTTGAATTAAGTATTGTTTTTGTGTTTTTTATCTGTGTGAAAATCTCTTGCTAGTGAACCAGGCCCAATTTTTAGATATTAAGCACTTAGCAATTTGTGATAACAAAGACAATAGAAATTTTGTTTTAACATATGTGAAACAATACTTATCACTACAAGTAAGTCCAAGATACACTGTTGTCAACTAAATAAATTCCAGATAGGCCCGTTCTTTCAAGTGAAGAGCAAGACACAAGTTTTCTCTTTTCCCAACTAATGGTGCTAATTCCAAGTTCATTTATACCATGTTTCTGCATCCCTAAAGATTTAGTTGATATCAGCAGTTAATGGCTGGTTTGCTCTTTAGGCCTGTGATGACGCTCAGAGCAAATGAATACTTTAAAAGGCTGCATGCTGGTTATGTTAATAAGTGATTTGAAAGGATTGATACCAATGAAAATTGTGAATATGTTTTTAATGACTAAAATACCCATTTCAATTACACTTCAGTTTCCATGAAGTGTGTGTAAGGGGAGTGAGGGGACAGAACTGAATGGTTTTCGTTATATTTATTGTAGACCTACCACTCTATGAATCTCGGTCAGTTTTCCCATCCCGTTTCTAAAAAATACTGGCAATTGTTCCATAATACAGCTCTAAAACAGTCCAGATGTCTTAAAGTCCAGAGAAGCAATAGACCTATATGCATACAGTCTGATAACTGTTAAAAGAAACCCATTCATTCTGTATCATTCTCAAGACACTTCAAGACAGCGTTTGCATATTGTAGGACTCAGTCCAGAATGTTATAATCAAAGAATAAGTTAGTCTCTTTTCTTTGATAGATTTACCAAAGAGTATTTTATTGCACAGGAGAAAAAATGCAAACATAATTTCAAAGAAGTGCTTCACATATAATGATAGATTTGGAAATATAGCATCATGAAATATAGACTAAACTATTTAGCATGTAAAAAGCAAACTGGCCAGACTTCACACTTCACTGGATTTTGAAGGGACATTTTGCCATTTCTGTTTTGTAAATGGTGTTATAAAGGAGGAATATAAATGATCCAAATTTCAATCCCATTTCCTGGATCTCGGTTTGCAAATAAATCATGGGTGAGGCCCAAGTATGAATTCTCAATCTCTAGTCTGTGTTTTCCCACTGACTCGCTAGGTATTTCTGAAATTGTCTCTTTATTAGTACAGTTACCTTCTGTACAAAAACAATTCTAAATTTACCTCCTTCTCTTGGTCTACTGTTCCCTGAAAAAACCCAGGCGCATCACTCTGCCATCTCAACTTTTATTGAAAACTGAAAATCTCAAAAGTCTAAAAGTGATCATACTTTCCAATAATATGTATTATGTTTATCCCCTATTTCTTCCCAATGTTCAAAAAAGGAGGGTTATTTACATACCTTAGGGTGATATCTAGTGTATAAATGCCTAATTTCATATGCCATGTGCTAGCTCAAGGTAGCTCAAATCCCAGTTACAACTTAATGGATGTAATAGCTTGCTTAGGCAAATTATATCTCCTCCTTGAACCTGAAAAGTTGGGTTTTATGAGAGATAACTGTATTGCTTAATAGTTACCTTTTTCAATTTAATATTCAAAGAAATAGGTCATTTTGAGCTATATCAAAATAATCTGGATTTATTTTCAAATAAAATAATTTCTTGTGTTCAAAAATTGCTCTTTAATTGTAAGAATACACATAAAGAATTATAAATCAAAAAGAGAAACAGCCAAATGCTTACATCACAAATTCACTGTAATCTTAAGACTGTTGTATATGTGGTGATGGGGACATGGTGAAAGATGTGTTTACAGAGACAAATGAACAGCTACAGAGCGTTCAGACAAATATTGGTCTCCATGGTTCCTACTGTTGAGTAAGATTAAGTTCAAAAATGATTGAATCTGACCTTGTTTCAACCACCTATCCGTTCACTTCTCATTGAATGGAGAAAACATACAGAATAACGCCTATATTAAAAAGTTTCTTGAAAATATTCATTTTGAAAAAGGTACCTTAAAATAGAAGAAGGGTTGGGGTGCAGTTGAGAGAGTCAGAACTGTGTCTTTGTTTGCATCCGGCCCCAGCAGGTGCATGGCCAGCACTGATTCAGCAGGGGAGCTTGCCTGGGAGATTCAGGACAGGGGTCCCGCTCCCCAAATGCTCCCTGGTTAGCCTAGTGACAGCTTCTGCTTCATGTGTCCAACAGCTACGTGTTCCTGCACCTTCTTATGAGCCAGGCATCGTTCAACGTAACAGTGATGCAGTTCTAACCTCAGAACTTCTCATATCAAGAAATGCTGATAAGAATTCTAAAGCCAATATTTTTATTTATTTTTTTAGTGACCTCTCCATCCTTTTTTAAAATCTATGTAGAAATGTTTGGCATGTTTCCTTTATCCTTGGTTTTCATATAGTTTACTATAAAACATTTAAATGCGTGTGTGTGTGTGTGTGTGTGTGTGTGTGTGTGTGTGTGTGTTTGTGTGTGTGTGTATATGTATTCTTCCTGTTCCGGCTGTGGGCTGTTCAGTGAACCCTTTCAAGGTTGGAATTTCTCCTTTATGAATTCACTGATTGTTTTCTCCTCTCCATTTTTCTGTTTTGTATTATTGGAATTTCTACTATTAGCTGGATGGGGCCCCTCCTGTATTTGATCCTCTCTATCAGATATCAGCAAACATTTTCTGTTACGGGACGGATAAGAAATATTTTACACTTGGGGGAAATGTCACAAATTTCTGTTCGTCCTTCCTGACCTCCTCATTCTCATTATTTTTTGCCAATCCTTTAAAAATATATTTTTTTAAATTCTTATCTCAAGGGCCATCCAAAAAATAAAGCATGGGCAATGTTTTGCGGACTCCTGCTCTAGTTCTTAGCTTATTTTTTCTTATATTCTGCATTTGTTTATTTTGCTGGAATATTTTAATTGTTCTTCTTTTTGGAGACTTTATACTTAGTTAACCACCAAGTTGGGAAGTCATTTAATTTCTCTATGTCTCATTGTCTCATCTGTCACTGAGGACAATAATAATTGTTGAGGGTTAAATGAGATGATCTATGTCATGCTTTTAGCACAGAGTGTGGCCAACAAAGTATACACAAAGTGAATATTACCAATTGCTCTCATGGATGTAATATATCTTCATAAGCACTCCAAGGGCACTAAAAATAGTTTTTTATATTTTCTTTTTTTTTTATGTTTGTTTGTTTATTTATTTAGAGAATTCCAAGCAGGTTCCACACTGTCAGTACAGAGCCTGATGCGGGGCTCGAACTCTCAAACAGTGAGATCGTGACCTGAGCAGAAATCAAGAGTTGCGTTCTTACTGACTGAGCCACCCAGGCTCCCCTAAAAATAATTTTTAAAGTACTTCTCTGTAAATTGTATCCTCTAGCATAAATTGTTGTATGTTTTAATAATAGAACTTCTCACTGTGAGGCCAAATTGTCCCAAATATCTCATAAGCTTGGTTGTCCATTTATTTTTGCATGAGGAGGAAAGTGGACTGACATTGGTAGGTATCATAGATTTTCTTCACTCACCCATATTTCTCTTTCCCTTATAGGTGCCTGCCTTGAATGAGGTGGCTGGCCAACAGCTCGGGGCCCCTAGGCTAAGCATGTGAGTGGGTGGGCTTTATTTGTATGTGTGAATGAGGAGTATGCCAGATTCTAGGAGGGGCCAACTCTGGGATATCAGTCTCCATTCTAGGGGACCCTAGATGATCCCAAGTAGATTGTTCAATTTCTTGGACATGATGTTCTTGATTTCATCCTACAGGCAATTACATTGCATCTCGGGAATGTGAGGAGAAAAAAGGGAGCCTTACTCATGCTGTCCATGAACAGATAGGCTTTCAGTCAAATCCTCCACCCCAGCTGACGGCCTGTACTTACTTATTTAGATCCTAGAAGCTTCCTAATACCCCATTCCTAACTGTTCCTAGGGAGGAATGATACCTTCTTTTTTTTTTTTTTTTTTTTTTTTTTGAGTTTAAGATGCAGAGCTTTGTTTTGTTTTGCTTTAATTTACATCCTAGTTAGTTAGCATATAGTACAACAATGATTTCAGGAGTAGATTCCCTAATGCCCCTTACCCATTTAGCCCACCCCCGTCCCACAACGCCTCCAGTAACCCTCTGTTTGTTCTCCATATCTAAGAGTCTCTTATGTCTTGTTCCCCTCCCTGTTTTTATATTATTTTTATTTCCCTTCCCTTATGTTCATCTGTTTTGTCTCTTAAAATTCTCATATGAGTGAAGTCATACAATATTTGTCTTTTTCTGACTAATTTCGCTTAACATAATACTCTCTAGTTCCATCCACATAGTTGTAAATGGCAAGATTTCATTCTTTTTGGTTGCCGAGTAATACTCCATTGTATATACAGATCACATCTTTTTTATCCAATCATCCATTAATGGACATTTGGGGTCTTTCCATACTTTGGTTATTGTTGATAGTGCTGCTAGAAACATTGGGATGCATGTGCCCCTTCAAAACAGCATACCTGTATCCCTTGGATAAATACCTAGTGGTGCACTTGCTGAGTCATAGGGTAGTTTTATTTTTAATTTTTTGAGAAGCCTCCATACTATTTTCCAGAGTGGCTGCACCAGTTTGCATTCCCACCAGTGGTACAAAAGAGATCCTCTTTTTCCACATCCTTGCCAACATCTGTTGTTGCCTGAGTAGTTAAGGTTAGCCATTCTGACAGGTGTGAGGTGGCATCTCATTGCGGTTTCAATTTATATTTTCCTGATGATAAGTGATACAGAGCATTTTTTTCATGTGTTGGTTGGCCATCTGGGTGTCTTCTTTGGGGAAGTGTCTATTCATGTCCTTTGCCCATTTCTTCACTGGATTATTTGGTTTTTGGATGTTGAGTTTGATAAGTTCTTTATAGATTTTGGATATTAACCCTTTATCTGATATGTCGTTTGTAAATATCTTCTCCCATTCCATCGGTTGCCTTTTAGTTTTGCTGATTGTTTCCTTCACTGTGCAGAAGCTTTTTATTTTGATGAGGTCCCTATAGTTCATTATTGCTTTTGTTTCCCTTGCCTCTGGAGACATATTGAGTAAGAAGTTGCTGTGCCCAAGGTCGAAGAGGTTTTTGCTGGCTTTCTCCTCTAGAATTTCTCCTCTAGGATTTTCTCCTCTAGATGGCTTCCTGTCTTATGTTTAGGTGTTTCATCCATTTTGAGTTTATTTTTGTGTAGTGTAAGAAAGTGGTCCAGGTTCATTTTCTGCATGTTGCTGTGCAGTTTTCCCAGCACCACTTGCTGAAGAGATTGTCTTCATTGCATTGGATATTCTTTCCTGCTTTGTCAAAGATTAGTTGGCCCCATGTTTGTGGGCCCATTTCTG
Source organism: Panthera pardus (assembly GCF_024362965.1). Taxonomy (NCBI): domain Eukaryota; kingdom Metazoa; phylum Chordata; class Mammalia; order Carnivora; family Felidae; genus Panthera; species Panthera pardus. The sequence continues at coordinate 111,491,084 of NW_026526677.1, read as the reverse complement.
GGTTCTCTATTCTGTTCCATTTATCTGAGTGTTTGTTCTTGTGCCAGTACCATACTGTCTTAATGATTACAGCTTTGTAGTATAGCTTGAAGTCTGGGATTGTGATGCCTCCTGCTTTGGTTTTCTTTTTCAAGATTGCTTTGGCTATTCGGGGCCTTTTCTGATGGCATACAAATTGTAGGATTGTTTGTTCTAGCTCTGTGAAGAATGCTTGTGTTATTTTGATAGATATTGCATTGAATATGTAGATTGCTTTGGGTACTATTGACATTTTAACAATATTTGCTCTCCCTATCTAGGAGCATGGAATATTTTTCCTTTTCGTGTGTGTGTGTCTTCTTCAATTTCTTTCATAAGCTTTCTATAGTTTTCAGTATATAGATTTTTCACCTCTTTGGTTAGATTTATTCCTAGGTATTTTATGGGTTTTTGTGCAACTGTAAATGGGATTGATTCCTTGATTTCTCTTTCTATCGCTTCATTGTTAGTGTATAGGAATGCAACTGATTATTGTGCATTGATTTTATATCCTGCCACTTTGCTGAATTCATGAATCAATTCTACCAGTTTTTTGGTCGAATCTTTTGGGTTTTCCATATAGAGTATCATGCTATCTGCGAAGAGTGAAAGTTTGACCTCCTCCTGGCTGATTTGAATGCCTTTTATTTCTTTGTGTTGTCTGATTGCTGAGGCTAAGACTTCCAATACTATGTCGAATAACAGTGGTGAGAGTGGACATCCCTGTCTTGTTCCTGACCTTAGGGGAAAGCTCTCAGTTTCTCCCCATTGAGGATGATATTAGTGTTGGGTCGTTCATATGTGGCTTTTATGATCTCAAAGTATGCTCCTTCTATCCCTACTTTTTTGAGGGTTTTTATCAAGAAAGGATGCTGTATTTTGTCACATGCTTTCTCTGCTATGGAGAGGATCGTGTGGTTCTGGTTCTTTCTTTTATTGATGTGATCAGTCACATTGATTGTTTTGCGGATGTTGAACCAGCCCTGCATTCCAGGTATAAATCCTGCTTGGTCGTGGTGAATAATTTTTTTAATGTATTGTTGGGTCAGGAATGATACCTTCCACACCACATCTCTTCTGTGCATGCTGTACACCCCACCAGGTTTTAAGCATCCATATAATTTCATCACCTTCCATATTGCAGAAGTGTATGACAATCTGTGGCACACCATTAGCCAACTGTGACCCCCACTTCATTCCACCAGTTCTAGTCCTTCTGTAAATATATTCTTTTTAATATTTCGTTACTGTTATTTCAGTGAGATTTGCTAATTCCAGCAGCCTAGTGTAGGTTTACCATGATATTTTATAATGCTTACATTTTCACCTCTAAGTGAAGTAACCTAGCCACCATGAAACATAGATCCCAAATTATGTTTACAATAGAGTTTTGAAATTGGTGAATGAAAGCCATAGTTAATTGCATGGTAAGTATTTGGTTTGTATGAATCTCTTAGAATAAATAATTCTGATCCACTTATTATCCATATTTTCTCTATGGATGTGAATTCTTAGCTTCTCTCTATTAAGCCTTGTATTTTGTAGCATACTGCAGTGGTAAAGAGTTAAAAATCTAGGGGCACCTGGGTGGCCCAGTCGGTTAAGCATCTGACTTCGCCTCAGGTTATGATCTCATGGTTTGTGGGTTAGAGCCCTATGTAGGGCTCTGTGCTGACGGCACGGAACCTGCTTTGGATCCTCTGTCTCCCTCTCTCTCTGCCCATCCCCTGCTTGTGCACACTCTCACTCTCTCTTTCTCAAAAATTAATAAACATTTTTAAAAACAGAGAAAAACTTTATTTAAAAAAAAGAGTTTATAATATAGAGTCATAGAGACCTAGATTCAAATCTTCCTCTTTCACTAACTTTTTGAACTTGAAAAAGTTATTGAACTTTTCAGGGCATTTTTGTGTCATGGGAACTATTTATTTATTCTTTCCACAAACATTTGCTAAGTACTTTAGTAGCTTTCTGTAAAAATTAATAGAAGAATAGAAGTAAAGTGATTACCTTAGTACACCATTGATACACATTTGCTGTTATTGGGATTATTTTCAACTCTCTCCTTTATTTCAAAGCAAAGAAAGAATTGAACACAAGACAATATTGTATTGTCAGTCTTTCTTCATTGTGCTATGTATCACCGCTAGAAGACAGACTATAAATGCATAACATAATTTCAAGGTTCTGACATTGATATTAGTCAGAAAAGAGATTCCTATTAGAGCAGTTATCAACCAAGGATAGACGTGAAAACATGCTGGATACCTGCACGAACCCTTCCACGTCCTTTAAAAACCCTTTGAAAGCAGATATTTAAATTGAGTCCCAAAAACAAATACTTGGAATGATTTCATGTCCAAACAAAATCTTCCATTTTATCTCTCAAGGTCACCTTTCTGAGATGAACACAAAGGAACTGTGCATAGCTTCCTCTGTGAACCAAAGAAAAGGACGAAATCATGCAATTTGGCTTCTTGTTTGTAGCTGGAAACTCAGCATCCCCTGAGAGGGAACCCCGGGCTGCCTTTGGCCTTCTGACTGCCAGTCTGTGTGCCTGTCTTCCCTGGGGTGGGGGGAGTGGGGGGGGGCTGTCATCTCCTTTCCTGGGGGATTACCATCAGCCCTGACTTGGCAGTGAGGGGGATCTTTGTTTTCCTCAAGGAAAGAGAAACAGTTTGGTTGAAGAGCTGAGGAAAAGGTAGAGGATTACTTTCTTTTCTAAATGGTCTCTCCTGTCACACAGAATGAGGACTCTCAAAGAGGGTGTCCCATGACCCTTCACAGTTCAAACACCCACAAAGGGGGTATCCTGAAGACACCAGCCTCACCCTCATTACCGGGCCTCTTGGTTTGCTGGGGCTGCCCTAAAGAAGTGTCACAGGCCTGCAGAGGCTTACTTCCGCACATTTCTGGGGGCTGGAAGTCCAAGATGAAAATATGAGCGGGGTTCAGGCCTTTCGTGTCACTGTCCTTGCCTGGAAGGCAGCCGTCTGCATGCTGGTGACCTTAGGGCCCCCTTCAGTGACCTCGCTTAACTGTAATTACTGCTTTAAAGTCCCTATTTCCAAATATAATCACGTTCTTTATTACTAGAGGGTCAGGACTTCAACATGTGAGTTTGGGAAAGGGGTGAGACACAGATGAGCACATAACACCTCATGACTCATTCCCTAATTTAAAAAGAACGTCCCCACCCCACATGCATCTAACCACTTTGCAAATTTTTCTCAAAAACTGCCTGAGACAGGCCTCCTAGATGGGAGCTGATACTTTTTTTAACCATTAACATTTTAGTAAAAAAAAAAATGTGGGGCGCCTGGGTGGTTCAGTCATTTAAGCAACCGACTTCAGCTCAGGTCATGATCTCAGTGCTCATGAGTTCAAGCCCCGTGTCGGGCTTTGTGCTAACAGCTCAAAGCCTGGAGACTGCTTCAGATTCTGTCTCCATCTCTCTGCCCCTCCCCAACTCGTACCTGTCTTCCTCTGTGAAGTTTAAAAAAAAAAAATCTAAATTACCACTTGGTAAAGGATCACCAAGTGTTTATAGCAAAGAAAATAAATGTTGTGGGATGGGAAAGGCAACAACAATCAAAAGATTTACTTCTCAGGAACCACTACTGAAGAAGGCTGGCTCAGATCCCCCCACAATGAAGCAGCGATGATAGAATGGATGTTTCAGCCTACCTTGAATAAGCAACACCATCAGAGGAAAGACTGGTGGCAACAGGAACAGCGCTGACAGTTTTGAGAGAAGGAGGGTATCCTAAACAGAATGCTTTCCCTTTGTCCTGAAAAGAGCCTGGACAGGAAGCACGACTTAAAAAGCAGGGACTAAGAGAGCATTAGAACAAATAGCTTTTCCCCTAAGAATGGCTTGGTCACAGGACTCCATCTGTAAACAGAATCATGTTTCCAGCCCTCTGTCGTCATGTTGAAAGTCAGTTAAACCTCAAGAGACACTTTTCACTGTTCTAAATTGCAGGATTTTAAACATCTTTTCTGTGTTGTACAGCATCACTTAGAATTTTAGCTAAACGTGGTTGGTTCAGGGCTGCTTCAGACAAAAAAAAAAAAAGTCCTTAGTGAGGACAGTGCCTCAGGTTGGTTCCAAATATTTTTTCTGGTACCATTTCTCAAAAAGCGTACATAGTTTTACACAGGTGGTGTCAATGCTGCTTAAAATCATGAAGACTGAACTTAGCCTGTTAGTGGCGGAAAGAAGAAATTAGGTGTCAAGGACACTTTAGCCCCCAACCCTGCTAAGAATTGGATAAGAGAAGACGGTCAGGAGTTTAGGTCTTGGTTTCAGGAGCAGTCTACACCTCATAACATGATCTCCTCATAACTAATTTCCTCATAAATAAGAAAGGGTCTAGTAAAAAATATCTGGTCCATCTTAAAATACCACACTATTATTATTAGCCATCCCATTATTATTAGCCTGTTTCCAAGTCATTATTACCTTTCTACCTGACATTACGGATGAACTTCCTTTTCCCAGATCCTGGCTCTTAAGAAATCATTGATTGCAAATAAGTCTTCATAGTTTCTGTACATATACTTCATCTTTCTCTACATATTTTTCATCTGAAAATGGGGGACAGATATTTTATCTATACCATCAACTGATCTGGATCACATGAGATAATGCTGATAGAGAGTTTAACAGTTTGGCACATACACGCACTCAAATATTGCAACTGATTTGCACCATTTTACTTTGGGATCGATGTTGCATATTTCACGCACCGCATTTTGTCTCAGGTCATAGACATGTAACAGAGAACTCACTGTGGCAGCTTCTGCGGATTGGGCAACATGTGACTGGGGGAAAGAAGGCAGACACTGGGCACTGGCTCTCTACTACCCTGCGTACCACTCAGCAGGTGCTGGGGAGACATTGAGAACCTACACATGCAAAGCAGCCCAGTGGACTAAGAGTCACTGACCAAGACTTCCCTTCTAAACTGTGGTAACTTGTCACTCCTGGGTAGACAGAGAGCGGTGCTAGTGGTTTGGCCATCATCTGGGAGACTTGTCCCTAAGGTCTCAGACACTAGGAATGAACAAGCCATCTGGTACCGGGAAGGAAATTGCAAGAGCAGATCAGGGATACGGGAATGAATGAAAGTCTGTTTCTGGAAATGGGGGTGTATGGCATTGGGACAGTAAGCGTTCTGTAGCCAAATTATGGAAAGAGCCTAAATGTCCATCAACTGACGAATGGATAAAGAAGATATGGTTTGCATACACAATGGAATACTATTTGGCAGTGAGAAAGAATGAAATCTGGCCATTTGTAGCAACATGGATGGAACTGGAGAGAATATATTATGCTAAGTGAAATAAGTCAGGCAGAGAAAGACAGATACCATATGTTTTCACTCATATGTGGATCCTGAGAAACTCAACAGAAGACCAGGGAGGAGGGGAAGGAGGGGGAAAAAGTTACAGAGAGGGAAGGAGACAAGCCATAAAAGACTCTTAAAAACTGAGAATAAACTGAGGGTTGATGGGGGGTGGGGGAGAGGGGAAAGTGGGTGATGGGCACTGAGGAGGGCACCTGTTGGGATGAGCACTGGGTGTTGTATGGAAACCAATTTGACAATAAATTATATATTGAAAACAAAACAAATCAAATAAAAAGTAAAAAAGTAAAATAAATAAAAAAATAAAAGTAGGCAATAACCGAATGGTCAGCTCTAGGCCAGTCACAGAGAGGATCTGGAGAGCCAATTTAATATTGAACTTACATGGGGCTACTGCGTGGCTCAGTTGGTTAAACCTCCAGCTTTGGCTCAGGGCATGATCTCGCAGTTCATGGGTTCGAGCCCCATATCGAACTCTGTGCTGACAGCTCAGAGCCTGGAGCCAGCTTCAGATTCTGTGTCTCTGTCTTTCTCTGTCCCTCCCCTGCTCATGCTCTGTCTGTCTCTCTCTCTCTCTCTCAAAATTAAATAAATGTTTAAAAAAAATGTTAATAGTATACTTTCATGCTTGGCACTTAAAATTCCTGCCCCGTAAGGATTATTTTAAGAATAGGGTGGAACCAAGTTTAGTGGAGATGAAGGGAGTGAGCACCCAACAGTGAGTTTCTGGAAAAGCGTCAGATGTATGGCTAGCACTTCCTAATTATAAAATCTTCCCTTTTCTCTTGACACTCATCATCAATCCCAAAAGTCACATTCCTAAACTGTTTTCGAGTATCCTTGTCCTGTAACAAGAAAGTATCCCAGGAACATTTCCATCTTTACTCTACAAGCTGTGTCTGCCAAAACACTTTGTAGAGTAGTGGAAAGAGTATTAGAAATCTGAGTTCTGGGGCACCTGGGGGGCTCAGTCAATTAAGTGTCTGACTCTTGATTTCAGTTCAGGTCATGATCTCAATGGCTCATGGGAGTCCACGTTGGGTTCTGTGCTTACAGCACAGAGCCTGTTTGGGCTTCTCTCTCCGTCTCTCTTCACGCCTCCTTCCCTCATTAAAAGAAAGAAGAAGAAATCTGAGCTCTGCTCTTTGGCTTACCATCGATTGTCTCCATGATGTTGGGAAAGTAGTAGAGACCTCTGGTCCATTTTCTGACTTGCATCATGAGATTGGACCTTCTTTGTTTTTCTTTTTTTCTAGTTTTAAGATACAACTAACATATAACATTGTGTAAGTTTAAGGTGTACAACATGATGATTTGATTTACATATATATTGCAAAATGATTGCCACAATAAGGCTAGTTAGCACACCCATCACCTCACATAGTTTTTTTTTTTCCTTGTCATGAGAACAGTTAAGATCAACTCTCTGAGCAACTCTCAGGTCTGTAATACAGTACTGTTAACCACAGCCACCATGCTGCGCATGAGGTCCCCAGACTTATTCCTCTTACAAGTGGAGGTGACTATCACTCTGAGTACTTTCTGTTGCTCTGAGTTAGGCTTTTTTAGATTTCACCTAAGTGAGACCATCTAGTACCTGTCTTTTCTTTGTCTGACTTCCACTTAGCAGAATGCCCTCGAGTTTCATTTATGTTTCCACATGTTGGCTATTGTGAATAATGTCACAGTGAACATGGGGGTGCAGATACCTCTTCAAGAAATCCTATTTTTAATTTAAAAAAAAAAAGCTCCATAGTGGCTGTACCAATTTACACTGCCACCGACAGTGAGCCGAAGTTCACTTTTCTCCACATCCTCAGCGCCCTTGTTAGCAGGCATTCTAACGGGTGTGAGGTGATAGCTCACTGTGGTTTCCATCTACGCTTTGGACCTTGTTACTGGACCGGTTTTTGTTCCACTTGTTTATCACACTTGTGTTAATTATATCTTTTATATCATCAGGGTGATCATTGAAAAAGCACTTACTCTAGACATCTTGCTGAGCCTTAAGGGTATTTATTCATTCAATAAATATTAATCGTTGCCTGTCATGTGCCAGGCACTGTTGTAAGCCATGAAAGGTATAACAGTAAATGAGAAGGGTGGAATCAGTATTTGCATGGCATTTTATATTCCGGTGGGCATAATAAAAATAATATGACAAATAATATAAAAAATGTATTTGTATGTGTATCTTCTTTGGTGGAGATGAGCTCTGAAGAGAAATAAATCAAGGATGAAATTGGTGTTGGGCTAGGGTGGGGAGGGTGTATTGGATATGGTGGTGAGAGAAGCCATCTGTGCAGGTGACACTTAGGCAAAACCTTGAATCAACTGGGGGATGAGGCACGCGATCTCACAAAAGAACCATCCACAGAAGAGAGAAATAAGAGAATACTCCCTGAGAAGAAACACATTTGGCAGGTTTTTAAAACCTAAGATCTGTTATGGCTAGAGGAGAATAGGCATGAAAATAATTGTAGGATATGTAAGATCTGAAAGGTAGCCAGGACTAGATGATGCAGAACCATCATATAAGGTGATAGGCCAGCCACTGGGGATTCAGGGCAGGGTCATGACGTGGCCTAGGTTCCATTTCAACAGTATAATTCCTGGGCGCCTGGGTGGCTCAGTCGATTAAGCGTCCAACTCTTAGTTTCAGCTCATGTCATTATCTCTTGATTCATGAGTTCAAGCCCCACATCAGGCTCTTAGAGCCTGCTTTGGATTCTCTCTTTCTTCCTCTCTGTCTGCCTCTCCCCTGCTCATGCTCTCTTTCTCTCTCAAAACAAATAAAAATAAATAAATTAAGTAAATGAATGAATGATTCCTCCTTCTTGGTGGAGAGACCTGGGAAGCAGTAGATAGGGAGGAAGAATCATAGACACCAATTAGGAACCTCAAAGTGGTTTCTTTGGCAAAATAGAAAGGTAGTTTGGATTAGTGTCATAACATTGAATGCAATGATAAATGGCTGAAAATATGGTACACTTTTTTGGAGGTAGATTCCTGATGTGTCAGTGGTTGGGAGAAGAAAGAGGTTAGGAACCACTGGGTAAATAATCTATGAAGCTAATTGAGAATTAATGATCTGTGACCTCACCTCTGGTGCCGGCTTAGAATAAGAAAAGATTTTACCTGAATCAGTTGCCTTTGTTAACCATTGTGCAGCCTGGGCCATTCCATGGGTCACTTCATCAACTTCACACTATAAATGGGACAAGTAAGACATCTCAGGATTTCTCATGTAGAGGTACCATGGTGGTGTAGAAGCTCATATGGGCCCGTATAATCCTGGCTCTAACTACTTATGAGCTGTGACCCTGGACAAGTTCCATAATATCTCCCAACTTGGGATGCTAGAAAGTTAAAAATATCTTCCTCTTGTGGTTGATGAGAGGTTAAGTAAAGTCTCTCCTTCCATAACTCTGTCTTACTATCTACTTAATGATGGACTGAAACATTGGCATCAAGGTGTTGAATGAGGAAGACCCAGTTCTGCTCCTCAAAATATTTTTTTCTTTTGCTTCAGAATGCCAAGCATGGGGCCTCACCTATAGCAGAAACACATTGGGAGCTAGTTTTCTTTCTTCCAAATTCAAAACTACATGCTTATGCAAGAGCATAGGGTACACACTGAAAACACAACATCCTTCTGGAACCCATATTCTAATCCAAATGAATGGCTCTGCAGTGTAACTTCAGAGTCATTAGCAGGTTAATAAAGGAGGTCATTATGAAAAAGCAGACATTTTGCCCTCCCACAGATAAACATTTTCCTGCACATTCACTCATTTTTTTCTAAAGTACTGAATTGCATTTAAAATTGTAGAGAATGCCCAGATGAACAACTTCCGGTGCCATAGTTATTTTTCTTTGTCAGTGAAATGATCCCACCCTGAGAATTTTGAATCCATCCACAAAGGTATTTTTTATTACCTATAAATTTATTTTTTAACGTGGCAGAAAATGAACAGCCAGTTCACCTGGTGACAGGCACTGCAATATTTTTAATAGCATTTTATAGGAATGTCATATTCAATTAGTAATTTCACCATGCCACCTCAACAATTAGTGAACTAATACAGGAAGTGCCAATAAAAATCACATCAGGTGATAGTTTCCTTAGCCATTTGCAAGTTCTTAATATGCTATCAGGTCTAGAACCCAAGCTGAATTCAAATCAGAGTCCCCGGTTTTCACACTTGCTTGGTGATACTGTGGACCAGTGACATGGAGGTGACAGTATCCACTTTCTTATTCCTTTTTCTCTAGCTCATAATCTCCCCATTTCCCTGTTGGTCTCTTCAGCCCTTCCTACAATCGACAGTCGTGTTCACACTGAACTAAATCTCCTAATCAATTCAGCTGCCCGTTTCTCTTTTCCAGTTAGGAGATGATGGGTTAGTCTGAACTGTCAAAGATAGAATATGCCATTAACATTGATTTTTTAAAAATCTGTAATAGAGTATCATGTTGGCATCCCTTCATTGAAATTCTCAGTATGCAGATGAATCACAAAAGCACATTCTTCAGAAATACCGAAATTACAATATTCATATGTTTTTGTATATCACAACTGCATTTGTGCTGTGTTCTCTCTTTTTCCCCCTTTTTCCTCTTGTAGTATACTAAATTTCAAGAGGCAGTTTCTGATTGTTGTTTTTCATAAATTTCAGGATAAAATAAAGATCTGATTTTTCTAGGACACTGTTTCAGAACACTTGCGTGGTTTTAGATATGTCCCCGCCACCAGGCCATAAATTAAGCTGTTTATTAACCAAACAATATTTTTCAATGTCTACTTTAAGAACACCTGAGGGGAATATGAAAAGATGCCAACATTTTGTCCTCAAAGAGCTTATAACTTAGTTTAGAATAAAATGCTCAGTCAAATGAAAAATCAATTAATAATGACTTAAATTGGAATGCAGTACTGGTTCAAAGGGTGTCATTATACATTATCTGTTAAGTGAATGGTGCAGATAATATTTCTGTGGTTCAGTGAAGCTTCAAAGCACTTTAGCTAGGCCTTGAAAGACAGCCTTAAAATGTGGAGAATTTCGTAAAGAATCCAGTCCTCTGCTTCAGTATCAGCACATAGGAAAACTTGATTCTCTCTTGGGACCATTTCACTTCATCTTGCCCTTAACTCACCATTCCAGTCCTTGAACACCTCTATGGAAGACAGATAATCCCCAATCCTGCTATACCCAAGATGAGCTGTTGTGTTGAATCACTGACCTACTTTTCCCTGTGATAGTTCAATTTCAATTAGGCAACGGCTATCTGTCAAAATTTGTGGTGGGTGCCTCAGGGAATATAAAAATGAGTATAATATGGTTGTTATTTATATTCTCATGCCTTGTGGAAGAGAGATATATAGGTAAAAACATTCCAAACCAAATAGAGTATGATGATAGCTGAAACGGAGGTAGAAATCAAGCTGTACGTGAACCAGACTTTAATCCAATCTAGTAAACTTAGTTCGATATAAAAATATAGACAGTCTTCCAAAATAAACAGTCAGATCCTTTAAGAAAGGTGATTAGTCTCTCAAATTTCTCCTCCCTCCTCCTGCTCCTTTCTAAAATAGCATTTGACTCTATGGTGGAGAACGGATGGTTTAATTGATTTTGCAGATTTACAGGAAGAGGGTTCTGATAGCCACAAGGATCTTCAGGAAACAAACAGGTTATGGCATTCAAGTAGTTTATCTTGTCTGAAACCTGAACAATTGACTGATGGGCTGCATCTCCTTCTACCTGGCTGTTTTAGGAGCTTACATGTGACATGTGTGTCCACTGCTGAAGTCTGTGGCCGTGGTCATTAATTCCTGGTCTTGAAGTTCAAACCTTCAGGAGCTACTCATCCTGCTCCAGGTTTCTGCCCTTTGTGTCTGGGCCCTCAAGGCAGGCCAGAGTTTGTGGGGTCCCTGAAGACTGCATAACTGCTAGGGGCACCCAAAAACCCCTCTCTGGATGCCTGCTGTCAATGAGTCTGTACTGTCTTAGAAGTGTGGCTTTTGGGGATTTCTTCAGAAGCTTATAGACCCTTACTTGCACCCCAACGGAAGCAGGACACAAGCTCTTTTGTCCTGAGCTAACCATGCCTCACTGAATACTTCCAAAGCATAAGTCGGTTTCTAAGTAGCAGAACATTTCAGGTTTAGGCATGAAGAGGCCCACTTAACTCTCTTTCTTCCTCTACCATATATTCTTCCTACCCTCCAAAAGCAAGCTTAATGACTATCATGGAGAGGAGGGATATCTTCCTTACACCTGCAGAAGAAATTCTGTCATTGAAGTCTTTACACTTGATTATTATTTTCAAGGAATTTGGAAAATTATTTTATTTGTTGTCCATATCTAATGTTAAAGCCTGGGGCTTTTTGGTCCAGAATCTTTTTTTAATTGTCAGATGTTTACTATTATTTCTGTTTGTATTACTTTTGAAATTATCCCAATTAATATCCATTTACTCACTCATGCAGATAGCTCAAGGTGGTTACATATAAAGTAAAATATGCAGAAACATGAAAATAAAAGCTATGTTTCAAGAAATATATTTCTCCAATTAGATTCTGGTAAAAAGAGATAAGGTCTGTATCAATCAGAGTTCTGCCAGAAAAGGAGAACCAGTAGGATTTGCATGATTAGAATGATTATGGGGGCGTCTGGGTGGCTCAGTCGGTCAAGTGTCCAACTCTGAGCATTTCAGCTCAGGTCATGATCTCTAGGTTCATGAGTTTGAGCCCCCACATTGGGATTCACCCTGACAGTGTGGAGCAGAGCCGGCTTGAGACTTTCTCTCTCCATTCTCTCTGCCCCTCCCCCCGCCTCTCTCTCAAACCTCAAAAAATGAATAAATATGTATTTATATATAAATACATATATTTATATAAATATAAATACAGAGAGATAGACTCAGACAGACAGACAATGAGAGATAAGTATTTGGCAAACTAGAAACTCAAGTAGGAGCTGCTACTATATCAGCAGAATTTCTTTTTATTCAGGGAAACCTGTTTTTCTTGTCAAGACCTTTCAACTGATTAGAAAACCTCATTTACTTAATGTCAGATGATTATGGATATAAATTACATAATATGTATACAGCAGTGCCTAGATCAGTGTTTGAGTAAACGGCTACTGTAGCTTAGCCTAGTTAAACAATCAAACTATCACGGCCAAAATTGATGGGAATTTAAAGGATTGACTATGAAGGAATAAGCAACTAACTAGACAAAACAAACAAAGGCAATAGATCATTTAAGGGTAACTTGAATGGTTTTACTTTGGGTATGTGAGAAGGTGGTATACCTGTAACGAAACCATACGGAGCTGATTTTAAGAAGCTAATTCATCCAGTTTTAGATGTTGATGGACATGAGTTAAATGGCCATTTATTGGAAGTGATTTGCTCAACCAAGGTATTTTAACTGATACCAAAAGCATGGCTATATACTTTGACTTCCCTGCCCTGGACACAGCTGAATGGACCAGTAGTGCACTCTTGACCCAATCCCCAGACTAAAGTTGTTCACATTTAAATACCATACACACAAGCTAGTCATATGGCCATGGGTCCTACAACCAACTATGGAGTTCTAGAGCTGGCAGCCATGGAGTTGCAAGTGTGCTGCATAGCCCAGTCCAAATAGAAAAGAACCATAGAAAAGCATAGATGAGTGAGATTAGGCAGCCCTTCAAGACAAGATAATGTGACTTTAGTTCCTCTCTTTGTAAGCACTTTTCTGTGATCCCTGGCTTTAGTTCATTCATTGTTTTCTAAGTCTTATTACTATTACAATCCTTGTTGTAAAAATACATTTGAGTTAGATTGGTTGGGTTTCTGTTCTTGTATCCAGGAAAAAAAGTCAAGTACTATGAGTAAATCTAGTTGGAGATATCAGCATTATCTATTTTAAATATTCTGCTACCTCAACAGTTAATTGATATGCTTGATAGTGGTAAGAAGGACAAAGAGAGAATTTTAAAACTGGGACAAATATGAGTCTTAATGTAATTGAACTGGAAAATAATGGACTCCAAGATCAGTTGTACTTGGTTCAACATGGTACTTGCAGGATCAAAACCAAACATTTGTAAAGAAATGCCTTTTACTGTCTTGAATGCAGCAACTATTCACCCATCCCTGGAATTATAATCCACCAACTCCACCATATTCATTGCATTGCTCATGGGCTCACCTCCCACATTGTCCACCTTAAATCCTCCATCCGTAACCATCACTGTTCTGACATATTCCCTAATTCCCATCCATTTTTTTTTTTGCTTTGCTACTCTAATCTGATAAATTCCCAACCACAGATAATCTCAGTTCTACCTACTCCGTACATCCCACATCCAGAGCATCATTGGAAAAATATACCCAGTTGTGTGTCTAAATTGAAATTGATGACCACTAACTACAAATGGGCTATTCATGATAACCAACAACCATACTACATTTATCAATTCACTCATACCTGTTTTTCTGGAAAATGATTTTATACTGTCTCCTACTATCATTAAAACCCCAATGCTTCTTTCTTCCTCCTTTATTCTTATGATGATAATCATGCTTTCTAATTTACTGAGAATATAGAGCCAATCAACTACATAAACCCATTGCCTCCTTTCCTTGCCTACCAGTTAGATTGTATCACTTCCCCAGAAATTCTTCTTTGTCACTTCTGCAGATCAATATTTCCTCTTCTGCTTGATTTCTATCAGCAATGACAACTCTCATTCACTGACAGTGCGAGTATAAAATAATACCAATTTGGAAATCTATTTGGCAGTTTATTATAAATTTCAATATTGCCTCCCTAAGACTCAATAATTCCATTTCCTATTTTTCATATAAGAGAAATGAAAACATATGTTAACAAAAAGACTAGGACAAGAATGTTCAGAGCCCCAAACTGTAAACATTTCAAGTGTCTATAAATAGAAGAGTAATTTTAAAATATTTTGGTATGTTTCCACAATGTAATACTAATCAGCAATTAAAATTAATTAACAACTGACATATACAGCAAAGTGAATGAAATAAAAAATTACATAAAAAGAAGCCATACACAAAAGAGTGTATTCACATGATTTGATTTGTATAAATATCAAGAAAAATATTTGTATAAATATCAAGAAAAGGCAAAGCAAACCTGTGACAATAAAAATTAAAACACAGGATGCCTCTTGGTGCAAAGACTAGAAAGGGATATAAGAAACTAGTTTGAGGAAAATTTCTAAATCTTGATTGTGGTATTATGCAAGTTTATATATTTGTCAAATAAACTATAGAGAAAAATCTGTGCATTTCTCAGTATGTAAATTATAACTCTTAAAAACAAAAATAGACTGAAAGTTAACATGCCTCAATAGGTTTACTTACCAGGTGGCAGTCAGAGGAAGCTGTCATTAGATGCTAGAAAGATAGGGATGCATATTGTTGCAATAGCTAAACATGTTCTGGATGGTGCAGAGGAAGAAGTCTAAATAGAATATGAGTAATGTGTGTTCTTTATAAAGTGATGCTTATAACAAGGTGTAACAAAAAAGAGATGAGCTCTGGGAAGAATTGGCTCCTTTGAGAGAAGGGGTGAATTCAGACTAGGAGAATTAAAAAATCTGGATCTTGCAGGATTGGAAAAGCCAACTCTTCTCGATCCCAAACTAGAAAAGGCACCCAAAGATCTTTTAGTTGAACAAGATTTAAGTCTTGGCATGGGCGGATTGAAGAGTGGTGACAGTGACTCACAGGGTTCAGATCACATAGTCTCCACATAAATGTCAGTGTTGGAGGGAGAGAGGGGAAGTCAAAGAGGCAATATAAATAAATGAATTATGCTAGAACTTGCATGTGGTTACACATGTGTGATACTGACTAAGGTGACTGAATTCATTTTTGCAATAATTGCATTGCCAATATTCAGAAAATTTCATCCTAAAACAGCAGAATACACATTCTTTTAAAGTGCAGATGGAACATTCTCCAGAATAGAGCACATATTAGGCTATAAAACAAACCTAAACAAATTAAAAAAAGATTGAAGTCATACCATGCATCTTTTCTGACCAGAACATTATGAAACCAGAAGTCAACCACAAGAAAAAAATCTGGAAAGACCACAAATACATGGAGGTTAAATAATATACTACTAAACAATGAATGGCTCAACCATAAAATAAAAAAATAAATAAATAAAAAATATGTGGGAAAAAAATGAAAATAAAAACACAATGATCCAAAACCTTTGGAATGCAGCAAAAGTGGTCATAAGAGAGAAGTAATATCAATACAGGCCTACCTCAAAACATGAAAAATCTCATGATACCTAACCTGATACCTAAAGTGATCCCAGGGTCATAGGATTGGGCCCCCCTCAGGCACCGCAGTGAGCATGGAACCCACTTAAGATTCTCTTTCTCTCCCCATTTGCTCCACTCCCCTGCTTGTGTTCTCTCTCTCTCTCTAAAAAATTTTTTTGATAAAAATAAAGAATTTATACATCTCAACAACCAAAAAACAAATACTCCAATTAAAATACAGGCAGAAGAAATGAATAGACATTTCTCCAAAGAAGATATACAGATGGCGAACAGACATGAAAAGATGTTCAACATCACTCATCATCAGGGAAATGCAATCAAAACTATGAAGTGTTACCTCACACCTGTCGGAATGGCTAAAATCAAAAACACAAGAAACACCAAGTGTTGGTAAAGATGTGAAGAAAAAGGAACCCTCTTGCACTGTTGGTGAGAATGCAAACTGGTGCAGCCACTGTGGAAGACAGTATGAAGGTTCCTCAAAAACTTAAAAATAGAACTACCTTAGAATCCAGGAATCTCACTACTGGGTAGTTAGCCCAAAAATACAAAAATACTAATTCAAAGGGATACATGCACCCCAATGTTTCTAGCAGCATTATCTACAACAGCCAAATTATGGAAACAGCCCAAGTGTGCATTGATAGATGAATGAATAAAGAAGTGGTGTACATACAATGGAACATTACTCAGCTGTAAAAAAGAATGAGATCTTACCATTTCCAACGACATGGATAGAGGTAGAGAATATTATGCTAAATGAAATAAGTCAGTCATAGACAAATACTACATTATTTCACTCCTATGTGGGATTTAAGAAACAAAACAAACGAGCAAAGGGACAAAAGAGAGAAATAAGAAACAGACTCTTAACTACAGAGAACACACTGAGGGTCACCAGAAGGGAGGTGGGTGGAGGCGGGGGATGGGAATTAAGGAGTGCACCTGTCCTAATTAGCACTGGGTGTTGCATAGAATTGTTGAATCACTACATTGTATACCTGTATGTTAACTAATTAGAATTAGAATAACAACTTAGGGGCACCTGGGTGGCTCAGTAGGTTAAGCATCCTACTTCGGCTTCGGTTGTGATCTCACAGCTTGTGAGTTCGAGCCCCAGGTCGGGCTCTGTGCTGACAGCTCGGAGCCTGGAACCTGCTTCAGATTCTGTGTCTCCCTCTCTCTCCACTCTCCCCACTCACAGTCTGTCTGTCTCTCTCTCTCACTCTCAAAAAAAAATAAGCATTAAAAAAAACAATAACAACTTAAAAAAGTTGTGGGGCCACCTGGGTGGTTCAGTCAGTTATGCGTCCGACTTCAGCTCAGGTCAGGATCTCACCATTTGTGAGTTTGAGTCCCAAGTGGGGCTCTGTGCTAATATCTTGGATCCTGGAGCCTGCTTCAGATTCTGTGTCTCTTTCTTTCTCTGCCCCTCCGCAACTCATGCTCACGCTCTCGCTCTCTCTCGCTCTCTCTCGCTCTCTCTCTCTCAAAAAAAAAAAAAAAAAAAGAATTGTGTTGCCAGATAAACTACAAGGCTGGCCTAACAATACGTGCAAATTTGTACTTGGTGGGTGTGGCTACAGAATGTGAATTCCCTAAGGCGGATGTAGTCTCTAATGCCCATTCCAAGTAGCCACAGGCTACAGGGGGTTAAAAATGGACAAAAGATTTATTCCCAGAGAACAGTCAAGGTCTCCTCAAGTACCTTTTTTCCCTACCAGAGCAGAAAGTCTATGAAGCCAGTCCCAAAGGATATCATCATTGCTATGAATTCTCCCGTCCTTCTGTCTCCTAAATGAGACTTTTCAATGCAGTTTCAGTTACCCCATCCCTGATACACAGCAGAGCTATGCCTTGTCTTTTGTCCATTGATTGTGAGAGTGGGATGTCATACCTGGTGAAGAGGGCTGTACAAGACCCACAGATCTCTTCTGAAGTTTGAGCTACATACATTACCTGGATGGGGCATCGTGTGGAATGAGGCTTGAGGGGCAGGCCAGGCAGGGATTTGTAAACTGAATTAACGAGTGTAACTTAGGAACAATGGTCAGCCATTGACTTTAGTTTACATGGGGCATAACCTGATGCAGGTTTTGAGAATGCCTCTGTAAGTGTATGTGTTGAGTAGATTGGAAGTAGATCAGAGGGAAGTTAGGTTTTACAGCAATTGAGACAAGAAGTGATGGTAGTTTGTATTGGCTGATGTCAGAGGAGATCTAGAATATTGGGTCAGTATGAGAAATATTTAAAAATAAAGTTAACTGAACTTGGTGATGCATTAGAAATAGGTAAAAGAGATTGGGGATAGCAAGACCGTCTTGAAACTTTGATATAAAAGTTTAGATGGATGATGCTGTTATTTGCTGAGGAAACAACTTGAAAATAACCAGGTTTGGAAGAAATTGCTTGAAATTGGACCAGTTGGATATGAGGTATTTGCAGTTACTTGGAGAGGTCTGATATCTTGATTTCAGAAGAGATGTCTTCCTGGACAATTCCTTTAAGAATAATTAGGATATAAATAATGATCAAGTCTTTGGACTTGAATTAGCCCAGGAAGAGACTATAGAATTAAAAAAACACACACACACAAAAGAAAGCATCGGTTGTTATGCCCAGAATTCGTGATCCCCAAATACCACCAGGGAGCCGAGTCTGATGTAAAAGCAAAAGAGCCTTTATTCGAGCTAGCTCGAGCTCAATCCCCTACCTGCACCGACGCAGCGGTGAGATGGGGGGGGGGGGGGGGCGAGTTTCAAAAGGACAAAGGTTTTATTGGGGCCTAGAGGCAGTTGGTGAGGTAAAGGCTATGGTCTCAGCCGATTGGCTGGGGAACGGTCGGAGTCCTGTTAGGCAGGTGAGTGGGAGGTTACTCAAGGGGAGGAGGTGTGGCCAAGGTGAAGGACACAGAACAAGATGGAGTCAGCCGGTGTAGGCCCGCCCTTTCATCGGTGAGTGGAAGAGGCAGCTTTGTATAAAATGATTATATCCAATGCCAGTTCTTTGCCACCAGAATGAGTTTGAATTAAATTCCAGTCATATATCATGTTACACAAGTCTTAGAGGAATATGGTGCAGTATAAGAATTTGGGCTCTTAAGTCAAGATATTATTTTTTATATAACAGCTATTGACCTTGGACTAATTTATTCAACCAATCTGGGCTTCTGTTTTTCCCATGAGAAAAAAGGGAAGTTAAGACTGGGTTAATGAGCTATTTTGAAGGATTATATTTATTAAAAAATGGGTAAAACATTTGATGTGTAATAGGAGTCCAAAAAAAGTAGCTCTTATGTTATCAATCCTGTGACCTTAGAAATACTGGGAAAAAAATGTACCTATTTAAAATTTTAAATGTTAATCCTTTTTTTTTATTTAAAAAAATTTTAATGTTCATTTTTGAGAGAGAGAGAGAGAGAGGAGGGGGAAGGAGCAGAGGGCGGGGGGGGGGGGTGGGGGGGGGGTGGGGGGAGACACAGAATCTGAAGCAGGCTCCAGACTCTGAGCTGTCTGCACAGAGCCCATTGCGGGGCTCCAACTCAGGAACAGTGAGATCATGATCCGAGCTGAAGTCGGACGCTTAACCGACTGAGCCACCCAGGCGGCCCTAAATGTTAATTCTTTAAATAGAAAATGTAGTAATAATTCTTACAAGCCAGTTATTAAAAATCTTTTAAAATAATATCCCAGGTTGTTTATAATCACTATAGATTAAAAGGATGCTTTAAAGTTTTAACTGCAGAAAACATTATTATTTTCCTAAGGACTGAGATATAAAGACAAAAGCCCATGACTTTGCTGTTGTATAATAGGACAACTCTAATAGTAAGCCAACTTTTTTTCAGTGATTGTCAATGTCATGATCCTGTCACATTATTTTCAACATAAGAGAAAAATCGCAACTCTTGGCTACAGTTACCCTGAAATATTTCATTAATGTGGTTCCTGTTATTTGTACATTTGAGCGTTCTCCTTTTTTCCCTCTTGAAGAAAGGCAATTAATATATTGGCTGGGAGAGGACTTGACAGCCAAATGCCTGCAAGGAGAAAATGCTTTTGTTTGCCCTTTCCATGTCTTCATCCTATTGCCACATTAGGAAATAAAGTCTTTGAGGGTGTAAAATGTCTAATTTTGTTACAAAGTTTTTATCTCCAAAGAGATTGTCCCACAGAGTCCTCTACATCAGTCGATACCTAATAAAGACTGCTGATTAAAACTAGGAAGGAAGATTTAAGAGCACAGTCTCTTAGACATTTGCCCACTCTATTTTCTACTGAATATTTTATCCATCCGTCATCTACATAGCTGCCTGTAAGAAATCCAGTTCTGCAGAATTTCCCGAGGTGGCCTGCGGTGTGGAGGTAAGGGGCTGGGTCAGAGGCTATAAACAGACTTGAGAAAGCGCGGTGTGCTATCCACTGATGGAGAGCAGCATGTGGAAAATTAACCAGTGTGGTGTTGTTGTCCTAGCAGGGGTGAGGGCAGGAGAAAGCTCCTGGGAACAGCACTTCGGTGAAATCAAAGGCACCGATCAGCCTTGTCTACCAAGCAGCTATGGTCACCACTTATGAGCAACCGGAGAAGGAGAGGCAAGACCGTTATAGCTAGCCTCCTCCAAAGATTCACTTTCTCTACACAGCAAGAGCGTCCCTCTCAGCTCAGAATCGTGTTACATTAGCTTTACTTTGAAATATCCAAGGATTTCCAACCTGATTGTGTTACTTACCCCTCCTACTTTTCCTAAACTGGCTACTGAGGAGTGGATTACTTTTTTCCAACAGGAAGAAAGCAGTTCTGTGTGGATTCCATCCGGTCAGAGAACAGCCACCAAATGAGTGGTATTTAGGATGCTTTGGGGATGCCAAATTAGTCATTTGTTGAGTAATGGACGTATGTCTCATTTACATTCTTACAGAAAAGAAAGCCAATAGAAAGGTTAGAATAGCTGCCATTTTTCCTTTGTTCAATTTAGGTTTGTTGACTTTTGCTTTAAATTTTAATATGGAGATTGGAAGGCTTTCCTCTTACTGTTTTTTGTGGGGTTTTTTGGCATTTTCTTTTTTTCTCTTTTCAGATTTTGAATTCTGTTTAAACTGTGTTTAGGTGTCTAATTAGGCATCCACTGTTTTGTTCTTTTTGTTTTTTTGTTTTTTTGTCCTGATGTTAGGACAGCTGGTTAAGAGCAATTAAACTATTCATTCATACTTCTTTTCTTGAGTGACTCCGATGTATAAAGGGGGGTAGATTTGACTCCTAAGACTGTAAGACTGAAGCCAACCTTTTGCTCCTTTATTTTCAGTCCCCTGCTCTGACTCACCACAGGGGACTTCCAGTGTTCATCAAGGCTGGCCGAACCCAGCTGGCTGTGCTGAGCCTCCAGAGTAACTGAGACACTGGGGACAATCTGGCTCATTTACTGGTTTCTGACTTTTTGGCCCAAAGAACAAACTCTTATAAACAGCCCTTACAAAAGACTCAGTATTTCAGGATGTCAAGTTTTATGACAGCCTTCCTCTTGGAAAAGATACATTGTTTTTCCCTTAGTCTAGCTCATTATTATATTGACATTTCTTTTTTGGAAAGAAGAGCTGTGGGATGTAATTGAAAACAAAAATTAGTAGCAATCATTCCCCCCCCCCACCCCCAGAAACCCTAAGCCATCCAAATGGAAGTGAAGGTAGAGCTAAATCAGCAATCACTCAAATAATTTCACCAACATTTATTTCCCAAACCACATTTTCTAAAGTAAATTTTATGTGATCTATGGATGCTTAGTGAGCTTGGATTCCAGTCCCATTAAAGCCATTTTTCAAAAATATAACTCAATATATCCATTGCTTTAAACTTCAGGTTTAAGCTTGAGGTTGACAAGAAGTCTTTGTGTTAGCAAAAGACTCCTGTGGCTCGAATACAGAAGATTATTTCCCCCAGATTTACACATGATTACAATATCAATAAACTAGCATTAAGCAACTTAATAGCTTTTAGATCCTGTGCTCTGCACAAGTGATAGTTTCTTTCCTTATTATTAAAAGGGTGAAACATAGGTGAAGTGGCTGAAATAAAGATAGCATAGTGGTTATATCCAAAACTTATCCACAGTAATTGTCATTTAAAACCTCCAAGGTGAACATAGCAGGACAGAGGTCAAAGGCATAAGAGAACAGCACTGACTCACCAGCAAATAGATATGAACGTGGCCATGGCAGAATCCAAGGTCCAACCACAGTTAAACAGCAGATATTGAACAGAGGACAGAAAGTCCAGTGGGTAAGATGGCCAAGGTGTAGGCGTAAGTAATGAAATCAGTAACTGGAAAGGGAAATGTTGTGGCCAAAGACAAGGTCCTGCAAAAGGAACGCCAAACAATGTCACTAGATTTTAACAGACATAGCTCTGCCTCAGAGCTACTATCTGTATACTGGGTCTTACCCTTAAAGACGAATGGTTGAGACTTCAGGCCCCAAAACACATTCTCCTGAATTAATTATCCTAAAGACTCAGTGGCCACTAAGTTAATTTCTGTCCCTGAGTGCTGTATGTATGTAATACAGGATGGTGTGTGGTTTTTTTTAAATTAGTTATTTCTCTGTTTTCTCTATTCTACCACTAGAATGTAGTAAGAGCAGCATCCTTTCCTATCATGTTTGTGACTATTTTCCCTAGCAAATTGGCCAAGACTGGCATCTATCAATGCTTTATAAATATCTGGTAAATGGATCAATCAAAAGCCATATCTCTTTTACGTGTTTAAACTTACAAATTGTATCTCCTAACATTTTTATATAATTTCAATCTCTGTTTTACTGCATACAAAAACTGAGCATCTTCACGATAGATAGATTAGCACTGGTCAGTAGCAACAGAAGTTAATGCCAAATACTATTTTTTTTTTATTGGAAACACATCCAAAATTCTAGAAGCTTATAAAGATGAAACAGTGACATATGGTATGATTGAATTAAAGAGGACAGAGTTTAAATTTACAACATCATCTCTTTAAAAAAAGAACAATATTTTTTAAAAGAAATATTTGTACCGTAAAATATCACAAATATGTAATTTTAACAATAGTTGCTAGGTGGTAATATAATTTTTAAGAATGTCTATAAATCATGAAGACCAGTGTTTTTAGCCTATACAGTCTGTAATTTCTAGACTACTATATATTTGTAAAAACCTGTTATATAATGAGCAAATAATTAATATTACAAATCTGGGATTTACTACTTGCCATTGTTTTGGTCTCATATTAACTTGCTCTAAAGTAAGCAAGCATTAGATAGCCTTTTATTAGATAGCCAAGGTAGTTGACTCATGCCAGTGTCAGGGCCAGTTCTGAAATCTGGCTTCAAGATCGAATCTGAATCAATCCAATTGTATGTTGTCAAATATTAGGTTATCTGATACAAAACATAGCAGAGGAGTGACTGTCCCCCCAACAGGTCTGAATGGAACAGTTCACTTAGCATAGGCAGAGTCTGAGCAGTCCCCACTGACAGCTGTACCATCCAAGGAAAGTTCAGATAGAACTCAAGAATTCCCCTTAAAGTACTCCACTGTTTACTTTTAGAGTTTTATGAAGTCCATAAATAACTTCTCTATTTTCTTGGCAAATATAAAAATAACGGAGAGATAGACTCAGGAGTCACACAAATGGAAATAAGAGTGGCAGCTTCATAACTTGTAAGGCTGTTTGAGAAGCTTGGCTTAGCTCTCTGGCGACAGTGGCCTTTTTAGTGCTGTACTCCAGAACCAAATGTATTCACTCTAGTCATTAACTATGGTGAAACACCCTAGCGCTTCTCCAAAGGGGATGTGCCTCTAAAACTTAGGGCACATAGAAGCAGAGAGAATTCAATGTCAATGGACAAAAACAAACAATTCTTTTTTTTTTTTTCATTCATTGGGCAAATGAATCTATCTTTATCCAATAGAGTAGAGCCCAAGAAGGCACAGGGAGATAGGTCAGGATTCCCCTAGGAAATCCTGCCCCATGGAAATCCAAGGAGTTGGGACTAAGCGTTAACCTCCAGCATCATTGTGCTCTGGTCTCCCTTGCTATTTTTCTTAATAGATAGCTGTGTAAAGTTACACAGATTGTTTCTTCCTCTTTTTGATTCTTTACTCTTTTTCTGCTATTTTATTCCATGTTTTCCTTTTTTTATAAGCTTCATTATTAGATAACAAATATTCAATAAATATTTGTTATTTATTATTATAATATTGAATAATATTCAAAAGCAAATCTCTATATGAGAAGATATCAGGGTACTTAAAAAACCAGAAAATCCCCATGACAAATGTCTCAATCAGAGCAAAGTTGGTCAAGAAGCAAAATCCCCTGTAGTTTAGTGAAAGCAGAGGGACTCCATTAAATGTTACTTGAACTTCGTTGTTAGGGAAGGTGGAAGAGAGATTACTAGGGAAACATAAGCTGAGTAAACACGGAGAAAAAGATCTTACATTCCATCCCTATCTTTGTATTACAGCCAGGAATATGAAAAAAAAAAAAAAAGGATGCTCAAGAGTAATGGGGATTTTTTCATGCCTAATTGTAATAAAATATTTCAGAAAATGTACTGGTTCACTCTTAAGACAGAATACTTACAACTAGTATAAAGCATTAAACATAGAAAGCTTGTAGCTTTGTAAAATTTTGTTAGCAAAGGTTGCAAATAAAAATTAAAAAAAAATATTAAAGTAGCTTTATGAAGTCAGAGAAATCTTAAAATGTCAAGAAAAAAATCTAGTCTGCTTTAAAATTGCATTTCACCCCCTACACATTTCTTACATGTTATGATTTTAAATAATCATTAAAATGTATGTTCTTTTATCCACTGTGTATTTAAAGAGTACCTTTGATTACCAACAATATAATACATACCTTTGAAGGCTCAGCCATCAGGGAATGAAGAAAGTCTATCCTAACACAACGGTGCGGCACAATAATATAAAGTTGTGTACTAAAATGAAGGGCCTTGAAGATTCTTCACCCCAATTCAGAAGTAGCAAGAGTCATTTCTCGTGTTTGATGTAAACATAAAAATCCAATCTCACTTTTATGTCCAAGACCTGAGGAACAGATGAATAAAGGCAGTCAGGAGGGGTCAAGTTGGGCAATAGCTCGTGCTCAGCTTACATGAACCCGCTGAGGGTTAAAGACTACCGTAGGTCAAGAACAGCCAGCGGTCTGGACCTCAAGTCCCAGAAATGGAGATTATATGATTTCGGTTCTGACTAAATGGGCGAAAGCAAAGATGGTGAAAGTAGTGATTTAGCATGACAGAGCAGAGACAGATCAAGGCAGACAGATGTCAGTGGATGTAAGATATCCCAAGCAAGCTGAAATCTCACAGTGGCTGAGTCTAGATCTAGATTATTTTTGCTTTGAGTATTTTAATACATTTCATCAAGCATGGGAATCCATGACTCATGAATAACTATAGGAAATAGTTACAGTCCAAGGAAAAGTCAGAAATCCCACAGAAACCATCTGTCCAAGCCTTTCCCTTTAAACAACCAACAGACATGCAGGCACACCTGTGCCTACCTCTCCATTTTCCTTTTTCTCAGAAAAAGAAAATAGAATGTTCCATTTTAATACCTGTGCTCCTTTTCTCAGTGTGTTGTGTTGCATTTGTGGCCTACAGATCTTCAACCTTTGATTCTGTTTTTAGTACTGAGGTTTGAAAATAGAATCCCACTTGCATAGACTCAGTCCTTGTACCTATGTTAATTTGTTAGGAGTTCTGTAACCAAGGACCACAAACTGGTGGCTTCTGGAGGCTGGAAATCTGAGATAAAGGTGTGGGCAGAGCTGGTTCATGCTGAGGGCTGTGAGGGAGAATCTGTTCCATGTTGTTCTTCTAGCTTCTTGTTTGCTGGTGATCATTGGCCTTCCTTGACTTGCAGACACAACACCCCATCCCTGCCTCCTGTTTAATGGAGTTCTCCCTGGGCATGTGCCTGTGTCTCAGTTTGATCATTTTATAAGAATGTCAGTCCTTCTAGGTTAGGGGTCTACCCCACTCCAGTATGACCCCCATCTTAACTAGTTATATCTGCAATAGCTGTGTCTCCCAACAAGGTCATATTTCATAGAAGTGAAAGATACTTCAGCATAGGAATTTTGAAGGGACACCAGAAAACCCTAACAATGCTTCCGATCACATGGTTTGCACACAAACCTTATGCATGAATCTTGTTTTAGACCCATTCATTCAAAGAGTTTAGTGTGGTTGGTGCAGCCACTATGGAAGATAGTGTGGAAGTTCCTCAAATAATTAAAAATTAAACTACCATATATATGATACAGCAATTCCGCTTCGAGGTATGTATCTGAAGAAAATGAGACCAGTCTCTCAAAGATATACTTGTAACCCCACGTGCACTACAGCATTATTACAAGAGCTAAGACATGGAAACAACCTAAGTGTCCATTGTTGGGTGAATGGACAAGGAAAATTTGGTACATATCAAGCAGTACTGTTGAGCCATAAAATGAAAGGAAATGTTGCCATTTGGGACAACATGAATGGGCCTTGAGCACATTATGCTGAGTGAAATAAGTCAGACAAAGAAAGACAAATATTG
This sequence comes from Panthera pardus, assembly GCF_024362965.1. Taxonomy (NCBI): domain Eukaryota; kingdom Metazoa; phylum Chordata; class Mammalia; order Carnivora; family Felidae; genus Panthera; species Panthera pardus. The sequence continues at coordinate 111,464,758 of NW_026526677.1, read as the reverse complement.
CCTGATCTCACTGTATGTGGAATCTAAAAAAACTCAAAAACATACAACGCTAGATTGGGAGGTGAGAGAAGTGGGGAGATGTTGGTCAAAGGAGAACAACAAACAGAATTAGTTCTTTTTTTAAGTACTCTTTTCTGAAGTTTATTTTATTTATTTTGAGAGGGAGGAGGGGGAGAGAGAGAAAAACAGAATCCGAACCAGGCTCTACACTGTCAGCACAGAGCCCCATGTGGGGTTCAAACCCACGAACCCTGAGTTCGTGACCTGAGTCGAAATCAAGAGTCAGGTTCTAAGTTAACTGAGCCACCCAGACATCCCAATATGTTGTTATTAAACTATAGTTATCGTGGTGTACATTGAATCTGTAGACACATATCCTACATAACTGCACACTTTTGACCATTTCCCATGTCCATCTCCTTTCCTGCCCCTGGTAGCCTCCATTCTACACTCAGCTTTTTAAAGATTACACATAATCTTGTTTGGCTTATGTCATTTAGTATATTTCTTAATGGTGTTCCTACAGTTTTCTTTTTTTCCTAACTTCAATTCTTCCCACACTTCTCTGACCCATTTTTACTTCAAAATAAGAGGTTCATTGTTATTCCTTATCTAATGAGCAGTAAGAATACATTACCCAGATCAAGGTCTTTGATTTTTCATCACCTCTGCTCCTCACTGTTTCCATACAGGTGCTCTCAGATCAAGATCAAGTGTTCTCCATAGGCTAAAGCTTTCCTATTTCTGTGATTTTGCTACAGCCATTCACTCTACTGGAATATCCTTTTTAAATAGTGTACTGGCCTATGTGTTAATGAAATTACCTTTAAAATGTGTTATCAGTTATTTTGCCTATTTTCTGACAGTTTTGTTTCCCAGAAGTAAAAATGTAATTTATTTTATTCTAGAATTTCTTAGATTACAGTAAATCTTAGTATTATTTACAAGTGATAGTATTGCTTCTCTTTCTCAGAAGTTCAATGGTTGTTTGTTCATTCCATACCTCTATAGAACTTTCCCTGTAAAGGCCACAGAATTCTATAACATTAAAAAAAAAAACCACTTACAATTCTAACTTATCTGGATTTTGCTGGTCTTAGGCAAAGAAGAACTAATACATGTTAGGCTTAGTAAACAATTAGTAAACAAATTGTTTATTTGAAGATAAAAATGTTTAGAAGACAAACTAACATAAAGGCATATGAGAATTTAAAAATATTTTAGTTTTTAGAATGTTTATGCATAGAAAAAGCTAGAATTTTAAATAGAAGGAAATTCACATTCTTCATAAGTTTCTGTCTTTTTTTTTCTTTTCAAAATGACCTATTTCTATTATGGCAATGTCACTGTTCTTGGTTACACTGAGAATATTGAAAACTGTTTTACATAAAGTGTATTGTTACTTGTCCTTGGAAAAAGACTTGAAAATGTCTTGAGAAAAATATTTATAACAACAAAATTGGAGAAAATTTAAAGGCTTTTCATTCAAGGCTGTTTTAAATCATTGTTATATTTTCTTTCACATGTTGCTTATGTTAAGTATGCCCTGAATACAAAATATCAACAACCTGATGCAAATCTTCATAAAGCAAACAGGAATTGAGTTTTACATTAAGTTTTAGCAGGGCGGAATTTGCCATAATCAGAAAGTCCATAGATAATTTTTACATAAACTCTTTGTAACAGTTTTAGATGTATAATAAAATTGATAAGACAATACAGAGTTCCATATTCCCTACACCCAACATCCCTGTAAGTAATAATATTACATTAGTGTATTATGTTTGTTAAAAGTAGGAAACTAACTTGATACATTATTATTAATTAAAGGGCATATTTTTTTTCTGATTTCTTCTGTTTTTACCTAATGTCATTTTTCTTTTCCAAGATACCACATTACATTTTGTCATATCATCTTAGGTTCCTCTGGACTGACAGTTTCTCAGACTGGCTTTGTTTTCAATGATCTGGACAGTTTTGAGGTGTCCTGGACATGTACTTTGTAAAATGTCTTCAGTTAATAGTTGTCTGATATTTTTCTCATGATTCAGCCAAGGTTATGGGTTTGCATAGGAGGATTACCGAAGTAAAGTACTGTTTTCATCACATCGTATCTGGGATACATGCTAACAACATGACTTAAAGACTGTTAATGTTGACCTTGTTCACCCAGGTGAGGGTGAACCAGTTTCTCAACTTTTTCTAGTCCCGCCCCCCAGCCCCCACCACACACACACACACACACCTGCTTTTCCATATCATATTCTTTGGAGGAAGGTCTCTTTGCACAGCCCACATTGAGGCATGGGGAGTTATGCCTCACCTCTTTGAGCGTAGCGTATGTATGTGAATAATTTGAAAATTTTCCTCCTGGGAGAGTTGACTCTTCTTCATTTGATTTATTTATACAGTCATTTATTTCTATCAGTTTGTACTTATGGGCATTTATATTTTACTTTAGATTATGTTCCATATTTATTTTGTTGCTCAAAATGTTTCAGCTTAGACCTTTAGGTGATGTCAGTTGACTCCTATGTACTTTTGACATACCTTATAATTGTTGTTACAGTTATTTTTTTCAGTACTTACTACTTTCTGGCATGCCCCAAATCATCTTGTATGTTTTCTGTCCCAGCCCTAGAATGAGTCCTTTTTTCCAAGGAACCTTGGTTCCCTTTACTGGAGAATGGTATTAGAAACCAAGATTCAGGTACTAGATGTGCTCATTGCTACTGGGGTGTTATTGCTTCTAGGATCTCTCAAATGACGAAGATTTCAGTTGTGTGTATACTAACTTAGGTGTGTATTCATATCTAGAAATAGTTCTGTATGTAAACACTTGTATCTGTCATAAACTAAACAGGAGATCTGCTGGTGTCTTCTACACATGGATCATACTAGTCTCCTCCTGCTTTTCTGTAATCCCCAATCCAAAAGTAAGAAGTTGCCTCCACCATCTGCCATTCATATACTTAATTGTTCAGTTCCAGCATATATCGTAGAGCAATATCAGCATCTTAAACCTGTACCCCCTTGGGAAATAGCTTTATCAGGCTAGAGTGCAGTGCTGTATACGGTTTACTTGTCTGTAGTCTGGTAGATTCCAATCATTTCCAGAGCAACTTAGGTCCTTGACTTTTCATTCTATCCCTCTTCACTGATAATGTTTCATATATTTGTAATACAGCTAAATTCTCTTGTAGAGCCTTCATTCTATCTCAGGATCCCACAGTGCCCATGTGATTTATATAAATTTGCGTATGTTTAGGCCATTACTTTGTATTGCAAAGTGCTATGGGTTTTTAACAAATGTATAGCATTATGGGGTGCCTGGGTGGCTCAGTCAGTTAAGTATCTAACTTTGGCTAAGGGCACGATCTCCCGGTTCACGAGTTCCAGCCCCTGCATTGGGCTCTGTGCTGACTGCTCAGAGCCTGGAGCCTGCTTCAGATTCTGTGTCTCCTTCTCTCTCTGCCCTTCCCCTGCTCATTCTCTCTCTCTCTCTCTCTCTCTCTCTCTCTCTCTCTCTCTCTCCCTCTCTCTCTCTCTCTCTCAAATAAAAATAAACATTAAAAAAAACCCAAATGTATAGCATTACGTATTCACCATTATAGCCTCATACAGAATAGTTTGATTACTATAAAAAAAAATCCCATGTGTTTTAATTATTTAACGCTTCCATTCCACACCCCCAAACCCCAGGTAACCATAGATCTTTGAGTTTTGCCTTTTTCAGAATGTCATAAACCTGAAATCATAAAGATGTAGCCTTTAAACTGGTTTTTTTCACTTAGCAATATGAGCCTAAATTTCCTCTCTGTTTTTCCATATCCCATTGTGCAGATGTTCCAAAGTGTTTTTATCCATTCACTTATTGAGCACAAATTGCGTGCTTCCAGTGTTTGGCAATTACCAGTAAAGCTTCCGTGATCATTTATGTGCAGGCCTCTGTGTGGACACAAATTGTAAAATTAGTTGGGGAAGTGCCAAGGAACACAATTGCTGGATCCTGTGGTAAGGCTATATTTAGTTGTGTAAGAAACCGCCAATCTGTGTTCACACTGGCCATTCTCAGTTTGCCTTCCCACCAGGGAATGGTATGTTCCCGTTATTTTAGTTTGCAATTACCTGATGATAAATAATGTTGAGTGTCTGGTGTATGGTTACTTGTGATCTCTAGATCTTTTTTGGTGAGATGTCTGTTTAGATTTCTTGCCCATTTTTAAGTTGGGTTGTTTGTTTTCTCATTCCAGAGTGTTACGCGTCCTTTGTATCCTTTGGATATGAGTCCTTTATCGGATATGTGCCTTGTAGATACTTTCTTTGCAGATATGATTGCTCTTTTCACTTTCTTAATAGTGTCTTTGGCAGAAGTTTGTAATTGTAATAAATCCAAAATGTCACTTTTCTTTCATGGATTATGCTTTGGGTTTTGGATGTAAAATTCATTACCAGCTCAAGATCACATAGTTTTCCCCTCATGTTTTCTTCTAGAACTTTTATAGTTTTGTATTTTGCATCCAGGTCTGTTTTTGGGTCTACAGGCTGTCTTGAGTCATTTTTGTGAAAGGTATAAGATTTGTGTCCAGGTTAATTTTTTTGTTTGTTTTTTGTAGATGGAGTGCAATTGTTTTCTCTTGCATTTGTTGAAAATACTGTCCTTTCTTCATTGAATAATCTTTGCTCCTTTATCAAATATCATTTTACAGATTATCTGGGTCTATTTTGGGGTTCTCTATTCTGTTCCAATATTATATGCCTTTGATTATCATAGGTTGAGAATAACTCTTAAGAGCAGGTAGGTGAATCATCCAACTTTGTTCCTCTTCAGCATTGTAGTAGCTATCTTAGGACTTTGCCTTCTTAGAGAAATTTAGAGTAAGTATTTTGATATCTAAAAAACAGCTTGGCAGGACTTTTATAGGAATTGAATTGAAATTCTAGAACAAGTTAGGAAAAATTGACATTTAAAAATATTATGTCTTCAAACCTATGAACATAGACTATATCTCCATTTATTTCGATCTTGAATCTCATTTATCAGAGTTCTGTAGTTTCTTTCTCCCTTTCCTCCCCTCTGAATATACATATACATGGATGTATATGTATCCTATAAATATTTTATTTGATTTACACCTACACATATTATTTTTGATCCTATTTAACTTTTTCTTTCCATTTCAAATGTTATTTGCTTATTGCTAGTATATAGGTAAGTACTTGACTTCAAAATATTAACTTTGGGTCTCCTGCAACTTTGTTATAGTCACTTATAAGTTACAAGACTTCTGTCACTTCTTTGGGATTTTCTACATAGACAGTCAAGTCATCTGCAACTAAAGACAATATTATTTCTTCTGTTACAATGCATATACAGGTTACTTCCCTTTTCATGTTATTTTTTTCCCAGCTTTATTGAGGAATGGTTGATAGATTGAAATTATATATATGTATATATGTATGTATGTATTGTATGTATGTATGTATGTATATGTATATGTATATATGTATACCATGATGTCTTGATATACATATATACTGTGAAATGATTAACACAGTCAAGCTAAATAACACATCCATCACCTCATATAATTACCATCTGTGTGGTGGGGGGGTGTGGGAGGCACAAGTTAAGAATACTTGAGACATACTCTCTTAGCAAATTTCAAGATCACAGTACATTATTAACTTTAGGCATCATGCTGTGTATTAGATCTCCAGAACTTATGTGGTCTTATATCTGAAACTTTGTACTTTTTGATCAATATCATCCCTTTCCTCCACCCCTCAGCCTCTACTGACCACCCTTCTTCTATTAATAGGTGTTCAACTTAATTTGTTTAAGATTCTATATATAACTGACATCATGCAGTATGTCTTTCTGTGTTTGGCTTATTTCACTTTGCATAATGTTACCACGTTCGTCCATGTGATCATAAATGGCAGAATTTTTTTTAAGGCTGAAGCATATTCCATAAAATAGATACTTACTAAATTCTTACTCATTCCCACTAAAAATGTTCCTTGTTTGAATGACTGAATACCTTGTGCTTGCAGATTGATTAACATTTCTCAAAGAGACAACAGAAGACAGGAGGTTTTTATTTTTATTTATTTTTTTAAAGTTTATTTTTTGAGAGAGAAAGACGGGGTGGGGGAGAACAGAGAGAGAGAGAGAGAGAGAGAGAGAGGGAGGGAGGGAGGGAGGGAGGGAGACGGAGACACAGAATCCAAAGCAGGCTCCAGGATCTGAGCTGTCAGCACAGAGCCCGATGTGAGGCTTGAACTCATGAACCCCGAGATCATGACCTGAGCCGAAGTCAGATACTTAACTAACTGAGCCAGCCACCCAGGTGCCCCAAAGGCAGGAGGTTTTTGAAGATTGAAGATTTAAGTCATTTGTACTTCTAATACATAAATAATACTATATTCCCAAATATGTTTCATTAACATGAAATTTGGGTTTCATTCTTTTTTTCTGATATATAAAGTTACAAGTTTATGTACTAACTTTAGTGTCTTGTTTGTGTGTAACCACTTTGACTACTTTAAAGTTTAGAAAACCTTCTCATATCAAGGGGTTGGTTTAATGAATATTAATTCCTATTTTCAAGCTTTTTAACTGTTTGATTTTTTTTTTAACATTTAACTTTTAATCCAGGTTAAATTTCCATATACTGTGAGGTTGAGAGACTCAGTACTCATTGGTTTTTAAATTTCTCTAGTAATACGCTTTATTCTTAGTTTCCCCAATATAAAACTCTACATTTGAACAGTTGATATTTTTATTCTTTCTGAGAAAGAAAAGTAATAGCTATTTAAGTCAAGAAGATTTCAGGTTACTGCTAGAAAGTATTTCTATCAATTTTTTTCCATTCATTTTAAAAAGAGAGCCATAAATCATCTTGGCAGCCAATCACTGGTTCTGTCATCAAAAAGAAATCCACAGAGGGTTTTCTCCTGTTGTTTCAGTTAACTGTAAGTACCACTTTATAAATTTGGATCCCACACTAATGAGATTACGTGAGCAAGTATAAATGTAGGTCCCGGAATCCTGAAGGGAAGACAGTCTCTTTATCTTTAAGCTATTAGAAACTATTCAAGGTGCTACATTTGTTGAGGGAGTGAAGTCGTAAAAGGAATTCTATTTTTACACTGAGCTAAGGATGAAGTAGAGATGTACTTCATAGGACCTGGAAGGTAAGGATGTATGAAAAATATAAAGGTAATGTGAGCACGAAATCACTGTTCCACCTACATGTGAGGTCTATAAATGGACTTTATAATTTGGGGATACCTCTTCCTCTTAAGGATTTTTCTACTGAGGTCAATTTAAAACAGATGATTTTCGTGAAGATTAAAGGTAATTGTTGAACCCAAAGATATATGTTTAAATGAATTTTTGTTCTTTCTTCTTAAACCTTGTCTCTAAATTATGGGTAAAGTATTTGAAGAACTGGTTTTACAGAGAAGTTAAGTTGTCGGCAACTTTGTGCCTAGGGAAGGATCTAACTATATATTTTAGAAATGTAAATTATTACATATGCATTCAGCCTTTTCTGAGGGGATAGTCTTTAGTATGTATAAGTAAGACATGAATAACTATGAGATTATGCTTTATTGTTGGCCATTGTTATCTGAAAGGCTAATCAATTTCATTTTTTTCTAAAGAGCCCAGGCTCCCATAGCTGAAGATATCATTTGAGATGTATAATACAGAGCAACAGTTCTGACTTGATAAGCTGAAGGAACGTGTATTTCAAAGGGGATAATTCTTCCTCTTTCTTGAGAGGGACATTTTATCTTCCTGTTAATTAAAGAAAAGTGATTTAGAGATGATAAAAGAAATCTCTAACGGGTCTTAAAATGGACGACACTAAGGCTAAATGTACAAATAGATCTGGAATTCTGACACGGCAAAAATAGTATCAGCCCCCAAAGAAGTATTAAATGTATTTTAAGGCATAGTAAAGTTTAGAAGAGGGTCACTACTTACGTTCATGTGAGTGACATACAAAGTATGAAATGAACAGCCCTAGAGATCGTTGCTGGACATCTCACAGGCATCAGAGAAAGATTATACTAACCCGTACATATGCATGACCACACGTTTGATCATTTTCTGTCGGAGCTCCCTCTAAGGTTTCCAGAGCTTGTGGCAATAGTACACCTGGAGCCCAAATACCTACCATATGTCAGAGTATTTAAAATTTATGAATCAGTTCTTTGATTTGCTAAAATATCTGAAAAAATTTATTAAATGAAATGTGTTCTCATCTCCGGTCCTGACAAACGTAGCTTTATAATGATCTGCAACATGTTGATCATGGAGAACCAGCTTCAGCAGCCCCTGGGCCGTGATGATGCCGCACCCCCACCCCCACCCCTTCTTTTCCTACCGCCTTACAAGAGACCTTAACTATACCTGTGTGCACACTGCAAGATGTACTGGTTGCGTGTTGCTTTCAAGAGTCACCCTTGGATGCTCTCACCCTCCACGCTCAAGATTGGGGACAGTGGCTTTACAGTCTGTTCTGAAAAGATAAGCCAGGAGGAGTCCCACACAGGTTCTAGAAGGAGCTTAGGGCCATTCAAACAGGGTATCCCATGCTTCCAGGCACCCGGAATACTGTGTCAAGGGGAAAGACAGCTTCCACCTCTTGGTCCCATACACCCCTAGCCTGTGGGGTGGGGAACTGCAAGATCTTGGCCAGAGAAAGCTATTTAAAACAGGAGACTGACTGCAGGGACCTCTCCTGTCCATCAAAATCTGTCTGGGAAGTGCTGTTCTCCTTTATCAACCAGGCAGGCCTTTTGAGTAAATACTTAAAAACTGTACAGCGTTATTTTTACTGAGTTTGAACAGAATATGGGAATGTCAAAATAATATGTCAATTACATTTTCACTGTAAAATACCTATGAATTTTAGATGATGCCAGCGTTGTGCGGCTTTAGGAATATGAAAATGCATCTAAATTCTGCTTTCAGTTTCATATAATTGTTTTTTCTATCATTTTGGCTATGTGCCAAGCACTATGTGTATAAAATTGAACAAGACAGGTGCACACTCAACAGTTTTGGGGGGGAAATAGATAATTAGCGTGTAATAAGCGTTCTGTTGAAATGTAGGCCCTATGGGGCAATTGAGGCGGGCAGGAGGGCTCAGAAAAATCTTCCCAGAGAAAGTGATTTTAAGTGGGGACCTGTAGGGTAAATAGGGATTAGCCAGACTAATGCAACAGCCTGTGAGACACCATGAGGTTTAGAGGGAAAAAAGACAATTTCCAAGAACTAAAAGAAATCCATGGTCTGTATAATGTGAGCAAGGAGATGACTGGAATAGGTAACCTCTTGGTCCCATCTTGCTGTATGGTAACAGGATGCCAGAGTAAACACAGAGTGGCTGAATCCCTGTGAATGATGAGGTTACCTGGGAAAGACTGTCCAGGGAAGGACCCTGAGGAGTGTCACCACTTCAGGCACAGGGAGAGGGACTTTAAAGGAAACTAGAGGGGTGCCTGGGTGGCTTAGGCTTTTAAGCGTCCAATTTCGGCTCAGGTCATGATCTCATGGTCTGTGAGTTCGAGCCCTGCGTCGGGCTCTGTGCCGACAGCTCGGAGTCTGGAGCCTGCTTCGGATTCTGTGTCTTCCCTCTCTCTCTGCCCCTCCCCCACTTGTGCTCTGTCTCTATCAAAAAAAATAAATAAAATGTAAAAAAAAAATTTAAAGGAAACTATAAAAAAAAGTTGAAGAGGGACAAAGTTACTTTGGTATATGAGGATGGCTTACATAATTATGAATGAAAACGCATGAATCTAAATAAATGAAGAAAGGAACTCATGATGATCAATTTTATGTGCCACCTGGACTGGACCATGAGGTTCCCAGACATTTGGTCAAACACTTCGCTGCGTGTGTCTGTGAGGATGTTTCTGGGTGAGAGTAAAGTTTGTACTAAATAAAGCAGATTGCCCTCCCCAGTGTGGGTGAGCCTCTCCTAATCAGTTGAAGGCCTGAGTAGAACAAAAGGGCTGTCCCTCCTGTGATTAAGAGAAAATTCCCAGGGCACCTGGGCTGGCTCAGTCAGTTAAGCATCGAACTTCAGCTCAGGTCATGATTTAATAGTTCATGAGTTTGAGCCCCATGTCAGGGTCACCGCTGTCAGCGCAGAGCCCGCCTTGGATCCTCTGTCCCCGTCTCTTGCTACCCCTCCCCCACTCATGTTCTGTCTCTGTTTCTCTCTCTCAAAAAAACATAAAATAATTTTAAAACATAAAACATGTTATTTAAACATAAAAAAAATTTAAAAAAAAAAAGAAAAACCTGATTGTTTTGAGCTGGGACATGGGACTATGCTTTTTTGTTATTGTTTTTGTTTTATTTTTTGCTTTTGGGCTTCATCTGAAACATCAGCATTTCCTGGGTCTGGAGCCTGCCAACTTTGGGGCTGAAACAACATTGCTGGCTCTTCCCCAGGTCTCTAGCTCGCTGCCTGCAGATCCTGGGACTGGTCAGCTTCCATAGTTACATAATTTGTTATGATGCTTTATCGTAATAAATCTCTCTCAGTGTCTCTGTCTCTGTCTCTCTCTCTAATATATCATTGATATAAATATATTTTGGTTCACATACATATGCTTCTATCATTGGTTCTATTTCTCTGGAGAACAGTGACTAACACAGATGTAAGTTAATATCACCCAGACATTTCCTAAACAGCAGGCAATTCCAGTAACAGTTTGCCAAATGCACTCATTTTGTAGATATCAGAAAGGTAGGCATAAATCTGAAGACATTGTAGTATCCAATGATCAAAGGAGGAAAAAAAATACCCAGGAAAAAGTACAAAGTAAATATTCAAATATGTTGCATGTTTTAAAAGATACCTCGTAAGCAAGGAGACCACACTCCTGCTCAAATAGAGCTGTAAGTTAAACTTACCAATTAATAATAGTTCTGACACAATGAGTTTAAGGTATGAAAAAAATGAGAAAAAGACATCTCTTAACTTTTGTCTTTAAATACAAATAGAATAAAAGTGATAGACTCTGCCTCACTGAGTATGTTGATTATTGAGTCCTGTTCCGAGCCAGGCATTGTGTGTTTGATGTGGCTACGGAGATGCATGTGACATAGGCAGCAAACGGAGAGAAGAAACATACCCAGATATTATTACAGTGACACATACTTCTATTTTAAACAGTTCTCAAGCTCTTATTTTGTGCTTCCCATTGTGTCTCTCTACCTATACCTTCATCTTATACATAAAATATTTTTAGCAATTAATGGGCTTGCAGAAAGAGTGAAGTGTCCATCAGCATTTAGTATTTATAAATTTTTAATGGCAAAATACAATTAATGGAAAGAAAAATATTAGTGTTTTTGTTATCATGATTGTTTTCTTATTCCATTTTTATATGGTTAGTTTCTTGTTGTTTTCTTGAGAGAAAGAGAGACAGAGAGAGAGAGAGAGAGAGAGAGAGAGAGAGAGAATCTCAAGCAGGCTCTGTGCTCAGCATGGAGATCACTGCAGGGCTCAAAATGGGGCTCGATCCCATGATCCTGGGATTGTGACATGAGTTGACATCAAGAGTTGGATGCTCAAGCAAATGAGGCACCGGGGTACCCCTGTGTGGTTCTCTTAAAAAATATATGTTAGGGGTGTCTGAGTGGCTTAGTCGTTTGTGTGTTCCCCAACTGATTTCAGCTCAGGTCACGATCTTGCAGTTGGTTAGATCAAGCTCTGTGTTGGGCTCTGTGCTCACAGCATAGAGCCTGCTTGGGATTCTCTCTTTCCTCTCCGTCTCTCTGCCCCTCCCCACTCATGCTCTCTGTCTCAAATAAATGAACATATATATACTTGAACAATTTCCCCGTAGAGATTTATACCACAGTGATGATTGGCAGTTATCTTCCTAATCATTCCTGCAACATTGAAGGTTGCAATTTTTATTTCTAAGCCTGTTCTCCGTGTTAATTAATAACAGTCCATTAATGTGGGGGAAAAGAGCTACAAGAAGTGACAGCTTAAGTCTTATGGTCTCATCCAAAGACGGTTGTATTCAGCTTTATTTATGTCACACAAAGCACACAAATTTTTTGTCATAAAGCGTTTTCTGTTAAAACTATGTAATTCCCTCTGTTCTCTTCACGTCACAATTACATACAACTAAGAAACTGCTTTTGCTTTTCGTTGCTAGAATATCACTCCAGCCCTTTAATTGGACAGCTCACAGAACTTGACTGATACATATTAGCTCTCAACGTTGATTAATCCTTTCTGCCTTTCCCTCTCCTCAGAGCCAGAAATAATAATCTGCCCAAATTCTAAGTCTCAGAACAGAAAACATGATTGGCCCAGCTCAAGCAAAACATACAATTGTGGTTCAGTCACCAGGACCTCAGGATATAGGTTTGCATAGTAATATAAATAAATGGTGTGGGGGAAGGGGGGACAGGCAGGGACAGAGACTTCCTTACTGAGGCAGTACTTTTAGGAAAAGAAGTAACTGCGACATAAGAATATATAAGCAATGAGACCAGAACAAGCGATCACCTAGAATCCTGTTCTCCCATACCCAGTCCTGAGGAACTGATTTTCTTCTCCTTTGCAGCCAAAAGGGGCCAGTGTGCAATACATTTTTGATACGTCCGTATTTTGTATTTAGTACTATGAAGTCGAAACACTCAGTGGAAGGGGTTGACATTTTGCAAATATTTAAAAATTTTATTTTAACGACATCCAATGCCTCTTAAAAAGACATAATACTATAAAAATTCTTTATAATTTACTGATTCCCCCCCTCCCAAAAAAAACCTAGTAAAATGTTTCATCTAAGCCCTGTAAGTAATCACAAGACCAGACTCATGGTAGTTCATTGTTAAGATGCATTCACTCCTTCCCGGATCGAAATGTGTCACAGCTGGAGTCAATCTCCCCTTTTCACAGAGGAGGAAATGGGCAGAGTTGATACAGAATGTCTCCAACCAGAGAACAGTGGAGAAGTGATTTGAACTCAGTCGAGTTTTCACCAGACCCTGTTCTCTAAAACACACTTTATGTAACTATGAAATTTAAAATGAATCACTATATTACTGAGACAGTCAAATCCAAAAGTTGTAAACGTTTCTCACTGTAAGGGGTAAAATAAATGTCAAAAAGATTAGAAAGTTAAATTTTATGAAAATGCATGTGAAAATCAAGCCCTGAATATATATTATGGAGATATATGGAGATGTAAGCATAGTGATCAAATCTGTGAGGAAGGGGATAAGTTTCCACATTTAGAAGCAAAGGAAACTTTAAAAAGGACAAGAAGAACACATTTCATCCTCATAAACAATGAAAATCTCCTGTAGTAGATGATAAACATGATGTTTCAATGAACAGAAACAAATTAAGAATAGTTTTGCAATGAATGCAAAAATCCAAAGTTATCATTAACTCATAAATAATTTTCATAGGTTCAAGTCATTGGTCCAAATGATTAGTATTTTTGTCTATCAAAGCAGGGACAAATAGAGCATACAAATTATAAGAGAAATATTCAAATTCCAATGTATAAGAGGACAATAGATTCAAAGTTCGTGAAGAGATGAATACAATAGATTTAAGTTATAGGAAAATTTTCCTTCCCTTTGATAATCCCAGCATTATGAAATTTAAATATTAATGCATTATTTTCACCATTTGTATCAGGAAATATTTCTAAGACATCCAAAGCTGCTAAAAAGGATAAAGCGATACTCTTATGTATTGCTCATAGAAATACAAAATGTAATGTCAGATATTATCAATAACCATATAATATTCACAAGCTATCATATAGAAATTTCCGTTTGTGAGAATAGTCCCTAATAAGTCATTAGGAATAGGAAGAGTAGATATATCATGAAATGCTGAAAATAGTTTAGATATCCAGGCTTTGGTGGAATGTTAAGAAATCTAGATTATGCCAATTCAGAGGAATATTAGATATTTAATTTTTTCGTATGCAGTAACGTAGAGAATTTGTTGACATAACATTAAATACAGAGAACAGGCCTTAGTGGTGTACATTTTGTATAAAAATACTCATGATCTTATTTGTGTCAATAGTTATATATCAGGACATAGATGTAAATATGAGTGCAAGTGTGTGAGTGTGTGTGTACAGGGAGACAGAATCTAAAATGAACTTGACCACAGTTCCAGCTAATTTGTGCGAGTGACTTTTTTTATGGACTCTTCAAAACACCTTTATTAAGCATGGATTACTTTTGGAGTGAGGGAGAAAAAGTTAATAGCACAACAGAAAAAACACATGCATAGGGGCATCTGGGTGGCTCAGTAGGTTGAGCATGCAGGTTTGGCTCAGGTCATGATCTCACGGTTCATAGGTTCAAGACCCACATCGGGCTCTGGGCTGAGCCTGGAGCTCAGAGCTCGGAGCCTAGAACCTGCTTCAGATTCTGTGTCTCCCTCTTTCTCTGCCCCTCCCCCGCTCACTCTCTGTCTCTCTCTCTCTCTCTCTGTCTTTCAAAAATAAACATTAAAAAGATTTTTTAAAAAAGGAATAACATATGAATAAGGTAATGTAATGAATTATCAAAAAAACTAATGAAAAAGTATCAGCATTAAAAATATGTGTACTTGGGGGCGCCTGGGTGGCTCAGTCGGTTAAGCGTCCGACTTCAGCTCAGGTCACGATGTCGCAGTCCGCGAGTTTGAGCCCCGTGTCGGGCTCTGGGCTGATGGCTCAGAGCCTGGAGCTTGCTTCCAATTCTGTGTCTCCCTCTCTCTCTGCCCCTCCCCCGTTCATGCTGTGTCTCTCTCTGTCTCAAAAATAAATAAACGTTAAAAAAAAAATATGTATACTTGTATGTGGGATATTCAGAGCAAGAGTTTTGGGAAAACGCTCGCACACAGCTACAACTATTTTCCATCATGTAGAAATGTACTTGCCAGACAATCCAGGGAGAGACCCAATTTTTAGTTTGCTTTTGTGAACCGCCTTCAATGGAGACACACTCTTCAGGTTACAATTCAGAGATAAAAACCTGAGAATACTTTCCTGAGCTGCAAATTAAGTCCTGGGAGACCGTTAGGGAGTAAAGTCATCCAACTGCTCATGCAATTCTACTCTTTCCTTGCATTCTTGCCCCCCCTGGCCATTTCAGAGTTACCCTTGTGGGAAGAGAAATGACAGTCATAATTGCCCCATTACAGGACAGCCTGTTTCCCGGAGGTCAAGAGCGATGTAACAGGCTGTTGAAAACATTGCCTTCCCTAGAGTCAAGAGGGTGGCCAATGAATTCCAGGGGACCCACAAGATAATGGAATTTTTTCTCATATACTTTTCAAGTGGACAGCTATGTTCGAATACATTCTTCTTCTACACTGTGCTATATTGAAGGAATAATTCTGATAATATTGTAAGGTCTACGTGTTGTTTTTTTCTTGCCTTAGAATTTATAAAGTAAAAAACAAACCATTCTCCCGGAAATGTCACAGTCGCTGTGTTTTCTAGTTTTAAGTGATTTTACTAACTTAGTTTTGCTCAAGAAGCTAAGCTACATTTATTTTACAAGGCACAATTCAGTAGTCTATTAGTATGTATCTTGTATTTTATGGGCGAGTAAAATTAAATTTAAAATAGCATGTTTATAGGAACAGGAAGAAGTTAAAAAAAAATTTTAGCATGAAAGGCAAAGCAAAGGTCATTCTTTCCTTTTTAGGGTATTTCAGAAAATTCTTATTTTATAAAGTCTTAACATAGTTTTTTTGTCTTTTAAAGACTTTAGTGAACCTCCTTTTCTTTTCTCCTGCCCATTTCTAATCTATCATATCTCCTCATTCCCATTACCTTTATTAAATCACTTAACTGATCAATGGTCTCATCCATTACCCACCTAACCATTAATTTCAGAATCTTAGGCAACAGCCAGGACCAACTTAGCCTGTTCTCATCCAGCTCCTGAAAGTCTATTTTGTCACACAACTTCTCTGAAAGCTGAAAGAATATTTAATGTTTTTTCCTCTCATTTTTATGTGTTCTTTTGTATTTGTTAGCTGTAACTCTGTTTAATAGTTAAAAGTTCAAAAATACAAATCACTGTAGTTGTTTTGTTTCATATAAGGTAAAATAAATATATATTTTAGTGATGATAAAAGTTACTGTATTAACTTAATTCCATTAACAGCCATTGTACATTAGCATCAAGTGCTAAAATATATATTCAACATGTATTCAAAAATGCATTAAAAATGTTTCTGTTGTCATGTTGCTATAAAGTCATTTCAAAAAAGGCACATAATCACTTTCAAAAATTTTAAGTATAGCATCTGAATGGGAAATTAGTATTTGTTCCACAGAAAATTATGCCTGTTTAACTCTACTTCCATTGGCTTTAAAATATAATGAAAATCAGGAGCACCTGGGTGGCTCCTCAGTTAAGCGTCCGACTTCCACTCAGGTCACGATCTCATGGTTTGTAGGTTCAAGCCCTGCATCGGGCTCTGTGCTGACAGCTCAGAGTTTGGAACGTGCTTGAGATTCTGGGTCTCCCTCTCTTTTTGCCCCTCCCCTGCTTGTGCACTCTCTGTTTCTCTCTGTCTCTCTGTCTCGCTCTCAAAAATAAATAAACATTAAAAAAATTTAACATGATGAAACACAATCATCGCCATTACTATATGTTAAGGTCAAATTTACACACTACTTCTGTTTGATGTATAGGAGTGAGTTTCTTCTAAACATCACCATTAACTGAGATATAAAACATGGGAGGAGGAAAGAAGAGTGATATTGAGAATATTGATTTCATTTTGGATTCAAGTTGGAGATTCCTCTCAGCTAAGTGAAGAGGACAGATCAATAAAGGGATGGATCCAGAACTCAGGAACAGACTCGGACGAGGTAGAAAGATGTATCTACCAGACGAACTGCATCAGCTGGAAGATGGTGGTCAGATCTGGGATACAGATGAGGGTGCACAGAAGTTACACACATCTGGGAACAGATCTTTTTCAACCATCACATCCTAAAAGGATGACAGAGAGCAGTCAGCCAAGAAGGGAGGGTGGTTTTTGAGGTAGAAGCAGCACCAATGCTTAGGTGGCACCAAAGCCAAAGGATGGGAGACTTGAGAGTGTCTATTGAATATCAGAGAGGTGGAAATAAAATAAGAACTGGAAATTTTCCATTGCATTTGATAGTAAGAGGTCACTAGCAGCATTATTCTGATAAATTTAAGTGGATTAACAAAGGCAAAAAAGAGATTGGAATGGATTGAGAAAGGAATGCAGAGTTAAAAATTTTTTAATGTTCAAAAAGTAGACAAAGTTCCAGAGTGATCCATCAAGAACCAGGCAGTTTTACATGGAAAAACAGAGTTGAGAGAGGGCAGAGTTCACGTCTGAAGACCTGATCTTTTCTATGCTCCCAGATAAAGAAGTCAGCAGAAAATAGGTGGAGTGGATACATTGCAGTTCAAGGATTCAGAACATCCTGTCACTCAAGCATATATATGCAACAAAAGTCACTCTCAGCCCAGAGGCTGGAGGCAGAAAAACCCAAGGTTAAATTGCAATGTTCAATAGGCACAAAATCACCAGTGTTTGTTCTCTCCTAATTCAAGAAGAAACATTACTAAACCTAAAGATACCTCTAACGGTTGACCAAAAATTCTTCCAAAGGCTGACTGTTGGAATATGTTGCATAATATTTTGTAGACAGAAATTGTTTACAAGGAAGCATTACTTTAATAAAACTCTGTGCCAACCTAGACCATACTGGATACCATTTGTGATGAATCCCCTTCCTCTTATTTAAAATTCTGCACCATGTTTCTGCAAACTATGCTATTTCTTCCATCTTTTATTCTTCTAAGTTTTTAATTGTCACATCTTTTCATTAATCTTTCCTTGTCTCTTAGAGTTCTCATCACCAAGGTCTACAATAATGTCCCACTGGCTAAAATCCCTTCCTTTTATTTCTCATGCCAATAGTTATATTTATGTCATTGTTGCCCCCCCACACACACACATACACAATGATGTACACATTTAATGCTTTCCAAAACTCAATGAGGCAGTGTTGTTTGTTGAATTATTGCCTCCATCGCTGTCTTTTCTTCCAGCAGCCATCATAGAAGTATATCCCCAACCTCAGACTTGTAGTTGGACCATCTAACTTACCTTGATGAGTAAGTGTCCGTGTGCCAACTGTGACCAGAGGCTTTCAGAGCCCTGCATGTTCCAGCTCTCCAAGAGCTTCTTATGCTTTGGGCAGTGATGCCTTCTTCCTCTTATCTTCTCAAAGGAGATGGTAACTGTCATGGAGTCAAGCCCTCCCACTCTCACATAAGCCTGGAAAAGTCTAGATTACTTTGCTTGAGCTGAGATAGCAGGATTGTTTGTTGCTACAGCGAAATCTATATAATGGAAATAAGTATTTTAACAGGAAAAAAAAGCCTCAGAGTTTGCATGAATTAGTAAATCGCCATTTACTGTGTGACCAAATCTTAGATCTTATGAAGAGCAGACATATCCTTTTTACTTAACATCACAATGACATCTCAACTAAAGAAGGGTAATTCCTTGGAGAAGTCATTCCTAAATATACATGAAAAAAAGACCCATTTTCCTTCAAGGGGTTTCCTCTTTTCCAAAACCCAATAAGAACAAAAAAAGTCTCTCCATTTTTATTGTCCCACAAATACATTTATCTCATTGATGTCAATAATGTAAATGCTTTGCTTCTTCATGACTTTATGTATATGAAATACTTATTAATCCTTTCATTTTTACTAATACTTACTAATCCTTTATTTTTATAGCCTGAGACATAGTCCTTTCTAAATCAAGCTTAGAAATGCCTTCCTAAAATAAAACCAATAGCCTTGTTAAAAAATAGGAGATGTGGAGGTGAGAGTCATTATATCATATCGCTTAAAAAAAAGTCCTTGCAAAAACATTTTAAAAGTTGAGAAAATATGATATCGACAGGCTTCGAGGTACCAGCCCTTCTGAGACACTAAAGTGTCCTATGATCCTAAGATAAATATTATCAAATCTCATTCATTTATTCGTTTAGTGATCTAATCAATCAGCTGAGATTGCCTTAACAAAGCACCTTAGACTGGGTGGCTTAAACAGCAGAAATTCATTTTCTCACAATGCTGGAGGCTAGAGATCTAAATCTAACAGCATGCTCCTGTTCTGGTAAGAGCCCTCTTCTGGGTTGTAGATTGAAGATGTCTGTCTTTGTCCTCCCATGGCAGAGAGACACAGAGACAGAGAGAGAGAGAAAGGGTGGGGGGAGAGAGCAAGTTCTCTGGCATATCTTTTTTTTTTTTAATTTTTTCAATATATGAAATTTATTATCAAATTGGTTTCCATACAACACCCAGTGCTCATCCCAAAAGGTGTCCTCCTCAATACCCATCACCCACCCTCCTCTCCCTCCCACCCCCCATCAACCCTCAGTTTGTTCTCAGTTTTTAAGAGTCTCTTATGCTTTGGCTCTCTTCCACTCTAACCTCTTTTTTTTTTTTCCTTCCCCTCCCCCATGGGTTTCTGTTAAGTTTCTCAGGATCCACATAAGAGTGAAAACATATGGTATCTGTCTTTCTCTGTATGGCTTATTTCACTTAGCATCACATTCTCCAGTTCCATCCACGTTGCTACAAAGGGCCATATTTCATTCTTTCTCATTGCCACGTAGTACTCCATTGTGTATATAAATCACAATTTCTTTATCCATGCATCAGTTGATGGACATTTAGGCTCCTTCCATAATTTGGCTATTGTTGAGAGTGCTGCTATAAACATTGGGGTACAAGTGCCCCTATGCATCAGTACTCCTGTATCCCTTCGATAAATTCCTAGCAGTGCTATTGCTGGGTCATAGGGTAGGTCTTTTTTTAATTTTTTGAGGAAACTCCACACTGTTTTCCAGAGCAGCTGCACCAGTTTGCATTCCCACCAACAGTGCAAGAGGGTTCCCGTTTCTCCACATCCTCTCCAGCATCTATAGTCTCCTGATTTGTTCATTTTGGCCACTCTGACTGGCGTGAGGTGATATCTGAGTGTGGTTTTGATTTGTATTTCCCTGATGAGGAGTGACGTTGAGCATCTTTTCATGTGCCTGTTGGCCATCTGGATGTCTTCTTTAGAGAAGTGTCTATTCATGTTTTCTGCCCATTTCTTCACTGGGTTATTTGTTTTTCGGGTGTGGAGTTTGGTGAGCTCTTTATAGATTTTGGATACTAGCCCTTTCTCTGATATGTCATTTGCAAATATCTTTTCCCATTCCGTTGGTTGTCTGGCATCTCTTTGTAAAGGAGCATTAATCCCATCATGCAGTCCCCACCCTCATGACCTCATCCAAACCTGACTATCTCCCTAAGGCCCCACCTCCCAGTACCATCACACTGGGGGTTAAGGCTCCAACATTTATCTGAGGAAGAAATAATTCAGTGCTATCAGCGTATTGCTATCAGTATGTATTATTAGCATGGTAAGTATTGCTGTCAGTACACAGCAAACATGTATTCATCATCTCTGCACCAGATACTTTGCTCACACTGGGTGTATATTGGTGAACAAAAGAGAGAGAAAAGAGATAAAGATATTGATCATTTGGAAGGGAGGTTATGAAACTTTGAAGACAGAAGCTTCAACATATGTCTAATAAGAGTTTCCGTGAGATAAAATAGAAATAACGAAGGAAAAAATAATTCTTTTATTTTTTATTTTGTTTAAATCCAAGTTAGATATAGTGTAATAATGATTTCATGAGTAGAATTTAGTGATTCATCACTTACGTATAACACCCAGTGCTCATCTCAACAAGTGCCCTCCTTAATGTCTGTCACCCATTTAGCCCATTTCCTACCCACCTTCCCTCCAGCAACCCTCAGTTTGTTCTCTGTATTTAAGAGTCTCTTATGGTTTGCCTCCCTCTCTTTTCATTCTATTTTTCCTTTCCCCCATCTTAATCTGTTGTGTTTCTTAAATTCCACATATGAGTGAAATCATATAATATTTATCTTTCTCTGACTGACTTATTTCAGTTAGCATAATACACTCTAGTTCCAACCACATTGTTGCAAATAGCAAGATTTCATTCTTTTTGATTGCCGAGTAATACTCCATCATATATATATATATATATATATATATATATATATATATATACACACACACACACCACATCTTCTTTATCCATTCATCCTTTGGTGGACATTTGGGCTCTTTCCATACTTTGGCTATTGTCAGTGGCGCTGCTGTAAACATTGGGGTGCATGTGCCCCTTTGAATCAGAATTTTGTATTCTTTGGGTAAATAGTAGTGCAGTTACTGGATGGTAGGGTAGTTCTATTTTTAACTTTTTGAGGAGCCTCCATACTGTTTTCCACAGTGGCTGCACCAGTTTGCATTCCCACCAGCAGTGCCAGAGGGTTCCCCTTTCTCCGCACCCTCGCCAACATCTATTGTTTCCTGAGTTGTTAATTTTAGCCACTCTGACAGGTGTGAGGTGGTGAAAAGAGGGTGATGTGGTACTCCTGATTCCACCAATAACAGATTAACATAATTTCCCTGGTGAATCTCATTGAGGAAAACTAGCAGAGCAAGAGAATACACCTTAGAAAGTCATCTTGAAGGCAGAAGACTAATAAAACAGTAAATAATGAGGTCAAGGGAGAAGTTCTGGGATTCTGAGAATGAACTCTGCATTCTGAAATGCTTTTCTCTGGGGATGTTTGACACTGACAGAGCAGGACTTTTGACAGGCTCTCAGATTCTTGGAAGCAGTGCTCAGAATCTAGATACTGGTGAGGCCAGGAGCGTGACCCTCTTACCATATGCAGTCCTCTTACCAGCATTGCATGCTGGAAGCAAAGATAAATTAGATGTAAATCAGCATTTGCTCACCTTTCACACAAATAAATACAGTTTTGACCATCCCAGAAATTCTCCCTGTCTTATTTCGGTTGGAAAGCACTGCTCTGTATGCAAAACAAAACAGTACACAACACAACAACAACAACAACAACAACAACAACAAAAACCCAAGTATATGCCAAAATGAGTACTTGAAGAAGAAATTTGCTATACGCCAAACCATGAATAAACGAATGGTTACAGACCGAGATAGAGTACGAAGGAGCTTCTGGGATAATTTTCGATTTAGATACTGGTTACAAGGTATTTCCCTTGACAAAATTCATAAATCTATGCGTTTATGTCTTGTTCATTTTTATACATATGTACGTTATAACAAAATGGTTTAAAAATGCAGTGCCCCAATCCTAACTCCGTTCTTTTTATATTGCATACCCAATAATGTGTGGTTTTCTTCCTTAACCACGCATTTTCCTTGTACTTGCTTGATAACACTTATTTGTTAAAAACACACACACACAAATTCCCTGTAAGGAAATGTGCCCAGACAACTCGGTTATACTTTGAGCAGTTTTGTGTCTATTGCACTTTCACAAAAACTGACCTGGAAAATGAATTAAATGTTTTCTGTTGTGGTCCTTCCCACCACAGTTCTTCACCAGACAGCACCGATGGCTTCATTCATCGCCCTCCACCATGTGGTCGGAACTTCCCATGTATTGTTTTATTAAATCCTCCTGTGAAAGGAGTGGTATTCCCATTTTGGAAATAGAAGTACAGAGGTTGAGAAATAGCACCATGTCCTCAAAATTGTATGTGACAAACTCAGAATCAGAAATCAAGACCAACTAATTTCAAGTTCCTGGTCTTTCTACACAGTCTCCTGCGGTCCCCTTGTAACAGAGGCAGAGACTAGTACTTTTCCTGGCAGGTGTGCAAAATTATTAAATCTACCGGAAATGAGATGACAGAGGAGTCACATGAGGGTGGGCGTATCAGAGATGGCACACGTTCTCCATGAAGTGGCTGAGATTATAGCTTATCAGAGTCATCTGATGGCATCTGAAAAGTCATATAATGAGACCACTTTGAATTCCCTTTGAAATCACCTTCAGAGTCTGAAGACTTGGCTTCTCATGAGCTAGCGCTCCTTTTGACAACTCTCTGTATTAGAAAAACTTTTCTTATGTTAAGGCTAAATACATTTTTTTCTCTGTGCATTATGCCCAATTGTTCCAATTCTTTCTGTTATGGGCATATTAAAAAAAAAAAAAAGACTTGAGAGAACATCAAAAATTCAAAACCACGTTTTAAAAAATCTCTTGAATTTGCTCTCTTCTTGTTTCCTCCAATGACTTTTAATATGACCTGAGTTTTGAGTCACTTCATTGTCCTGATTGTTGCCCCCTGACTTCTTCAATTTGTTTATATCTCCTTCTACAGGATTTTCTGCTAGGTGCTTCCTAAAATGCAAAGTAGAACAGGAATACTTGATGTGTCTTTTTGCAAGCCTCAAGTTCCTTTCATTACACCAGTGATTTCCAAAATAGAATAGAAAAGGGACAGGCTTGAGTGACAAGAGTGAACATGGTGGCTGGGTGGGTGTGGTGTTAAGGGCGTGAAAAGAGAAAAAAACCAACGCTGACTCCATTTTGTTAAAGTCCATGTACATCAACGATGCTCATAATCTCGTTTTCCTCCCCCCTCCTTAAATAGGAGTAAGTCTGGTCTTATTTTCACCTACCTCTGTTTTTTTTTTTTTTCTTCTTCCTGATGATTAAACCCTATCTTCCCTACTAGAGTTTCGATATTTCCCTAATTTTCAGAATAAACCAAACTAGAGGAAGGAAATACTTAAGCAAATATAAGACTTAGAAGTAAGTCACTTCCCCACACATGCAGAATGCAGGTCGATTTAAACCCCCTCTTAAGGGCAGATCTTCCATGTTTCTGAGCCAAACCCCTGTCTGGCCAACTAGGGAGGCCCAGGACTCACAGCTCGCTCTCACCTGGAGCCAGGGCACGCTCCAGGCCACACTTTTCATCTTCATTTTCTCCATTCAGGTAACGGGGCTCTTGCTCCCTAAGATCTGGAGCTTATGTCCACATACAAGTCTTTGTCTTTGTTTCAGGCTTGTTTTTCCAGCACGTTCTTTTTTATAGCCTGCTCTGGATTTCCGAGCTCTAGGAAGACAACCACGTTTTGGCCAGGTCCACAGCCCTGGAACTGAAACACTGAGTGCAGCTCTCCTCCCAGGACAGAAAACTCATTACCTAGTTGTCCTGGGTCCCCAAAACTACCTTTCTGAGTTCTGAATATCTTCTGATTGCCTTTTCATGGATCGTTCACCCCTCTGGGAACATCTTGATATGTTTTCACTTACGAATGCTGATCATAAGCATGGGGTAGAATACTCTGGCGACATAGTCCATTTGCAGCCAAGCCTTATCTACTTTGTCAGTCCTTCCCTAAGAGCTGAGGCTTTGGTCCCAACCTTGTGGTGTTTCATCTCTCTGTGACTGCACAGTCATGCCCTGTCAGTTCACTCTGAGATGTGATGGGTGTCATCTACAAGCTGTCCTCTTCCTGGGATAGGATATCAGACACATAAAATATCTCTGAATTATTTTTTTTTAAAGCCTGAAGTGTTATTCTGAGCATATTACCAAGAAAAAATATACCATGATAAGAATCAATAATGGCATGCCTTACCTGTCTGCACTTACCTTAAAGGAGACCAACTTTGTACACAGCTGCAGTAAAGAATGTGTGTTTGCAAAATAGTTCATCTTAAATTTCTGTACATTTGAATTCCATTATCATGCATTCTGAAAAAATGAAAAAGCGTACTGTCTCCCATCTCTTCCAAAACACATCTATTGATTAGTCCAAAAGCTTCATTGGAACCCTCAGACACTGCTGGTGGGAATGGACACAGTGCAGCTGCTTTGGAAGATGATTTGGCAGTGTCTCCAACAGCTAAACCCAGAATTACCATATGATCCAGCAATTCTACTTCCGTGAAACACATGTTTACACACAAAAAAACCTTGTATATAAGTATCCACAGCAGCATTATTTATAATAGCTAAAAGCAGAGGCAATGCAAACATCTGTCAACCGGTGAATGAATGAGTGAATGAATGAATTAGTGAATGAATGAATGAATGAATGAGTGAAGGAAGGAAATATGCCCTATCCATGCCATGGAATATTACTCATCTAAAAAGGAATACATTATTGCCACATGCTACAACATGGATAAGCCTTGAGAACATCATGGTACGTGAAAGAAGCCAGATCCCCCCCCCCCAAAAAAAGAACCAATATTGTAGGGGTCTGTTTATATGAAATGTGCATAATAAGCGAATTTACAGAAACACAAAGCATATTAATTTTCATCTAGGGAGAGGGGTGTAGGAGGGATGGGAGGGAAGACTAATAGTGTCGCTTTGGGTTTATGAAAATATTCTGGGATTAGTGGTGATGATTGTAAAACCTTGTAAATATACTAAAAACCACTGAATTTTATACTTTAAAAAGGTGAAGTATATTTTGAAAAAAACATCAAACAGAATAGGAACAGGGTGCAATGCAGTAAATGGAGTATTTGGAAATATCATAAAGAAATTCACTAGATTAGAGAGTTTGAAAGATCCCATACAAATTGAACCCTAAAGCCTTAAATCACAATGTACTAGACTTCTGTGATTTTTCTTTTCTTTTCTTTTCTTTTCTTTTCTTTTCTTTTCTTTTCTTTTCTTTTCTTTTCTCTTCTCTTCTCTTCTCTTCTCTTCTCTTCTCTTCTCTTCTCTTTTCTTTTCTTTTCTTTTCTTTTCTTTTCTTTTCTTTTCTTTTCTTTAGGATCATATTATTTCCTGAAACCTAAAAGTAGTTGCAGCTTCCTAGGGATTTCTGGAGTATTTCAGAACTCCCTCATTTGATATATAATTTTAAAATGTCAAGACAACTGCGGTTACATTTATTCCTGCTGTATTTTTTCTTGCTGGATTTGAATTAGCATTTCAATCTATAGGAATAAAATTATCTAAATTCATCTGTTTTCAGGGTGAAAACAAATAAAAGCTCAAAACGTAACCTCATCCCCTTATCCTAAAGGTAGAGACAGACCCTGAGGTCTGAATACGTTAGTGAGGCTTCTGCCCAGTGGTATAAAGTTAGCTTGTGGAATAAATGAGACTATGTGGTAAGAAGTTTCTCATTGAATCATCATGAATTATTAATTTGTCCATCAGAGTGGAGGGAATCTCTCCTATCTTTTGGAATGTAGACATTTCCTAAGTGTCCTTATCCTAACTGTTAATTAAATATAATAGTTAGTCCAGATATACCAGGATGGGGTGCGGGTGCACACTCCAGCCGTTGTCTCCCTCTGACATGTCCTGTGACGTTCTCCCCTCAGTCATTCTCTTGCCCATATTGGCCCTTGTTTGTTTGTTTGTTTGTTTAAATTCAAGTTAGTTAACATACACTGTAATATTGGTTTCAGGAGTAGAACCCAGTGACTCATGTCTTACATGCAACACCCAGCGCTTATCCCAATAAGTGCGCTCCTTCATTATCTGAAGAATTTTTTTTTAATTTGTAAGTTTTTTTCCAAATTGTGTTTCTCTCTCACTAGGACATAAGTTCCCTTAGAGTGAGGATGTCCCCTCTTCACCTCTCTACCCCCAGCACTTAGAACCGTGCCTGACACATTTCAGACCTTAATATACGTGTATTGAATAACCCGAATGAACTAGTCACTCTTATGAACAGAAGGCTAAAGATTGAGATTTTTAAAACTTATATTTTGACCAAGGATGCTTATTTTGTGTTATAAATTGACTTGTTTCCACATCAAAGGACAAGAAAAAACAAGGTACTTAGGTTAAGATTCAGGAAATTTCTGTTGGTCAGACTCCAAAATCACTAAAACCAGAAGTGGCTACTTAGAACCATGATGGACTCTCTATCTGTGCAAATGTTCATGTATAAATCAGAAATCTACCAGTATGCTTCTTGGTAGCTGATAAGATGATGTTTTCAAAGTCCTGTGACGTCCTGTTCACTTGGTATATGTAGTTTGATTCTTTCCCATTAATGTGATAGACAATGAAGCTATTAGTTGCGCAAATCGAGCTTGATGATTTCAAACAAGAGTAAACCAAAAGTCACCTTATTAAAGCATTCTGTTATTCTCAGGGTTTTCCATAATGCATAGATGTCAGAATGCTAATTAGAGCTACTGTTTTCTTACTTTTAGTTGTCACAGCCATGGCAATTTCACCGCTTACATGAGAGCAGCAGGCTGTACAATCTTTCTGTCAATTGTTTTTACAATTAGTGACAAATTGGATTATTTTTTGGCTGGAATTAATTTGTTCCCTAATCTGTTCCAACTGGACATGTTTTTATATAAATATCCAGCATCAATTATGTATTAGAAACAGATTGTTTTGCCCTGCAAACTTAGCCCTGAAATATCCCTTCAAAAATTGAGGTGCTGATTAAAACCTCAATATTGACCATAAATTGTGACGTGAATTAATTGAGGAGTACCAGGAATCTCTCTTCCAAAAAAGCATCCTGGCAATCTGCTGATGTTGGTGATTCTTAAGAAATAATGTTTTCCAGGGCCTCCTGGGTGGCTCAGTTGGTTAACTGTCAACTCTTGGTTTCTGCTAAGGTCATGATCTCACAGTTTGTGAGTTTGAGCCCTGTGCTGGGCCCTATGCTGACAGCATGGAGCCTGCTTGGGATTCTGTCTCACCTCCCTTGTTTATACGCTCTATCTCTCAAAAATAAAGAAATAAATTTTTTTAAATGATGATAATATTTTCCATATGATGTTTTTTAAATGCAAAATTTCCAGAAGAGGTTGCATCTTGGTATAAAGGAGTAGCTTATAGAACATTTAACTGAAATGAGAGTTTCAGGTTGCAAGAATCATTGCATAATGGTAGGAAAGATTGTCACTGTGAGTTTAGAAGTAGAAACACTGATACTACAATATTAGTTTGCTAGAGCTTTCAAAACAAAGTCCTCAAACTGGTAGCTTAAAAACCAGAAATCTATTGTCTCACAGTCCTGAAGACTAAAAGTCCAAAATCAAGGTATTGGCAGGATTGGCTATTTCTGAGGCCTTTAATGGAAGAATGTGTTCTGAGCCCCTCTCTCTGGCTCGTAGATGCCCATCTTTTGTCCTTGCCTCTCTATATCGTCTACTCTGTGTGTGTGTCTTTCTCCAAAGTTCTCCTTTCTATAAGGACATCGGTCCTATTGGATTAGGGACCTACCTAATCCAGTATGACCTAATTTTAACTAACTGCATCTATAGTAATCCTATTTCCAAATGAAGTCACATTCTGAGTTGGTAGAGGTTAAGGATTCAATATATGAATTTATGAATTGTGGGGATACACAACTTGATCCATAACAAGTACTACTAATAATAATCTTTTATACGTTTAATAGTATGTTTGATCCTTTATGAGGTAGCTAATACCATTCCCATTTTGCAGATGAGGCTGAAAGAGTGATTTGCTAGCGTTTGTTACCTACTGGGATTAGAGTTAGTTCTGACCCCAAACTCATTGCTGGCTTTCCATTATTCCACTGGGTGCTTGTACTGAACTTGAGTAGGGCAACCATTTTGACCAGGGCCCACTCTTGAACAACTCAAATACAATCTAAAAACAAAATGGTAAGTCCATGATATATTGGATTATTTACTTTTAGAATTGTCATTTCTCTGTTTCTCTGTAACTGCTCCAAAATGTATAGAGGCTTAAAACAGCAACCATCTTATTATATCTCATGATTTGAAAGGCACTCAGAGGGCTGATTAGTCTGTTCCCCATGACATCCACCCAGGTTCACTTAATAGTATTTAGCTGACAGTTGGTCTGGTCCTGAGGATCTGTGAAGTTTTCATCTGCAGGTCTAGGATCTGAATGGGGACAACTGTACGTATGAGCTCAGACCTGAATGGGGACAACTGTACGTATGAGCTCAGACCTTTGCCTTCTAGTCTCCATGGTTCTGTTTAGTGTAGCAGGTAGTTGGACTTCTTCCACGATGACTCAGGCTCCCAGAGTGAGTATTCTAAGAGATGGAGCAGAAGCCATAGGACTTGTGCCTTAGTCTCAAAAGTCATACAGCCTGACTTAGGCTACATTCAAGTTGTCAAAAGTGACCAGCTCAGAATTAAGGAGGGAGAGTTACAGAACTTCTTGGATGTGTATAAAGTTTACTTGGGAGCCATGTTTGAAGCCTTCCTATTAAAAAGCCAGAAGCATCTGGGGTTCCTGGGTGGCTCAGTCAGTTAAGCATCTGACTCTTGATTTTGGCTGGGGTCATGACTTCATGGTTCTTGAGATCAAACCCTGAGTCAGGTCCTAACAGCATGGAATCTTCTTGGGATTCTCTCTCTCCCTTTCTCTGTTCTTCCCCTACTTGTGCTCTATCTCAAAATAAACCTAAAAAAAAAAAAATAAAGATTTTTTTAAAAAGCTAGAAGCATCTTAAAAACCACCTACTTCAGTTTTCAATCTTATTAAATACCAGCAAATGAAAGTTTTGATAGTCTTGAATAGTAGCACAAATGTCACTACATTAAATTAAAATAATAATTATTTGTTAATGAATTCAGTGATATTTCTCTTGATCTTCGATTCTAGTGCCTATAATGATAGAATTAAGAAATAAGTGTTTATACATTCAGTTATTTTTATTTTAATGAATGAAAACTGATCTTAGTTATTAGATTGCAGCCTTAAGGAACCCAGAATGCCAACCATCTTCTGAAAGCATAGAAGAAAAAATGATGAATTATTTAAATTCCCAAATTTTGGTTTTCAGATATCAGAGGCCCTGAGAGATTATATGACTCATCCAAGATCATCTCTAGTCTGGAGAATAGACCTCATAACTCCAAGATTGACTCTTCATCAAATTATGCTGCTCTCTGCTACTTCCCTAGTAAATTTTGCAGTAACATAATGTAATATAGTGGTTATGTATGGAGACAGGAGCCCAAGCACTTTGGTTTATCATCCTAGCTGTGATTATTGGAAAGTTACCTTATCTCTCCGTGCCTCAGTTTGTTCATTATTATATAAGGTGAATATTAGTCATATTTTAAAGGAGAGGTGAACATTTAAAGTTAGTACTTGAAAAGATCTTAAAGCAATGCCCAGGACATGCTAGGTGCTATATAAATATTTACTGTCATTATTAAACACTCACAAAAATACATAAATAATCATTGACACACTTTAATAAAAGCATCTTTCTTTTCTCCTTTATTTGATCTTAGAAAAAGCTTATAAGTTACTTAATAATTATATACAACTTCAGTATGAAATGTATATATGTATATGTATATATATGTATATGTGTGGAATATACATTTTTACATATGTATATATATGTATATGTGTGGAATAAACATCAGTGGTGTTTTATCCGTAAGTATATTTCAAATTCGAGATTAAGCCCTAATTTCCTCAGTTTGCATTTAAGTGGAAACTTGCATATCTAAATCTATTCCTTGATTTTCATGGTTATACTGAAATGCATAATATCTTGAGTAATTGGTAGGATGTGTGTTCCAGTGGGAGCATCAGTGAGAGGAAAGACATTCTACGTGTGGCATATATTGAGAGATGCCTGACAAAGCAAGTGATGCTTCAGTATATGATGATGCGCCCTGTGCCACACTAGCGTCTAACACATGTGCTGACCGAGATTGCAGACTGGTACGGTGTTGCTAGAACGGTGTTGTATGAATGTTTTGTCTTTCTGCAACTCATGCTATGGAAACGAAAATTATTGAACTCTCAAAGCCAACTGTTGAGTGAAATAATTGCCAAGAAACCGGAGCTGTGGGGAGAGCAGCAGTTCATTAAGACACGTCTTGCAGACTGAGAAAGCATGGGTGCAGTGGTCGAGGATTTACACAGCCAGATAGTAGAATCTGTAGGCCAGAATCACTTTCTGCCCCTCCAGGGAGTGGGATCCCCAGTGCTCAATGAGGAAGAGAGAACCATTAACTATCACCCACTGTTGTGTGTGGCCCAAGTGGGCCAGCTCCTCCCTGAAGCTGGTTGCGTTCCCCACTGGGTAGGAAGGGTCCATCTGCATTACAGGGACACATTATCTTTACATCTGTGTTGGCTCTCGAAAGTATGCAGGTCTGTCAGTGAAGAAATAATTTCCATCTAAAGCCCTTCAAGGTCTTCCCATTGGCCTGCACGACTTCAGTCTTAGCCTCTCCAGTCATACCTTGACCCCATCTCTGTCTCCTCACTTGGACCCGCCGCAGCCACACTGGGCTCTGTTCCTTCAAATATCCCGTGTCCTCCTCGTTCTCCGTCTTTACACATCCTAGGCCTTTTGCCTGGAGCGCTCTTCCCATCCAGTGTCCATGACGCAAATTCTCATGCATTTTTTACGGCTGAGCCTGCTTCTTCGGGAGGCCTTCCCTACGTTCCAAAATTAGGTAAATCCCCTGTTGCACATTCTTGTGGTTCCGCTATACTCGACAACTTCTTGTTGAGCCTGCATCTTTTAACTGACTCTCCTAGCTACATGAGGACATAAACTGTACCTCTATGTTCAATGTCATGAACTAAGCGCCCAGCCCACTGTGTGCAGAGATTCAAGCCATTGGCTGCCAAAAAAAAGAAAAAAGAAAAAAAAAAAAAAAAAAGAAATGGTTTGCAGTTAAAAAAAAAAATTCTACTGAAATCTATCATAATTTATGTAAAAACGAATGAAGTCAAATACTCACCTTAAAGGTGACTTAGTTGCTTCTGAGATCAGAAACTGTGCGATTTGTTCGCTATTCATTCAATGCTGATGCGTTCACTGCACATTCAATACGTAGTTGTGCAAGAAGAGGAGGCTGAATGACAGTGCTCAATACATTAGAAGTCTTACAGTGTTAAAAGGATGAATTGTTATCTAACACAGGAGATTCCTACTAATAAATATATACACTAAAATACACGAGTAAGGCAAAATTCTCTCTCATCCCTTGACACAGGGTAACTAAAGACTACTGGTAATAATTGTATTTCCTTCAAGTCATTTTTCTCTGTGAATAAGCATTTGTTTTTTTCTTCACTCCCTCCTTTCCTCCCCTCATCCTCCTTCCTTCCTTCCTTTCTTTTTCTATCTTTCTTTCTTCCTTCTTTCCTTTGTTTCCTTCCTTCCTTTTGTTTCATTGCTTTCCTTCCTTTGTTTTCTTTCTTTCTTTCTTTCTTTCTTTCTTTCTTTCTTTCTTTCTCTCTCTCTCTCTCTCTCTCTCTTTCTTTCTTTCTTTCTAATTCTATCTCTTTCTTCTTTCTTTTTTTCAGCTAAGATAATAGCATATATAATTTTACAACCTTTATCAATTCACATTATATTACGAACACTTCTTTTTTGTTACAACACCTTAATTATTGGAAAAAATTTCAGGTTGGAGAATAGTATTTTGTTTATATATTTTAAAAAATTTTTTTACATTTATTTATTTTTGAGAGAGAGACAAACAGAGCACAAGTTGGGGAGGGGCAGAGAGAGAAGGAGACACAGAATCTGAAGCAGGCTCCAGGCTCGGAGCTGTCAGCACAGAGTGCGTTGTGGGGCTGGAACCCACAAATCGCGAGATCATGACCTGAGCCGAAGATGGACACTTAAACAACTGAGGCACCCAGGCACCTCTATTTTATTTATATTTTTAAAAGAGTATCTTTTAGAGATACATACTGAAATATTCACGGATGCAATGGTATGATGTCTGGGATTTGCTTAAAGGTGGAGGGCTAGGTGGATATCAATGAAGAAAGATTGGCCATAGATACTTAATGGTTCATTATACTACTTCCTGTAGTTTTCTCTATGTGTGTATTTTTTCATTAAAAAGCTTTAAGAAATCTTCATTTAAAAAAAAAAAAAAGATGAACTGGGTTGAAGATTCCAGTCTGCTCCCATCCCTATAACTATGACCACACACAAGTTGCTTAATTTCTCCAAGTCTCCATCTCTGTTTCTATGTGTTCCTACCTTGTGAAGCAGATGAGACTGGTTATTTCATATTTGAGGATTATATTAATCTAATAATTCCTGATAGATTTCTTTCATCTCTTTTTTCTGGATGTTGATAATTTGATGTATTGAGCTGTTCAAACTAAATGCATGAAAGTAAACCAGAAACCTGCCATCGTGTGATTTTCTATGGGCCGTAGTTTGCTGTAAGGCGGAACTTTCAGTCACTAGCATTTATATCCTGAATCACCGCAAGGCTCTCACTCAAAGCCCCTTTGCTTGTAAAGTGGAGTTCTAGAATCTGTTTTCTTGCCCATTGACATCAGGGTCCCAAAGAGATCTGTTGTTAACAAGAACATTAATTCATAATTGTGCAATGTAGTGATTACAGCGAGCTTACAATTAAGTCCTTAACATTGAAAAGTATGCTATGTAAGATTATGAACAATATTATGAGTATGTCAGTATCATTTGTCAGTGTGATGCTCAACATATAATTTGGGTTTGAAATAAGAATATCAGGTTACCACACACGTAAATCATTTGCTATAAAGTTGTGACTTTTACTGTGATATTTGATATTTTGTGGTATTTGAAGTTAAATTCTTTACAGCATGAAAAGAGTCAAGAGTAAACAGTAAGGGCCAGGGTTTGTCAATATTTGTTCCAGACAAAACCACATCATCAACATCAGAGTCACACAGAGTGCTTAATAAAATTTCAAACCTCTCCATTTCCCCCCAAAAGTATTAGACAAGAACCCCTCTGTAGATACTAGGGAGCTATATTTATACAAACCCTCCTCATGGATCTTACAAAAAACAAAGTTTTGAAATTCACTGTCATAAAATTTGGCTGTGGACAGTATTTAAGAGCATAAGCATACAGATTGTATTTTACACCATGATTCATATGGCCGCATTTCTAAAGCACTGTAAATAACTAAAATAGTTTTATTAGTGATTCTGAACTCAAAATATTCTTTTGAAGAGATTTGCTTCTGTGGCAGAAGCAGTGTAGACATTTGTCTGGGCAAGGGGATGGTGCTAGGGACAGGGGCTTTCACTGGAGGGACTGGGGGACAGTTAGTAGGAGGACACAGGAGGGACTGGGGGACAGTTAGTAGGAAGACACGGGAGGGACTGGGGGACAGTTAGTAGGAGGATAATGAAGAGGCAAAGTGCACAGCAGAGTTTGCTGCTTCTGAGAGCCCCCAAGTTTAAAGTGGAATTAAGCGTTTTGGAATATTTAGCCTATAGTTGTTAAAATGCTGCCTTAACACAATTACACAATCACTGGACTGTGAGAGACCTCAGAACTCACCAAGTTCAACCCTTTATTGTTTTCGAATCAGCATCACAGCCTTGTTAGATTAAAGTATATCTGTTCAGATATTGAAAATTTGCCCAATTCAGCTCCATGTCCATAGTTTAGTGTATTTTATACAAGTATAAGGGGAGAGGGAGAGAGAGAGAGGAAGGGAGAGAAGACGGAGGGAGAGAGGAGGAAAGGGAGAGGAGGGGGAGAGGGAAGGAGAAGGAGGGAAAGGGAGGGAAAGAGAGGGAGGAAGGAAGGAAGGGAGAGGGAGGGAGAGAGAAGGAGGAAAGAAGAGGGAGGAGGGAGAAGGAGGGAGGGGGAAGGAAGGTAATGGAGGGAGGGGGGAAGGGGAAATAAAGAGACAGGGAGGGAGAAGGGAGGGAGGAAGAGAGAGGTTGAAAGAGGAAAGAGAGGGAGGAGGAAGATGGAGGGAGGGAGGAGGGAGAAAGGGAAGGAGGAGGGGGAGGGAAGGAGGGAGGAAGGAGAGAGAGAGGAAGGAAGGGAGGAGGGAGAGACATAGAGGAAGGGGGAGGGAGGGAGAGAGATGAGAAGGAGGGAGAAAGGGGAGCAAGGCAGGCCTAATTTTCTTTGGGTGTTGCTATCTATAAAAT
The DNA here is from genome assembly GCF_024362965.1 of Panthera pardus. Classification (NCBI taxonomy): domain Eukaryota; kingdom Metazoa; phylum Chordata; class Mammalia; order Carnivora; family Felidae; genus Panthera; species Panthera pardus. Next base: position 111,429,905 of record NW_026526677.1, on the reverse strand, counting down.
CCTTTCTCTGCTTTGTAAATGCATATAGAAAATGATGAATTTTATAGAAAACCGGGAGTCACATCTGGCAAGCTATTTTTGATTTACTGAGCTAGGAATAGCGGCAAAAGCACTTCCTCTTACAGACTTGTGTAATCAATCATTTGTTGCTTTCCCTCGCGCATCAGCATGACTTTTACATTACTAAGCTTTTTCCCCCATTTTCCAGCATTAAAGGAGGTCACAGAGAAATTCAGTTCAATTTTAAATTCAATAAAATGAAGGATATATTTATTGAGCAATACTTTTCTGCTGACCTGCTCCTTGGTGCTTTAGCCAAGCCCAAGGCATCAACCCCCACAAGCTTCTGGTTTTACATGGAGTCAACCCCTACCCAGCAACGTAAGAAATGATGGAATAACAGAATAGACTGCTCTAGAATTCAGGCTGAAGGGAACCAGTTCAAGAGTTCAGAGTTGGGAGGGCCACTCAGTATTAGTAGGAAGATCCAGAGGAAGCTTCCTGGCAGAGACGGACTTATGAGCTGACTTAAGAGTTGATAGGCATTCAATAATTCTCCACCGTTTCCAGGGCAAAAAAGAAAAAAAAAGAGTTTGAAAATTGACATGGACGCACATGTGCTGGGAACACTGAGGTGTAGCTCATTAGTTAGAGAAGCCTTGAACACTGGTTTTCCAATGTGCCAGCTCCCCAGGAGGTATGTGAGCCTGTGAACAGCAGGACTAGGAGAAGGGACAAGGAGGATAAACCTAACGTGAGCTCTCAGTCTTGACCTTGCAGTAGCCAACACCATTATGTGAAAACTGTACTTGCATTCTTTGAGATTTGGTTTCTTTATAACGTTGGGAATAAGGGACCCTTTCTGGGAAGTCAGTAGTGACGATGTAGAGAGATTGATGCATTGTGAAGCATTTAATAAGCAGTAAAAAAAAATAGGAACTTTCTTGGAGCCAAGTGTATACTCTGCCCATAATAATGGCTGAATATGTGTGATGTGGTTGATAGGGGGACAATACTGTGGGTAGTGGGACATCGTTACATATTTTTTTCAAACATGGTAGGTACTTGAAAACCATGAAAATGGGTAACATTATGCAAAGGGAATAAGGAGATAGAAAATCAGACTAAGGATAGAACCTATCACATTTATACAGTGGGGAGAGGAAGAGAACCTCACCAAGAAAGCAGAGAGTAAGTGCTCAGAAGTATAGAACCATATGCCCCAAAGGGCAAAGGAATATTGAAAGCCAAGGAATAGAAAATACCAGAGAATGCAGAGTCATCAACAGAATCTAATGTTAGAGGAACCTGAAATGATAAATCGTGAAGAATTTCCATTGGTTGGAGACCATCGCTGAGCATTGTAAGTACAGCCTAATGTGCCTCGCTGGGGATACCAGTCAAACTACAGGAGGCCGAGGAGGTGGAGACACTGAGTCGCCATTGCCCTTGTAGACTCTGGCTGGCACTGGAAGAAGAGATAGGGCAGGCTATTGAGAAGGGAAGCTGTGTTCAAGGTGGTCTGAGAGCCAGGAGGTTGAAACAGAGGTGTGAACCAAAAACACATCCTCATGGAGTTCCTGGGAAGCTCAGTGGGTTGACTGTCTGACTTTGGCTCAGGTCATGATCTCACAGTTTTGTGAGTTCGACCCCCACGTTGGGCTCTGCGCGGACAGCTTGGAGCCTGCTTGGGATTCTCTCTCCCCATCTCTTTCTGCCCCTCCTCTGCTCTCCCTCAAAATAAATACATAAACTTAAAAAACAAAAACAAAGGCAGGTCTTCATGGACAGAACTGAGAATGTTTATAGTGAGTGGCATGGAGAGTGAACTGGAATATTTACAATCTGCATTAAGTGCCGTGGTGGGAAGAGTGTAGGGTCTTTACCACCAATCGCAGGAAACGGCAGAGTTTTCTGGATAAGTCGTGGCAAGGGGAGCACACAGGAAGAAGAATGGAGAGGAAGAGAGCGAGGGAGCACATGTTCTGTGCTGGAATAGGTCTCAGCATAAAGCATGCAGTAGACACAGAGATCAGTTGTAAGTATAAACTCTGTGAAAATCATTTAGTGCCTACATCATGTCCACAGCAAAATCAAGAAACAGAAAGGGAGAAAGGGAGGTATTTAAGTTTCAATGAGTACTAAATTTTGTTTTAATGTTTCAACATAATTTTTTTTCCTTGTGACTCAACTCAGGTAATAAAACAAACACAGCCATCCAGGGAATAATTATGATAGCGTTGCTTTGGGAAAAAATAAGTTTGGGCACAGTGCCCATCCAGTAATATATTATCTAGAAGAAGTTACAAAGGGCTTGAAACCTACAAGAAATCTGTAGTCTCAATACCAAAACACACACACACACACACACACACACACACACACACACACTCCTAAAATGAAACAAGGAAGAGACCAAAGTAAAATAGACATCACATCTGTAACATCTGTCATACAAATTGCAAAACAACACTTCTGACCCTCCGTTTTCATTAACGGCCCAACTTCCTTTTTCAGAAGCAGTTCTGACATGGGACCTCAGGCAGGATTCCACTTGGTTTATCACAGCTGGTCCTCCATTCACTAACTTATATTCAAATTTCCTCACTTCCTGGCGTACCACGTTTTGCATTATGTTGATGTTCTCTCAGAAATAGTTGTTTTCCTAGATTCTAATGATGTCTATGCCAGCAGCTGTAAGCTTACTGAGAATACAGCAAATGTGTGTGCATAGTACACAATTCTTCCAATTAGGATTGCTGCTTCATTGGCAAGATCACTGTCAAGTAGTGTGACCACTGTGTTCCTTTTGAATCTGAATTCCATGTGAATGTAGATATTTAGGAGCTTATTAGAGAATTGTCATGGGAGTTGAAAGAGAAAATAGTTTCTGTGTTTGAGGGAAGCAAATCCGTCTGGATTGTAACGTCCTTTCCTTAAACTACTCGAATGGTGGAGCAAAGTAGTTAAGTGTGCCAGATAAGAATTGTAGCATCTTGGCAAGCTGTGTGATCTTAGACAAGATTCTAAAGCCATCTGAGCCTTGGTCTTTCTATATGGAAAATGGGGATAAAGTACGTATCTCATATACTTCACTTACAGCTTAAGTGAACTGGTAGATGTCAATCACTCAACATGGTGACTGCGAGATCGTAACTTCTCAATGAAATGTAGCTACTCTAATTATCCATTCCAGGACAGGTAAGAAGTTCCAGCTTTCCTGATTCAATGCTGCACATTATAGACTCAGTCAATGTTGTCAGATTTAAAATTTTCCCGGTTACAATTTATTTCAGTGGGTGTGAATACTGGCTTGGAACGAAACATACGTTGTTGGAACTTATGTGCCCATGTTCTGTGCCTGGATTCCGAATCCCTTATTCCGTCAGAGACATACAACTTGTGTTTCTCTTCTTCCTTCCATACTGACTCCTCTATTGGGCCTCTGCGGATATGATGGGGGTCAGGTCTCAGTAGTCAGACGTGATGACAGTTATCAGTCAACCTGTGATAGGATGTTATATTTGTTTCATGCAGCTAGCCAGATGTGCTGACCATGTTACCCCTGGGATTTTCTGGTGAACGCTCTCCCAGTGCGTAGACATTTACCACCTTGGCTACCCTCGGTAGTTGTCTCCAAACTCTACGTGTGCAAATTCTCCACTGCCCCCCACCTCACACACACACACACCACCACCACCACTACAGACTGCTACCACTCCCACTGTGGCGAGAGAAGAAAAGCAGAAATCCAAGCAGCTTAGGATAAAGGTTCTCATTTGCCCATCCATAAATGGGATGAAAATCTGCATCATATACTGACACAGATCCCATTCAAGCCATCCAGAAAGACCAGCCCCCACAAGTTAATGCAAAATTTGGCAGTTTCTCAGGAGGGCTTCCTGTCATGTCTCATGAACCTGGGGCCATTCCCATCATCACAAAGAAATCAGGAAGACTAAGAAGCCATTTTCCATGTGCACCAGAGAGGGGGAACCCACTTGATGCCCCATTCTAATATAAACAAGAACAGGTGTTTATCTATGACGTGGATCCCAGATTTCTTTCTTCTGTAAGTTTTTGTTGGCACTTTCTTACCTAAAACTATGAAGAGATCTAAATGGGGACTTAAAAACTCTATATTTAAATGAAGATAAAAGAGTTACTAAATGGATCCCAAGTCAGAATGTCACTTAATGGAGTCATTGTCTGGGGACTAATGTGCTTCTTTTCTCTCTCAACTGAGTTTTCCCAAGACTGCTTAACTTCAAGAATTTAAGAATGTTTATTTTTGTGAAACCCAATGTCACAGAGGACTAGAAGGAAAAAGATGGAGTGGAAAAGACGTATATTAGATTTAGATCCTAAAATTACTGCACGTGTTGGCCGTGGTTACAAGATTGATATATGGAGACAATAATAGATACATCATGTAAGATATCACTTCACACATGTCAGAATGGCTGGAATAAAAAAGACAAGAAATAACATGTTGGCAAGAATGTGGAGAAAAGGGAATCTTCATGCACTGTTGGTGGGAATGACAATTGGTGCAGCCACTGTGGAAAACAGTGTGAAGGTTTCTCAAAAAGTTAACAATAGGGGCGCCTGGGTGGCTCAGTCGGTTAAGCATCCGACTTCGGCTCATGTCATGATCTCGCGGTCAGTGAGTTCGAGCCCCGCGTCAGGCTCTGTGCTGACAGCTCAGAGCCTGGAGCCTGTTTCAGATTCTGTGTCTCCCTCTCTCTGGCCCTCCCCTGTTCATGCTCTGTCTCTCCCTGTCTCAAAAATAAAACGTTAAAAAAAATTTTTTTTTAAAAAGTTAACAATAGAAGTACTATAAGGTCCAGTAATCCCACTACTGGGCATTTACCCAAAGCAAAACACTAATCTGAAAAGTTTCGTGAGCATCTACGTTTATTGTAGCATTATTTACAATAGCCAAGGTGTGGAAGAGATTCATTGTCCATGAATTAATGAATGGATAAGGAAGAAATGGTATATGTATACATGACAGAATATGACTCAGCCAAAATAAGGAAGAGACTTTGCATTTGCAACCATACAGATGGACCTAGAGTGTATTATGCTGAAAAAAATAAGTCAGGCAAAGAAAGACAAACACCACATGATTTCATTTGTATGTGGAATCTTAAAAAACAAAACAAATGAACAACGAGGGGAAAAAAAGAATTTCCAAAACATAAATTTTCATGTTGGGTATAATTATTATATTTTTCCTAGTACCAAATGACACTGTTCTTGAATAAGCTTGTAAACCATTCTTTTAAATGCTTTTTAAGTTAGTCATTACTAACCTGAAATCTCTCAGCCTTCCCACAAAATTCCTGCAACTATTGCCAGATAACATTATGAATAATGCATGCAAATTCAGTCCTTCAGAGAATGGTCTAGAATGGTGTGTATACTCTAACACGGTTCTGTGTTTATAATATGTGATAATTGACCTTTGGGGATCTGATTGTTACCCTTCGGGGGGTTTTGACGATTTATACTGTTTCTTAATGTTGTAATGTGAAGTCTTACTACACATGATATCATAGAAGCAGTAAACCCATTTTGAGGAGAACATAATTAGTTAAGGCTTCTTCCCAAAGAAATTTCTTCCTTTTCAGCAATCAACATTGTAGACCTTCTACAGTTCACCCTCTTGCTTACCTACCACAAATCTGTGTTTTCCCTCAGCTTGCTAACATCATCCAGGTGTTTTTCAATGATACACCCTCTTCTCTATGTAAATTAGGATTCTGTATAAAACAGTAGACAGCGGGGGCACCCGGGTGGCTCAGTAGACTAAGCGTCCTACTTCAGTTCAGACCTTGATCTCACAGTCCGTGGGTTTGAGCCCTTCGTCGGGCTCTGTGCTGACAGCTCAGAGCCTGGAGCCTGTTTCAGAATCTGTGTCTCCCTCTCTCTCTCTCTCTCTCTCTCCCCCTCTCTCTCTCCCCCACTCACACTCTGTCTCTCAAAAATTAATAAAGATAAAAAAGAAAAAATGACAGTGGGTCATGAGCCTAAGGCCATCATGGAGATCCTGCTGCATTTTGCATTAAATGATTTAGGCTTGGGTGTGTGATTCTGACCAATGAGAAACAAGACAAAGCTGATAGGAAACTGCTAAAAGGAGCCCTTCACTCTTATTAAAGAGAAGAGTAGGAGACGATCCTCCTTTGTACTTGGCTGTTGTCCTATTCACAGGTGAGACCCACACCTGCTGAAATCTGTGAAGGCTAAAGTCATCCACTAGAGGAGGGTAGATCTCCTCCGACAGGCAGGACCCAGGGCCTAGGGGACCTTTATATATTTTCTTATATGAGGTAAAACAAAAACAAAAACAAAAAACCTGCATTATTTAAACCAATTTCAGGTGGGCTTTTATTATCCTTTAAAAATCCAATTCTTTGGTCTTTATAATTGAGTGGAAAGGCTCCCCAAATCGCCAACACTCAAGAGATTACATTTAGTTTGGCTGCCACAGAAAACAAATTGGACGATGGAAACGAAGATTCGCTGTAATTAGGAACTCAGAGCACACTTGGCAGATTCAGTAAAGCTAACACTTCTAAGTGTGTACGTCTCTTTGGTTTCAAGCTAAAAGTTGATTACCTATATTGTAGGTGATGGTAATAAATTCTTTATTTCTATTCATTAAACCAGGGTTCATTGTAACCCACCTCTAGTTCAATAGAGTGTATCAGAGATTAATGATTTCATTCACATGTGGAATTTGAGAAACAAAGCAGATGAACACAGGGGAAAGGAAGGAAAAATAAGATAAAAATAGAGAGGGAGGTAAACCATAAGAAACTCTTAAATACAGAGAAAAAATAGGGTTGATGGAGGGAGGTGGTGGGGCATGGGCTACATGGGGGATGGGCATTAAGGAGGGCACTTGTTGGGATGGACACTGGGTGTTCTATGTAAGTGATGAATCACTGGGTTCTACTCCTGAAACCAATACTATACTGTAGTATTAACTTGGATTTAAATAAATAAATTCTCTTTTAAAAGCACTATGAACCTGGACAGTAGGTTCCAAACATTCAGGAGCTAACAGTCAAGCTGGAAGGCGTAGGAGCCATCCACTGGGCACAGTAATCACTCAGAGGGGTGTGGATGCCCATAAACCTTGCAGAAGTACAGGGGTATCGATTAGAAATGCAGAAGTCTGTGCAAGGGCTGTGGAGGGACCAGGCAGGAGACCATGGGAAGTGGGGAAGTGTCATTTGTAGTGTGTGGAACGGAGGTGGAAAAATAAGAACGCTGTTATGGAACTTCCCATCACACAGGCTGGACTCACCCGCCTGCCTCAGTCTTCTGCCCTCAGTTTACCCAATTTTGTCACCTTTGCCACCAAATTGTCTTTTTCTCTCCCCCTTGGTTTCCGCTGCAGAAAGCTTCCTAACTAGACTTGCTGCTTCCAGTCTGTCTTTCTGCTGATCCTCACGGTAGTGTTTTCTAAATACAGATTTCAGTTGCTTTTGTTCCTCCTCAAAACCTCCTATGAATCCCTACTTCCTGTAGGAAAGAACATAGAGACGAAAAGCCTTCTATTAAAGGCCTTACAGTCTGGTAGGAAATTACAAAACACACACACACAAACATAAGTATAAGAAGTTCTTGAAGGGTTTAGGATAGAAGTTGGCTCTGAGTAGAAAGTAGCTTTGTGATTGACCAATACAAACTCTTTATGCATTAACTGCAATGAACTCTTTATTCATTAACCATCTCTCCCCAAAGTACCCTACACTCTGTCACCACACCTTTCCATAGGACACTTCTCCTCTCTGGAAAATTCTGTCCACCCAATTCATTCATTAATCTTTACATATTCCTCAAGCCTTACTTAGAGTTTATACACAGGTTTCTAAGCTCTTATAATATTCTTAAAATAGACTCAACAAGCCTCTTCCTATCTATCCCTGGACTAGACCGCCCTCGAGAGAACAGTGTGGTCTTTTTGTAAACATTTTGAATTCTCAGCCATGGACTTGTTTACATGGAACCAAAATTTACTTTTCTCTGTTATTTTAAGTTGAATTGTGTAAAGGACCATTAAATACTTTTTCTTGTGTACAACAGTCATTTAAATGTCTGAAAGTATTATGACTCCCTGTATTTTCTCTCTTCTAGGACAGCTATCAATAACACATTTATTTGTTTCTCAAATAGCATTCTTTCTAGACTCTTAACCATTTTATTGTTGTTGCTGTAGGAATTCATTATGCAATTAGTAGCATTTCTTTTCTTTTTTTTAGTGTTTATTTATTTTTGACAGAGAGAGAGAGAGAGTGCAAGTGGGGGAGGAGCAGAGAGGGAGACACAGAATCTGAAGCAGGCTGCAGGTTCTGTGCTGACAATGGTGAGCCCAATGTGAGGCTCAAACTCACGAAGTGTGAGATCATGACCTGAACTGAAGTCAGACATTTACAGACTGAGACCCTCAGATGCCCCCATTAACATTTGTTTCTAAAATAAACATAGTGTCCTGAGAATATGTATAATTGGAATTCCAGAAGCAAAGGAAATCCAATGAAGTTGAAACAGTATTTTAAAGTGTTAATATAAGTTCTACAAATCCAAAGAATAGATACAAAGAAAACCATACCAACACATATTATGGTCAAAGAGAAAATTTTTCAAGTATCTAGAGCAAAAGGACATGTTGCTTTCAAGCGAGAAACAGTAAGTATGGAACGTACTTCTCAATGAAATAATAGAATCAACAAGACAATTGAACAGCATCTTTAAAGAACTGGAAAAAAATCCTTGTCAATCTAGACTTCTGTGCCTAGTAAAGATGTTCTTCAAATTTGAAGTAAAAAATAAAGATGTTTTCAGACATATGAAATTTATACATGAATGTTCACAGCACCATTATCCTAATAGCTGAAAAGTGGAAACAACCTAACTGTTCATTAACTGATGCATGGATGAAGAAACCATGATATAACCATGCAGTGGGATATTTATTATTCAGTCGTGCAAGCAATCGGATGATACAAAGCAATAAAAAGAAATGGTACCTGTTCCAACTTGGATGAACCTTCAAATCATTTTTTGAAGTGAAAGAGAACAATGAGTAAAGACAGCATGTTGTTTGATTCTGTTTATATGAAATGAATAGGTGATAGAGACAAAAAATAGATTATCTCTTGTGTAGGTTTGGGTTGGTGGGAATCTGGAGTCATTGCTAATGGGCACGGGCTTCTTTTTTGTTTATTTTTTTAATGTTTATTTATTATGGAGAGAGAGAGAGAGTGCACATGTGCATGAGTGAGTAGGGGAGGGGCAGAGAGAGAATCTGAAGCAGGCTCAAGGCCCTGAGCTGTCAGCACAGAGCCCAAAGTGGAAGCTCAAACTCACAAACCCGAAGATCATGACCTGAGCTGAAGACAGACACTCATCTGACCAAGCCACCCAGGTACCCTGGCAAAGGCTTCTTCTGGGGGCAATAAAAATGTCCTATAAATACACTGGGCGATAGATGCACAAATCAGTGAATATAGCACCCAACTGTACATGTTAAATTTATGAACTTCATAGGAATTGAATTATATCTCAGCACAGCTATTAAACCCAAAAATAGAATGTGGAAGATACAGGTCAAATTAAAAACAAATAACAAGATGGAATATTTGAATACAAACATATCAGTAATTATATTAACTATAAATTCTCTAAATAATCCAAATAACAAAGATTTTCAGACTGAATAATGAAGACAAGAAATAACTTTTAATAGAAGTTTTTAAAAGACATTGAAATTAAAGAGAGGAAAAAGATACAACTTGCAACACAAATTTAAAGAAAGTCAGGATTGATATGGTACTATATCAATATAAATATAATTTAAGGCATAGGCATTTCTTGAGATTAATAGGGTTCAATACAAAGACAACGTTTATAATTGTGCATGATTCTATTAACTTACCCTCAAAATACATGAAGCAAAAATTGTAGTAATAAAATGAGAAATAACTAACTTACAGTCATCACTGGATATTTTAGCATGCAGTTCTCTATAACTGATAGATCAAGTAGACAAAAAAATTAACAAGAATATCAAATACAACATGATTAAACAATGTAACATAATTGACATGTATAAAATACCACAGAAATCATCTATAGAGAGCACTCTTTTTTCAAATACACATAGAAAATTTGTAAAAAAATTCCTGAAGGCTGCCATAAACAGTCTCCATGAATATTATGAAATGGCATAGAATGTGTTGTTTCACCATGAAAGAATTATTTTAGAGGTCAAAACTTAAAAACCTGCTTAAAAATATAAGCAGTACCATTGTTATTTATTTATTTATTATTTATAATTTATATCCAAGTTAGCATATAATGCAACAGTTTCATTAGTAGATTCCTTAATGCCCCTCACCCATTTAGCCCATCCCCCCTCCCCCCAACCCCTCCAGTAACCCTCTCTTTCTTTTCTATATTTAAGTCTCTTATATTTTGCCCCCCTTATTTTTATATTATTTTTGTTTCCCTTCCCTTATGTTCATCTGTTTTGTCTCTTAAAGTCCTCATATGAGTGAAGTCATATGATATTTGTCTTTCTCTGATTGACGATTTTCACTTAGCATAATACCCTCCAGTTCCATCCACATGGTTGCAAATGGCAAGATTTCATTCTTTTTGAATGCCGAGTAATACTCCATTGTATATATACACCACATCTTCTTTATCCATTCATCCATCGATGGACATTTGGGCTCTTTCCATACTTTGGCTATTGTCGATAGTGCTGCTATAAACATTAGGGTGCATGTGCCCCTTCAAAAGAGCACACCTATACCCCTTGGATAAATACCTAGTAGTGCAATTGCTGGGTCATCGGGCAGTCCTATTTTTAATTTTTTGAGGAATGTCTACAGTGTTTTCCAGAAAGGCTGCACCAGTTTGCATTCCCACCAGCAGTGCCAAAGAGACCCTTTTCCTCCGCATCCTCGCCAACATCTATTGTTGCCTGAGTTGTTAATGTTAGCCATTTTGACAGGTGTCAGGTGGTATCTCACTGTGGTTTTGATTTGCATTTCCCTGATGATGAGTAAAGTTGAGCATGTTTTCATGTATCAGTTGGCCATCTGGATGTCCTCTTTGGAGAAGTGTCTATTCATGTCTTTTGCCCATTTCCTCACTGGACTGTTTTTTGGGTGTTGAGTTTGATAAGTTCTTTGTAGCAGTAACTTCTAAATAGTTCATGAAGCAAATAAGAAATCATAATGAAATACAGTAAATATTTGGGGTTGACCAAATAAAAATGCAATGTATTGAAACTCTTAGGATGCAGCTAAAACTCTTCATGGAGGAATATTTTTCTGCCGCAGATTATATATTTTAAAAAACCCTGAAAGTAAGTGATTTAATTTCCATTCTAAGAGTTAAGAACAGTGCAGCAAATTGAACACAAAGTCACTAATGACAGAAAGCAAATGTAAAAGAATCAACAAAGCTACAATATTGCCCTTTGAAAAGGTTATTAAAATAGATGAACTCCTGACACAGTAATCCAAAAAAATGAGAAAGAATAAATTATATATATGTATGAAATACATATACATGTATTATACATATATGAACTTATATGTATGTATATGTATATATACATGTGTATGTATATATGTGTATTGTATGTATGAAATACATATCTATATGTATTATATATATACATGAAAATGTGAAGATATCACAGATTTTTAAATGTTTATAAGAGGATACTATAAACAAATACATGTTAGAATTTGAAAATAGAAATGAAATGAACAACTTTTTTGGATACCATTACTTACAAATATTAAGACAAGCACTGAAAAACATCTGACGTGAAGTCTTAGTTCCATTAAGGAATTAAATCTGCAATTTCAACCTTCTCATCAAGAAAACTTCAGATCCAGGTGATATTAATCATCAGTTCTTCCAAATGATAGGAATAAATATTTGTAGGAAGAATATTATCCAAACTCTTCCAGAGGATAAAAAAGACTAATCCCTCTGTCATTTTATGTGGAAAGTTGGATCCAAATCTGATAAGAACTTACAGTGTAAAGAAGAAAATTACCAGGCAATCCCTCTCACAGGGTTGTTATCATCGTAAACAAAGACTAGCAACCCAAATTCAGCAAAGCATGAAATGGATAATATGTCACATCTGAGGTAGATATATTCCAGAAATATAGTCTATTAGAAAAATATCTCTGTGCAAATCACCACACTCACTGAATAAAATAGAAAAATATAATTGTTTCAGTAGATGCAGAAAATCGTTGAAGAAATTTTATCACCCCTTCATTATTTCTAGAAAACTCTTTGCAAAATGGAAATAGAAGAAGAATGTTTCTTTCTGTTAAAAGGAATCTACAGAAATTATTATATTTTCTATGAAATATTGAAAGCTTCCAATCATGGGTCAGAAAAAAAAAGATCCGATAACACAATTTGTACTAATTATCACACTGGAGGTCCCTAGTCGGTGAAATAAAGGGAGAGTAAATGCATAGAGAGGTAAATATAAGAAAATAAGAAATAAAATCCTCAAGATTCACAATTTTAAATGTAGAAAATCCAAATCTATAAGCAAACTAGAATAAGTAAGTAAATACAGCAAGTGTATTGCATGAAGCAGCAATATTTAAGTATTCAATTTTATTTCTATATAACAACGATATACATTTTTAAAATATATTTTTAAATATTTTAACAACAATAGCAGTAAAAACAGAAAATTTTTAAAGTTTTTATTTAGGGGCTCAGTTAATGAATCGTCTGACTCTTGATTTCAGCTCAGGTCATGACCTCACAGTTTGTGTTGACAGCACAGAGCCTGCCTGGGATTCTCTCTCTCTCTCTCTTTTCTGTTACTCCCCCCACTTTCACTGTGTCATTCTCTTTCTCAAAATAAATAAATAAACTTTAAAAACAAACAAACAGGGGCGCCTGGGTGGCTCAGTCAGTTAAGCGGCCGACTTTGGCTCAGGTCATGATCTCGCGGTTCGTGAGTTCGAGCCCCGCGTCAGGCTCTGTGCTGACAGCTCAGAGCCTGGAGCCTGTTTCAGATTCTGTGTCTCCCTCTCTCTGACCCTCCCCCATTCATGCTTTGTCTCTCTCTGTCTCAAAAATAAACGCTAAAATAAATAAATAAATAAATAAACAAACAAATAAATAAATTCCGGTTAGCACACAGTGTAATATTAGCTTCAGGTGTAAGGTGTGGTGATTACGCATTTCACTACAACACCCGGTGCTCATCACAAGTGCATCCTTAAGCCCCATGACCTATTTAGCCGGGCCCGCCACCCTCCTCCCCTCTGGTGACCATCAGTTTGTTCTCTATAGTTAAGAGTCAAAACAGCAAATATCTAAGAAAAAATATAACAAAAGCTGACCCGAGGAACAGTAAAATTCAAAGTGTCATATTTTTTTAAATCAGTGAACCACCTGCCGTCTCCCATGTGTATCTATTGGAAAAAACAATATTCTAGAATGTCTTCCCAAATGCACCTCAGTTCAAACCAGGCACAATCAAATTCCTGGGCAACTTGTGCGTGTGGTATACGTGAATATTGAGAAAATAATTTTAAATTTGATTTGGAAAATATAAAGTCTAAGAGTAGTAAAAAATTCTTAAAGAGAAAAAAATGGAGACGTGCAGTACTGAACATCAAGATTCCCGGGGGCGCCTGGGTGGCGCAGTCGGTTAAGCGTCCGACTTCAGCCAGGTCACGATCTCGCGGTCCGTGAGTTCGAGCCCCGCGTCAGGCTCTGGGCTGATGGCTCGGAGCCTGGAGCCTGTTTCCGATTCTGTGTCTCCCTCTCTCTCTGACCCTCCCCTGTTCATGCTCTGTCTCTCTCTGTCCCAAAAATAAATTAAAAAAAAAAAAAAAAAAAAAAAAAAAGATTCCCAATAAAACTACAAGAATTAATATTGTATTGTGCTAGTACAGGGAGAGACAAACCAATGAAACAGGAGAGAATTCAGAAACTACAGTAATAGGGCTGCATCCATATAGACACTGCACATGGGACAAAAATGTCACTCTTGAACGGTGATTAAAGGTCAGTCTCCCTGGTAAATTGTGTGGGGGTTAATGTGCTACCTGTGTTGAAACACATTAATCTTTTCCCAATATTTCACACTACACACAAAAATCAATTCTAGGTGAATTGCAGATCTAAATGTCAAGGGTGAGTTAATCTTTTTGGAAGATAAAATAGGAAAACGCACTCAATTCTTCAAATTAGGCACATATTTCTTCAGCAGGATGTAGGAAACACTAACCCTGAAGAAAAACTTTGGTAAATTGAGCCGCACTACGAAATTGCATGACAAAGAGGAAAGCCACAGATCAGGGGGGAAAATATATTTGCCATTTATAGAACGAAGAACCCTTCCTGAGAAAGAAATTTAAAAATTCATCTAAATTAGTTTAAAACAACAACAAAACCTTCAGAAAGATGGATGAAAAGCTTCACACACACACACAAAATAATTTCAAATGGTTAAGGGACAGGGACCCGTGCATTTCAGCTTTCCCGAGACAGATCTGATCCAGGTTTCCTGGCATTGCTTCTGGTTACTCTCATTCTCAGAAGTGTCCTGATTCGGATAATAAATTACAGGATCACTCTGGTAGATTTAAAACAACGAGAAAAAGAGTGCTTACAACAGGACTTCTCAGCCCCCCACTCCCCCTCACTGAAATGTGGGAGTGTGCCTTCCTATCAAGAAGTATTACCTGTTTCTCCCATCCTGATGCACTGGAGACGGGGGCTGACAAATAAAAGGTAAAGAAGCCGCATTGGAGGAGTTGTAGTGAAAAGGCCCTACCAGTTCCTTTGAGGATGAGACACAAGAGAGCGGCCCCATTGACTGAGACCCCCACCCCAGCTGACCCACCAGATCATTATAGCATCAGCCCCAGGACCAAGCAGCAGACTTGGCTGCTGGCTGCATAGCTGTACTCATCTTGTGGAAGTTAATTCAGCTTCACGCAATATGGGTCGTTTTTTTTTGTATGTCATGCTTCAATAAGAGTTTATTTTTGTAAATGTCATCCTGAAATCTTAGACTTCTCTTAAGGTCTAATCATTATGCTGTGACTGTTATTTCCATTATTTTGGATGCTGTCCTCATGTTATTCACACTAAAATTTATGTTATTTTATTTTATTTTTAAGTGTGTTTATTTATTTTGAGAGAGAGAGAGAGAGAGAGAGAGTGAGTGAGCAGGGGAGGGGCAGAGAGAGAGGAGAGAGAAAATCCCCAGCAGGCTCCGCGCTGTCAGCACAGAGTCTGACGTGAGGCTTGATCTCACCAACTGTAAGATCATGACCTGAGCCGAAATCAGGAGTTGGAAACTTAACCGACTGAGCCACCCAGGCGCCCCCTCACACCTTACTTGATTTCAAACAGCCGGCCTATCATCTCAGACTCTGCAGTTACTTTATGACGCTTGAGTTTTACCTGAGCTGCAACATAATGACAGTTTTATCCTCCATGTGGGAAAGCTTTTCTTTTCCGGCCCAAGTGTAATATATCCTTGGTAATAATCATTTGCTTAGTTGTATTCTTTGGGCAATATTTTAACCTCCTGAGATACATTTTAATTTTTGTTTATCCTCAAAAATCAATCATCCCTGTTTTCTTTGCATTAGTAATTCTCTGAATATGTTAGTTCTGTCTCTCACATTTGGGTAATCTGCAAACCTCTTGCTGTTAATATGCTGAATGAAATGTTAGGTGATCAATACGTGTTTGTGCATTTATTGATAAATTTAAATATTTATCATTTTATGCCTTGATTTATACACATACAATTCTAGGGAATGAAGTGTTGTTAAATAAGTGCCCCCTAAAGCATGAGATTATTGTCTTTCTTGCTCCCCCAAGTAAGTAGCAATGACGAGCTTCAGATTTGGAGCCCAACTGAGGTGATTTAAAGCCTCCCTCTGCCCCTTGCTGTCTGCAGGACACTGGGCAAGTCACTCAACCTCTCTGTGCCGAGGTGACTTCCTCTGTCAAAAGGGGGTAATGATAGCACCTACCTCACAGTGCAGTTGTGAAGGTTAATAGTCTGTTGCCTCCAGATCACTCAGTAGGATGGTGCCGCTCTGACAGTTCAGCCTTATCTGCAACCCACCCTCAGTAAATGCTAGATCGTTGCCATTTGGTGGACTCATTGGGATAAATGCAAAGCTACTGAAACCAAGAGATTCAATGATAACGGCGTCTTAAAAAAACATAAACTTGAATTCTCTTTCCTACATTTTTTTCCAAAGTGAGTGGTTCAATCTGGTCAGAATAGTCGGGGACCCAGGTTCTTTTCACCATATTGCTCTGCCACCTCGTGCCTTATTTTTGTCATCAAGGTCAAACAAGGTCACAGGCATGGCCATGTCCCAGCTGACCGGAGACAAGAGTGCATGGACAACCTCATGCCTTAGAGCTCAGCTCATAATTGGAAGGCTTATACTATTTCCACCCAAATTCCATTGGTCAGAAAATGTAGTTACAGCACCACATCTAGCTGTGGAAGAGGCAGATACATATTGTGTATTATTCTCTCACTCTGGAAGAGGGGGAGAGGGAATTCTGGGGAATTAAAGCAGCCTGGCTCATACTTGGTATCTGCAGTATAAGTTTGTCGCCCTCTGTAGTCATAATAGGTAGCATCGATCAGATAAGAATTAATGTCTTTCTAAATAAGTGTTTTCCCGGATCACTAATATTAAGAAGGCTTCATATACACAAAAGGGATATAGGAGGGATGTGTCTGAGATCAAATGCAATTTGAATCCATCTATATACAGTAGGATTCTAAAAATTAAGAAAAAAAAACTTTTGCCATATAGGAAGATCTTATGTAACAGGTATTTAAGTAACAATTTAAACACAGTTTCCTCAAATTGATGTCACCTCAGACCTTTCTCCAAAATTTATTAATAAGGTCCTAAATTGGGACTTGGTATACTTTGGGGAATATTGCTCTCATTACTACAGAGCTCCCATCACCAATCCTTGTTGTTTAATTTTCAGCTTATTTGGGTATACTTTACTGGATTTTGTAACACAAATTTTTTAAATTATTGAAATATATTTGATACATAACAGTGTGTAAACTTAGGGTGTACTACATGTTGATTTGACGCACTTACCTATTATACGATTGCCATTGCGTACTTAATATTTAAAAATGCACGTATTTAATGTATACATTTTGATGTGATTGGGTGTATGCTATGCCCATACCATCACCAGAATCAAGGTAATCAACATATCTATCACCTCTATCACCTTCAAAAGATCTCTTATGTCCCCTTGGAATTTTTTTTACCCCTTTGGTGACAACACTTACTATGAGATTTACCCTCTTAAGTTTTCAAGGGTGCAACATTGTATGACTATATAGCACTGGGTCCTACAGCAGATCTCTAGAAGGCATTGATGCCTGGGACCTGTAACTCTGTATCCATGGAACAATGGCTCCTCACCTCTTTGTACTTGCTGCATTCTAGGCTTCTACCCATGGCAGCAGCAAACTCCCTGAAGGGAAATGCAGGTTCTCAAGCCTGCTGCTGAAGGAGGCATTGTGCTGGATTGCATTCCACCCTTAGTCAGAGCAAGAGTGTGTTTATTTCTGGTAGGTTCCCAGAGAACGTTGTTTCCAGTAGCTTTTGAGACAGATTTGAGCTGCTGGCACCCTCCCTCCGTTACAGCATAGAGGTCCCGCGGCTGTCATGCCATCGCTTCAGTAACGCAGATGAATTTGGGGGTGGGGGGCACTGTGGAGTCTGCTGGTGTCACCAGCCACCGTGCCTTCTCCACCTGAATCTCTTCTCTGCTGACTGTTCCCATGAAGACAAATCTAAAATCACGCGAGTTACAACAAACAGCTCAACTTTTCCTTCCAGCCTAAGTGCTCTAGGTGAAAATTGGCTTTTTACAGGGTATAGGTTTCTACAGACACTTAAAACTCAATTTATAATATATAACCTATTTCTGGTTTTTAATTTTTTTTAATGTTTTATTTATTTTTGAGACAGTGAGAGACAGAGCATGAACAGGGGAGGGTCAGAGAGAGGGAGACAGAATCTGAAACAGGCTCCAGGCTCTGAGCTGTCAGCACAGAGCCTGACTCGGGGCTCGAACTCACGGACGGAGAGATCATGCCCTGAGCCGAAGTCGGCCGCTTAACCGACTGAGCCACCCAGGCGCCCCAGATATATAACCTATTTCTAAGAAATTTTACAAAAGCCATATGTCTACACGGTTAAGAGACTATCTTCACATCAGCTCATATTTAATGTGTCTAAAATAACATAATCAGTTGCAGGACATTTTATAAAAATGTTTACATTTGTTTTTGTTTTGAGACTATGAAATCCGTAAATTGGACTTTTGGTAAAATTACCTCCTTAAGCAGAGGGTTACTGGGGGGCGGGGGGGGGGGGGTGTAGGAGGGGGATGGGCTAAATGGGTAAGGGGCACTGAGGAATCTACTCCTGAAATCATTGTTGCACTATAGGCTAACTAACTTGGATGTAAATTTAAAAAAAAATAAATAAATTTAAAAAATTATCTCCTTATGATAACATTTTAATAGATAAAGAGAAACGGGAATGTTAGCTATTAAGGCATGTGGCTGTTTTGGTACTTCATATCCAAGTGTGGTACAACACAGACCCTTATTTTCTTCTGCCCTGAAAAGATGCAGTGTTCTATTTTCCCCCTCAGGAGACTTCTTAATATCTGCAGTTGAGGTAATTAATTGATGTTAAACAGTATCTAATCTAAGTCATATTGGTGATTAAAAAACTAAACTTTTTTTTTTTAATTCCAAATGAATAAAAATAGAAGAACATGGATGGAAACTGGTGCAGGGCTCTTAACAGGGAGCTGAGGTAGGGTATTTCCCATTTCTGATTTCCTGAAGTTATATTTGGAACTCAAATATGTACAGTGGCCTCAAAAAGTTCAGCAGCACTGTGACAATGGTGTGTGGGGGAGAAAGCTGATGTCATAGCTCCTTCCCTGCAACGCTGAAAGTAATTTAAGAGTAGCAGTTGGAAATCGTGGAGTTTGTAGTAAAGAAAGAGAACCACCACGGAATGTCCCGCAGAGGAGGGGAAGGGCAAGGCTGATGCCAGAGGCCCAGCACAGTGGCCTAGTAATAAAGCCACCAAAAGAGAGCACACCCACGAACAGCAGCATTCACTTCATCTCAAACAGCAACTGTTTCTTTTATAAGTGGCACACTTTCCTGAGCTGGACAGCCTTTGAATATAAATTTATATAACTGGTGACGTCACGGGGAGTCTTGCACCCCAAAGGTGAATGTTTATGACCAGGCTCATGTGCATCCCCATTTTAAATCTTCCAGTGGGAATGTCTGAAACCCGTGGAGCCTCTCTTTGCTAAATATGAGAATTATTCATGCTTTCCTGAAATTCATTAGGAGTGGAAAAGCTGACCTCTTGAAAACTGAGCCCCAGCGGTAATTAATAAGTTTTGCAAAGCAATTAATTGATCTTGAATAAACGGGTCCAATGAGCAGATTTAGAGCTTTCCACCCTGTGAGGGATCCCTGGATGTCCAGACGTGGGATTTTCCAGAGAAGCAATAGAAGATCAGGTTGCTTCCTTTCTTTTTTCTATAGCTCCCAGGCCTGCAAAACTTGAGGGACAACTTGGTGATCACATGAGCACAAACTTTCATCTTCATTATGGTTTGGACACCTGAAGGATGCCCCACCCAGGGATAGGAAATCCTCGAAGAGAAAACATGTCAGAGTCCCCTTCTGCTTTTTTTCCCCTCACAGCTCGTGTGTGTGTGTGTGTGTGTGTGTGTGTGTGCACGCATGTGTGTGGCATCCCTTTCCTGGAAACTCAGGGAAAATTTAGAAGGTGGAACACATACAAAAAGGGAAAATAATTGCTATAACAACCTAGTCTTACTAGGACATAAATATCCTAAAATTAGATTCTAGGTATCTATGTGTGTTTTTGAAATTATGTGTTAATCAATCTTTTTAAGTGTTGCTTACTTGTAAAGTGATGTTTATAAAACTACTAGCCAAATAAATAAATGATTTCCTAAGAGGCAAATCTGCCAACAAATTAGGGAAGTTAATTATCATACTTAAATATAATGACTAATAATGCACCAAAGGCTTTCTCTGAATTGAAAAAGATTGTTGTAGGAAAGTTGTTTTTTATTTTTTAATTTTAATTTATTTTTGAGAGAGAGACACGGAGCATGAGCAGGGGAGGGGCAGAGACAGAGTGGGAGACACAGAATCAGAAGAAGGCTCCAGACTCAGCACAGAGCCCGACGCAGGGCTCGAACCCACGAACCGTGAGATCATGACCTGAGCCAAAGTCACATACTTAACCCACTGAGCTGCCTAGGCGCCCCAGAAAGTTTGTTTTAAAAAAGGAAAGATCAGATGTTAAGGCTTTTCTTAACTGATAAAAATCCAAATACATTAAGATAACAGATTTCTGGTTTGTATCGCTTTTTAATGAAAGAAGCTATGAACTCCTTCATTCAGACAATTAATCTCTGAAATCAGTAGCTGTGTCACAGTCCTCTGGCATCAGCTCTGGAATGCTCAGGTCACAAAATGGACTGCTCTCTTAAGACACAAAATTCACAGAGATGTAAAATACAACAGTGAATATGCATCTATTAAAAGTGCTTGACCTACAAAAAAGTTTATAACTCGGGAGAAAGCTGAGTCATTGACGCCTTGCATAATCTATGTTGGGACACGATGCTGTACATAATGCTGCAGCAACAAAACGTATAATTTCTATATCAATCACTTGCATATTCAAAAAAATATACACTTAGCTTCTCCACAGCTATTTATTTGGAATAATCACTGTAGTCACTGCAGCAGTGCTCCCTGGGACACACATGAATATATGTCCCACAGAATGGAAGCATCATTTGATCCTTATTTAGAAACAATTAAACAACTCTGAGACTATGTGAGAAAGCAAACACTTGGATCCAGAGGCCTGCCTTTGAGCTATGGGATCTCCGACAAGAGCATAGCCTTCTTGAACCAAAAGTCTCTCATCTCTAAAAATGGAATGACAATATCTATCTCACTGAACATTGAACACTTATGAGGATTAGGTAGGAGGACATATATGCACCCACCTTTTAATTTTAAAATATTATATAAGGTAATGCCAATGACTATTTCAGTTGTATTTAAAATAGCACCCACCTCCCTTCAAACCCCAGTGTTCTATATAATGTGTCACAAATTACAGTCTCTAATGTTCTTTATGTATGGAATGATGGCACTGAGCCAACTGTGTGAAATATTAGTCAAATTTGGGAAGGAAATTATCCTGGCCATTCATATTGACTCTTGAGACTTCCTTTTTTTTTAATTTTTTTAATGTTTATTTTTGAGAGAGGGAGAGAGAGAGAATGGAGGAGGGGCAGAGAGGGGGACACAGAATGTGAAGCAGGCTCCAGGCTCCAAGCTGTCAGCACAGAGCCGGATGTGGGGCTCAAACCCATGAACCATGAGATCATGACCTGAGCTGAAGTCGGATGCTTAACCAACTGAGCCACCCAGGTGCCCCTGGTTCTTGAGACTTTCTGTGGCCACCACCCGTTTGGGGAGACACAGCTGAAGATCAGATCAAACTCTTATTTTTTTTAATATGAAATTTATTGTCAAATTGTTTTCCATACAACACCCCGTGCTCATTCCAACAGGTGCCCTCTTCAATGCCCATCACCCACTTTCCCCTTCCTCCCATCCCCCATCAACCCTCAGTTTATTCTCAGTTTTTTAGAGTCTCTTATGGTTTGCCTCCTTCCCTCTCTGTCACTCCCCCCCCCCCCCCATGGTCTTCTTTCAAGTTTCTCAGGATCCACATAAGAGTTAAAACATATGGTATCTGTCTTTCTCTGTATGACTTATTTCACTTAGCATAACACTCTCCTGTTGTATCCACGTTGCTTCAAAAGGCCACATTTCATTCTTTCTCATTGCCAAGTAGTATTCCATTGTGTATATAAACCACAGCTTCTTTATCCATTCATCAGTTGATGGATGTTTAGGCTCTTTCCACAGTTTGGCTACTGTTGAAAGTGCCGCTATAAACATTGGGGAACAAGTGCCCCTATGGATCAGCACTCCTGTATCCCTTGGGTAAATTCCTAGCAGATAAAGAACTCAGCAAACGCCACACCTGAAAAACAAATAATCCAGTGAAGAAATGGGCAGAAAACATGAATAGACACTTCTCTAAAGAAGACATCCGTGCTCTGTCTCTCTCTGTCCCAAAAATAAATAAAAAACGTTGAAAAAAAAATTAAAAAAAAAAAAAAAAAAGGGGCGCCTGGGTGGCGCAGTCGGTTAAGCGTCCGACTTCAGCCAGGTCACGATCTCGCGGTCCGTGAGTTCGAGCCCCGCGTCGGGCTCCGGGCTGATGGCTCGGAGCCTGGAGCCTGTTTCCCATTCTGTGTCTCCCTCTCTCTCTGCCCCTCCCCCGTTCATGCTCTGTCTCTCTCTGTCCCAAAAATAAATAAAAAACGTTGAAAAAAAAAAAATTAAAAAAAAAAAGAAGACATCCGGATGGCCAACAGGCACATGAAAAGATGCTCAACGTCGCTCCTCATCAGGGAAATACAAATCAAAACCACACTCAGATATCACCTCACGCCAGTCAGAGTGGCCAAAATGAACAAATCAGGAGACTATAGATGCTGGCGAGGATGTGGAGAAACGGGAACCCTCTTGCACTGTTGGTGGGAATGCAAACTGGTGCAGCTGCTCTGGGAAACAGAACTTAAAGATAGATCTACCCTATGACCAAACTCTTATTTTAGAATTTAGAGGCAACAGCACCAGTACAGTGCACCACCCTGCCCGGTGTCTTGTGTTAAGACCAATTGACAAAGACTGATTGAGGCCTTGAGGCTTCAGACAGAGGTATTTGTGCAGACATAGATCCACAAGTCCACAAGTCTCCTAGAACCTCCTTTGCCAACAGAACCACCGCTCCCTGCCCTGAAGTAATTGATCTTCCTTTATAAAACTTGGCGGTGAATTCCCCTGGGGCATTTTCCTCATAGGAGGTAGTGAGTCTCCTCAGAATTACCGTTCACAAGAGTAAGCTCTGGTGTAGCCCAGACAGAAAAGCCTGAGCTGAGCTCCAGGAAGGAATGGTAGGAACACTCAGGCATTTCAGGACCTTGCCATATTTGTGTGAGACAAGGATCTGGTACTCTTACTAAGAGTGTCCATTGGGTATGGTGGTTTTAGTTACTCATAATATTATCACTAAGTAGAAAGAATACAGAACGATACAAACGTTGTTTTTTCTTCCATGGTTCAAATCATGCACCACTCACTCCAGTGTTTTATAAAGTTTCAAAGCGCTTGGAGCACCTGGGTGGCTCAGTTGGTTGAGCATCCAGCTCTTTTTTTTTTTTTTTAATGTTTATTTATGTTTTGAGAGAGACAGAGTGCAAGCAGGGGAGGGGCAGAGAGAGAAGGAGACAGAATCCAAAGCAGGCCTCAGAGCCCGAAGCAGGGATCGAACCCACGAACTGTGAGATCATGACCTGGGCCAAAGTCGGATGCTTAACCCGCTGAGCCACCTAGGAGGCCCAAGCATCTGGCTCTTGATTTTGGCTCAAGTCATGATCCCAGGGTCATAGGATTGAGCCCAGTGCTGGACTTAGTATGGAACTTGCTTGGGATTCTCTCTCCCTCTGCCCCTCTCCCCTGCTTGCTCTCTCTCTCTCTCTAAAATACAATTTAAACAAAATTTTTAAAAAATCTTTCCCAAGCACTTCATGATAAGTGTTTAGAAATTTTGTTTGAAGTTTATTCCTTAATAGTGAAAGGCTAAAAGCCATATGCCATTAGAGAAAGACTTTTATTCCCCTGCTGAAATAAAAATGGCTGAATGAATAGACTGAAAACGTAATGCCTTCCTTTCTCAGCCAAGAATGTCAGAAATCCCATAGAAAATATTACTAAAGGTGTGAAAAACAAGCATTAGAAAAAACATGCCATGTGAAATTAGAAAAAAAATTAATGTTTATTTTTGAGAGAGACAGAGCCTGAGTGGGGGAGGGAAAGAGAGAGAGGGAGACACAGAATCTGAAGCAGGTTCTGGGCTCTGAGCTGTCAACATAGAGCCTGACACAGGGCCTGAACCCACAAACTGCCAAATCGTGACCTGAGCTGAAGTCAGTCAGATGCTTAACTGACTGAGCCACCCAGGTGCCCTCATGTGACATTTTGGTGTAGAATTGGATGAACATACAGGAATTTGTAGCACCTCTTTGCTTGTGTATTTACTAGACTTTGATTCAGCAATGAGAATAAGAACATGTTTCATGTGCTTTAAGCCTGCCAGGTATATCTGGTCCAATGACACATATATTCAGTCCAATGACACATCCCAGGTAGTGCACACACACCAGTTTCAGACCAGCATTGACTGAAGCAACTTACACACACAAGACACATAGCAAACGCAGAGTTCCCTGGTTTTGTCCATTTTACTGTCTTCCAATGAAATGAGGTCTAGCAAAGGTGGAAGTCACATATTTGCAGAAGGATCTAGTAATCTTGGGAGTGTGGAACTTCTATTTACTTAAAATTTCTGCTGAAAATATATATCAACCTATAAAAATCCTCAAGTGTGCGTTTGAAGCTTTTAAAAAATTACCTTATATCATACACAGAAATTAACTTAAAGTGGAGCAGAGACCTAATTACAGGAGATAAAATTATAAAATTTTCAGAAAAAAAATGCAGGGAAAAATCTTAATGACTTTAGGTTCAGCAGTGATTTATTAGAGATAACTTCAAAAGTGCAATTAACAAAGAATATGAGTTACTGTATTTCTTTCAGATTAAACTTTTTTGTTCTGAAAAAACACCATTAAGAACCTGAAAGGATAAATTACAGGCTGAGAAGATATTTGCAAATTGCATATCTTTTTAAAAGCTTGCATCCAGAATATGGCTCGGTAAGAAGACAGAAATGCATCTTTTTAATTGGCGAAAGATCTGAATAGATATTGTACCAAAAAAAAGGTATATACAAATAGCTAATAAGCACATGAGGAGATATTCAACCTCATAACTCATATGATAATACCAATTGAAACTATAATGACTTAACCACTAAGTGGCTACAATCAAAAATATCAAATCAAAATCAAATCAAAAATATCAAATGTGGGGCGCCTGGGTGGCGCAGTCGGTTGAGCGTCCGACTTCAGCCAGGTCACGATCTCACGGTCCGTGAGTTCGAGCCCCGCATCAGGCTCTGGGCTGATGGCTCGGAGCCTGGAGCCTGTTTCAGATTCTGTGTCTCCCTCTCTCTCTGCCCCTCCCCCGTTCATGCTCTGTCTCTCTCTGTCCCAAAAATAAATAAACGTTGAAAAAAAAAAAAAATTAAAAAAAAAAAAAATATCAAATGTTATGGAGGATAGAGAGAAACACTCTTCCTCTGCAGGTGAGAAGGGAGAATGGGGCACTCACTTTTTGAAAACAGCATGGAAGCTTCTTAAAAAGTTAAACAGTGTGGTCCAGCAACTTCCACACTAGGTATCTATTCAATAAAAATCAACATATATGTCCACTCGAAGACTGGTGTGAAAATATAGCAGAACTATTCAAAGCAGGAAACACTTGGAAACAATCTTAACTAATTTTAGAAGCTTTTAGGAGTACACAGTGACAAGAATTTTCAGTTTAGATGATTGCTTCTGGTCACTTTAATGATTGTCTGTTACACATCCCCTGAATAACTAGATAACATGCTTCCCCAAGGAAAATACAATCAGAGTTCAGCTAAATAGGGAAATATTTTGATCTATGGATCCCTAAGTAAAGATGAGGAAAGTTTCAGGCCTTCTGTCTTTTTGATCTTGGAAGTGCTCTCTCTTTACAAATTGGGAGACCATTTCCTTTCAGCAACCCAAGTACTTTTTGAATCTAATTTTTTAAACCTTCTTAGAGAATTATGTGATATTTTATTATTGCATTTGCGTATGGACGCAATATTTACTGCATGGTAGGCACGCGACAATATTTTTAATTACTATGCTTCTAACTAGACTCTAAGAAACTTGTGAGCAAGGATCTTTTTTTTTAATGTTTATTCACTTATTTCAGAGGTGGGGGGGCAGAGAGAGAGACAGAGAGAAAGAATCCCAAGCAAGCTCCACACTGTCAACACAGAGCCCAATGCAGGGCTCAAACTCATGAACCGTGAAATCATGACCCAAGCCAAAATCAAGAGTTGGATGCTTAACCCAGGCACCCCGTGAGCAGGGATCTTGTGTATACTGTTCACCCTGTATACCCATCATATACATGGAACAAAATAAATTTTCATAGGTATGGGTTGATGAGTGTATGAACTGAAGGTAAATACTGACCTCAAGTTTGAAAGAGTAGTTTAAGCCAATGGTATTGCATTAAAATAGCATTCTCCTATCAGTCTGTTTTTTTTTTTTCTTTTTGTACTCCTCTTTACCTGAAATAATACAGTAGGTAAATACAGATCTATTTACATAAATAGGTGATTGTAGATGATGATGATAAATAAATGATGGATAGATAGATGATAGATAGATAGGGAGATAATACAGATACAGATAGAAAGTTCTTGTTGTCTGTTTTTCCTATGAGAATGTTTTGTCTTCTGAATGAATGGTAAAGGAAGAGAGGTCCATGGGACTTCAGTGATTTGAAAATGACTCATGAATAACAACCAATCTTCTTTTTCCATTTAATCAAAGGAAATGTGAGGAGGTAAAATCTCCTTAAGAATAAAAGAACGATTACCGGTGAATAAAGTGTGACAGAAGTTACTTCAGAACATATAATATTCTTAAACATTGATAAAAATAGCTCTTTGATTAAGTCTGGATTATTAAAAAATAACCACCTTGAATCAGTCTAAGGGTTACTATATAATTTCCTGAATAATGCTCGTAAGAATAAATGTCTAGATGAGTATATTAAATATATATGGATGTGAAATATTTCAGGATTCAAAATTTATACTGTCTTTAAAACATATCATATTTATGACAGAATGTCATTCAAAGTATGCTGTTTCCAGTGAAGTGTCTGGAATCATTGATACAAATACTCAGAGTTTGATCCCAAAGAGTTATTTTTATAACAATAGAATACTATATTATAGAAACGCTAAATGAATATATACTATATATATGTATGTGTGTATGTTTATAAAACTATGCACAATTATAATAAAATACGTACATATAACTGCAATATTTTTCTTAGGAAATCTTCATTCTTCTGTCTCCTACCTTGGGACTCTAGGTTATTACATAATAACAGGAACAATCATAATTAACGACTTAACGTTTATTGATTGAGTAATGGTGTATGCTAGGAACTATTTTATTACCTTTAAGTTCCAACCATAGGTCTTTGACAGTTATTGTTATTCATGTTACAAATGAGAAAGAAGCCAGAGTTGGTTAAGTAATTCACCCACAGTAAGAATGGAAGCTGAAATTTTAACTCACTGAGGCTGGTCCCAGGTTTTGTGCTTCAGCAAAGAAGAGATTTTTTTTTTAATAAAGAGCAAAATATTTAAGGAAAGGTAATGATAGTAATGTGACATCCAACAACCAGATTACTATTTTTTCAGACCCATCTAAGTATATATAGATTGTTATGAATTATTGGTAGTATAAAAATAAAATCCTTGGGGCGCCTGGGTGGCTCAGTCGGTTAAGCGTCTGACTTCAGCTCAGGTCATGATCTCGTGTTCCGTGAGTTCAAGCCCGCGTCGGGCTGTGTGCTGACAGCTCAGAGTCTGGAGTCTGCTTCAGATTCTGTGTCTCCCTCTCTCTCTGCCCCTCCCCTGCTCGTGCTCTGTCTCTCTCTGTCTCAAAAATAAATAAAACCATTAAAAAAATTTTTTAAATAAAATCCTTATCATCTCAGGATGGGGTTAGTAAGATGAGGGATATGTAGATATCTAAATCAGTCTTTTTGCCTCTTTTTTGAATGCATTTTATTACAACTAGTAAGATAACAATATAAATTTTATTTCATTGTGTGTAATATTAACATAGACTTTAATAGCATAATTTCATTGCTGCTTGGTCACATTGTAAGTTATCAAACTTTTTATTTTTGAAAAATAAGATATAAGATAAAAATTCAATTTTTGTTAGGTCTAATATGGAATAATCCAAATTAGCTCCTAAATATCCAACTTATTATATCTCATTTCAGTTATATGTTCATAAGTCCTTTCTGAAATCCATGATTTATTTTGAATGAGAAACTTTGATAGTGTCCTTCTAAGGAAAAATTCTAAGAAGCTAAATAGAAATGGAAAAACTATTTTTTCCTAATTATGTTTTATTTAGTGCTTATTCTTTTAATATTATACAGTATTTTTTACTTTTCCCCAAGAAAGTAAAAGAAATTCTAACAAATATATATTTGTATGTGAAATTATAGTTTTCAAAACTGATTAAGAGGTCTTAACAAAATGCTAAGAAAATTTTATAGCACATTCTTTGATGTTATATTATTTTAATGTTGAATTATTTTGTGTTTAAGAAGTAACACACAGGGGCGCCTGGGTGGCTGGGTAGGTTGAACATCCGGCTTCGGCTCAGGTCATGATCTCACAGTTTGTGGGTTCAAGCCCTGCATCGGGCTCTGTGCTGACAGCTCGGAGCTTGGAGCCTGCTTTGAATTCTGTGTCTCCCTGTCTCTCTGCTCCTCCCCCACTCATGCTCTGTCTCTCTCCTTCAAAAATAAATAAAAACATTAAAAAAATAAAAAAAAAGAAGTAACACACAAAGGCAGAGATTTCCTATGCAGAAAAGTTCTAAATACTTTATGTATCCGCTGCCCTCAAGGTGGAACATAACACCCCACTTCTTTAGAGTGGGCCATTCATAGAGAATTCCTTCCAAAGAGCACAACTATGGAAAGATGGGGTTGAGGGGAAGTAACGTTGTAGGAGAAACCTGGCAAACACTACTGGCTTACCCATGTGATGAAGGTTAACATCAAAAGATAGAAATCATGTTGCTAACACATTCCCTTGAAATATTATATCTATATAATATCTATAGATATATATAATATACCCTTGATAGTATATACAATAGTATATACCCTAATGAAAAAAAAATAGACAAATTTCAGTTGAGAACATTCTACAAAATTTTTGGCCAGTACTTCTGAAAGTCGTCAAGGTCATCAAAAACAAAGTCTGAAAAATTGTCACGGCTAAGAGGAGCCTTAAGAGAAATGAATGCTGTAGCACTCTGGAACAGGAAAGGTTAGGAGAAAAAAAAAAAACACAATGATATCTAAATGAGTTATAGGCCTAAGTTAATAATAATGTGTTGATACCAGTTCATTAATTGTAACAAATGTAGCATACTAACATAAGCCACTAATAATAGGACAAGTTGTGTGCGGGACATATGGAAGTGTCCTGTACAATCTTTGCGATTTTTCTGTAGATTTAAACTGCTCTAAAAAGTGAAAGTTATGTGTTTCCCTCACATTCTTGTATTTATAAATTTGGATCTCCAAACAATACTTCCTGCTGGTTGAACATCTTACTTTTGCACTTCACCTTATATTGTGAGTATTTTATCATGCCATCACATAGTCTCTAAAACACAATCTCAGTAACTGCTTGAGATTGAATTGGGCTCATGGATCATAGTTACTTTATTATTTAAAATGCTGTGAAACAAGAGAACATTTTCTAATATTGATTCACTTTAAGGGAAGGTAGTGATTATTCCAGTACATAGATGCTTACCTAATCTACCATTATTTCTTCAGTACAGATTATGACAGTGGGTTACTATATCAAAGAGTAAGAACATTACTTAGATGTTGGACAGGCGTCACCAAATTGCTCTCCAGAAGGTTTATTTGTCCATTTTCTCTTCCAGCTTATGAGCTTTGTGTCATTATTTTTCCTTCGCTTTTCATTTCTTTGATTATTAGTAATGTTGCTATTTCTTTCCTGCATATATATTTTTTTTTCTTTGTTTGTTTGTTTGTTTTTACTTCCCACATGGAAATCACCTAGACAAGTCTTTCGTCTTTTGGTTTTGTTTTGTTTTTAACTGGAAATTGACATTTTTCTTTTGGGTTTTAATAATGCTTATATTAGAGACCTTAACTCTGAAATTCATGTTTATTTCTAACATTCTACATAAATACTTTTTTACCAAATTTATTTAGTATTACATTCGTAAGTAGTCAAATCTGACAGTGTTTTTCACTGTTATCATATCCACTAATTTTGTGTTGACCAAGTTGTTTTATCCAAAATTGTCATAAATATGCACTTGGAGTTTTCTGTTTCACCTATTCTGTGTTTGTCATTTTTTCTTTTCTTTTCTGCTGATTGATTTGGTTATTTGAAAGCTCTAAATTACATTTAGCTTTATTAAACACCTTGAGAGTAGAGACTATTGTTTTATGTAGTTTTATTTCCCTTTGCTCAGAGGATCCATAACAAGCTAAGCATGTAACAGTTTTTACTAACTGCTTGAATTAATGCTGAGTGGAGGGAAAGGTTAAGGAAGAAAATGGTAAACTTACATGGACAACTTTCTTCAGGCTATCATTCAAAATAATGGAACCATTTTTAGCGGGGAGAAGTCAGTGAAGTTCAAGAATTTAGATTATAGTTGTAAGAGAAGCAAAGGACTGAAGGATGTGAGGTGAGAGACTGGGAATACTAACTCATCTAGAACTTAGAAACTCCCTGATCTTGGTGAAGGACAGATTCTTGCCTCACGAATTTGCATCAAAGTCTCCATTGGCTCTTTTTCCTATGTACTCATTAGATTTAGCCATTTCATACATTTGTTGTTCCTCCAGGACAGAATGGACAGAAATTTCTCCAGCACCATGAACTTCAAGTTCCTCTTTATATGATTTTCAGCTACTGACCTACAACTCTAAAACTAGATTTCAAACTTGGAGCATCCTTCCAGCAGTAAATTTTGCTTTCTGGGACCTTCTCACATGGTATTTATCTCTTTGATTTCATACTCCTCCTGCATAAGTAGCAGCCTAGTCCTAGAAACCAGAATGTCTGCATGTTCATGCACAGACTCCAATCTTATCATCTTCCTGTTAGAACTTAACCATCCTAACTGAGGATCTCGTCTGTACTCTGATTAGTGGGAATTCTATTTGATTTTGGTAAATGACAAACTGCCATAAAATCTGATGTAGCATTACATTTGATCTCCTTCTTCTCTTACTTTTATTAATTTTTAGTCAGGAAGAAAAATGAGAGAAAATCATATAAACTCAATTCACAAGTCCGTATTAAATTCTGAAAATACTTAAAACAAATTGATGTAAGTAATTCAGTGCATATAAATGGAACTGATAGCAGATTTTGCAGAAAATTGGAATGTTATATGTATACATATATATGTATATATATGGTATTTTAATTCTAAAACAAAATGTGTAATATCACGATGTTGACAAATTAAAATGTGAAAGGAATAACTTAAAATTTCATAGTTGAACAATCCAAGGAAACATTGTTATGAACATTATAGGAGCTCATTATAGGAGTCTTATTCTTATTAAAAGAAAGGACAACTCAAAATAAAATTTAGAAGTTTTAGAAAATGAAAAAAAATGTTACATAAGTTTACCCCAATTGTATTCTCTTCAATATGTCCCTTTGTGTCTAGAGTCTATTATTAAAAGTATAAGATAATAAATACCTCTGCCCTATATCCTGTTCTTTCTATTTTTAATGAATTAGAGTATTTTTAATACAGTATTATAAACTGACACAAACTTTCATGTTCCCTGATATTGTCTATGACATTAAATATTCCATGTTGTCTAATCAAGTAGGTGAAGAAAATATTTCTTATTAATTCCTCCCCAAAAGAGTCACTTTCAGAGAAAAGAAAACCAAATCATCTTTGAGTATGTATTTGAGCTATATTTCTATGCTTTTCTTAAGATTAACACTTGGCTACCCAGGTAACCTTGTGTAACCTGATTATTTCCCATCACTGTTTTACTACCAGTCGGCATTTGTATAGAATGACTCTTTCTTTAAAGCTTTGAAAGCTCTGCATATTAAACATGTCTATAAACATCAGTTTTGTTGGCAGAGAATGCCAGTCATACCACTCACCCTGTGATAAATTTCCAATTTTCTTTTAAAATTCAACTTAATAGTCTTCTCTTCTGGAAAATTCCCTTGTCATGTCTTTCTAACACATTTAATCACTTTCCCTCTTTACCACGCTTATGTTACAGATGCATCCAATGTTGTATTCATCAGACTGTATTGTATTTTATAACTTTATGCATATGTATCCTAAGACCACAAGGACCTTCATACTATGTCATTTTCCTCTACATATCCCTGAAGGTTAACCTACATTCTGTAAGAATGCTGGGCCTCACATCTTTCCCGTGAGTAAGACATCTTAGTATAAGAAATTGTAAATCAAAAGGTTCTTTCTTCATGAAAGAGGAAAAGCTAGCCTCTCCTCAAGAGAGACATTCCTATCCCAACCCTTCAGCTGGTCATCAAGAATCAATTTTTTCTTAAGTATGTTTAATAAATTAGGACATTTCCTAATCCAGTAGGTCATAATTTTCAAGTGATTATCCTGATCCCTTCAGTAGGTTAACAAATTATCTCCAGAATTTATTTACAAGTTAACATGCATTCATAGAGATTTATTTCTGTACATGTTCTCTTCCATTTCTTTACACATGGTCATTCGATTTGATTAAGAAATTTTATTTGGATTAGATCAAGAAAAATTTTAGTCTTCAGACTGAATTTAAAAATCACCTTTCTCTTGACGATGAGTGATGTTGAGCATCTTTTCATGTGTCTGTTAGCCATCTAACACATGTCTGTTAGATGGCTAACAGACACATGGATGTCTTCTTTGGAAAAGTGTCTATTCATGTCTTCTTCCCATTTCTTCACTGGAATATTTGTTTTTTTGGATGTTGAGTTTGGTAAGTTCTTTATAGAGTTTGGATACTAATCCTTTATCTGGTATGCCATTTGCCAATATCTTCTCCCATTCCGTCGGTTGCCTTTTAGTTTTGCTGATTGTTTCCTTTGCTGTGCAGAAGTTTTTATCTTGATGAGGTTAGAGAAATACAAATAAAAACCACAATGAGATAGCACTTCACATCTGTCAGATGTCAGTTGTTAAAATTAACAATTCAGGAAACAACAGATGGTGGTGAGGATGCGGAGAAAGGGGAATATTTTTGTACTCTGGTAGTAATGCAAGCTGGTGCAGCCACTCTGGAAAACAGTATGGAGGTTCCTCAATAAATTAAAAATAGAACTACCCCATGACTCAGCAACTGCACAACTAGGCATATTTATCTAAAGGATACAAAAATACTGGACCGAAGGGGCACAGGCACCCCAATGTTTATAGCAGCACTATCAACAATAACCAAAGTATAGAAAGAGCCCAGATGTCCACTGATAGATGAATGGATAAAGAAGATGTGGTAAATATATACAATGGAGTATGACTCAGCAATCAAAAGGAATGAAATCTTGCCATTTGCAACTATGTGGATGGAACTAGAGGGTATTATGCTAAGCGAAATTAGTCAGAGAAAGACAAATATATGACTTCACTTATATGAGGAATTTAAGATACAAACAGATGAACATAAGGGAAGGGAAGCAAAAATAAGATAAAAATAGAGAGAGGCAAACCATAAGAGACTCTTAAATACAGAGAACAATCTGAGGGTTGTTGGAGGGGGCATGGGTGGGAGGATGGGCTAAATGGGTGATGGGCATTAAGGAGGGCACTTGTTGGGATGAGCACTGGGTGTATATGTAAGGGAGGAGTCACTGAGTTCTACTCCTGAAACCAATACTACACTGTATGTTAACTAATGTGAAATAAATAAAAAAATAGTGTTTGTTTATTTTTAAGAGAGAGAGCATGAGGGGGGAGGAGCAGAGAGAGGGAGACACAGAATCTGAAGCAGGCCCCAGGCTCTGAGCTGTCAGCACAGTCTGACGCCAGGCTCGAACTCAGGAACAGTGAGATCATGACCTGGGCCAAAGTCGGACACTGAACCAACTGAGCCACCCAGGCACCCGAACTAATTTGTATTTAAGTAAATTAATTTAAAAAAATAAATGACCTTGTTCTTTAAAAGCAAATTTTTTTTAATGTGTATTTTTGAGAGAGAGAGAAAAAAAAAACATGAGCGGGAGAGTATCAGAGAGCGAAGAGGACAGGGGATTGGAAGCAGCCTCTGAGCTGACAGCAGTGATCCCAATGTGGGATTTGAACTCACAAACCATGAGATCATGACCTAAAGGTGAATTCAGACTCACAACCAACAGAGTCACTCAGGTGCCCCAGATATCCTTGTTCTTAATGGTGGCTTCTTATCAAATATAAACCTGGTACAAGGTATCTGTTTATACTGTGCTTTTTTTTCTCATTCTGATTGATAAAGTAATGGCCATGGAACATTGCAGAAGACTTATGAATTTAAAGACTCAGAAAAAAGGAAACATCCATAACTTCACGTAGACCAACCTTTTTTAGCAGTTTGGCGCCTTCATTTCTTAACTCATTTTTATGCACTTTATTTTTATTTGTAACCTATCAAATTCTCTCTTCGAGAACACTCAACATTATATCATAAATATTTCTAAAGATCTTCACAAATATAATTTCAAAGGCTTCATAATATTGGCTTCAACTGACATATAATTATTTCCTTAACCATTAAACATTTGGATGATTTTTTCCATTAATTTTGTTACATATAAAACAGAAAAGCACTTTCACATATAAGTTATATTGGCTTTCTGATTATTTATCTACTATAAATGGGAAATAGATCACACAAATAACCAACTTAATGATTAAGAAAGTTGTACTGGTTATATTTCGTCTTGTGATACTTTTATCTCCTTATAAAATCATTTGTATTGAATATTAAATTTAAAAGATGTGCTCATTTTATGAGTATGAACACAACCTTATGAGTTTGGTTTGCATTTATATTATTCCTAGTGAAATGAAACTTTTAAATATGTATTTGTATATACTCTTGTGCTAAATGCGCACACACACACACACACACACACACACACACGCTATTGGGGCAATATAGTTTTAGTATCTCTATAGATTCTCTATATGTTTCAATTTCCTATCCTAGAGTTTGCAAACATTTACCCCAGAGAAACTATTTCTAAGAAGATTGCTTTTATGTAATTAATTGATCTCATCTATATTATGCTGATGATATGGAAGATGTTGGGTTCCATAATTTTTGCAGTGATGTTCCTGAACATATTTACAAAATGAAATAGCAATGTTAGGAAATGGATTATAGTATGCTAAGAACTATAGTAGGCTCCTAACAAATATTTTGATTGACTTACTGAAACATCACAACGCTTCTTTCTGCAATTTAATGAAATCATATGCCTGTGTTACAACCAGACTCTAACATTGTCTTACATATATGTCATAACAAAGGGGCCATAATCACTGCAGTGTATATTCTTACAAGCAACATAAGATAAATGTATTAATTACATTTTCCAATAAATTGAATTGGGCTAATATCTGTAAACTAAGATATGAGTAAAGGAACAAAGTATTAGAATGACATAATGTGTTTCAGTGGACTATCTGTGGGTGAGTTTTTGTACCTACTCTATGCACACAAAGGGTATACACTATGCTTCTTCTAATCCTGTATGTAAATACAGTATACAAAATATGTAAATATTGTATGCAGATATGTAAATATAGTATACCACATAAAATGACCTTGGAAGTATTTCTTCCTCCTCAGTTTTTTGGAAGAGTCTGAGAAGAACTGATTAATTCTTTAAATGTTTGGTAGAATTCACGTGTGAAGTCATCTAGTACTAGGGTTGGGGGGAGGGATGTATTTTTGACTGACTCAATCTCCTTGCTCATTATTGGTATGTTCAGATTTTCTGTTACTTCATGACTCAGTCTTGGTGAGTTTTGTTTGGTTTGGTTTGGTTTGGAATTTATCAATTTCTAAGTCATCTAATTTTAGTCTCTCATCCTTTTGATTTCTGTTATCAGTTGTAATGTCTCCTCATTTGTTTACAATTTTATTAATTTGAGTCCTCTTTCTCTCCCTCATTCTCTCTTTTTTTTTTTTTTTTTTTTTTTGGTCTAGCTAAAGCTTTGTCAGTTTTATTTCTTTTCAGAAGAATAGCTCTCACTTTTGTTGAGAGCTTTTCTATTGTTTTCCTGGTGTCCATTTACTTCTGTACTAATCTTTATTATTTCCTTGCTTCTGAAAACTTTTGGCTTAGTTTGTTCTTCATTTTCTAGTTCCTTGAGGTGTAAAGGTATGTTATTTATTGATATGTTTATTTTTTCTAAATGAAGGCATTTGTTGTTATAGACTTCCTTCTTAGAACTGCTTCTGTTGTGTCCCATAAATTTTGGTATGTTGTGTTTTCATTTTGTTTGTCCCAGATTTTTTTTTAATTTCCCTTTTGTTTTCTTCTGTGATCTATTGATTGTTTACAAGTATGTTGTTTAATTTCTGTATATTTGTGAATTTCCAGCTTTCTTCTTCTGTTATTGAATTTCCAGCTTTCTTTCTTCTGTTATTGATTTCAGACAATTGTGACTGGAAAAGATACTTGATATGATTTCAGTCTCCTTAAACTTAAGAGTTGTTGTGTGATCTAGATAATATCCCAAAGAATAGTCCTTGTGCACTTGAGAAGAATGTATGTTCTCTTGCTGTTGGATGGAATTTTCTGTATATGCCAGTTAGGTGCATTTGGTCTAAAGTGTAGTTCAATTCCATTATTTCCTTAGTGATTTTCTGTCTGAATAATCCATCCATTGTTAACAGT
This sequence comes from Panthera pardus, assembly GCF_024362965.1. Taxonomy (NCBI): domain Eukaryota; kingdom Metazoa; phylum Chordata; class Mammalia; order Carnivora; family Felidae; genus Panthera; species Panthera pardus. Next base: position 111,392,910 of record NW_026526677.1, on the reverse strand, counting down.
GGGGTATTGATGTCCCCTAATATTACTGCATTTCTATCTATTTTCGACCTCATATATACTCATTTTTTGAGGCCAGCATTACCTTGAGTGTAAAACCAGATAAGAACACTACAAGAAAAAAATTATTGGCCAATATCTCTGATGAACATAGATGCAAAATCCTTAAGAAAATACTAGTAGACTCAATTTAAGAGGACATTAAAAGGATAATATGCGATGATCATGTAGGATTCCTGACTCCAACTCAGGGTTAGTCAATATATGCAAATCAATCAACGTGATACACCACATTAACAAAATGGAGGATAAAAATCATCATTGGTGTGCCTGAGTGGCTCAGTCAGTTAAGCGTCCAACTTTGGCTCAGGTCATGATCTCATAGCTCATGAGTTCGAGCCCCACGTCAGGCTCTGTGCTGACAGTCCAGACCCTGGAGCTTGCTTCGGATTCTGTGTTTCCCTCTCTTTCTGCCCCCCACCCCCCCAACTCATGCTCTGTCTCTCTCTCTCTCTCAAAAATAAATAATCATTTTTTAAAATGTTAAAAAAGTCATCTCAATAGATGCAGAAAAAGCATTTGACAAAATACAGCATCCTGTCATGATCAACAAACAAACAAGAACAACAGCAAATTTGTTAAAAAGGAATGTATCTCAACATAATGAAGGTCATACGTGGCCAACCCATAGGTAACCTCATATTCAACAGTGAAAAGTTAAAAGATTTTCCTCTGAGACAGGAACAAGACAAGAATGCCCATGTTCACCATTTCTATTGAGCATAGTACAGGAAATTCTATCCATAGCAATTAGGAAAGATAATAAATAAATAAATAAATAAATAAATAAATAAATAAATAAAATGCATCCAAATTGGAAAAGAAGAAGTAAAATTATCTCTGTTTGAAGATGACATAGTCTTCTATGTAGAAAACTCTAAAGACTCTAACAAAAATCTGTTAAAACTAATAAATGAATTTAATAAAGTTTTAAGACACAAAAGCAACATACAAAAATCAGTTTATTCCTATACTCTCACAAAGAACTATCTTAAAGAAAAATTAAGAAAGTAATCACATTTATAATTTCATCAAAAAAGGAAAATATTTAACAATATTTTTATCCAAAGTGAACGACCTACACACTGAAAACTGTAAGAAATTGGTTGAAGAAGTCATAGAAGACACACATAAATAAAAACGTATCCCATGTTCTTGGAGTGAAACAAAGACTGTGAAAATGTTCATACTACCCAAAGCAATTTACAGATTCAGTGCAATCACTATCAAAATTTCAATAGAATTTTTCACAAAAATAGAAAAAAATATTCTAGAATTTGTGTGGAACCACAAAAGACTCTGAATAACCAAAGCAATCATGAGAAAGAAAAACACAGCTCATATGACTTTAAGCTATATCACAAAGTTATAGCAATTAAAACTGTATGTTATTATTAAAAACTGACACATAGACCAGTGGAACCAAATAGACCAGATATAAATCCAAGCATGTACAGTCAATCTATTTTTAACACGGATGTCAAGAACACAAAATGCGGAAATGATAATCTCTTCAATAAATGGTACTGGGAAAACTGGAGATCCACTTGTGAATGAAATCGGACTGCTACATTATACCACTTACAAAAATGAATTTGAAATGGATCAAAGACTTAAATGTAAGACCTGACACTATAAACATCCTGGAAGAGAATTTAGGGAAATAGCTCCTTGACATTGGTCTTGGCAATGATTTCTTGGATAAGACACAAAAGTACAGGTGACAAAAGCTAAAATAAATAAGTGGTACCATTTCAAACTAAAAAGCTTCTGTACTGCAAAGGAAACAACCAGTAAATTGAAAAGACAAACTACAAAATGGGAGAAAATACTTGCAAACCATATATCTGACACACACACACACACACACACACATATATATCGTATATACATATATATACATAATGTACATATACATATATATATATCATACAAGTCAATAGCAAAAAAGCAAATAATACAATTAAAAATAGGCAAAGGATAGACATTTTTCCAAAGAAGACATACAAATAGACAATAACTATATGGAAAGGTGCTCAACATCAGTAATCATTAGGAAAATGCAAATCAAAGTCACAATAAGATATCTCCCCTCACCTGGTAGAATGGTTATTATCAAAAAGACAAAAGATAACAAATGTTAGTATGTGGAGAGAGGGAACCCTTATGAACTGTTGGTGGGAATATAAATTTGCGGAGACATGATGAAAAACAGTATGGCAGTTCTTCAAAAAATTAAAAATAGAAATACCACGTGATCCAGCAAGTCTCCTTCTGGATATATATATAGGAAGGAAATTAAATCACTGTTTTGAGATCTTTGCACACCCATGTCAGTGCAGGATTATTCACCATAGCTAAGGTATGGACTTAATTCTTCTTCAACAGATGAATGGAAAAAGACATGTGGTATATTATTTAAGAAAAGGAAATTCAGCCATTTGTGATAGCACGAATGAACTTGGGAGGTATTACGCTAAGTGAAATAAGCCAGACAGAGGAAGAACAATACAGTATGGTGTCACTTATATATGAAATGTAAAAAACCCAACAACACAAAACAAAAACAAAAGAAAAAATTTTGTAGAAACCAAATAGCAGGGTGGTTTCCAAGGACAGGAGAAGGGAGAAATGGGAAGATATAGGTCAAATGGTACACACTTTCAATTTTAAGAAGAATGAATTCAGATGATCCAATGTACAGCATGGAGAATATAATACAGTTAATAATACAGTACTGTGTATATGACAGTTGCTGAGATGCAATCTTAAGCATTCTCTCCAAATTAAAAAAAAAGTTCACTATGTGAGGTGATGGATGAATTAATTATTTTGATCTCGGCTCTCATTCTATTTTATACATACAATTATATTAGCCAAATATTCCTCAATAAAGTTGGGTAAAGTATACCATATATAATAAAAATTTATATGAGCATTTATTTTTTTTTTCATATTTATTTATTTTGAGAGAGACAGAAAGTGTGACTAGGGGAGGAACACAGATAGCAGGAGAGAGAGAATTCCAAGTAGGTTCCTCACTTAGAATACACTCCATTTCCAGTAATAATATTATATAGTGATTTTATCAACTTAGCTATCGTATGAAACCTTCAAGCCTGTGGCACACATGTTACCATTAAGCTGTGTCTGCTCTATACTAGACTGATATTTTCAACGAAGAGCTCTGTGAGCCCTCACCTATCGCCCTGCACATTGGTATTTCTTGTAGCTTTGTGTTATCCACAGCTAATGAGCATCCTTTTGCTTTTCATCCAAGTCATCAGTAAACATGTTCAGTAAACTTGAGAACAGAGCTATCTGGAATGTGAGTAAAAAGTTCCCATCAGCTCGGCGCCAATTAACCAATTTCTTAATTATAAGTATCAAGAAGATTTTTGTGGTCTGTAGGCCTTCAAAATTGTGTGTGTTTTTAGCCGATTTTACCGGCATCTCATGGAGAGATGCCGCTGTTCCTGTGATGAAGACATCACTCATCGTAGAATGCCCTTCCAGGGTTTCGCTATGGGTGTTAAAACATCTAAAGAATAAAACCAAGATGTGTTAACTCTTAAATTTCCAGTGTCCAGAAAGTCCATGGCATGTAATAGGAACTCAGTAACTGGTTTTTAAACTAAACTATGTGTTGGACCTCTCTAGTGATACTGCCATAGCAAGCCCTTTGGAAGAGTCACTATTTCGTGATGAAAGAGAGTCATTAATAATAATAATCATAAAGTGGGCTAGTGGTAGAGGTGCCAATTGTAATGTAAGTAGTTTGAGTTAGCCGCTTTATTTCCCAGTCTAGCGAACATTCTAACAAATCTATTGCTTTGGTGCTAGCATGTTATTTACAGTTCAGTGAATTCATTAAAATTTTTAAATAGAATTTGTATCCATTATTCTATGTCACATATTATTCGAAGAAGAGTTAAGATAGCTTATCAGCATGAAAACAACTCGGAAGGACATAACGTACATTTAAATGAAGAAAAATGACACAGAGAACAAAATAGGCAAAAGCAGTTGGAGCCAGGAATGAGGTCACACGAAATGCACACCTTGAAGTCTTATATACTTGTTGGAGCTGGGCCACAATTTGCCTTCAGTGTTGGAGCAGTCACCAGAAACAGGGAAACAGGATTCACAAGGCAGTTCCTAACACCGGCACCCAAATGTTTTCTGTCTCCGGTTTGGCCCCAGCCGCGCATCCGGGTGGACAACACAGGCACAGGGCGTTCTTTTGTACCTCTGTTGCAGTTTCCATATCCAACCCATCACCCTGCCCGATGACTTTGTCCTCTGAATATCAATTGCAGTAGTCCCCACGCCTAAAACATCACTTTCCCACTTGGACCAATTCAGTAGCCTTGTAACTGGTCTCCCCCCACATCCATGCTTAGCCCCGTAACTCTCAGTTTTCCACCTTTCAGCCACTGCGACTTTTTATTTACTGCAAATTGAATTCTATTAGGTCCTCGCATAATGTCTTTTAGAAATTCTTTGTTGCCCTCAGGAGAAAGCTTCAGTGTGGCATACCAAGTCTTACATGCTTTGTCTCCCCTTCACCCAAATCACCATACTATTTGTGTGGGGGTGGGGGGTGGTTAACTAAATGGGCCTTAGTTTAGCCTCAGGTTACCCTCAGCCTCCCAAATCAGGCCCTTTGCATTTGCTGTTCCATCTGATAGACTGTTTTTTTCATTTTGTCAACATTATGCATTTAGTGGTGTCCAGAAGTATTTCAGGTAAGAAGATATCAGAACGTTTATACATCATACATTTTAAAAAACTTTTTAAGTATACAAGATAATTTTTAATAACTCTGGAAATGAATTATATTGACTAGATTATCCAAATAATGCTGACTTTTCAGCTATTACTTTAACTATATACCCTAACCTGAAAAATCTTTTCTTTTTCCATAAACAAAATGAGTATTCTGCATTTACTATGTTTTACTTAGCGCAATAAAAATGTCATGGTTATATTTCACAAATATAAGATATCGAACATTTAAAATAATAGCATAGACTTAAAAATCTTAAGGACCCAAAAGCTGGTTTGGGGCATGAAGCAAATAAATCTGACATTCTATAAAAGTGAAATTTATTTAACACTTTTTCCATTGCTTATTCTATAGAGCTATAATTTAAACTTCCTATTTCACCTCTTCTTCTCACCTTTATGAAGTAATCATCTAAAGACGCTTTGGGGAGACAGACTATAAAGTCTTTGAGCTTCCTCTCAAATGACTCTATAAGGCCCAGGATAAATCTATTTCTAGCCACTAGGTTGGAAGGACATACAGGGTACAAGCGGATGGATACGGATATACACTGTATACTGCAGAGAATATTGTATGTTAAGAATAGTCTCCCTTCTAAAATTGTGTTTCTGAAATTACTTTATAAAATGCAGTGACAGGAATAAAACTACTTACAGTGTTTATAACTCATTTGGCAATTAAAGAAAATGCACCATATCATGACAATATGGTGTTTAGAAAGCATCCTAAAAGTTATGGTGGAAATGCCAACTTGGGAAACTTTTTTTTTTAAGAATGGAAAGGAAATGGTATTTCTTAAATCACAATCAAGCGTTAAGACAACGATTTTTCTCAAGATTTTAGAGTTTTATTAAGATATTTTATTCAATAAGAGAGTTTTCTTAAAAATTGGATCCCTGGTGAATTTATGCAATCCAAGTAATGTTATATCAGGCATTGTTACACAAGACCAGTTACATTTATTGTAGAAAATGGTGAAAAGCATGAATAAGTGTTGGAATTTGAAAGATGTGCTTATTGTATAAAAGGAAAGGAGGGAAGAGAAGGATACCAGTGACTTACTGCTACTCATAGAAAGCATTTGCATGCAAAAGGAACACCACAGCAAAGGCAAGATCTAGACTTTGACAGTTGTGGTTATTGATAATGACATGTGGTCAAGTTTCTATATATGATTAGAAGTCATTCTTCATCAAAATAAGAACATAAGCCATCATGTAATAGTAGACACTGGGTTTGCATTTGGAAGTAATAGGTAGACGTGGTGAAAACGAAAATTAAGCACTATGCAAACAGTGCACTACGCCTGGGTGGCTCAGTCAGTTAAGCTTCTGACTTCAGCTCAGGTCATGATCTCATGGTTCATGGGTTCGAGCCCTGAGTCCGGGTCTGTACTGACAGCTCAGAGCCTGGAGCTGCTTCGGATTCTGTGTCTCCCTCTCTCTCTGCCCCTCCCCCACTCATGCTCTGTCTTTCTCTCTCTCAAAAATAAACAAACATTAACAATTTTTTAAGAAAGAACTATGCCAACAAACACTCCTGTGGTCTTCCACTATCTCCACAAGCTCCCCCAAAGTTAGCCATCTCTAAAGTTATGGCTTAAAACTTGTATTTGTATGTCTTAGTACATTTTTATATGATTATATTTATTGATTTTACTTAATCATCTCATGGGTGGTATTTGTTTTTTTTTAACATTGGTTGGAGAAACACAATGCAAAATGAACAAAGCAAGTGCTCTGGGTGGATATGTGAGTATCGATCACACATTTTGCTACTTCATTGGAAGGAAAGAGCTTCCTGTCCTTTCATTACCCAGAAAATGGTCTCGTTCGTATAAATCAAGAATTGGGAGAACAGGATTGAATAACAATCTTGGTCAGTTGTGCAGTACTGGCTTCCTCTGCTACTGTTTCTTGTTGCTATCCTACCCCTTAAGTCCCTATTCTCTTCAGAATTCCATTATTTTGACCAAGTTCAATATGTGTGACCAATATCAGCCCACACAGAACTTCACAGAAATTCAAAATAATGACAGCAGAATATTTAAAAGTGAAGGTGGTTACAGTTGTTGTAGTTACACAAACATATAGAAAGATTGAAAAAAATAATATAAAAGAGGGAGAAGTATTTCTCTATCAAGATAGTAATATATGGATCGCTTTTCCATTTCCAGAATGAAATATTATAAAATTATAGTTTCAGCATCCATAGGCAAAATAACTGTACTAATCCACAATTGTTTGGGTTTTCATAGGCCTTAACTGGTTTAGAGCACTTAGTGTAGACATCTCTAGCATCCAGGAATCAATAAAAGTACTGAGTACCTAGCAATGGTAGTTGGTGCCTTCAAAGTGTATAAATAGAAATTAGCAGATCCCATTTTAAGGACAGGTAACCAAGCTGCCATAAAATGGAGATGTTTTTCGTGCTTGGCATTTATAACACCTCGTTATTTTACACCATATTTTACACCATAGGTTTATCTGTTTCTTAATTGTTCTCTGCTCCACAGGGTCTCCAGGGAATGCTTGAATAATTGAAAACATTTCTCTCCCCAGTGGTTGAGCCTTGGTCACTGTGGGACTGAAACAGCTCAGTAAACTGAACTGATCATCACGTTCATGTAAAGGTGTCAGATTTTAAGATGGAATGGGATAGCATTGACACTGCAGCCTTCTTTCACTTAGTTAATTACTTTAAATCATTTTTATGCTGCAGTGTTTTGTACTCCAGTGCGAGTTATGATAGCACGGGCATTAAAACCTAACATGAATCTAATCTGTTGTTGTAGTAATAATTCTTTCTACCTCCCCAAATATGGAAACCATCACTGTAACCCTTTAAATAAGACTATGCAAGTAAAGTAGAGTATTTTTAAATGTACCATTGACAATGCATGATCATGGAGTGAAATTTTCAAGGGAACAGATAAATGAAATATTAGTAATCAGAATCAAGAGTCCAGTGATGGCATTCGTGTGTTAGGATTAAACACAAGAGGTAAAAGTAGAGAAGCAGAACAAGACCAGAACAAGAGAAATGCCCTGTCACATTCTCACGTGCACTTCTAGTCCCAAACATAATACCTTTGAGACGCTGTCAAGTCCAGTGCCCTGGTGAGAGATAACCAAGCTTTCAAATATTTACCTACCTTCTCTATGAAACAAAATGTTATAAAATTGAAATGTACTATAAAGTATGGAGTTAACTTGATAATGGGTAATGCACTTAACTAGGTAGAATCGTTTTACCTGTTTGAAGCTTTGGAGAAAATAATTCATTTGTGTGATTTTTTGTCCTTGATTCTTTAACATATACAGTTACTGAGGCAAAGCTTAATAAGACATCTACATTATGGAAATATCTAATATGTTGTAAGAATTAGGAGCTGATTGTTTAAATCCAGAAAATCTATATCAGAATGCTTCAATTTCACTGATTTGTGGACAGTGAAATCCAAGTAGAAAGTAATTACTATTAATGGAGAACAATAATAACAATAATACCAATGTTATAATAGCCATAACAATAATAAATTAGTCATATAACCTAAAAATCACAACTATTATCCATACTAATAGAGAAATCAAGATACAATCCAAAGTTGAATGGTATTGAATTAACACAAAATAATAAGTTATAGTTCTTATATTTGTTTATTACTTTATAATTAAAATTAATTTAAAAAAAATTACAAAGTAACATCGGTAAAGAATTTATACAATATATAAAGACATTAGAAAATTTCTTTGAAATCACCTAAAACAGACTATTTCTGAGATAAAAATCAACACTTTGCTGAACATCCTTTCATAAATTTATGAATTATATATAAGGTATAATTCCAAGGGTGTATCATGTGCTGTTCTTATAATGGACAATTACCTTTTGTTGTTTAGCTCCCTTCCTACCTCTTCTGTTTGATACTTCCAACTTTCTACCCGCACGGTAACAAGGGTTAATAACGTGGTTATATACATATGTGTATATATATTATGTATATATAATACATATACACACATACCATACATATGTGTGTATTTACATGCACAGCATATAATATAAATACATATATTCATATAAATGTACAAGTGTATATATGTGTGCGTGTGCGTGTGTGTGTTTACACACATATACACACAGGCCTTTTTCAGAGTTTGTTTTCAGAATTTGTAATACCATTTACAGAAATGGGATATTATATATATATGTCTCTGAATCTTGCTTTCCTCACTTTACAGAGTAGAAACCCCTCCACATCTTTCTAGCTCTTGCGTGATATTCCATGGTATGGATGTACCACAATTTATGCAGCCATTTATCTCCCTTCCTCCCTCCCTCCCTCCCTCCCTCCCTTCCTTCCTTCCTTCCTTCTCTTTGTTAACACTAAAAATGCTACAATTGATATCTTTCTATACATAGTCTGATACATAGTATCAATGTACTTTTTCCACTAGGGTACTTCTCTCAGGTTTGGATTGCTACATCAAATTATATATCACCTTCAAACTGATATAGATGTGGCCAGAATACTATTGAAAATGGTAGTAGGGGCGCCTCAGTGGCTCAGTCGGTTAAGTAGCCATCTTGGGCTCCGATCATGATCTCAGTGGTTCGTGAGTTCAAGCCCCACATCCGGCTCCGTGCTGCTAGCTTGGAGCCTGGTGTCCACTTCAGATTCTGTATCTCCCTCTCTCTCTGCCCCTCTCCCACTCACACTGTCTCATTCAAGAATGAATAAACGTTAAAAAAAACATTTTAAAAAGAAAGAAAATGGTTACAGCCATACTTAAATAAGAATCCTAGGGGCATCTGGGGGCTCAGTTGGTTGAGCGCCTGACTCCGGCTCAGGTCATGATCTCACAGTTCGTGGGTTCGAGCCCCGTGTTGGGCTCTGTGCTGACAGCTCAGAGCCTAGATCCTGCTTCAGATTCGGTGTCTCCCTCTCTCTCTCTGCCCCTCCCCGACTCACACTGTATCTCACTCTTTTTCTCAAAAATAAATAAATGTAAAAAAAATTTAAAAAGAAAAAGAATCCTATATCTTTGTCAGTACAGAGTGTCAGTACTCTCTGATTTTTGTAGCGCAAAGTGTTAGTATTCTTTAGTATTTATGCTGGTTGACAAACTTGGGAGCTTCTTGGGTAAAATGTGAAAGTGCCCCATGGGGGGCAAGGAGCAAGAGAATACAGAGGCACGCCACCCCAGGATGGTAGGGGCCCAGGTTTAATAAGCAGGGAAACTTACTTAAGAAGCTTGTTTTCGGGGGCCACTAGACGAGTGGATCGCTCCACCTGCCCAGCAGAATCTTAAAATTTTATATAGTAGCCATAACAGGGTTCCACCCAGATGATCTCAGCAACACCTTACCCTCTCTACATTGTGTCCTTGGAAACAGTTCTGGCTTGGGAATGATGGGCATAGTGGACTTTCCAAGAACAGAGGAGGTGAGAAGCTTCCCCTTGCCCAGGGCCAGCTTGAGGGTCAGTCAGCACTCACGTCTATTCCATGAGCCACCCTAAATTTCTGTCTAACTACTAAGTATAAATGTATACTTTAAACTCATATCTATTTGTTACGTATTTCTTTAGTTGGTATAATTAGCATACCGTGTGAAATTAGTTTCAGGTGTACAATATCATGGTTCAACAATTCTATACGTTACTCAGTGCTCATTGTGACAAATGTATTCTCAATCCCTTTCACCTATTTCACCCATACCCCCCTCCCCCCACTGACCTCCTTTTTGGTGATTACCAGTTTGTTCTCCGTATTTATGAGTCTAGGTTTTTTAAAATTTGTTTCTTTTTTCATTGTTCATTTGTTTTGTTTCTTAAATTCCACACGAGTGAAATCATATAGTATTTGTCTTTCTCTGTCTGACTTACTTCACTTAGCATAATACCCTCTAGATCCATCTACGCTATAGCAAATGGAAAAATCCCATTTGTTTTTAAGGCTGAGTAATATATGGTATGTATGTATACCGTACCTTCTTTTTTGACTCATTTATTGATGGGTAATTGGATTGCTTCTCTATCTTGGCTATTGTACATAATGCTGTAAGAAACATAGGGGTACGTGTGTCTTTTTGAATTCGCATTTTCATTTTCTTTGAGTAGTGACATTACTGGATCATATGGTATTTCCACTTCTAATTTTTTTGAGGACACTCCATACTATTTTCCACAGTGACTGCCCTGATTTGCATTCCCACCAAAAGCATACAAGTATTCCTTTTTCTCCACATCCTCTCTACCCTTGTATTTCTTCTCTTTTTGATTCTAGCCATTGTGACAGGTGTGAAGTGATATCTCTTTGTGGTTTTGATTTGCATTTCCCTGATGATGAGTGATGTTGAGCACCTTTTCATGTACCTGTGGCCATCCATAGGTCTTCTGTAGAAAAATGTCTAATCAGGTCCTCTGCCCAATTTTAATTGGATTATTTGGGGGATTTTAGTGTTGAGTTGCCTAAGTTCTTTATATATTTTGCATATTAACCCTTTATCACATGTATCGTTTGTAAATATCTTCTCCCATTCAGCAGGTTTCCTTGTTGCTTCATTGGTTTCCTTTGCTGTGTGAAAGCTCTCTATTTTGGTGTAGTCCCAATAGTTTTTATTTTTTATCTTTGTTTTTATTTCCATTGCCCTAGAAGACATATCTAGAAAAATTTTGTATGGCTGATAGCAAAGAAATTACTGCGTATAGTCATTCTAGGAGTATGTGTATGAAAGTGGTCATTTCATTCTTTACATGTCGCTGTCCAGTTTTCCCAGCACCATTTGTTGAAGAGACTCTTTTCCCCCATTCTATTTTCTTACCTCATTTGTCATATAGTAATTGATCATATAAGTGGGGGTTTATTTCTGGTATCTCCATTCTGTTCTCTTGACTTTTGTGTCTCTTTTTGTATCAGTACCATACTGTTTTGATTACTTCAGCTTTGTAGTGTATCTTGGAATCTAAGTTGGGACATCTCTAGCTTCGTTCTTCTTTTTCAAGATTGCTTTGAATATTTGGGATCTTTTGTGGTACTGTATAAATGTTAGTGTTATCTGTTCTAATTCTGTGAAAAAATGTTGTTGTTATTTTGATAAGGTTTGCATTAAATCTGTAGATTGCTCTGGATAGCATAGACATTCTAATAATATATTTTCCTCCAATCTTTGAGCATAGAATGTCTTTCCATTTGTTTGTGTGGTCTTCACTTGCTTTCATCAGTGTTACAGTTTTCAGAATATAGGTCTTTCACCTCTTTGTTTAAGTTTATTCCTAGGTATTTTATTATTATTATCATTATTATTATTTATTATTATTTGGTGCAATTGTAGGTACAATTTCTTAATTTCTCCTTGTGCTACTTCATTATTAGTTATGGAAATGCAACAGATTTCTGTATATTAATTTTGTATCCCATGACTTTACTGAATTCATTTATCAGTTCTCGTAGTTTTTTGATGGACTCATAAGGTTTTATGTATATAATATCACATCTACAAATAGTGAAAGTTTTACTTCTTCTGTACCTATTTGGAAAACTTCTATTTCTTTTTCTTGTCTGATCACTGTGGCTATGACTTCCCACTACAACGAATAAAAGTGGTGAGAGTGAACATTCTTGCCTTCTTCCTGATCTTAGAGGAAAATTCTCAGTTTTTCACCATTGAGTATAATGTTATTTATGGGTTTTCATATATAGTCTTTATTATGTTGATGTATGTTCCCTATAACCCTACTTTGTTGAGAGTTTTTATCATGAATGGATGTTATATATTGTCAGATATTTTTCTGTATCTATTGAGATGATCGTATGGTTTGTATCCTTTCTCTTGTTAATGCATTGTGTTGATTGATTTGCAAATATTGAACTACCCTTGCATCCCAGGAATAAATCCCACATGATTGTGGCGAAAGATTTTTTTAATGTATTATTGGATTCTGTTCGCTAATATTCAGAATTTTTGCATCTATGTTCATGAGAAATATTGGCCCTTGGTTTTCTTTTTGTGTAGTGTCTTTGTATGGTTTTGATATCAGAGTAATACTGCCCTTGTAGAATGCATTTGGAATCTTTACTTCCTCTTCTATTTTTTGGAATACTTTGAGAAAAATAGGAATTAAATCTTTTTATTTATTTATTTTTATTTTTAGGTGTTAACACTTTATTATTTATTTTTAATTTTATTTATTTATTTTGAGAGAGAGAGAGAGAGAGAGCATGTGTGCAAGTGTGGAAGGGGCAAAGAGAGAGAGGTAGAGAGAGAATCCCAAGTGAGCTCCACACCACCAGTGCAGAGCCTGATGCAGGGCTCAAACTCACAAACCACAAGATCATGACCTGAGCCAAAGTTGGATGCTTAACCGACTGAATACCCAGGTGCCCCAGGTGTTAACTGTTTTTAAATGCTTGGTAGAAATCACCTGTGAGGCCATCTGGTCCTGGACTTTTGTTTGCTGACAGTTTTTGATTACTGATTCAGTTTCATTTCTGGTAACTGATCTGTTCAAATGTTCTATTTCTTTCTAGTTCAATTTTGGAAGTTTTTATGTTTCTAGCAATTTATCCATTTCTTTTAGGTTGTCCATTTTGTCAGCATACAATTTTTCATGCCATTCTTCTATAGTCCTTTCTATTTTTGTGGTGTTCATTGTTATTTCTCCTTCATTTCTGATTTTATTTGAGTTATCTCTCTTTTTCTCTTTATAAGTTTGGGTAAAGGTTTATCAATTTTGTTGATCTTTTCAAAGAATTGGTTCCTGGTTTTATTGATCTATTGTTTTTTCAATTTCTATATCACTTATTTCTGCTCTAATTTGTATTATTCCCTTCTGTCTTCTGGCTTGGATTTTTGTTTGTTCTTCTTTTTCTAGCTCCTTTAGATAGAAGATTAGATTGTTTATTTGAGATTTTTATTGTTACTTGAGTTAAGCCTGTATTGTGATGACCTTTTTTCTTGAAACAGCTTTTACTGCATTCCAAAGAGCTTGAACCATTGTGTTTTCATTTTCATTTGTGTCCATATATTATTTGTATTTCTTCTTTGATTTATTCATGGTTTATTAATGATTTCCTCTTTGATTTATTAAACAACCCACTTAATATTTAGTACATGTTATTTTGCCTTCGCATATTTGTATTCTTCATAGATTTTTTTCTTGTGATGGAATTCTAGTTTCACATCATTGTGGTTGGAAAAGATGCACAGTATGTTTCCAATCTTTCTGAATCTACTGAGACTTGTTTTGTGAACTAACATCTGATCTATCCTGGAGAATGTTCCATGTGCACTGGAAAATAATATGTATTCCACCATTTTTGGATGGAGTGTTTTAACTATATCTGCTAGGTCCATCCAGTCCAATGTATCATTCAAAGCCACTGTTTCCTCATTAATTTTCTGTCTGGATGATTGATCCATTGATGTAAGTGGGGTGTTAAAGTGCCATACTATTACTGTATCACTGTCAGTTTCTCCCTTATGTCTATCGATAGTTGCTTTATATATCTGTGTGCTTCCATGTTGGGTACATAGATATATACAATCACTATATCTTCTTACTGGATTGCTCCCTTTATCATTATGTAGTGTCTTTCTCTGTCTCTTGCTACAGTCTTTGTTTTAAAGGCTATTTTTTCCAATGTAGTTCTACTACCCCAGCTTTCTTTTCCCTTCCATTTGCCTGGTAAATGTTTTTAAATCCCTTCACGTTCAATCTATATGTGTCTTTAGATCTAAAGTGAGTCTCTTGAAAGCAGCATATTGATAGGTCTTGATTTTATATCCATTCAGATATGCTATGTCATTAGATTGGAGCATAAGTCCATTTACATTCAAGCAATTATTGATAGTTATGTACTTCTTTCCATTTCGTTACTTTTTAATGTTGGGGTGGTTTTTTTTTTTGTTTTTTTTTTTTTTTTTTTTGCTCTTTTCTGTTTCTTTCTTTTCTTGCTCTCTTCCCTTGTACTTTGATGACTTTCCTTAGTGTTATGCTTAGATTCCTTCCTCTTTAATTTTTGCATATCTATTACAGGGTTTTGACTTGTGGTACCAGTAGGTTCACATGTAATATCTTATGTGTATAGCTATCTACATTAAGTTGAATGGTCATGTCAGTTTGAACTGATTCTAAAAGCACTACATTTTTGCTATTCCCCATGTTTTATGTATATTGTCATATTTTACATCATTTTATTTTGTCAATCCTTGGCTGATTTTTACATATATAATTGATTGTATTGCTTTTGTGTTTTGACTTTCATACTGGTTTTGTAAGTGAATCATCTATTACCTTTATTATATGTTTGCATTTACCTGTGATTTTTTTCCTTTTATAGTTTTTTTACTCAAAAAATGACCTTTTTTTCCACTCAAAATATTCCCTTTAATATTTCTTATAAGGCTGGTTTAGTAGTGACGAATTGCTTTAACTTATATTTGTCTGAGAAACTATATCTGTCTTTCTATTCTGAGTGATAACCTTGCCAGGGAAAGTATTCTTGGTTGCAGGTTTGTTTGTTTGTTTGTTTGTTTTTCTTTCAGCATTCTGAATATATTTTGCCACTTCCTCCTGGCCTGCAAAGTTGCTGCTTAAAAATCAGCTGATAGCCTTATGGGTTTTCCTCCAAATGTAACTGTTTTTTTTTTCTCTTGCTACTTTAAAATTCTCTTTATGACTACTTTTTTCCATTTTAATATTATGTGGTGCAGGCTTCCTTTCATTAATTTTGTTGGGGGCTCTCTGTGTCTCCTGAATCTGGAAGTCTGTGTCCTTCCCCAGACTAAGGAAGTTTCCAGCATTATTTCTTCAAATAAATTTTCTGCTCCTTTTCTCTCTCTCTTCTCTTATTGGGACTCTTATAATATGAATGTTATGCTCGATGATGTCACCAAGTTTCCCTAACCTAGTCTCATTTCTTATTAATCTTTTTTTCTTTTTCCTGTTCAGCTTGGTTGCTTTCCATCACCCTGTCTTCTGTATTGTCCATCTTTCTTTCTGCCTCTTCTAATCTAATCTGCTGTTGAGTCTCTGTAGTGTATTTTTTTAATTTCAGCTATTGAGTTCTTCATCTCTTTTTTTTTCTTTTTATATTTTCTGTCTCTTGTTAAAGGTATCCCCACTCTTTTCTCAAGTCCAGTATATTTTTGACCATTACTTTGAATTCTTTATCAGGCATATTGCCTATCTCCATTTCACTTAGTTCTTTTACTGTGACTTTGTCCTGTCCTTTCATTTGGGACATATGCCTCTGTTTCCTCATTTTATCTAACTCTCTGTGTCTATTTCTATGCTTTAGAAAGGTCAGCTATGTCTCCTGACCTTGGCATTATGAAGAAGAGGTCCTACGGTTTTCTGGAGCACAGTATCCCCTGTTCAACAGAACCAGGCACTCCTGGTGTACCCTCCTTTTGTGTGCACCCTACTTTTGTGGCTGAACCTCCTGTGCCTTCAGCCCAACCTACTGTAGTGACCCACTTTGCCTGTTGTGGGTGAACTAGGCAGAGTTTGGTCCCTTCCCTGTTATGGGGCCTTTCTGGGGTTGCAGTGGCCTTGCGGTTGGCAGCGTCAGCAGTCAGACCAGATGCCTGCCCTCCTTCCATCTCCCAGGGCTACGGCTGCAGTGATTGGCAGAGTGCTGTCTTTGGGTTGCCATTCATAAGATTTGCCTGCTGGGACAGCAGGTGCACTGCTGTGTGTGGTTATCCTCCCCTCTGCCCAGGACAGGAGTCATGACGGAGTGGCACCAGTCCCTGCTGGGGTTGCTTGCAGGTTGTGTTGGGCCAGGAGCTGCTCTGGAGGAAAGCCTGCTGTGTGGTGTGGGTTGGATGGAGCAGATCCACAGGGAATGCAGGGGTGGGGCACACAGTGCTAGCAAGAGAGATGGGCACTGTTCACCCTGCTTCCCCCAAGTGTTTGACTCTCTACGCTGCAGGAGAGGAAGAGATATGGTGCCTGTCCACTCTTTTGTTCTTGGAGAAGTCCCCTAAAGATCTCTATGCCTCCAGTGCATGTTTTGAGTTTAATAAATACATCTCCTGCACCTATGCCCCAGGAGCTGTTCAAACTGCTGTTTCTATGCCTTAGGTCAGTGGGTTGTTTATTATACTCTCTCTTTCAGGGCAGGGACTCAGGTTTCCATCACCCCTAGGCTCTCTCAGAACTAAGCCTGCTGATTTTTAAAGTACCTGGGGTTAAGCCCCACTCATTTTCAAAGCCACATGGTAAAGGGACTCCGCTTGCCAGTTTGGGTTCCTGTTCTGTGTGGTGTCTGCTCCTCTCCCTTCTCTGTGCTTGTGGTGTCCTTCTGGTTGTGGTTAGTCTCACCAGGATGTTTGGTTCCCAAAGTGTGTCTGCCACTCCCACCCTTTTCATTGTGGCCTCCTGTCTATGATCAACTGTTTAAAGGGTCTCCTGCCAGGCGTGGTTGTTTTCAGAGTCAACTGCACATATGTAGCAGTTACGTCAATGTGTCTTTGGGACAAGGTGAGCTCTGGATCCTTCTTTGCCATCTTCCTAGAAGTCTATCTGTTATTTTAATTTGTATTTCCTCCAGAAAAGGAACATCTCACCATACATAATGGGCCATGTTGCTTACTCTTTTTTTTTGCTTACTTTTTTGATGTCTGTTGTTAATCATTTTTCTTATTGCCCTGTTAGAACTATTAATTATAAGAAGTTATTAAATATTATAGATAATAATTCTTTAAATGGCACATGTAATCATTTTTCTCAAACTTACACAGTTTCACTTTGTTTATAATATTTTGCTATCATAAACATTTGATATTTCTGTAAACATATCTGTCTTTTTAATATCAGCTTTAGCTCAGTTGGAAGTTCTTTCTAAACCATGGGTGGTATGTTATTTTAAGCGATCTAAACACACCATTTATAGATGGATTTTGTCAGAATGGATTTAAAAAAAAAGGAGAAGAAGAAGAAAAGAAGACCCCACTACATATTGTATTGTCTTGAAGAACCCATATTAAATATAAAGACCCTGGCAGCTTAAAAGGAAATAAATGAAGAAATATACCATGCTAACGCTAATCCAAAGAAAGCAGGGGTTGATGTGCTGATATCAAACAAAACTGAATTCAGAACAAGGACACTTCTCAGGGATAATGAGGGGAGTTACATAATGAAGAGGGGCTGATTCTGTGAAAAGACATAAAAATCCTATATGTTACGTGTTTAACAACAAAGCATAAAAATACATGAGGTGAAAAGTTATAGAACTGGAAGAAGAAATTGACAAATATGCTATTAAAGTTGGAGCCTTCAGCATCTCTGCTGTCAACCAAAGGTCCAGCAGGAATAAGATCAGTAATGATAAAGATGACTCTGATCGGTGCTATCAGTCAACTTGACCTAACTGATATTCATAAAATACTCTATTCAATAATAGCATAATACACATTCTTCCCAGAATCGCATGGAACATAAATGGAGATAAATCCCACATGACCATACCAATATGCAATATTAATATAGGGAACTGGGTGTGTGGAGTTTATAGGAATTGTCTATATTTGCAATTTTTCATCAATCTGAAGGTATTCTAAAAATGTAAAAACTATATTAAAATTATATATGAAACTTTTAAAGTATATTTAAGATTTTTAATGTTCACATTTAGATACATTGCACATAGAAAAATCATAACTTTGGATTTAAAATTTCTTAAAAAATGCACAAAACATAAAGTTACAATTTGAATTTGTTATTCAGGAAGAAGTGTAATTAAGTTACAATATACAAAAAGTTATTTTTTTACATTAGCAAATACATTCTCTAACTAGCAAAGAAGATAAATTTGCCTGTATCAGGTGTTAATTCTTAATTATTATTAAATATATGTCAACATTTAATCTAGTCTTTAATTATGAATGAAATGAATAATCTGAGAAAATATTTGATACCTTACTGTATTTCTCAACTTTTTTTTGATGCTTTCCTCAACGGAAGAATTTAAAGATTAATATCAGTGTTCACTAATAGTAGCAGGCCATTTCATGAATATCAAATGGAACTGTGAAGGATTATGAAGGATTTAATGTTAACTGTTAAAATGCACTGAACAATAAGAAGAAAGTTATTGTGTAAAATGTCACCTAACGCTTCAAATTATTATTTGTTGCAAGCCATTAAGAAACCAGTCAATACACTGTTTTATATAATGGGAATATAAATATTTCATGACAAAACCCAGTGGTCTCCTGCTGACAAATGATAATGTCACTGCAGCACATCCTTAGAGTTAAGTTCAAGGGGGTATATGGCTGAGAGTTTACCTGATTTGAATATGAAGAGCTTTTAGTAAAGTTCACAGTCCTTCATGCAGAGAGCACAAATTAGTCCTACCCTCCTGCAAAAATAATGTAACATTTAGTACCCTGGGACAATATTTTATCTTTGAATACAACATAAGTCTGCTTAGAATACTTGGAGTATGTGACTTATTGAAAAATATCAATCTTTTCATGTTTTTACAATCCAGTACAAGAATTATGAATTGTTTCATAGATCAGACACAAATTATTTTTATTCCCCGAGGGTAACCAACTTAGTGAATATTATCAAAAGATTCTTTTTCTGGGCCAGAAAGAAAAACACATTATCTTTTTATTTTTAGGCATTGCTTTACTGTCATTTATATTTCATAAACAAAATTGTTGGCTTTTTGAAAATTTGTCAATTGCTTTGTTATTGTTGTGTAAAATTTGAAGAAATTGTGAGGCTTGAAAGCCTCATGTCGCATTTCGTGTTTGTTACATGTTTGATACCATTTAATTGCTGTGGATGTAGACTGATGGGTCTTAATGGCATGGGGTTCTTCCCCTCATTGCGCTCACTGCGTTCCATCTTGTACTACACTACTCCAGTCATGTATGTCTCCAAGCAGGGCATTTTTATACATTCTGGAATCCTCCCCTCAAACACAGCATCTCGTTATTGTAGATATTTAATAATGATAAAAACTTGTACCTCTCAACTATGTTTAACAGTGGCTATCACTCTTTCTTCTTTAGCTCTCTCTATATAGCCTCTATAGAGAGGCTTCTGAATTCTCCTTTCCCTCCCCACCTTCACCACCCCCCTTCCATTTCCCTTTCATCTTCTATGAATAAGACATTTTGCTCTGTGCTGCAGAGCAGAGCTTCCCAGGAGCTCGATGGTGCACTGTGCAAGGCTTATAGATATGTCAGAAAATACTAACCTGCAATTGGGATGGACAGGTGGGGCTTAGAGCTTCCAGACACTCTTTGGCCAGTCGCTTCCAGATTAAAGCAGGCTCATTGCTGGCTTCTCTGAGGAAGATGGGGATGGGATGGAATTAAACTCTACGGTCTTACAGGCCGCGAGTGCAGACCGCTCATCTACAAGGTACTGAAGACACCCACAAAGGTGTTGTACCACATGGCTGGACAGCAGCCAGCTTCAGAGCATATGCTATCCATGACGTATGGAAGGGGCCTGTGGAATTTCTGAAGGAATTCCTCTTCCCTGGGTCCATGGAGCTTGCCACTCAGGCTAAGGTGCTGCTTGCTGGGGACCAGGGAACAGGGAAGCTGAGTGGGGCTCCTGACAGATCACGCTGGAGGTGGCCACTGCCGAGCCTTGTCTTCACATACACTGAACGCTTCTGTTCCCTGGCAGGTGATGTGCCTCCCTTTGGCTTGCCATTGCCAGTGGAATGGATGCTCCCACAATGCATTGTGCTCTGTAAGTCAAGGATCATTATTTTGAAGTACTTAACATGAAAAACTTTGATGATGACCAAAATCCATACCCATTGTTACAAGAAAGTTCAACACAAGGTCATTAATTAAAGAAGACTTATAATTTTAAATAATTTCAACTTGGGAAATGTATTAGATGATTTGCATAAACAGCTCATATTTAAATTTTTTAAATGTTTATTTATTATTTTTGAGAGACAGAGAGCGTGAGCGGGGGAGGGCCAAAGAGAGAGGGAGATAGAGTATCTGAAGCAGGCTCCAGGCTCTCAGCTGTTAGCACAGAGCCCGATGCAGGGTTCAAACTCAGAAACCATGAGATCATGACCTGAGCCGAAGTCGGATGCTTAACTGACTGAGCCACCCAGGTGCCCCAACAGCTCATATTTTTATCACCAACCTTTGAAAAAAGTTTCTCATACATGAGAACCCACAAAAATGTGAACAGATCACAACTAAGAATTGTGAAAAATTAATTAAGCCATTCAAAGCATAAACCCTCACTTAAAAAGAATAATGCTTACAAGAAGCTCAAGTATCTCCTTAAAAACTTGAAAAAAATATTTTGAAGTTGGATATTAATTCATCATTTGCTATTTTCCTTACAATTCTACAGCTAATTATTCTTTTTAAAAAAATATTCATTTATTTATTTTGAGAGAAAGCACACACAGGTGTGCACGTGCACATGAGTTGGGGAGGGCACAGATAGAGAATTCCAAGCAGGCTCCGCACTCAGCTCAGAGCCTGACACAGGGCTCAATCCCTTGAACAATGAGATTATGACCTCAACTGAAATCAAGAGTGGGACACTTAACCAACTGAGCCACCCAGGGTACCCTATAGCTAATTATTCTTACCATAATTTTTTAGTAGATTGAAGAGTTGGTTGGCCTTTCCACCAAACCCAATATGGTGGCCAGCCCTGCTTCAGTGACTCTGGATCAATCACAGATGCAGCATTAGGTCTGAAAGAACTCCACCTCCCATAAGTTAGGTGAATATTAACTGAAATGCCTGCAGGACAAATGTCTGAGGCTAGAATCATCTAGGTGCTATAGAGATGCGGACAGTTGATCAACTGCATTTAGCTGAGAATCAGGAAAATCTTGAGGATGACAGGAAAGAAACTACGGGAAAGGACAAAGGCAAAAGAGAAAAAAAAAAAAGCCTGCTTTAAATAGAACGGTATCCTCAAAACCATAGGAGCAGACATTAGCTCTGTCCATTTCGTCATCTTGTATTTCCCCTCACCCCCAACCCTGATTTGTGTCCGTCACTGATAGACTGAAAGTGCTTTTGGAAATTATCAGTAGCCTTTCGTTTCCAATGAGCAATCTTCAGGCTACATTTTGTTTGGTCTCTGGGGCAGGTGACACAGTTAGTATTCTTCCTTTTCCCATGAAATCCATGACCGAATTTTCTCCCCGCGGTCCTCCTGGTCTGACCTGTCTCCATCCTCATGGGCTTGTCTTCTCTGCCCGCTCTGTTTCTCCAGGGTCAGTGCTAGGACGTCCCCCCATGCTGCCCTCCATACACCAACTTGAGCTTTCTTGTCCCGTCCGTGCTGTGCAAGATGACAGGCTGCCTTCTACTGGTTCACACCTCTGATCCCAATCTCTCAGCGGAACCTTGGATCCATATATTCTATCGCTGGGCGGACATCACCATTATGTAGCACCCAAGGTGATCAAGTCTCAAATCCTTACATTTCCTAATTCCTGTACTGCAACACATAATCATCAACCCCAATAGAAATCCTGCAGACATCTCTCCTTCTCTTGACATCTAAACTGTATTTCCTTGCTCCAGCCCATCATGCATTCTTACCAGTGTTACCTCTGAAGGCTGTCTGCTTGTCTGTGCTACTTCTTTTTAAGTCTAAAAATGAGAAAAATACAGTTTATGAAAATTCAATATACGGACTTACATTAGAGGGTGAGAACCCAGACCATATGATCGCTGGCCTATGTCTATCTACAGTACCTGGGTTTCTCATAGGAAATAGTGGGATTTACAGGGCACCTGGGTGGATTGGTTGGTTGAGCACCTGACTCTTGATTTTGGCTCAGGTCATGATCTCACAGAAGTGAGACTGAGCCCCCTGTCGGGCTCTGCCCTGAGCGTGGAGCCTGCTTCAGATTCTCTCTCTCTCTCTCTCTCTCTTTCCCTCTCCCTCTCCCTCTCCCTCTCTCCCTTTGCCCCTCCCCAACTTACATGCACTCTCTCTCAAATAAACAAACAAAAATAAATAAATAAATAAATAAATAAATAAATAAATAAATAAGTAAATAAATAAATAAAATAGTGGAGTTTACATAATCTCAAAAGGTTAATAACGATTTCTTAACTCACGGATTTCCTCTCAGTATTCCTCTCAGACACGCTACAAGATGCCTTCAATGTGGTCAGTTTTACAAAAATAAGTTCTTTAAATCCTAAAATATTTGTAGTTTTTTTGTAATGGAAAGGGGAAAGCCTATTAAAATCTTTTGTGGGACACAAGGTTTGCTGTTTATTTAAGGCAACTTACTTAAAAAGAGTTGGAAAACTTTTTAAAAAATGCAGTGTTTCAAATTGCTGACTTATTTGGTAAATGCCAGTCGGGTATTACGTAGCAAATTTTTAAAATATATTTTTGTAGCAGGTATTTAGACACAACTAATTTGTCCCTTTAAAGTATAGGTGACATTTTAGCACTTGAAAAATAACCATTACTTCAACAGTTAAACAACTCATGTTACAGAAATACTGTTTTGAAAATGGATGCTTGAGAGTGTTTTTTGATCATCATGTGGGATTTTGTCTGAAAAAATTGTGCATGGGTCTCCTGTGAACCAAGTGCACTCACTTGAAAAACTCAAGACTATAATATTCAAATAAATAGTCCCCATATATTTTAAACCTATTACTAAAATAAGACTTTCAGATTAGAGTATAATTTAATAAAAAGTTTCAACACATACACCTCGAATAATTCATGGATTGGACTGAAAAGTGAATATAGTGGCTGGACCAAAACGGCACCGTGAGCTTGTTTCATTTGGTTCTGTGTATCTTTTTGCTGTCTTTTCACCCATGGTAGCCACTAAAAGCAGTACAAAAACAAACCAAAATTATAACTAAATCTTCAGACATCTGTATCATAAAGTATTAAGGCAAAATTTCAAAGCTGAAAAGCACATTTGATTACATTGCCCTCACAAAAATATCAATAAATAAAAATATGCAGTAATATAAAGCACATAATGTTATTAGATTTTCTTAACAGATTCATAAAAATAATATTTTAGGGAAAATTAAAAGATCTTGTCAAAATAAAATGTAGTTGACATATTCTTTATTTCTTACTTTTTAATTTCCATATTCACATGGTGCAGTATCCAAATATATGTTGGGGTGAAAATAATACAAATAATTTCTGCATTATATGAAAACATATTGGAGTGTATACTCATTTTTATTGTACTAATAGAATGGTGCAGAAGAATTTGGATATCACTATCATCTCTGTGAAATGTCGGCAGTCCTTTGTAAGATTGGGTGCCTTTCGACTTCTTTCCCTAGAATCTAGCCCACAAAGTCCTAGCTTGCTCTATACATACAGAATAAGCCACCTCAGAATGGACATAAAGTCTACCATTAGAACACACAACCACTCCTCAACACATTTTTATATCCTGTCTGATCCTCAAATTTCTCTCCCCATTTGATTTGCTCCTTCTCTGTCTTACCAGGGTATCGCTTATTTGATATGGATTCTACTCCAACCAAGACATTCTGTCTGCTTTTATGCTTGTGAGAGAAATGTCTGGATTTCTTTGGTTTTGTACTTTTTTTTTTCTCCAGTTACAAAGCAAGCTTCACTTTTCTCCACCAATCCATGTACCCTTAAATTGGATGTTAAAGTAATCTATATTACATGCATAGTTTTAATTTTCTCAGGGTATATTTTATACTCACTTATTTGTGGCTTTCCTAAAAGATCTCTCAAGTAGAAGCTTACATTTATAAAGAACGATTAAATATTCTACTTTTTGTGCAGTACATATCCCTCCCCATAAAATTCCCTATGAGGAACTTAGTTATCAATTTAGTTTGTGGCTGTGCCCAGTATTTCACACAAACAGTAAGGGGGCAGTAGATGTTTTCAATCTCTCTAATAACATTACATAGAAGTGCAACAAATTTAATGTAGCATTCATGTGCAACAGATAAAATGTACTCCTGTTTTTAATCTATATGCATTAGGTATTGTAACGATTTTAAAGGCCACATAAACTAGCATCACTACACCCATAAGAACAAACTTTCACTTGAATGTTGTTCTTTAGGAAACTTGCAGGTGAAGCAAAGCTTTTTTCCCCCTATAATTTGAAAATGGTGTTTTAATGTTTACAAAAACAACACAGATCAGTTTTAGAAAAGTTTGAAAGTGCAGAAAAATATGCAAAAGAGGACACAAATTACCGCTGATCCCACAGCCTCCAAATAAGCATTAATAATGTCTTATTTAATATACATCTGATTTTACATGCAAAATTATATCACATAATTTTGTATACTTTCTTACTTTCAACACCACATTTTTTGTATTCTTTTAGAATAAAATAAAAATACAGAAATAATCAGATTTCAACAGTATGTCTGGAAACGGTAGTAACAGCACTTTCATAAATAATTTATCTATAATCCCTACATTGCTCTAAGAGGTGTGCTTGGCAAACACTTACTGCACAAGACTGTTATGAACAGTCGGAAAAGCAGGCAGGTTTGTGAGCAGAATCATCTTGAAAGTGAAGTCATTATGCTCCATGTTATTTTTGTTAAAAATGCTATGCAAAATATATTCAGTCACAGCCAAGGATATTTTCAAGGGAAGGCAGTTGGATCGGGTATGACTAAATACATACAACTCAATCTTCTTAGGTGCTAAAAAAAGGAAGGAAGAAAAAAGAAAACAGGAGAGAGAATGTTCAGTTTATGACTTTAGCTCAACCAACAGGGCTGCTTATGATTAATAATGGGGAAGAAAATAACTCTAGTATAAATCAAATGAGTTATTTGAAGTACCAGAGGGCTATATAACTAGATGTCTACCTTTATGTCCTTTCCTTACACTTTCTCTTTCCTAACCAAGCAAATACTTCTATTTTTCATTACTTTTTAAATTTTTTAAAATTATTTTCAATATTTATTTTTGAGACAGAGAGACAGAGCATGAGCAGGGGAGGGTCAGAGAGAGAGGAAGACACAGAATCTGAAGCAGGCTCCAGGCTCTGAGCTGTCAGCAGAGAGCCTTATGCAGGGCTTGAACTCACAAACCGTGAGATCATGGCCAAAGTCTATGCTTAACTGACTGAGCCACCCAGGCGCCCCTCTTCTATGTTTTTTTAAATGAGAGGAATAAATGTTACTAATCTGACTTTTGTGGCATTTGTGTTAAGTGACTCAGTCAATACCAATATTTCTACAAAAGTGCAAATGTACATACTTTTTCTTTCTTTAATTTTTCTTTCATGACGTTTCAGCTTAGGTCAGAGCCAAGGGAAAGATCATTGGTATAAACCAAACACTTGACTTTTCTCTCAAATATAGATGAGAAGTGGGATGGTCAGAAGAGCACAGCCTTTAGGCCAGAAAAATGTTGCTTGGAATCCCGCCAAAGCTGTGTGATCTTGGGCTCTAAGATTTAATTTTCTCATCTCTAAAACAGAGCTGGTTCTACCTAAATTGAAAGCTAGTTTTAAGAACTAAAAATTACTCTCCTTCTCCACCTCCTCCTCCTCCACTTCCTCCTCCCCCTCCTCCTTCTTCTTTTAGTTTTGAGAGAGAGAGAGTATGAGCAGGGGAGGGACAGAGAGAGAGGGAGACAGAGGATCTCTGAAGCAGGCTCTGTGCGGGCAGTGGAGAGCCGGGCCCGGGGCTCAAACTCACAAACTCACAAACAATGAAATCATGACCTGAGCCAAAGGCAGACTCCCAACCTCCTGAGCAACCCAGGCGCCCCTTACAATTACACTTCCACCAGTCGTTCCTTAGTAAAGGGCAGTTACAACTAACGCTATTGAATTGTCCAAAGCAAAATGAAACGTAAAAATACCGAATGTGTATTTTATAAATGTGTCCAGTGTAGATGTTTAAACTAGAAACCTCAATCTAATGTTCACTTTTAAAACTCTGAATCATTTTGGAAAAGGCTGGTTTTCCAAGTAACTTCATTAATTCTCCAAGTCTTTGTATAGTCCAGTTAAGCACAGTGGCCTGTGGCTTCATCGTTAGAAGAAATACAGTCTTTGCTGTTCACAAACAAGGTAGGGGAGAAATGTGTCACTCAAAGCCCCATTTTGTGTCACTTGCCAATTTATTTTCCACGTATTTATTTCATATTTAATATGCCAGGCTGTTTATAGAGTCTGGCTTATTCAAACTTCTGCACCTCCCTGGCTACCAGTTCCTTTCATGATTCCTATCTCTGGGCTACACATTACTCCTAATGCACACTCCCCTCTTCCCTCTGTCTGGAATGCCCCTCCATTTCTTAAGTAATGAAAACCCGTCCGTGTTTTATAGTCAAGCTCAAATATTTACTTTTCCAATGCTTTTCCTGGTCCTTCCTAGCCTGGAATTGGTAGTAAAATGAAGGGATAACACAGGGGTAGATTGATGTTTAATATAGCACTATTCCTGCCTTGAAGGAGATCACATCAGGTTTCCACCACTAACATGGGGTTTACAACATAGATCTCTTTACTCAGTTACGTAGGTGTGTTGATGTACAGCTGTCTGTTTCGGGGATCCTTTCATTGTAAGGAGCAAATGCCATACTGGATAAAACATTCTTTCATCCCCTCCTGATACCATGATTCATAGTAAATGTTCTAGAAATACACAATGGAGGAATGAGTGAATGAGGAAAAGACTGCCAGGTCCTACTTGGTGACCTCTTTCAATTACAGTGACTCTAGAGAAGAATGAGGAACATAAAACAAGGAAAGTAATCTTTTTGGTGTAATGAGGATTCTGTGGTCCTGGAAGACAGATAATTTATCAGCATTAAAGTCACGCACAATGTCAATCAGTTTCACGGAGAGACCATGTGAGGTAGACAGATGACAAAAGATTAATCAAGCAACTGCTATAGGGCAAGATTAGTGTGCTGATTTCAAGCAAGGTTGACAGACAGATAAAAAGGTAAAGCAGTGCATTCCATGAGGCACAAGGGTGTTACTCCTGTTGCTGGAAAGTGATGGCAGGAAAATATATGAAAATAAAAAACTATCAGTTAATTGGGGAAAACTACTCACACCTTGAAAAAAAAACTAAGCCCTGCCAAGAAATGATTTAGCTAATAAATACATAAATAAATTTATTAAATTGTTGGCATTATTCTGGATAGTGTGCTGGCTTCTTATAAAACAGAATGCCATGGCATGGGTTTGAGTGATCACCAGTGGCTGAAAACAAAAATAAGGTATAAAAAATTTCAGTTATTTTTGGAAAACTGAAGTTCAGGTTGATAGTGTAAGTAAATTTTCCTTGATCCTGGGAGCCAGCTTTATCAGTATTGGAGAGAAATTATGAGTTAGTTCCATATCATATAAAGGCAACCCACTAAGGCTTCTACCTATATTTTTAAAAATCATCATTATGATGTCATGGATTTAACAGTGATGTGTTGTAATATAATCCAGGTATTATCCCTTTTGATATCCACTCAAGATATGATAGAAGGTAGGTTAGAATGAACTCTGTAGTGCTGGATTTGAGTTGGAGTAATCAGTGTGTGAACTCACGGTTAGCTTAACACATGTATAGATGGATAGCTAAAGAAGCAATTAGAGATAGGTATTGATACATGGGTTAGTGTACTGGCTATGTCCTATGTGAGAACCTGTAAGCAGTGACATCCCAGTAACAGTGAGCAAACATCATCAAGATTTTGGTTCTTAAACATCATTCTCCAATTAAAGGAAACAGGACTTCTTTTTAATATTTTTTTTAACGTTTATTCATTTCGAGAGACAGAGACAGAGCCTGAGCGGGGAAGGGGCAGAGACAGGGAGACACAGAACCTGAAGCAGGCTCCAGGCTCTGAGCTGTCAGCACATAGCCCGACGTGGGGCTCGAACTCACAAACTGCAAGATCATGACCTGAGCTGAAGTCGGACGCTCAACCTACTGAGCCACCCAGGCGCCCCAAAATAGGACTTCTTGAAACATGTATCGTGCTATGACTGAGACAGGAAATAGACAAGATGATCCTGGGTCAAACTATGTGACTCACTCCCAAGGAATAGAATATGGGATGGAAAAAAAAAAGGTAACTTTACAGTGAAGAAACCTTGCAAACATACTTTAATCAACTGATGAAGTTTATCACAAGCAGTATCAGTGGGAAAAGTATGGATCCCCTTATATGAGATGAAAAGAAGGACACTTAACCTCTGTGGTATGCTTGTCAACAATCCATAACCCCAGTCTAATCATGTGAAAAGCATCAGACAAATCCAAACTGAGGGAGAGTCTATAAAACGCCTGAAAGTACTCATCAGACTCTCAAGGTCATGAAAAACAAAGAAGATGAAACTCACAGAATAGAAGAGACCAAGGAGATACGACAACTGAATGTAATCAAGTATACAGAACTAGATGCTGAAACAGGAAAACTCATTAATGGGAAAACTGGTAAAATCCAAATAAAGTCTGGGGCTCAGTTAAGAGTAACACGCTGCTGCTGGTTTCTTAGTTTTGATGAATGGACCAGAGGGATACAAGATGGTAACATTAAGGGAAACTACCTGAGGGATATAGGGAAACTGTGGTATCTTGGAAACGCTTCTGCACATCGAATAATCCAAAATGAAATTTACTTTAAAAAAAATCTGACTTGATTTCCTGATATATAAAGGGGCCAATGAGGCTTCTATCTGTGGTTTTTAAATTATCATGATAATGTCAATGGATTTAACAGTGATGTGTGTATTTCAGGCATTATTCTTTTTGACACCTAAGTTTTCCCATTTTCAGCCAATGTGAATATCCTCCAGTTGGTTCCTGATCACTTTTGACATGATCTCACTACTTAAGCTTCTTTGCTTTCTGTGACGATGCTGTGTTCCAGGGACATCTTGTGTAATTCTTTCCCTGGGCTGGGAATAAGTCATTTTTCCAAGGAGCATGTATGTCTTTTAGTAGAAAATGGTACTAGGAACTACAGATGGTGTACATGGGGATGCTGATTTTTAATAGTTATCCCTTTTTTAAAATTTTCTTTTTAATGTTTATTTATTTTTGACAGAGGGAGAGACAGAGCATGAGGGGGGCGGGGGGGATGCAGAGAGAGGGAGACACAGAATCCAAAGCAGGCTCCAGGCTCTGAGCTGTCAGCACAGAGCCCGATGCGGGGCTCGAACTCACGGACCATGAGATCATGACCAGAGCCGAAGTCAGAGGCTTAACTGAGCCACCCAGGCACCTCTTTTTAAATTTATTTTTTAGAGAGAGATGAAAAGGAGGGGCAGAGAGAGAGGGAGAGAATCCCAAGCAGGCTCTGGACTGTCAGCATGGAGCCTGACACGGGGCTTGATGTCACGAACTGTGACATCATGACCTGAGCCAAAATCAAGAGTCATTTAACCAAATGAGCCACGCAGGTGCCTCAGTTAATTGTTATTTCTAATGTATTAGTGTGTAGAGCTGAGAAAATACATATTTTATGGAAAATACAAGATAAAATAAATCATAATGCAACTGCCAATTCAAACGGAGAACCACCAGGGTTTTTTTTACTTATCCTCTGATTTTAAACATGTATCACTTTTCTTTAATGCTTTCCCAAGTATACAAGCATAAGCATTTATTTGCTTTATGCAACTATATATAAACAGAATAGCAGTATGAGTACGAGCATCAACAATATGATTAGTGAAGGCAGGGTAAGCTGTTTTTTGCAATAATTTTTGTCTCCAGGAGATATCCCACTGGAGAGGATAAGCCAGAATTATCTGTTTTAAAATAAATTGAAATAACGCAACTCTGAGTAGATTTATCTGCTTCTTCCTCTCCATCCTGATTTTCTGTCCCTAGAGGAAGTACCCCTCATTTTAGATAAATGCTAGCGTGCCACACACTTGTCTCTATTTTACTTTTTCTCATAAAATATATCCACAGTGATTACTCCACGGTGGTATATAAAAGTTCTCCTCTTTCCTTGAATAACCGTTCAGCACCCCATTGTATGGATATACCATAGCTTAGTATGATAGCCTCCCCTCGATAGACATTTGGGCTGTTTGTGTTTTGCTCTGATAAACAGTACTGTAATAAAAAGCTTTGTACGTGCAACTTTTGTAATTCCGCTCGTGTATATTCAGGGTAGACAACTGAAGATAGGACTTGAGGGTCAAACGGTAAATTTTACTGTTGCTATTTGGTTCACATAGTCCTTTTTCACCTAGACTTTCTCTCCAGCTGCCAAATTTCTCTCCCTGCCTCAGGCTTCCACACTAATGAGAATTTTTAATCTAAAATGCAAATCCGGTCATTTCCTCCCTTTGCTTCTAGACTTCTGTGATTTCTCCGTCTTGACACAATGGAGATGAACCTTTTGAATGAGTCACTTTGACAGGCATTCCTTCCTTGTTTTGCTTTCTAGGCTCACTTCCCGCATGTCCCCTGATATAACCTATCCAGTCACAGCAAACTTTCAGAACTCACCAGAAAGACATATGCCCTCTCATGTGTTGCACATCATTGTTTCTCTCCCTGTTAATCTCTACACATCCATAAACATTCGGTTCATATTCTCTGCCTCTGTGAGTTCTTCCTAAATTTCCCCCAAATCAAAATTAGATTTCCCATTTTGCCTCTGTGGCGCTCTTTGCCTCCCTCTGTTGGAACCTTGGTGACATTTTTTGGCAACTCTTTCCTAATTACAATTTCCTATGATGTGGATGTGCCAAAACTGTGCTGAAAAGTAATGTCCAGGGTAACGCAGCCAGGAAGCAAACAGCCTGTCATCTGAACCTAGTTATTATTTCTCTAAGAGTCTGAGGTCTTTTAAGTAGACTGAACTACTTTTCTAAACATGGGGATTTTTCTAGTTGACTTTTCAGCTTCCAGACCTCTCATTGTGTTTTAAGCTCATTGACTCAGTAGATTTTAATGGAGACAGTGTGGTCTCTGACATCAGACAGACCCGAGTCTTATCCCTAACACTTGGCTTTAACATTTACTAAGAATAAGAGTCTTTAACCTTTAGGGGCACCTGGATATCTGACTCTTGGTTTTAGCTCAGGTCATGATCCCAGAGTTATGGGATGGAGGCCTCCATCAGGCTGCACACTGGGCTCCTCTGTCCTCCTCACTGCTTGTACTCTCTCTCTCTCTCAAATAAAAAACAAAATACATGAAAAAAAAAGAATTTTTAACTTTTAGATGAGTTCCTTAGTCAATACACCTCAAATTTTCTATAGATCATGTCATATATATAGATAGATAGATAGATATAGATATATGTATATCACCTTTATATATATACATATGCATACACCATGGCAGGTGATATATACAGCATGTTTTTGAAGGTTCATAAACATCAGGAGTCTTCCAACGATAGCAGGAATTTTGCTTTGCTCCCCTGTATTTCTAAGACGTAGACAGTAAACATACATGGTCGGTAGTCAATACACAACTGTGTGTGTGTGAATCATCTGTTGCAAAGCCCATTCCTGAGCAAAGGTGCCCTTCGTCCCAAGTTGCACTTTGCAGCGGATGGCAGTACTAACCTTCTGATTTCTGCCACTCCTTTTTAGAACATTCAGGTTTCCAACTTGGGGATATTCCTGACCTTAAATACGTGCCGCACTCCTCGTGCTCCCAAGCAGCTGGCAAGTGTGTCCCGTCACCTCTGCTGAGCAGCGTCCGTCTCCCTTGCTCATCCTCTGTCTTTCCTACTGTCCCCCTGCACCCCAGTCCCGTCGCACCTGACTTTCTGAAAGGGCAGTCTCTAAACTAGCCTCAGCTCATGCCTTTCCTGGTCTACAGCAACAAACCACCCTCTCACTCCCACTCCCAAACAGGGTCCCTTTCTAAAAGTGTCATACCTGATGACACTATTACTGATTATACTATAGGTGATGAGTTCAAATAAATAACAAAAGTCAGTGTAATTGTAAAATATATATAAATATATAAACATATATATATAATATATATCCATATACACACGCACATATGTATATGAGGCAGTTCCCCACAGACAAGGTTCAATATCCCAAGCACCTCATTTGGAATGCCCCATAAATGGTCCAACCTGACTTTATGTTCTTACCAACCTCTCCCCTCCCAAGTTTGTACCTAAAACAGCTCAACACAGTGTGCTTTACACCCTCAGATTCTTGGGTACCGCTTTTTCTACCATTAAGCTATATCCATCTCTCTGTAGGTATCTCTTCTCATGGGAAAATCTGCAGAAAGCCTCCCAATACAGTCCTGTGCTCCTTGCTTCGCTGACTCTGTGTTCTATGCGCTCATATTCTGATGCCGCGTGAGTGTCTTGACCATAGGTTGTGGCTCATTCGTCTGTGGATTCTCCACAGCACCAGACTCTTCCCCGCAGCGGAACCGCCTGCCCAAATGCTGGCCAAGTTGACTTCACAGGGTCAGAGATTCGGGAATTTTTGAGGAATCTTAGACACCTTCCAGTATGATACCTTCATTTAATATATTAGGAAATTGCAGTTCTGAAAAATCGTGAAACTATTTCGTTGAAACAGCACGAAAGCAATAAAATCAAGTGTGCATATACACTTTGGTTTTGGTATTCCCAGCTGGTAATAATCCTCCGAATTTTTCACTGTGATGGAGAAGGATCTTTTCACTGTGATGGAGCCAGTGCTCCAAAGAGAGTACGTTCCCTATAGTAGGAGGTATATCACATGTCATAATTGTAAAATGGGTCAGAGGACCAGACCCCCAGGACTGAAAAGTGAAGGTGTGGACTCTGCTGTTATTAGCCACATTTTTATTCCTCATTATTTTCTCTTGAGCTCTGTTGATGATCATGGTTATTCATGAAGACACAAAGGGTGCCCCAGCCTCTCCTTCCCTTCCTTGCTCACCAGCTCCAAAAGTCTTTCCCATTTGGTGCATCTGAAAGACAGGTATGACACAATGAGATGTCTATACATCTATGTCTACACAGAGAGTTAGAGATACACAGAGAAAGATAATTTAGATTTAGAAAGTAAAATAGAGGTTTTTATTAACTGGGAAAATAGAAATAAAGAAAGAAACCTGGATTATTATCTTGGAAAAATACAATTAGGTTATCTGTGGTCCCATTAGCCAAGGCATCATCACCGTGGTTAGGTGAACAAGAAACATCGTCCTGCATCTATTACGTCATATGAGAGCTCAAATCTTTCCAATTGCAGAAGAATAAAAGTTGCGAATTCCCTCTGTGCGTCAAGTAGAACTTCCCTGGGTACACAACTAGGTGATGAGTTTCATGCCTCGGTGGGTTTCGAAATTTTAATTTAACTTAAATCCAACTTGAATTTTATGTGGCCTATTTTATTATCTTGTAAGAGAAACAGAATGATATTATTTACAGCCTTGGTTTTTACACTGACAGAAAAAAACAAAAACATTTCAACTCCCACTTGACTTGCAAGCCTCAAGTCTTATAAACTGAAATGACAAATGTATGATTTGTGTAATCCAGTTAGTCACAATTAGATTGTTCTTTGGGTTTTGTTTTGTTTTGTTTTTTTGTCATTAACACTCTGTGGTGAAAAGTTAACAACCACCACAAAAAGATGTGACATTACAAGTAAAACTCAGAACTTAAAAAAACAAAAAACAAACAAACAAAAACACTGAAGAAAAGCACTGCAAAGTTTTAGAAGGGATTACAAAATGTCCTCCACAAACTGCAAACAGAGGTCATTGGTGGTATCTTATAGGAGACTGGAAGGGGTAAATGTAGCGCATATTGAAAAAAAAAAAAAGCCTAACAAGGTGGGGGCCTTGCAAGAATTCTCCTTAATCAAATCCATTCTGCTCTTTTCCCAAATGTTCCCCTAGGTAAACGTGGGCCCTTGCTGTATTCTTTGGTAAAATGTAACCGGAAACACTACCTCAGGCTCCCTAACGTTTAAGGAGAATCCGTCCCCCTATGAGGATGGCTCAGAAGCCTGGTGTGAACTGATGTGACCCCACTTTCAGGGCTCTCAAACTGTTCAACCAAGAGCACCCAAAGAACTGTGCAGATTCAAATAGCATTTCTCACAGTTTAATGAATTAGGGGATGGTAGCTACTGACTGGATCAGGAGACCTCAGGCCTTACAGAGGAAATCAGACACCTGTCCTTCATTGCCACCAAAGCCTCTGTCTCTCCCTCTCTCTCTCTCTCTGTCTCTCTCAGGGTGCAGTATAGACTCCATCCAGCACAGCCTGGGGAAATGAACTCTTGCAGGTGACCCTGGGGACGAAGGGACACAGGAGCTCTAAAACTTTCCAGGATGATCAATGTTCTTGTACCCAGTCAACCCAACCATTGACAACATCAACCCAGGGCTTGGTCTTCTGGGGGTTGACATGGAGTGGAGCGAATATTCCAGAGCCCAGGCTAAGAAGAGATGTGCCTGAAACACACCCCACTTTTCCATCAGACACTGGCGCCCTCTTCCCCTGCACCGTCCTTCCCCTGCCCCCATCAGCCCTGGGCTGTGTCTGCCCTGCTCCCCAAGTGGGCAGCAGCACGGAGGGCAAGTGACCTCCAGAGCCTCTGCAGGAAGGAAAGGGGGCTTCCCTCACAGTCCCTGCTCCGCACCGCACACACTCTTCCTCCTGGACCTTCCAGAGGCCAGACTGGAGGCCCCACTGGGTGTGCATTTCTCAGGCTCCTGCCCATCCCGTTCGTCACCCTAAACTTTGCTATTTAAATGAACTTTTCCTCCCTCCTGTCTTTGCCCCGGGGCTCTCCCGCAGCCTCGCCTCCTCCAGTACCTCCCTCCTCGGTCCCAGCCCCCTGGGCCTTGTGTCCTCCTCCCCCTCCCCGCGCCCCTTCACCTCCTGCAGTCCTGGCTGGGCTCTCCAGATTCCCGGGCCGCTGGCTGGTGAGAAATCTCGGCTGCAGCCAGGACCGGAGTCCCCCGCGCGCGGCCCGCTGGCAGCAGAGGGCGAGGCTGCGAGAAGGGCGAGGGCTGTCGGGGAGGGAGGCCGGCCGTCCTCCCCGCGAGCCTGCGGGCATGCTGCAGGGGGCCAGGGGCCGGGGGCGCTGCTAAGTGCCGGAGCCCCTGCTCCGGGCTGGCGGAGCCGGGCCAGCGGCCCCCCCCCCCACCCCGCCCCACTCCCACCGAGAGCGGCCGAGCAGCGCAGAGAGGGGCGTAGGGGCTGCCCCTCCCCGGAGCAGGTGCCTAGGCGAGCGGGGAGAAGACGAGAGGGGGGAGTGGGCGCGCGGCGCGCGGGGAGGGACGCGGGGAGGGGCGCGCCGGGAGCAGGGGGCGCGCGGGGAGGGGCGCGGGCCGCGGCGCAGTGCCGGTGTGTGCGCGCGAAGGCGAGCGGCGGGCCGGGCGCGAGGGAGGCGAGGACAGGGCGCATGTCTCGTCCCCGCGAGCAGCCGCCAGACGCGCCACCACCATCTTCTGCATGTGCAACCTTAGCAGCCGGACGGGAAACCGCTCTCGGGGCTATGGAGACTGCGGGAAAAACCTGGCGGCTCGCGATGGGCTGCTGAAGGGGCGCAGTGGGGGACCACCAACCGCCCGCGCCTCTCTCCTTTTTCCTCTTTTCTTTTCTTTTTTTTTTTTTTTGGTCGTTTTTAATTTTAGCGCCATCGTGGTCAATGCCTGTGTGAACAGCCTTTAGGAAGAGTGCGAGAGAAAGAGAGAGCGCGCGCCGGGGAGAGGAGAAAAGAAGATGAGGATTATTTGCAGGCAGATTGTCTTGTTGTTTTCTGGATTTTGGGGACTCGCCATGGGAGCCTTTCCGAGCAGCGTGCAGATAGGTGAGCTGTGCCTTGGTGGGGCGTGCATGTGGGTGTCTGGGGCAGGCATCCGAAAGTGAGTTCGGCGAGTTGCCGGGGAGCCGTTCGGGGATTCGGGCGAGCCCGCCTCTCCCTTCCCCTCGCCCCGGTGCAGGCTCACTGGGGATATACACACCCTGCACACCCGTTCCTCCGCGCCCGCGCTCTCACTGCCACCTTGGGCTCGCGTCGCTTAAGTAGGCTTGGAATAAGTTGCGGGGGGGAAGCCCTCCGTGGGTTTGATTACATGCAGTGTGGTCTTTCTTTTCACCCCTTTCCCTGGAGCGCTAAGGGGTGTCGAGTTTGGCGGGGGTAGTATCCTTATTGTTATTGTTGTTGTTATTATTATTATTATTATCAATGTTGTAAAGACCCTTCTGCCCCTGCTGGACTCCGCAGCTTTCCGGCTGTTCCGGGAAGACCCTGTTTGAGCAGAAAGCGTTTGCACCCGCACCCCGCCGCCTCTGCTCGCTGCCGGTTAACCCATTCCAAAGTTAGGTCGCTTTCCTTCCCGAAGCCTTCTGTCCCTCTATTTTGTTTTCCTCTTGCCTCTTTGGCCCTTACGCCTCCAACTCGACTCGACCCTGTCGCCAGGGACCCTCCCCATGCCTGGCTCTTCATGCTCTTCTCCGCTCCTGTCTTTTAATGGGACGCAGCTATTGAATTTCTTCCAGCTGAGCCCAGCCTCAACACTGCACCACGTCCCCGGGTCTGGAGGCTGAGTCCACGAGCTGCAGGAAGACAAAGTTCATTTCTCCTTCCCGACTCCCCGCGTCCCTTTATTTCCGTGTTTTAATGCAGATCCTCTCTTGGGTGCCTCCGCTTGCCTCTTGGGGAGAGATGCCCCCAGCTTGGCTGATGTAGCAAGGTGCTGGGAATCATGGGGAGGGCAAGAGACAGAAAGGAAAACACACTCCGTGGGCCCAGAGGTCATTGTGCTGTGACAGATTGGGGCACGAAAGAGCTGAGCTGTCCTAAAGACCAAGATCCCAAGCGTGTACCTTGGGGACAAAGGGCAGTCCCGAGACTGGAAGCTGTCTTCCTAATGGTGTGTGTGTTGCTGAATGACAGCGGATTTGACAGGGCTCCGGGTGGGGACTGCATTTCCAAGAGGAAACGTTGAATGTGCTTTTCCTGCTGTTTTTATTAGGTGGTCTCTTCATCCGAAACACAGATCAGGAATACACGGCCTTTCGATTAGCAATCTTTCTTCACAACACTAGCCCCAATGCGTCCGAAGCTCCTTTTAATCTGGTACCTCATGTGGACAACATTGAGACAGCCAACAGTTTTGCCGTGACAAATGCTTGTAAGTAAAACACAAGTTGTGGATAAATTAGACAATCACAGTGAGGCCACACGGTGCCCCCTCCCCTGTATCATTATTATTTTACAAATTGTTTTTGAAAGAAACGCAAGATTGCTACAGTTGGCTGTTTCCAGAGCAAATCAGAGTTAAAAGCAAGATTTAGTCTCGGGGATATGCAGCCGGTCTTTCTTTCTTCTTTCCTTCTTTCTTCTTCTTCCTCTTCTTCTCCCCCCCCCCCCCCGCCCCCCCATTTCTTGTCTGGATAATTCAAGTTGATTTCTGCTTCACCATTCCGGTGTTATATTCCTATTACCTGAATGTCAAGTTAGGGAAAATTGTACCCAATCTAGTTTTTTTATTCTGTTCCCCTGTTTTTTCTTATTTGCTTTTCGCTTGAGTAAGCCCATGTCTTGCTTTTAAAGAAGACACAAGCTGTCTTACCCTGGCAAAGGCAAAGGAAGCTTTGTTAAGAGTGAGAAAGAGAGGAGCTGTGATGTGCAGGAAATATATTCTAGATGGTTGGTTGACGCTGCAGATGATCTGGTGATGTCACTTGAGGCTGCCCTACTCTTATATTCTGGGTTGTAAATGTCTCTTACTATCGCGTGATGCATATATCCTGTGGATATACCTCCATGAATCCTTAGCTCGAAGCCAATTCATGTTAGTCTACACTCCACCTGAATTC
Organism: Panthera pardus; assembly: GCF_024362965.1. Taxonomy (NCBI): domain Eukaryota; kingdom Metazoa; phylum Chordata; class Mammalia; order Carnivora; family Felidae; genus Panthera; species Panthera pardus. Next base: position 111,354,283 of record NW_026526677.1, on the reverse strand, counting down.
ACGAACCAGCCCAGCCTCATCTATTATCCCGCACGATGCAACTCAATGGGTGACCTCACCTAATGCTGTAGTGAAACGCTGGCACAGTGCTCCCCCACCAAAGTGCTGTATAACTTAATGCAAAAAAAGATAATCAGTTGTGTACTAATTTGAAACTCTCTAACATACGATCAGCCACCAGAGCATTTATACAGCATTTTCCCTCTTGAAGGAAATACATGTTTCAAATATCTCCTCAGCTTTTACATTCTCATTTACCCTGTTCAAAATTTTGGGGCTTCAGATGATGCTTGCAGATTATGTAAGATAGATAGGAAGAGTTCCTTTGTAGTTTTGCATAGCAGTAATAAAATGTTTAATTTGAATTGTATTTTTATTATTGTATCAAGTGGAGTATATTTTGATTTTAAAAGTCCTGTCAGTACAAGAAAGTATACTGAACAAGGAAGTGATATTGAAAACAAATGGTTTTTAAATATTTGGAGGATATCTACTTCATTAATTTAATTGTTTTATTTCATATTATTTTGCCATTGACTCATCTAACAGTTACCAGGATTGCTTTTCTGTAAATTTGGGCATCCAACTATTACTTTATTTTAGTTGGTTTCATAAGGAGGTGCAAGCACTTGACATATTTGTAAACTGCCACAATTGTGTTATTTTTCAGGGATTCTGTAGTTGCTATGAGCACTATTGAATTAGGAAAAATCGTTTGTCATATTTAGTGATACATCAATATTATAGCAGGAGGAAGTTACTTTTAAGCAGAAACATACGTGAATTAGAGCCATGTTTGTGGATAGTTATATTTGCAGATTTTATCAGCTGTTAGTTTTGTGTTTGAAGTTTTGAAAGGAATGTCAACATTTCAAGTAGTTCTAAAGTATTCTGCTCAGTACCTGAATATTCTTTATTTTTTAAATTATTTTTGCTTGTCTGTCCTGAGATTCTATCAACAAAACATTACTAAGTTTAAAAATAAGTCATGATCCAAATATATTCGACAGTGCTTTGTCGACAGTAAACTCCTATTTAAATATTAATCCTTATTACTAAATTTTGAAAGGCTTTCTAAAAAGTGTCAGATATATTAGTTTTACTGTGTTTTGCTTTTACAAATTAAGTTCTTAAGTATTCTGAAGTTTGTGTTGTGACTTCCAGCTGTAGAAACCATAAAGCGCTGATCCTTTCTTACCTCATATCATTTGTTAATCTCCTTCAGGATAATTTTAATTACCATTATTTTTTTAATGTAATGGAAGTATCATATAAAGTATTACTGGTAAAGTACCTATAAACATGAGGAATTGCCAAGATGCTGCACACAGAATGAAAAATTAGAAGATCTAAAATAGAGAAAATATGCTATTTTTTAACATGTTAGGATTGAGAAAACTACGTAAACTTTAAGGCTGCTGATGTTGAATCCGAGTGTGATACAATGTTAATGACAATATTTTTCAATAATCACAAATAATTGATTTTGTGTGCGTTTAACATAGTTTTTTCAAACAACATAAATTGTAAATGAGGAAGAAACATTTTCTAGTGCAGAAAAGGACGTATTATGATTATTTTTTTTTGACAAATGAGAGTGCCAAATGTCCTTAAGGCAAATCTAAGCAGAATTTCGGGGGGAAAAAACCCACTGTCACAGACTGTGGGTCAGGGGATTGGCGTTTGTTGTGTGGACTCACCGAGAATACATACATGTGTGGTTTTCCGGTCTAATTAAAGGTGAAGCATAAGCAGTAAGTATGAGGCAGCCTCATCTATCAAGCTCTCTGCCTTTGGGTACAAAAGGATAAAAATAGTATTCTGGAAAATTAACATGGAACTTATTCCTCAGAGTGATACAGACTGGATTTTTAAATTTTTCATGTTAGATTAAATATAAAGATATAATATATGACTGGCTAGGTTTATTTTCATTGTGATTTTCCTGTACTGGATCCTTGTAAAACTGCACCGTCCAGCCTGTCTGTGAATAAGGGCCATTACACAGGATAAGTATACGCGAAAGGCGCAAAACGCAGATTAAAGAATAAAGAATATTGGTCATCTACTGGACAGATACAATTTCATGCTGCTGCTTCTGCCTCAGAACTAGGACTTCTAAGAATACTTTGGGCAATCTAAACATTCTGTATACACAGTTTACATACGATGTTAGTCTAGACCTGATTAACTCAAACTAACCACTTTGGGTACAAATACCAAGTTCCTGAGCGGGGAGGGGGGAAATTTCGGCCTAGGTTTTCTTTTGTCTTTAATAATATTTGTGTAAGATTCATATTGTTTTCCTTTCAAACTGTTCACATTGTCGGAAAGTCACACTTGGCTCAGTATAAACCTGAAATTATAGGAAATACAGATAATATAAAATGATGACCTATTTCAATAACGATAAAAAGTAGGCATAATAAATGACCCAAGTATTCAAATTCCAAAATGTAATTAAAAGTATATCTTTCTTTGTTGTGATTTATCTAAGTATGGGGTATAGCAAAATGGATATTTTATAAATAAATTCAACATGGCGGTGCTCTCTAATAAAATGCCATACAGTTGACTGATACTAGCTATCCTTACAAACAGACATGCTATTTAAATTGGATATGTCCTTTGCAAAACATTTGGGATCGTCTGAAAGCACGCTGTTTTCTTATATTTTCAATAGTTAACAGACATATTTTGTTTTAGAGGATGCTGTGTGTTAAATTTGACTGTAAGTAATAACCAAAATAGTAAAGTAGTCTATCACCAAATTTTTAAGAGCTAAAAATATCTGAGCCATTACAATTATTAGCCTAATCCGCTTGCATTAGAAACCCTTCCTTTAGTAAGACAGTACCTATGCCACGTAATCCACAAATACTCCGTTTCTGAAATGACTCCCTTTTCAGATGGGCCGTCGGAAATGCATAATAAAACAGGTCAAGTACAGATCAAGTACTATGTTGTTGCTGTGGTGAAATAATAAAATAATCTTATGATATATATCCAACTTTTTTAACTTGGACTGGAAGGACCATTCAGGTAATACTTCTTTTTTTTTTTTTTTTTTTTTTTTTGATGAGGTGTTAATCTCACTCTCCTTTTCTGTCTAAAGTCTTTTTGGTGGTTTAAAAAATGGTGGATTGGAAAGTTGTAACAATCCCAAGTAGAATGAATATTATACCCTAGTAATGGTGGAAAAGTTGTTCTTTTTAGAGTTAAATAATCGTTCTCTTTGTGGCCTGTTTATTTGTCAACTCTAAGTATTCAGGATGAGTGGTACTTGTAAAAGTCGGTGTCTATGTAAAATATACTTGTTTAGTTAATCTAAATATTTTGGAAATATGACACTATTCCAGTAGACACTTACAGGCCTTTCTACTTACATATAGTCCTTAATAAAAACTCACTGAATTTAAGGGTACTAAATAATACTATCTCTTCGCTCTAATTCAACAATGCTTAAATACCGTACATTTTCCATTTTAGGGGCATGAAGCCCTAAAAAGCCATTCTAAGAGTTTACATTGGGCCAATATAATAATCTTAAACATGCTAAAAATAAAAGTCTGGTAGTTTGACCTGCAGAGTTGTTATTAGAGAAATATAAGAATTAAATGCTGTTTGACTTTTGATTATTTTTACAGAAATGAACAATGTGACTACTGTGACCTCCATGAGATTTCTTTATTTAAATTGATACCAAATTCTATGTTGATCTGGAATGATTCTTTGATAATCTTTCTCTCTTCCTCTTAATTTTCTATCCTGAGAATGATGAAAGTCCTATTCATATAGTTTGTCCCTTTCTTGAGGGATAAGACGGTCCATAATTTGCATTGCTGTACTTCAAAATTTTCACGGGATTAAGCTTTCATAAAACTATTAGAAAAATTCCTTAAACTTTTTTTTCCATCCAGATCATTCCAAATGTTATTGATTTCCCAAAGAGGAAAATTTTGACTTTGCAGCATTAGGAAATATGTGTGTATCTTATTCACAGAATTTTATTATTGCTGAGGAGTTTACCGTGAAGAATAAATGTAGTACACCTTACATTTTATGATGACACATAGTTTTTAAACTGCTTTCATATACATGATTTTGTTTGCCCTCAAGCTTGTCTTAAAGAGAAACACTCTCAGAAGATAGTTATTAATTTGGTGGGTAAGCCAGCTTTGGCTCAAAGGAGTCCCGGGACTTGTCAAACACCAGGTAGCTAATAGGCTACAGGTGAGGGTTTGAACTCTGGTTTTCTAACTACTGTCCTAAGTTATTTTATGAGGAGTCTGTTGGGTGTGAAAAATACATCTATATTGGGATTACTTCTGTTAAGAAAGAAAAAAGAATTGCCATTTATCTTTTCTTCTAATTTACTTGCAATGTTTTGAAGAAAATAGGGCAAGACATTTCTGGGCAACTTCTTCATTAATCATATGACAGTGAGTGATTTAGCAAAGGCTGAAGTCATATTATGTAATGAATTTTTCCATCCATTCACTGGATTAGGTAATGAATGTAACCATTTATTCATTAAGCCTATTTATCAAGGGCAACTGTATTTAAGACGCTGTGCTCGCAGTGAGGGTACGGGAACATGTAGGGTTGGGTCCTGCCCTCAAGGAGCTGAGAGCCCTGTGGGAAAGACAGAAAAGTCAGGCATTACAGTACAGTCGAACTCAATGCCATGATGGAAAAACAATGCTACACAGAGATGAACAGGAGAATAGCACCAAACTCAGCGTGACATCTCAGGTGAGGAGCCTGCAGATCTACGTCTTAAAGGTCTCATTGAGTCGTTTGAAAAAGAGGAAGGAAGAGAGCCAAGCCTGGCCCCAAGGAACAGCACAGGACAAGGCCCTCAGGTGTGGGCGAGGCAGGTGTCTTTGAGCCACTGAATATGGTTTAGTCTGGCCGGTGGTATTGAGTGTGAGGGAAAGGACAGGTCTGCTAGGGGAGAAGATTTCTTGACCCACAGAGGATCTTGTTGATGTTTTGATTTTGTCGATGAATAAAAAAGGGGGGCCGTTAAATGATTTAAACACAACAGTGACATCATCAGATGTATATTTTATAAATAGGCTGGTCACAAGAAAGTGAATGAATCGGAAGGGACTATCATGGAAGAAAGAGCCCAAGTCGGTTGAGTCTTGAAGGAATACAGTTTAGGATGATACATGCTTGAATGAAAGCAGAAGCACCGCGCATTGAGAAGAGCACACAGATCCCAGAATATGGAACTGTGGACAGAAGCTCATGCTGGGTTAGGTGTCTTTGTCGGGGAGTGGAAAGGAGGCGTGGTGAGAATGAAAGATGAGCGCTCAGATTTCTAGCCTGGGCACACAGTTGGGTTCTGGTACCATCCACTGGGACAGGACACGGAAGAGAAGGAGCAGACCTGAATGGCGAAGGCGAGGTTACGGAAGTACTGATTTTGAGGGTTTAAGAGGCATCCAAAATGGAGCTGTGCTGTAGATGGTTGGACTTGTGTTTTTGGAGCTGCAGGGCTCAGTGGGAACTGAAGACAGGCATTTGGTGACGATTGAAGCCAGGGGGGTGGTGAGATCACCCAGAGAGAGCAAGAGCAGTGACAAGACGCTGAGGAAAAAACCCTAGGAAACACCTTTACTGGAGGGGCAGGGAGGACAATGGGTCAGAAGGTTCAGAGGAAAATGGGGCAAGAATAATTTCACTGGAGTCAAGAGGTGAGGACAATTTCAAGTAAATAGTGAAAAACCTTCTCAAAGGCTGCAGAATTTAAAGAATGAATTGCAGGGTTAACTGATCTTAAACATCAGGCTTTTCTTCTCTTCAGAGTGTTCTTTTATATTTTGACTAGATTAAAAAAAAGCCTTCATTAACCCCACGTGGATTCTATTAATAGTACTTTTTCGTAGATAGTGGCCTAGAATATTCTTATCTTTTTCTCAGAGGTAGGGAGAAAGTCTTTGACTTTTACCCAGATGGGCTTGAATTTGCATCGTGCTGGTGGGTAAGTCACTTAACACTTCGGAGCCTCAGTTTCTCAATCCAATAACCCAGGGAAATAACACCTTCCATACGTGGATTTTACGAATATTAGAAAAGTGTTTGGAAAACAGAACATTCATTCATAACACAATTAAATGTAGTCGTGTGAACATTTTCTGTGTCATATGGAGCATTTATTTCCGAGCCTAACTTCACATTGTAAGAGTTACATTTTCTGTTGAGATTTTGAGAAGTAACTTATATTTTGCATGAATATATTTTGTAGACATTTCCTAGGAATATTTTTTTACCTCCCGCTGAATGGCTAATTTTAATTTACATATAAAAGTCTAAATACCAGGGCACCTGGGTGGCTTGGTCGGTTAAGCGTCCGACTTCGGCTCAGGTCATGATCTCACAGTCCATGGGTTCGAGCCCAGCGTCGTGCTCTGTGCTGACAGCTCAGAGCCTGGAGCCTGTTTCAGATTCTGGTCTCCCTCTCTCTGTGACCCTCCCCCGTTCATGCTCTGTCTCTCTCTGTCTCAAAAATAAATAAACGTTAAAAAAAAAAAAAAAGTCTAAATACCTATTTTTCAAAATTCTTTCCAGGTCCTAACAGAGGATAATTTTATCTGGAATCTATGGGCCATTCAGAGAGAGGATTAGTTCATGGATGGATGAAAGAGGTTGATAAATTCTCCTAAGTATATGCAAAATTTTATGTTTTTAAGCACTGTGTGTGTGTGTGTGTGTGTGTGTGTGTTGTGTGTGTTTACACAGAGACAGTCTAAACTTTTTGGATGACTTCTCAGTGAATCCCCACCACAAAAAAAGGGTCCAAGACCACAGGTCTAAAAGAGCTACGCATAAATTAGAAACAAACAGTACTTCATTTCCTACCTTCATCAGTTTAGAAGCCAGTTGGATTTTATCCTGGAAACTAACCAGGAATCTTTCCATCAAATCCATCTCCATTAGCTTCTTTCTTGACGTAGAAAATAATCAGTGTCTCCCTGGCTGGAAAAATGCTTGGCTTGGTCCTCAGCCTCTCAAACTGCCATCCCATTATTTTTATTCCTTCTCTTACTATCAGAGGTTCTACGCATTCCACATCAGCTCTTTCTATTTTTATCATGATTTATCTTTTCCCTTACTATCACCACTCCTGGAACACTGTGTTCTTGAAGGTCATCAGTGACTTACAAATTAGCAAATCCAATTGTTATTCCTTGGTCTTCATTGTCTCTTAAGAGTCTTGGAGATTTGCATTGCTGAAGACTTCCTGTTCTTTGAAACTCATTCCTCTCTGGTAACAGTAGCTACTCCAACAGGGGGCTGACTACCTGACAAAGGTCTTGTGTTAGTTGCCTCAGTTCTTACACAGCTGCAAGAAGCAGGCCTTATTATTTCCATCATTTTATTTGTGGAGAAACTGAAAATTTGTAGTGAAGAAAATTTGCCTCACCGTAATGTTTTCAGGGTATCAGATGTGGAAGTCCAGTTTTACTGGCCATTCATACTATGGCAGCTTGGGAAGCACAGTATCCACGAGATACCCATCACTTGGTGTGACAGCAGCTACGTAACTCTTACTTTAAATAGAAACATGTTTTTCTTAAAGCTACCTCTTTGCTTTAACAACTTTGATTCACCCCAGCCATTGCGTGTTGCATTCGACAGTGGACATCGATTCTTGGATGGATTTGCCATGCAGCACAGAAATGAGAGAGTTCTCGTTCTAATTGATGACACCCCCATCGCTTTATAAAGTCCATGTCACAAGTACTGCCAGGTATAAAAATGACAAAATGACTCTTTTAAATGTTATGCAAACAGTGTCTGGTTACTTCATCAGTTGACCAACCTACAGTCAAACCTTGGATTGAGAATAACCTGTTCTGTGAGTGTTCTGCAAGACGAGCAAACATTTCTAATAAATTTTAACTTGATAAACGAGCCATGTCTTGCAATACGGGTAGTACGTGATGCCGAATGTCACATGAGCCAATGGTTCTTGAAATTTGCTTTGATATACAAGTGCTTTGGATTACAAGCAGGTTTCCAGAATAAATATGCTCACAAACCAAGTTTTACTGTATTTTATATTCTTTTATAGGAGTGTCATTTGATTTCAGAGTAACTACTCCCATTCAAAACATATTTTCCCAAGTTCTTCCCTTTCATATTTAGCTCTCAGACATTTTCTTTCAGGTTTTCTTGGACGTGTTATTAGATTCCAAAGAAACACAGTGTTGACAGTCTTAAAGAACATCACCCAAGTCAAAATTGCTGTCTGGAGAGGATCATCACTTGTCTCTGTCTTAATAAAACTACTAGTATCATCAATAAAAAGTTATCTTAGAAATGAATGGTAACAAAATGTGAGATTTAGTACTTTCCTTGAGTAGATGACTGTGTTTATCCAGATGCAGAAGTCACACAATCAGCTGTAGGTAGCATTGGCTTACTTTTGTTGCTTACATGCTTCTAAATTAAGCAGCTTTTCGTCAGGAACTTTACATATATTATGCCCTGTGTTCTATTTTTCATATTTTTGTCTTTTAAGTAACATGTACTTATGAAAACTTCAAATAATTCAGAAATCTTAAAAAGTCCAAGTATTCTGTAATCCTACCACTTAGAGGTAATCACAGTGCAGACCTAGATAGGGAGACAAAGAGAACTAAAGGCATACGATGCTAATATATGTCTAGAAATAAAAGCATTTAATAAAACTGATGACATTCTCTGCTTACATTTTTTTGAGGGTTTATTTCACATACCATAACAAGCTTTCCGTCTGTACAAAAGAGTGGTCCCATTTTCTTTTACTGCTGCAGAGTATGTCTTTCTGCCTTTACTATGGTGGGTCAACATTTAGGTTGTTTCCACATTTTTGAGAGTACAAACAAAATATCTGAAAAACTATTTGTGTACCTGTGTGAGTATTGTAGAGCTAATTCTTGGTGATGAAATTTACTGTAGCAAATATTGTGAGTTTTTGCTTTTAATGGATACTGTCATTTTCTTCTCCTCAAAAACAAAACGTTACTTAAATTTACAATCGCCAAAATGTGAGGATGATTGTTTTTATATGACCTGCCAACACTAAGCTGTTAAGTATCCTGAATCTTCACTTGTTCCTGATGGGTGCAAATGACATCTAATTGCTCCTTTAATTTGCATATTTATTATTAAGAGCGAGGCTGAGAATATTTTCATATATTTATAAGACCTGTGGCCTTCTCTTGTGTTCTTCTCCTTTGCCAACATCTTCTTCTTCATGGGAGTGTTTTATGTACTATAGAAATTAACCCTTTGTTGTCTGTGTTACAGATTATTTTTCTCCTGTGCCTTTGGCTTCTACCTTTATATATGATGTCTTTTATCATACAGACACATTAAATTTTTATGTAGTCAGATCTGTGAGTTATTTTCTTTATGGCTTCTCTTTTTTCATTTTTGTTTTGGTTTGGTTCGGTTTGGTGTTTTTGGTTATACTCATAAGGGTATTCCTAACCTTAAACCTATAAAAATATTATCCTACATTTTACTCATACCTTTAGGATTTTTAAATGTTATATTCATAACACCCACTTTTGGAATTTTCTTATGTCCATTAGGGACTTTTTTTTTCTGCGCTACTTATTGAATGAGTTATTCTTCCACAGCTGCTTTGCACTGACACATTTATGCACACCTCCTGCTCTTTCCCGACCGAATTCGAGCTTGGACGGGAGTTCTGCATTTTCTCAGTCCCAACGTTCTCCTGTTTGTTGTTGTTCTCCTTTCTCCCCTGTGGGTCCCTGGTGGTCACACTACTCGTTTTGATAGGTTTATCATCTCCTTTCCTGCTCCTCTTTCTTCCCTGTTTGTCACTCACCATCTGACCAATGTACATCTCCAAAGTGCACTGTGAATACCGTCACCTTTCTCCATTTCTGTCCCGCTGTTCTGTCCCCTTCAGTGGTGCTTTTTCTCATAATTTCATAATTGATCTCCTGCTTCTACTCTTTACCTCTCTCCATCCACTTTACATACTGCGCCCAGTGATGGTCTTCTGACTTTCTAACTCACAGACCGCCTCTTTCTTACCTCAAACCTTCCAGAGGCTTTGTATTGTCTTAGGATAGAATTGCAACTCTGGCATGGCCCTGCATGATGTGAGTTTCGTCCACTTCTTTGACTTGTGCATCGTGCTAGAGTCCACTTGGTCTTCTTTTTGGTTCCCTGACATGCTTTAACCTTTTCTTTTCTCAATGTCTTGTACTTGATGTCCCCCTTTTTTTTTTAATCCTCCCAATCCAGTTATTTGCTTGACTAGCTTTTTTCTGAACCTTCAGGACTCAAGTCAAAATTAGCACTTCAGAGAAGTCTTCCTGACCCACCCCTCTAGAGGAAACCCTTTCCTTCCCAAATTCTAGTTACTCTCTGTTGTATTACCAACCCTCTACTTTTATCACAATTACTGTTAGTTACTGTTTCCATTCATTTACTTCTTTATCTTCTATCTCCATCACTTGAATATAAACTACCAAAGCCAAGTGCTTCATCTGCCTTGTTAAAAGATATATCCTCCTAACCTTGCACAATGCCTGGCACAAAGTGAGAGTCAATGAATGTCTTTGAATAAATGAATGAGCATTATGTGATGAATTTTCCCTTCACTCATCTTTGGGGCATCCTTAGGATAGCTAGGACAATTTTGTATGTTATCTTAGAGAAAATCAAGCTGAGGTTATGAAAGCAATGAGGTATCCAAAATAAATGTTATCTATTTTCTTTATCTGAAGCATGTTTTTGTTGTTATTTGTTTCCATTAGATTCAGGTATGGGGTGGGCTAAGTAGGGAGGCTAAGTAAGTCCTATAAGGAGGAAAGTGGGACATTTAATGCAAATTAACAGACATCGTGCTGGCCAGATAGCACTTTGATAAATGTGCATCTGGTAGAAGAGAACTTCTAGGTGCTTATACCATGTGGTGTCTGCGAACAAAATAACTAGAAAATGCTGATACAATCCACTTTCAGCGTACAAGAAAGCCCGTTTGGGAAGCCAGGTGAACTAATAAGCACACTCAGGAGAATCCCATCTGTTCAGACACTGACTGCTTGTTTGCACTTCTTAAAGTTCATGAAACTAGAAAACTTGTAAAAACAGTAGGCTGGCGTCAACTGTATGATGCTGTTTCTGCCCGTTCTTGATGACCTCTCTTGAACCTTCAGTAGTAAATTTCACAATCGGCTGGTTTCTATAATCATTTATCCCTCCCTTTTTGAAACTAGCCCACCCTTGGTGAAATTACTTAATTTTCAACTGCATACACAGTCTTTCCCAGGCAATTCTGAAAGGCTCTTCACCCCTTCTCTGATCCAAAGATTTGGAATCAAGATACTGTTTTTCTTCTGAAAAATATGTGTGCTTCTTCCTTTCCTAGTGGAAAGCTTATAAGTCAAAATGTTTGTCTTTTTCCTCCGATAAACAGGGAGTTCAGTTTCACTTTCACTGCTCAGTAACATTGCTCCGCATTTTAAACATTTTGCTTCGTTTTTATATCCTTGATTTTTCTAAAATCATATATATGATATAAATAATATATCACAGGTGTGTATTAAATATGGTATGAGCCTGTTTCAGATAAACATACCTTGTAAGACTAGGTGCATCATTTTAGTAGAGAAGCATAAAGACACGGTTGCTGTCCATTAAAAGTCTAGATTATATCCCATTCGACACAGGTGTTGGTCAGCTTTTGCTTGAATGGTTACATTTTCTGCTTAGTACCATCTGTATTTTGGTATGTCTTGGAAAATGATTTATAGTAGATCAGTAGGTAGGTGGGCAGGGAGGTAGGTAGGTAGGTGACCTGTCGACTTCAGCAGACTGCTTGAGCACAAGGATGATGGCCATTAGTACTCTGCTCTGAGGGCCTGGCACCGTGCCTGGAACATTGCTGTTCCATACTCAATAATTGTTTGCTGACTAATTGTGAGAGGAAGGAAAGGAGAAAGAGCTGATTTCTTGTTTGCATATTTATAACAACTAATTCTTAGCAGAATTGAATAACACAAGTCTAGCTTTTCTATATGACTCAAACCCTTCACATTTTTAAAAAACATATCACATGTCCCCTTTGTACTTTCCCAAGCTAAATATCAGTTCCTTATATAACTTGGTTTCTAAGGCCTTTAACATCTGAGTTCTGGCATTTTGAATATCCTCTGGATTTATCATAATTTCATTAAAATATATTGACCTGAATTAACCCCATACTCTATGATGATCTATCCATAACTAAACTCCACATGTTTTTTAAATTTTCTTTTAACGTTTATTTATTTTTGAGAGAGAGCGAGAGAGAGAGACAAACTGGGAACCAGGCAAGGGGTAGAGAGAGTGGGAGACACAGAATCTGAAGCAGGCTCCAGGTTCTGAGCTGTTAGCACAGGACGCAAGGCTTGAACTCAAACACCGCAAGATCATGACCTGAGCCAAAGTTGGGTGCTTAACCAACTGAGCCACCCAGGTGCCCCTAAACTCCACATTTTTGGCATTCATGGTCATGATCTCAAGAGTTGTCCATAAGAGATTATTAATTCCAGCTATTTAGACATTTTACATATAAAGTGTAGCCCCAAATTTGTTAGTTGCAACACTCTTCATGTTAAGTTCATGATCAATTAGAATCTAACGTTCTCCTTTTTTTTCCACATGCATTTCTATCAACCTCTGTCTATAAATGCATTTTTAAAAATTCTAAATGATAGATTTTAGAGGTATATTCCTAAATTTCCAAAGAAGTTAGGGAACATCAAGACCATCTTGAATCTTGAATTAAGATAAACTGAATTAGTTAATTAACTGAATTAATTAACTAAATTAGTTAGCTATAAACTATTTTAAATTCTGTGTGACTCTTTATAATTATCCATATTGATGATTAAAATTAAGAGCAGGCTGTGATACATAATCGATATAGAATGGCACTGGGTCATGAACCAATACCGTTAAGTGCATGTAGTCAAAGAAATGTGAATTCTCTTAAAATAATTCATTTAGACAAATCTATCCATATTGTTCACACAGATTGTCATTTTACTTCACTTGTGCTTTTTAAACATTAAAACAAATGCACGTTACAACAAACACACAAAAACAAATGTTAAGAAAAGACTTCATGCATCTATTGGATAAGGGATAACACAGCGTGTATACATAAAGACGATACATCATTCAGATTGAAAAGAATTGACAAAAGATATATAATAGATGATTCACATTGGAATAAATAATTCTAGTAAATAAAATATAAAATATATTTAATCAGAGAAAACCAAATTAAAGTGAGTTATACAGTTTTACATAATAAATTACCTCATTTTGTTAGTAAAGATGAAGAGAGTTTTAAATCATTCAAAGTGGCTGGGGCATTTAATTGTATTTTTTGAATGTTAATTTATTTATTTTTGAGACAGAGAGAGACATGCCTGCAAGTAAGGGAGGGGGGGAGAGAGGGAGAGAGAGAATTCCAAGCAGGCTCTGTGCTGTCTCTACCCCACAAACCTTGGGACTCTATCCCACCCCCATGTGGGTCTCTATCCCATGAACCTTGAGACTGTGACCTGAGCTGAAATCAAGATTTGGATGCTTAACTGACTGAGCCACCCAGGCACCCCTCAAGGTGACTGGGGCATTTTAAATTGATATAATTTGAAAACCAATTTGTCACAATTTTTCCAAAAACTCTAAAAATTGTGAATCATTTGAATTCATGAATATGGAAAAATCTCTAGTCCTGAAATGCTCCTGAAAGCCTTACATAGTAATATTTAGTTGAGAAATGGTTAAATTAATTGAAGTCCAGGAAGACTGTCTAAGGAGGAATGTCAATTATGAGAGTCCTCTGTCTGACCTGAGCCAAGGTTCTGAGTTCAAGAATTCTTCTCTCTTTATATAGAGACGCTGCTTTTTTTCTTTCTTTATGTTTTTTTGTTTTCTTACAGAAACGCCAGAGTCATAGTAGGAAAAAAATAAAATAAAAGCATTCTAGTCAGATGTAAAACAAAGATGTCTTCCAAGTGTAATAATGACTTATTTATGGAGCTAATAGAGGTAGCTGGGTGATGTTTTAAAAGCATTGGTTGCATAGAGGAGCATAGATCTACCAGACCTGGCTGATAGCCAGGTTAAGATAGGTACAGACTTTGTCTTGGGGGAGCGTACCTCCACACTCTGTGCAGATATGTAGAAATTCTGCTCGTGGAAGGATATGGGAAATCACTGTTTCTGCCCCAACCCCTTCCCTATATACCCTTTCTCTTTTCCTCTCATCCTTCCAAGAACAGAGTGCATTGTGGGAAGATTCAGAAATTATGTGATCGTCCGCTTGGATCTTGAATGATGCATCAGATTTGGCCACGCTCTACTAGAGAGACAGAAGTATTCCAGGCAGACAAAAGAGCATCACGGGAAGAAGGGTAAAGGTGTAGGGGCAACTTTGGGGAGTAGTAATGAGGCAGGAAAGTGGAGGCAGGGATGGGGGTTTGGGGTCCATAGAGTAGAAGATTGAGGAGGGGTGCAGACAGCACTGGAGAGGCAGGGAGGAGCCTTGCATGTTGCCTGGTAAACTAAACTAGAAGGATTTTGGTTTTTATCCTGGGCCAGAAGACAGCAAAAACCCTTTTAAGTAGTTTATAACATAACTATATGTTTTAGAAAGAATTCTAGCACCACTGTTGATCATGTATATAGCAAAACACAGTTCCTTTCCCATACCACACACACTAAGACACCATTTCCTAGACAGGAAATGCTGTATTGCTACTTGAGTTGCTGTTTGTAGAACCCATTACTGTATGTAATTCTCGCCGTTTTCCATTGAGAACTGTTACTTCCAGCAAAAAATACTTAGCTTATCATCTCAACCGCGTAGTTTAAGACTGCAAACCAGGTCTTTTATGCTAATAGGCAGGTTGGAAAAGAGCTGGTATTTCTGGGAAGAAAAAAAAACAAACAAATAAGCATCATTTATAATATGTATAAAGGCAATTCAGTCTCCTTAAAGATTAGTATAGTGGCTGATGGAAAAGTACATTTTCCATTACGAATTAAACTTCAGACTACCCCCCCCCTTTGTTATTGCTCTTCTTGTGTTACTGTTCTTGGTAGAAGTTTATTATTTAATTTAGTTGCCCAAATAACCATGTGTCCCAAAATTATCACTTGCCACTCAGTCACATAATACAGAGTAGTAAGAACTGGTTCTTAAAAAGTGACTTGAGGGGCGCCTGGGTGGCTCAGTCGGTTAAGCATCCGGCTTCAGCTCACGTCATGATCTCACTGTTCGTGGGTTCGAGCCCTGTGTCAGACTATGTGCTGACCGCGAGGAGCCTGGAGCCTGCTTCAGATTCTGTGTCTCCCTCTCTCTCTGCCCCTCCCCCACTCACGCTCTGTCTCTCTCTGTGTCAAAAATAAATAAACGTTAAAAGAAATTTTTTAAGCGAGTTGAACAATTGTAAGACTACAATAATAATTAGTACAAGTGATGCCACATATGTGGATATACATATAAATGAATATGTATGTGTATACAGATACACATACAGAGCTTACCAAAGGAAAAAAAATACAGTGCAAAAATAGCATGTATGATTTGTAAGATAATGCTTTTTTCATTGCCTTCAAAATAGTGAATAACAAACTTTCAGGTACATATTTTTGTCCATTACTATTTATAATATTTTTTTGAAAATGAAATATAGAAAAAATAAAAATACAGTGTGTGTACATATATGTCTGTATCTGTATACACACACTCACACACACTGTATTTGAGGATAACTGTAAATAATTTTCTATTGTGTTATATATACAGATAGCATATACATTAGAATGTCTTGTATGCATATTTAATAAACACATGCCCTTGGCATTTGATTCTTATTGTTGTCACAAAATTTGGTAATGATTGTATGTTACAAAAACCTAAGTGACTGCAAATAAGCCTCATTTTACAGAAGTGATAAAATCACAGATTAAAAACCCAAGTGTGGATATTTTATTCACATACAACTCTTGCTGAATTTTTTTTTTTTTTGATTTTCAAAAGAGCAATGTCTTCACCACCCTTACAATTTATGCTTTGTTTTATTTCAAAGGGAAATTTTTCATTTAGTGTTAGGAATATTCTAGTACTGTTAAACCATTGGACTGCATCCAATGTGCTATTAGGCAGAATAGTATATAACTATCAAACAACAGGATTTAGAGACTTTTAATAGAATTGTGAGTGGAAAAAAAACCAGGCTGTCTTTTGATTACAATTTCATGAGAATCACAACATGTAGAAGACGTTGAAAAAGACAATGCCAAAATGTTGTTAGCGACTGTTTTTCTTTTGTGTTATTATATAGAACTATTATTTTTAATTTATTTCTCTGAGTTTTTTTTTACATATTTGCAAAAAGTATACATTTGCACTTCTCTGGTTAACAATATTTAAATCAAGAAAATGCAGTGATGTTTCCACCACGTATTGAGTTTGTCTTCCTCTGTCCAAATGAGCAGATAATCCAGGGAGATCTTTAGACATTTTAGCTAGTAGCAAGACTTGTCAGAATATCACATCAAAAAAAAGGCGGGGAGGGTGGCGCCTGGGTGGCTCAGTCAATTGAGCATCCAAATTCCATTCAGGTCATGATTTCGCAGTTTGTGGGTTGGAGCCCCACATCGGGCTCTGTGCTGACAGCTCGGAGCTTGGAGCCTGCTTCGGATTCTTTGTCTTTCTCTCACTCTGCCCCTCCCCTGCTCATGCTCTGTCTCTCTGTCCCTCAAAAATGAAACAATGTTTAAAAAATTTAATAAAAAAATACCACGTCCACTCAGCATTTGCTGTGTTTGATCTCTCTGCTTACACACCTTTTGATTATTGGGGTCACTATAAGTATGTTTCACTGGCAATCGAAATATGTAACTTACCAAATTCGATTGCATGTATTATGTTCAATTCCGTAGAGAGGCCAGTAGCTGCATGTGTGAGCTGATGTCTCTTGGATACCTGGTCACTTTCTCTGGTCAGTCTCTCTGAGCACCCTAGGCCGGTTTGGGCTCCAGTTTGCTGTGGTCCCATGGCATCCTGAGTTTACCTTGCCATGTTATATGATCACTGTCCCCCTGGAACGTGAGCTCCTGTGTTCTCAGATGCCAGTGTATTTATGAACAGATCCATAGCACAATGCCTGGCACATGAAAGCTCCAAACTGATACCCACTGAATGTATGGATATGAGAATGGAGGGGATTTGTTTTTAATGTTAATGTCAGTGTAGTTAACAGAGTGATATGTTAGTTTCAGGTGTACAATATAGTGATTCAACAATTTCGTGTATTACCCAGAGCTCAGCAAGATAAGTGTACTCTTATTTTTTTAATTCTAGTATAGTTAATATACAGTGTTATGTTAATAGAATGGAGGCACTTTTTTTAAAAAAAATTTTAACGTTTAATCATTTTTGAGAGACAGAGAGCATGAGCGGGAAGGGGCAGAGAGAGGGAGACACAGAATCTGAAACAGGCTCCAGGCTCTGAACTGTCAGCTCAGACCCCGACGCGGGGTTCAAACTCACAAACTCCGAGATCCTGACCTGAGCCGAAGTCAGATGCTCAGCCAACTGAGCCATGCAGGCGCCCCACGAATGGAGGCATTTTTATTTTTATTTTTAAAAAAAAAATTTTTTTTAACGTTTATTTATTTTTGAGACAGAGAGAACAGAGCATGAACAGGGGAGGGTCACAGAGGGAGACACAGAATCTGAAACAGGCTCCAGGCTCTGAGCTGTCAGCACAGAGCCCGACGCGGGGCTCGAACTCACAGACTGAGATCATGACCTAAGCCGAAGTCGGACACCCAACCGACTGAGCCACCCAGGCGCCCCGAGGCATTTTTAATTGATGGCTATAGATAGTAGATATTAATTCAGTATTTTGAGCATCCACTTAAGGAATCACGGCAGACTCTGTGTGACGAACTATGGGGACTGTAAAAAGATGAAAAACAATTTCCTTATGGACTAGTCCATATGAGTAGGTAACTGGTGAAGGGTTGTAAAGATGACTGCTCATTAAAACACATTGCCTTCAGGGTCTCGAGGGGAAGAGCCCCATAATGAGAGTCTCCAAGTGAGAATGGACACTCGTACAAGTTGCCCTCCATTATCCTCCTGAGTTCCTATTCTGCATGAGGATTGCTTCACCTGAATGACTGATGATGCTGACTGCCTGCCCACGGACAGGGATGTCACAGCTCCCCATTTAAAATTCTGATCTGAGCAACAACCGTTCATTCTCGTTTCTACCCCTAACCTTGTTCTTTACCCACTAGACCCACTAAAATCCTCTCACTTGTTCTCAGTTTCAAAGGCAGTTTTTGTGTGTCTAGTGTGCCAAGTAATATTCCACTCTGGGGACACAGGCCTCTTTGGTTATAAATAGCACACAGTCCAGTGATGACCACAGAAAATCTCAGTGCAGTGTGACAGATGCTATGATTACATGGGAGCCCTGCCTGCATGAGTGTATCTATAATGTACCTCAAAAGACATTTTCTCTTTTCTCTCCTCATGGGCCGGAAGGACAGTTTGACCAACTCTTATAGGGCCAAGATAAGAAACTAAAGAAAAGGGCTCTATTACCCAGACTTACTTGATTAATGAAGTCAGATTGGATCAATTTACCTAGATGCTGGAATTCATATGGAAAGAATAAATCCAAGTTCTTTGTCTACCTCAGGCGTACTCAAAACCTATGAATCTGAATCACCCAAATTGTCTCAAGAGACATCATGCCCCTTATCACTGCTATATTCTATATCCTTCAGCCTCGGGTGTGTTTGCTACCTAGTTATTCTGCCCTTGTTAATATGCAGCTTTTTAAGTGGTCACATGTCCCCTTAATCGAATGTTTATTTGACTACCGTCTTGCCTCCTTCATTGTGTCACACATATTGTTGGAAAGAAATATTAGATGTGATATTGGACTTTGAAAAACATATAGTCTTCTGGAAAGGCAGAAGTAATTTAATATGAAGCAAGGGAATAAGTAGATATTAAATTAGAAGTGACTGTGTATCATACAATCGCCAAAGAAGGAATATCAGAAGACCCCAGACTTTATAAACATTAACCTTGGTCAGGTGGCATTTAATCTTGTCATAAAAGGGAAGGAGACAAAAGGGGAGGAAATAAAAGAGGGTTGGATGGAGTATAAGCGATCATGCCAACCTGGAAGAGTGCGGGATGGCACAGTAAAGTATCTTGCTGGGTCTGAATGGAGACAGAGTGAAGGGAAGCAGGGAGGGGGAGCCCGTTATAAATTCAGGACTTTAGAAGCCAAGTGAAGACTGACCACAGGGTAGGTGTAGGCAGGGGACTGGTATTAGGAAAAGAGGAATACTGGGACCATTATTCAGGCATGCGTACGCAGGATCGACTTAAGAAGGTAGACACAAGAACGTAAAATGAGTCCAGTTAAAGGCTCCCTCAGCAGTCATCACCCCTCATTATTCTGGGGTTTCTCGAGTCTAGTTTTCACTGTCTTCTCATCTTCTCTCTTCATAAGATCTCCGGACATGTATCTTTATTTCTGCCTCTTACTTTCCAGCCTCTGCTGTTTCACTTGTATTCGGTTTGAGAGACCACAGCACCATTTTGAACATCTTTCCACCTTCTTTCCATCTGTAGAAACACTTGCATCCTTCCAAATCTAGTTCATCGGTGTAGAATTATGAGAGTATGGGCTCTGGAGCTCCGTCTGGATTCAATTCCCATTTTGTTGCTCACGAACTATGTGAATTTTCGAAACGTTAATCAACTTCATTGAGTTTCAGGGTTCTAAATTATAAATCAAGGAGGGGAAAAAAACACCTTCCCTTGTTTTTAATTAGAAACATGTAAAACAGTGCATTAAAATACATTCTGTAAAGTGTTAAGGTCCTCTAAGTATCAGTGTAATCCCAGTCCTCATTGAAATAACACTATGCATCATTCTCCCAGCCTTGTGTGTACAAAATGAAATGAACCGACGTGAAGGAAAAGGGGTCTCCAGGATCATGACTTAGAAAATGGTAGAGGGTGGTGCTATTGAGCAGCATAGGAAATGAAAGTGCAGTACAAGGCCCAGAGCAATTTTATGATTTTATTTTGGAGCTAATCCAGTTAGAAATTTATGTCTGATGGAGGAGTTCTATACACACTTGAATATTCAAGTAGCTGTAGAAAGATCTGGCATAACGATAATGGGTTTTTAAATTATCTGCATATAGGTGACAGTTAAAGCCGTAAACAAGAAGGAGATTGTTGAAATTCCAGTTAGCATTAAAGAAGATCAGGATTCCTGGGGAAGATAACAACATACAAACTGTGGCTCTTTGGCCCACAAAGCTTTAAAGTAATTAATTTGTTTCCTAACTAAAAATCAGTAGATTGCACATCAAGTTTTGGATTTCTGGCTTCTCTGGAAAATTACAAAATCCTTACTACGATGAATCGGAATTTCCTAATGTCAATAATTGGCTGGAGTTTGGTAAGTGGCCCCCAGTTAAATAAGGTCTGTTCTCTCTAGTGGGGTGTTAGAAACCCCAAGACCTACTTCCTATAATTGTATTTCCTGTCTAGAATCTGTAGACATTTGGCCCCTGAGAGAAAGAACAAGGAGCAGTTTCTCAGAAGCCACCAAGAATACACGTCCGGGGCATGCGCTCCGGACGAGGGTATACCTCCGGGGTGGGGGTTGGGCATGCTCCAGACAAGGGTACACATCTGGGGCGGGGTGGGGGGGGGCACGCTCCAGACAAGGGTACACATCTGGGTGTGTGCTCCAGGCAAGGGTACACGGGGTGGGGGTGGGGGGTGCTCCAGACAAGGGTGGGAAGTAAGAACTCACGTGTGTTTACAGGGCAGACTTTTCAGCTTAAAGCTCATGTGCTCCGACAATGTCTCCAGTCCCTCGGCTCCTTGAGGGTGGTTCTCATGTGGGGTGCTTTCTTGTGTTCTCTGTATTATGAGAGACATTGGTTGCACCGGTGCCCGGGAATGATTAAATGACCACAGTGAACGTGTGCAAGTGAAATAGAGGAACTTCATTTACTCTTCCATTTATATGCATTTCTGTTTGAAAATGACCTTAAACTCAAAATTCCTTTTGTAAAAATGGTTTTGAATGACCACGCATTTTTACAATGACCAATATTGCCATTTCTTTGAAGTTTTATAGCGCGGTGCTTAGTGTTCTTGGGTGAACAAGGTTTCTGCCAGGCCCTAGACAGCAGGAGCGAAGGCAGGTTTCCGAACATTTCCGAGTCTGTTTCTGGATCTGCAGAGCAGGGACAGGAGTAGCAATGTGAAGAGCTGGCTGTGAGTCTTGAGGGAGATCTTGCCTGCAAAGTGCCTCCGTAGGGCCCACGCATGCGTGAAGCCAGCTGTGACTGTGGCCACTTTGCTCTTTGAAGCTAGGACGTGGGCTCAAACCCAAGCCTTCTGAGTCCACATCCCATGCTGTTTCCCCCTGTTTCACCAAAGACAACCTACACATCACAAATTGCCACTTTTTAGCATCTCTGATTCTGACAGCCTCCAAATTCCCTCGGCTTTCCCGTATGGGCTTTATTATATAATACATGGGAAATTACCTTCTGGAATGGCTGCTTGATAATACTGAATAATACTGAAAATAAAACATTGTCAGTTATATTCTAGGTTTTGGGGGACTGTCAGAAACGTTTTTGAAAATTCATTAGGAGAAAGTACAATCTATAGAGCTTGCACTGACATTTTATTAAATGATTTTGGGGTGTGTAATTTTGGGGTGGACTTTGACAAATATAGATACCTTTGTCTACATACCTATGATACCTATGAGGCATTAAGAACTTAAATGATATACAGTCAGGGATTCTGACAAGTGTGTTGACAGTTAAAAGTACAACTTGAATCTTTTTTTAAAATATCCACAATCAAGTACAGGAGTCATAAATTTAAATACTCTCTAAAACAATGATATTTGAGAGTTCAAAAATAAATTATCTTTAATTTTCTTTGGAAGACAAAATTGAACTGGGGAAATAACCTCTCTGTAGGAAATTAACTAATTAAAAGTAAAATAAATTGTCAGTTTTTCAATTATAACCATTTAAAGGAAGTTTAGTATAAATACACAATTTGTGATACTGAAGCAAAAGCCTGTATTTGAAGGGGAAAAGCAGTGTAATCATCTGTCATGGTGCTGAAAAGTGATGGTTCCACAATACATGTCAAGACTGTGCATTAAAAATTTCATTGGTTTGGGGTACCTGGGTGGCTCAGTCGGTTGAGCATCTGACTTCAACTCGGGTCATGATCTCTTCTCTCTTTGCCTCTCCCCTGCTCATGATCTGTCTCTCTCTGAAAAATAAGTAAACATGAAGAAATTTATACATATATACATATATATATATATATACATATACACACACACACACACATATGTATATACATATATATACTTAAAGTATCATTGGTTTTACTTTAGGAGAGAAAGCTAGGTAAAATTGAAATAGGAATTGTGGAATTTACATTTAAGAAAAAATTTTTTTAATGTTTATTTGAGAGAGAGAGTGGGGGAGGGGCAGAGACAGAGGAAGAGAGAGAGAGAATCCCAAGCAGGCTCCTCACTGTCAGCACAGAGCCCTACGTGGAGCTCAATCCCACGAACCGTGAGATCATGACCTGAGCCAAAATTAAGAGTCAGACACTCAACCAACTGAGTCACCCAGGTGCCCTGGGAATTACATTTTTGGCAAAGGAAAAGGCTATAAAGGACATTGTAAAATTTCTGTGGGAATCGCAAGGGCAGCCTTTTGCTGGATTCAGGCCATTTCACAGATCATTAGCATCATGAGAGAAAGCTCCCTTCTCGCCTGCCTGGCCCATGGCAGTGCTCCCATCAGAGCCTCCCCACCAAGTGGTCCCCTTGAGTGACCCCCACCATCATTGCACCTGAAATTGTGTTAGTGGCTTGAGGGTGGACTTTGGCTTTGCCTTTGATCAATCATGAACAAATGCTTACATTTTTACTTATAGTTTAGATATCACAGGAAAGTAACCCTATTTATTTAAACTGCTCTCCATAAACTCAAATCTTGAAAACAAGACAAAACAAAACAAAAACATAGCCTATCCCCAAGGTGGGTTAGAAAGAAGGTGTAGACGAAGATGTTTATAGCGCTGGCATGGAACTTTGCCAGCAGGCCTCAGAGTGAAGTGTCCACACTAACCCACCAGCACCTCTGCCTCGCGTGTGCAGGTGCGGAAAAACTCTAAACACTGGCTCTTAACTCGCAAGTATATTTGCAATCTATTAAATGCAAAACAGACAGTTTCAGAATACACACAGAGCAGCTTCCAAAGAAAATAAAATAAAACACAAATGCCTACCTCCCTTTTTATCAGTTCAATTGTTATTAGATGCCCCCCTCATGCAATGTCTAATAGTGTAAAATTTTCATGTTTATTAAAGGCAGGTAACGTACATGAAATGTACATTTTAAAGCAATTTGGACACAATTTCTGAAAGTGTGGAGGAGTAGAATTTTCTGTGTCCTGTATAATTTCTTGCTCTTTTCATTCTGTCCCTCTAGAATACTTTGCCATTTTTTCATTTTGTTCAAGATGAGCCTCTTTTACACTTTCAAGTGACTTTTTTTTATTCAGAGTCTCATTTCCTTTTGTTACCCCACCTGACACTCCTACCGAATCGAAACCTCCTGTACTTTTATCCTTTCCCTTTCTCCTTAGGCACAGTGCAGAGGTGGCCTCTACATTGTGAGGGCTAACATGGGAAAGAGTGCCCCCTCCACTTTTCCTAGCACCCCCAGGCTTCCCTAGCCTGTAGTCAATAAAGACTAGCTTCATTTAGTACTCACCATATGGTGATGCTTCCTCACTGTTGTGACAATGTCATTGTAAACATATGCCTTGGAAAAGGATGCTTATTTAATCCATGAACTCTTTATGAAGAGAAATCTTAAAACAATGACATAGGATTATGGTATCTCTCTCCACAATGGTTTGTTTCAAGTAAACCACCCAGATGCTCAGTTCTAAGTACTCTTGGCTGGAATTGAATCAGCGCCTTATGTCTGTCGTGACCGTCAAGTCACCTGATTCCCCTCAGTCTGCTGTGTTTGGATTTGATCACACAGTCATTCAGTTTCTTGACTTTTTCAGTTGGTATTAGTAGAACATGGCCTCGGCATGTATCAGTAAAAAAGGATGGTGTGTTGTTGTTGTTGTTGTTGTTTTTATCTAAAATCTCAAGTATAGAGATAGAGAAGAATTTAGAACATTTAGAAGATTGAACTCTGTGAAATGCTGTTTAATTTTGATATTTGTACTCCACATTATCGTTGAGAATAATAACCATTTGAAAATATTTCCTGTGAAACTAGATAATCTTAGTGGTACAAAGTATGAAGAAGAGGTTGGTTGCTCTTAACACTAGAAATGGAAATACATAATTAATTTTAGTACATTTTATGACATTAACAATAGAACACTATGCCTGTCACCTTCAAACAATCCTTTTGCTTACAACGGTATCATATAAAATTTTATTGAAATATTATTTCAGTTTTTTATAAAAATGCTTTTAGGGGCACCTGGGTGGCTCAATCAGTTAAGCCTCTGACTGTGACTGTGACTCAGGTCATGATCTCACAGTTTGTGAGTTCGAGCTCCATGTTGGGCTCTGTGCTGACAGTGCAGAGCCTGCCTGGGATTCCCTCTCTCTCTCTCCCAAAAATAAACAAATAAACATTCTTAAAAAATGCTTTTAAATTGGATTGACTTCTCTGGGGACTAGGAATCTCTGGATATTGTGCACATTATGTGATAATGAATCATCTCAAAAAACATTTCCATTTCTTAACACAATTATTTATAAATATTTACTGACTGACTGTCCAATGCATCGTACTATACTAGGCACTATATAGGATCAAAGAAAAGCCAGATAAATGCTCTGCCCTCATGAAGTTGAAGTCTAGAAGGAGGAATCCATGTAAATAGGTGACGTTTCTATGAGATGGTGGTGAATACTACAGTATACTTTGTGGGTTCTAAGGACAGAAAAGTTTCTACTCAGGAAGATATGGCTTTGCGTCTTAAACCTAGGCAGATATTTTAATAGCTTACATTTGACAGTGATTATAGCTATTGTTATTCTAGAAAGTAGGTTTAAAAAATGCAGTTTGAACATGAGGATTCTTAAAATCTAACCCCTATAAGAATGATGACGGAGGATATCTGAGATTCTGAATGCTTCTAATGGTGTATTTTTGCTGCCATTATGTCATGTAAATTTGAACTGATTTTACCGAGTGACCTGATAGGTGGTATAGGTTGCTTTTTCCTGAAAGGAGTAGAGTAGTTCTTATACTGAGTTACGCCAAGAGTGAACCTGTGCAGTTCTGCCCCCAGAACAATCCTCAAGCTGGGTATTTGAGCACCACTGGGAGCCGAGCGGTATTGGCAGTGATCGGTGTGACACGAAAAGCAGCAGGAGATCATGCTGATAAGAACAGTGAGGGATGTGGGGGAAGAGACAGATCAGAAACCTTGTGATCCCTGAGGGCTCAGGGCCTGGGTTACCACAGACATACCCGGGAAACAGAGTGTATTCAGCTACCGTGAATCTGCTGAACACCTCTTGTTCTAAAGCATACTCTTTTATTCCATGAATAATACACAGTCATTTTTCAACATATGTGGTAAGTTCAGAGGAATGATGCTACCAAATACTTTTTCTCGTCAGGAATCTACACCTTAGGAGGTATTTTTTTTTCTCCATGTTGTATTGGTACACATTATCTGTACTCCTTTTTATTTATTTTTTTAATTTATTTTTTTAAAAAATTTAAATCCAAGTTAGGTAACATATAGTGTGATAATAATTTCAGGAATAGAATTTAGTGATTCATCACTTAGGTATAAAACACCCAGGGCTCCTCCCAACAAGTGCTCTCCTTAATGCCCATCACCCATCTAGCCCATCCCCCAACCAATACCCTGCCAGCAACCCTCAGTTTGTTCTCTGTATTTAAGAGTCTCTTAGGGTTTGCCTCCTTCTCTGTTTTTATCTTGTTTTTCCTTCGCCTCCCCTATGTTCAGCTGTTAGGTTTCTTAAATTACACATATGAGTGAAATTATACAATATTTGTCTTTCTCTGACTGGCTAATTTCGCTTAGCATAATACATTCTAGTTCCATCCATGTTGTTGCAAATGGCAAGATTGCATTCTTTTTGATTGCCAAGTAATACTTCATTGTATATATAGTCCACATCTTTATCCATTCATCCATTGATGGGCATTTGGGCTCTTTCCATACTTTGGCTATCGTCGATAGCACTGCTATAAACATTGGGGTGCATGTGCCCCTTTGAAATAGCATTCCTGTATCCTTTAGATAAATACCTAGTAGTGCAATTGCTGGGTTGTAGGGTAGTTCTACTTTTAATTTTTTGAGGAACCTCCAGACTGTTTTCCAGACTGGCTGCACCAGTGTGCATTCCCACCAGCGCTGCAAGAGAGATCCTCTTTCTCCCCATCCTCCCCAACATCTGTTGTTGCCTGAGTTGTTAATGTTAGCCATTCTGACAGGGGTGAGGTGGTATCTCATCGTGGTTTTGATTTGTATTTCCCTGATGATGAGTGATGTTGAGCATTTTTTCATGTGTCAGTTGGCTATCTGGGTGTTTTCTTTGGAGAAGTGTCTATTCATGTCTTTTGCCCATTTCTTCACTGGATTATTTGTTTCTTGGATGTTGAGTTTGATAAGTTCTTTATAGGTTTTGGATACTAACTCTTTATCTGATATGATATTTACAAATATCCTCTCCCATTCTGTCGGTTGCCTTTTAGGTTTGCTGCTTGTTTCCTTTGCCATGCAGAAGTTTTTTATCTTGATGGAGGTCCCAGTAGTTCATTTTTGCTTTTGTTTCCCTTGCCTTTGGAGACATGTCAAGTAAGAAGTTGCTGCTGCCGAGGTCAAAGAGGTTGTTGCCTGTTTTCTCCTCTAGGATTTTGATGGCTTCCTGTCTTATATTTAGGTCTTTCATCCATTTTGAGTTTATTTTTGTGTATGGTATAAGAAAATTCTGTATCTCTTTTTAAATTATATCTTTGATTATTTACCCTGTCTTCTTACTAAAATCACTTAATTCTGCATTTACCCTGTGATTTCAAAGTTTCTTCATTGATTTCTGACTTCACACTTTCACCTCTGTTAGATACCTTTTTTTAACATTAAAAAAATATTTTTAAGTTTTTAAATTTATTTTGAGAGAGAGCAAGCATGAGCACAGTAGGGGCAGAGAGAGGCAGGGGAGAGAGAAAATCCGGAGCTGTGCTCCAGGACTCGATGCGGGATTTGAGCTCATGAACTGTGAGATCATGACCTGAGCCGAAATCAAGAATTGGATACTTAACCGACTGAGCCACCCAGGTGCCCCTCCCCCTTTTTTAACATTAAAAAAAATGTTTATTTTTGAGAAGTAGAGAGAGAAAGAACCTCCATTAGATACCTTAAGTTCACTGTTCTTTCACTGTATCTCTGTCCCTGAGGGGATCACTTTCTGTCTTTCTGCATCTTTCCGTGAATTATTAAAACTCACTGTCTTCTCTTTCTTTCTGTGATGTTCCCGGGATAACATTCATTGTTCCTTTCCCTTCTCTGTCACCTCTTACCTTTGTTATTAGTGAGGTGGCCCACGTATCCTTTTCCATGACCTGTTCACAGTTTTCAAATCGGTAACCTAGTGGTTAATCAGTGAATACTTACATAAAGACTCAACATTTCACCAGCATGTCTGTATTTTCTCTTAAAACAATAAACCAGCAAGAAATGGAATGAATCGCCATAAATAAAGCAGGAAATATGCCCTGTCTCCCTCTTCCTTGGGAAGCGAATACTTCCGAACTCGCTTTAACTCTGCAGGGAGGAGTGGGTGTCTGTGCTGTGCCAGACCTAACTTAGTGCCCATTCTGTCCTCACTCCAGACTTGTGCGTTCCAAGTGCACTCATTCGCTTTGGAAGAAAAGTTAAAAAAAAAAAAAAAAAAAAAAAAAAAAACTTTACTAAGGAGACGAGTAACTGAACAAGTGCAAACTGTGTTTCAGAATTCTGTTTAAGTGCAGGTTATTAGTGTTATGGAGGAAATTTACTTATGGCAGTTTGTGAAGAGTACTTAGACCAGGGACCCGAGGCTTCTCGCCCCGTGAAGCTTTTAGCTTTGTGTTGTGTGTCTCATTTAGGGCCAGACTCAGCCGTTTCTGTGCCTTCTAGTAGATAGGAAATGAAATCATGTCATGTGGAAAAATTCAAAGACTCTTAGAAAAGTTGAGGAGACCTTAAACACCCAATGTAATATTTTACTTCAACATGGTACTGTATATTTTTAATTTGCAGTGATAATGCCATCATCATATTATTCACATTTAAACTAGAAGTGTGATAATCATAGGCTGTTAAACTGAAAAGAGCCTATTAAATGAGGTAGTTCCTGTCACCAGGAAAGTTAAATGGCTCTCCTAAGATCACACGATGTGCTTTGGACACAGGTGGGGACATTCATCCATGTTTCCTCAATTTGAGGCCAAACTTCTGCTGTTCCATAGTGGCCTTGCTAATATAAAGTTAGCAAAGGATTGGGGTGCCTGGGTGGCTCAGTCATTTAAGTGTCCAACTTTGGGTCAGGTCATGATTTCACAGTTCATGAGTTTAAGCCCTGCATTGGGCTCTGTGCTGACAGCCTGGAGCCTGGAGCCTGCTTCAGATTCTTTGTCTCCCTCTCTCCCTGCCCCTCCCCTTCTCTCTCTCTCTCTCTCTCAATGAATAAATAAATAAGTAAATAAACAAGCATTAACAAAATTTTTTAAAGAAAGAAAAGGACCATAGAATTTGGAGAAAACAATCAGGATTATGTTTTCCACACCTTTCAGTTTACAAATTTGCATCTTAATTTTCACTTAAATACAAAAAAGAACATGAGTACACATATCCTGTGTTCTCATACTGCCCACGTCTTGTGCAGCATGTGTGACCATTTGCTTAATTCCGTTACCAGTTACTTCCGGTATTAAAAATGTGTAGCAATTCATGAATAGTTTTTAAAAATCATTAGAATTATTGTAGTAGGTGATTAACAAAGAATATAGGTAGATAATTATTTTTATTATTTTGAGAGCATCAACATTTATATTAATCAATAACTTCATTCTAGCCTTTCAGAAATAATCAAAGGTTTATTTCTGACCAAGAGTCTGAGGCAGATGTTTCCCTAACATTCAGAAAGGGAAAGTGAAGAAAAGACATTTTCTTACTGAAGAAGTTGGGCATGTCAGAACAAATTCAAACCCACAAAAATGAACAAAAAAATAAATGTTTCCTTGTGTTCTGTAAATGCCTTAACAGCACGTTTACACTTGTTGCTTCATTTTGAGAAATCTTTTTAATTACCACGGTAATGTGCCTGTAGCAGGCAATTTGAAAAATACAGTTATAACAAACAAAACAATTAAAATCACAGTAATCCTACTACCAAGTAATAATAATATACATACTAGTTTCACGTATTTTAAAAATATTTATAATATTTATTGTGTTGTTTCAGATTAAAATTGTATTATAGGCATTCTCCCAATAAATATTTTTCAATAGTACTATTTTAATGACCGTATAATAATTTAGTTTATGGATGATAATAATTTATTTAACAATTTTGTTTTTAAATGTTTTACTTTTTCTACTGTTCAACAATTATAAGTAACAATTGGACCATATTTCCACTTATTTCCATTGGATATGTTTCCAGAAGAATAATTACTAGATGAAAGAGCAGGCATATTTTAGTTTATTTAAATTATTTTTTTTTATTGCACCACCTGGGTGGCTCAGTGGGTTAAGCATCTGACTCTTTGATTTCGGCTCAGGTCATGATCTCACACTTTGTGAGTTCAAGACCCGCATTGGGCTCCACGCTGACAGCACAGAGCCTACTTGGGATCTTCTCTCTCCCCCAGTTTGTCACCCCCTCTCTCTGTCCTTTCCCTGCTGTCTCTCTCTCTCAAAATAAATAAATGAACAAACTTAAAAATTATTTTTTGTAAGGAAGCAGAGTTGATGTAAATGTTACATTGATTTCAGGCATACAACATAGTAATTGGGCAACTGTACTTAGGCTGTGCTCATAGGTGTGGCACCATTTGTCCCCAGACAACACTATCACAACACCACTGACTATATTCCCCATGCCATGCCTTTTATTCCCAAGACTTATTCTTTCCATCACTGGAACCCTGTACCTCCCTCTCCTCTTTACCCATTTTGCCCACCCTCCAAACCCCCTTCTCTCTAGCAACCCATCAGTTTCTTCTCTGTACTTAAGGGTCTGATTCTGCTTTTTGTTTATTCATTTGCTTTGTTTTTTTAGATTCCACACATAAGAGAAAAACATATGGTATTTTTTTTGTCTCTGTCTGATTTATTTTACTTAGCATCATACCTTCTAGTTCCATCCATGTTGTTGCGGATGACAAGATCTCATTCTTTTTTTATGGCTGAATAATAATCCATTGTATATATACCTTTATCCATTGGTATGATATCCAATGGATATCTCCTTTATCCATTCATCAATTGATAAACACTTGGGCTGCTAACACATCCTAGCTGTTGTAAATAATGCTGCAATAAACATAGGGTTGCAAATATCTTTCCAAATTAGTGTTTTTGTTTTCCTTGGGTAAATACCCAGTAGAGGAGTTACTCGATTATGTGGTATTTCTGTTTTTAGCTTTTTGAGAAACCTCCATACTGTTGGAACATGCACACTGTAAAGGCTCTTGATATATACTGTAAAATTGCTTTCTAAATAGACATACATGGCTATCATTAGTGTGTGGTTATCCCCTTTTCATCACAATGCATATTAATTTTCATTTATTTTTTTTTCAATTAGTTGACTAGTGATAGCTAGTTATTTTCATTTTGTTTTGTTTTCTTTGTAATGTATTTCTTAAAATTACATTTCTTTTGCTTAATTTTTACTTTTCATTTAACATGTAAAAATAAATTAGGTTAAATTGATGTTTTGAAGCTTCAAACAGAATGTTTTATGGCATTATTCATATCCTAATTATTATTTTTAATGCAAATCCCTATGTTTAGAATCATGAAACATTGCTTTACAAGGTTTTAAAAGGCACTTAGGAAAGTTTGTGAGAGTGTTTATCCAATATCTGTCATAATGATATTGAAGAAAATAAAAGTAAAATAAAATAGAACTTTGATTCATCATTCAAGTCTAGAACTTTATTAGCATTTAATAAGTAAGTGATATAAGAATAACTATTCCAGGGATGCCTGGGTGGTTCACTCGGTTGAGCATCCAACTTCAATTCGAGTCATGATCTCACGGTCTGAGTTTAAGCCCCGCGTTGGGCTCTGTGCTGACAGCTCAGAGCCTGGAGCCTGTTTCGGATTCTGTGTTTCCCTCTCACTCTGCCCCTCCCCCACTTGCACTCTGTCTCTCTGTCTCTCTCAAAAACAAACATTACAAAAAAATGTTTTAAGAAAATAATAATTATTTCATATGTTTAATACAATTCTGCAATTAGCTACCATATTAACTTTTTACCTGAGAGTTACAGAATTCAAATCTAGTAGTTTAATCTAAATTGTTCTATTTTATTAGCCTTTTTCTCTTTACTCACCTTAGCCATTATTCTCTCTACTGACTTACTGTCCAGTTCAGTCTGGTCACTGATAGTCCTTATAGTAGTTACTTGAGCAGAAAAGTGAGAAGAATTTTTCTTTAAATTAAATTTTTTAAAATTTTTATTTATTTTTGAGAGAGAGAGAGAGAAACACAGAGTGAGTGGTGGACCGTCAGAGAGAGAGGGAGACACAGAATCGGAAGCAGGCTCCAGGTTCTGAGCTGTCAGCACAGAGCCAGACGCAGGGCTTGAACTCATAAACCATGAGGTCATGACCTGAGCCAAAGTCAGATGCTCAACCGACTGAGCTGAAGTTGGATGCACTTCCCAGGTGCCCCAGAGAAGAATTTTTCTGCTTAATGACTGAACTGAGACTAGTATAGAGAGCATTTAATGGCAACGGAGTTGGTAGGTTAGGCATCTCTAATTTGGTTTTTTTTTAAATCTCCAAAGAATCCTTGAATAATATTTCACAAACATATGGGCTACGGTATAATATCATCCTGTGTCACTACCAGTTGGTCATGTGATTCCCGAGGGCCCCATGGTGATGGCATTCTCCAGTTTCAATTCCAGCCTATATAAAGTTAGTCACCTGTCCATCCTTCAGTACCTAGTGTCAGGAAAAAAGTTCTTCCATCCATGTTGTGTTACTAGGCCACAAGGCAGTGTTGCCTGTAGTCTCTTTATTTCAGGACACAAAACAGCTCTTCACATCCTTCTGTGCTTCCACAGGGACCCACATTTGAGGGGGGAGTGGCGGCAGGCAAACCGAGAACACAACTCCGTCAAACAAAGTCCCCCATCCGCTCCTGATGGGAACCCATTATTCATGAATCAACCTTGTACACTCCAACTCTGTTGAATATCATAGTGACTTATCATCCGTGTAGTTGGGTTACAGCCAATAGTCCTTGAAAAGTTAAAGGTGACCTTTGGTCCTAAGTAGGGGCCTAAATCTTGACATTCATGTAAAAGCTTCAAAGGTATTTAACAAGTATGTACTATCAACTTCTCAATGTTTATTCAAAAATTTCAAATTTTTAGGACCCCTGAAGCCCTCTGTGGTTGCTTACCCACCCACTAAAGTTCCAGGGGAAAACAAAAACAAAAACAAAAAGAGACGTGTCTAAGTTGATCAAGACCATCTATCTTAGATCTTGAGGTCAGGCTTTCTGTTGGACTTCTATTAATGCTTGCTAAGTTTGTATGATATCGTTGAATAAGACCCATCTAGCTTCATATCTTAAGTCTATTTTGAGTTCTGGTGCAAAGCCACACATTCTACAGCTATTCAGTTATTTCGAATTAAAGTACAGCATTTTCTGTTTCTTCCCATGATTTTTGTTTTGGATATAGGTCTGGTTCAATACCATATGTATGTTACATTCACCATTCTGTCTGCTTATTGCTTTCTAAAAATGTTGTGGCAACCATTTAGGATAGTGATGTCAGTGTTGAATAGCACCATGAAGAAGACAAGAGCCTGTAGGATTCTTTAAAACATCTTCCTTTTGGGAAGGAAAGGTTGACTATACCACCGGCACTTCTATGTACTGTGATTAAACCAGTGATAAAGCTCTTGTCTCTTCTGTTTTGATTCCATGTTTCCTTATGATTTCTTCAGGGATTTTAAAGAAACACTGCCATGCACTCCACTGAGGTGCTGAGACACTAAGTGCTCCTCATTTACCTGGTCTCCTCTGTTGGTATTGGTGGGATTCAGCCTCATGATAGTGCAAGTTCTAATGGTGGTTGTGCAAGTGGAAGTCGTGGTACTTCTCACAGTATGTTACATGCAACTATTCCTGCAACAGCTCAACTGAGTTACCTGTACGGTTGTACCAGATGAAAAAAGTAAGTATGTGGAAAGTTCTGCATATCAAGATTTTCAAAGGAAATCACCGAGCACCTGGTTTTAAAACTACTCATGTATTTCAAGGGAAGAAAAAGAGAGTATAATGAAAAGAAGAGATTCTTGAGAGACGTTTTTGGAGAAAGTGACTGCCATGCTATGAGATCCAGTGTCCCTCTTTGCTGCCTCAGAGCCACATCAAGCTTGGTGATCTGTGATGGTTGAGTTTACCTTGTTATCCTTGTAGAAGATCAAAATCTTAGTCGCATAATTGAAAAGGATATTTCCAGGAAATTTGGTAAGAGCACATTGGGATAAAATAATCTTAAGATAAAGAAATTTTACTGATGCTGCCTCTTGGAAACTGGTAGCCCACTCTCCTGAATCCTAATAGTTACAGGCATTCGTTTGCCTAGGCAAAGAGAATGGGATCTGGCCCTCGCCCTTGGTATGTGTCCTAGTGAATTGATAGCAAGGTGTGGTCTGTGAGAAGCAGGTCACTGTACCTCCTCGAGGCCCCGGTAGATGTAGGGCCTCGGCGAAAGCAGTGCAGGCCCACAGGGGAAACAGACTCCCAGCTGCAGACCTACACCCCACCTCCAGGCAGAGAATTTCAGGTGCATGAGGGCTGACCTGGAAGCAACGTGGCTTTGCTGCTTTTGTTTGCAAATTCTGCTTCCTAATCAGGGAGGGCTGTGGGAAGGCAGAGCTGAGCCAGAAGAGATACAGAGAAAAAAGAGGTGAAGAAATAAACCTTGTAGCTGCAGCAAGGAGAGTTTGCACACGTGCAGTTAGAAAGGCTTGTGTGATATAACTCGCTCGGGCAGGTTACTTGTGCCCAAAGTGAAGAATGACAAGATACAGAAGTGCCCACTGGCAGGGGAGTCAACTGATTTGGAAAGAGACCTGCAGAAGTGATGGCCCAGAATCAGCCATGCATTACCACAAGCCCCACTTCACGCTCCTCTGAGCATCTGAGTAACTGAAGGGAGCTCCCAGTTCACAGAATAAGAAGATTGCAACAGCATCCATATGAATAGGACAGGAAAATGAAAGACAACATTATTTCGGGCCAATGGACAGGAATGGATGGAAATGCCTACATGCAGAAATGAAGAGCATAAGAAAGCAAAAGCAACAGAGAATCCCATGGGGATGCTGTGGAATTTCTCTTAAAAATGGCAAAAAGGAATATAGCATGAAAAAGAGCAGGAAGGAGTATGCATTTAAATGTATATCCTAAGAAATTAGTGGGGAGATGGAAGCAGGTTTTTAAACCAAACGAAAAATGAAAGAGACCATGGGTTCTACGAAATGAATTATAGGAATAAAGAAAGAAGTAACATCAAAAGATTAGACGTAGCTGGCAAAACTGAGTACAGCATTTGATGAGAAAAATGAAATTATTTCAAAATCTAAAATTAGCAATGCCAGTGAGTAGAATTAGTATTTTTTAAAAAGCTGAGTGAAATATCAGGAAGTTAGGGTGAATAAAGTAACACTTTCAGCGAATATTATCGCTACTGAACATAGTGTTGGTCAGATATACAAATAATCACCGTTTCTGGAGACAGGAAAATTGGGGCAGAAAAAAATGCAAAAATGAGTCAAAGAAAGCTTTCTAGAATAACGTTCCCATGAAGTTCTGTACAGGAAGAACTTGTTATGTGCTCAGAAAGTGGATTTCAATAAACAGAAAGCTTTATCAAATACTTAATCTTGGTGGGAAACAGGTTATTAAAAATCTGGAGGCAATATCATTATTTAAATAATGATTCATGAAGCTCTAATGGTTATTGTTGAGAAATGGAGGTGATTGCATTCTTGAAATAAAGTAGAAAAATAATGTTACATGGAATGTAATTCACTGTTACAAAAAAACACTATGTTACTAAAAAATAAGGACACTAGAGTGTGAGGGCAAACATAGACCCCTGAGAATGGCTGAAATGGATGCGTTGAGAAAACTATACTATTTTGAGCTAGAAGGTGACCACCATTTTCTCTTCACATCTGCAGTGGGGAAAAGGCTAAAGAAAGAGAAGTCTTATTACAAATGATAGACTATAAAGAACATATTAAGGAAACTGAAGAAATAAAAAATATATACAATAAGATGAAGAAAATTGGACATTTTTGTTCTTGTCATAAATATCATTTGATATCCTCAATGATTAAAAATAGTGTTTCTTATTTTATGCCCTAAAGAAGACAAATGATCTTTTTAATTTAAAGTTTATTTATTTTCAGAGAGAGAGAGAGAGAAAGAGAACGTGAGCAGGGGATAGGCAGAGACAGAGACAGAGAGGAGAATCCCGAGCAGGCTTCAGCACAGAGCCCAATGTGGGGCTTGATCCCACGAAACATGAGATCATGACCTGAACCAAAACCAAGAGTGGACAAACAGTCTTCTTAAAGAGAGTTTAAAATCAAATATTTGCAAAGGTGTCAGGGAATGCAAAAAAAGGAGCCAGGAGAGGAGGGAGGGGAGAGGAAGACAGACTAGAGACAGAGGAAGAGGGAGGGTAGAAAGGGAAAAACTGCAGTAAAAGAAGCCAGCATCGATGCTCGACTTGTCTAAGTTTTCGGCCGGACCTGATTGCTCATTTAATCTTTTCAACACCCCTGTGAGGAGGAACTAATATTATTGCCCTTGTACAGGCAGTGGCATCCGGAGATGAGGGCTTCGTGCAGGGTGTCCCAGCCCCCATCTTCACTGCTCTGCTCACACCCTAGTGCTCATCAAAGTTGATGCCAATGCAGTAAAACATTAAATAGTACAAGAATCACACATATTATTGATACAAAGTAAAAACTAAAATAGATCAGAAAGAAATCAATATAAATGCATTGGTAGTTAATAGACCAGACTAGATCAGGCAGATAAGAAATAAAGCTACAAAGTGTTTAAAAATATAATTAATTCTTGGGGCGCCTGGGTGGCTCAGTCAGTTAAGCCTCCAACCTCAGCTCACGTCACGATCTGGTGGTTTGTGAGTTCTAGCGCCCCGTCGGGCTCTGTGCTGACAGTTCAGAGCCTGGAACCTGCTTCGGATTCTGTGTCTCCCTCTCTCTCTGCCCCTCCCCTGCACACTCTCTGTCTCTGTCTCTCAATAGTAAATACATGTTAAAAAAATTTTTTTAAATATATAATTAATTCTTCAGTTGATCTCAGCTAAATATCCCTGAGAATGTTTCAGGGTTTTCATTTATAAAGTCTTGGAGTATTTCAGTGTAGAACTTAAAATCTTTTGGAAAATAATGTGTTATTAAAATTATTTTATCCAGTTCTTGACCTTAGGTTATATCTTAATAATGTTTATTATCATCCCATTGGCCTGAAAATTCTTCCATTTGGCAGACAAGGTGAAAGATAGAAATCAAGCATTTCAGTTCTCTTTTTATTATACATACCATTGGCCCATGAATGTGACTCGTTTTCCTTGTCTAATAACTAACAATAGCCTATGCAAAAGCAGTATGCCTATTCATTACAAATTAGCCAAATCCAAAGCAAGGTAAACTTTCAGCCTCATGAGATTTCAGACATCGGTTCTATCAGACACTTATAGTGGAAGTTTAAATTGGTTTAATCTTTCTGGAAGCAATCTTATTATATTTATCAAGAACTTTTAAGTATTCATTACCATTGTCCTGTAAGTTAATAAATTACTTCTAACACAGAAGTAGATTTCAGTATTATTTATAAAATTGAAAATTCAAATACATCCTAAAGGTAGAAATATAGCAACATGATTACTGAAATAATAAACCACTCATACAGTTGACTCAAATGAAGACCTTAAAAGGATGATGCTAATAATTTTGAATTATCTAAGAAAATAGGAGAGAAGACATTAAGATAAAAAATCAGAATGTCAAAACCATGTATATAAGGTGAGCTCAGCCACAGAAACAATTACATGAAGAGAAAACATTTAGGAAAAAAAAATGCCATAGTCTTGTATTCACTGAGTCTTTCTGAGTTTTGGGAGAATAAATGAATGATGCTTCATTCAATTGTTCAACCTTTACAAGTGTTCCAAACTTGTAATTTCAAAATGGTGGAAATATTTCCTTTTACTTGTTTTTCTCAAGTCTCTCCCCTTTGGAGGAATTATCCATTCTTCTTTTTTGTGATGGAAGCCTTGGAAAGTACAGACTTCAAAGAGGGTGCGTTTTCAGAAGAGAAGGACTATCGGACGAAAGAAAGCAGGTTGCCTTGTTTCCCTGCCATGGAGTTCCTAGAACCTACTCTCTGAGCAGTATCCTGGGTATGGAAAAGAGGACACTAGTTACGACAGGGTTCAAGATTTGAACATTTTATTATGTAGCCACCAAAGGGATGTGGAAAACATGTTTGCATTGTTGAAAAGGTCTTGACCACAAAATAAATCTCTTAAACATCAAGACGAGAAAAACTGAAAATCTGACCATGGAGTTTCAACTTTTAGTACATAGTAATCCCTGGAGAGGGTGGAGAGGCACTCTGAAACAATTATGAATTCATGGACTTTGCCTCTGAAATTTTGATCCAGTTGGTCTGAGGCAGGGCTCAGGAATTAAAATTCTTATGAGTATTCCAAGGCAGTTTATTCAGACGGCTGTGAAACACAGTGACTTTAAACTTTCAGATGACAGCCTGGCTTTCCCTCTAGAAATCTCAGAAAAAGAAGATCATTCATGAATATTCTCACCAAAATCAGATGGTCTGTGAGAAATAGACAGTCTTCAGCAGGCGTCTTTTACCACAAAACCGTATCAGTCAGATAAGGTAGACCTAGTCTATTAAAATAGACGGGTGTTTGAGTGAGCATTTTGCTGTGTAATCACTTGAAATCAGAAATGTATAAGAAACCCAAATCTTGGGGCACTTGGGTGGCTCAGTGGGTAGAGTGTCCTACTCTTGATTTCAGCTCAGGTCATGATCCCAGAATCGTGAGATTGAGCCCCGCATCGGGCTCTGTGCTGAGTGTGGAGCCTGCTTGGGATTCTGTCTTTGCCCCTCCCTTGTTCTCCCACTCCCTTTTAACAACAACAATAACAACAACAAAGAAATCCAAATCTTATAACTTTTATGTTTAAAAATTAAATTTCAGGCAGCTCAGCACATCATAATGGAATTTTCTTATGAATTTTCAATCAACTGATTAAATACAGGTAGAAAAGAGTAATTCCAATTGACTTTGGTAAACACAGAAATTCACAAAAGATGTATTTTCATGCCTAATTAATAGTCAGTGAAAATACTCCTCTGAAATGACAATCAATATGAACACTTTGTTGCAAATACCATTTTCCTCAAATAATGTCATGCCTTGATTTGGAACCATCGTCTTTGCAACACAGAGCTTCGGTGAGTGAACAGAAGCATGTGTGCACATATGTCCTTAATCTGTGGTCCCCCAGCCTGCATCACAGTTATCTGAAGTATGCATGAAAATTGGGGCGTCTCGGTGGCTCAGTCGGTTGAGCGTCCACCTTTGGTCAGGTCATGATCTCGTGGTTCGTGAGTTCGAGCCCCGTGTCGCACTCTGTGCAGACAGCTTGGAACCTGGATCCTGCTGCAGATTCTGTATCTCCCTCTCTCTCTGCCCCTCCCCAACTCGTGCTCTGTCTCTCTCAAAAATAAAAAAATTACAAAAAAAATTTTTTTTTGAAATATGCATGAAAATATACCGATACATAGATTTAGAGACTCTGGTGAGGAATTGGAAAGCTGGAGGGAGAAACACACACAAGAATCTCTTTTTTTAGGAAAATGTCCATAAATTTTGATGATCAGTCATGTTGGAGGACCACTGTTCTGAATGTAAATGGCTGGGATGTTCTTCCCCAATGAAGACCTATACGTGGCTTTGTTAAATACCAAAGAGAGCGTCTCAGATACACCCAGCAGGTTTATGACACTTTGATAACACTCCACATTGCTTCCATGTCACATCAGTGTTTTCTTCTGGACACTTCTGTTTGGGGATGCATTGATTTGGCTCACTAGATAGTAACAATTTTAGTAGCCTGTTGTCATTTATCACTCCCCTATCAGCTTCACTGTAATGAGAATTGCTTCAATGCCAAAAGAATGAATAATGCTTGTCCCTGAGCTAATTAATGGGACTCCTGTCACTTTATGTCCAGTATAGTAATTAAATATTGCTGATGAAACAGGTCCAAATTTCACACGCAGTGTGTGGGCCATTTTACAGACCTTTAACTTAATTTGGAGCCTTAGAGAACATTGATGCCATACTTGTGTGTTCCACAGAGGAGGTGGTTCACTTTCTTAGGTTAATTTTCTTGATATTTAAAAGTTATTATCAGGTATAAGGACTCCTGTTCTAGAAGGGCCGCTAAGACAGTTACTGAAAAACGCTGTGCCCCTAAAAAGGGATTAGATTTGAATGATATTTCAACAGAAATAGTTGCATTCTTATTGCATTGATAAGAGGAATCCATGATTTTTTAATCAACAAATAATGAACATATGAACCATAATCAGGTTGTGACTCACTCACAGTTGAAGGATAGAAGGATAGCAGAGGGTACACCTGGGAAAATCTCAGCAGGTCCTCTGTCAGGTTATCTAATCTAACCAGTGGGAAGCGGTCCTCACAAGGACTTAAAGTCTGTCTAGAAGTTTCTATTTAATATAGGCTTCCAGTGTAACTAGGACTATGACACCCACTGCAACTCTGATTTTGTCAATAGATGTTCCTTTCTTTGTGTTTAATCTAATTGAGAAAAGGAATAGACCAGATACCTGACCCTTTAGGAAACTTGGTTCTCAAGATTATGTGAAGCTAAAAACTAGAGGTTTCTGCCTCCTCATTTTGGAGAAGTTTTAGCCTTCTTCCTCTAGGAAAGTAGGTGTTTGGTTTTTTTTTTGTTTTTTTTGTTTTCTTTTTTTTTTTTTTATGACAGGACGGGGTCATGTTCTTTCATTCATACATGTATCGAGAGTGCCTGTCAATCTGGTATGGTGCTATGTTGACTGACCAATGAGGTCATAGTTGAATGTTTGTGAGGGAGTGTTTTCCAGAAAAATCTTCTCTCCGGGTGAACCTGGTAGGGTCCTTTTGAGGACAGAACTGCACCCAGTGGGGAACCTGGGTGGCTCAGTCAGTTGAGCATCCCGTCTTGGTTTTGGCTCAGCTCATGATCTCGAGGTTCGTGATTTCAAGCCCCGTGTTGGGCTCTGCACTGACAGCATGGAGCCTACTTGGGATTCTGTCTCCCTCTCTCTCTGCCCTTCCCCTGCTTGCTCCCTATCTCTCTGTATCAAACGTAAATAAATAAACATTAAAGAAAGAAACGCACCCAGGAAGTGAGACTATTTGGGTAGACAAAAGGAAGCATGCAGTCAAGAAGAACATCGTAGAAGGAGTTCACATGGAAGTCTTAAAGAATGAGCGAAACCAGGTGGGTTGGAAAGGTGATGTGGGCTTCACTTTTCTACCCTTTTCACTTGTTCATTTCCATTTTGTGGAGAAAATGATGGCCTGAAAACAGTGAAAACAATAATGTTAAATGTAGTTCATAGTGTTAACTTCCCCGTCTGCTCCTCCAGGCTTCTGAGCGTTCAGTAAAGAGGAGGATGCTTCCATTGTTAGTCTGGTAAGATCACACACAGCCACAACCCCAGGAGAATGTCCCCATCCAGGGTTTGGTCCCACGCAGGAATGAGAAAGAAGCTGCAGTAACATAACACATTTCTTACAACGACGGAGAAAGACCTCCGGGGAAGGGACAGATCTGAGTACCTAGTAAGTCCCTGAACAGCAAGGCTCAGGGCACCTCCATGCAAGCCAGGACCACTGCTCTTTGTCCTGGTCCTTTGTCCCACTCTCCCAAAGCCCTCTTCAACTCCTCCTCTGTCCTCTCCAAGGGAGAACTGCCTAGATGAGTCAGAGTCCTACCCCTAATTTCCATGTACTTAACTGGTGTCTGGCTTTTTCTTTCTAATGTCATTAATAAAAGGGTTGCCTGCTTTATGGTGGCGAGCAGCAGGGGGGTTCATACAGCTGAAACTCTGTAGTGTTTTGTTTCGTTTTGTTTTTAGTTGCCACCAGGTATTAGTCACTTCACGTAATTCTCCAGGTACTCGGTCCCCAGCGTTACCAACACTCTCTTTTCCCTTTCCATATAGTATTTTTTTTTAATAATCGAATTACAATTTCTCTTTGATGCATACAACTATTATTCTTATCTTAATACGATAGGTTTCTTCTCTTGATTCTTTGGACATCACCACTTAATGGACATAACTGTGTCAATAACACTGACAAAGGAACTCTTTCTGCGTCACTACCACTTTTCAGAGTTACATCTACCCTGTTTGTACAGTAAGAGGTGATTTTCTGATACTTTCAGATTTTTTATTTCCCTCAAAATCATAGTACCTCCAATTCAGGTGGGTATTGAGATCCCCCATTGCAATTAGTTTATCAGAAATGGGTGTGTGTTTACTGTTTTGCAGTGGTGTTTTCTTTTAAAAACAATACTATGTGTTTTATATGCATAATCATCCCAAGAGGAAGCCACTTTGATTTACAAAGGAAAAGCTGATATTCTGGACTCAACTGGCAAATCAAAGAGTGTCCGTCATACGATGCGTACTTACTAATTCAGTAACGAACCCAGACAGATGAATGTATGCTGAGGGTCCATGATAACTAAATGAAATGGTTTAGAGTCCTGAGTATACACTGACACTTGGTCTGTACATTTAAGAAGGGGGTGGGGGGGCTGTCTCTCCAGGGAGCAAAACAGTATATTTTAATGAAATGCAGGCTTTAAACCCCAAAAGCTAATAGAGGCCCTAGAAAATGTGGACAGAGCCAAGGAAACAACATTGGTGCTTCTGTAGTTGATTCCAGAATAAATAAGTCTGTGCTGAAGAAATAATTATTGTTAATTGATACAATTGTAAGCTTCCCACACCCTGTTTATCTGTAATAATCAAGCTTTGTGAAAGTTACTCATACTATTCAAAAACATTATTACAAATATTGGGACAATTTTTTTTTTTTCTATTCCTCCTCTAACAAAGGAAATCCATGATTCTTAGATGTATTATCGGTCTTCCTTTGATTTGTCCTTAGTATTATTGGCTGAGAACTG
The DNA here is from genome assembly GCF_024362965.1 of Panthera pardus. NCBI lineage: Eukaryota > Metazoa > Chordata > Mammalia > Carnivora > Felidae > Panthera > Panthera pardus. The sequence goes on along the minus strand of NW_026526677.1, from coordinate 111,311,535 downwards.
CTAGGCTTAATGTTAGAGATGATTACAAAACCTGGGTAGGTTCAGGGGCTGATCTATGACATTATAACGCTGAAAGACATTGCTAAGGCCACTAACCCGTCTTTCTAAATCCCTTGCAAAGTCAACTCAAGTGTTCCTCACAGTATTCTGGTTGCTGTGACGCTTTTCAGATTCAAAATCATCCACCCATAGCGTTGCCTAGATGGCTCAGTCAGCTGAGTGCCTTCAGGTCATGATCTCGTGGTCCGTGAATTTGAGCCCCACATCAGGCTCTGTGCTGACAGCTCGGAGCCTGGAGCCTGCTTCAGATTCTCTGTCTCCCTCTGTCTCTGTCCCTCCCCTGCTCATGTTCTTTCTCTCTCTCTCTCAAAAATAAATGAACATTAAAAAACTTTTTTAAAATGTCAGCCTCTCACTAATAGTAACCGGCAATCTTTCTCATTTTCATCTGATCACGCTAGTATATTTAACTATCATGTTACCAGAGACATAAGTTCCATAACCATATACTGCTCAGCAGTTTGTCACGGAGACACAGCAATCTGAAATCAAGCCAAAGGAACAGGACTTCGTTTTTATGTAGAACTTTGAAGGCAAAGGGCACTACAGGTCTTGTAAAAAAACAAAAACAAAACAAAAAACAAACCTACAAGAGTTATGTAGAAATAAAAGCACGTGAGCAGATAGAAATAAATAGATTCTAATACTATAAGGATGAAATCTTAAAAATTGGTTTTATTTTCCTAGGAGAGATTATCTAGTACATTTTCATTGCAGCTTTATTGATGTCAATCAATCTGACATGACCTCTTTCTTGGGAACTTGTAAGAGTCAGGAGTCTTTACACTTTGACTTTGACAATTTGCATGACTAAGTTGATACTTCAGAATTAAGTAGAACCTTGTTCCATTATTCCTTTCTGCTTTTCAACCGTTCATCTTTAAAAGTATCTATTTGTGGGGCACCTGGGTGGCTCAGTCGGTTAGGGGTCCGACTTCCGCTCAGGACACTATCTCGCGGTCCGTGGGTTTGAGCCCAGCGTCGGGCTCTGGGCTGGTGGCTCAGAGCCTGGAGCCTGCTTCCGATTCTGTGTCTCCCTCTCTCTCTGCCCCTCCCCTGTTCATGCTCTGTCTCTCTCTGTCTCAAAAGTAAATAAAACGTTAAAAAAATTTTTTTAAAAAGTATCTATTTTTTACAACTTTGATATATTCTTGCAACATTCCAGTAAATAGTAATTCTGATTTCCAGAAAATCAGCATATGGAATTCAGTCAACAACCATTTTATCTTTCATTAGAACAATGGAGTGTTACCACCCAATTCACTCAGTGGCTACGCGAACTGAGAAAGAGAATTAGGGAATATATATCTCATGTTCAGTACGGAAAAGAAGGCTCTTTTCTTCAGGAAAGAGGAAATTGTTCTTTGAATATTTATGTCCTTCTCAACACTTAGCAAGTTTCTCCTGGATTTATTTCTGTATTTGAAGAGCAAAACAGTTCCTTTATCTGTATACAGTTTGTAAATACTGGCGTTTTATCATATAAAGTCATTTCATAGTCATTCTGTTCTGGAAAATCTGTGTTTCGATGGTGTCTTGAATTTCAAAAGAGTATCTTATCACATCACATCATATCGTATCATAATCCTAACACTTTGCTGTGTTTCGAACAGCCACAGAGTAGAGGCCGGTGACAAGCAAGAAACAGTGGGTTATAGGACATGGAGAAAAGGTAGATTTTGTTCTTAGAAATATTAGAATCTATGTATTGTCTGCTGTTCTAAAACTCTTCCTCTATAGGGAACTTCTCCCTCCAAGGGTTATAACTAAAAGCAGCAGTTACAGAGTAAATGGGCAAACACTGGCATTTATACTATTTGATGGAGGAACAAATCTCAAAACATATTAGATTTTCTGACCAAAGTTTAGCCTAAATCTTGCATTCTTTTTATTAACTGTGCAAGCAGTAATTTATTTAAGAGTCTACATCAAAGTAGCCTATCTGAAAAGGAATTTTAGTTGTATATGCAAAGTTAGAGGAACTTCAACATGAAAAGGAAAAATATTTAAAGAAAATACAGATGGAAGCATTTCTTTGTAATCAAAAATAATTTTAGATTTTATTATAGCTTTTAAGGCATTCAATTTATCATTGAATAAACTCAGTTTTAAATATTATTTTTAGAGAAAATACTAATTAGCATATTTCACAAATACAGTGGAATTTTAAAAAAACTAATATGAATGTCATATAGTCTCAACTTAAATAATGTTTGAGTATCTGGTCCTTCCTAGTTTCCAAGTGATCAGTGATAATACTGGAGTATGCATAGAAATGATATGATATATGTATTTCAACGTTCAAACTACGTGGCAGACATTATCATCATGTCCCAGAAAGATTAGGCATATTAAATAATTTACATACACATCGGTAGAAACCTTCAACGTAGCATTGACAGAAATGTTCCCAGTGATGACAACATTTTTTAACCTTCAGAGGAAAATTAGCAAACATAGTGTTATAATGTACAGAATGTATTTTCTATTTTTTTTTTGAAAATATGTTGAATTTATTATTTTTAGTGGTGGCTTTGGGGAATAGAAATGTTTTGAAAATTATACTTACTGCTGTGTGTGTGTATCTAGAATCCTGAAGCATTTATGTAGAGGGAAAATACTGACTTTGGACTAAGTTGTCCTTTGTAAAAAAGCATCATGAGTTTTCACAGAGGGGTACCATTAACACAATAAGATATTTTAATAAATTACAAATAGTTGAGCTGAGTAAATATTTGGGTACTTTTTTTAGGTTTAAGGCACGCTTAGAGGGATGAAATATCTCTCTAGAGGAGTTTGATACTTGCCATGAGTTTATAGGATAAAAACGATAAAAGAACTGTATTTTTTTTTTTCATCCTGAATAGATTTTTTTCTTTTAACATTCATAGTCTACAATGCAAGAATGGGGTTCAGAATAACATGCACCTAATCTTTAAACACAGTATTTTAAATGACCTGGAATGTATATAACGATCTATTGTATTAGAATGGAGCGGTCTCGAAAAAGGAAAGAAAAGTTCACTATTGTAGATAAAAAGATAGACATGAGATTAGTGGGACCACCTTGTGGAGGTCTGTGAATTCAATATAAGTAATTTCATACAGAAAGAAATGAGAAGGAGAAGGAAAAATTATTCATAAATGAAACAACAGGTCAAATTATGTTGGCAGTGGCATTTAACATTGTCTGTACAAGAAGAAATTTATAGTGATATAGGACTCAGATTGAAAAAGACTTAGATCATCATTGAATTTTGGGGAATAGTTTCTAAAAGATGTTTTCTGTGGAAAGGTAGCACAATGTGATGAACTTAACAATTTTCTCTTTAAATGTGAATTGAAAAGATAGGTAGGTAGGTCATCAAAACTGCTGTTGAAATGGAATTCTGCCATGTCAACATGTTGAGACTGAATTCATATGCTAATCTCTTCTCCCAAAAGCCTTATAAAATGATATTCAGATAATAAAAAGACGTAAGTCCACATTGATGAAGACAGTGGGAAGAGGCCATCAGTGGATGCTAGAATGTTCACAGAAACGAAGCTTAGAGGGAGCCAGTGAACTTGGCTGTCCTCCAAGGAGATTCATGAAACAAAAATATCTGAGGCTCCAGAATAGTCATTGGTTCCTTCCCTAACCTGTGTGATGGTGCTGGGGACTGTTTACCCAAATGTCATTGACGTCACCCTCCAGGCGTTTCCTTGTGGGCACGTCCTAGCCATCACCATTGAGGCTGTGTCCACTACTCACTTTTGAAGATGCCTCCCCATCTCAGCAGTGAGCATTTGACCCAACCCTAAACAATCAGATGTGATGACATCTGGAGAGACCTTTGGGAGAGGTTTTTCTAATTTATGGTAAAGAGAATATTAGGAGAAATGACCCTTCCTCTTCACCATGTCCCTTGTATCTCTTTAGGATACATGGTATTGCCGTGGCAGTTTGTGACTAATGGACAGGTCTGTGAGCCTCTGTGCCTAAATAGCATCATCAAAATTATTGAATTAACCCAGGAATAACATACGTCCGTATCTATAGATGTTCTACACTGTTAAAGCCACTTTAAATATTCTGTTTCTTGAGGCTTAAAGACTCCTAAGAGACAGACAGCCTCACGTAAAGCCCGTCAATTGACATGTTCCTACCATGCCCACCGAGTCCCAGGCACATTTTTATTGCCCAGTTCTACAATATGAACAGGTAGGACAAAATTCAGCAGACTTTTGAGAAAAGCCTGTAACACAGGATTGTAAGAATATCGGAAAAATTACCACAGAAGCAAAAGATCAAATTCTGTGCAAAGAACAGACATTTAAAAGCTAAAATCTCTAATTAGAATCCTGAGAAAATTCATTGCCTCTAGGAACTCATTTAAATTAAGAGACTGAAAACACAAACAACTAAATACAATATGTAATACGTCCATCTTCTTTGGATTCTGATCCAAATGGTCTTTTGAGGGAAAAAATCATTTTGAGATAAATAAGAAAACATGAATATGTGCTAGATATTAGATGAAATTGGGGAATTAATTGAATTGAGTAATTAATTGGGGAATTAATTAATTAATTAATTAATTGGGCAAGATAAGGGTATCATATCACATGATGAAAATTTCCATATTTTAAAGAAATTAATGCTTAACTCCTTATGAAAACTGATGTATAAATTGATGACAGAACATTTTGTCTGGACTATGCTTTCCAATATAATGTAGCTGAGACAGGGTGAGAAAGAGAAGAGGAAAAGATAAGTAGTATAGTAAATTCTTGATAACTATTAAATTTGGGTGATGGAATATGGGAGTTACAATAATATTTTTTTTTATGTAGTTGCTCCTAGGGAAAGTGGCTGAGGAGGTTAAGAAAAGAGATGAGTTTCTTGTCATTTTAGGGCTTTCTATACTATTTGATTTTTTTTAATCATATATTTCTATGAAAAAGAAATCTTAATGAATTCATTGTTCCAGCACAACCATTAAGGAAATGGGGATTTGAGGTAATGAGATTTCCGACCATGTGGAGTGTGTGTGTGTGTGTGTGTGTGTGTGTGTGTGTGTGTGTGCGTGTATGTATGCCAAATGAATGTTAAATATATGAACTCAATCTAGTGACAGAGGTAAAAGAATGTGATGTGTCAAGGTAGGCAAGATGTAACAAAGCAGATGAGTTTTTATTTGAGACCCAAAGAAATAAAGGATCATGTACCTATTGGCTAGAAATTGATGAGAAATTTGGTAATCAAATATCTTATCTTCTCTAACCATTATGAAATATCAATGTTATGGATGAGAAAACAGAGTCAGGTTGAGTAACTGGTCCAAGTTACAGAACTCTACATATCAAAACTAGTAGTCAGACCCACCTCTGCCTATCTCCCAACCTCTTGCGTTTCCTACTCCTAAAATAATCAAGGGGAGAAATAAAGAAATGGAGAGTGGCATTTCATGGGGAAGAAAGGTATGGACATGGATGCAGTGATGGAAATGCACCTGTGGGCTGCTGGGGAGGGGAGGGGCTGAAGGTGAGAATGCCAGCAGACCAAGGTAGAGGGTTCAGGTTAGGGAGGGAAGAGGATGAAGCCAGAAATTTTTGAGAGAGAGAGACACACACAGAGTGTTAGTGGGGGGAGGGGCAGAGAGAGAATCTGAAGCAGGTCCCAGGCTCCGAGCTGTCAGCACAAAGCCTGAGGTGGAGCTCGAACTCACAAACCCTGAGATCATGACCTGAGTCGAAGTTGGACACTTAACCAACTGAGCCACCCAGGCGCCCCTGAAGGAAAATATTACATAGCAAAGCTAATGCTATATAACCAACGGATCCTTTGTAGGAAGACATTGATAAAAGGAGATGTTATGGGAGAAAAGACAGTCATTAAGAAGCAGATCTGAGGACTTCCAGGCTGAGACTCAGATTCTCCCAGAGTCACTGGGAGAAACAATGGAAGGGCCTCCCGTGTTCTTAAACTCCAGATGAGGTGACTACTTTAGTGGCACTCACAGTATCTTTCACATGCAACTGCCTGCTGCTTTACAGCTAAGCACGGGAAGCAAAATATATAATAAAGTAGTATCAAACACTAGTGAACGAAAATAGTTTTGCCAAAACTGTTTACATACCAGATAATTTAAAATATCCTTACCTTTTTTTTAAGTTTATTGATTTATTTTGAGAGAGAGAGACAGAGAGAGCATGAGCAGGGGAGGGCCAGAGAGAGAGGGAGAGAGAGAATACTAAGCAGGCTCCATGCACAGTGCAGAGCCCAATGCAGAAGTCGAACTCATGAACCATGAGATCTGACCTGAGTTGAAATCAAGAGTTGGATGTTTAACCAACTGAGCCACCCAAGTGCCCCCCAAATTATCCTTATACCTTGATAAAGAAACATTGAGGGGCGCCTGGCCGGCTCAGTCAGTAGAGCGTGTGACTCTTGATCTCACAATTGTAAATCCAACCCCCACATTGCATGTGGAGATTACTTAAAAATAAAATCTTAAAAAAAGAAAGAAAGAATGAATGAATGAATACCAGTAATTATTATAAACTCATGCCTTTGAGAATGAAAATTTTTTAAAAGAATTAACTGTCTATAAAAACATAAACTCTTCATATCAAATTCATCAATTGACTCAGCCAATTTTTTTAAGGGTTTAAATTTTTTTTAACGTTTATTTATTTTTGAGACAGAGAGAGACAGAGCATGAACAGGGGAGGGGCAGAGAGAGAGGGAGACACAGAATCTGAAGCGGGCTCCAGACTCTGAGCTGTCAGCACAGAGCCCGACGCGGGGCTCGAACTCACGGACCGTGAGATCGTGACCTGAGCGGAAGTCGGACGCTTAACCGAGCAAGCCACCCAGGCACCTCTCAGCCAATTTTTAATATAGAGAAGTTTATGCATTCCAAGCACATAGTTTTCCATTTCAAAAATTACTTGGTTAAGAAAATTCATTGTAAACCTCTCTACATGCGTTGTATCTATTCAACATTGAGATCTCATGTTAATTACCAGTAATGGGATTCTTTAAGTTCCTCTATTTTTTCAACAAATATTTATTGCAAATCTGTGTTCCAGGCACTAGGACTATCCAGATAAATAAGGCACAGTCATTACGCTCAAGGAACCCTAGTTTCTCTTGGAAAATCCACATGTAAACATGTTTTAAAGTGATACTTCCTGCAGTAGATGTCTGTAGCATGACATTAAAGCAGGGAGGTGATTGGACTCACCGTGCTAAAGTACTCATTTGTCTTTGCTAGTAGGTTAGAGGAAAAATAACAGTTTTGGAACCAGACACACCAGGTGGTTAATTTGGGCCCTTACTTCTTATAAAACCATGATAATATTTACCTTGCAAGGTTATTAGGAAATGCTGTATGTGTCACTAACAGTACAGAGCATATCAGGGAGTCCATGCTTATTCCACACTCAACAAATAACATATTGAGTTATGTTGATGCATGTGTGATGAGCTAGTCAGGATGCTGAAGAAACCATAGAGAATCAGGCAACCAAGATGTTGGTTTCATGGAGTCTAGATTCTAGTAACATGAGTGGTTAGGAAAGGTCTCTTGTTTGAAGTCCATTTTCAGCCGAAATGTGAATGACTGGGAGTCAGACAATGAAGATTAGGAAAGAGAACTCTACACCAGAGATTCTGGGATCAAAATGAGCTCATTGATTTTGACATTGGATGGAACCCAATGTTTCCAGCCGGAGGACAGGGTGGCAAGCAGGGGAGAAAATGGTACAAGATGAGATCCAAGAGGTAGGAGCATGTAGGAACTTTCAAAACCAGAGCGAGGAGTTGTGGTTTGTACCCCAAGTTGGGATATAAGCCAGAAAACAGCATTTTTTTATGGATGAATTAAAATGAAAACTTTAGTTAATGTTATATGCATTTTGTAGCTTTGGTACCCATGGCTGCTAATATTATCTGGCACTTTCTTCTTTGGAAGAACCACCGGACTTTTCTATTTGTAAAATAACCTGCTAAAACAAGCAATTAACAAGCTTATTTTGTGAAACTAGTGTGATTCAATTAGCCCTCTGAAAAAGGCAGCAATATTCTGGACAGTCTTCAGAAAAGAAATCATTCCAGAACCAAGCAGTTAAATCAGATAAGGTGTCAAAGGATCTCAAATACAATTATTTTGTGAGTTGAGAAATAAGCTTAATTTTAATCTTTTTTTTTTTAAATATTCACCCCACAACAGAATCAATCGGGTGCTTTTCATTTTGTTTAATGATGCCCCAAGGATCCAAATGTTTGATTCCTCTTCAAAAAGGATAAGCAATTATACAAAGTGCTTTCAATTAATTTATTCAAATTTAAACTGGCACTATTTGAGAGCTAATTTGGAAATATTTGGGAGATAACTCAAAAGGAATTAATTTGAGGTAATGACAAAGTACCTGCCAATAATGTAATTTACCAAATAATTTAAACTTTCATCTAGCAACTTCCAAAAACAAAAATACAGTCTGAGTTTTATGAAGAGAAATTTTAAAAACTTTGTCATTTTTTTCATTGGTTAGAATTAAGGCAAAAAAATTGATTTTATGAGAGGCAAATTATAATATAGCCAATTTATTCCCTTCTTAGTCCTTTTCTCAATATCAAAAAGTACTATCTTGGTATTATTATAGAATTATGATTTTTTGGTACCTTAATATTTATCTCTTCCTTCCTAATGCATCAGTCTCAGAGATGGATGCATGGCTCTAGTAATCTTTTGTTTTCACGTTAAATAAACGATCCCACCGGGAGGAGGAGTTGGGTGCTAACCTTTGCAGAGTGATTTGTCAGTATTTAGAAAGAAGGCCTCTTGGCCTCCTGTGAGTCATGAACTTTTCTGGAAATGTATTCCTTCAGCTTAGGGAATGAATCACTGAGAATTCTTTTATATGTTTGAATTGGTGAAATATTTCAGTTTGAATTATTTATCTGAATACTTCGGAAGTTCCTTAGTGGCACAAAAGGAATAAAAGATCTGATTATGGAATAATAATCATGTCTAACCGTTACGGTCCTTACGGTGTTCCAAACATCATTTTAAGGGCTTCACACATAGAAACTCAAGACCCACAACTACCTTCTAAGGTCATTTTTATTCCCCTTTGATATACATTCCACCCTCTGAGAGCTTCAAAGACTTGTCCTAATTATGCACATATTAAACGGCAGAGCCATGATTTCGAGCTAGCCATGCTGGCCCTGATTCCAGGTCTTTAACCATCACTCCATACTGGATGTGGCTTGGCCACAGAGAGCGGCAGTGGTGATGACCAGGTGGGACCCGCCACAAGGAGCCTGGGCACAGGACGAGGCCCTGGGAGCTGGAAATGGAAGGCTCCCAGAGAGGAGGAAGCACAGCGTGAAAGGATCTGGCTGAGTATAATATCTCAGCAAATCATTAATTAACTCCTGTTCTTCATGGAGCCAAAATAAAATAGATAATGTTCTGCTAATATCTCGATACTTACTGGAATTTTAAAAACTCCCCTTTGGGAAGCAGTGTATTTCACAACGACCCCATGAGCATTCAGACAAAATTAGGAACCTGTTACTACATCACTTCTATTTGTGAGATACTTCCTGCAATGGATTCAAGGCTGCTAAAACATTTTCACGGAGAGAAAACACACCAAGCTTGTTCTCCGTGCCATTTATCGAAGAACATTGATGCTTGCTGGCATGCAGGTGTGTGATGGATGTTGCTGTTGGCCAAAAAGAGTCTTAGTCACAGCCGTCACTTGGACAAGAAATAACAACTAGTGATCAGTCAAGTGAAATTCAGTTATTCATCAAAACCTGCCGCCTTTCCATCTTGTTTGTGAATCTGTGCTATTTTAATGTGATGCACTGTTTTAATGAGGTGAATTGATAGCTGTGAATGGATGAGGCTGTGGACTAGAATAACTTTAGACCATGACTTGAGAGTTTTTAAAATGTGGGCACTAAACATGACGTAGCATTGACCATTGTTTCTCTCCCTCGAGGGACCAAAGAATGAAAGAAACCATTGTAGTCAAATATACATCTCAGAGAACAATGAATTTCCATCAGTTGTACCTTATTTGTCACTAATCCATTCAAAGAATACTTACTAAATATTTTTATGTACCAACTACTATGTTAGTGCTAAAATATATTTCCATAAATTTTTATCATGTTCTTTCCCAGATGTCTGTGGGGAACACGGGAGAAAGACGACCAGAAATAAAATTATATTTTTACCAGAGATTCAATGATTCATATTTTATGCAGATTTTAACCTGAGTGTATTCCTTTGTGATTTCTGAATTGAGTGGTTTCGAGCCAGATGCACTGGAAAACCTAATCTTTTTTTTTTTCAATACATGAAATAATGCATCTGTCTAGTTGAGGCAGTGTTTGGTACAGAGTGAGCTCTCAGTAAATGTTTGCTGTTATTTTTTGTTGGTATTTTTCCAATTGTATAATTAAAATACTGAAGAGAATTCCTTAATATCTGATATGTGTTGTTTTAATCACTTTGGAACTAGTTATTCATGAAAGAATAGCTATGTTGCCTATCATAAATGTTGTGGTTACCTTACTTAAATTACCTAAAATTAAATTCATTTTTTTTAACTTCTTAACCTTATCATCTTTCTGCCTTACATGAAACTATTTAATTTCCTCCTTTGTTTGCTTTTGCTTCTGAACATCTCGTTTGACTTAAAACAAAAATCATGCTTTCTTGGGCCTTGCTTAAACCATCAAGTTCCTGAGCATCTTCCTGAATTAATTATCTGCCGTCTCCACTGCATATTGAAAAACATGGTCTCAAGATCATTCAGTCTCTTTGTTTATGTGAGAGCACGAAGCAAAAGCCACGAAGTGTTTCCTACAGCGAGCTTCTCTGGCTTTAGCGCTAATACTTTCAAAGCCACATAACATAACTGCACATATTAAGAGCCACTTTGAATACACATACCACAGACAAGGTAATTCGACTTCATGGTTGTTTTTTTTTTTTTTTTTTTCTATTAAGCAAAGCCCCAAAACCTATGTACTTTGTGTTGGATTTTATTTGCTCCCATCAAAGAAACAAATTTGATGGCAAAGTACCACTTGTGAAAATAGGCTCTATTTTTCTTCTCTGGACTTCATATTCCATAGAGGGGATGATATAAACCACCATGGTGATAAATACAGACAGAGCTGATAACTGGAAAAGGCAGTCGTGTAGGAGGTGAAGCTTAAGGGATGACGGAATAGACTAATTCATATCATTTAAAGCAAGAGATGGCCTCTTGTGATTTTGTTTGTTCTTTAATTAGTTTTAAATGTTTGTTCATTTTGAGAAAGAGAGCAGGGGAGGAGCAGAGAGAGGGAGAGAGAGAATCCCAAGCAGGCCCTGCATAGTCAGCACAGAGCCCGACACAGGGTTTGAACTCAGGACCATAAGATTGTGACCTGTGCTGAAACTAAGAGTCAGATGCTTAACTGACTGAGCCACCCAGGTGCCCCCTTATTATTTTTAATTACACAAATAATCTTTTTAAAATCTGAAAAATATTAAAGGAGAATTAAAAGTCTCTTCTTATTTTTTTAAATTTATTAATTTTTTTTAAGTTAAATCCAAATTAGTTAGCACCTACTGCAACAATGATTTCAGGAGTAGATTCCTTAATGCCCCTTATCCATTTAGCCCGTCCCCCCTCCCACACCCCCTCTAGTAACCCTCTGTTTGTTCACCATATTTAAGAGTCTCTTCTGCCTTGTCCCCTCCCTGTTTTTATATTATTTTTGTTTCTCTTCCCTTATGTTCATCTGTTTTGTCTCTTAAAGTCTCTTTTGAGCTCTACCTCATTCTGGTTTTGTGGGGCCACCCCACACCTTGTTTTAATTTTCAAGTAAAAAGGAGTTTATAAACAACCTCAGTAAAACTATAGCTCTCATAAAAATGCATATTTAAAAAAATTTTTTTTAATGTTTATTTATTTTTGAGACAGAGACAGAGTGTGAACAGAGGAGGGGCAGAGAGAGAGGGAGACACAGAATCTAAAACAGGCTCCAGGCTCTGAGCTGTCAGCACAGAGCCCGACTCAGGGCTCGGACCCATCAACTGTGAGATCATGACCTGAGCTGAAGTCAGACACTTAACCGACTGAGCCACCCAAGCAACCCTTTAATCAACAGTTTTTGTCTATCTCATTGATCATTTTTTCCCCATTTTTTTTTTTTTTTTTTTTTTTGCTAGGCAATGTGGTTAAAAGGTGAACAAGACATGAAATCTTAATCCCAACACCTTTTCTCAGCTTCATTCATCTGTTTCTAACCTTTGACTGGAAATCGCCAACTAGGTGTCCCAGGCACCACAGTGTCCAAAAAAAAGTTAGGCCACCTTAATTTGCTGTTTTTCTTAGAATGTGTACTTTTCAGTCATGTATGCCAGAAAACCTGGAGTCATTTTTATGTTTCCCACACTTGCTACATTTATCAGTCACCAAATCCTAAGTATTCCTGCTATGATACCCGACAGTTTTTCTCTTGTTCTCTCTCGTCTTTTCCACTCTTACAGGTTATATCCTAATTTAGACCATTATCTTCTGTCCAAACTATTACAGTAGTCTTTTTATGTATATCAGCTTTACAGTAATTTCTCTGGGCCTCAGTCTATTCTCCACACCAGAGTTAAAATATCTACTTATATATATTATTATATATGTATACATAATTATATAAATAATAATAATACATATATAATAATTGCACAGTAGAACAGATCAATGAAATCAGGAGATGGTCTTTGAAAAGATCAACAAAATTGATAAACTTTTACCCAGTCATCAAAAAAAAAAAAGAATAGAGAGAGAGAAAGAAAGAATTCAAACAAAATCACAAATGAAAGAGGAGAAGTAACAACCAACATAACAAAATTCAATTGTAAGAGATTATTATGAAAAACTATATGCCAACAAATTGGACAACTTGGAGCAAATGGATAAATTCCTAGAAATATATAAAACTGAGGCAGAAAAACATAGAAAATTGAACAGACTGATTACCAGCAAGGAGACTGAATCAGTAATCAGAAAACTCCCAACAAACAAAAGTCGTGGAGCGGACAACTTCACAGGGAAATTTTCCTAAACATTTGAAGAGTTAATACTTCTCAAACTATTCCAAAAAATAGAAGAGGAAGGAAAACTTCCAAATTGATTCTATGAGGCCAGCATTACTCGAATGCCAAAACCAGATGAAGACTCCACTAAAAAGGGAGCTAGCTACAGGCCAGTATCTCTGATGAACATAGATGCAAAAATCCACAGCAAAATACAGCAAACAGAACTCAACAATACATGTAAAAAAATGTTGACCATGATCAAATGGCATTTATTTCTGGAATGGAAGAGTGGTTCAATAAAAGCCCTCATCTAAGTAGGGTTAGAGGGAACATATCTCAACATAAGAATCCACAGTGAACATCATACTCAAGGGGAGGAAATTGAGAGCCTTCCTCCTAAAGTCAGCAACAAGAGAATGATGTTCACTCTCACCACTTGTATTCAACATAGTACTGGACATAGTTCTAGTCACAGCAATCAGACAATAAAAAGAAATAAAAGGTATCCATATTGCTAAGGAAGAAGTAAAAATTTTGCTATTTGCAGATAACATGACAGAATATATAGAAAACCCTAAAGACTCCACCAAAAAACTACTACAACTGGTAAATGAATTCAGTAAAGTTGCAGGATAAAAATCAATGTGCAGAAATCTGTTGCATTTCTTTATACTAATAATGAAACAGCAATAAAGAAAATTAAGAAGACAATCCCATTTGCAATTCATGAAAAATGATAAGCTACCTAAGAATTAAACCTAGCCAAAACTAAACCTAGCCTGAAAACTGTAAAACTGTGATGAAAGAAAATGAAGACCTACACACAAAGGAATGGAAAGATTCCATGCTCATGGATGGGAAGAACAAATATTGGTAAAACATCTATACTACCCAAAGCAATCTACAGATTCAGCACAATCTCTATCAAAATACCAACAGCATTTTTCACAGAACTAGAAGAAGTAATTTAAAATTTGTATGGAACTACTAAAGACCTTGAATAGATAAAGCAGCCTTGAAAAAGAAGAAAGCTGGAGGCATCACAATTCCAGACTTCAAGTTACATTACAAAGATATAGTAACCAAAACAGTATGGTACTGGCACAAAAATAGGCACATAGACCAATAGAACAGAATATAGAACCCATAAATAAACCCATAATTGTACGGTCAATTAATCTTGACAAAGCAGGAAAGAATATCCAGTGGGAAGAATGTCTTTTCAACAAATGGCGTTGGGAAAACTAGACAGCAACATGCAAAAGAATGAAACTGGACTGCTTTCTTACATGATACACACAAATAAATTCAAAATGGGTTAAAGACTTAAATGAGACCTGAAACCATAAAAATTCTAGAAGAGAACACAGGCAATAACTTCTCTGACACCAGCCATAACAACATTTTTCTAGAGGTCTCCTGAGGAAAGGGAAACAAAAGCAAAAATAAACTTCTGGGACTATATCAAAACAAAAAGTTTCTACACAGCAAAGAAAACCATCACTAAAATTTAAAGGTAACCTATCAGCAACATCACTCATCATCAGGGAATGCAAATCAAAACTACAGTGAGATATCACCTCATACCTGTCAGAATGGCTCAAATAAAAAACACAAGAAACAAGTGTTGGCAAGGATGTGGAGAAAAGGGAACCCACTTACAATGTTGGTGGGAAACCAAATTGGTGCAGCCCACGTATGGAGGGTCCTCAAAAAGTTAAAAATAGAACTACTCTACTATCCGCTATTTGCACTACTGGTATTTAACCCAAAAAATACAAAAAGAGGGATTCAAAGAGATACAGGAGTCCCTATTCAAAGAGATACATGAGTCCCTTATTGCAGCATTATTTACAATAGCCAAGATATGAAAGTAACTCAAGTGTCCATCGACAGATGAGTGGACAAACAAGATGTGGTATTTATATACGATGGAATATTATTCATCCATAAAAAGAATGAAATCTTGCCTTTGGCAATGATGTGGATGGATCTAGAGAGTATAATGCTAAGCAAGATAAGTCAGAGAAAAACAAATACTATATGATGTCACTCATGTGGAATTTAAGACACAAAGCGAACAAGCAAAGGAAAAATTAAGAAGAGAGAGAAAGACAAACTAAGAAGCAGACTCTTAACTACAGAGAGCACACTGATGGTCACCAGAGGGGAGGTGGGTGGGGGGTGAGTGAAATAGATTATGGGGATTAAGGATGAACTCGTTGTGATGAGCACAGTAATGTTTGGAAGTGTTGAATCACTGTATTGTGCACCTGCATCTAACATAACACTGTATGTTAAACACGCTGGAATTAAAACAAAATAAAAAAACAATTACAGATAGATAGATAGATAGATAGATAGATAGATAGAAAGATATAGATATATATAAATATAGATATGCATACATATATATATGCATACATATATATATATGTATGTATATATATATATATATATAATATATATAGTCATGTATGGATAATGTGGCTTTTATGAATACCAGGACTAACCACAGTGCATTGTACTTCATGGTTTACTCATTGGTCTCCCCAATTATATTCCTTTATCAAACTTGTAGATCAGAGACTTTTCACATGTATGTAGTCTTCTCTGTATCAGGTACCCACCAGGCTGCCTGCTCAAATTAAGTAGATACTAAGTTTGTGAGTGAGTAAACGTTCTGTTTCAAAATGTGTTGTATGACACATGATTCTGTATTGTCAGTCTTCACTGATTCTTGGAGAATCAGTGGGGCCAAAGGTGTACATTTTGTAAAGTTGTTTTTGTAGGCTGCTGATCCTGGAGGAATGTATCTGTTTTATGTATTTTACATAGATGTCTGCGTTTCCATACCCAATGGGAGAATTGGGAAAAAAACACCATGTGGACTTGCAAGCCATCTTTATATTAGATGGGTATAATAAATATAAAGCAGAATAAAAGTTTAAGATAATCTCAAGAACAAAAAAAATGAGTAATTAGAAGGTACCATTTATTGGGTAAATTTGCTTCTAGACTCTGGGCAAGTGACCAAGAACCTTAAGATGTATTATGCCCGTGTGTTCAATTAGAGCAGGCACATAAAATCCTTCTGTTGTTTCCTTTTGTGTTGATTTATTTTAAGGTAATTTAATTCCCATGGATACTTTACTGTAATCTTTAAAAATATCTTACATTTTCAGTCTGTCGTAAAGTTCATTGATTGCCTCTGCATATATTGCCTCGTTTTAAACAAGTTCAGACCCTGTGCATTATCATAAGTGAGGAACAGTGTATACAGAAAGGTTTGTCTAAGACCACCAGGGTGAAGAAGTGTTAGATGATCTAGATCAACTCCAAGGTTAGTTGTAGTTCTATTAAATAATTTCAGCATCTCAACAGTTAAAAGGGCATCCAGCAATGTAATTGTGATGATAAAACCTTCAGTTCTAAATACCTTTGTGTGTTACACACATTAGAGTTATTTAGTATAAATCTCTGACAACTTCAGCTGAAACTCAGAAAAGCTGAATTAGTAATAACTAGAATGTCCTTTTCTTATGGCAGCTACCAGTCCCATCAGTACCTTCTATTCTAAATAGACCAACATAGCTGGGATCAAAGCCAATGCCTTCTGTATTTGTTTTCTTCTTCTGCCATGACAGATTGCCACAAGTTTAGTGGCTTAGAAAGCAAAAACTCATTATCTTACACTTCTGGAGATCAGAAGTCTGGTAGGCATCTCCCTAGGCTAACAGTCACTTGTCAGTAGGGCTTCATCCCTCCCTGGAAGGGAGGTTCCTTTCCCTGTCCTTTTCCAGCTTTGAGAGGCCACCCGCATTCCTTACCTTGTGGTTCCCCTCTTCCAAATTCAAAGATACTAACTGTCCATCTCTTCCATAGTGTCCTCTCCCTCTCTGGCCACATCTAGTAAAGGGTCGTCTTGTTGATGGCTTTGTGTGATTAGATTAGGCCCACCTGGGTAGCACAAGATAATCTACCTCAGAGTCTTTAACATTCATCGCTTTTGTGCTGTAAGATAACATCTCAGTTTCCAAGGATCAAAACATAAACATGTTGTTGGAACCCTTTTGTTTGTTTGTTTGTTTGTTTTTTTACCTACCATGCCTTCTAATCAAAATAGAGAAATGGTTTGGGGAAGGATGAGAAGGAGTTAAAAACAGTGTATAAAGCAGGTAATGAACAGATAATCTGTTCTATGTTTTTTTTAACTTTGATAATAGATTAAATGAGCTTCAAAAAAGAATTTAAATAATTTTGGAATTAATTATATAGTCACTGTCATTTCAGGGGAAGAAAAGATGGACAAGATAAATCATTGGAACATCACCTACTTTTAGGGAAATGTCTATCAACGTTAGTAAAGTTCTATTCCATTATTCCAACTGATATTTAGGGGCTCAGTTGTACCTATATACCCCCAGACTCCACCCACCGCAGATGCTGACTGACTCTGGAGGCTTTTGATGAGGTTCAGAATTCTGCTTTTTAACAAACACATCAGGTGATTCTGATGACTACGTCCATTTCCTGGCGCACTTGAGAAAGTGCTGCTGTAGTGTTGATTTCTTCACCACTGGAGCCAAAACAGCTGAATCACTCTAACTGGAATGGGAAGCTATTACCCTGGAGAACATATATTATTCAAAAGTGACATTTAGCATGAGATAGCACAAAATAGAATTTTAAGCTAATGTAAATAGAATGGGGCTTGTGAAAAATAGAATTTTTTGATCATTTACTACAACTTTTCTGTCATTTAAAGATTGTATACAATTAGAATGAGTTGTATAATCATAAATTTTGCCCTTTATTCCAAAGATGGTTATTGACTGTCCACTCTACACATAAAACCGAGCCAAGTGCTGTGGGAGGATCACACGAGAATTTTCAGCAGCCACACCTTTACAAAGTATATCCGATCTTACTCATTCTGCATCAATTCAAGGAGAAAGGCACTTCTTTACATTAATGGAAAAATGAAGTTAATATAGCTCATAAGTTACTAAACAAAGTATTTGTTTTAATATTACTATATTTGGTTTACTATAAATATAATATAAATTGAAGGACCCTTTCTAATGCTAAATCCCAACTATGAAACTTTTCCAAGTGGACAAGACCAGTGGTCCCAGCCGATATAGTTTGACTTCTTAACTTGGAATTCAGAACAACTTTCTGATGCAGGGCTCAATATTGATCTGTAATGGCAATGATAATGGTATCCTCAAAGTCAAATCGTTGGTTTTATTTTGGTTTACTGGATTATCACTTTTTATTTTAACCAGAGTTGCAGTCATCCTCATGAGTTAGTTCACCTACAAGTACTATAACAATATATGTTGGGGCACCTGGGAGGCTCAGTTGGTTAAGCATCCAACCTCAGGTCATGATCTCACAGTTCATGGGTTCGAGCCCTACGTCAGGCTCTGTGCTGACAGCTCGGAGCCTGGAGCCTACTTCAGATTCTGTGTCTCCCTCTCTTTCTCCCCCTCCTCTGCTCACACTCAATCTCTCTCTCTCAATATGTTTATGTTAAATAAACATAAAAAAAAGAAACAATACATGTAAATTAATTAAATGATTCATTATTAGGAAAATTAAATTACTTTTTCTAATTTTCGATTCTTTTCATTGATACAAAATTCCTTTTTTTCTACTATGTTTTACTTACCAGTTTTTCCATACACACACGTAGTATAGATATGTTATTTATTAAATACCAGAATTTATTCAACACTTTATTTTTTGAAAAGGTCACATTATTTCCTTATAGCCAAATGAGCTTTCTTAGTTGGAAATGAATTGGATAGTTCCCTCAAGTTCCCTATATTCTAATATACCCCTTAGAATAATTCTAAACTTGTATGTGGCTGGAAGGACCTGTACCATCTAAGTCCTACTCAGCTCTCCAGTCTTGCTGCTTGCCACTTAGCTCCACCCACCCAAGTTCTAGCTCATATAATTCAGGTGGTGAAGCCACGTTCTCTGTACCTTCTCTGGACCTGTGTGCATCCTTTTCTAAGCCAACAACAAGCGACTCTTTCTCCATATTTTGCCTGGACACCTACCACGTTATTTTCAGTCCTCAAATATTTCCTGATGGAAGCCTTCTGTGACACACCACATCCAGGTGAGGGCCTCGCCTACATTTTCCCATGACGTCACCGTAACTTACCATCTCATCCATCTCATAGTAGGCACTTGCTTATGTCTTCCCTCCACCATGAGCTTGTTGAAGGTGGACCCCAGGAATAAATTAACCAAAAGAAATACTGTCCTATGTGCTGAAACTATAGAGGCAACTGAGACTAGAGGCCTGACTCCCAGTAGCTCACCATATAATGGAACAAAGTAATTATCAACACAGATTGAAGTGTAATAATAAGGTAGGTGACATTAAGAGCAAACTGGGCATATGTAAATCAGTGGGTACAGAGATATGTTCCCTGACCATTGCATTGAAGTTGACAGAATGTAAAACAAGAAGGAACCCCTTGTAAAATGATAGAAAAAAGAGGAATGTTTTCTTCTATATGAAAGATAGCAGTTGTACTACTCACTCCTCCTTTCTGTAGGATTTGGAAAGGGCTTCTGTCCATTCTCTAGGGGTGTTAGGAATCATAACAAGATAGCAGCTCATAATTTACTGCTCTCATTCACCGCACATTCACCGCACAAGAGATGACTCTATTTGAAGTTCCCCATTTTATTTAAAAATAAACTTGGGGGCACCTGGGAAGCTCAGTTGGTTAAGCATCTGACTCCTGGTTTCAGTTCAGGTCATGATCTCGTGGTTCATGAGTTTGAGCCCCAAATCAGGCTCTGAGCTGACAGTGTAGAGCCTGCTTGGGATTCTCTGTCTTCCTCTCTCTCACTCTCTCCCTGCCCCTCCCCCATTCCCTCCCTCTCTCTCTCTCTCTCTCTCTCTCTCTCTCTGTCTTAAAATAAATAAACTTTAAAAAATAAATTAAATAAAAACAAAGTTAGACACAACTTTTGTTTAATTAAAGATAGAAAGATATTCAAAACGCATGAAGTATTATTATATTCAGAATTTTTAACACTGATGAGACAATTCCTTAAAGTTATCCACATCAAATTACCAGATCAATTAAATATAGTTTTAAAGGCTAACCACTTTAAATTGGAGATTTATATCTAATATTTTAAAATTTAAGGGGACTTTAATGTGTTTCTGAATTTTTTTAAATCTACTGAGAGTCAAAGAAAGGAATTTTTGACAACGATCTACATATGCAATCAATTTTGTGTTACACTTTATATATGAAGGGTAATGTGTTACTTACCTGAAAAATGTATAAAGCATGGAGAATGTGAAAATATATGTGGAAGTGGAGAATTAGCTCTTTAAGTATTTCCTCTAATAGTGAAATCCTCTACCAACATATTGTAGTCAGGTTTATGGAATGTGTATATATTTTGATAACCTGTAAATTCCATGGCATGTTAATGTTTTACCAGGGAGTAAATCAATTCTATAATTAATTTTAGCAATGTTGGGTTAGGATGAGTTTAGCAAAGTAGTTGATAGATGTGTATGAGTATGTAGAAGGGGAGAGGTCAGTTTTCACATTTATTTAAACTAGTCAAGCCTGTGTCTCCATAGCTTTCTAGCTGCTTGATGATTTAGAAACCCATCTGCCCAGGATGATTTTTGTATTGACTTAGTTGAAAGGAAAAGGATAGAGCAGACCCCCTCTGAGGATAATAGTAACACTGGCCAAATATAAGCTGTATTATAATTCGGTCGTGGACAAAAATGATGAATTTCTATGCAGTTGGACCACATGGCTCCCATATGACTTCAAATTTGAAATTGTCTGCATAAACAGTGAACCCCATTATTCTAGCATTTCCATTAAGTTGCATATCATACCTGAGATGCCTCAGTACATTATCATTGTTATTACTTTTGCACATTTAAGCTGTGCATTGAAAGAAAAAGCTACTTTCCGAGTTTAGAAAAGGGACATTGAAAGAAGAAAATGAAAGTTGACTTCGCTATCCCTATCTGGCAACATAAAACAAACTTATTACTGCATGAAAAATAAAACAAATGCCGATTCAGGGAGGAAACTCAGTTGTAAAAAGCAAAACCTCTGTAGCACAAGGCCCTCATCTTACAGATGAAAGTGTTAACCTTCTCTTCCTAATCCTCAGAGACTTGTAAAGAATTGAAGATATAAGTACCTATGTAAAAAAGGAAATTGCTGCATGGAGACCATTTTTAAAGTACTAAAAGAGCTCCTTGGGGGACATGTTCTTACAGTAGCTGACAGGCAGAGGGTTCACGTTCTTTTCAAGATTTTCATTATAGCTGTAACTCAGGAAATCTAGTCAATTAATGGCACAGGCTTTGGGTTGGTTTCTACTTTCAAGTAATTAGGTATGAATTGATGGCAACATGGGGCAAATTCCCATGAGTCATTGCTTCCCCGTTGTGTTGTTGCTGTCTTTGTAAAAAGCTACCTGCCATTTATTTCTATGAAAAAAAAAAAAACACCAAAAAAATTTTTGTGTGATTCTCATGACCCAGTTTAATTCTTAAAAGAAATCTGCACATTTTAAATTCCATAAAAATGTAATTACTTGAGTCATCTCCTTATTGACGTGGTCAAAGAGTAATGGTTCTAATACTTAGGATTCAGAGCACAATCTCTTGACCAGTAAGTAGATTCAACTAATCTCTACAGTTTCTGTTGCTTAGTTTTTAAGAAAAAACTTTGAAGTAACATAACTTGACACTTAAAAATTCTATCTCAGGGGTCATACTCTTCCCCAATTGGAATTCGATTTTTCTCTTTGAACTATTTTCTTAAGAACAAGGATTATCAAACAGTAGAGTCAATACCCAATTAGTTTCAGTGTTTCCTAGAATCCTGAACTCAGAAAACGTGTCTCTGTAATGTTTAATTGCCTATAATAATTGAATGGCTTATCATGTACTGTCTTTTATCTTTTTTGAATCTAAAGACCTTTCTTTTTAAATTTGGGATCAAAGTTTTTGGGAAATATGAGTATTTACATATTATGATATTAATACTATTTCAATTATCCAATTTAAAAAATGAGAAATTTAGACATATTCCAGATACCTCATTTGTTTCTAGGCTGATGTAGTGATTCTAAGGACATGATACCAGTGTATATACAAAACCTGATCAGTACACTTCGATCCCCTCACATCAGTCTCCTCACATGTATAAATTTATTAATTTATTCAATAAGTATTAAATGAACACCAATGAACCAAGTAAAATATGTCAGTCATAAGGGATGTATTCATAAATAAAATATAGAATATTCTTTTAAAACCATAATGTATCATAAGCATATTAAATATTGGAAAGAGTAAAAGGAAGTAGGCGAGTGCTTTTACTACTGATGGATGTAAAAATTGTTACAGCCACTGTATAAGGAAATCTGGTAGTACACAACATAATTAACAATATATGCCATGTTCCCTAGGAACCATCTCTTGGGGTCCACCCCAGAAAAATACCTGCACAAGTACACAGAAGGCAGTTTCAGTATTTCACTGCAGAATTGTTTGTAGAGAAAATGGAGAGACAAACCAAATGTCCTTCCATCAATAATGGCCAAACAAACCATTTCATACTCATATATTGTAATACTTTGCAACAATACCAAAGTATAACAAAAGTTTCTATTGGCTTATAGAATATATTAATTAGATAGCTTATATGTTTAAAATATTTATAAAAAAATAAATCAAGGTATCTACAGGTTGTATGTATACATACATGCATAGGAAGAAATTAAATAATGTTTCCACGAACTGATGGTCATAGTTCCCTGTAAAGAAAGAATGGGGCCTGTGGGTAATGGTAAAAGTGGACCTTAGCACTATTTCTCACATGATAATATAATATTTGTGAAATTAAAAATAAATAGTAAGGGGTACCTGGGTAGCTCAGTCGGTTGAGCCTCCCACTTTGGCTCAGGTCATGATATCATAGTTGGTGAGTTCAAGCCCCCTATCAGCCTCACTGCTGTCAGTGCAGAACCTCCTTTGGGTCCTCTGTCCCCCTCTCTCTCTGCCCCTCGCATGCATGCGCTCTCTCTCAAAAATAAACATTGAAAACAATAGTAAAAATAAAGTTGGGTGTGATGAATATAACTATGGAAGCATGCATGTTTAATGTCATTGAAGACCAGGAAGTGACTAATTTTGGATAGCATTAGAGCAGAGAAATAGTTCACATTATTGGGGTCAACAGATATTTGTTAATTTCATATACAACCTGGTGTGTGCTACCTTCCAGAATATGTTACCAATCTGTATCTTCATTACAGTTTTCATGGAGATAGGATAGAGGTTTTTAAAAAAATTTTTTTTAATGTTTATTTTATTTTTGACAGGGAGAGACAGAGCATGAGCGGGGGAGGGGCAGAGAGAAAGGGAGACACAGAATCCCAAGCGGGCTCCAGGGTCTGAGCAGTCAGCACAGAGCCCAATGCAGGGCTAGAACTTACAGACCGCGAGACCCGAGCCAAAGTCGGACGCTTAACCAACTGAGCCACCCAGGTGCCCCAGGATGGAGGGTTTTTGAAGTCTTTCCCAGAGCAGAACTTCTCACATTGCCTTTCAGACGCTGCTCACCCCAAAGTCTCACAGTGACCAGCTGCTAGACATGTCTTTCTCTCCCCTCCCAGCCCCTGCTGCTTCCTCTCTGGCATCCTCCTTTCTGGTCCTGTGAACCTCATGCAGCCATCTCTTACCAAAAGCTTCTCGCTATCACCACAATCTGTCTATCACAGTGTCATCTGGGAGTTCAAGTAGCCTGTCCTTTAGTCTGCTTTTCTAATGAGGAAAAGCTCTCCCTGGAATTTTGACTACTGAAACTCTTGACCTTATTATGCATTGTATCTGCAAAACATCGTACCAGGTGTCCTGACTACAAAGTGAGTCAGATACAATCCCATCTTCAGAGGCTTCATGTCTAGGAGAGGGAAACAGACAGGTTGACCAGTAGTGTACTAACATTGTGTAAATGTAGTGATAGGAGTAGGCATCGACCACACAGGGGTATGGTTAAATTTAAGTGGCAAGGATGGAAAAAGTTTCATAGAGGAGGTGATGTTAAATTTCATTTTTTGTTTGAGTAGAGTCGACACACAAAGTTATATCAATTTCAGGTGCACGACATAGTGGTTCAACTTCTCTATATATTATGCTTTACTCATTGTTAGTGTATCTGCCATACATCGCCATACAACGCTATTAAAATATCACTGACTGTATTTTCTATGCTGTGTCTTCTGTTCTCATGAAGTATTCATTCCCCATGTGAAAGCCTGTATCTCCCGCTTCCCTTATCCATTTTGTCCATCCCCCACCCGTCTTCCATCTGGTAACCATTAATCTGTTCTCTGTATATATAGGTCTGATTCTGATTTTTCTTTGTTTATTCATTTGCTTTTTTAGACTCCACATATGAGTAAAATCATACGGTGTTTGGCTTTCTCAGTCTGACTTATTTAACTTAGCATAATTCCCTCTAGGTCTGTCCATGTTGT
The DNA here is from genome assembly GCF_024362965.1 of Panthera pardus. Lineage (NCBI taxonomy): Eukaryota > Metazoa > Chordata > Mammalia > Carnivora > Felidae > Panthera > Panthera pardus. The sequence continues at coordinate 111,286,807 of NW_026526677.1, read as the reverse complement.
CATAAAAGCACAATCTCATTCTTTTTAAAGGCTGCTTATATTCCATTGTATATATATACCCATCTTCTCTATCCACTGATCTGTGGTGGATCCTTGGGTTGCTTCCATATCTTGGCTATTGTAAATAATGATGCAGTACACATAGGAATGCATATATCTTTCTGACTTGGTGTTTTCATTTTCTTTGGGTTAATACTCAGTAGTAACTATTTTTAATTTTTTTTTTGAGGAATCTCCATACTGTTTTCCACAGTAGTTGTACCAGTTTGCATTCCACCAGGAATGCACAAAGATTCCTTTTTCTCCACATCCTAACCAACACTTATTACTTCTTCTCTTTTTGATTTTAGCCATTCTGACAGGTGCGAGGTGGTATCTCCTCATGGTTTTGATTTGTATTTCCCTGATGATGAGTGATATTGAGCATCTTCTCATGTGTCTGTTGGCCATCTGGATGTCTTCCTTTGAAAAATGTCTATTCAGGTCCTCTGCCCATTTTTAATCTAGTTGTTTGGTTTTTTGGTGTTGAGTTGTATAAGTTCTTTATATACTTTGGACATTAATCCTTTATGAAAAGATAAATCATTTGTAAATATCTTCTCCACTTCAGTAGGTTGCCCTTTTGTTTTGTTGATGGTCTCCTTCACTGTGCAAAAGCTTTTTATTTTGATGTAGTCCCAATAGTTTTATTTTTGCTTTTGTTTCCCTTGCCTCAGGATACATGTCTAGAAAAATGTTGCTGTGGCCAATGTCAAAGATATTACTGCTCATGTTTTCTTCTAGGGTTTTTATGGTTTCTAGTCTCACATTTAGGTCTTTTATCTATTTTGAGTTTATTTTTGTGTATGATCTTAGTTCATTCTTTTGCGTGTTGCTGTCCTGTTTTCCCAACACCATTTGTTGAGGAGATTGTCTTTTCACCCATTGTATTTTCTTGCCTCACTTGTCATGCACTAATTGATCACTTAAGGGCAGTTTTACTCCTGGGCTCTATTCTGTTCCATTGATCTGTGTGTCTGTTTTTGTGCCAGTACCATACTGGTCTTATTACTGCAACTTTGTAATGTATCTCAAAACTCAGAATTGTGATACCTTCAGTTTTGGTTTTCTTTCTCAAGATTGCTTTGGGTATTGGAGGTCTGTTGTTGGTATCATACAAATTTTAGTATTATTTGTTCTAGTTGTATGAAAAGTGTCGTTGGTATTTTGATAGGGATTGCAATAAATATGTTACTTTGGCTAGTATAGACATTTTAATATTTGTTCTTCCAATCCATGAGCATGGAATATCTTTCTATTTGTTTGTATTATCTTCAAATTCTTTCATCAGTGTTTATAGTTTTGAGTGCAGACCTGTTACCTCCTTGGCTAAGTTTATTCCTAAGTATTTTTATTCTCTGGTATAATTCTAATTGGAATAATTTTCTTAATTTCTCTTTCTGCCTTTTTGTTATTAGTGTATAGAAACACTACTTATTTCTGGGTATCAATTTTGTATCCTATGGCTTTACTGAATTCATTTATCAGTTCTAGTCATTTTGGGGGGAATATTTAGCATTTTCTATATGTAGTATCATATCATCTGCAAATAGTGACAGTTTAACTTCTTTACCAATATGGATTCCTTTATTTCTTTTCCTTGTCTGATTGCTGTGGCTAGGACTTCCAGACCTATGTTGAATAAAAGTGGTGAGAGTTGACATCCTTGTCTTGTTCCTGACCTTAGACAAAAAGCTGTTAGTTTTTCCCCATTGAGTGTGATGCTAGCAAGGGTTTTATTATATGTCCTTTATTATGTTGAAGTATGTTCCCTCAACCCACTTTGTTGACAGTTTTTGTCACGAACAGATGCTGAATTTTGTCAAATGCTTTTTCTGCCTCTATTGAGAAGATCATATGATTTTTTTATCAGAGAAGATGACATTTTAAGTGCTTATTTTAAAAGAGCAAGTAATGCTTTTTCTGGGCCCTGAAGGATGAGCTAAATGATTTAGCTCAAAGAATATATTTTAAAAACAAGAGAAATGTTTAAATACTTTAGTATTGCTAGAGAAAAGAAGTCTTGGGGAGAAGTGGAGGGAAATGAATTTTCCCCCTTTGCATATCTGCTGTTGAATACTTGGTTATTACATATGAATATAAATAAATTGCATAGGTCACATGTTTTTAATGAGCAAAACATGCTTTCAGTTTTCAAAATTCAGTTACTCTAGCCATATAATTTATAAAGTACCAAAGAAGCTCAGTATAATGTTACTGGTAAATAAATATATGTGAAAAAATCATTGAGTTAAGATAAAATTATTGCTTTCACTATTTGCAAATGAGTGTCAATTGAGTGATCCAGTCTTTCTAATTTGTATTTGTCTTTAGAATAGTTGTGAAGTTAATAATTAAGCTAAAAAACCTTAAGGACAACATGCTTTGTAGCAATCCGTGTAACTCTGTGGTATGCCCTCTGGTGAATTACAGAGAAGGATGAAGCGATAACTACAGTCAAGCAATGTACTCTTGATATTTGTAATGTTAACCGGGCAAGTGGTTAACTGGGCGAAGGGAAATGGAGGTGGCATTCTCCTAATTTTTTTGTACCAGGAAACATTCCCAATGAACTTCACGACCAGTTAATAAAATACCATCAGATGAAGAAGATGCCAAAAGCAGGAAGTAACTGACACAGTAGAACTAGCAGTTTTTTCAAAAGGAATTTACAAATTTAAACACAGAAGCATTTGATCCAAGTAGTCCGTCCCTAAACTAAAACAAAGGAGAACTTCGATTTAGAACCCAGAGAACATGCTGGATGGTATAACTGTCTTTTCATGTAATCTAGTTCACCACCCATCAGAGTCCTTGGCTGCCATACCCTGTTTTCCCTTTGAACTTAAAAAAATAGCACAGCCATGCAGGGATTTCACTCTGAAAAGAAGATCACATTTGAACTGAGACCTGCATGAGAGGAAGGATCTAGCACACAAAGATGTACAGAAAGAATTGTAGATTCAGGAATTCACTGTTGCAAAGGTCACCGTGGCCAGTGTGCATGAACAGTAGGGATATTACTAACCGGTCAGGTCCCAGAGGCGGGTAGACCGTGGAAGTAATTGCACTCGTGGTGAGGAGCCTGGATTTGTTCTACTCCATCACCTGTTTGCATCTCCCATAAGCCTATCTGTATGTTTCTTGAGTGCAGAGACCATCTCGTCTCCTGGTATGTCACCAATGGTCCATGCTGCCCCTAGTGTAAATTAGACACTAAATAAATATTTATTGGATGAAATAATTGATGAACAACCTCTTTGATTTGATTTGGTACTTCCATATGTAATTCTTTTTCAAGCATGCACTTTAGAAAATATTGTAGTGTGTACAGCAAGCTCTTTTGAAGCCAGGATTTGGCTCACTGACAATAATAAGAAAGTCCTCTATGAGTATATGTAAAATTCAGGTGGGAGCCCAATTGTGCCCACTATTTTAAGCAAATCTGTCTCAGCTTTGATTACGATGTCTCTCTTCTCAGGGGAGCAGTAATGGGCTTTGCCCATTATCTTGATCATTAGTGAGCAAGCCTTTCATAAGATTAAAGACAGGGATAATAGTTGAAAATGGTTCTTGCTTGTTTTATTCACTTTAATTCTATATTTAATTGGGAAAGCTAATGCTTTTCTTTCAGCTTTCTATTTATAATAGTTGCCTCGTGAATGCAGTATGGTTTTTGACACTTCATGTAAGCAGAACTGAATTTGTACTCTACATTTGTTTAAGCAACTCTCATAACCTGCTGCTGCATGAAAACGTTCTGTGTGTGGTCTCCAGAATTCACCTCTGAATTTCAGCTTGTGAAATTAATTTCTTCTGAGTGTTTTTCCACAGAAGCTTCTCATTGAAATTGCCATTGAGACTGATATCAGTGAAGCATATCGAGAAAGTATGGCTAGATGAGACTCTGAATAAGCCATTCCAGGATAATTTTCTCAAATATCTTCAGGCTAAAAGCATTCTATTTGCAGAAATAAATAAAAAGGAGCTAATATTTAATCATGAAGGGTAAGATGGAAGGTTTTTGGGGAATGGAGGGGTCACAAGTGAGCAGAAAAATGTAGTTAATTTTCCCACTTGAAGAGATTCCAACCCTGAGTCATCAGAATGCCTTGGAGAATATTTAAAAAAAAAGGGGGGGGGGGAGATGTGGAGGTTCCACTAAGGAAATTCCAATTCAGCTGATCTATTAGTCACAGTTCTCCAAAGAAACAGAACCAAATGAATGTGTATTTATATATAGAGAAAAAGATTTATTTTAAGGAATAAGCTCACATGATTTTGGAGGCTAGCAAATCCAAAATCTGCAGGGCAGGCCAGCAGGCTGGAGACCCAGCGAAGAACCATATTGCAGTTAATTTTCAAAGGGTGTCTGCTGGCAGAAGTCCTTCTTCACTGAGGGAAGTCAGTCTTTGTTCTATTAAGGCTTCAACTGATTGGACGAGGCCCACTTTATTCAAAGTCTGTTGATTTAAATGTTCATCTTTTTCAAAAAAAAAGACACCCTCACAGAAACATCCAGAATAATTTTATCCACCATATGGCATCTGTGGCCCAGCCAAGCTGACACATAAAATTAAGTATCACGAACCCATCCCGTGTCAATGTGGCATCTCGATGCATCCCTAAGTCATAGTTAAACTTTGAATAAAGACAATCACATCATACTTCTGCCTAACATGGACAGCTATCCTGCATACACCTGAAAATGACTAACACTCTCCCAAGAAATAATGCAAAGTTCTTGAGTGATATTTACTCCTTTCTTGACGTCCTACAATGTACACATTTGGGTGTAAAGTTAATAGTACTTAAATGCTATGATAAGAAGTCTGTGTATTTCATGTTATATAATAGGATGTGAGAAGACAGAAAACAAAGATAGTATATGTAAGTGTAAACACAGACACAAATATATTTATAAGAAAATAAAGTACTTAAATGACAACTACTTGTTTCTATAACTAGCCATGTGGCCATAGCTGGTATTTTACTGCAACACACACTTCCAGTGGTCATGGTTCTTTACCTGATGGCGTAACCCAAACCTTCCTTCCTGAGACATAGATATTTGGGTACTGTGTGATACAACCATTCAAGTTTCATAGGCGCTTCTAACTAAAGGCAGATTTCTTCTCGACTTCGGTGCTGTTTCCAATATATTAAAAAGGAAATACCATCACTGGCAAGAACCAGTGAACAGATTGGAGTGTTCCATTCCTCATCTCTTTCCAGGTTAGAATCCCTCAGTGGTCAAAACAGGACATTTCTTTGAGATCTCTAATTTTAGTGACAAGTACAGGTAGAACCAAAGTTTTATTTGCTTTAAGTAATAGTGCTTTTTAATGACTTTCTCTTGAGTAAAATGGGTAATATTAGGATCATATGCTGCTCTTTTCACCTTTTGATCTAAGTAATTCTGGTCTCACTAGAAACTCCAGGGGTTGCCTGGGTGGTTCACTTGGTTAGGTGTCCGACTTCAGCTTAGGTTATGATCTCGTGGTCCATGAGTTCAAGCCCCACAACGGGCTCTGTGCTGACAGCTTGGAGGCTTGATCCTGCTTCTCCCTCTCTCTCTGCCCTTCCCCTGCTCATGCTCTGTTTCTGTCTCTCTCTCTCAAAAATAAATAAACATTAAAAATTTAGAAAAAAAGAAACTCCAGTATAATCAATGTGTTCAGAAGGCAGTAGGTAAGATCTAGCTACTTAGTAGTGGGATTGAAGCAGATAGCAAAAGCTCACTTCTTGGATAGAGTTATGGTGAGCCCTGTTCCCACTTACACTTCTGGCTTTGAGCATTACCTGATCCTGTACTCAGAAAACAGTCATGATCACCCTTTTTTCTGTCTCACACTTTTATTTTAACTCAGTGCCATAGTTGGCTCAGATGATTAATAAACCAATGCTACAACTCAGAGAAGAGCGAAGCTTGGTATCCTGACACTAATCTCTAGGAAATGAGTGTCACCTTCTCAGTAATGAATGATTTGGACCAGTGATGTAGTTGTCTTGAGCAAAAATTGTATGCTTAAACTGATGATCCATGCGCCTGCTGTGAGGAATGACAAAACCTTCACCCCTCATATGAAAATATCCCAGGAGCCATCCATTATCTTTGATAGGTCAAATATATCCTATTCAGAGGGGGAAAAAATCTATCACCTAATATTAATTGTACCCCTGAAATCCATGAGCCATTTATAATAATGGTAGGTCCTGGATTTTTTCCAGTCTTAGAACTCTAAGGAAATAAATTAATAAGCTAAAATTAAAACATTTAAGATAGAGTAAGTATAAGAAATAAGAAAATCCCTATTTTTTTCTATGTACATTAAAATGTGTATTAATTTTTTAGGCATATCATTCAATGATATGTGATAACATTTATATGTTAAATTTGTATGGCACTTGATATTTTGCAAATGAATCAGACAGCTCCTAAACTGATAAGGCATAGGCTAATATTAATTAATTGTTTCCTCTGCTCATACTCATAATTAATGTGAAACAGCACATAATTAGTATCTTGGGCACTTTAAAAATGTATACTATGAATGGAAAATGTGTGACAACAGAGAAAATGCACCCAAACTTGGGATTAAGCTTAAAACCAATTGAATGTGAATCAATTATGAAATATTTTCATCAGTTTTTATATATAAAATGTGATTCATGGAAATATTTGTTACTATTTTCTACTATTTCTCTGATACAAAAAGTAAAATAAAAAATAAGAATCCTTGCTTGATTCCCACAATCTTTATCACATAATACATGATACATCGATCTGATGATTGGAGCATAATTTTGGACAATGCAGGGTTGCCCAGTACAATATTCTTATGAAAAAAGCAGGGCAGGGAATAACTAAAGTCTTCAAGACCAAAGGAAAGAATGAAAAGGGAGAAAGCAGAAGATATAGAAGAAATGGAAATAAGTGCATATTCTTGGAATGGAAGTTTGCTACCCAGAATGTTTCAAGGGAAACCTAGCGTCAGAAGTATGACCCATTTTGTGTTTCACAATACTCTTAGCTTAAGAATTTTACTGATAGTTTACAGATTGGAAGCATGGTGGTTGCATGATTTGTATCATTACACCAGGGATCAGTTACAACTTGCACAATCCTGATGTTCTAAGTCTCAGTCATTTATTTGAGTGAAGGAGTTTCCTTTCGTTTCAAATGCTAAAATATAATTATATGAAGACTATGTTGGCTTAGACCACACTGATAAAGAAAATAAAACAAAGCACAAAGACAAAACAAAACAAAACACCACCTTAGGTGATTTCCTTTTCTGAGTAAAAATAAGGTAAATAAATGTAAGATGGAAACAAAAGTCTATATTCCTCAATCTGATTTCAAAGAAGAAAGAAAAAAATTTGGCTTACTTAAACCCTGCCTGTTCTAAAGGTGGGCACATTGGAAGTAGCATTAACATTTTTAGGATTGTTAATATTGTTTAAATTGATGCATGCTTATTTTTTAATGCAGTAGGAAATAATGCATCACTGATATTCTCATAAGGAAAGTTTATTTTTTGAGAAAATTCTCTATCTTAGTAACTTATAAAGATTGCTTAATATTTGGTGTATGCTTTGTTCTCCATAAGTCATTTAAAGATTTGGAATTTTGAATAACTATTTGCATAGATATCATCTTGTGAGTAAAAAAAATAATATGAATGATGTCCTCTCTGAAAAAAAAAAGGACAATATTCCTTGTATGTCTGAGTGGCAGCACTTATGGTTAGGTGACACATCTCTGTATTGATTATCTGCCAACCAGATTGTTTTGAGTCTGTGGTTTTGTTGCCAAAATGGAGGCTACAAAAGAAGGAAGGAAAGGAGGAAGGGAGGGAGGGAAGGAGGGAAAGAATGAAGGAAGGGAGGGAGAAAGGAATGAAGGAGGGAAGGAAGGAAGAAGGAGGAAGAGAGGGATGGAAGGAAGAAGGAATGAAGGGAGGGAGGGAAGGAAGGAAGGAAGAGAGGGAGGGAAGGAAGGGAGGGACGGACGAAGGAAGGAAAAGAGGGAGGGAGGAAGAGAGAAAAATGAAAAGAAAAAACAGTAAAGAGGAGTTCCCCTTCTTTACTCAGCCAGAATGTTGAAGTATGTATCAGCCTCTCTATCCTCAGAAATGTGATGGCACTTCATTAACATGAGGTTTGCAGCCAAAGCTCTGATTTTCAAAATAAAATATAAACATGAAATGAATTCGTGATCAAACTTACCAAGCCCCTGGCTTGAAATCACTGCCAAATTGGCTCTGTGATAGCACCAAAATATTATGTTAAATCCTATGGACTTGCCATTTTGACCATCACCACTGTCAAATACCAGCACTTTCCTGTCACCCAACCAAATAGAAGAGTTGTAGTTAAGTAGGGTGTACACAGGGACAAGCAAGTGACAAGTTGGTCTGCTAATAATTCTTAATTACATAACAGAGAGAAGTCACATATGGAACGTGACTTGTACGTGATCATAACAATTTCAAGGGGGTTAGACTGGATCCAGGATGGAAGTGAGGGCGTGGTAAGAGAAGGGTCATCTGCTGTGTGAGGCGGGGCATCCGCTGTGTGAGGCGGGGCAAGCGCTCTGTGAGGCGGGGCATCCGGTCTGTGAGGCGGGGCATGCGCTGTGTGAGGCGGGGCAAGCGCTGTGTGAGGCGGGGCATCCGGTCTGTGAGGCGGGGCATGCGCTGTGTGAGGCGGGGCAAGCGCTCTGTGAGGCAGGGCATCCGGTCTGTGAGGCGGGGCATGCGCTGTGTGAAGCAGTCGGCAGGAAACACGGTGTGCGTCGGGAGAGTTAGGAAAGACAGGGCCCGTTGCCCCATGTTACAGGTGTCACTACAGAAAGGCATGTCTGCGGGTCGGCAGGGCCAGACTGTGAAACTTCTTGGGAGTGAAATGAAGAATATGCAACTCTGGAATAATAGACAATAAGGGGTTTTCATTCAGAAAAGTCACAGAAGCTGAATTTTTTTTTAAAAATGAATAGGGCAATGGAATGAATCTTGGGCAGAAAGCAGTAAGAAAAAAGATACTCAAATCTGAGAAATAAAGTTGAACCTGTAGTAGAAAAGGGCAGGAAAGCCAAAGCAAAGTGGTGGCAGAAGAAATGGGGAGAACGAAAGACAGAAAGAGGGATTTGAGACGCACTGTGAGGAGGCTGTTGATGAGAATTGGCATTTTTTTGCTGTCCTCTATGGACAAGGCACTGTTAAGTGCTGTGGCATTAATATTCACATAAGATCTAGATTTGAGGCCCACAGATCTTAGAGTTTAGTAGAGAAGGTAACAAATGTAATTCGATGTCTACTGTTTGCAGTATTAATCTGTTTAATTAATCTAATTAAAGTGTTCGGCTCTTCTGTGTGCCCCAATACTCCCTCGTTTCGTTGTGCTTCCGTTTATAGCACTTCATATAAAGTGAGTTGCTTGTAAATTGAAAGTTTGTGGCAACTCTGTGACCAGCAAGTTTATTAGCTCCGTTTTTCCAGTATTTCCTCAGTTTGTGTCTCTGTGTTGCATTTTGGTAATTCGTGCAATATTTCAGACTTAACTGTTATTTTTTTATTAATTTTTTTAACGCTTATTCATTTTTGAGAGACAGAGCATGAACTGGGAAGGGGCAGAGAGAGGGAGACACAGAATCTGAAGCAGGCTCCAGGCTCTGAGCTGTCAGCACAGAGCCCGACGCGGGGCTCAAACTCACAAATTGCGAGATCCTCACCTGAGCCAAAGTTGGACACTCAACTGACTGAGCCACCCAGGAACCCCTTTATTTTTATTATTATTATATTTGTGATGATCTGTGATCAGTGACCTTTGGTGTTACTGTAGTAATTTTGGGGGGTGCCACAAACCACACCCACATAAGATGGCAAACTCAACACGTAAAGGCTGTGTGTGTTCCGACTGTTCCACCAACCTGCTGTTTGCCCATTTCTCTCCCTCTCCTTGAGTGCCTCTATTCTCCTTGAGTATCTCCTCGAGACACAACAGAATTGAAATTGGACCAATTAATACACTTCAGTGGCCTCTAAGTGTTCGAGTGCAAGGAAGAATCACATGTCCCACTTTCAGTCAGAAGCTAGAGATGATGAAACTCTGTGAGGAGCACATGTGGAAAGCTGAGATGGGCCAAAAGCTAGGCTTCTTGCCACCCAAAGTTAGCCAAGTTGTAAGTACAGGGAGAAAGTTCTTGACGGAAATTAAAATGGTACTCTGGTGAACTCACACATGATGGGAAAGAGAAACAGCCTTCTTGCTGATATGGAGAAAGTTCTAGTGGTCTGGATAGAAGAAGAACCAGCCACAACATTCCCTTCAGCCAAAGCCTAATCCAGAGCAAGGCCCTAACGCTCTTCAGTTACGTGAGGACCGAGAGAGAAGAAGTTGCAGAAGAAAAGTGTGAAGCGAGCAGAGGCTGGTTCGTGAGGTTTAAGGAAAGAAGCCATCTTTACAACATAAAAATGCAGGTGAAGCAGCAAATGCTGCTCAGCCTACGGTGAGTTGTTATTCAAAAGGCCCAGCTAAGGGAACTAATGAAGGGGCTACACTAGACAAAAGAGTTTTGATGTAGATGGAACAGCCTTCTCTAAGGAGAAGATGCCTTCTAGAACTCTCCTAGGTAGAGAGAAGTCAATGCCTGGCCTCAGAGCTTCACAGGACAGGCTGACTTTCTTGTTGGGGACTAGTGCAGCTGGTGACTTTAACGTGAAGCCCGTGCTAGTTTACCATTCTGAAAATCTTAAGGCCCTTAAGAATTATGCTCAGTCTCTGCCCGCGCTCTCTAAGTGCAACAACAAAGCCTGGATGACAGCACATCTGTTTACAACACGAATAATACTGAATATTTTAAGTCCACTGTTGAGACCCACTGTTCAGAAGAAAATCCCTTTCAAAATATTGATGCTCATTGACAATGCACCTGGTCACCCAAGAGCCTTGATGGAGATGTTCAATGACATTAATGTTCTTGTCATGCCTGCTAACACATCCATTCTGCAGCCCATGGGTCGAGAAGTAATTTCGACTTCTCAAGTCTTATGGTTTCAGAAATACATTGTGTAAGGCTGTAGCTGCCATAGGCATTGATTCCTCTGATGTGCCTGGGAAAAGTAAATAGAAAACCTTCTGGAAAGGATTCACATGTCCAGATGCCAGTAAAAACATTCATCATTCACGGGAAGAGGTCAAAATATCATTAACACAATTTTGAAAGAAGTGATTTCAACCCTCATGGATAGCTTTGAGGGATTCAAGACCTTGGTGCAGGAAGTCACTGCAGAGGTGGTGGGAACAGCAAGAGAAGTACAATCAGAAGTGGGGCCTGAAGAAGGAACAGAATTGCTGCAATCTCGTGGTACAACTTGGATGGAGGAGGAGCTCCTTTTCCTGGATGAGGACCTGCTTCTCAACGATGAGTTGGAATCTACTTCTGGTTAAGATGCTGTGAGGATTGTTGAAATGATAACAAAGGATTTACGAATAGATTACACATACTTGATTGATAAAGCAGTGGCAGGGTTTGAGGCGACTGACTTCAATTTTGAGAGAGGTTCTGTGGATAAAATGCTATCAAACAGCATTGCATGCTGCATGGAGTTCGTTCATGACAGGAAGAGTGGATCAGTGTTACATACTTCATTGTCATCTTATTATTTTTTTAATGTTTATTTATTTTTGACAGAGAGAGAGAGAGATAGAGCATGAGGAGGGAGGGGCAGAGAGAGGGAGACACAGAATCTGAAGCAGGCTCCAGGCTCTGAGCCATCAGCACAGAGCCCGACTCGGGGCTCGAACTCATGGACCGTGAGATCATGACCTGAGTCTAAATCAAGGGTCACTCATTTAACCAGTTGAGCCAGCCCAGCACCCCCCCACCCTTTTTTTTTTTTTTATGTAATACTGGTGCACACTTAATAGAATGCATATAGGATAGACATAACATATAGCACTGGGAAACCACAACATTCATTTGAGTCACTTTATTGCCATATCCAGTTTATCGTGGTGGTCTGGAACTGAACCCACAACATCTCTGAGGTATGACTGTATTACTGGAGAGACAGTACCAGGGGAGTGTCTCCTGAGCCAGAAACAAGAGAGGCACTGTGCATAAGGGGAAATGTTATCCAGGTTTCCAAATATTTGCAGACCTTGACACATCAGAATGACTTGGTGATCAATTCCATATGGGACACTTAGCAATTGAAGAAGAATCAGTGATAACTAAGTTTCCAAACCTGGAGAATGACTGAACTCAGGAAAATAAAGACTTCTTGGAGGGCGAAGTAGTTCTCAGGGGTGATGGTGATTTCTGTTACAGCCACGAGGCAGGTGAGAGATGCCATGCTAAAGCAAGGCTGTGGGTATTGAGAGGGCTCAGAGTCAGGCAGAGACATGCAAAGACATTCTCAAACTCCGGGTACTGTCATGTCACTGACAGACCTAAATTCCCCCTTAAACTGCAGTAGAGCATAGCTGATCCTTAATGTTTCTACCTATGTATATAAAGTCATCTTTATTTATTTGGTAGTTCTCGTAACCTTCTCTTCATTTTCTTCAGCATCAATGGATGCATTTGTTTTTAAACAAATGAAGTTTTTAAAAAAATTTTTTTTAATGTTTATTTTTGAGAGAGACAGAGACAGAATGCGAGTGGGTTGGGGCAGAGAGAGAGAGGGAGGCACAGAATCCAAAGCAAGCTCCAGGCTCCGAGCTGTCAGTACAGAGCCTGATGTGGGGCTCGAACTCACGAGCTGTGAGATCATGACCTGAGCCGAAGTCGGATGCTTAACCAACTGAGCCACCCAGGTGCCCCAACAAATGAAGTTTTTAATCACCATCCAAGAATGATTTCATATGCAGCGCTAAGTAGAGTACAAACCTTATGAAGAAACTAGGTACTTTCCTTAGGTTAACTTCCATCTCACGGTTTGTGGGTTTGAGTCCCACATTGGGCTTCTTGCTGACATCATGGAACCTGTTTGGGATTCTCTCTCCCTCTTTCTCTGGGATTCTCTCTCTATCCCTATCTCTCTGCCCTTCCCCCATGTTCACTGGTGCGCTCTCTCTCTCTCTCTCAAAAATAAATAACCTTAAGAACAAGATATATGTATATCATGGTAACTGGCACATTTAAGAAGTCTTTAGGGCCCAGAAGAATGAGAAAAATATAATGAAAGTAAAGTAGAATAGGAAACAAATCCATACGTTCAAGAATATGCATTAGGCCATGACTGTACAGCACAGCAGGATTCTGTTAAGTGCTGGGGACACAATGGTCAATGAAATAGAAAGTTATGTTCTCATGGTGCTTATGTTTCATTTGTTATTCCTTCAACACAGTTGTGGTCTACACATCTGCTATGAGAAAGGCATTCTGTTAGCCTAGTAGACAGTAACCACATGACACACAGGTGATATATCATTAGCAAAGATGGCGGCCATAGGAAGAAGAAGGCTCAGATGCTGTTTCTATCGGGGAAATCTGACCTAGTCCAGGTGATCAGGGAAGCTGTTTCCAATGAGGGGACATGCAAGCTGACACTCGAAGAATCACTTATCCAGTAGACTAACTGTGGCAAGGATATTTTAGGCAGATGAACATCAAGTGACCAAGAATGAGAGAGTGCATTAGGTAAGGAGACAGTGAACAGAGGTTTAGATTTTCTCTTATAAGTTGCATTCAACAAAATGCAACATGATTTGCTATTTTAAGCTGATAAATGTATTTTATGACGAAGATGTTGAGTGTTTTAGCAGTTACTCATGATTCTGGTTATTTGGGGGAGGGCACAAAGAGATTGGGTTAATTTGGAGACATCTGAATTGAGGAGGAATGTATGAAATAATACTTCTACTATCGTTTAAGAGACAACAAAAATGCTTTCATGGCTTTCCCTGAGCCCCCATCTGCTGCTTGTTCTCCCCTGCAAAAACTCAAGGCTTTGCCCCCTATGAAAAAGTAAACGCCCCAGGAAAGTATGGGATTTGTAGACTTCCTTCCTGAACCCACTTATGATGTAGAACTTGGTGTCTCAGGTCTACTGTGAAACCACAGGATCGTGAATTAAACTGAATTTTGTTGTATAAAGAAACCTCTAAAATTTTGTATCACAATTATTTTCCTTTTTTTATCCTGAGAGAGACAGAGAAAGCACGAGTGGGGGAGGGGCAGAAAGAGAGGGAGAGAGAGAATCGCAAGCAGACTCCGCACTGCCAGCGCAGAGCCCTGCGTAGTGCTCGAACTCACCAAACCGTGAGATCACAACCTGAGCCAAAATTGAGTCCGATGCTTCACTGACTGAGCCAGCCAGGCGCCCCTATATCATAATTATTTCCTTAAGTATGTTTAAAGTTGTATTGCCCTATAATTTACAAAAGTAAATCATAACAGATGCCAAAAGAATATCACCTTCAAGAGCAAGGTTTTTCAAAAACATTGAACCAGAACACTTAGTTTTCTAATTCAAAATATTGGTCTGGGTGGACTTTTATTATGATTTTATTCTCTCTCCTTTTCCTAAGTGGCCAGCCAGTCCTATGCTATAAGGCTTTCATGCCCTCAACCCCAAACTTTGTGCTTCAAGGTCCAGCCTCTCTAGCAACTAACTTTTGCAGAGTCGGACCTTACCAGGTTGTGACTGTAGACTCCTGAGAAGCACGATTATTCCTTAACTTTGGAGCTTAGCCTGTCCTCACTGAAGAGCCATCACGTTTCTGAGCTACACGTCTGTAATTAGCGTTCATCCTTACACCTAGGCTAACCCCCTTATCTAGAGCAGCCTTCTGCTGGCCCTGGCAGAAGAATCATTTCACTGGCGTTTTTCCTTGGTGCCTAGCCTTCTATCTTTTTTTCTTCAAAGTCAGAGAGAGGGAGTGGAAGATTGAGAGAGAGGGAAGAAATAATGTCTCCGTGCCCCTTGATCCCATGATTTTTCTGCCCTATCAGAGTATCCCCTGATTTCCATGGCAACCCCATTGCTCCTGCCCTTCGAAAGTTTACACTTAGCTTCCCCTTATAGTTAATAGGGTCAGCATTATTTTTCTTCACTTGGCTCACATTCACTTGCTGAGAGAAGCTTCTCCTTTTTTCCTTTACCTTTTTTTAAGAATCTCACAATTTTTGGACCACTTTAACATTTGACTGATCTGCAATGCTTATGTGGTAAAATGTGCCCTGTGTGGGTTAATGCAGTAAGTAGCAGTCTGTCACTTGTATCCTCATGGAAATTAATAAACAATGATGGGGTTACTCTTAATAGAGTTGGGGAGAAAGGGTCTGAATAGGGATGCGGACATAGGGCATTCCTAAAGCAAGTGTACAAAGTAAGAGACTAGGGATGAACAAAAAGCTTACTGCACAATATTCTCACTATTTTTGTGATCAAGATATTTAAAATAACAGAAATATGTATCTCGGATAAAAAGATACGTGAATGCTTTATCCCAGGACTTTGAGAATATTCACCTGCCCACTACGGGTTATCACTTTCCTGCCGAGGCCCAGGATTGATCCAGGTGACCTTTATCAGAGATGTAAAAAAAATTCACATCCCAGATCCCAGTCATTTTTAATAAAGGCAAAGTTATTAAAGAATCATAATCAACTTCAAGATTAAATATTTAAACTGTGGGTTAATTAATTTTCCCATCCATCTTCCTCTTTCCTCTCTGTGAGCATGTGTTTCATTTTAAGTTTTTATTTCCTCATGTTTGAAATGAGGATGCTGAACTTGCCTTTGAATCCTGAGGTGTGTTTGGAGATAAGTCAGAACGAGACTCTTAAGACGCCATGTGGATGGGGGTAGGTGTAAGAGTGTGCAAGGAATCATTGTGACCCTTCTCTTCTACACAAATAACTGATTGTATCAATTTTCTTCAATATTAAGGACTTTTTTAAAATCAGGGCATGAAATATAAATAGACGCTTTTCCTGGGAGCATCATGATGTCACCAAGTGTTAGTCCTGCCCTTGAACAGCCAAGGGCAGGGAATAGGAGGTCAGGACGCTAGGTGGTGGAACCCTGAGGGGAATAAGCAAAATCAGATGCTTCCTGGACAGTTTGTACTGACTCATGAGTAAACAGACATGGAGCAAAGACAAAGATGACAGGAACATTGCCCACTCCTTGTGTTTGCAGAGTTTTTATTTCTCTAGGTAATTAGTCAGTAGATTCGCTAGTAAGTTAGCCCTTTAGCGTCTGTCTAGCCTGCTGTGTAGCACGGGCAGGCACAATTGGGGCTACAGATTTTTGTAAGTAATCTACAACAACCCAGTTAGACGGTTTTGTGCCTCCTGAGGGTGACAAAATTGAACAATCAAAAATCAATAAGTAAAATAAGCTTCCCGGGAGTGATGTTTAAATATAGACAATAAAAATAATACAGAATAAGACATTTCTTGCGAAGACATAAGAAATATTGTCTATGCCCTTTTTGTATGTGAGCCAGAAAGAGAAATTAAATGTTCGTCTGAAAACCAAACTTGAATTCTGCAAGGATGTTTGGATAATAAACAGTTCGCTTGATTTAATTTAACATTTTAAAACATTGTGCCTCAATTTCATCATCTGTAAAATGAAGAAAGTAAGGGAATCGCAGCAAAGGACTACTTAGATGATTAAATGAATTGTTATTTTTTACTGAAACATATTTCAGAATTCCAGCACATAATGTTAGGTAATAGATATATAAATACATGTTGCTGGATTATAAAACCACACATTAGAATATCTAAAATCAACACAAACTGAGTTACCAGGTACCTTAGTGCTGACCTCATTGGAAGATACACCATCCCGGAGATGTAAGAGAACTTAGAGAATTTAGGGAATGTTTAAATTTGATGGTGTTGATGATACTGACGATGATGATAGTCATGTACTGAGTACCTCTCTTGTGGGTAGATGTGTGCCCTGAACATCGTATATGTAATCACTTATTCTGAAAACAAACAAACAAAACAAAACAAAACCGCTGCACTACGGGTGGCATTTGTTGAGTGATTTCTAGGCCTAAAGCACCATTGTAAACATGATTATTGGAAATACTTCGCCCTCAAGGCACCCCGTGCTATTGGAGAGATATGACAAGGACTGGGTCAAGTTAAACATTCAGTGAAACATTTCAGGTTGCTCTAAACTTCTGTAGCCCCATCCCTTTGACTGGAGAGTAGTACTGTTTTCAGTCATAATAGCATAAGATCAACCCAGAAAAAAAATCTATCTTAACATGTCCCTTTGAAATCGAAATCAAAAGGATAGAATATCATACCCATTTAACTGCTAAGCCCAAAAGAGCCATTTGTCAGCCTATGCTTTTACATATTTTGGTTAACTCATTATTTCAATTTTAAGTTTTAGCCCCAAGAGATACAGAATTCTGGAACTAGAGGCTTTGCATTCTATAAGTCAGCACCCACATGGCAATCGTCCAAAAATGCAACGGTCTCATCTGTAACACATCAAGAGTAATTTCTCATTTATGAAATAACGCAAATATTTAATATAAATAACTAAGCCCATTTATACTATTCTTTCTTTCAGCTAAATAATGTAGTCTTGAGGATTACTGAAATATAAATATACATGAAACATGCGGAAGAAAATTACAGCATTTTTAGCGTGTCCTGTGCTTCTTGGCAAAAAAAACACAAAACCTAGCTGAGATTCTGGATTCACAGTATTCTGCTATTAAATAGCTCGGTCATTATCTGCCTCAGACTTCACTGAGAGCATGGAGTTCAAAGCTGCAGCGATTTCCGTGCCATTTTATGTTATTAATATTAATGGGTTGGGTTTTCAAAAATATTTTAAATCAGCCAGTGATTACAAGTCATAACTAAGTAAAATAAAGGACCAGAATCGAATCAAGTTGTCATCATTTGAAAAAAGAAAAGAATAAAAATACAACTAATCCTAAAGTTTGCTACTTACTCTCCTGCAAAGTATATGTATAATACACACATACACTTTAATAATACATATGTACATACAATAATACATACATTCATATAAGCTACTTGTGTATGTGGAATATGAAAATATTATTTATGACTATATTCTTGCATCTGATCAGTACTCAATTTGTCAACAGAATGGAAGATGATATCTGGCCAAGGGAAAAGAAAACACTGCTTGGGGTTTAGAATTTCTAAAAATAGCTATTTACAAGAAAACACTACATCAGTGGTTTTGATTGTTAAAATAGAGCCAAAAAAATTTTTTAAGGCAGAGGTTTTTTTTTTTGTTTGTTTGTTTTTGTTTTTAATTTGAGAAAGAGAGAACATGTGCATGCACATGATTGAGTGGGGAAGGGGCAAAGGGGGGAGAGAAAGAGAGAGAGAGAGAGAGAGAGAGTCTTAAGCTGGCTCCACACTCAGCTTAATGGAACCCAATGCAGGACTCAAGCCCATGACTCTGGGATCATGACCTGAGCTGAAATCAAGAGTTGGACACTCAACCAACTAAGCCACCCAGGTGCCCCTAGAGCAAAATTTTTGATTGTTTCATTGTAGATCAGTCTATATATTTTTAAACTCTAGAACTTAGACAGGATGTAAATATTCCTAGAGACATGATTTCCCAGAAGGCTGGAGAATCTGGCCTTTCTTCCTGTGTGTTCACTCTTTATCTTGTGAAGACTGCAGGTATTCTTTTTAGCATGGTATTTACACTCTTCTGTTTTATCATTGCTGGCTTACCTGTTTGCTCATTGTAAACCCTAACACAGTACATAGTATTTCCTTCCTTCCTTTCCACTTCTTTCCCTCCTTCCCATTTCCTTCCTCCCTTCTCTCCTCTCTCTCCCTTCCTCCTTCGCTTCCTTCCTTCTTTCCTTCCTTCCTTCCTTCCTTCCTTCCTTCCTTCCTTCCTTCCTTCCCTCGCCCTTTTCTTCCTTCCTTCCTTCCTTCCTTCCTTCCTTCCTTCCTTCCTTCCTTCCTTCCCTCCCTTCCTCCCTCCCTCCAGAAGCATGTTTTTGCAGACCTCTAACCCAGACCTCCAGTGTCTTGTTTCTAACTGCTCTAAAATACTTTTTGTTGTGCATTCATTACTTCTTGCCGATCCTCTCTCCTAGTGGAGGACTAGGCTTGTCCAATGTCCAAATGCAGTGTCCTACAATCTAAGAATCTAAAATTTAGCTGCCTGTATAAAACAACTTTACTCAGAAGATATTTTTTGAGAGCCCACTTTGTACCAAATAGTCTTCAAGATGCTCAGGAGACAGCATGGACAAGACAGACAGAAACCCTTATCTCCTGACATTGAGATTTGAGTAGGTTGCTTAAAGGAGCCAAACTTTGACCCTAGCCTTATTTGTATTGTCCATGCTGTTTATTTCTGAGATCAACTTAGAGCATTTTAAAATTAAGTTGTAGCACCTATGTACTTTGGAAACTACTTTTATCTTTATGTTCCATCAAATTAGTAAAACTGAGTAATTATGTTAACCATTTCCTAAATTGAGTGTTGTAATCTTAGAAGTCAATAAGATACTCTGTGTGTGTGTGTGTGTGTGTGTGTGTGTGTATTTAAAAACACCTTTATGTAGGAAGTTGTTTTTTTACTTGTAAGTGTGTAACGTTCAGTAAGTTATTTAACTTGTACTAAATTTAGTTTTCATATCTAAAAATGTGGATGGTAGGTTCCATTTAACAGTGTTCTTGTGATTATTAGAAATATCGTATGAAAAATGGCCATTAACCGTCTACTTACTATGTCACAAAAGTCTAAACAGGTGTGAAATTTAGGGACTAAAGTTAATTTGCCCAAGGGTGTGTGGCTAGGACGTAGCAGATCTGAACCCAACATCTTGCTTCATGACACCTTTTCTCCAACGGTCACACTGTGATGACTGGTGTATATTTACATGCTAAAATGCTGTCTCTTCATTTAATTTGGACTGAAATATCTTTAAAATTTTTTTACCCATTTCCCACCTGTGTGTTACCTTGCAGAACACTGTATTCGGTGTTTTTACAATTTTTTGGTTTTGTTTTGTTTTGTTTTGTTTTTAACAGACCTGGCATATCTGCCATTTTTTTCTAGCCATTCTCTTCTCTGCTGTGACAGTGTCTGCCCTCATTGTTCCATCATTCTTGCTTGGTCCGTGGCATGGCTCCATGGCCAACGTCGGTCTGTGGAATGGCTCCATGGCCAACGACAGTCCAGGGAATGACTCCATGGCTAACGTCACTGCTGGTCATCAGCATTGGCGTCTTCCCTCTTCTTGTTGAGCTTCTTATGTTTTTATCCTCATGCGAGGGGGAAAACAGATGTCTTTTCTTGTCATGATTCTCCCATTTTTCTTACCTAAATTTGGAAAGAGTGGCCTTACCTAAACAATGCCAATTAAAAAGTGTTTCTTTCCCAATCTGTAGCGAAGCAATCTATGACTGTGTTTGAAGCACAATCTTAAAGTCCTCTAATCTTTATAGTTACATTTGTTTGTTTTTATTTCCCATCAAAGAATGGCTGTTTCTTTGACAGGAAATGAGAATTTAGTTTAGATTTTTTAAATTTATTTTTTGGCTACGAGCCATTCCTTAATCCTGATGATTTTGGAAACCAAATTCTCAAGGCCTGAAGTATTCAAACTGATTTTGCTTAGCCAGTAACTTGTGAACCCTTTTTTTTTTTTTCATTTCTAATTTTATTTAAATCCAAGCTAGTTAATACATAGTGTAATAATGGTTTTAGGAGTAGAATTTAGTGATTCATCACTTACATACAACATTAGCACTCATCCCAACAAGTGCCCTCCTTAGTGCCTATCACCCATCTAGCCCATCCCCCACCCTCCTCCCTCCATCAACCCTCAGTTCTCTGTATTCAGGAGTCTCTTATGGTTTGTCTCCATCTCTGTTTTTGTCTTATTTTTGCTTCCTTTCCCCTATATTCATCTGTTTTATTTCCTAAATTCCACATATGAGTGAAAACATATGATATTCATCTTTCTCTGACTGACTAATTTCTCTTAGAATAATATCCTCCGGTTCCATCCACGTAGTTGGAAATGGCAGGATTTCATTCTTTTTGATCATCAAGTAATATCCCATTGTATATATATACCACATCTTCTTTATCCATCCATCCATTGATGGACATTTGGGCTCTTTCCATAATTTAGCCATTGTCGATAGTGCTGCTATAAACATTGGGGTGCATGTGTCCCTGTGAATCAGCACTCCTGTATTCTTTGGGTAAATACCTAGTAGTGCTATTGCTGGATCCTGGACAGTTCTATTTATAACTTTATGAGGACCCCCCCCCCCCATGCTGTTCTCCAGGGTGCCTCCACCAGCTTGTGAACACTTTAAATGCTGCATAGCCTTACTTTCTTGTGTACAATTTTGCATCCTCTGGTTTAAAGTCTTTAATAGATCCCATTGCCCTCTGGATGAGAGGCAAGCAAATCCTTTTAAAAGGCTGAAACCTTTGGCATTTCAATTCTCCTGATAAAATCTCTAGTTCTGTAAAAAGGCAACCTCCCTGACATGTCTGGATGTTTATATTGGCTGCCCTTGCTGCCTGATGCATTGATCTTTCAGTGTCTCTCCCCCATCTCGGGTCTCCTGGGTTACTCACACCGGCTACTGAGGAGTTACTTCATCTTGGAAACTGCCTCCAAGCCCAAAAGACTTGTTAGGCACTTGACCTAGGTTCCTCCAGGGCCCCTGGTGTGCCCTCTGAGTAAGACTTTTCACTTGCCTTTATCACTGCCTCTCTCCATACGCTGGGCTACACCCCTCAGGATGAAGGTGGGTCTAATTCTCCTGTGCCTCTACTTGAACATAGACCACTGAGCCTAACCACAAGGCAGGACCGCAGTAAATCTGTATTGAGTCAAACATTCTGTCTTTAATGTGCAAATAGTTGTTGTACAAAGTCATTATATCATACTTGTGGGCTTCCTAGATGTGCTCAGAATGTATGAAAAAGAAGTTTGTGTACTAAAGTTGTGTCACATTTGATAATAGAAGCACTCTGTGTTTGCAAGATACTACTTCTTACTAACATGTAATGTACTGAAATGCTCGCATCTGGTAAGGACTTTTGAAGTTTATTTTATCGTGCATGAAATGAGGTATCTGAGAGATAAAAGAGTAGCATTTTCCTGCTAACATATTTCATATTCTAAAATAACTATTGTTTATATTTTCTAACATAATTATTACTTTATTATTTTCTGGAACAAATAATTAAAAAAAAGCTTTCAGAACACAGTGAGTGACTTTTTGATGATGTGTGAAAAGGCACTTAAAGGTAGTTATTAACCTGTGTTGGGACACAGCATCCCTCTGAAAAGCCGATAAAAGCCATAAGCTCTCTCTTCTGCTCCAGAAAAATGCTCAGATGCACATATGCTCACCTACAATTTTTTTTGCCTACAATTTAGGCCTCTTATGTTTCACTCAAGAAAAATAGGTTAAGAAACCCTAGGCTGAAATCAGCCTGAAAAGAGTGTAGACTCAGCCAGCGAAGAGGTAGGATAAGGTGTAAGGAAGGTCAGCATATTCCAGATGGTCAGGAAGCCTGGGCTTCGGAAAAGAATGCACCGTGCTTTATGAACCTCTGTGAAATACTCCCTAACTTGAACACTCCCTAACATGATGATTTGAATTGTCTGGAATCAAAACACCTGTGCTCATTCATTCATCGACACATTCAGCTGGCCGCTCTGCTGGAGGATTGGGGCTGGGTGTGGATGGATTATTATTGTAGACGAGGTGATTCCTCTGTGTTTCTCACGTTCCAGAAATAGGAAAATACCATCCTAGAAATCACATATCATTCTAGAGATAAGGAAAGTGAATCCAACTCTTTATAGAAGTTTCTGCTAATGTGGCACTGATTTTATATCCAGCAGCCATTTTTCATTTATCATAACTCTTCATTTGATGTGCAGACACATGAAGTTTTTACTGAATGGTAGAGCTGTAAAATGTAATTTAATTAGGTTACTATAATGAAAATTATTCACGTGACATATACTCCGTGCAGTAATGGTGTAAGGTGAGGGTTGAAAGCTTCCTAACAGTGCCCCAAATAGGATGAATATTTTTATGTAGAAATTTAGAGAAAAACGTGGCATCTCTTAATTTGCCTGAAATCTTTCCTGTGTGTAGGGAAGCCTCAAATTAGGATAACAGTCCTGCGGCTATAGTAGAGCTCAGGTAGGGGTGGAGGTAATTTTAATCCTTGATGCCATTCATTGAGACTCAGACTTGAGTCTGTTTCCCTAGTAACGTAGAACTGCTTCACAATAAAACACCAAGGGGAGACTTTGATCAAATCAATGTGGAAGTAATTGCGGCCTCGAGCGCACTGCAGTGAAACTGAGGAAAAGTTCTTGTGTCTCATGCGTCGGGAACCCGGAGAGAATATGCACAGTCACCTCGGAAATGAGGGGACAGCACTGTGTGCATATGGTGCTGTTGTCGGTCATTCTTGGTGATGACCCCGGACGCTCATGACGATGCACATGCAGGTGTGGTGGAAAGACTGCTCTCTGAACCACGGGCCCTCTCCCTGAGCACAAGCCGGGATGATTCTTTGATTTTGCAGCTGCCACCACTATTCACAGAACATGCTGTCGTTTAAAGGGCATCCATTTAGATGGGAAGTCGGTCCCAAATCTTCACACAAAAGAGCCACCCAGTCTCTGAATATGCTGTGTCACTTCGGTCTGTCCGTGCCCACGTCTCCTAACTTCCTCCCGGCTGCAGTGTATTATTTGAGGGTATATACACAGCTTCCTCCCAGTACACTTGTCCTCATTTCTACTCTTGATTAATGCTGAAATCGTCAAGACTTATGTTTTCATGAATATCATTTCAACTCGGGGCACATAGTTTCTCTTGATGTAGCCGTTCCCTCGGGAAACCTTTCCTGAAGACCCTTTCCATGTGCTGCATGTGCAGGATGGACCGGGGAAAAGACCAGCAGCATCCCTTTGGGTGCTCCAAACTTGCTATTTGATTTTCAAGAGAACCTATGAGCAAGGTTGCTAGAATAACTCAGGAAATAAGCTGTGCTGCCTGGGACGAGATCGTATCACATGACCGTAATGACCTATGAGCATGACCATGACTTCAGGTATCATCCACCTTCTGGGTCATTTGGGAATGGACACAACATTGGTATCTGTTGCTCTTCCGGTTTTCAAGCAGTGTTTCGTTTTTCCTAAGCCACTCTACCAGAAGTAATATTATAACTTTTTCTTTATATTGACACCTTCGACTGTCTACCTCTTTTAGCTCCTGTATTTAAGTATACACTCCTTGAGGGCAAAATCTATGCTTATTCATCTCCGTTTTCCTTCCTAGAGATTGCACAGGACCCTAGCGTATATATCGTGGAGGCACAATAAAATTTCTTGCTGTTCCATGAGTATGGGAGTATGTTCCTTCTTTGATCCTGCAGAGCCTCTGCCCTTGCTAATCCTTTGGTTGGAAACACTTGTCCCATGGATATCCACACGATGCACTCCCTCAACCCTTCGCCCGGTTGGAACATCATCTCATCAGACAGGCTCATCATAACCACCCTAGTTACCTTAGAAATGGCACAGCTGTCCACCACAGCCCACACCTGGCATTCTTCGTACCCTGATTTATCATTCTTCATCACATTTTTCACCATCTGGCATATTAATCGTCTTCCATCACCAAAAGCTCTGTGAAGGCACAAGCTTTGTTTCATTCGCTGTTTTATTCCCCATGCCTGGAACAGTGCCTAGGAGCTAGTGGGACACTCGATAAATGTTTGCTGAGTGAATGAATGGATGAATGTTGTAAATCCGTGCGTGTCATATACTGCCTAACAAAGCACGGAGATGTGATAGTTTATTATATGACACTGGCGTTACGGGGGGAGTGCAGGGAGCTGCTTCTAGAAGTGTCCCTCTGAGATGATGATACAGCTCGCAGCGGCAGAAGCATTTTTGACAACCATCGACCTGATGTGACGCATTAATTACATAACTGCAGACAAAGAAAGAGAAACGAATCCACTCATTTTTGGTATAACTCTTGAGCCTTAGGTAGGTTCCAGAATTTTCCCACACGGCCTTCCCCTTCTCTACTTAGTGAGACAGTTGCTTTGGCAATTGCAGGCTGATGCCAGGCACGTCTTGTGAAGCCAGAGTACATCACTCCTATTACTAGTTTCACCCCCTTGTGGCCCAATTACGTGCCTCCCTTTTAAGCCTCCCTGCCAGCAAAGGTATGCAAATCCCATGTGACAATTACTTAGATGCTGACAACTTTTCAATGGATACATTTACCTACATGTCCAGGTCAGGGCTGGGCTACCCTCCTTGACAACCTACCCCTAAAATCCAAGCATTCACAGTGACAAATCAGCTCTGTCCTCAAACTGTCCTCTTCTTTCAATTCCCACTGACATTAAATTAGTTTGGGCCCCCCTCACGTCTTGTGTAGACAAATGCATTAATTACCTCCTCATTGGCTTTCCTGCCTCTGGTCTGGCTCGTCTGCAGTGCATTCTCCTAACAACACAAAAATGTAAATCTATATCAGCGTCTCTGAAGATAAATCTTCAGAGCTAAGTCAAATTCTTGAGCCTGGCATGAGGCAACACGCATGAATAGACACCTGCTCATTTTCCAGCCTCCCAACTACCCCAGATCCCTTTGAGTTCCAGTCATTTTGAGTTACCTAGAAAACCCCTGAAGCAGTTACATTCTGTGTTGACCCTGGACTTTGTGCATGTTATTCCCTACCCTTTGTAAAAGTCCTGTCCCACTTTTACTAGAGTTTATTCCCATTTCTGATTTCACATTGAAGACTGCCTTATCCAGAGATTTCCTAACCCCCTGAGACTGAATTAGGGATCTTTTACCCTGCACATTTTTCATAGTGTGCTCATCCCTAAGCGCTAAGGGCTGAGAACACGCAGTGCTGAAATGCTTTTCTTTTAAAAATAAATTTTTTAGGGATGCCTGGGTGGCTCAGTCAGTTAAGTGTCTGGCTTTGGCTCAGATCATGGTCTCACAATTCGTGAGTTCGAGCCCCACGTCGGGCTCTGTGCCACAGCTCAGAGCCTGGAGCCTGCTTTGGATTCCATGTCTCCTCCTCTCTCTGCCCCTTTCTCGCTCTCTCTCTCAAAAATAAATAAACACCAAAAAAAATTAAAAGTAAATTTTTAATGTTTTATTTATTTTTGAAAGAGATGGAGAGAGAGCAGGTGAGGGGCAGAGACAGGGAGACACAGAATCTGAAGGAGGCTCCAGGCTCCGAGCTGTCAGCACAGAGCCCAGCGCGGGATTTGAACACACAAACCATGAGATCGTGACCTGAGCTGAAGTTGGATACTTAACTGACTCAGCCACCCAGATGCCCCTGAAATGCTTTTCTTACTTTCCTCTTTACCCACTGGACTGCAGATATACCTTCTGAGCTTGACACAGTGCTAGGCACACAGTAAATGTTCAGCATTATGTGTTCAATGAGTTAGTTCTTAATCACAATGAAAGGGTGTTTATATGCATGGAGATAGTGCGGGATAAGTGTCCATATTTTATCTGCTTAGAAGTCACTTTTGGAAGTTCACAGATCCTTCAAGACAATTAGAGGCTTTACAATATGTACCTGTGTGATTTTAAAGTAAAGCGTTGATCTCAAGGCAGTATGTATCCATTCCATGTCCATCAAGAATTCCATTCCATTATTAAAGACAGTGTGTGTGTTCGTATGAATAGGAAATGAAGTTTATTTAAGGTATTGGCTGGTACTTCCAGCAGGTGTGAGCAAACAATTTTTAACCTCCTTGAATGCAATTAAATAGTGTGGGGAAATCATTGATTAAGATTGCACCTTCTCTTAGCCTCTTCCCCCTGAAAAGTGTTAATTGTTGGATGTGTGACAGCACCTGAAAATGAACAAATTAATAAGCATACTACACATTCTGACCTGATACTATGGAACTTAAAGATGACTTCCCCTAAAATTGGGGTATGACTTAAAACTATAAACTCTTGGGGCACCTGGTGGCTCAGTTGGTTAAGTACCTGACTTTGGCTCAGGTCATGATCTCATGGTTCATGAGAGCAAGCCCCACGTCAGGCTTTCTGCTGTCAGCCCAGAGCCTTCTTGAGATTCTCTCTCTCCTTCTCTCTCTGCCCCTCCCCACTTGTATGTGTGCGTGCTCTTTCTCTCTCTGTCCATAAAATAAATAAATAAATAAATAAATACACACATAAACAAAATTTAAAAAACTACACATTTTCTTATTTATATTTTTGCTGAAAAGTAAATATTTGAGCACAGATATATATTAATTTTTACATAGCCACTTAACATTCTTATGTGAATACTCTTTCTACTCATTGGAGAAAAGTTAACTTATCATTACACCTTTAAAGATAAACTACAAGTTCCAATTAATTAAATAGAAAATAAATGGAAAATAGAATTGAATATCCAAATACTGAGATGAATCTGGAGCACTCCAAGAAAATACAAAGATAAATGGATAAATATAATTGTAAGATAATTTTATTTTACTTATTTTTTAGAATATGTTTTTAATGTTTATTTATGTTTGAGAGAGACAGAGAGAGAGACAGTGCTTGAGTGAGGAAGGGGCAGAGAGAGAGGGAGACACAGAATCTGAAGCAGGCTCCAGGCTCCGAGCTGTCAGCACAGAGCCCCACATGGGGCTCGAATCCATGAGCCGGGAGATCATGACCTGAGCCAAAGTCACTCAACCGACTGAGTCCCCCAGGAGCCCCAGATAATTTTAAATGCATGTGTATATATACTTACAAAACCAAACGAAAATAATAGTGATCATAAAGATAATAGGAAAAGCAAAGAATGAGGAAAATGTAAAACTAATGGCTGGTGGAAAGGGAATGGAAAAAAACTCATACATAAAATAGTTTTTAGGTATTAACAAATCGCAGTACTAAGAATACATAACACATATAGTGTTTTCTAACAGTGAGAGATAATTGACATACAGCCTTGTGTATTGTAGGGTGTGACCCATGTTGGTTTGATACACTCCTATATTGCAGTATTATTTCCACCATAGCACTCACTACGACCTCTGTCATGTCTCATCATTACCATTTCCTTTTTATGATGGGAACAACTACTTAAAGTCTCTTAGCAGCTTTGAAATGTACAATAATAAATTGTTTATAATCCCCATTCTCTGCCTTGTGTCTCTAGGAATTACGTATCTACTGGTTGCAAGTTTATATCCTTAAACAACACTCCCCCAATTTTTCCACCCTCAACTCCCTTGTAACCACCATTCTATTTTCTGTTTTTATGAGTTTGTATGTTTGTTTACTTGTTTAGATTGCATATATATATGTGATATCATACAGTATTTGTCTTTCTCTGACTAGTCTCGTTCAGCATAATCCTTTTTAAGTCTGTCCATGATGTTGCAATGGTAGAATTTCTTTCTTCTTCATGACTGAATATTATTTCACTATATGTATATACCACATCTTCTTTATCCATTTATCTGTTGATGGATACTTTGGTTGTTTCCATATCTTAGATATTATGAATAATGCTGCAAAACTATGGGAGTGTACACATCTCTTCTTTGTCCTGTTTTCATTTCCTTTCCATATATAGGCATACCTCGGAGGTATTGTGGGTTCATTTCCAGACCACCACGATAAAGCAAGTCAAATAAATATTTTGGTTTCCCAATACATATAAAAGTTATGTTTATGCTATACTGTAGTCTATTGAGTGTGCAATAGCATTATGTCTAAAAAACAATGTGTATATCTTAATTTTAAAAGACTTTTATTCCTAAAAATTGCTAACCACCATCTTAGCTTTCCGTGAGTGAGAATCTTTTTGCTGGTGGAGGGTCTTGCCTGATGTTGAGGACTGCTGACCCTTCAGGGTGGTGCTGCTGAAGGCTGAGGTGGCCGTGGAAATTTCTTGAAATAAGACAGCAGTGAAGCTTGCCCCATTGATTGGCGGTTCCTTTTATGAACATTTCTCTATAGAATGCAAGTCTGTTTGATATATTTTACCCACAGCAGAACTTCTTTCAGAATTAATCTCTCTTCTCAACTTCTGCTGCTGTTTCATCAACTTAGTTAATGTCATATTCTAAATCATTGGTTGTCATCTCAACAGTCTTCACAGCATCCTCACCAGTAGATTCCATCTCAGGAAGCCACTTGCTTTGCTTGTCCATAAGAAGCAATGCCTTGTCTGCTGACGTTTTATCACGAGATTGAAGCAATTCAGTCACATCTTGAGGCCCCACTTCTCATTCTCCTTTTCTTGCTGTTCCCACCACATCTGCAGTAACTTCCTCCACGTAAGTCTTGAATCCCTCCAAGTCGTCCATGAGGGTTGGAATCCACTTCTTCCAAACTCATGTTAATGTTGACATTTTGACCATGAAACATGAATGTTTTTATTGACATCAAGACAAGTGAATCCTTTCCAGGACGTTTTCTATTTACATTGCCCAGACACATCAGAGGAATCACTGTCTATGGCAACTATAGCCTTACAAAATGTATTTCTTAAACAACAGAACTTGAAAGTTGAAATTACTTCTCGACCCATGGGCTGCAGAATGGGTGTTGTGTTAGCATGTATGAAAACCACATTGATGTCATTGGACATCTCCATCAAAGCTCTTGGGTGACCAGGTGCATTGTCAATCAGCAATAACATTTTGAAAGGGGTCTTTTCTGAGTACTGGGTCCTAATAATGGGCTTAAAATATTCAGTAAATGATGTTGTAAACAAATGTGCTGTCATCCATGCTTTGTGGCTCCATTTATAGGAGAGAGGCACAGTAGACTGAGCATTATCCTGGAGGGGACTATGATTTTCAGAGTGGAACATGACCATAGGCTTCAACACTGAGTCACCAGCTGCATTAACCCTTAACAAGAGAGTCAGCCTGTCCTGTGAAGCTCTGAGGCCAGGCATTGACTTCTCTCTAGCTAGGAGAGTTCTAGAAGGCATCTTCTCCTTAGAGAAGGCTGTTCCATCTACATCAAAACTCTTTTGTCTAGCGTAGTCCCCTTCATTAGTTCCCTTAGCTGGGCCTTTTGAATAACAACTCACCGTAGGCTGAGCAGCATTTGCTGCTTCACCTGCATTTTTATGTTGTAAAGATGGCTTCTTTCCTTAAACCTCACGAACCAGCCTCTGCTCCCTTCACACTTTTCTTCTGCAGCTTCTTCTCTCTCGGTCCTCACGTAACTGAAGAGAGTTAAGGCCTTGCTCTGGATTAGGCTTTGGCTGAAGGGAATGTTGTGGCTGGTTCTTCTTCTATCCAGACCACTAGAACTTTCTCCATATCAGTAAGAAGGCTGATTTTTTTTAATCATTTCTGTGTTCATTGAAGTAGCACTTTTCATTTTCTTCAAGAACTTTCTCTTGTTCTTCACAACCTGGCTAACTAACTGTGTGGCACTAGAGGCCTAGCTTTTGGCCCATCTTGGCTTTCTGTATGCCCCCCTCCCTGAGCATAATCGTCTCTATCTTCTGATTGAACGTGAGAAATGTGATTCTTCCTTGCACTTGAACACTTAGATGCCACTGTAGGGTTAACTGGCCTAATTTCAATATTGCTATGTCTCAGGAATAGGGAGGCCTGAGGAGAGAGAGAGAGAAATGAGGGAATGGGTACAGCAATCAACACGAGCGTCAAGGAGCGAGGACCAACGTTAAAGGGGTTTCCATGTTTTTTTTCTAGGAGTTTTACAGTATCAGATCTTATGTTTATATCTCTAACCCATTTTGAGAAAATTTTTCAGTGTGGTATAATATCAGGGTTCAATTTAAAGCTTTTCCATGTGGTTATGAGTTTTCCCAGCACCATTTGTTATAGAGATTATCCTCTCCCCATTGAGTGTTCCTGCCTTCCTTGTCAAATACTAGTTGACAATAGATGTAGGAGTTTATTTCTGGGCTCTCGATTCTGTTCCATTGGCCTATGGTATGAAATCGACAAGTGTGATGCCTCCAGCTTTGTTATTGCTCATGATTGTTTTGGCTCTTGGGGTCTTTTGTGGATTCATACAAATTTTAGGAGAGTTTTCTTTCTTTTCCTATGGAAAATCCCATTGGACTTTTGATACAAATTGCATGGAACCTATAGATGTCTTTGAGTCCTATGTGCCTTTTAACATTATTTTTTCTGATCCACATCACAGGGTATTTTTCCATTTATTTGTGTCTTCTTCAAGTCATGTTGTTTTCATTATACACCTCTTTCCTGACATTGGTTAAATTTATTCCTAAATATTTTATTGTTTTTGAGGCTGTTGTGAATGTCATAGTTTCTTAATTTCTTTTTCAGATGTTTTGTTATTATTGTATAATTGTTAGTGCTCCTGATTTCTGTATGTTTATTTCATACATGATACTGATTCATTTATATTGATTGTTTAATAGGAATTGTTTTGTAGGTTATAATCTCTTAATATATGGCTGCTTTTAGGATTCTCTCTGTATCTTTGGTTATTGGCAGTTTCGTTATCATGTGTCTTAGGGAAGGTTGTTTGCGTTGAGATAATAAGGTGATCTATTAGCTTTACGAAGTTGGATGCCCGATTCTGTCCCAAAGCTTGGGAGGTCGTGAGATATTATTTCTTTAAATAAATGTTCAGCCTCCTTTACCCTCTCTTGTTCTGGATCCCTGATTACCCTAATATTTGTTCTTTTTTTTAAATTTTTTTTTCAATGTTTATTTTTGAGAGAGAGAGCGCGTGCAGAGGAGGGGCAGAGAGAGAGGGAGACACAGAATCTGAAGCAGCCTCCAGGCTCTGAGCTGTCAGCACAGAGCCTGATGTGGGGCTCGAACTCACAAACCTGAGTTTGAGAGATCATGACCTGAGCCAAAGTCAGACGCCTAACCGACTGAGCCACCCAGGCGCCCCAATATTTGTTCTTTTGATGAAATCCCATAGATCACATAGATACTCTTTTCTACATTATTCTTTGTTCTCCTCTAAATGATTTATTTACAAACTCCTACCCTCCGAGTTGCCTCTTCTGTCTTCCAGTTGTTATGCTCACTGCAGATGCATTTTTAATTTCATTCATTGCATTCTTCAGCTCCAGAATTTCTGCATTTTTTTTTTTTTGCGATTTTGTTGAATTGCCTTTCTGAGTTTCCTTGTAGCTCACTGAGTTTTTCAAAAACAACTATTCTGAATTCTTTTTTTTAAATTTTTAATGTTTATTTTTGAGAGAGAGAGAGACAGAGACAGAGACAGAGACAGAGTGTGAGTAGGAGAGGGGCAGAGAGAGAGGGAGACACAGAATCTGAAGCAGGCTCCAGGCTCTGAGCTGTCAGCACAGAGCTCAATGTGGGGCTTGAACCCACGAGCCGTGAGATCATGACCTGAGCCAAAGTTGGGTGCTCTACCTACTCAGACACCCAGGCACCCCAGCTATTTTGAATTCTTTATCAGCTAGTTCATAAAATGTCATTACGTTGAGCTCAGTTATTGAAGAATTATTATTATCTTTTGATGATAACATGCCTTCTTGGTTTTTCATGTTTCTTGTATTTTTAACACTGCTGCCTTTGCATCTGAAGTAGCAAAATTCTCTCCTAGTTGCCTCTAGGTAGGGAGGGGTATTCTGTTCAATGGTGCTGTTATTACCTGGGGTTTTCAGTCTTTGTAAGGGTAATTCCACTCTTCTTGCTCCCTCTTGTGGCACAGTTCTTTTTTTTTTTTTTTTTTTTTTTAGTTTATTTATTGATTTTGAGAGACAGACAATGAGTAGGGAAGGGGCAAAGAGAGAGGGAGAGAGAGAATCCCAAACAGGCTTCACACTGTCAGTGCAGAGCCCAACATGGGGCTCGAAATCATGAACCGTGAGATCATGACCCAAGCCAAACTCACGAGTCAGAGGCTTAACTGACTGAACCACCCTGGCGCCCCTGGCAGAATTCTAAATTAGTTTTTATGTCTTTTATGTCTTTTTATGTATTCTCCCACCTAGCTACTAGAAAGCTCTCCGTAATTTTCCAGAAGGTGGCACTGTAGCTCAAATTTGTGATTTCTCTGTTGCCCACAGACCCTGGCCTGCTTTGGGCCTCTCAGCTGCTGTACTTAGGGGTGCACCCAAAGAGCCTACTCAGTGTGTGATTAACACTTGGGGCATTGAGGGTGCCTGCAGACCAGGTAGAGAGACCCTCAGGTGAGGGACATCCAGGGGCTCATGGGAGGGCTTACGCCTGAAGTCCTGAAGAAGCAGGAACTGCATCCCCTCCATGCTCATTCATACTCTTACCTGCCTCTTTGCAGATCTCCTCCCTTCCCCCAGTCACAGAGGTCCTGTCTCAGTTTTCCGGGTGCTGCTGGAGAGAATGGGCAGTCACTCACCACTCTCCTTTTCTTCCCTAGAAGGGGTCACCATCACCTGATAGTACAGTTCCATGCATTGTTGCTGTGTGTGTGGGGGGGGGGGGGTGGGGTGGGGTGGTTCTTCTTACTATTTCCACAGCATCCACACTCACATATACGTGTTTTCTTCCAAATGCATGAGAAGCCAGACTTCTGGGATTCCTCTCTCAACCGTGGCCGCCCATGTCTTCACTCTCCAGGTTTCTTTCCTGACCTTGACTGGAGGGGCTGGGGCAGGTGCTCTGCTCTTCAAGCTCTATAGCCTGAGCGGGGAGGGGGCAAAGGCCCCATAGAAAGAAAAGTGGCCAGTGTGGTTAAAGCCCACAAAGTGGCCGTCTGTGAGGGCCAGAAGATGGGGGACTGGGTGGGCCTAATTAGGAATTCGGTCTTCATCTTAATAAATGCAGAAGCTTTTCAAAATCTTTGAAAGAAAATGAACAAATTTACATTTTTTAGAGATAACTCTGGATCCAATGTAGAGAGAGCCTTGGAGGAAGACATGGGTATTTGCTGAGTTTATCAAGCAGCCTAAGAAGGATGTGGATAAGTGGGGGGAAAAAACCCTATAACAACTCCAACAAAGAAGATGAAGTATTTAAGTGATAAGAAACTTCATGAAGAAAATTTTAAAACAAAACAGAAAGACACAGAAGAGGACTTGAACAGGTGGACAGACATCTCCTTTTCTTGTGTTAGATTATGCAATGTTATAAAAATTTCAGTTCTTCCTAAATTAATTTATAAACGTAACTCAGTCCTTATCAAAACACGAGCAGTTGGGGTGTGTGTGTGTGTGTGTGTGTGTGTGTGTGTGGTATAAGACAAACTGATAATCAAGTTCATATGGAAAAACATTTAAGAAGAAGCAGGAAAACACTGAAAAAGAAAATCTATGAGAAGCTATGAGCCCCTCCCCTTCCCCTGGATATAAAGGTATAAAGGTGTACTTCAAAGTACCCATAATTAAATTAGTGTGGCACTGACACATAAGCAGACAGTGAGGCCAGGGGAACAGAGTAGAAAACCCAGAAATAGATCTAAGTATGTAAGGAACATATTCTATGATACAGCTACTCTCTTTGGGTTATTACTGGGACACAGATGGACTTTTTTTTTTAATGTTTACTTATTTTTGAGAGAGAGAGAGAAAGAGAGAGAGAGAGAGAGAGAATGAGCAGGGGAGGGGCAGAGAAAGAGGGAGACACAGATCTCAAAGCAGGCTCCACGCTATGCACTGTTAGCACAGAGTCTGATGCAGCACTTGAACTCAAGAACTGCAAGATCATGACCTGAGCTCAAGTCGGAGGCTTAACCAGCTGAGCCAACCACGCACCCCAGATGGACTTTTTAACTAATGGTTGTAGAACATCTGAGTAACCATTTGGAAAAAAAATTTTTGATACAGTTCTTGTAAGATATACCAGAGTAAACTCCAGAGGTCAAGAATTTAAACATAAAAAATGAAAACATATAAGAACTAGAAGAACACAGGGATGAATGTCTTCACAATATCATAGATAATTGATAAACTAGAAGAAAATATTTGTAGCATGTAACACAAAGAGCTAATAATCTCAATATATTAAGAACTCTTAAAATAAAAGAAACTGAAAACCAATGGAAAGTATGAAATAGACATCAGCACAAACTCACACATATTAAAAAGATAAAAATGGCCCTTAAGTATACATATCTTTTCAAGTTCAAACATACTTAGAAAAATACAAATTAAAATAATGTCATTTCTCAGTGATCAGATGGGTAAAAATTAAAAAGTATGACAACATATCCTCTTGGTGAGGCTGTGGCTAAACAGGGAGTGTCCTATATTATTAGTGAGAATGCAAACAGGCACAGTCCTTCTGGTGGAAGTTTAATAACAGAACTTTATATGTGTGTATGGTTTGATCAAGCAATCCCACTACTAGGAATCTGTTCTGAAAGGTACTCCTTGAATACTATATTTACACAAGGTTCTTCCCTGCAGGGTTATTTGATTTGTTTCATATCAGAAGCAATTAAATTGCCCATACACAGGATAGTGTTCGATTAAAGTATGATGCATCCGCACAGTAGAGTACCAAGAAACTGAAAAAGAATGAAGACCTGAGTGAAATAATATGGGGACATTTCCAAGACTTATTGTTAACATTCAAAACAAAAATATGCATGGTGCATGCAGATTGCCAGGCCTGGGCCACCAGGAAAGGGATGGAAGCCACTGGGTGACACAGACGGTGACATAGCTCAGAGAGGGGGCACGGATTGATTGCTCTGTGTGCTGAGCACTGCCTCCCTTGCCTCTTCAGGTGCACGCCCACAGCCTCACCAGGTGAGGCCACTGTGCAGGCAATGGTTCCTCATCTCACTCAGGCTTATGCCAAAGATGTAAAATTTGGTGCAGCTATCTGAGCCTTAATGCTTTGAGCTGATGCTGGAGTGATGATTAGTGAGTGAGTTTGTTTGAGCTGATGCTGGAGTGATTATTAGTGAGTGAGTAGTCCCAGAGTATCAGTCTCAATTGACTTAAAGGATAAAGATAACAATGTGTGGACTTGACTTGTTCAAGATGTTGCCACTAACACAAAGGAAAAGACCAGAGATCCCCCACCACTGCTACCACATCAGTATCCTCTCTTGCCAAGGAAGGCTTGGAGGTTTGCCAAGGTGCTAATCTAGTGGAAATTAGGAAAGGTGTGGTGTTAGCTGTAGATGCTGTGATTGATGAATTTAAGAAGCAGTTCAAACCTGTGTTGAGCCCCAGAGAAATCACTTAGGTTACTATTATTTCTGCAAACCAAGAAATGAGCAATATCATTTCTTATACAGTGAAAAAGATTGAAAGGAAGGATGTAAAGACACCAAAAGATGGGAAACACTGAATAATGAATTATAAATTACTGGATTGCAGTTTGATTATGTTTCTTCATACTTAGTATACATCAGAAGCTCAGAAATGTGAATGCCTGTGTTCTATTGGGTGAAAAGAAAATGTCTGGTGTCTACTCCATTATATCTGCAGCTGAAATTGTCAATGCTTATTGTAAGCCCTTCATAATAATTACTGAAGATGTTAATGGAGAAGCTCTAAATACACCCATTTTGAATAGTCTAAAACTTGGTTTTCAGATTATAGCAGTCTGGTGATAATGGAAAAACCTACTTAGACACATGGCTATTGATGCTGGTGGTTCAGTGTTCAGAGAAGAAAGGTTGACCCTAAATCTTGATGATGCTCAGTCACACACTTAGGAAAAGTTGGATAGAGATGTCGTTGTGACCAAAAATTAGCCAGTGTGCTCGAAGGGAAAAGATAACAGACTCAAATTGAAAAATCTATTCAAGAAATCATTGAGCAGTTACATATCATAACTGGTAATTATGAAAAGGAAAAATTGAATGAATATCTTGAAAAACTTCCAGATCGAGTAGCTCTGCTGCAGGTTGGTGGGACAAGTGATGTGGAAGTGAATGAAAAGAAAGACCTGCATATGCCCTCAATACTACATGTAAGCTGTTGAAGAAGGCGTTGTTCTGGGAGGGGGTTGTGTTATTCTTCAGTGCATTCCAGCCTGAGACTTGCTAATTCCAGCTAATGAAGATATTTTCAATGATATAGAAATTACTAAAAGAACACTCAAAATTCTTGCAAACAGGGTGTATGGGTGGCTCAGTCAGTTAAGTGTCCAACTCTTGATTTCAGCTCAGGTCATGATGTCATGGTTCGTGGGATACAGCCATGCATCGGGCTCTGCTTTGACAGCATGGAGCCTGCTTGGGATTCTGTCTCTCTGTCTCTCTCTGTATCTCTCTGTCTCTCTGTCTCTCTCAAAATAAATAAAGAAATAAACGTTTAAAAATATGCTTACAAAGGTCATTACTAAGAAAGTAGCTGTTGTAGGATCATTGATAGTTGAGATAATTATGCTAAGTTTCTCAAAAGTTGGTTCTGATACTCTGCTTGGAGATTTTGTGAATGTGATGGAGAAATGAATCATTGATCCAACCAAGTTAATAAGAACTGTTTTATCGGGTGCTGAAGAGAAGGACCATGGAACAGGTGGAATGGTCAGGGAGGATATGTTCTACTTTCTAGAATAGTGCTTCACCATTACTAATAAACTATGACAGGGTGCTTGAGGCAATGTTTCTCACCAGTAATTTTAGAGAAGTCAGTTAAAGAAGTTGAAAAGGCTGGCTAATGTTAAGAAATTCAATATACCCATAGTTACTAGCTTCATTTAACAATATAGAATGCTCTATCACTGACATTGTCCATGCCTACAGATAATTTATTTTGTATTGTTAAATACAAGGCTATTTGTATATTCACCAAAAAAAAAAAAAAAATGAACAAACAAGAAATACACTGTGAAGGTGTCTATAATGTGCTATTCTTTATGTAATGAAAAAGGAAGAATGAGAAAATACACATTTATCCACTAATGTCTTCAAAAGAAATATAGAAAAATAAACCAGAAACTAATGAGATCGGTTGCCAACATAAGTTGGGTAGGAGTGGCAGTTCAAGAATGTGAACAGAATGAAACTTCTCTTAGTTTTCTGTATAGCACTGTCTTTTAGGACATACCCCAAAACATAAGTAAATAAAACCGACCAGGATGTAGGGGAACCCAAAATAGAATACAAAAAAATAACAAATTTACCTAACGGTGTTATAAATGAATGGCATAACTATATCGAAGGGGGTAGAGAAGACACTAATTAAGTGATGTGAGGGACAATATTTTGATTGCATACCATATGCAAATATATCCCCCACCACATACACTATATTGTATAAATTTGTTTTTAACAAACATATTGACTAGAGATTCTGAAATACTATGTGCATACTAAGATTTAGCAGATAGATAAATATATTGTAGGTAATAAGAGTCGGGTTACAAATAAGAAAAGGGGAAATGCTAGAAAGAGCCCTAAAATTGGAGGTGTAAGTATGAACCCATGGCTTCAATATATATACAGAACCTTAGGTATAGAAATAATGATAATATGTATGTGTGTGTTGAGTGTCCATACATGTGTTTCCTAGCTCTGTCTACTGAGAGGATCTGGAAGCAAGAACATTCCAGGGGCAATGAAGACACCTGGCATCCAGATCTTAATTCCTGAATAGCATTCTACAATTAAAGGACAATGACTTTTAGAAACATGGGTGATTACAGGGGCACCTGGGTGGCTCAGTCGGTTAAGCGTCTGACTTCAGCTAAGGTCATGATCTCGTGATTCGTGAGTTCAAGCCCCGCATCAGGCTCTGTGCTGACAGCTCAGAGTCTGGAGCCTGCTTTGGATTCTGTGTAACCCTCTCTCTCCGCCCCTCCCCCACTCATGCTCGGTCTCTCTCTGTCTCTCAAAAAATAAATAAACATTAAAAAAAAGAAAAATGGATGGTTACAGGGCTAAAACAGAGAAAATATAGGATGAGGCAAGATCATCTTGTATCAGAAAGCAAGGAAATGTTTATAAAATGATTGGGTAAAGCATGAGGCAAAGGATTCAGTAGCCAACTTACAGAAGCTACCAATGGCCAAAATCTGGGACAATGTGAACAAAACAACAAAGAACAAGTAATGGTCATAAGGTTAGACAACCAAAGAGTAAGTAAATATCCATGAGTCCCAAATGATGTCACCAGTAAAGAATTGAATAAATAAGTAAATAGGGGAGAAGAGACAGCCCTTGTCTACAATATAGTTGCAATGAATAATGTAGAAGAAAGGATGCAAACAGAAAATCACGGGTAAGCAAACAATACGGTAATTGTTGCAGGAAAGAATTATTGATGGATGCTAAAACTAATAGGTGAAGCTATGATAAGAAACAGGATATCTGAGTTGTCTCTAAGTATTTCTCCACAAAATACTTCTTAATAATTGAGGGGGGAAATGTAACTTGCCCCTGGAGAAATCTGACGGACACCATCTTGTCCCAGTGACTGAAGTTGACATCACCAGTTATTAAGACCTGCCAGCATCATGTCCTCTACCCTGTGGAAGGCACAAGGGTACAGCATTTCTTCTGTGGTATTTCTGCCACATGTGACAACATCAGACCCTGAAATTAGGAAGCATTGTCAAAGACACAGTGAGGGACAGAAAAGGACAGCTGTTGAGGATGCTTTGGGTTACGATACCAACAGTGGAGGTAGAGGTGAAAGAAATGAACTGTAAGAAAAATAGCAAGTCAACAAAACTTGATAAAACAGTATTTAAGGTGGTGTATTCTAAAAAAATTTTTTTAATGTTTTATTTATTTTTGAAACAGAGAGAGACAGAGCATGAACGGGGGAGGGTCAGAGAGAGGGAGACACAGAATCTGAAGCAGGCTTCAGGCTCTGAGCTGTCAGCACAGAGCCCGATGCGGGACTCAAACTCACAGACCATGAGATCATGACCTGAGCCTAGGACGCTTAACCAACTGAGCCACCCAAGCGCCCCTAGGTGGTGTATTCTAGAGAGTGAAGGAGATTTAAAGAAAGTCACCCATGGTAATGACCTACAATCCTATTTAGGCATGTGCTTTGTAACTCTGTGGGATTTTTAACAAAGTTCCCAGAGATATGAATTGTAAATGACATCTTTTTGACTAATTAGGCCTTTTTATTTGGTATGTTAAGTTGCTTGGGAAGCACTGTCAAGCAAATAATGATAAGCTTTAGGTTATGTTGTTTGGGTAGATGCTGTAGCTTTTCTAGAAATCCTATGAAATTCCTCAAGTTTTAATATGTTCTGGTGTGGAGTCATCACTTGACATTCTAATTATTACAGTGTTATGTGTCACAGAAAAAGAGATAAAAGAAAGACATCCCAATTTGTGGGCTGCACGACAGGTGGATAATCTTGCCATTTATTAACCAGAGCAGGAGACCAAGTTTTAGTGAGAATCATCCTCTGACTTGGAAAGACTGTTGATTTATTAATACTTCCCTCTAAAACATATAGCACATCTTTACCGATGATGTATTTTATTTATTTTATTTTGTACTTTATCTTATCTTATCTTATCTTATTTTATTTTATTTTATTTTATTTTATTGTTTATCAGATGTATCCACGGGGAAGCTAGTTTTTGACTGACAAATTTCACACTGGCAGGCCAGCTCACCTTGGAATACTTACCTTCATGAGATGTGGGACCAATAGATAAGCAGTCCTGTTCTCCCTGGTTTACTCTTGGTAGTAAATTCTTGCTCTTTGTAGCTTTAGGGATCTGTAGGAGGCAGTGCTGGCCTTGGTTATGTCATAGACAAGACCTGTAAAATGAGTTGTGGCTCAGAGTACTAATATCAGAAAAATCTCTGACCCCTGAGCCCACTACGTCAAAAAGTTTTCTATTTGAAACTGGCAAAAGGAATGTGTAACAATATAAAAATACTCCAAAGGAAACATTTTGAAATTTTGAAAAAAGTCATGAATGATTAAACTGTATAAATCAGGAAATATTTTATGGCTTTACAAGAAAGCTTTTCTAATCACGCTTTTTAAGGCTTTTATTTTCTATAATAATAAAAGCATAGTCATGGCAAAGATACACCATTGTAGTAGATAAAGAAGAAATAGAGTTTTATTCCAGTTAGGATGCTTTTGCTGAAGTCTGATTCTTTAATATTTGGGTCCGGGAAATAACGGGCAAAATTATGAAGAGGTCCATTTACATCTTATTTCGCAAAGTTTACACTTAATTATAATGTCATTTTGGGAGATAATTAAAACCAAATTCATCACGTCAGCTAATCTAAAGTTAGCTTACTTTTTATTCCGTGCACATAGGAAATATTTACAGGTACCTCTCATGCATTACTACGCTGCAGTATCTGGAGAGGGAGAATAGGTGTTGGACCCATTAGACATGGGTTCAAATTCCAGGGCGACTAGTTAGTCAAAAACAAATCTGCAGACCTTGAATATGGGTACAAATATAAGCCTCTTTTTTCTAGGAAAAAAAAAATGGAGTAGAAGACTCACCTCATAGGATTCTTAGAGAATTCTTTGAAATTCTTACAATGCTGACTATTGTAAACTGTATACTCTGTATGTGGATTTTTCTTTTACAGCAAATGAGTGGATTAAGTTTAGCTGATAGTGAACACATATGTAGGTTATATTTTCATTTTTCTTTGTTATCATATTTAGGAAAGCAAAAACTAAGTAATCAGTACTGAGATCTCATAATTATTTGTCATAAAACATCTTTTTCTTGGCCACATTGTGAAATAAACATCAAATAATCTATTTATTTGAAGATCATAAATCCCAATATATGGAACCATTGCTGAAGCACACAGAATCATCCCCACAACATACAAAATATATCTCATATGTGTAACTCAAATGTGTTCACTTTGGTTCAAAGCTGCGTTCAAAGATAAAATTATAAAGAGACGAAAAAATTGTTCCTTTTGTGTGATACAGCATATGCATGTTTTAGTTTGCCCAAACTTTTGCTCATGTTATAGAACTTAATTTATATGGAGTTTATCTATATACACCATTTGGGAAATAATCTGAAAATGAACAAAATAACAGCCATTCTTTGGAAACAAAATACTCTTCTTTCACTATTACATGGAAGGTGATATAGGGAAGGGAAGAGAGGTTGTTTCAGAGAAGTAAACCTTGGTTAGCATGTTCCTTGGCTTAGACGTAAGAAGGCAATCTTGTTGCTACATTTCTAACATGTGGCACCTGTCCTTAGGGTTTGGAACCAGACCGGACCAGGTGGGTCTTGAGGGCTCCCTGCCCTCTTGGTGAGGCAGTTTACCACAGCCTGGGATATTGGGCAAACTATGAAAACCTCTGTAAGTGGCTGTTTTACCATCTGAAAATGGGCATACAACAATACTTACTTTGCAAAGTTGTGAAAATTAAATGTAAACTATTGTGAAAATAACTGGCAAGAAATAAAAGTAAGGGCGTCTTTTCCTTTATCACAGCGTTTTTTAATTTAGTATATTTATTACTGTTTAATTTTTATTGGAGTATAGTTGACCTGCAGTGTTACATTAGTCCCAGGCGTACAACATAGTGATTCAACTTCTGTGTACATTATGTCGTACTCTGAAGTGTAGCTACTACCCGTCACAGCATTTTTTTGAGAAGATTCAATTTTTAAATACATAAATTTTAGGGGTTATATATCATTGCACTGATGTAAATAGTCGTTTTTATGAGTAATTACAAAAATGGGTTCACTTGACTCTCATTTTTCAAGAAAGCCAATCTCACCAAATGAATACATATTTTGGTATATGTATCTCCATGGCCAACATCTTGACATTGGAGAGGAGGGTGGATTTTTCCCTCCATGATAAAGAACTGGAATATCTAATTCATGTTAAACTGTCAAAAGCAGATTGTCTAGATACAGAAAAAAAAACCTTCAGATAGTGAAGACAAACACAAGCAAAGTATAAAGATCTATAGCTATATTCTTTTTTTTTTTAATGTTTATTTATTTTTGAGACAGAGAGAGACAGAGCATGAACGGGGGAGGGTCAGAGAGAGAGGGAGACACAGAATCTGAAACAGGCTCCAGGCTCTGAGCTGTTAGCACAGAGCCCGACGCGGGGCTTGAACTCACAGACCGCGAGATCATGACCTGAGCCGAAGTCGGCCGCTCAACCGACTGAGCCACCCAGGCGCCCCTATAGCTACATTCTTATCCATGCTTTGTCAGCCTTTTTGTTTACTAACATTTTAATCGTATTTGGGATGAGAAAATATGACAGCAATGGAAAAGGGATAAATGATGCAAAACTTCCCACCACCTGCTTTAAAATTACAATGTCAATTCATGTTTACTTCCCAATAAAAAAAATTTACCAACACAAATAGCCAGTTCTATTTGTTGAGCATAATTTTTTAAAAATCACATCATTTGGTCCCTTTACCACATATAGTGTTTCTTTTTTCTTTTTAAGTTTATTTGTTTTCTGAGAGAGAGCATGTAAGTGGGGCAGGGGTAGAGAGAGAGGGGGACAGAGGATCTGAAGCAGGCTCCATGCTGACAGCAGAGAGCCCACTATGGGGCTGGAACTCATGAAGTGTGAGATCATGACCTGAGCCAGAGGCTGACGCTTAACTGACTGATCCACCCAGGCACCCCAAGTGAATCTTTTTAAT
Source organism: Panthera pardus (assembly GCF_024362965.1). Taxonomy (NCBI): domain Eukaryota; kingdom Metazoa; phylum Chordata; class Mammalia; order Carnivora; family Felidae; genus Panthera; species Panthera pardus. The sequence goes on along the minus strand of NW_026526677.1, from coordinate 111,243,218 downwards.
ATAGATTTGTTCTTTCCTTTTATTTTTAGGGGTTTATGATTCTTTCTTTTTTTGTTGAAGTATATCTGATGTACATGTTATATTAGTTTCAGATTATAACATAATGATTCAGCATTTTATACATTACAAAATGCTCTCCACAATGTCTAGTTATCATCTGTCACCATGCAAAGTTATTACAACATTATTGACTATTCCCTATGATGTACTTTATTTTCCCTATGTCTTATTTATTTTATAACTGGAAATTTGTATCTCTTAATCCTCATCACTTATTTCACCCATTCCCTACTCCCTTCCCCTCTGGCAACCACCAGTTCATTCTCTGTATTTATGAGACTGTTTCTATGTTGTTTTGTTTGTTTCTCGTGTTTTTTAGATGCCACATATAAGTGAAATCATATATTATCTATCTTTCTTTATCTGACTTATTCACTTAGCGTATTACCTTCAATATACCTCCCTCTGGGTTGTCACAAATGACAGGATCTCCTTCTTTTTTATAGCTGAATAATATTACCTTGTATATAAACACCACATCTTCCTATTCCATTCATCTATCCACGGACACTTGGGCTGCTGCCATATCTTGGATGTTGTAAATAATGCTGCAGTGAACATACAGGTGCATATGTCTTTCAGAATTAATGTTTTTGAGGGTGTTTTGGATAAATATCCAGTAGTGGAATCGCTGGATCATATGGTAGTTCTATTTTTACTTTTTGAGGAACCTCCATACTGTTCTCCACAGTGGCTGCCTCAGTTGACATTCCCACCAGCAGTGCCTAAGGATTCCCTTCTAACCACTTCCTACCTGACCCTTGCTGTCTCTTGTCTTCTTGATACTAGCCCTCCTGACAGGTGTGAAGTGGTATATCTCATTGCGGTTTTGATTTGCCTTTCCCTCAAAATTAGTGATGTTGAGTATCTTTTGTTGCGTCTGTGGCCATCTGTAGGTCTTCTTTGGAAAAATCTCTGTTCAGATCCTGTGCATATTTTTTAATCTGGTTGTTTTTATGGTGTTGAGTTGTATGAGTTTTTCATATATTTTACATATTAACCCTTTACCAGATACATAATTTGCAAATACCTTTTCCCATGTGGTTGTTTGTGTCTTCATTTTATTGATGGTTTCCTTCACTGTGGAAAAGCTTTTTAGCCTAATATTGTCACAATTGTTTATTTTTGTTGCTCTTGCTGGAGGAGACCTATCTAAGAAAATATTGTTAAGACCAATATGGAAGAGTTTACTGCCTACATTTTCCTTTAGATGAGTTTTCTTTTCTTTTCTTTTTTTTAACCTAGAAAAAGCTTTGAATGAGTTATCTATAAATAAATCACTATAGTCCAGATTTAAAAGTCCTTTTGGCCTCAGGCCATTCCTCATAACTAGTGGATGCCCATAAAATGTGAACACAGTACACGAAAGAAAGAAAGAAAGAAAGAAAGAAAGAAAGAAAGAAAGAAAGAAAGAACATTTTTTAAAAGAGCAATGAAAAATGACTTTGTAAAGAGAAACCATACATTAAATTTAGAAATACTGTAGAAAGGTAAATATTACTGTTTTTTTTAATTATGTGATGAGCTGTTGAATTTCATGATGGAGATGAAGAAATAAGTGTTTATCTTTAGAAATCTGAGTAAACCTCTTCTACTAAGTAACAGGTTGCTACTGCAATGTAATATATAGAAAAAACTGTTCTGAATACATTTAATCCTGTGCATATGGACACACAAAGGAAATTCACAAAATGAAATCATTTGGTAAAATGATAGGATTATGGGACTTTCTCAGATTTTTCTCTCTAATGCTTTTATAAGTAAGAGCCATACTTAATTTACAGAAACACCAACAGGTATTATGCATTCTAATTTTACCTGCAGGTGTTCATTCTTTCCTACACGATCTCTGGAGGATAATGTCCTTCAGTAAATTTTCAACTACCTGCCTCTCTACATTGTACAAGAAGCTTTGTACTTTAGGATTGTTGTTAAATTACTCAGGGAGGGGGCACCTGGGTGGCTCAGTTGGTTAAGCCTCTGACTTTGGCTCAGGTCAAGATCTCGTGGTTCTTGAGTTCAAGCCCTGCATCAGGCTCTGTGCTGACAGCTCTCTCTCTTTCTCTATCTCTCAAAAGTAAATAAACACACACACACAAAAATTTTTAAATTAAATTACTCAAGGAAAATAGTTCAGGAATTATTAATTTATGCTAATTAATAGCATAAAATATTTTAAAGATGCACAAACAGAACCAGAATGGAAATTAAAAGTAGCTTGAGGCCACTGAAATAACAAAAGGACAACTTAAAAATTATTAGCAACGGACCCAGAGGACGAGTAGTGAATACAGCTTCAGGGAAGAATTACATGTGCCCTGGGCAGGCTTGGACCTTGGGTAATACTTCACTGAGCACAGCTGTGCTCAGCTAATTTTGTTTGTTACCATTACAATATAGAAACTACTAAATTTAGAAAGGCCTGGAGACAAAGTCTATAAGATTTAGGATTTACAAAATAGTTTTTGAAGTGCTGGTATGTGAGAATTGTAGAAATTCTATCTCAACTTCCCAAGTTAAATTTACAGAAACATTATTACTTAGAGGCTACATCTGATAAAAACTAAAGATAATTTTTATTGTTCTTTTGGTGGTAGATAAGTCTCTTAAGTGTTTTTAGTTTCATTTATTTTTAGTTTTCATTAGAGGGTAGTCGACATACGATGTTACATTATTTCAGGTGCACAACACAGTGATTCAGCACCTCTATATGTTATGTTTTGCAAACCACAAGTGTAGCTCCCATCTATCAGCATGCATGCTATCACCATATCCTTGACTGTATTCTTTATGCTGCGCCTTTTATCCCCATGACTTACTCAGGCCACACCCACATGCCTGTACTTCCCTCTCCCCTTCACCCATTTTGCCCACCCCACACCCCCAGCCTCCTGGCAACCATCAGTTTGTTCTGGGGATTTATAGGTCTGATTCTGGTTTTGTTTTTTTGCTTTTTAGTCATTGATTATCTCAAGCTTATTTGAGTAATTTTTAAACTAAAAGTTACAAGAATTAACTTGCAAATTCTTTAAACTTGAAGAGCAAATAGAAACAAAATTAACATATAATTGAGAGTCAAAGCTATCGGTGCACTTTTTATGTAAAAGAAATTGTACTAGGGGCGCCTGGCTACCTCATTCAGTGAAGTGTGCGAATCGTGATCTCAGGATTGGGAGTTCAAGCCCCATGTTGGGTGTACAGATTATGTAAAAATAATAAAAAAAAAAATTGTAGTACAGAATTTGTGTCGTAAAATTAGACTGAATTCAATTTCTCAATGTCATCACAATCTGATAACAATCTGACTTTTATACAACTGAGGTGACTACTTTTCTTACAATAAGTAGGTGGACAAGTCCCCATAGACGATGACATCTTTCTGACACCAATTAGCAGTGGTGTCATCATCAGCTGATCCTCATACTTAAATATTATCAGACATAAGATTGGTGTAGTCAATTATAAAATAATATTAATTATCATACAAATTGTAGTTGGCTCACATACAATAAACCCATATTAAGAGATGTATTTCCAAGTGATTATTTTATTTAAGGTCGTCAGGAATCTATATTGTTCAAACCAGACATGCCAATGCAGACATTTGTTGAAACGAATTAGCATCTGCCTTAGACATATAATACAATTTTATGGTATTAAAGAACTGTGTAGTCTTAAGCACAGTTTTAGCTTTAAGTTGCAGCAGACCCAGATTTCTGTGTGTGGGGGGGTGGATGGGTTTATTCTGGCAGTTTGAACAGGTGTCATTTTTAAATATATATATATATATATATTTTTTTAATGTTTTATTTAGTATTGAGAGAGAGAGTGGGGGAGGGGCAGAGAGAAAGAGGGAGACCAGAGGATCTGAAGCTGGCTCTGTGCTGATAGCAGTGAGCCTGATGTGGGGTTCGAACTCATGAATCATGAGATCATGACCTGAGCTGAAGTCGGATGCCCAACTGACTGAGCCACCCAGGTGCCCCTCAACAGGTGTCATTGAGAGCCTCCTATTAGTGAAGAGTCTAGATTAGTTTCCTTGATGTCCACAAAAGATTAACAGTCAAGCCGTCAGCTTTTCTGCTTTCTAATATAATGGACTCACCATCAACCAACAGCTCAGAACTTGCTGCCATCATGGGCAGACTTGATGGCAATCACAATCAATTGGTGTACAATTCTCATTTTTTAAAACTCTGATATTATATTTCACGGAGAATTTCTCAAGAGTGCGCTATCAGACAGATCTGATCTTTGGACTGAGGCCGAATGAAACAGGGCAGTTCCGTATTTAATATGTATTATCTTGGCATCCTGCAAACATGCCAACCACAACTTGGTTACAATTAAAAGATGCTATAACTTACTATACTATTAGATCTGTTAATAACACCTGCGTTAGGCATGTTTTGGAGGATATTTTCTATTAAATCACTGCCTTCCCTAAATGAATTCCCATGTTTGCAACATCTTGCTTAAGAATTTAACATTAGAGAAAGCTTTCCCTCCAGCCATGAAGTGTTATGTTTTGTCCCCAGTGGCTGTAAGAAACTGTAACTGGCCATGTTTCCCTTTTTGTTTTGATGGTCAATAAGCGTACAGGTAGATGTTTTACTTCCATTAATAGTCAATTGATTAGTACAAGAAATCCGATCAGGAAGAGGTCAACCACATCAACATAAAAGAATCAAGGAAAGAGGCACAGAAGATTCTGGATTTGAGCCAGGTCTTGGCATATGGAATGTGTTTGGATATTAGGTATAAAGGATTCAATATAATTCTGCCCTGGTTGGAATAGACTAAACTGTATGAACAAAAAGATCCAAACTTTTAAGGATCAGTAAAAGAGAAGTCATAACTACATGGGTTTTCGAGTCATTGGGGAAGGGGTTTTCCTCTACTTGGTCTTTGGGGACCCAGGATCTTTTCATCTTGATGTAGAAGCATCTTGTAACACATCCCTGTCATCAGCCTATAGCTGGCAGGGAAGAAGTGCAAAGTGCACCTGAGCTGTGAAGTGGGTCAAGCCTGCAAGTGACTCACATCGTTCCACTCGGGACTTATTCACTCAGTCACCAGTAACCAAGTGAGGCCCAGAAATGTAGTGCACCTTGGTTCCAGGAAGAAGACGATCTGAGGTATTGATGGAGTCGGCCACAAATATTAAAAATAATGAACTAAACCTAAAACACAAATAGTCTTGGACATAGTACAAAGCATTATTTTTCTATTAGATGGTGACTAAAATTTCTTGTCAATTTCTTAACCATTACAGCTTTCTCTGTTTCCATTTATGCAAAAGCCTCAGCTATATTCTCAAAGGTTTCAAAATCTATTGAAGATCCTATATTGATGGGACACCATTCTACACTAAGGAACATATTTTAGCTGTGATTTTATATATGTGTGTGTGTGTGTGTGTGTGTGTGTGTGTGTGTGTGTGTGTGTGTTCTAGGGAGGGCATAGAAGAAAGGCAATGAAAAAACTCTTATTTACATAATAGAGTAAAATAATTGACTTATTTCTACAGCGCCTTCAGTAATGTGTACCCTTCAAATGACTTTGACAGGTTGTAGTTATAAATGGATTCTCAACTTCCTTAATTTTAATAATTTTAAATGATCATCCAGTGGTTAAAACAGAATGGAAAATTTAGTTTCCTAAGTTAAAACATATGACAGTCACTGGAAGCCTAAAATATGTATACTGTAATAGAATGTGATGTACAGGTACTCTGGTTAGGAAAGAACTGGTGGGCGCTTTCCTAGAGACCTCTGTACTGTACAGATATGTGCATTTTGGCTGTACAGTATTACCAGAATATCAGTGTGGTCCCCTAGAGAAGAATCCTTGTATTTAACATCAACACCACTTTCTTCATAATATCATATTATGAGGTTTCATAACTCAGTGGAAATATCTGTAGGAAGCAGAGAGCAAAAATTATGTAAAAATGGGGAATGATTGAAAAATTCACACTCAGACAGACCGTAATTCAGTCCTGAACTAGAGAAGATACTACATTATCATGTAAATTACCTTGACGCCTTACTTTCAAAAAGGCAGATTGTCCTCACTTTCTACCACTTGATAGGCAGTTGCTATAATCCACAAAATAAGAAACTGAATCTTTGCCTTCCCCTACTCTCTGTAATCCTTATTACTCAGTTTTATGTAGATATTTATTTTAGCCAAATTCTCCATGATAATTTATTCATTAATCTCTGGAATATCCAAAACAAGGGAATATTTTCCCCCTTATTTTGAAAATGAGGTTGACATCTTTAGCCTCATAGCATGAGCTCTCAGTCCCCTGAGCCACATTTTTAAAATTCATTTTTCATGCCAGATCATGGCAAGTTTTATGACCATGAGTAGAGCCTATTTACTTAACAAAAGGTAAAAAATTTTTAAAAATGTAAGTGGGAATCCTGCTTTTACCTGAGATACTTTAGCAGTTACCTTTTTTTTTTTAATTTTTTTTTAACGTTTATTTATTTTTGAGACAGAGAGAGACAGAGCATGAATGGGGGATGGTCAGAGAGAGGGAGACACAGAATCTGAAACAGGCTCCAGGCTCTGGGCTGTCAGCACAGAGCCCGACATGGGGCTCGAACTCACGGACCGCGAGATCATGACCTGAGCCGAAGTCGGCTGCTTAACCGACTGAGCCACCCAGGCGCCCCCCCTTTTTTTAAATTTTTTTTAACGTTTATTTATTTTTGAGACAGAGAGAGACAGAGTTAAATTTTTTACATTTATTCATTTTTGAGAGACAGAGCCAGAGCGTGAGTCAGGGAGGGGCAGAGAGGAGTCCAGAATCTGAAGCAGGCTTCAGGCTGTCAGCACAGAGCCCGACATGGGGCACGAACCCACAAACTGTGAGATCATGACCTGAGCTGAAGTCGGACGCTCAACAGACTGAGCCACCCAGGCACCCCTAGCAGTTACCTTCTTAAACAACTCTTCATTACATATCCTTAAAGAACTTGAACTAAAACTAACCTTCCCTCTCAAAGCAAGATTCTGCCCAAAAGAGACTCTCTTTAATTCATCCAATTACATATGTTTCTGAATTCCTGAAAAAGACATCATTGTGAATAGGTTTCTTTCCTTGGAAATGAGGAATAGTCATCCTGGGAGAAAGAAACACAAATGCCCATGATAGTATATTTTTCCTACTTACAGGTCATTTTGGTAAGACTGACAATAAAAAGTGGATATAAAATTGAGTCAGACTGACTAAAACATTCAAATGCAGTCATTTTTCTCCTGCAAAAACAGAGGTGGATCATTGCTTAAGTGTGTGCTCAAGTCAAAACCAAAGTTATGTTCTATGGTTCACCTCAGATGTATACCCCGTATGTGAACAAAATAAGTGTAGCATTGACACTGTAAGGGTGGTAGTACCTGTGAAACCAATGTACACGATTCGCTGTCATCACACAAGTGTATAGGGTGTGTGTGTAGCACTGACTAAGGGACAAACCAGTTGAGTTTTGTCAAGATTGCAATGGTGTAGTTACTTAAATGGGTGTGATTGAACCAGTGGTGTAATTCACCCATGACCAAGCCAGTATGAGACTCCATGAGGAAGTTCCAAACACATAGAGCCAGACATACAAGCTGTCTGCCTCCTCAGTCATGATGCTTTGCATAAAGCACATTTCAACAAATTTGGTTGGTTGGTTGGATGGATGGATAGATGGATGGATGGATGGATGGATGGATGGATGGACGGACGGATGGACATATGGATGGACAGGTGGATGCTGCAAATGGACGTTTATGGCAGGTTAAGAAGATTTCAAAGATTCTGAAGCCAATATAAATAACAACAAAAAGTTATTGCTGAGCCATGATATCTCAGGAAGAAAAAAATGCAGCAACTATTCAGTCCACGGCAGATCAGCGATCACCTAACACATGCAAACATGGTTTTTAAGACACATGATGCAATGCAAATATTAACCATCAGTATCATTGTTCTTTTAGAAAAGTATGGAAGATGTCACAGGTTGTGATATGACAGAATGTCATTATTCATAAAGATGTTTACATAGAATCTTCAGAAATAACATTTGTCTCTTTGAGGGATTATCAATTTTAAAACATGTAGGCAAGTCTGTCTCTCTCTCCATCTGTCTCCATTTATGTGTGTGTATTATGTATATAAATATAAAATATATATTATTATATATAAATTGTAAGTATTTTATATATATATCTCATATATATAAAATCTTTTGGATACTCTTCACTGCAGTGAGAGAGCAATTCATTGAAAAAAAACTTGAATAGCAGAGAGTTAAAAAGACCACATGCCTAAAACGGAATTGATTATTTTCTTACCAAATTCTTTGCATATCTGGGGTCCTAATAAAGCCCCTTTTTAGTTTTGGTGGTAGTGGCTATGTTTTGAACTAACACCTCTTACAAGGAGCTAATCCGAAGGAGACCAGAGTTTACTGTTGGCATGGTTCTGATGGCAGGAGAGGGAATGTGTACGTGCCTTTCCATTCCATTGGTCCTTTGGCAGCTCATTCCTTCGAGCTACCAGGTTATTGAAATGGAAAAGATTTGTGTTTGCTGAAGCTCCTAGAGCAGAATTCTTGTCAATTTCAATCAGCTGCCTTCTTAGGAGTTCTGAACCAGCAAGGGGACACAAGGTGAGAAGTTACACATGGGTGAGCTTACATCATAGGTATGTCGTCGAGCTCCATATTTGAGCCATTAAGGGTGCGCAGCTCTTATTCTTAAACAGGTGATCTCTCTTTCTTTCCCCACTTTCCTCCCTCCCTCCCACCTTCTATCTCTGTCTCTTCCTGTCTTACTTTTTATTTTTCAAATTTTTATTTAAATTCCAGTTAGTTAGCATACAGTGTAATGTTAGTTTCGGGTGTAGAATCTAGTGATTCATCCTTTACATACACCACCCAGCGCTCATCACAGAATCTGAGGACTTCTTTTTGAGTCATTTTTAGGTTAGTTGGCGAATGACAGTTCAGTGGTATTGATTTCTAGAACAGGCAAGCTGAACCTCTTCAGGCATCAGTACCTGATCTCGGAACTCAATTATTAAACTGTAAGTTTAGAAAGTGCTACCAAGAGTTCAGTTTTAACCCACAGGGTAGCGAGGACTAAATAGAATTCTTCATTTTCCCTGTCACTCAACATGACTGCTGGAGAGAACTGTGATCAGCATGAGGAATTACCAGAACGATTAGGTAACTCCCATGAGCCACATGGGATTAGTTCTCCCATGAGCCACAGCGTTTTGGGAGTTTAGGATTCCTGATCTGTGGTGCAGATACCTCTCAGCAAACCAGCAATTCTCTCTGGTGCATATGTATGCTCCTAAATTTTGTAAATATTAGCGAAGTTCATTAGAGAATTCTGAGCAGGCAGAAATGCGTGTATAATTATGAACTATTTAGTGCAAGGGCTGCATTTATATAGTTCTCAAGACTTGCCATAGTGGGCAGCAGGCACACATAACAGGCACTCCAGACATAGTTTATTTTTCAAATAAGCTTATTCTGAAAACAGATGCAGAAGCTCTCATCACTCAGCTCATTTCATTTTAAGATCGCTCATGAGCAGTATTAACTATTGTACTTTATTCGTTAATGTGTTGCAAAAAATAGTCACTTGCCATCTGTGAAAAGAACCTCTTCTGATTTTCTACACCAAAGGTGCAGAATTGTGTTGATGTACTACATTTTACCTCCAGCCTAGTTTTTTTTTTAATTTTTTTAATGTTTATTTATTTTTGACAGAGAGAGAGACAGAGAGCATGAGTGGAGGAAGGACAGAGTGAGAGGGAGACACAGAATCTGAAACAGGCTCCAGGCTCTGAGCTGTCAGCACAGAGCCCAACTTGGGACTTGAACTCACAGACAGCTAGATCATGACCTGAGCCGAAGTCAGATGCTCAACAGACTGAGTCACCCAGGTGTCCCCAGACTAGTTGTAATTAAAGGTGTTTGTTATGGGTATGTGTGTGTGTATATATGTATGTATATGTATACACATACACATACATATATAATTACACACACACACACACACACACACACACACACACACACATATAATTTTAGAGAAAGAAAGAGCAGGGGAGAGGCAGAGGGAGAGAATCCCAAGCAGGCTCCATGCTCAGCATGAAGCCTGTTGCAGGAGGCAATCTCACGAACCCTGAGATCATGACTTGAGCCGAAATCAAGAGTGGGGCGCTCAACCGACTGAGCCACTCAGGAGCCCCAAGGCATTCATATTTCGAACTAGCATAGCACATTTCTTGGTTCCCCTACTGTCAAGTAGCTGTTCACATCTCTGAGAGCATGCAGAAAAGGTGGATAGAGAAATCTCCAATCTGTATACTGCAGGAATGTGCAACATTACAGACTCAGGTTGTAGAACTCTTGGCAGCTCCTTGGGAATATCGTCCTAATCCCTGTGGGGAGATCAGGAATAAAGTTTATTTGGGGATTACCTGGATAGGAGCTATCCAGTGATCCAGTGCTCACCAGCCAAAGTTTCAAATAGAAAGAGATGCTGGTTTCCAGAGGTCAAGTGGGAATGGGTCAGTCTGACTTGGAGAAAACATTTTTACAGGCAGTACTGCCTGTTTTGGGTCCTTACTGTTGAGATCGGACACTTGTTCCCAGAATTGGGGCCCACTCCCTAATTTTCCTCCAGCCCATTACACTGTGATTTGGGACCTGTGTTTATAGGCTTTTTGCATCTAGGTAATGCCTTTGCTAATTGAGGTTCACTGTGAAATAACCTTTTTTAGGGAGAGATCACTACAAAAGGTAGAATGGTTTTAAAAAGGGAGAAAATTCCATTTCTTCTGTGAATCGTTTAAACTTATTTCGGAGCAGCATTAATGACCAGGAATGCCCCTTCCTCCTCCTGTTTTCTGCCTGAATTTTCATTTCCCTTTCTTTTTTCTCTTCCATTTTCACAAACAGGCAGGGGAAATCAACAGATTCAAGGACTCTTGTAGTTTAATTTCTAGTCTCAGCATAACATCCAGGAACATGTGTTCTGTTGTTTACAAAAATAATCTATAAACCTTGACTCAAACAGGCACATTAAGGAATATTCTATAATTGGATTTCTTTCATTGATTCTACAAATATTTGTTAATGGTGCAAAGTGCTGCAGACAGATCCCTGCAGAAAGCCCCGCCCTAGTGGGGTTTACAACCAAACAGAAAATAAAAACTTAATTAAACAAGTAATTGCACAAACTCCTTGTGCAATTATTGATCCTGACCTTTATATTTTTCTCTCTTCTGCCTGGAATATTCTGCCTCAGCAATTTCCACATGGGGCTAAATCCCAGCTTCCCAATCATCAGTATTGGATGCGAAGAGTTTACATGGCCCAGGACCCACTGCCGCTAACATGTCAGGGAGCTCGTGGTCTTGAGCTCAAAGACTGCTTTCTGTCTATGGAAGAACCAGCTGTCATCTTCCCATATTCAAAATAAAGCTTACTCTTTGCTAATTTTACATATATATTTTTATTTTGTTAATTTTTTAATGTTTATTTATTTTTGAGAGAGACAGAGACAGAATGCGAGTGGGTTAGGGACAGAAAGAGAGGGAGACACAGAATGAAGCAGGCTCCAGGCTCTGAGCCATCATCACAGAGCCCAGTGCGGGGCTCAAACTCATGGACCATGAGATCATGACCTGAACCGAAGTCGGTTGCTCAACCAACTGAGCCACCCAGGTGCCCCTCTCTCTCCTCATTTTAAAAGTAAAAATGTCGATTCTAGTGAACTTGGTATAAGCTTGAAATTACAAAAGAATACCTAAAAAAATTTCCTCTACTTATTTCTCAAAGATGACTTGTCTTGATGTCTTGGCACATAATCTTCTGCTGTCTTTCCTAATTTGAAATCACACTGTGTATTTAGTTGTGAAATCTTCCAACACTGGGATGTTAGGCAGTTTCCAATTTCCCTCTTCTACTGTATTATTGAGTTGAGACACCTGTCTGTAGTAGCCTTTTCACATCACTCCCCGAAGGTACCTGGTATAAAAGTTAAGACTTTTCATAGATATTTATGTCTTGTGTTTCTTGTAGATTTATATGAATTTGTGTTTACATCAGCAGTAAATACAAGTTTCTGTCTCTTCATGCCTTTGCTAGTATTGACTCTTATTTCTTTAAAATCTTCTCTAATTTCAAAAATTAAAATGATATCAATTAATTTGTGTTTCCTTGTGGTTGTATTTAAATTTAGCTATAGCTGTGTACGGTATATGTGTTTTATTAAGGTATCCTAACTATACTACATGTCCATTAAATTATGCACATGAAAATGTAGGAATTTAAGTAAATACTTAAAAATTTAAACTTTTCAACCAAATTTACATGCTTAAGGTATTTTTATAATGAAATCTTACTACCACCAAACATATTGTAATCACACAGATTTGTCACTTCTGTAAATCAACTTAATTAAATGGATATTTTAAATGATTTTTCACTTGAACATTAAAACTTTTAGAGCTATAACAGCTCAGTTTTAGTGACCCCAGAATTCAATGCCAAGAAAAAAAAACAACTGGACGCTGGAATCTGTCAATGAATAATGTTGAAGAGATAGACTGATTAAAAAAGAAAGAGGAGAAGAAAATCGTCCTAATTACCCACAAACGTCTCAGCAGTGAGCAATCATGAGAAAGGAAATGCTGGAAAAGTACTTGACATTTAAATGTCAATTTAATCAAATTATGCAATTTTTAAAATGTGGCTGAGTGTAATGGGCTCTTTAAATTGTTTAAACCATGCCTTTTTCTAAAATGGTCCAGACATTGAGCATTTAGGTCCCTTAAGATGCCATTTGAACTAATATCCTTAAAGAATGACGTACTGAATTACATCATTTCACTTTTAAAATAAAAATATAAATTTTATTATTCTTCGAGAATAAAAGATATCACTATATCTAATGAAAACTAGTAATTGGTCAGCATTTATAGTAAGTTAATAACATGACGTTCTAAAGGACAAATGAGAGAGTTAGGATGTGTAAATTCTAAGAAGGGAAATTATCCTAACCATGATAAAGGCAGAATATAGGATTCTTACTCCCTACCAACTTTATTTCCCTTAATTTTAGTAGAAACTAACCTCAGCCCCACTTCTCTGCTCCTCCCTCATTTAGACTATTCACTGGACAGAAAACTAATAATGATCTCATGCAGACTTCCCAATAGTATCAGTTTTTTTTTATATAGAACTATGAGAAATAGGTAGTAAATGATCAGAAAAGATACCTAGGGAAATAGTTGACCCAGTTTAGCTCCAAATCTCAATAAAATCGAGCCCTGGGTCTTAACACGAATGATACAGAAGTAGATTTTTCTGTCTAGCTTGACAGTCAAATATAATTACTGTTGTTGGAGAAAAATAAAACTCGATATTTGATCACATTGTTGTCACAAAAACAATAAAGAGGATTCTGTGGGTGCAATCAAGAGCACCAGATTTGGAAATCAACGTCTGAGTTTGACTACCATCTGTACTCCTCACTCCTGCAAACTTAGATCTTTCTGAGCTGTGGTTCCCTCATTTATAAAATGTGAATAATTGATACTTTATGGTATTTGTATGGGGATTAAATGTGATAATATACAGAGAGCAATTAGAACAGTGCTTGAATAATTTAAGCTCTCAAATGTTAGCTCTTTTTAACAGGTCTTAGTAACAAGCAACAGAAACAGAAATTCCAGCTCATTTAAGTCAAAAATAATTCCTTAAAAATTTACTAAGTACTTTCCAGAAATGCCAGGAGGCCTGATTAACTAGATCTAGGACAAGGCATGAACATTGCCCACACTGACCACAAAATGGTCCAGTGAGGACCTGTGTGCTATTGCCTGGTTTCATCCCCGCACACAGCATACATTCTCTTACACCAGAAAATTACTGGCGCTAATATCTGACTGTCACCATGGACAGCGCCCTGTGCTTGCTCCATTAACACTTAACTCCAATTGGCAGAGTACAGATCCTGGGCTATATTAGTTAATCATGAGTCAAAAGCCACACTGTTTGTTTGTTTGTTTGTTTTTTGCAAAGGAGCATTAATATGAAGAATTAGTAGGGGCGCCTGGGTGGCTCAGTCGGTTAAGCATCCAACTTCAGCTCAGGTCATGATCTCACAATTCATCCGTTTGAGCCCCACGTCATGCTCTGTTCTAACAGCATAGAGCCTAGAGCCTATGTCTCCCTCTGTGTCTCCCTCTGTCTCTACCCCTCCCTCATTCAGTTTCTCTCTCTAAAAAATGAATAAACATTAAAAAAAATTTTTAAACAAAAAGAATTGTTAGTAGAAGGAGCTTAACTCTTAAAAGGCATGCAAGAGGATGGTAAGGTGTCCAGAATTAGCAAGTGCAAAAGAATAGTTAAAAACCCTAGGCTGAGGAAGAGTGAACAATAAGAATTAAAGACTATGACAAGGTTGCCTGCCAAGGTTGATATTGATGTCTTCGAAAAGAGTATAGCTACTGTCACAAATTGCAGCCTGCAGGTGGCAAAGAAACTTTCCAGCCATGATGGGCCAGTGCTGGTTTCTAGAAGTGGTCAGAACCAATTTGTGGAGTGGAGGGTGTGAACCAGCAGAATCAGACCTCCAGAAGCATTCAGAGCTGCTGCCTTGTGGAGGGTGTGCAGGCTTAGAGAAGTACTCGTGTGTTGCTGGAGGGTTCTGGTGGTCCAGAGATGCTTGGAAGCCTCTGGTGGGGACAGTCTGGCCAGGGGTGCTTCTGGAGCATCTCAGAAAGGGCTGCTGGACTGCTGCCTGGAAAAATGATGATGGATGACCAAGCACTTATTAGCAAAGGAATACGTGCTTGCAGTCACTTGATAGGTTAATTCTAGTGCCCTCCATTGATGAAGGCTTGCATCACCATTGGGCAAAGGAGACTGTTAACAGCATCTAGCATCACAAAGCAGGATACAGAGCCAGTATTTAAAAAAAAGTAGGATTGGAGCTGAGGGAAATAAGTCAATAACTTGTGCATGAGTCTACAGGTTAGTTGCCAGGGGTGCTGGAGAAAATAATATCTGGCATTTCCAGGCTCCAAGAGTCAGGAGGTGGTGAATTCCCCAAACACAGGCAAGCATTTCAGAGATCAGGCAGCTGAAAAGAAGGACTAACATCCGTGAACACAACATTCTTACTATTCATCACTTAGTACCTCATAGTTTGTGCATTGCTTTCACATCTGCTGTCTCTGTTGATGTGGCTGCATGTCCAGATTGTGTAGCCCACACTTAAACATCTTCTTTATATCTTATGTTTCATGTCATCTCCTTTCTTATGCCCAAATCAATGTCTACGAGTAAATTCAGACATGGGCAAACTACCCTCACGGTAGCAACATTGTTAATTTGAAAGAGTTCAGACAGCTTCATATGTTTCTACCACATTGTTTCAGAGTTATCACAGTCTCAGAAAATAATTGCAACCAATGGTATCTTCACTCTCGTACTATTAGATGAGACACTATTTGAGATAGGATACCGTGTTAGTATAGTAAACAAGTAGATAGAAGACCTCCCTGTATGTGATACAAATATGAAACTGAAGTTTGCTTGCAAATACATATTAATAGGCTCCTACATAATATGGAATTCATGTATTATTTGTATCTTTAAGAATTTCTTCTTCCCATTACTTGGTTTGTCTTTGGTTTCCAATGGCGTGTGTTTTTCCGGTTTTTCTCCTGTCTCCCTGCCCCAGCAGCATTTGATATTAGTGATCCCTCTCTGTTTTGAAGTGCTTGTTTTCTTGGGGGTACCATGGTATGGCACTGTGCTCATTTTGTCCTTATTGTCATGCCTTTCTGAATGCTTCTGGAGATCTGAT
The DNA here is from genome assembly GCF_024362965.1 of Panthera pardus. Lineage (NCBI taxonomy): Eukaryota > Metazoa > Chordata > Mammalia > Carnivora > Felidae > Panthera > Panthera pardus. The sequence goes on along the minus strand of NW_026526677.1, from coordinate 111,227,261 downwards.
TCTGCTGGTTCACACCCTCCACTCCACAGATCAGTTCTGGCCTTTCTTGCTAAGGCTACTTTACTAGAGCTTTACTTAGCTCTTTACTAGAGCTTTTACTTAGCTTTCTTGCTAAGGCTACTTTACTCACTCGAGTTTTTGTGTCTATTCTTCTAAATCCAGACGCCATTTATTTTTCATGAATCCAAAATTTCTATCTCCAACTTTGAGTGCACATATGCAGCCATTTAATTGACATTTCTCAGAACTTTCTGCAGAGCATCTGCAGCTCAGTACGTACAGAACTGCACTCACTGGCTCTTCCACAGCTGTCCTCCGCCTCTGAGAAGGATGAACGCGCCAGTCGGCATTTGGCCAGTTGCTTTAGGGTCAGACTGAGACGTGAGTTTTGTCTCATACTCGTGTGAGTGTGTGTGTGTGTCAGTAAGTACCAAAGCCTACTAATTCACCTTGATACCTATGCCTTGAGCCCATGTAGTTCTCTCCACCCTCACAAACCCAGAATTCCAAATTAGCAACAATTTTTGCCTGCCCTACTACAATACTGGCTCTCAGGTTCACCAGGATGCGTTACCAGCCCAGCGTAATTAATTTTCCACATAGCAGCTTGCATTCTAAAACCACGAATTAGATTATTTCCCCCTTTTTTGTGCTTCAAAACAGGAAGGTGTCTTTCCATCAGTGTGAGAATGAGGTACTTACAGTGTTCTCTAAGATCTACCTCTTCAGCCTCATCACTCACCATATCCTCTCCCTTTCTAGGCACCAAACCAAATGGTCTTCAGTTTCTTTATAACCCTTTTCAGTTTCCAGTTGTTGTGTTGAAAATGTGTTTCCCCACTTGGCATACTCCTCGTTCACACTCAGATTAAATGTGTGTCATTCTAGCGTCTGACTACTCCGCCCCCTTTATAGGCACGTAATCCACTTGTCATCATTTACTCAATGAAAAGCAGGGATCACATGTGAACTCCTTCCTGCAGTCCCTCAGCATTTAGCACATGGCCCAACTCAGGAGGTGCTCCATAGTGTTGAAATAAATATTCTAGCCTTGATGGGATCAGATGTTACCATGTAAAGTTCGAGTTTTGCATATTCCCTAAATTATGGAATATATTTTGCTTACTTTTGTCATCTCAGCTTTTAACACAGTACCTGAGACACACTAGGCAAATCAGTAATTATATGCTGACTTAATACGTAGCTACCTCAAACACAAAATAATATTCAAAACAATTCACTTTTAGATTAAATTGTTGGAAACTTTACCCCATAATGTTTGTGAGCATTACATCAAGAAAGAAAGAAAGAAAGAAAGAAAGAAAGAAAGAAAGAAAGAAAGAAAAAAAGGAAGGACAAAAAAGAAGGAAAAGAAAGAAAGAAAGAAAGAAAGAAAGAAAGAAAGAAAGAAAAGGAGTGAAAAAGAAAGAAAGTGAAAAGGGAGGAAGGAAAGAAAAGAAAGGAAAAGGAAAGAAAGAAGAAATGAAAAATGAAGGAAGGAAGAAAAGAAAAAGGAAAACTGAAGCTACAAAACAAAAACCTTGCCGAAAGACTCTATAATATAGTGGACTGTGGCTTATACATTTCTCTGCCTGTAAGTGAATAGCAGAAATCAGCAACCCATTTGTCTTAATCGGCAGTGGAAAAAGGAGAACAGTTTCTATGGCATGAAGGCACTACTGATTAAATATTTGAGTAATTAAAATATGCTGAGACCCATAATAAAAATCTACAGAAGTGTTTGTCATACTTGCTGAGCACAATGGTTTCATGAAATATGCTTTAAATACTACCAAGTTACCTTTGTACACAGTACACACATGTGTACTTTTCTTGCTCACAGATCGCATCCTTGCTCTATAAAGTTCAAATACCTATTAATTTATAGGTATGATCTCGCTATTAAGTTTTTCTCTCACTGGAATATGCATTTTTATCTTTACTTTTTCTCTAAGCTAAGGAGGTCTGCTTTAGTGTCTTGCGGCCTTGGGTAGTGATGGTGTATCTCAAGGACTCACTTTCGTTGTCTATAAAATGAGATGTTCCACCTATATAGCCAGTCATGAAATTCCATAATCCAGCAAAGTTTTTTCCCCCCCTGGCGCTATACAGGTGTACACTTAAATACTTATGCATACTTTTGAACACAGGCAAAATTCAAGAGTACCAGGTTAAGATAAACACTGCAGAGATCAGATGATTTAGTTTGGCATCATATGGTCGTATCTGAATTAAGGGGGGGGGGCAACAGTAATTCCAGAAAAATGTCAGGTCTAGGAAATACACTGCCCACAGATAAAATCTGTCCTGAACCACTCTAAAATAAGTAATGTTTTAATTGGTGGCCAACATTTTTAAACGAGCAGACTACTCACATATATTCATATTTATACATTCTGTTGAAAATACAGAATTCCCAGGCACATTGAGGCATTAATCTGTCCCAGCATCAGTCACCTGTGGGTGAGAGTGGTGAGGACCCTTGAAGTGGGTAAGTATTCTCAAGTTCACTGCTGACATCACTACCCTTCGCTTGGTCTGTTTCACCCAGCTAGCTCCCAGACTAGCCTCTTTGGGGGCTGGATTTTGCAGCCTTTATTTAGAGGAAGTTAATGTTAGTGAATGACCAGGTGGCTGAAAAGCCACATTGAGAGAATAGCCATTAATTCTACCACTCTTGAAAAAAAAAAAAAAAACGTTGACTATGTTAGAAAACTGGAATATATGAAATGGTCATGATTATTCAGGAAACTGTGTATCTCAGTGTAATTATATAATTTCTGAAATATATTTTTTCCTTTAATAGCATGTCAAGTAATCACATTATTTAAGAAAAATTTTAGAATCTCCCTATGTAGCATATGGCATAGTATCTATGCCAGATGATCTCTGTTGGTTTGCAGCCTCCTTGAGAGCTATCTGGGTGTCCTCTGCAGCCAGTCCTGTACATGAAGGGCAGGGCAAGACAGAAGAAAGAGGCACACTTCAATAATAGAGTTGTTTTTTTAAGGAGAAAGAAAGAAAGAAAGAAAGAAAGAAAGAAAGAAAGAAAGAAAGAAAGAAAGAAAAAGAAAGAAAGAAAGAAAGAAAGAAAGAAAGAAAGAAAGAAAGAAAGAAAGAAAGAAAGAAAGAAAGAAAGAAAGAAAAAGGAAGGAAGAAAAAGAAAGAGAAAGAAAGAAAAAGTGTTAGACCATTCCATATTGGTAGGTGACAGGGTTAATAAGCAAGAGAACTTACATATGAGGCTTGTCTTGGGTGGCCACAAGATGAGTAAACAGTCCCACTTGCCTGCCAGAATCTTAAAGGATTATACAGAAGGTTCCATCACAGATACTGTTCAGATGCTCCCAACACCACATCGCTATCTGAAGGCCATGTCCAGGAGCAGGGAAGGCCAGTGGAACACATATTCCAAGGACAAGGAGAAGATGAGGAGGCTCTGATTCCCCAGGGCCAGCTCATGGGTCAACCATTGGTCACGTCCTTTTGATGACTTCCTTCAACAAGCTCTTCAACACTTGGCATTCATGACTTTATATGCATAATGAAACCTTATATTGCATAATTGCTCTTCCTTTGGATGAGGTGAATAAACTTCACTTTATTTGCTAGGAAACAGATGTACATAAATTTCAATTTTTTTCAAAAGTCTATGTTCTAATATAAAACCTGGCATTTTTTTTATAAGTGATTTTAACTATTCTAAGAAAAGTTACCAGGGAGGGAAAAAATGCTGTTTTAGTGTAAAAACAAGAAATATATAGTTCAAGTTTTAGTGCATTTAAAAGGATTGTGATTATAGTGATTATTGAAGCAAGGCATATTCTATTATTTCTCAAAATCCAAAGGCATTTTCTGTTTTCATCACACACACACACACACACACGCGCGCGCGCACATGCACAGTCAGAACAGATTAATAGTGTTCTTTGAATAGTGAATCATGGTTTAACATCATAGGGAACGAAATAGTGTTTTTATTAGACATCATTCTGTTCTATAATACCCTAATAATTTATAAGGAAGAAGTAAAGTGCTTTATAAACTCCGGAAATGTCTCTGAGCAATCAAAAAGCTTAAAACATAACTTAGACAAAGTAACTGGACCAGCTTATTATTTCCATTTCACATTAGCCTTCTTTTTTTTTTTTTTTCACATTAGCCTTCTTATTGTACAGCCCAGAGGTCTGACAGTTGTTTTTGAAATTTGAATATAGGCAAAATAATGTATGACAACACAGAATTAAACCAGCTATTTTATGATCTTTACTAACGTCTGACTACTGGTTCTAATATTATATTCTAGAATGGGAAAACCTTTTAGTATCTGTCTTCATATATGCATAAACTAAACCATACAGGTGTTCAGTATTTTTATCTAGTCATGGTTACCTGTAAATTCTCTTCCAAGATTTTGTGCAGTGTATTTTAGAAACACACGATTACCGCCCCCCCAAAAGGAAACATTGCATATTGTGATCTCATTCTTCTGAGTTATATATGTATTTGTCCTTTGCATTTATTTATTTTAATTTTTTTGAGAAGAGAGGGAGAGAGAGGGTGCAAATGAGCAAGAAGCAGAGAGAGAGAGAGGGAGGGAGGGAGGGAGGGAGAGAGAGAGAGAGAGAGAGAGAGAGAGAGAGAGAGAAGCGGGACTCAAACCCATGAACTACGAGATTGTGACCTGAGCTGAAGTCAGATGCTTAACCGACTGAGCCACCCAGGCACCGTGTGCTTGTCCTTTTTACATTGACAGCTAAAACTTGGTTTGTTTTAAGAAGTGGCTTTTTTAAGAGAAACCAATTTTCCATAATCCCTTAAAACCTACTTCTGTTTCCATGAAGTGTAAATGTTCTTACATTGCCTCTTCCGGTAGCAGTCAAGGTGTAATGGCCCAAATGCCTTCAGCAGAGCAAGATGGTAGAAATGTTTAACTATTCTCCTTTCAAGTGGTAGAGTAGAATGAGTGTCAACTTTGGAATCAGACTTGGGTTAAAAATTGCTCTTTCCCCACTTAGATGTGTACGTTTATACAAGCTGCATCACTTTACCACATTTCATCTTTAAAAATGAAAAAGAAAAATGAGAAGACTTAAGACTACCTTGTAGGGCTGCCATGAAGTTTGAATGAGATAATGAATACAAAATGTGGCAGAACCTGACACACCGTAGGTGCTTAATAATTGCTAGGTTTTCTTCCCATTCCTTTCCCCAGCTGGCTGCCTGGATGACTCCCTTGTGCTCAGGACGTGACACTAGAGCACCTGGGTGTGGATCCTTAGCCTAATGCACACAGCAGGTAGCCCCATTACAAGTGTGTAAGCTATGGATTCCAGATAAGTTGAATGTGAATTAACTTTGCTAAATTGTGTCCTATTAAGTACAATGAGACATTGTGATCTTTTGTCAAAACACAATTTTACTTGTTAGATTTGCTTCAGATGGCTGTGTCCCACTGAAATGACGAGATACACTATCTTCACAAATCTCACATGCCTTTCACACATGACCTCCTCTTTGCCTCTGTTAATTTGCCTGTTGATTCGGCAGGTATCTATTGAACACCAGCTATGTGCCAAGCATGATGCTGGATGCTGGAGAGGGAAGAAGACGATGGCAGGACCCGTCAGTCCTTGCTGTGACGTCTGGTAGTACAGACAGACATTAAACAGATGTCATAGATTCTGTACCCAAGATAAGTGATGACACTTCCGCTCTCCAGGAAGCACAATATTCATGAGAACAGTTGTTTGTAGAACCCACTCCAATATCTGTCCAATATTATTCCATTCCATTTTTAATTGATGTTATCCATTCCCATGATGCATTTAAATGCTTTTCAGTAGGACAGCTGCGTCTCCTCTGATGAAGAAAAGCTTTCGACATGTTATTTAGACCCTTGAAAAAGTTTCTCGAGCATACAAAGAACTCTGAAGCAATTACGCCACTCAGTTGTATAGTATAAAATATAGATGATGAATCGAATGTTTCCATTAAGGAGCCACTTAAAGGTGAAAATATGTTCCAGATCCTTGAATGCAGAACAGTATATCACTGGGTGCCTTTCCCCTGTAATTTTCTTTATGGCTGGAAGTTGACAAGGCGAAGAACCAAATACACCTGTTACGATTTATGCGCTCTTCAGAACGGGTTTCTTCCTCTCCTCTCACCTTCCTTCCTTCTAAAGACTTACTTGTTGGAGTTCTTATGGTTATATATTAGCAGTATAAAAGAATCCTATGATCTTCGCAGCACCCAAATGACTACCCGAGCAGCCATTTTTACACGGGATGAAGTCTTTGCTTCTTGTGCTGAGCGTTGCAAATAGCCTTCTGCTTCTTCCTTTATGGGCCTTGGAAGCAAAATGAGCCATGTGTTTCCATTATGATGGCCTGACTCTGGAAAGAAATGTGCAAACAAGCCTGTATATTTTTACTGAGCTCTCGATTAGTTTAATTTAGAATTGAAATGTGCTTTCTAGCTGAGATGTCATAAAACCGAAGGAGAGCATGTGCAGGGCCACGCGAGTGATTACATCTCATTGTGATCTTTGATGGCATTGTCCAGAAGCATCTTCAGAGAAGACATCTGAGAAAGCGGAAGTACTTAATTGTGATATAATTGAAGTGAAATATTTTGGTGTAATTTGCATTTCGACTTGTCATTTAGAGTGATTAGCTTCAGTAACTTTATGTACTCCAGCTAACCACTGCTTACAAGTCTAAGAAAATTAGCTTTTACATATTAATAATCTATGATAATGCCTTAAGGGCATAAATTAATGAATTCTGGGCCCAGCATGCTCTATCCACCATCTGATTGAGCCTTTTCAAATGTGAACATGAGGAGCTCATCATTTTAACATCAAATAATCAGAGAAAGAGGGAAGGTGCTTAAGTAATACTTCCTGACTTTGGAAAGTTTTCCAATAGACTATGGGTATTTTGAGACATTATTTTAAAAATCCAGGTGAGTGATAAGAGTTCTTTTAGAAGAAAGATAAATGGCAGGATTATAAAAAATAATAGGTAGAAATTAGGTAAATACAGGGTGAGAAACAATCCTCAGGACAGTCTAGGACCAAGTTGCTGTGCAGGGGAAGGTAGGAGAGGGCAGCAGACCTAGAATTTATACCATTTCAGACAGAGATCAGACTCTCCAGTGCTGATGAAACTTCTCACCTCACCATATTCCAGCTAGTCAAAATTAAATGTATAAAAATGATAATATAATGTCGCCTTGATAGAAACATACAATATAGATGTTTGGGTCAGTTGTGAAAGAAAATCGTCTCATTAACTGAACATTAAATTGTTTTAAAAGACAGTAATACATAGTTAAGATTATAATTGTTTTCCTCATAAAGAATCATGAAATTTTTAGGCCACAATATGTGGCAGTTTTCAGTAACTAAGCTTTAGTTAAAAACAAATGGTGAGGGGTGCCTGGGTGACGTGGTTGAGCATCTGATTCTTGATTTCGGCTGAGCTCATGATCTCAGGGTTTGTGAGATCAAGCCCCATGATGGGCTCCACACTGACGGTGGAACACCTACTTGGGATTCTATCTCCTTCTGTCTCTCAAAATAAGTAAACATTTAAGAAAATGGTGAGTGATTACACAGTTGAAAGAGGAGGAAAGATGCATATAGACACCAACAGTATGTTGCCTAGACTCCCAGCCAGGGATCGGGGAACTTAACTGCCAGAGTAAACTCAGCAACAGGCAAGTTGATTTTGGGGGCTTTTAGCCAATCATTCCACACCCTCTTAGTCTTTCTTCTCTCCTTATTTCCTTTATGAGAAACCATGATTTTGTTCATTCAGCACACACTAACAGAGAGCTTTCCCTTTTCCAGTTCTAGAGTCTGAGGCTGAATCAGTGAAAAGGCAGTCAAATTCCCTCCTCTTGCAGAACTCCTACTGTCCCGGAGAAAAGAGATAAATAAGCAATCAAATGAGTAAGGTGATTTCAAAATGTGATAACAGCTATGTACACAATAAAACAAGGTCATGCAGTAGAGCATGACAAGAGCTCTGGGAACCTCATTTTCTAGAGGAGTCAGGGAGAGGCTCTGGGAGGAATTGACATGTTCACTGAGACAGGAACAGCGAGAAGTCAAGGGTTGGCCAGTTAGTGCCAAGGCCCTAAAGTGGATGAGAAGGTGTGTTTAAGTAACACAAAAAGGGAGAGTATGGCTTAGTCTTGTGTGGGAGGGAGCAATGGTCCATGAGTTTAGTAAAGACAAAATCATAAGGGCGTTTTATTTTTTTATTTTTTATTTTTTGAAGGAAAGACTGCCCTTTATTAGTAAAATTTCTAAAATCTGAAAGGTTGTAGTTTTATTAACCTTGTTTTAAAAAACTACTAAAGTCCATTACAGTAGAACAGCACATACCACAATTGAGCTAAAATGGCTACATACAAATAATTTTAGATAATCTAATTTTTTTTTGCCATTTTTAATTTATTTTTTAATTATTTTTTTAAATATGAAATTTATTGTCAAATTGGTTTCCATACAACACCCAGTGCTCATCCCAAAAGATGCCCTCCTCAATACCCATCACCCACCCCCCATCAACACTCAGTTTGTTCTCAGTTTTTAAGACTCTCTTATGTTTTGGCTCCCTCCCTCTCCAACCTTTTTTTCTTTTTTCCTTCTCCTCCCCCATGGTCTTCTGTTAAGTTTCTCAGAATCCACATAAGAGTGAAACCATATGGTATCTGTCTGTCTCTGTATGACTTATTTCACTTAGCATAACACTCTCCAGTTCCATCCACGTTGCTACAAAAGGCCATATTTCATTCTTTCTCATTGTCACATAGTATTCCATTGTGTATATAAGCCATAATTTCTTTATCCATTCATCAGTTGATGGACATTTAGGCTCTTTCCATAGTTTGGCTATTGTTGAAAGTGCTGCTATAAACATTGGGGTACAAGTGCCCCTATGCATCAGTACTCCTGTATCCCTTGGGTAAATTCCTAGCAGTGCTACTCCTGGGTCATAGGGTAGGTCTATTTTTAATTTTTTTGAGGAACCTGCACACTGTTTTCCAGAGCGGCTGCACCAGTTTGCATTCCCACCAACAGTGCAAGAGGGTTCCCGTTTCTCCACATCCTCTCCAGCATCTATAGTCTCCTGATTTGTTCATTTTAGCCACTCTGACTGGCGTGAGGTGGTATCTCAGTGTGGTTTTGATTTGTATTTTCCTGACGTTGAGCATCTTTTCATGTGCCTTTTGGCCATCTGGATGTCTTCTTTAGAGAAGTGTCTATTCATGTTTTCTTCCCATTTCTTCACTGGATTATTTGTTTTTTGGTGTGGAGTTTGGTGAGCTCTTTATAGATTTTGGGTACTAGCCCTTTGTCCAATATGTCATTTGCAAATACTTTTTCCAATTCCGTTTGTTGCCTTTTAGTTTTGTTGATTGTTTCCTTTGCTGTGCAGAAGCTTTTTCTCTTCATGAAGTCCCAATAGTTCATTTTTGCTTTTAACTCCCTTGCATTTGGGGATGTGTCAAGTAAGAAATGGCTGCAGCTGAGGTCAGAAAGGTCTTTTCCTGCTTTCTCCTCTAGGGTTCGGATGGTTTCCTGTCTCACATTCAGGTCCTTTATCCATTTTGAGTTTATTTTTGTGAATGGTGTGAGAAAGTGGTCTAGTTTCAACCTTCTGCATGTTGCTGTCCAGTTCTCCCAGCACCATTTGTTAAAGGGACTGTCTTTTTTCCATTGGATATTCTTTCCTGCTTTGTCAAAGATTGGTTGGCCATACGTTTGTGGGTCTAGTTCTGGAGTTTCTATTCTATTCCACTGGTCTATGTGTCTGTTTTTGTGCCAATACCATGCTGTCTTGATTATTACAGCTTTGTAGTAGAGGCTAAAGTCTGGGATTGTGATGCTTCCTGCTTTGGTCTTCTTCTTCAAAATTACTTTGGCTATTTGGGGCCTTTTGTGGTTCCATATGAATTTTAGGATTGCTTGTTGTAGCTTCGAGAAGAATGCTGGTGCAATTTTGATTGGGATTGCATTGAATGTGTAGATAGCTTTGGTTAGTATTGACATTTTAACAATATTTATTTTTCCAATCCATGAGCATGGAATGTCTTTCCATTTCTTTATATCTTCTTCAATTTCCTTCATAAGCTTTCTATAGTTTTCAGCATATAGCTCTTTTACATCTTTGGTTAGGTTTATTCCTAGGTATTTTATGCTTCTTGGTGCAATTGTGAATGGGATCAGTTTCTTTATTTGTCTTTCTGTTGCTTCATTATTAGTTTATAAGAATGCAACTGATTTCTGTACATTGATTTGTATCCTGCGACTTTGCTGAATTCATGTATCAGTTCTAGCAGACTTTTGGTGGAGTCTATCGGGTTTTCCATGTCATCTGCAAAAAGTGAAAGCTTGACTTCCTCTTTGCCAATTTTGATGCCTTCGATTTCCTTTTGTTGTCTGATTGCTGATGCTAGCACTTCCAACACTATGTTAAACAACAGCGGTGAGAGTGGACATCCCTGTCGTGTTCCTGATCTCAAGGAGAAAGCTCTCAGTTTTTCCCCATTGAGGATGATATTAGCTGTGGGCTTTTCATAAATGGCTTTTATGATCTTTAAGTATGTTCCTTCTATCCTTTCTTTTTATTAAGAAAGGATACTGAATTTTGTCAAATGCTTTTTCTGTATCGATTGACAGGATTATATGGTTCTTATCTTTTCTTTTATTAATGTGATGTATCACATTGATTGATTTGAAAATGTTGAACCAGCCCTGCAGCCCAGGAATGAATCCCACTTGATCATGGTGAATTATTCTTTTTATATGCTGTTGAATTTGATTTGCTAGTATCTTATTGAGAATTTTTGCATCCATATTCATCAGGGATATTGGCCTGTAGTTCTCTTTTTTTTACTGGGTCTCTGTCTGGTTTAGGAATCAAAGTAATGCTGGCTTCATAGAATGAGTCTGGAAGTTTTTCTTCCCTTTCTATTTTTTGAAACAGCTATTTTTTGGAACAGCTTGAGAAGGATAGGTATTATCTCTGCTTTAAATGTCTGGTAGAACACCCCTGGGAAGCCACCTGGTCCTGGACTCTTATTTGTTGGGAGATTTTTGATAACTGATTCAATTTCTTCACTGGTTATAGGTATGTTCAAGTTTTCTATTTCTTCCTGTTTGAGTTTTGGAAGTGTGTGGGTGCTTAGGAATTTGTCCATTTCTTCCAGGTTGTCCAGTTTGTTGGCATATAATTTTTCATAGTATTCCTCATAAGAGCATTTTAGGCCATGTGGATATTAGTTTAAATATGAGGAAAATCCAGTGGAACATTAAGTAGGGATGAGGCCATCTTATCACACTCTGCTGAGTGGAGAATGATGGGGAAGGAAGAAAACTAGGAACAGGAAGTACAGTTTGGAGACTTAACCAGTAGACTGGGCAGGACAATGGCAGCATAGTGGAGATACAGAGGAGTTGGAAGATTTTGATATATTTTAGATATTTTGGAGGTAAAACCATCGAGATTTTCTCATGATTTCAATGTGGGAATAGAAGGAAGTTACAGATCAAGAATAGTTTCATAGATGGCCATGCTTTTTATTGGGAAGGGGGAAAGCAGAAACGAGGTTCTGAAAGAAAAATGAAGGGTCCTGTTTTGGTCCATCTGGGTCTTAGGTGCTGAAAAAACAACAAATGGAAACATTAAGTATTGATGTTTGAGTCTAAACTCATAGGAAATAATAAAACCTGAAGGTCTTAATCAGGGAACTACTGGCACACGGATGATATTTAAAGTCATAGAAATAGATGACATTATCTGAAGAAAGGGTGTAGAAGAAGATGAGAAGATTGGTGAGACAGGGAGTTGCAAGGGGGAAAATTGAGAACAGCATTCCAATAAGTGGAGACCCAGGAAAGCGTGTGTTGGGTAAGCAAGAGAAGAACTCGTTCCAAGGAGGAAAGTTTTGAACTCCTCATTGTCTTTCATTTTGGTTACCATCTGCATGTTGTGCCTGAAGAAAATCATGAATTTCTAAATTGTTGCCACTTCTAATTTATATTTTCATATCTTGTCTTCTGTCCGTGGTCACTTAATCCTTCATTTTGTTTTGTCATTCATCCCATAAGGTTTTATAGGTACTGTGTTGTATGTGTTGAGTTGGATACAGTTGTGGGTAAAATAAGAAGGGTTCCCTCTCATCATGAAGTTTATAATATATGTTATGTGTTTTTAGTTTCCTCTCCTACCCTCTGCAATTGTTTGTATTTTTTTAAATGTTTTTATTTATTTTTTTAGTGGGAGGGGCAGAGAGAGAGACAGAGAGAATCCAGAGCAGGCCCCAGGCTCTGAGCTGTCAGCACAGACCCCAGTGTGGGGACTTGAACCCACAAACTTGGAGATCATGACCTGAGCCACAGTCGGATGCTTAACTGAGTCACCCAGGTGCCCCTCTCCGCAATTATTTGTAACTCGTGCCACTTTCACACAGCTTTATTGAATGAATCTCACTGCTGCAACCCTGTCTCTTGGATCAGTGCAGGTAGGAAACTGTACCCTATACAATGTTATCTTTTGATCTTTGAACTCTAGAATGAATTACCCTCCACACACCTGCACATCTCATTCAAGGCAAATTTTATATGTGCCCTTGACCCTATACATTCTATTTGGGGCCTTCCCTATTTGGTACCCCTTTTCTCTTCTGTATGTATTTCCCTTTCTGCTGACTCCATTCCCTCAAAGAAACATGCTCAGATTTCTCCAATCCTCTTTGTCTTTGTCTGTCTCATTTGATTGATAGATAGATAGATAGATAGATAGATATAGAAGAGAGAGAGAGGGAAAGAAAGGAAAGAAGGAAGGAAGGAAGGAAGGAAGGAAGGAAGGAAGGAAGGAAATGAGCATCAGCCTGCACTCTTCCTACCCCTGAGGCAGAGGTCACGGAAAATCCAGCACAGCACCTGGATTTATGTCCCACAACTTGCAAAACACTGAGCTAAAACCATGTCATTTGATTTACATGCAATGGGAAGCTATGAATCATAAAATTATATTATCATGTGACTTGGCTTGGCATCTGGAGTGTGGCATCTGGAATGGGATGGGGTAACTACCTGATGAGAAGACTGATCTGGTTAATTGACACCATCAGGTAAAAGATGAATGGATTAATATGATGTGTTTATATTAGGAATTTATCCACATAATACACAATCCTAGTGATCTCATCAGTGAAGCAGAATATATAATATGTGCTTAAAATTATAACTGGATTATTTCAAAGTCTTATCCTGATTACTGTTTGTATCCCCAAGTATATCAGCATACTGTCATCACATCTTGTTGATGACTAAGCATTACTTCTTTTGTGTTATATTCAGCCATGTTATACAAGAACATTAAAATTCAGTTTCACTTTTGTGTATACATGTCTGAACACATGGGTACTCAGCTTATTTTACTCTCATTAATTTGTGTATGCATTTATATAGTATAAGAAAAAGATCCATTGTTTGAATAATTATCTGTATGGTAAGCAACAATAGATATCATAAGACACCACCAAATAAATTTCGATTTGAGTGTTTGCAAAGCTAGAGTATAGTAATAAATACAGAAATAGTTATATTCTAGAATTTGAATCTGTTGGACCAAATAAAATACTATGTGGGGTATCACATCGAGATAATAACGTTGAACATTTGACTGACAATCTATCCACATACATAGGAAACCCAATAATCTTCACCTGCCAAGCAAATAATCTAAATGAAATAGACCAAAAAGAAAAATTCAAATGAATCCTACTAAAACTGGACCTTTGCAAAGGGAAAGTAAAATGTGAGTGACAAAATAAGTTTATGAGAAGCAGAATGACAGATGGCGGTGAAAAAGAGTAGATATTTATGATGATGCAAATGAATGAAAGCAGATACAAGATGATTAAATATCAGAAAATATTGAGTTTGTTGAGTCACAGTAGAATAAATTAAGCTAAATCATATAGCAAGCACCAGAGTAGTGGAAAGTCATAATGATTACACTGACAACAATATAATAAAAAAAAAAAAAAACAGTTGGGGAACTTTGTACAGAGTATATTCATTGTTTTGACCTTTTTTTTTAAAGTAGTAGTTTAATACTATTCTTATACAAAAGTTTATATAGGCAGTAGCTCAATATTTGAAATAGATGAAATAAGATGTGCTGTAGGGTTTTACGGGGGGAGTGGCATACTGTACTACCCTTTTCTGTCTCATCAAAGCTTTCCCTGCAGGGCCGCCTGGGTGACTCAGTTGGTTGAGCATCTGACTCTTGATTTTGGCTCAGGTCATGATCTTACAGTTTGTGGGTTCTAGCCCCTCATTGGGCTCTGTACTGACCGTATGGACCCTGCTTGGGATTCTCTTTACCTCTCTCTCTGCCCCTCCCCTGCTCAACACTCTGTTTCTCTCTCTCAAAATAAATAAAGAAATTTAGAAAAAAAAAGTTTCTGCAAAGCTATTCAAGTCCTCCTAGAGAACTTGTGGGGTTCCTAGAAAAACAGTTTGGAAACCGAAACTTGACAATGGTATGGTTCTAAAATGCCGTAACAGAAAGGATTATGTAAATGTTTATTACATACATGAGTATGTTAAAGTACAGGATTTGTTTATTATGTTTTCTTGAACAAGAATTAACATGTTTGTAGTTTCAACACCAAACTGAAAGCCAGTATCTTAGATTTGAGTTCTGATGCTCTTCAACTTTTTTTTCAATAGGGTAAAATAAAAATTATTTAAGCCAGATTATTTACTGTGGAAAGATTGAGAGTGGTCCCTCAATTTGCATAAAAGTCAAGAGAACAGGACAATATGAAAACTTTACAAAGGAGCCAAGCGACTCCCGCCTGGTTGTATGCTAAATATATAGATAGCACTTATGTAAATACATCCAAAGCCTTGGTGGAACATTCACAAGGTTAACATCTGATCCAGCAACTTGATTTATCAGATCAAGTCTCTTAAGTTATATAAATGAATTGAGTTGCAACTCCGGATACCCAAATGTTACATTACCTTGTGTCTTATATATTGCGAGAAAATTGCAGCCAGTCACACTGTCAGACCAAGCCTTCTAGATTAGTCAGTCTACTCAGGTGATCAAATGGTAGTTCATGGGTGAGCATAGAATTAGAATTGGATGTTCTTCCTTGGTGGAATTTCTTTATATAACTCACCACTTATTGGTCGTCTCCCATATGTAATAGTACTTTTACATACATTATGTTATTTAATTTTTGGCATATTATATATTTATAGTTGAGGCAAGTAAGATTAAATAACTTAGTCAAGGTCACCTGGCTAACAAGAGTACTAGGATTTGAACTGATTTGCAACGTTTGCAGCCTTTCCTGTATATTTTATTTTTTTCTTCCAATTTGAAGTTCTAGTTAGGTAACATACATCTTCTATTTTTTTTTTTTTTAATTTTTTTTTTCAACGTTTTTTATTTATTTTTGGGACAGACAGAGAGAGACAGAGCATGAACGGGGGAGGGGCAGAGAGAGAGGGAGACACAGAATCGGAAGCAGGCTCCAGGCTCCGAGCCATCAGCCCAGAGCCCGACGCGGGGCTCGAACTCACGGACCGCGAGATCGTGACCTGGCTGAAGTCGGACGCTTAACCGACTGCGCCACCCAGGCGCCCCACATCTATTTTTTAAGGTCAGGTCTATCCTAGTCTTATCCATTTGAATATAGACGCTGGTCCCTTAGTTAGGCTTTAGTTTTTCCACAATATATACAATATCTCTTAGAGCACCTCATCTAAAGAAGACCAGTAACATCCATTTTCTTTTAACTGGTACCTTCTTCTGCTATAATTACATTGCTCAGACTGTATCCCCAATTTCAGAAGCAAAATAAACAAGAACAGAAGAAATACTGCCAGGTTTTATTAATTTATCTTATTTAATTATGCCTCCTAATTTCCTAAAACCCAGGTATTGTAGAATATGGATATAAATGTTATTAAGGTAATTAATTTTTTTTCTAAGAGCCTATTACTGCTTCAACAAAGCAGAATCTAATTTCTTTGTATCACAATGAACTACTCCTAAGGTAAATACCTCTAGATTATCCAATATTCAAGGCTTCATAATGAACTTAGCAATTAAAAGTAGTAACCAAAACATAAAATCAGAAAACATAAACATTTCATAGAACTAAAGCCTTCTTAAACTAGCTATATAAGCCAAGGAGAAATGGACCTTAAAACCATTATGTGGTAAACTCTAAGAATCTGGAATTCAAACAGTCTTGCTTTATTGCATACATGGAGTATTTTTTTTTCATGCAAATTTGTATCCTTTAAAAGGTAAATTAGAGGGGTGCCTGGGTGGCTCAGTTGGTTAAGCGTGTGACTTCTACTCAGGTCATGATTTCATGGTCCATGAGTTTCAGCCCAGCATTGGGCTCTGTGCTGACACCTCAGAGCCTGGAAGCTGCTTCAAATTCTTTGTCTTCCTCTCTGCCCCTCCTCTGCTCGCTCGCTCTCTCTCAAAAATAATGAAAAACATTTAAAAAATAAAATTAAAATTAAATTAAATAAAGGTAAATTAGAAAAAGTCATCCAAGTTTGGACTAGAATTTGGTCATGTCAAAAGAGGGATCAAAATGTAGCTGGGCAAGAATCTTGAGAAGAGTTTTTGTTTTTTGTTTTTGTTTTGTTTTCTCTCTTTTTGTATTTGCCTCATTGTCCTTGCCAACAACTGGGAACATAGAAGGGAAAGAATGGGACATTGTGCACCTGTCTACTGCAGGGGGGACTTGGTTCTGCTGGGTTATGAAACTGCTCTGTGTTAGCTTTATATCCAACCTAGAAGCTACACAGCTGGTCACAATTCCCCTGAGTATTGAGGACGCCCAACAGTGATTTTCCAGACAGCCTAACTTGTTTTCAGACATGGTTCAAGAGAACTCTAAGGTTATGATTTAAAAATAAAAATAAAAGTAACATTTCAGATTGCTTATCTCTATTTCATTTAGTTCTTTTTATGGAGTTCTGTCTTGTTTTTTCATTTGGAGCAAATTCCTCTGTATCCACACTTTGCTTGACCTCCTATTTGTTTCAGTGAATGAGGCTGAACAGCCACCTTTCTCCAACTGGAAGGCATGATGTGTGGATGGTCGACGCTTGTGTAGACTCTTTGTGCCCAGTGGCTGGTGGACTGGGGGTCCCAGGTCACTCTGCCTTGTGGCTGCCCTGTGGACGGGCTGGAGGTGGGGTGGCCCCGGGGCTGTGGGCACTGAGGGCGCCCCCGGGTGGACAGGGTGGAGGTGGGCTGGGGGAGGTGTGTGCCCTGAGGGTGCCTGGGGGGCGGGGCGGCTGGGGCTCCGCGCCCTCCAGGTGGAGGGGGAGCACGAACCGTGAAACTTCCAGCGGCTCCGCACTCTTTCGTGGGGCTCCAAGGCCACACCTGTTACGTTGTACTTGCCCTTTTCCACCGGGGTTGTTTTCCGA
Source organism: Panthera pardus (assembly GCF_024362965.1). Taxonomy (NCBI): domain Eukaryota; kingdom Metazoa; phylum Chordata; class Mammalia; order Carnivora; family Felidae; genus Panthera; species Panthera pardus. Next base: position 111,209,755 of record NW_026526677.1, on the reverse strand, counting down.
GCCCGAGGGCATCTGTGGCAGAGCTCCCGGAGGCGGAGGCGGAGGCGGAGGCGGCGGCGTGCTCCTGGCACCTGGAACTGAGTTTGAGGCCTCGCCGCTGGCTCCCCGGGGCCGAGTGCACGCAGGGGGCACTCGCCGACCTCTGACCCGGAAGACCTCTAGTCGCTCCACCCCCCCCCCCCCCCCCCCCCCCCACCTTCCGGGCTTCCTGCTAGGCCTGGTTTCTTTGGGTTCTGGTTATTCCTTTGTTTGTTTCTTAGATGTTCATTTGTTTGTTTTGAGAGAAACAGAGAGACAGGGCAGAGAGAGCCCGGGCAGGGGAGGAGCAGAGAGAGTGGAGAGAGAGATTCCCAAGCAGGGTCCGCCCTGCGGGCCCGGAGCCAGATGGGAGGGTCACCCAAAAATCGTGCCCTGAGCCGGTTGGGTCAGATGCTGAACCGACCAAGCCACCCAGGCGCCCCTCTAGTTGCTCCTTTAAACCACAGCTTTCTCTCTGCGCCCCAGGGCGGGCGAATCTGTACCTGGAGCCTCAGTACCACCCCTGCGGGGGCAACTCCCGGCGTGGGGCTGGGGTCCCTTTGTTATGGAGTCCTCTCTCTCTCTGTGCCTCGGGGTCAGCCCCCAGTACTCCTTCAGGACGAGCTGCCTTACCAACAGGTGCAGATCTGGTGGACCAGGCGAGGCCGGGGTTTTCCTAGCAGCCGGGTGTTCCTAGTGGCCAGGGTCTTCCTGGCGGCCGGGGCCTTCCTGGTGGCCGGGGTTTTCCTAGTGGCGGGGACTTATGTTGGTGGGGTCTTCCTGGCGGCCGGGGTCTTCCTAGTCTCTGTCTGGGAACACAGCCCTGAACTGGCTTCTGGGGAGAGGAAACCTATGGCTCCTTGTTACCAGGCCCAGTGCAAGGCTCTGAGCACATACTCAGCAATCCGTTAATGAATTCCACAATTAAGTGCACTCTCCACTTTTACTTTCCTTATGTTCCTGACTATACGAGTGATTCAGACTTTTTTTTTAAGTTCATGGACTGTAGATGTGCAACTCACCAGCTTGAGTGTGCTAATAGTGTGTTTCTTTCCTTCTCTTTTTCAGTCTGTTCCCAGTATTCTAGAGGCGTGTTCGCCATTTTCGGACTCTACGATAAGAGGTCGGTACACACCTTGACCTCGTTCTGCAGCGCCTTGCACATCTCCCTCATCACACCGAGTTTCCCCACGGAGGGGGAGAGCCAGTTTGTGCTGCAGCTCAGACCGTCCTTGCGGGGCGCGCTCCTGAGTCTTCTGGACCACTACGAATGGAACTGTTTCGTCTTCCTGTACGACACGGACAGGGGTAAGTCGCAATTCCACGCCCACATGAGTAAAACCCTAACTTTCAACCAGAAGTGGCCTGGTGTCACTTTTGTGACTTAGGGAAATAATTTGAGCTCTACTACAGCTAAAATCAGAAAAGGGTCAATGGGTATTATCAGTAATTTTATCTGGAAACTTCTAATTAAATGAGCATCAGATGCACCAGATTATTCATGAGCCAACCATGCTCTGTGACTTAGCTGAAATCAAGATAAATACTTCTTTGAACATTTCTGTGATGATATTTCAGGTACAATCAGGAAATAAATGTCTTTTGCCTCAAGTGCAGATGATCTCATGTCTTGGAATGTCTTTAAGGGAGCAAGTTGATTTTTCTGTCTGCATCTCTATATCTATAATTTTATTTAAAAAAGAAAAAGGAAAAAGAAAGTAGTAGTTGAAGCATATCCATGGGTTTGACATGTGAAACTTGAAGTGAGTAATTGAAATGTGGTGACAGTGCGGTACAGATTTGGGGTAAGGCTTCGGGGCCCTGGCAACCTTACATTTTACCATCACCTATCGGGCTCTGAAGATCAGGAACTGATACTCTGCAACCCATGTGTTGGAAAAACAAGGTGAATAAGTTATTGACAATCATGCATTTTTATACAGGTTTGAGATACTTTGACTTTTCATTGTGAGACATAACTTAAATTTGCATATTCTTTTTTTTATTTTTTCTTTCTATTTAGTGTCTAGAATCACAGCAACAGATTATATTGCAGAATAAACAGCAGGGAACTCCCTTTGGGCTTTTTATCTTCAATATTTTTCCCTTAAAGAGTATATATGACAAGAAGTTGGAATAAAAATTCAAACTGGCAACGTTTTGAGAATATCATTGAATAGAATTCTGTCTGTGCCATGAGTAAAACAATAAGCATAAAACAATGAACAAGCAAAATAAATCTTTTGAAGATGTAATTATCTTCAAAGGCCAAAGCATAATTTCCTATTTTCAGAGATGGTATATCCTATAAGATGTCACACCACTGGTGGTCCTAGTACATTTTATATTGGTTTTCTTGCTAAATTTTCCTTTCAGTAACAAGTTTAGAAAACTTAATATCATCAATGTATTTTTTGCATGGTTGCCACGTGCCGTAATTCTCATTTGGAAATATGGGAGCCTACCCATGTCTTGTGATGACATTTTCCAATATCTAAAAATCCAAAGCATCCTAGAGCATGTATGATAGATGAGAGAAATCATTCTGTTCATTCCTAACTTTTGGAAAAATCCTTCAGCAAGAGGACACTGAAAATTGAACCATAAGGCGACTTAAAACAACAATGAGGTATTACTACCTTATTAGAATGGCCAAGATCCAGATGACTGACAATGACACATGCTGGTGAGCATGCAGAGCAACAGGGTCTCTTGTTCATTGTTGGTGAGAATGCAAAATGGTACAGTCGTTTGAAAGTCAAGGTGGCAGTTGTTTACAAAACTAAATACATGCTTACCTTGTGATGTAGCATTCGTGCTCTTTGGTATTTACCTATAAGTGGAAAACTTATGTCCCCGCAAAAACCTGCACACAGATACTTATAGCACCTTTATTCATAATTACCAGAACTCAGAAGCAACAAAATGTCCTTCAGTAGGTGGATGTATAAATAAATATTGTTCATCCAGACAATGGAATATTATTCAATGAGCTATCAGTACATTAAAAAACATGCAGGGACCTTAAATGCAGAGTCCTACTAAGTGTAGAAGCCAATCTGAAAAGGCTGCATGCTGTATTTCAACTATATGACGTTCTGGAAAAGGCAAAGCTATGGACACAGTAAAGAGATTAGTGGTTGCCAGAGGTTAAGGGGAAAGAGGGATGAACAGGTGAATCACAGAGGATTTGTCAGGCAGCGAAGTTGCTCAGTATGATGCTGGCATTGGATCATGATGTGACACTATGATAATGGTAGACATGTCATTATACATTTGCCCAAACACATAGAACGTCTGAAACCAAGGGTGAACCCTAATGTAAACCGAGGACTTTAGGTGATAATGATATGTCAGTATAGCTTCATCAGTTGTAACATATGAATGTCAAATGCAAAAAAAAAAAAAAAAAAATTACACCTGAATAAAGTTGACTTACGATGTTAAAAAATTGAATCATGATGTAAAGAAATACATACTGGGATATATATAGATGAGACTGTTCTTTATGTGGTTCTTTATGATATAGCTCAGTTCGTCACTTTGGGCACAAGATCCTTATTTTATGACATCTTGATCTCATAGAAATATCAGTGGGTCCTGTGTCTTACTTTTTCCCTCTGTGCCTGGGTCCATCAGTCTCTGGCAAGAAGAAGGTTGTAGGCGTTCGAGCATCAGCCTCCCTACCAAACAGGGATTCAAAGTGGTGCTTTGCTTTCACACTAGTATGTACTTTCTGGGATCCTCACCCCTGTGTAGCACATCAGATGCTCCAACCCTGAGCCATGTCCCATCCCGTCTGTCCAGGAATCTCTCTAGTATAAGCAGGCCTATTTCGTTCTTGAAAGAATCTTTCTCCTGGCTGAGTTTCTGCCTCCCAAGGCTTAAACCCTTCATGGAACAAGCTCTGTTTCTTCTAATATGGCATCTTGTTACCTTTAACATTCCTATTGGCTTGCTGAACAAAGCCTGCTTTTCCTTGTTGTCTCCCTGTCCTGCTTTTAACCAGCTAATGCAAGTCATGCTCTCAAATTTCTGAATTCTCTCTAGTAGCTGCTGCAGGATGAACAGCCAGCCATTTGCACTGCCTTCTGGTAGAGTAATACAACCCATCTTCAAAACAGACACCTTTATCCCAAGGGGTAATTGCATGAATGAAAGAATAACATATCAGGAAGATGGCTCTTTATATTTTTTACTGAAGTATATTTGACGTACGATGTTATATTAGTTTCAGGGGTACAACATAGTGACTCAACACTTCTGTGCATTACTCAGTGTTCACCACAATAAGTGTGGTCACCATCTGTCACCATACAGTGTTATTACAGTATCGACTATTCCCTATGCTGTACTTTTCATCTCTGTGATTTACTTATTTTATAAATGGAAATTTGTGGCCGTGTCGTGGTGTTGAGATGGTTCACTCTATCATGACATGGCCGTGCTTCCCGATATTCTTGGTTTCAATTAAGTACTTGCAAAAGACAGTAATAATTTTTTCTCCCTTTGAAATTGTTGTGCTCATTTTATAAGTTTAGGATCACAAGATCAATTTATTTCTTCTTAGATAGTGGGCTTAAAATTATGTATCACTATCACCAACCGAGGTATGAACTTCAGTTGTGAGCTTGATTAATTTCTCTCATAAACATAGTTGGCTAAGAGTCATCAGTATTTTCACATCATGCAGAAAAAGAGAGCACACATCCACTTTAAAGATAAGAATTTTTTTTATAATGTACAAAACCACCTGTCAAGAAATAAGATGGTTTAGTACATTTTAGTACTTTTCTCTGATCTTCAGTTATCCTTAACTGTTTATTTCAACATTTTTCCTGTTACAAATAACTGCCTTAATATGGCCCTGAATTTCTCCACAATCTTGAGTGGAACATGGCTGTCTGATGCGTCATAAATCATTATTTTGGCATATGTTATCTCATTGATCCACTTAGTTATTTCTGAAATCTTAATCCCTGTAGTGATACACTGATCTTATAAAATACAAGAGCTTGGGGCGCCTGGGTGGCTCAGTCGGTTAAGCGGCCGACTTCAGCTCAGGTCACGATCTCACGGCCCGTGAGTTCGAGCCCCGCGTCGGGCTCTGTGCTGACAGCTCAGAGCCTGGAGCCTGTTTCAGATTCTGTGTCTCCCTCTCTCTGACCCTCCCCTGTTCATGCTCTGTCTCTCCCTGTCTCAAAAATAAATAAAACGTTAAAAAAAATTTTTTTTTTAAATTAAAAAAATAAAATAAAATACAAGAGCTTCACTCTGTCATAACTTAAGGTAGTGTTTTTATGATGAATTGTCAAAGGAATGATATTTTCTTTCCTCTGATGTAAGACTTCTCTTCCAAGTTCTGCTCTGCTCTTGGTAAACTGTGTGAACCTACCTGTATGTTTGTCCACATATGTCAGGGAGAAATAGAGACAGGGACAGAGAAGGAGGAAAGTTGAACTGCATTGTCTTTAAGGTCCATTCATGTTATCTTTAATGTTTCTTTATATTCCAGATGGTATTGTATATAAATAAATATGTATTATATTCCAAATTCCTTCCCAGAAACAGTGGGCAGAAAAAGAAAGATGGTAGGTCACATAAGCATCCTGTTTATCAGGTCGCTCCCGGCTTCTTTTCACTTGACGGCCTCTCAAAGAAGAAGAGAGTGTTTGTCCATTTATTCGTTCAGTTTATGCACTTACCATTCAATAAAAATGTATTGTTCACCTTGTCTGTATCGGACACTTTGATACGTATTTAGAATGCAGTGACGGGGGTGCCTGGGTGGCTCAGTCGGGTAAATGTCCAGCTTTAGCTCAGGTCATGATCTCAGATCACGGGTTCGAGTCCCATGTCTGGCTTTTCACTGATGGAGTGGAGCCTGCTTCCTTCCGATTCTCTGTCTCCCTCTCTTTGTTCCCCTCCCTTGCTTTCTCCCTTGCTTTTTTAAAAAAAAAAATTTTTTTAACTTAAAAAAAATTTTAATTTTAAATTTTAAAAAGTTTTTTTTTAAAAAGAATGCAGTGATGAGCAAGACTGTACTAGGATGAAGTTAACTCACCTGCTATAGCTTCATTAGGAAATGGCACACAAGATTCTGTTTGATAGCCAAGAGCTTGCCTTTGAGACACAGTGTGATGTTTTTACATTTGGAATAAAACTTTGGTAAGATTTTTGAGTTGATAAATTTAAGGCTATTGAATATGTTTGAAATGTTGCTTATGAACCTGAAGATCTGAATATTAAATTTTAATTAGTTACCTTAAGTAGCCACATTTGCCTAATGGCTACCTACCATATGAGACAACACAGTGTATCTAAACAATGAGCTCATTTGGAACAACATATTTTAGTTTGAGTGAGATGTCCAAATCTTTTCTCAATTCATGTAGGAAAAGAACTTAGAGAACACCCTGTGCAGAATCCTTTTTTATAGTAATTTTCACATTACATTATGTGTATATTTATATATCTTTTCTTCCCCCAGAAATATATCTTTTAGCAGTAATTATTATATCTTGCTGCACTTATATCTTTTCTGTGTAGCATAGTAACCCCTAATAAGTATGCCATAAACATGAAGTGGATGAATGACTTAATCAAAGTCCTTGATCTTTCTTTCCTTTTTCTCTTTCTTTCTTTCTTTTTCTTTCTTTCTTTCTTTCTTTCTTTCTTTCTTTCTTTCTTTCTTTACTTTTCTGTCTTTTTCTCTCTTTCCCTCTCTCTTTCCCTCTTTATCTCTCCCCCTCTCCCTCCCTCCCCCTTCCTGCCTTCCTTCCTTCCTTCCTTCCTTCCTTCCTTCCTTCCTTCTTGGCAGTATTACACTATAGATATACAAAAATTTGTCCATTTATCTCTTGATGACCATTTGGGCTGTTTCCAGTTTTGGGTTATTATAAATAAAGCTGCTATGAACCAAAAAAAAAAAAAAACAAACAAAGTCCTTGACAATAGGTATCAAATAATTTTGATGCTCTCATAACTAATCATGTAATTCAAATTTTATTAATGATACCATGTGTTTTTTTAAAATCTTTGTTTATTTTTGAGAGAGAGAGAACATGAGCAGGGAGGGACAGAGAGAAAGAGAGAGAATCCCAAGCAGGCTCCATGCTGACAGCTGAGAGCCCAACACGGGACTCAAATTCATGAGCCAAGAGATCATGACAGAGCCAATGCTGAATACTTAATCGACTGAGCCACCCAGGTGCCTCAATTGTTTTGTTTTGTTTTTTAATGATACCATATTTTAATGTATCAAATAATTCCTATATTAGTCAAAATGAAAAATTCTCCTATAGAGATGGTCCTTGAATTAAATTTTTTCTTATCATGAAAAAGTATGGAGCAGCCTGAAAAAGAACATCCTTTTTTTTTTTTTTAAATATAATTTATTGTCAAATTGGCTAAAATGTAGTGTGTACAGTGTGCTCTTGGTTTTGGGGTAGATTCCCGTGGTTCATCACTTACATATAACACCCAGTGCTCATCCCAGCAAGTGCCCTCCTCTATACCCATCATCCATTTTCCCCTCCCCCCCAATCCCCCATTAACCCTCAGTTTGTTCTCAGTATTTAAGAGTTTCTTATGGTTTGCCTCCCTGCCTCTCTGTAACTATTTTTTCCCCTTCCCTTCCCCATGATCTTCTGCTCAGTTTCTCAAGTTCCACATATGAGTGGAAATGTGATATCTGTCCTTCTCTGACGGACTTATTTCACCTAGCATAATACCCTCCAGTTCCATCCATGTTGCTAAAATGGCAGGATTTCATTCTTCCTCATTGCCAAGTAGTATTCCATTGTATATATAAACCTCATCTTCTTTATCCGTTCATCAGTTGATAGACATTTAGGCTCTTTCCATAATTTGACTATTGTTGAAAGTGCTGCTATAAACATTGGGGTACATGTACCCTTGTGCATCAGCATTCCAGTATCCCTTGGATAAATTCCCAGCAATGCTATTGCTAGGTCATAGGGTAGTTCTATTTTTAGTTTTTTCAGGAACCTCCACACTGTTTTCCAGAGTGGCTGCACCAGTTTGCAAAAAACATGGAACGCTTCATGAATTTGTGTATCATCCTTGCACAAGGGCCAGGCCAGTCTTCTCTGTATCGTTCCAGTTTTAGTATATGTGCTGCTGAAGTGAGCACTGAAAAAGAACATTCTTGATTTAGATATAATCAAGCTAAATATTTAAAACACTTTAAAATAATCCATATTTTTGGCATTATAAAACCTTGAATTTTTGTCAAATCTACTTAACAAGATGTCATTTTTCCTTGAGCGAAAAAGAGATGTTAATTTAAATAATATAAGAAGTCATTATTTTCTCACTTGAAATAGATGTTTTCAAAGGAAAATATTTTTTACTTCTGTGTATTGCACAGAATTGTACATATTTATGATGCATCTATGGCCATTCCCAACACCATGGGTCACAAGATGAATTTATGATCAAGGGAGAGATGAAGAGATATAAACCTAATATTTAAAAATTCTTTTTTTTTAATGTTCATTTATTTATTTATTTTGAGAGAGAGGGAGAGAGAGAATCCCAAGCAGGCTCCATGCTATCATCTGAGACTTGATGTGGGCTCGATCTCACAAACTGTGTGATCATGACCTGAGCCGAAATCAAGCATTGGATGCTTAAATGACTGAGCCACCCAGGTGCCCCTAACATTTAAAATCACTGTCATTGTTTTTCATGCACCCATTCTGGAGGCCAGAGTAAGCAGTGGCTGGTGCTATTCTTGTTTTATTTCATCCTTCTCTTTAATGCTTAATGTTCAACGTTTTATCGCATTGGCCGTTTCCAGGTTCACAGCGTTATTTCAGGGGTTGCTGAATATCTTTTGTTCAATATATGAATTATTATTATAACATTATGTAAATTGTCCCTAGGAGACATGGATTTGGCAAGACATAGAGTAGAAAACTTTAATTTGTGTTGGTTTGGCTTATTTCCTTTGGCCTGTTTTTCTTTTTTTTTTTAACAAAACTATATTCTACACATAGCATAACATATTTTGAAAAACCTAGGAAACAACGTTGTGGGTGGCATAATGTATGTGTGCTGCTCCCCTGCGCTGAAGCCAGAGCAAGGAGGGAAGGGGGTGGAGAGGGGAGCTTGGGTGGGGAGGGCAGAGATCTTGCTATTTTATTTCTACTTTTTGGGTTTTGCTGCATACATGCCTTTTATTTTTAAACTGCCTCAAATCCTTTTGCAAAAAGAGTCGAGATCTAAATCACAGAAATAGGAACAAATTAAGAGGCATGAGATACCTTTCCACAATACCTCTCTTAACTTTCCAGTAAATAAGCCTATTGAATAAATGGCTCCAGAGAGCTCGTCTGCCTTCCCTTCGGGTTCTCAGCTCCACTTCTCTATTTCTTCTCACATTGCCCTATTCTTTTACTCTTTCCCTCCTTCCTGAATCACAACATAGAGTGTTTAGGCAACATGGTTCCATGGACCTGGGAACCTCAGTCCTCTGTCACTCATTACCAGCATGGGCTTGTGGTAAACTCACGTCCATAGGTAATGTAGGGGGATAACAGAGCAGAAAAGTGCAAGGAATATGGTGTAATGACTTCAGTTCACACCAAAATAATATCACTGGCTCTGCTTCTTCTTTGAAATTCCTTTCTGAGAGGTGTGAGATGGGGAACATTTTCAGGGGTGACTGCGCACCTGTCACCTGGCCTCGGAGCTGCTCAGAGGAGTGCTGAGTGTGTAGGGGTGCTTACGACTTCCCGCCTCCCAGTTTCCAGTTACTGCGCAGGTTCATGTGACACCAGCACACATCTCCCATGAATTGTGCCACTTACAATGCTTATGGCCCAATTTTCTTATTAAAAACAAAATTAGAAACACATTAGCAAAACAGAGATCTTTGATGTATAAATTCAGGAGAAGTAAGAATCTTTCAGACACTAACCTGGTGTTATCCAAGAAGGGATGAAAATTTATCTTTAGTGCTTGGTACATTCAGCCTCATTTCAGTGTATTTCCTAATCCTCAGGGAAAACACCTTTAACTGTAAAACCCTCACTGGGATGAAGAGGAGTTCCCTTTTTATAAACTTCCCATGGCGACCTCAGGCATTTATCTTTGTTTATAATTAACTCATTAGGATTTAGACTGTTTTTTATAGCTCACTTAAATATGTTTGCTTACTGATATTTATTACATTTTTCATCAGGCTGATGATGCCAAATATTTACTTGTTACCAGCTGCCAAGTGTGAGGCTAGCCCATTCTGTCAGGAGGAGAACACACTTCACTCTGTGTTTCAAGCATGTATCACTGCCTTCCTGCTGGAGCCGGGCCAGTGGGAGAGCAAAGAAAAAAACCATGTGTAAACATAACAATGGAGCTTCCTATGGCGATTCTAACTTGTAATTGAGGGAGAAAAAGTAATCATAAGCTGGCAAGGCAGCCCCTGCTCCCTCTACAGTATCTCCTTTGGTGGCACTGCAGTGTCTGTCTTCGGCCCTCATTAACCCAATTCCACAGGCTGGCACCTCTGCGGGTTAGGAGGGGGGGATAGTGGATGGAGGGGCACATGCATGGGGTGAAGGAACCCTGGTGGGTATTTTCATAAAGAGGGTTACGTGTGCCATCCCTTTTCCCTGGGGAGAGGAGGCAAAGGGAGGCACGTGTATGTCTGTCCCCTCCCACCTTCCCTGGTTACAGAATGAAGGAGTTGAGGGCAAGGGCTGGAAGTGCCATCCTTGTGCTAAAATCCCACAAGGATGATGAGCCAGAACCATACTGCCAGACAAGGGGGTTCTCGAAGAACAGTGCCATAAAGCTACAATGAGGGGTGCTGGAAGTGCCATGCTTGTGCTCAAATCCCACAAGTATGATGAACCAGAACCACACTGCCAAACAAGAGTGTTCTCGAAGAACAATGCCATAAAGGTACAACAAGCGTAGGCAGAGAAGGGGCCGGAGTGAGGAGCAGGACCATAAGCAGTGTGTGGACAGATTGGACATATTCTAGAGACACACAGAGCCTACACTTGCTCTTGTGCCAGCAGCCTTCCACACATTCATTTGAAAGAGACCCAAGTGGACTGGCAGGGAAAGTAAATATGCAGCCTTCCACCAACATTTATGCCGGGTCTGTTTGGTTGTCATGTAGAAGGCACTAGACAGATGCATTGTTGACTGACTGACAAACTACCTGTCAACATGGTCCTCCATTCACGTTTGCTTCCCATTGTTGGTGCTCAGTGTGAAGAGAAGAGCAAGCAGATCTGGGTAGGACCGTTGGAGCCCCTGCACCCTAGAAAGGTCATTGCGTTGGCCCCATTGACATGCACTGTTCAAACACACAAAATACAGGAGGAGCCAAGTTGGTGGAACAGCATGGAAGTTTTTTTGTGTCTTGCATCTATGAAATACAGCCAGATCAACATTAAACCATCCTGCACACCTAGAAAATTGATTTGAGGATTAACACAACAATCTGCACAACCTGAACCACAGAACTCAGCAGGAATTCACCCCAAAAGAAAAAGCAGGAAGAAACGACAGCCAGAGACTTAACCAAAACAGATACAAGTAGGATGTCTGAACCACAATTTAGAATCACGATAATAAGAATATTAGCTGGAGTCAAAAATAGATTAGAATCCCTATCTGTGGAGATAAAAGAAGTAAAAGCTAGTCAGGATGAAATAAAAAATGCTATAACTGAGCTGCAATCTATAATGCATGCCATGGCAGCAAGGATGGATGAGGCAGAGCAGCAAATCAGCGACATAGAGACAAACTTTTGAGGAATAATGAAGCAGAAAAAAAGAGGGAGACTAAGGCAAAAGAGCATGATTTAAGATTTAGAGAAACAAGTGACTCATTAAAAAGGAACAACATCAGAATCATAGGGGTCTCAGAAGATGAAGAGAGAGAAAAAGGAGTAGAAGAGTTATGTGAGCAAATCATAGAGGAAAACTTTCCTAACCTGAGGAAAGACAGACATCAAAATCCAGGAACCACAGAGGACTCCCATTAGATTCAACAAAAACTGACCATCAACGAGGCATATCATAGTCAAATTCACAAAACACTCAAGCAAGGAAATAATCCTGAAAGCAGCAAGGGGTAAAAAGTCCTTAACTTACAAGGGAGGACAGATCAGGTTTGCAGCAGACCTATCCACAGAAACTTGGCAGGCCAGAATGGAATGGCAGGATATATTCAATGTGCTATATTGGAAAAATATGCAACCACAAATTCTTTGTACAGCAAGGCTGTCATTCAAAATAGAAGGAGAGATTAGAAGTAGCCCAGACAAACTAAAAGAGTTCATGACCAATAAACCATCCCTGCAAGAAATTTTAAGGGGGACTCTCTGAGGGGAGAAAAGACTAAATAAATAAATAAATAAATAAATATCAAAAGCAACAAAGACTAGAAAGGACCAGAGAACACCACCAGAAACTCCTGGCTCTACAGGCAACATAATGGCAATAAACTCATATCTTTCAGTACTCACTCTGAATGCCAGTGAACTAAATGCTCCAGTCGAAAGATACAGGGTAACAGAATGGATAAGAAAACAGGATCCATCTATATGCTGTTTACAAGGGACCCACTTTAGACCTAAAGACACCTTCAGATTGAAAGTAAGGCGATGGAGAACCATCTACCATGCTAATGGTTGACAAAAGAAGACTGGAGTAGCCATACGTATATCAGACAATCTAGACTTTAAAATAAAGACTATTACAAGAGATGATGAAAGGCATTATATCATAATTAAGGAGTCTATCCATCAAGAAGACATAACAGTTGTAAACATTTATGCTCCAAATGTGAAAGCACCCAAATATATAAATTGATTAATCCCAAACATAAAGAAGCTCATTGATAATAATACAATAACAGTAGGAGACTTCAACACCCCACTTACAACAATGGACAGATCATCTAAACAGAAAATCAACAAGGAAACAATGGCTTTGAATGACACACTGGACCAAATGGACTTAACAGATATATTCAGAACATTTCATCCTAAAGCACCAGAATATACATTCTTCTCCAGTGTACATGTAATGTGCTCCGGAATAGACCACATACTGGGACACAAATCAGCCCTCAGCAAGTACAAAAAGATCGAGATCATACTTTGCGTATTTTCAGACCACAACACTATGAAACTTGAAATTAACCACAAATAACTTGGAAAGGTAACAAATACTTGGGAGACTGAAGAACATCCTACTAAAGAATGAATGGACTAACCAACAAGTTAAAGAAGAAATTAAAAAGTACATGGAAGCCAATGAAAATGATAACACCACAGCCAAAAACCTCTGGGACACAGCAAAGGTGGTCATAAGAGGGAAGTGTATAGCATCCAGGCCTTCCTAAAGAAGGAAAAATGGTCTCAGATACACATCCTAAACTTACACCTTAAAGAGCTGGAAAAAGAGCAGCAAATAAAACCCCAAACCAGCAGAAGACAGAAACTAATGAAAATTAGAGCAGAAATTAATGCTATTGAGAAAAAACAACAACAACAACAACAACAACAAAAAACAGTAGAACAGATCAGTGAAACCAGAAGCTCGTTCTTTGAAAGAATTAACAAAATTGATAAACCACTAGCCAGTTTAATCAAAAGGAAAGTACCCAAATAAATAAAATCAATAAGGCAAGAGAAGAGATCACACTGACACAGCAGAAGTAAAACCAATAATAAGAGAATATTATGAGCAATTATATGCCAATAAAATGGGCAATCTGGAAGAAATGGACAAATTCCTAGAAACATATACACTACCAAAACTGAAATAGGAAGAAATAGAAAATTTGTACAGACCCATAATCAGTAAAGAAATCGAATTAGTAATCAAAAATGTCCCAAAAAACAAGAGTCCAGGGCCAGATGGCTTTGCAGGGGAATTCTACCAAACATTTAAGGAAGAGTTAACACCTATTCTCTTGAAGCTGTCCCAAAAAATAGAAATGGAAGGAAAACTTCCAAACTCTTTCTATGAAGCCAACATTACCTTGATTCCAAAACTGGACAAAGACCCCACTGATGAATATGGACACAAAAATCCTCAACAAGATATTAGCCAACCAGATCCAACAATATGTTAAAAACATTATTCACCATGACCAAGTGGGATTTGTACCTGGGATGCAGGCCTGGTTCAATATCTGCAAAACAATCAATGTGATTCATCACATCAATAAAAGGACAAGAACCACATGATCCTCTCAATAGATGCAGAGAAAGCATTTGACAAAATACAGCATCCTTTCTTGATAAAAACCCTTAAGAAAGGAGGGATAGAAGGGTCATACCTTGAGATCATAAAAGCCATATATGAAAGACCCAATGCTAATATCATCCTCAATGGGGAAAAACTGAGAGCTTCCCCCTAAGGTCAGGAACAAGACAGGGATGTCCACTCTCGCCACTGTTATTCAACATAGCATTGGAAGTCTTAGCCTCTGCAATCAGACAACACCAAGAAATAAAAGGCATCCAAATCGGCCAGGAGGAGGACAAACTTTCACTCTTCGCAGATGACATGATACTCTATATGGAAAACCCAAAAGATTCCACCAAAAAACTGCTAGAACTGATTCTTAAATTCAGCAAAGTTGCAGGATATAAAATCAGTGCACAGAAATCAGTTCCTATACACCAACAATGAAGAAACAGAAAGAGAAATCAAGGAAGTGATCCCATTTACAATTGCACCAAAAACCATAAAATACCTAGGAATAAATCTAACCAAAGAGGTGAACAATCTACCCACTGAAAACTATAGGAGCTTATGAAATAAATTGAAGAAGACACAAAAATTGGAAAAAGATTCCATGCTCCTGGATAGGAAGAACAAATATTGTTAAAATGTCAATAGTACCCAAAACAATCTACATATTCACTGAAATCCCTATCAAAATAACACTAGCATTCTTCACAGAACTAGAACAAACACCCCTACAATTTGTATGGAACCAGAAAAGACCCTGAGTAGCCAAAGCAATCTTGAAACAGAAAACCAAAGCAGGAGGCATCACAATCCTGGACTTTGAACTGTATTACAAAGCTGTAATCATCAAGACAGTATGGTACTGGCACAAAAACAGACACCCACATCACTGGAACATGGACCCACAGACGTATGGCCAACTAATCTTTGACAAAATAGGAATGGCAGTCTCTTCAGCAAGTAGTGGTGGGAAAACTGGACAGCGACATGCAGAAAAATGAACCTGGACCACTTTCTTACACCATACACAAAAATAAACTCAAAATGGGTGAAAAACCTAAATGTAAGACAGGAAGTGATCAGAATCCTCGAGGAGAAAGCAAGCAAAAACCTCTTTGACCTTGGTCACAACAACGCCTTACTCAACATGTCTCTAGAGGCAAGGGAAAGAAAAGCAAAAATGAACTATTGGAACCTCACCAAAATAAAAAGCTTTTGCATGGTGAAGGAAACAGTCAGCAAAACTAAAAGACAACTGATAAATGGGAGAAGATGTTTGCAAATGACATATCAGATAAAGGGTTAGTATCCAAAATCTGTAAAGAACTTATCAAATTAAACCCAAAAAACAAATAATCCAGTGAAGAAATGGACAAAAGACATGGCAAAAGACATGTCATCCAGATTGCCAACTGACACATGAAAAAATGCTCAACATCACTCATCATCAGGGAAATACAAACCAAAACCACAATGAGATACCCCCTCACACCTGTCAGAATGGCTAATATTAACAACTCAGGCAACAACGGATGTTGACAAGAATGTAGAGAAAGAGGATCTCTTTTGCACTGCTGGTAGAAATGGAAACTGGTGCAGCCACTCTGGAAAACAATATGCAGGTTCCTCAAAAAATTAAAAATAGAACTACCCTACAACCCACCAATTGCACTACTAGGTATTTATCCAAGGGATACAGATGTGCTCTTTCGAAGGGACACTTGCACCACAATGTTTATAGTAGCACTATCAACAATAGCTAAAGTATGGAAAGAGGCCAAATGTCCATCGATGGAGGAATGGAGAAAGAAGATGTGGTATAAATATATACAATTGAGTATTACTCACCGATCAAAAAGAATGAAATCTTGCCATTTGCAACTATGTGGATGGAACTGGAGGGTATTATGCTAAGTGAAATAACTCAGAGAAAGACAAATATCATATGACTTCACTCATATGAGGACTTTAAGAGACAAAACAGGTGAACATAAGGGAAGAGAAGCAAAACTAATATAAAAACAGGGAGGGGGACAAAACATAAGAGACTTGTGAATATGGAGAACAAAGAGAGAGTTACTGGAGGGGTTTTAGGAGGGGTGAAGTGCTAAATGTGTAAGGGTCATTAAGGAATCTACCCCTGAATTCATTGTTGCACTATATGCTAACTAACTTGGATGTAAATTAAAAAAATAAAATAAAAATCAAACACACAAATTATAAACAGTTGTATGGAAGTCCAACAGAGCTCTGTTTCCCCCCCCCCATGGTCACTATATTAATGCTTCTTTTGAAATACTAAACTCGTATAGAAAATTGTATCATGATAGACCCCTGAGCATGTACTCAACCTGCCAGCTGAGTTATTTAGCCACGTCTGAGGACTAACAGGAGGGAGCATGTTTCTGGAGGATCCTTAGATTGATGTAATGTGGGTATCATGTTTTAGCAGTTTTCTTATCTCAGACAGAGAAACTGTAAAGCTTTTGGACTGGCTCCATCTTTTCAGCAATCCTCACCTTTCTAAAGCCGTAAGTCTGCAAATGACTTGTTATTTTCTGACAACTTAGCCATTTAAAAAACAAAAAAAAACTGCTTAACTGAAGATCTGGGGGAAGATCTTTCTTTATGAGCTCTGACTAAACATATTGCCTCAAGATAATCTAAGATTCTCTCTCTCCCTCTCTCTCTGCCCCTCCCCCACTTGTTCCTTCTCCCTCCCCCCCCTCTCTCTTTCTCTCTCTCTCTTTCTCTCTCTCTCCCTCTCTCCCTCTCTCTCTCTCTCTCTCTCTCTCTTTCTCTCTCTCTCCCTTACTATAAAAATGGAACAAATGTTAATGTAATAACAGTGCACAATATAGGCTGAAATCCTTACAGTGCGAAACTTATGCCAGAGGTCAGGTTTACTCAAGTGATAACGCTTTGTAGTTAGTCACCATGTTCCACTCGATTCTAGTGCTTGACGTGACACCTCTGCACGTACCGTTCCTGCAGCCTCCGCCTTTAGTGCACATCTCTGTTTCCTCGTGTGACTCCCACTCATCCTTCAGGTGTGAGCATAATGTCTTCCAAGAAGTCTGTTCTACACACTTGCCCTCAAGTGTTAAGCCCCTTCCATGTGCTCCCGTAGCGCTCTCTGTTCGCCGTATCACACACAGTGTTCTGTCTCTTTCATTCCATGCCCTGTCACCACACTCTTTAGGGTCCACACTGGCCAGGACTCTGTCTTGCTCATTGGGTTTCCCTGATCAGGGACTGTACCTGTCATGTAGTCACGCTCAGTAAATAGGCAAGGATGGATCTTAAGGCCTCATCTTCACGTATATTGACGGGGACTTCAAGATCTATGTTTAGATAGAGCTCAGTCCTCACTCTTGCAGGAGACTCATGTTCATAATAACCATTGTGTCTAAAAATCTCAACATTCCAAAAGTCGACCTATCACCTGCCCCCTTAAACTATCCGAGAGATCTACTCTGCCTGGGAGGCTAGGAAAGGAAGAGCCCGCCCCGCTCCTGTTTCTCCTTCATGCAGTCATAGGCAAGCGGTCATCAACCTTGCTGAATGTGTGTCACATAGAAATATGCCAGTGCGCCCCTCCTCCAGTGAGAGCGTGGAAGACGGCTTTGAGAGGGACAGTGTTGGAGTCTGTGCTCAGGCCTCAGGCCTCTTCATTCTCCTGCGCCCACCAGCTCCCTCCCTGACTCCAGTGGTGGCCTCTCAAGTCCGTCTTCCTTGTCCTTGCCAGGGCGAGTGCTCGGCAACCCCGACCTCACACACGTCACCTCTGTGCCTTAGCATCTTCAGAAGGACACAGAAATTGTACATGTTACTTTGCCAGATACTTGTCAGGGAGACTCCCCTATGTATTTGGAAAGAATGACTTCAGAAGATACTTGTGTGATGTCGTATTTCTAGGGAAAATGCCATGGAAGATGATAACAGCTGTTTCTATCTCGAGTTGTATATCCATAGGAAGAGTTTAGGCTTCACATAATAAAAAATACAAAATAACAGTATACATACGCATATATGTTTAAGTATGAATGTATGCATACACCTGAAGAATATATAATATGGAGCTGTTCTATACTGTTATGGAAGCTTCATTATCTTCCGGCATTCACACTTCTGCTATCATTACTGTATCGTCCTCAACATTTGGCTTCACTTCAAGGTCTATGGTGGCTGCTTAAGCTTCACTCATATCCATATTATAATCACTTGGGAGGAGTGCACGGAAAATACAGCCACACCACTTCCCTTCACCATACGTGTCATTTTACACATGTACTTACATGCAATTTTGTGGCACAATTATATTGGCCTTCTGCAATATGCTGCAGAATATTACATTTTTTCCTGTTTTCCAGATGAGTTTGTATAATGGTCACACTAGCTTTTCCTCAAATATTTTGGTAGAATATGCCTTACAATATTTTGGCATGAAGTCTGAAGAACTTTTTTAAACCACTTTTCAATTTCCTTCGTGATTCTGAAGCCTATTCAGATTTTTCGTTTATCCATATGTCACATTTGTTCAGGTATATAGTGTGCATCGGTACGAGGAACTTAGTGGATTCTGGCAGGAAATTTATTCTCTGTGATACTGGCGCTTTGAAATTTTGTAGAACTTTCTTTTCCAGTATATGTTCAATTTTAATAATATTTCAGATAGTCTTAAGAAAGAGTATTTTCTTTTCTTTTGTTTCTCTTCTTTTTTGCCTGCAGCGTTCTAAATAATCATTACATGTTGTTTGAATCTTTGTGTCTTTACTAAATTTCTGATTGCTTGACCTAATTGAGAGTTGTACATGGACATCTCCCACTTTGGTCATAGGTTTATCAATTTCTTATAGTATTTTTATAGATTTTTGCTTTATATGTGATACATTTTCATACAGAATTCTTTAGAATTTTTAGTGTTTTCCTTATAAACTGAAACTTTTTAAAACTGTGTAATGAACCTCGCTCTCCTTAACCGTGCTTTCTGTCTTGAGGTCTATTTTTTTCAACATTAATGTACCTACACAAGCTTTCTTGAGGCTCGTATTTGTAAAGTATATCTTTTGCCATCTTTTTATTTTCGACTTTCCTGCATCCATATATTTTAGACATATATTTTGGGCAGCATAACTGCCATTATACATGGGGTAATTTTCTATGTGTGTTGCATATTTAACTCTCCCCAAACCCAAATGGTAAGGAGAATTAGTATCCTGTTTTATTCTTAAGACAGTTAAAAAATAGAGAACTTAAGTAATTTACCCAAAGTCACAGAGCAGCCAATAACAGGGCGAGAACTCAGCTACTTCTCTTAGTCAACAAACTCTTGCCTTTAGCCGCTGTCTTGTACTACATACCTGGAAATTTTACATTATGTTCATTATGAGAGGAGGTGATCTATACTGAGGGTCAATAAACTGTAAGAAGCCAGAGAGTAGATACTTCAGGCTTCTCAGACCATATGGTTTCTGTCACACCTGTTCAACTGTGATGTTGTAGTGAAAAACAGCCATTGATAATACATAAGTGAATGAGAATGTCTGTGTTCTAATAAAGCTCTATTCATGGACACTGAAATCTGAATTTCACATCATTTTCATGTGTCACAAAATCCTATTTTTATTTCCCTCTCTCCTTCCAAACATTTAAAACTGTAAAAGCCATTCATACCTTAAAAGCCACGCAAAGACAGATGGTAGGCCAGATTTGGCCCGTGGGCTCTAGTTTGCAATATGTATATAGATTTCTATTTAAAAAAAAAAGAAAAATGTAAAATTTTTAGACATCATATTATTGTTTAATAAGGTTAACCTGGGTTAAGTTAAGAATTCATTAATGTGTTAGAAGCAGTTCTCCCATCATATGTGTAAATGGGGCATCCCTGCAGAGGTATGAGCATGCACCCCCTTTCTGATGTAGGCCTTACTCATATTCCTGTGGTAAGTCTTGTGATTTAAACTCTGTAAGACATGAACCAGATATGCTTTGATAAATTTTTGTTTAAAGTCAAAGTAATAATTTTCCTGACAATTATTTTCTAGGTGACTTTGTCTCTAATTGGTTGATGACTAGAACAACCTTCCGATGTATCCCAACATTAGCCAATTCTCCATCCTGTATTGTACTAGTTTGTTTTGGAAATATGTGTGTGCCACAGATATTTTTGTTTCCTTTGAGCACGTTTTACATCACAGCTCTACCTGTATGCTACATGCACACAAATTGTAGGATAGCAAACCGAATGGCATAAAGAAGTATTTGAGATCACCATGACAGGAGTGCTTATTGAAATGAATTTAAGGACCATGTTCTATCTTGTGGCATATGCTTGGTACTGTGCTACATTGAGCAGGGGGTAGAAGCACAAAATACAAGGAGGACATGGGTAAATACCAGGTTCAAAGTAATAGATTGTAATACTCACTGGGGAGAACAAAAGAGTGTGAAGAAAAAGGACTTTTTAGAAGAAATGAGAATAAGAGAAGGGAGCCCTCCAAGTACAGCGGGTAGCCCAAACCAAGCATGCACGTGAAGTCTGAATTTGTGCAGATGCTACGAAGTCTGGTCTGATTAAAACCTTTGGTCTCAGCGCTTTACGGGGAGATGGAAAAAAGAGGCCAGCGATGTGGTTACGATGATCATGTTTCGCCCAGTTCACTAGGGTTAAGTGTTGGCCCCATGCTATTGTGTATTACTTAAGCTGCCTTCCAAAACTTTTCTAAGAGTTTGGAACCTAACTAGAATTATTAATTCTTAATTCGTGGCAGAAAGGATAAGGTCTCCTGTGTGGATGGAATACACCAGAAGATGTTATTATCTAAACACGGGAGTCATTGTCCTAGAAGAGATTACACTCTGTTTTCTAAAGTTTATTTTAAGGGTTTATTCTGTTTTTATAGATGACTGACAAAGATCAAACAAACAAGTATACTTCGAGTACTAGAGGAAAACAGCATAAACACCCATCTTTATAACAGCCTGCAGCTTTAATTTGGAAAGCAGAGAAAATAATTTTGTGAGGGGTATTGCTCTGTGGGCTCTTTACCTACGTATACTGTGCCAAAAAGGATTCCATGTCATGAGAATTTTATGTGAGTGCACATTACTCTTGTCTTTCTCACTTCGTTGGGAATTAGCTCATTTTTGTGATTTTTGGAAAAAGATATTTAAGAGGTACATTTCTATCAATTCTAACTTAGGGAAGATTTGAACTATGGCTCGTTTAAAAAATTATTCCACATGTAAAGTATCTTAAAATGTCCCTGAACACAACCTTACAGGGCCAATTCAGAAATAGATGATTAGAGTATAAAATTAAAAGTCACGTTTTATCACTGATATATTCTAAAGAGATTATTTTTCTGTATTTTTATATTAAACTTGATTATTTCTGTTAATTCCCATGTACATTCTTTACCTGAAACGTATGTTAGTTGAAGCATTTCAAATACCTCATTTCGTAAATTTTATATTATCTATATTGTGTAATCTGTTTTCACTCAATTATTTAGGAAATAAATTGCATATAGAATCAGAGTCCACATGCCTGTTAAGTCTAAAAAAAAATGGCTTATATAGGAACTGTAGATAGTGTATTAAGGAGTTAGCATATTTTAAATGGTCAAAATGGCTGTTCAGGTAGAACTCTCACTTTGAGAGTGAGTAGTGGTCTTTCATATTAAACGTGTGTCAGGGAAAGGCAGGTTGTGTTTAAAAGATGAACAGGGGGAAGATACTTAAAGGGAATTCTTATTTTCTTAAGAAGCAGCCTTAGTAGCACCAGAGCTGCAAATTATTGTTTCTTGCCTAAGAACATGAGAAAAGGTAGGTTCATTCTTACAATAGGTGCAAGAGACTATTAGAGACATGCACTTGTCAGAACAAACCCAATACAATCCATTGGGCCAAACGTTACTATAGCCAAGGAGTTGGGCCCCAAGAAGTGTGTGACCAATGGTGCCTTCAGCCCTATGGCTACAGAGTCTAAGATGTGCCCTTAGAGGGAGAGGACCAATAAAGCAATACAGCCCTAAAAAGTGGTTCTAAAAGGCCATGATGCAGCTGAACTCAGTACACATTAACACAGGGGGCAAAGAAGAACAGAGCATGGAATAGTTAAAATTTTTCTGACCCAACATAGAGCAATACTCCTGTTCAGCACTGTAATTCTGTATACAGACGTTTAAGTTAAGAAGATAGAGTAATGTTTAAAAAAAATAGCAAGAGTGATAACAACAGCATGAGTTAAGGTACTGAAAATTAATGTGCATTAGACAAATCGGAATGAGTTTAAAGATGTGCTAGGACAGGGATATTCCTCAAGAAATTAGGAATATGAGCTGCTTAGTGGAAGTAAATGTGGAACGGCCAGTGCTGAAGAGCATGGACAGGACCAAATCTGAAAACATTGCTCTCGGGCACCCATAATAACTAGAATTTGCCAGCAACCACAGATCTTCATAGGTTTGAAGGTTTTCATTCCTAACCTGTAAAAGAGGAGTCAGCAAACTATAGCTGGTAGACCAAATCTGGCTGGCAGCCTTTCGTTGCAATTAACACAGCCGCCTCGCTCATGTGCCATCTGTGGCTGCTTTCACACTGTGGTGGCAGAGTTGAAGAGCTGCCACGGACACTGTATGGCCCTCAAAGCCTAAAATATTTACTACCTGACTGACCCTGTGTAGAAGCTTGCCAACACCTGCCTTAGAACCGTCACTGAAAATCGATTACTTCAATAGGATCATCTGACATAAAAGAGATACTCAAGTTTGTGTTTGTTCTGTGTATTCTTTCATATCTAAGGAAACCAAATTTGCAGTATACAAAAATACCTTTTAAAAAGTATTCATAGAAGTAAGTCAATAAAAATTTGTCAAGTTGATTTCAGGATCTGTGCAAGAATGTGAATATGAGTACCATGGAAATAGTGTCAAATATATATATTTGTTACTAATGTTTATATAGTTAATGTTTATTTATTTATTTTGAGAGAGAGAGGACATGGGTGAGTGGGGGAGGGACACAGAAAGAGAGAATCCCAAGCAAGTTCTCTGCAGTCACTGCAGAGCCCAATGGGGGCCTCAATCTCACAAACTGCCAGATCATGACATGACCTAGGCCGAAATCAAGAGTTGGACGCTTAACCAACTGAGCTACCCGGGTGCCCTGGAAATAGTATAAATTCACATCGTGGACATAGATGCTTTTACGTGATATATTGCATTCCTGAACTAACAAAGTCCTAGTTTCTTTTTTTTTAATTTTTTTTTGTGTTTATTTATTTTTGAGAGAAAGAGAGAGAGATAGAGAACAATTGGGGAAGAGGCAGAGAGAGAGAGAGGGGGACACAGAATCTGAAGCAGGCTCCAGGGTCTCAGCTGTCAGTTAGCACAGAACCCAACACAGGGCTTGAACCCACGAACCGTGAGATCATGACCCGAGCTGAAGTCAACTGTTTAACCACTGAGCCACTCAGGTGTCCCACAAACTCTTAGTTTCTGTGTCTTTCACAATAATGAAGAAATATACCTTTCAGCTACTGGATAAATAGAACAAAAGCCTTTGTTTTTAAAAAATGGTATTTCCCATTCTTGAGGATACCGTAGAATCATAGGCCTGATCAAAGCCTTTAACGTAGACTGTTGAACTAGGGATTACATTAAATGCCAATTGTTCATTGCTTTTATGCATGAGCTGCATCTGTGGAAAAGCAAAACTGTTTCCCAAGCATTTAGAAGTTTTTATTGTGTATATATTTAGTAAGAAAGTAAACCTACCTAAAATGAGTTTTTACCTATCTCAAATCATATTTCATATTTTTGTTTGTTTTAATGCTGCTTTATATTTTATGTTAACTAAATAATAGATATGGACTTTGGAAATTAATCTTGGAACCATTGCAGTGTAGTAACAGATCTTTTAATTTTAGAATGAATGTAGGCTTATTTCCAAAATCCTAATTAGGTCTGTGTATATGGCTTAATTTTGTTTGATAACTTGCATACTAACTAACTCAAGTGAAAAGTAGATCAAAGGCCATAATCTCTAAGCTGGATTATTACCATAGTCTCTCTTTTCTTTTAGTATTCAAAATTTAATGTGTAAATATTAAACAACACACTACCATACAAGCAATGGGCCAAATAAGAAATCAAACAGCAAATCAAAATGTGTCTCAAAGAAAAAGAAAAAGAAAACATTTTTCCACAACCTAGGAGATTCAGCAAAAGCAGATATTGGAGTGAAATTTGCACCATAAGTGCTTGTATTAAGAAAAAGTATTTAAAAAAAAAGAAAAAGTGTTTGAATAAACAACTTAACATTATACCACAAGGAGCTAGAAAAAGAAGAAAGTTAGCTGAAATTTAGTAGAGGGGAGAAATAAAGAAAATCAGAAATAAATAAAATAGAGAACTGAATAAGCAATAATATAACATTGAAAGTAATGACTAGTTTAAAAAAATAAAATTGGTATTAATTTAAGTACATTAAGAAAAAAGAGAGAAGACTAAAAACCAGAATGAGAAATATAAATGAAAACAATACAACAGACAACCACAGAAATACATAGTGTGATAACAGATTACTGTAAACAATTATATTCTCACAAATCAGATAATTAAGAAAAAAAAAAACAGATAATTCCTAAAATTCACAGGTTACCATGATTGAATTATGAATCTTGAATCCAAGAAATAGGAAATCTTACACCAGTAACAAGAACGAAAGTTGAATTAGGAATCAAAAATTTCCCAACACAGAAAAGCCCAGGACCATGTGGTTTCATTGGTGAATTCTGCCATACTTTAAAAAAAAATACTTAGGGGCACCTGGATAGCTCAGTCGATTGAGCATCCAACTTTGGCTCAGGTCATGATCTCACAGTTTGTGAATTTGGGCCCCACATCAGGCTCACTGCTGTCAGCACAGAGCCCACTTCAGATCCTCTGTCCCCCTCTCTCTGCCCCTCCCCTGCTTGCACTCTCTCAAAAATAAATAAACATTAAAAAATATATGTTGACGATCTTTACCAAAATCTTACAAAGAATGGAGGGAACACATTCAAAGTCATTCCATGAGGCTAGTACTACACTAGTACTAAAGCAGGATAAAAACAATACAAGGCCAAAAAAGTCTAGTTTGATGAAATATGGCCAGTCTGACTTTCTTTTAACTTCCATTTGTATGTTAAATTTTTTTCCATCTCCTCACTTTGAATCTGCAGGTGTCTTTATGTCTAAAATGAGTCTCTTGTAGGTAACCTATAGATGGGTCTTGTTTTTTTTAATCTATTCGAATACCCTATTTTTTTTTATTAGAGTGTTTAATCCATTTACTACATTCAAAGTAATTATTGATAGATATGTATTTATTGCCATTTTATTACTTGTTTTTTCATTGTTTCTGGAGAATTTCTCTGATCCTTCTTGTTTTTGTCACTTTTGGTCTCTCCTTTAGAGTCCCCTTCAATATTTCTTGCAGGGCTGGTTTAGTGGTTATGAACTCCTTTAGTTTTTGTCTCGGAAACTCTTTATCTCTCCTTGTAATCTGAATGATAGCCTTTCTGGATAGAGTATTCTTGGCTGTGGATTTTTCCCATTCAGCACTTCGAATATATCATGCCACTCCCTTCTGACTTGTCAAGTTTTTGTTGAGAAACCTCCAACTTAGCCTTATGGGTTTTCCCTAGATTAGGGACTTCTTTTGTCATGTTGCTTTTTTTTTTAAACATTTTTTTTAATGTTTATTTTTGAGAGAGAGACACAGAGAATGAGCAGAGGAGGGGCAGAGAGGGAGGGAGACACAGAATCTGAAGCAGGCTCCAGGCTCCAAGCTGTCAGCACAGAGCCTGATGCAGTGCTCAAACTCAGGACCTGAGTTCATGACCTGAGCTGAAGCCAGCTGCTTCATTGACTGAGACACCCAAGCTCCCCTTGTCTTACTGCTTTTAAGATTTTTTCTTAATCACTGTGGTTTGGAAATGTAAGTGTAATATGTCTTGGTGTTGGCTTGCTTTTGTTGATTTTTGTGGAATTGTCTGTGCCTCCTGGATCTGGATGTCTGTTTTTTTCCCCCAAATGATGGAAGTTTTCAGCTATTATTTCTGTTAATAAATTTTCTGACCCCTTTTCTCTCTTCTTCTTCTGGGACTCATAATACAAATGTTACTACATTTGATGAAGTTCTTGAGTTCCTTAAGTCTGTTCTCTTGTTCTGTAATTCTCCTTTCTTTTGTTCAGCTTCATTGCTTTCCATTACTTTTTCTTCTAGGTCATTAATTCATTCCTCTGATTTTTCCAACCTGCTGTACATTGCATCAAGCCTGTTTCCAATCTTATTTATTGCATTCTTCATCTCGAATTGATTCTTTTTTAACTCTTTCATCTCTGTGCTCAGGATCTCTCTGATTTCTTCTATTATTTTCTGAATCGCAGCAAGTGTCTTTAAGATCCTTGTTTAAAATTCTCCATCAGGCATGTAACTTACATCTGTTTCACTTAGGTCTCTGGCTGTGGCCTTATCTTGTTCTTTCATTTGGGATGAATTCCTCTGTTTTCTCATTTTGTCTATGTCTTTGCCTTCTTCTTCTGTGTTATTGAAATGCCAGTTACGTCTCCTGCTTCTGAAAGTAATGGCCTTATGAAGAAGAGGTCATGCAGTGCCCAGGGCTTGGCGCTTCGGGGACTGTCCCTAGTATGTACTGTGTGTGCTCTGTGTCATCTGCAGAGGTGTTCCGGCATGTTGTGGGCAGTGTTTGGTCCCTGGCCTGAATGTGGAGAGTTTTAACTATGTTTGCTCTGGTGTGCTTGTGAAATGAGACCTGTCACCACCTCCATCAGAATTGAGGCCCTGCAGAACTTTCTGGTCAGCAGATATATGTGTGTGTGCTCGTTGTCTGGGGGAGGGGCCCACCATGCTGGGAGTAAGGCAGGAGTGAAGGTGTTCCACCAGAACACAGAGGGTGGGGCTTGTATAGGCAGGTTAGGCAGCTAGTGTGGGCACTGCACTACTTCCCACAGGTGGCTCTGTGTTTATGCTGAGAGGCAGTGGAGAGAAATGGCACCAGCCAGCTCCTTTGTTCCAGGAGAGGCATCTCTATGAACGCTGCTTCTCAGGAACATGGTCCAAGAAAAATGAATAATCTCCCCACTGGGTGCCCCAGGTGTTTTTCAGATCCCTATTTCCATGCTCTCTGCCCCCGGGGTTGTTTGCCTGCCTTCTCTTCAGGAGCAGTGAAGTGCCCTCCAGCCTCTCCCAGACAATCCTGATGACCATTAAAACTCCAGCCTGTATGTATGTATGTATGTATGTATGTATGTATGTATGTTTATTTATTTATTTTTGAGAGAGACCACAATGAAGGGCAGAGAGAGAGGGAGACACAGAATCTGAAGCAGGCTCCAGGCTCCTAGCTGTCAGCACAGAGCCTGACATGGGTCTCAAACCCCCCAACTGTGAGATCGTGACCTGAGCTGAAGTTGTACAGTTAACCAACTGAGCCACCCAGGCACCCCAAAACTCCATGCTTTAAACCCACTGGTTTCAAGAACTCAAATTCAGTGCCTGTCATTTTCCAAGCCAATAGCTTTGGGGAAACATCCTCCTTGTGTGTTCCCCTGTGTGCTCCTCTGTCACCTTCCTCCACCATGGCCCCCTCCCCTCCTCAGCACCCCTGGTGTGTTTCTCCCCTAAGCCACATCTCTGTATTTTCTACCTTCTTCTCTGTGGCATCCACTCTCCTTTTAGTTGTGGAGTTTGTTCTCTCAGTCTTCAGGTTGATTTCTGGGATACTTAGGATTATTTGGTAGTTATCTAGTTGTGTTTGAGGGATGAGACACGCCTAGGGTTCTCCTCCTTTGCTGCCATCTTGTTAAATTGTCTATCATAGCTTCTTAACTGATTTCTCTACTCCCATCCTATCTCCATTCTGTGTCTGTCAAACGCAATAACCAGATTGAACCTTTTAAAACAGGCAGATCACATTGCTCCACCCAAAGCTATACAGTGGCTTCCAAATCACTCAATGTCGAATCACAGTTCTCATGATGGCATGCCAGGTACATTCTACCCCTTAGGGCCTTTGACCATGCCTTTTCTTCTACCTGGAATGCTCTTTCATGGATTTAAGAAGACTTCACCCCTCTTGTCCTCTAAATCTTTGCTTAATGTCACCTTCTCAGTGAGCCTCTGACCACTTCCATCCTTCATCCTGATACCCTCATTCTACTTGTCTGCTTTAATTTTCTCTATAGCACATGTCACCACCCTACATTCTTCACATTTTACTTCAGGTAGTCTCTATTGCAATAGGGCATTTTGTTTATTTATTCACGCTGCAGTCTCAGGGTCTTCACCTAAAAGATGCATCATACATATGTGTCAAATGAAGTTTGATAAACGAATTTTAAAATTGGCAAGAATAATAATGAAAATAATAAAGGACCGGAGCTTGCCTCATAATCTGATAGTAAGCACAGGAGAGGGTGGTCTGGAATTCCTTAGGCCCAGGAATGAATGACCAGGAGTGCTTGGCATCTAGGATATGTGTGGGATTCATGGAGTATCTG
Source organism: Panthera pardus (assembly GCF_024362965.1). Lineage (NCBI taxonomy): Eukaryota > Metazoa > Chordata > Mammalia > Carnivora > Felidae > Panthera > Panthera pardus. Next base: position 111,180,912 of record NW_026526677.1, on the reverse strand, counting down.
ATATTCCCATCGCTTATTAAGTTGTTTATACTTGAAGAAGGGCTGTTTAAAAATAATTTTACCACTTAACAAGTGTTGACTGTATAAATAAGTAGTGTTATGGTATGCTCTTAAAATTCTAAAAGAAGGGGAAAAAAACTCTTAACCTATTTTGTTCTAAATTCACCCAGGGTTAGGCTTCAGCCCGATGTGTTTTTAATGACCCTTGCACATTTTTTGGATGAGCAAGAAGCATTTGTCAAAAAAAATGAAAATGCAAAAAGAAAAGTATGAACAAGGAGAAAAACTCATAGATCATAGATATGAAAAAGTTGCTTTCAGGTTGTGCCAAAGGATCTTCAAGAATTTATAATCTAAGAATAACAGTAAGCATTTATATAGCGCTAACCATGGACAGGCATGGTTCTAAAAGCTTTATATATGTATAACCTCACTTCATCTTCACAGCATTCTGAGGTACATGACATTTCCACTTTACAGATGAGAAAACTGAGGTCTTTAGAGGTTGAATAACTCGTCCAGGATTATACCGCAAGTAAGTGGTAGATCTAGGCGTCAAATCCAGGCCGTTTGATCTCAGAATCTGTGCCCTTGACTAGTATATTATGCTACCAATGAGGACCTCCACCTTTAATTCGAATTAATAGCCAAAGAAGATAGAGTACAGAAGTGCTGGACACTTGATATATATCACTGTGTAGCACTGGGCAATCCCAACAGTTCCTGAAAGGCTCAAAAAAAGAACCCGTCTGAGATCCAAATGTTTCAGCTTTAGAAATTTATTTCAGTGTGGACATCTGAGTCCTGCAGCTGCTGTGTTTGGTCTTTTGTGTGGCCACAGGTGTTGGCTGTACTGCTAGAGCACATAATAGAGGATGTCAAGGCAAGCACAGTGGGGACTGCCAGCCCCAGGAGGTAATGCCAAGTTTAATACTGAAAGTCAAACATATGCATGTGCCAATTTTCTTCTAAATGCATTTTCATTGAAGAAAAACAAAGTCGTATTCTAAAAAACATCATCTGTGGATAGATAAAGGATATATTGGCATAACAAATAGTAGCATTAGCAGGCTTAAAAATTAAAGTTTGATTTACAAACTGGAGTTGAGAGAGTGATGAATTCAGAGTTATGTCAAGGAATGGCCACTTGAATACCAAGTAAACAACCATCGGAATCCACATAGTTCAGTTTTAGGAAGTCAGAGTGCTTAGGTTTTCATGTAAAATTTTTTTCAAAAAAGAAAAGCAAAGAAATACACTACACCCAGGCTCCCCCACTCCCTCCAAAAAATACACCTGGCACTTTCTATGAATAGATGCTTCAGTGACCATAATAGCTGATGCTTTGGTGCAAGGGCGTGGTAGCTTTCCTTCTACGAGTTGAGTCTTTCACCTGAATGGTCAGCTGTGTGCACCATGCTAGATGAATATGTGCACAAGCTGTAGATTTTGATAGCATAGAGAAATCAGAAAACAGATCACTGTAGTGGAAAGTGCACTCAGTAAGTAGCATAAGAGAATCACAAAGACAGTGTTGACAGTCAAGGGAAGAAGACCCTGTATCAGATTTGGGATTAAGTTGGGCCCTAAGTAGAAGGTAGGGTTTGAATTGGTGGCTAAGAAGTTAATAGAGGCGTTCAGCTAGAGGAGAGGTATTCCAGGGAGAGGAAACTGAGTAAAGGAGAAGATGTGGGTAGGTAAGTTTCAATATGTTTGGGGAGCTGCCCACATTTTCTGGAGCACAAGCTAGTAACCTGAGAAGCTTAGAGTCTAGTAAGGGAACTGGGAGCCCCGGACAACAAGCACCAGCTCTTGTCCTGACTCGTCTAGCAGGTGTTTGGTTAACGTTAGGTAAAACGAAATGGCATGCAGGTGAATTGTCAGGTGAGACAAAATATAGAATGGTTTCTGCTCAGACAACCATTCCACAGTGTAAAGCATGCTCTACTGGAAACACATAGAAGACTGTGCAGAGGTACAGAGGAGGCAGGTCATTTTGCCTAGAGAGGCAGGGAGGCTTTAGAAAGGATGACGCTTGAGTGGAGTAGATCCTAAAGACTGACTCAGAGGGTCAGGGGCAGATGATTGGCAGAGAGAATAGGGCTGATGAAGCTGCTGGGGATGGATGAGAACAGATAATGCCGGCTTGAATATGCCCTACCTGGATCCTGTGGCCTAGGGAAAGGGGAGCCAGTACTTATTTTAAAGTAGAGTAGTGGCATGATAAAAGTTTATGCTGCAGAAATATAACACCAAGGCAGTATGGAGAATGAAATGGGGGCGGGGAGAGAGATTCTGCAGGCAAGAAAAACCAACCCGGAAAATTAACAGTGTGACACATAAACAAGTGGAAATGAGGATAGTACAACCTATATCCATAAATGCTAAAAAGATGTCAAGTACATGAATCATCAGAGTAGGCTGGCTTTAGAGTTTATCGTTTGGGATTTGGTGCCAGCTTTTATTCTAAAGATCTGACCCCCTATTTTAACTTAAAAGTAACAAAAACCAGATATAGATTACTAGTTATTTTAATTCATGAACTCCTATTATGTATTAGAGTGTGTACAAAAGATGCTGGTGATAATGTCAATATATACATTTTTTCAATATGTTATAATACATCATTTATATTAGTCTGTGGTGTATTTACATGATTCATATTTATCACATGGATGATAAAGTGCTCTAGGGCACTGTAGCCTTGTAATGTATCTAACATCCCAATGCAAGGAGAGTTTAATCTATGATGACACCTTGCTGATGTCCTAACGTCCCCTATTTAAGGACAGACGCCAGTTATAGGTGACTCTTCTGATTTGTTTAGCTCTGTAAAATTTTGCAATTTTTATGAAGAAAAAATTAATTCCTTCTCAAGACCTTTAAGGTATGAAATGTATTTACCAGTATCACTTCCCTTTACTTATGGTATATTTTTGTCATGTTTTATATATCTTCTGTCTTAGTTTGTCTAGATAAATAGATTTGTGTAAGTTAGACAAGTTTGAGTACTTGGCCAAATTTTCTCAACCCCTTCCTCATCTACCTCAAATTTATTTTAAGTATTTTAATACATGGTTTAAAAATACTCTTCCAATTTGAAATTGGTCTTTAAATAATCCCAATTATCCAATTTTTTCCTATCGGAAAAATTGCCTACTAGGCCTAAAGAAAGACATAAAATGGGATTACTTCATTCCATTACAAACTGACCTAGGCTGTCCCTCTGCTGAGCAGTTCTTCTGCTTATCCCTATTAAAACCCTATTACTTTCCCCAAAGCTTCTATATCAAATATTTTTCCAATTTTCAGAAATATCAAGCTGGACTTTTCTCCTCCCTTATTTCTCTGGAGATCAGGTACTGTTTTGGGGGCCAGTTAATATGAGTTCTCTATCAATATTCTATCAATATTGAAATGATCTGTGTACTCGTTCATTTCCTTTGTGTTCTTTCTACCTTTAAGAACTCATCCTGAGGTTCCTGGGTGGCTCAATCGGTTAAATGTCTGACTTCAGCTCGGGTTGTGATCTAGCAGTTGGTGAGTTCGAGCCCCGCGTTGGGCTCTGTGCTGACAGCTCAGAGCCTGGAGCCTGCCTCGGATTCTGAGTCTCCCTCTCTCTCTGTCCCTTGCCTGCTCACACTCTTTCTCTGTCTCTCAAAAATAAACAAACATTAAAAAGAATTAAAAAAAAAAAAAAGAACTCATCCTTGCCTTCAATCAAAGGCTAACCTTCCACATGAGCCCATGTTTTCCTTCATACTTGAAGATATTTCTCTTCAGTTATCTACCCACATGGCCCAAATCCCCCCCCCCCCGCCCCACAAGCTGTAAACAGACATTCAGTACCCTTTACAGTATCAACTTTGCTGAGCCCCTGTGCTGATAAGTCTTTCTTCATCATGTCACTGGAACATGGTGCACAAAATTCTCCCTATGTCTTCACTTCTCAGCCCTGTTCAGTGGGTTCTGCCTACCCCTACCCTACTCTACAGAATTGAACCTTTGCAAAAATTAACCTTCAGCTCTCCAAACCCAGAGATGTTCCCGATAGTTCCTACTCTTACATGCTTCATGTTCTTTATCCTCTCAAATACCTCTTGGGTATCTGACACTCTTTTTCACTATTTTTTGAAACCCTGTGTTTCCGTGGTCATCTTCAGTCTGTATGCTATCTGCCTTATGTTCCTGATCCTAAACATAAGTTTACTCTGCATTTGGTCCTTATTATTCAGCCCAACTCTCTCAACATGGTCTCTGGAGCCAGTGCTATTTCTGCTGTTGCCCTAACTATAATTTTGATCTGAATGATTCCCAGATCCATACCTCAGTATGAACTTAGGCTAAAGCTTCAGTTCCCATTGTCAAACAAGTTCCTCTAAGAAGGCGTAATTAACATTTTTAAATAAACTTGTATAGGTTAGCTAATCCTTAGGAAATACATGCTGATATAGAGTAAAGGGTCATGATGAATGCATTTGTTTCAGAAAAAAAGTGTGTAAGACACTTGGAATACACACACACACGTTTGTGTAAAAGGTGTACGAGTCTTTGTTGTATTATTATTTTTTGAAGTTTATTTTGAGAAAGAGAGAGCAAGAGAGCATGAGTGGAGGAGGGGCAGAAAGAGAGGGAGAAAGAGAATCCCAAGCAGGCTCCACACTGTCCGCACGGAGCCCGAAGCAGAGCTCAGACCCACGAACCGTGAGATTAGGACCTGAGCTGAAATCAAGAGTCAGATTCTTAACTGACCAAGCCACCTGGGCACCCCTATTTTTATGTGTAGTAAGTTAAACTTATTTCCAAAAAATTATTGTAAAAAATATGTGGGATGTAGCTAAAGTTGTACCGGGAGGAAATTTCATAGCTTTGAAGACATTTATCATAAAACAAGAAAAGCAAATACAAATAAGCCTTCAACTTAAGAAGCTAAAAAAAAAGACGCATTTTAGGCCTAAATTAAACACTCAGGAAAAAATTAAATAACACAGACAAGGGAAAAATGAATATATATGACTAAGCTGCAGGGACGTTTGACTTAGCTATTCATTAGTAAGTGGGTCCCCATTATCTCCTCCACCTCCCCTACTCTTCTTTCTTCTCATCCTTTTTTTTCCCCTTGTGTAATTAACAGTATGCTTTAAATGTGCTTTTCTCCACATTTGTCCTTGAAATTGCACCTTCTTTAAAGTGCAAGGTACTAAAAGATACATAACAGAGAGACTATGACCTAGTTTGGAAACTGAAGAAAGTCTTTTCCGAGGCAGTGATGTGGGAGCCATCAGTTAAAGGAGAAATAAAGATTCTCAAGGCAAAAGTGCAGGAGAGGTAGAAGAGAAGCAGGGGTAAAGAGTTAACAAGAAAAAAGAAAAATGAACATTTTTAAGAAGGTAAATTAAGTCCAAAGTAGGTGAACAGAGAGAGAAAGAAAAGCCAAATCTAAAAGAAAAATAGCAGTGGTCCAAAAACGTAAGCTGTGTAATCGTTTAGGCAAGCAACAAAGATCTAGCAGGTGTATATTAATTTCTTATAAAGCAAGCAATCTTACTAAAAAATTAATAAACCAATTTTATAATAATTGAATTCATAATTGAATTCAAAAGCCATGATATTTAAGCCATAAAGTAATACATTAAATTAATATATAATCAGAAAGCTATCATAATAAAGAAGGATGACTCTTGGTTTTAACAGACAGGAAATAAAAATATAGAGGATTTGGATAATATAATTAATGTTTTGTTTAAGAAAAAATTAATTCCAAGAGGAAATAGATATTCTTTTATTCTCTTTTATAAATTTGTCACAGGACATTTATGAAAACAGGCTATATATTAAGTCCATATATGCAATGAAAACTAATAGGTTCAAAAAATTAAGATTAAGGAAGCCATATTTTCTATTATAGAGGATAAATACATAGGAGAAGCAAAAACTTAATACAAATCAAAGTTTATGTAAATTTATAAAATAAAAATATGGAAAATGAACTTGTGCCAAAGAGGAAATAAAAAAGTCAATGTGAAGCAATTAAAAATAATGAAAAGAAAACAGAAACCATAAAATCTCAAAGATGAACCAGAGCTATACTGAGATGTAAATTATAGCATTTAATTCTTTAGTAAATAGTAAAAGATTAAAATATCCCTACCATGTACACAATCTCCTGTCTCTACAATAAAAAATGGTACTGAAGAAAAGCTGGAAACATAACATACCAAAGATAAAAGCAGTAATTGAAGAAGTAGAAAAAAGTAAAACTGTTCATTTCAAGACCTAGTTTCTTCAAAAGGCAAATATACTGATCTGGAGATAGTATTAATGTTTAAGGCCAATGAAAAAATTTATCTAGCATTAGCTGATGGGAGAGAAGTTGGCAGAAGCCAGATGCCTGCATACCAGATGTGAAAACTTGTAAGGCTAAAATATTCAGAATACACACATCCCTGAGCCAAAATATATAGACATGGCCATAAGTGAGGATATTATACGTCCAGTCAACAAATAATGTGGAATATTCTCAACTTCACATTAATCAATTAAATTGAAATACCACACACGTCAAATTGGAAAAGATCACTTTTGCTAATAATGATATCTCCCTTTAACATTCGTATTTTAGGAATATATCAACCTTGTCTCCATATTAACGAGAAGAAAAGTTAGTTGGAAAACCAGTATATTCTTTGTGAGATAGATAGATAGATAGATAGATAGATAGACAGACAGACAGACAGGTAAGAGAGAAATTGATCTACACGCCGGATAGCCTGCATTTGAATTCTAGATCTACCAGTAACCTCATAGGGGTAATGGAAATTCAGTGAGATAATTCGTGTAAACTGCTTAGCAAAATGCCAGGCACACCGTAATGTAAAAAAAAAGAAAATACCCACATATATATATCTCAGGTGTCAAGTACACTTTCCCTCGTCTCTCAGGACTAGATAAAAGCTGCTTGGTTTGGAATGTCTCAATGATTTTCAAACAAATCCCAGGACCTTAAGAATTTCCTGACCCCTGCTTTCAACGTGCCATCCCTTCCCATGAGGCAGGGAGCCAGATGTGAAACTGGTCTCTGAAAACATTTGTGAGAAGACTTTATTGAAATGCTTGGGGTTGTGGAGAGAGATAACCTCGGGCAATGCCAGTTTAAAACAATAATTAGGGCTTCCTTCCCCTACAAAGTATCTCTAATCTCAAATCCTATTTTAGGCATATTTAGAGCACAGTTTTCTACTACCACCGCACTAACGGGAAGGTGGTCCTGGCCCCGTATCCACAGAGAACCTCGTCTCATCCGAGGAGAACAGTGTGGCCCCTTCTCAGAGGCTCTGGTGCCAAGCAACACCTAGTGTGTAAGCGTGTGCATGCACACACCCGTGCGCGCACACACACACACACACACACACACACACACACACATTAAATACCACAGAATGTTATAGGTGAAAACCATGTACCAAACATCATTAGTGGTGCTTGGTTTAGAATTGAGGTCTACAGGTGACTTTAAGTTTTTCCTTGTGCTTTATTTTATAGTTGTTCTTCAGTGAACAGATATTGCTTATAGAATTTGGAAAAAAAATGTTTTAAAATAGAGGTGGTTCCTAATAAATTTAAGGAAACAGTTTTTCAAAGTACATGTTTTGTTTTGTCTTGAATTGCCATTTAGTTGTATGCTTCAGTTAGCTAGGCCTTTTTATTCACACGGAATAATTTATGAAGGAAGCCAGTAATGGCAGGCAAATAGCAACAGAAGAATGTTTTATTTCCCATGAAGATAAATACTCTATCAAGACTTATATGTCTTGCTTTTCATCCTCCTGTTTTATTTAAATAAAACGTATATTCATCTGATTAAGATAAGTCCCCATTCATTTTAATACATAACCATTCAGGAAAATTTTTGAAGTTGTTTCACCAGTGCCCAAAATAACACATCATTCAAAAAATATCTTTTAGATTTTTTAAGATTCCAGATATCATCAGGATGAAGCCTATGTTCATGGGAGTATGAGAGAAGACCTGGAAGAGTTAGTTTCTAGAACCTGTTCCTCATCATACAGTGATAGCCATTCACCTCCATCATTGTAATCCCAGGAATAACGGATGTCCAATCACAATCCCCAAAGTGTTACTTGTTCTGACTCTTCATTTGAAACTAACAGAAAGTGACAACAGTTAGCAGACAGGGCTGTTTCATAGGTCCCAAGGTCAGGAATGCAAAAGGCCTCAGAAAAGGAAAGGGACCAAGAACTGAAAATCCGTCAGGATAAGCAGTGAGACGCTCCTCTTTTTTTTTCGTGTTTTCAGTTGCGATTGCTTATTTCAAGGTTAGGTCAAAGGCGGTCACTCCACAGATGCTGATTCATGAGACTAAGGCACACTGAACTGGGTTAGGTCATTTTAGTTTTTATTCCAAATTTGTAGAAAAGACCATTCATTTGGCTCAGATTTGGGAAAGAATTCCCTTTGTCCAAATAGCTAAAGTTAGTAGTATGTTCATGTGTAGTTTTCGCTCATGCTTTTAATAAGCTTCTAGTTTTTAGTACTTAACATCATTTTGTTATAAATTCAGGGATTCTGTCTTACAGCTTGGCACTTCAGAAAATGGGATCATTGTGTGTTACATGCAGATCCCTGAGGATGTTTTTTAGAAAGGTGCGTGCACATCTTTGACAAATGCCTCTCTGGTGTTATTAAGCAAATGTAAATAAAATCTTTCAAACGCTAAGTGAAAGGGGAGATAGTTTAAGACACCAGTCAAGAATAGGAAAAACATTATTAAAAATCCCATCAATGTTATAGAATATAGACCTCAGCTCATGCTCTATATGATTATGGTAAGGTATCTATGTATAAAAGAATAATATTCACATTTATGTAGAGTAGCTCACATTACAGGTTTGCACTGAAATTCATTAGTAGTTATTTGAAAGCTATGTGATGTCTTTGTCCAGTGTGGCATCAGCTGACTCAAGAAGTTTCCTAAAACAGTATGAACATTAGGATAATGGAAGTGCACAGCTAAAGCTAGTTCTCAAGGAGACGGGAACCTCAAGTCTACCCCAGTTGGCCCTCTGTGGTGGCCTCCTCCTGTGTGATCTTCCCCCATGTTCTAACAGCCTTCTGGGTTTTGTTACCTAAAATTTCATCATTGGAAATATACACCTCACTACCTACCAAGAATGGTGGGGGGGGGGGGGAAGCCAAGTTTATAGAATACCTTTATAATTGAGATATGACACGGGCTCTACTGTTTGAGGAAGAAAGAAACGCCACAGACTTGAATAACAGAAACATGAAATGTTCCAGGAACCTAGGTTATCTGTTAATCTGATAGATTATTAGACAAAAATAACCATCTGATTTCTAAATCAGTTTCAAAACTCATCCTGTATTCAAGTTGCTGATAACTGCTGATCTTTATATGTGCTGATTTCATCATAGGAATTTTAAAATTATTAGTTGTCTCTCCTAAATTTAACGTTGCAGGGACCCTCGCAGGGATCTCTCACCTGTGGATCTCTAGTTCTGTGGCTGCATTTATTCATCTATGCATAGTTATGTTCATTTTTCTTCCACAGTTGAAGTCTGAATTTTGTTTTTATCAGAGATGAAGTTTAAGAATAAATAAATTGCATACCTAATTTCTTTTGATTTTGATTTATAATTTCTGGGGTACATCTCATTTTATTTTGGTGGTTATTTTGTTGCTCATGGAAAGTAAAAATTGATGACTCTATACAGAATTAGTGTTAGTTCCTAGAGGAATAAAACCAGCTGTTTTTTTTTATTGATATTCTTTCAATTTATAGCTATGTTTAATTCAAACCCGCAGTTCTTTTAAAAATCACTTATAATATCCACAGGAATCAGATAGGCCATAATAACACAGTGTAACTTCTTACCTTTGAAGTTCTAGCGAACTCAAGGATAAATTATACCCAGCTGGCTTAGAAAGAATGGCTAGAAAAAGAATCCTCCCCCTGGCCCCCAAAAAGAGAGGCATTTATTTCTTCGTTGCAGATTTATTTTACAACTAACAAAAGACTATTAGGCTCTTTAAGAAATTTTTGCTTAAAGATTCAGAGGAGACAGTACCCTTTTGTTAATGGGAAAATAAACAAATCTGAAGCAGAAGATGATGCCCAGGGAAACTCAGTGTGTTTTCAAAGCATAGATGAGAGCTTGTAAACTGTTCCCCTTGCTGAATTTAAGTCCTGTTATGATCAGATCACACATGGTGTACTTGGCCTGGGTCTCATTTCTGTTATCAGTTCCCATATCAATAACCCTCAACCTACAAAGTTCAGACTTCTTTCCTACAGAAAACTTTATATGGCCTGTGCCTCATTCCCTCAGGATAGTTCTAGATATTTACTAAATAATCTCATAAATGTATCAGGGCTGACTTTTTAATGAATGATTCTGAGTAAACATACGACCTGCCAAGATGTGTATTTGATGTTAACGGTTTCTTAGAAACAAAATCCATATCCCAAAGTAATTATCAAGTTTTTGAGACTTTTAAAATGTGTGTTTTCATTTCAATAGCAATAACAGAACATTGGTAAAGGTTTCTTGAATATCCCTCTATCACCAAGTGGTGCATGATTTCAGTGTTTCTGTCAACATGTGAATTCTCCATTACACTGGCATCAAACATCAGTCGGTGTTAGAGGGTTCAGTTTTTAAGGTGATACTTCTCACGTTTGGACTCATGGACTCTTGGAGATCTGAAGATACTCTTGCAGGTCTTTGATTTCTCAAGTTTGAGAAAGAAACGTGTCCTTTAACTTGAAGACCGAATGGAGGGGTGGGGGTGGGGGGCAGGGTGTGGATTGGGCAGCCTTGTGGGTAGAACTTTGCGTGCTCAGATGAAACCAAGGAATACGTAGGAACACCACACTCCTCTACACAAAACCAGCATAACTATTCACAGACGGGAAGGGTTCAAACAGACCCGACACATGTTTGCGTTCTGGCTTCAGCACGTACTGGCTGCTTACTCACCTTTCCAAACCTCAGGTAGGGCTGAGGATTGAATGAAATAATAAACACCTAGCCCATAGAAGCTGCTTATTAAAGGCTTTGCACACTTCATTCATAAATTAGCTTAAAATTGAGAGGTTTGGATACTAAATGTGATACTTTCACAATTACAATGCCGTGCGGCCCTGGGCAGAAAAAAATCAAGAGTTAAGATAATTCAGGCAGAAATGTCTTTTACTGTGTCTGTCTCTTTTTCCCCCCAAATATTTCACTCCCAATGAAGAAAAGAAAACGTGTGTACTAACTTCACCATTGCAGTGGATTAAAAGGCATTTTGAACTCAATCTAACATGAACCATTTGAGGTAAGCAGTCCCCAGACTCTTGGGGAAGTGTAAATCCAAAATTAAGGGAACACAGAGTCACACAATCTTCTCGTTTCCCGAGTTACATTCAGTCTTGGCTCCACACAGCTGTTACACTGGGAATTATCCAATTGCACACAGATAGATCTCTTTCCATTCATTCGGATAATTCTGAATTGCTTTCAGAGGAAGCATAATGCCAGTGCAGAAGTATAAAGACTCAGTAACGGTCATCCCAAGGAAGGATTCAACCAACTAGAACAGCTGCTCATCAGAAACATCGCAAAGCTTCCTTTATCATCCATATGTTTCTTGCTGACAGTTGAAATTTCAAATTATATTGGATACTTTTTATTCAGCCATACTATTAGAATATTTCCTTAATTACGCTATTCAGAATATGTTCAGGCCTTGCAATAAGAAGAGCTAAAACAGCTTCTGGTTGTGTGTGTGTGTGTGTGTGTGTGTGTGTGTGTGTGTAAGAGTGTGTGTGTATGTGTATGAAAGAGTCAAAATCTTACTAGTCTGTATATAATTGAAATAGTAATGTATAGGGTAATTAATTTCTAAAAATTCATTTCAGAAAACACAGCTTTCTGGCTTCACACTATTCAACTATGTGAATCAGCATTTGAAATACATTAGTCATTGAAATGTTGATTGAACAACATTATCAGAGCAGAGTTGACTTGAATGCAACCCTGCCGGGAGGGATCCAGGGATTCAGGTACTGACTTCACCTCCTGTATCTGTGTGATGTCAAGTTGTTTATCTCTCTATTCAGCCTTGCGAGTCAGATGGAGGCAATAATCCTACCTTCCCCATGCAGTGGTTTTGGAAGATTAATTGAGTCCATCTATGGAAAGTGCTTTGAACAAGTGCCGAAGTCATCATAAACACTAAGTTATAGTTGTCATTGTTAGTATTATTAATGTCATCACAGAAATTTATCTCTACGTTGGTTTAGCAAATTAACTGCAGTACAGTCTGGTGACCTTGTAATCAGGATTGATTTCAAAGGCTTTTTGAAACATTTCCTATAGACATCTCAACCTTTCTATAACTTATATCCAGCCTAGATAAATAGCTATTAAAAATTCATATTTGTTAATAAAATACTTAATTCAGTGTTCGGTAATTCTTGAATGTGAGCATTTCACTGTTTAAATGGCATGAGTGCAGGAGTCTGGCCCCTTTGACTCATCTTTGTAATCCTGGTAATTAACAGAGTGCTAGGCCTGTGTGGGCACTCAGTCAGTATGTGCTGAATGAATGAGCTATTTACTAAATAGTGAGGATTGGCTTAGACCTTGAAATTTCTTTCTTTTGCTTTTTTGTTCACATCATCTTTTCTACGGTACCACAATAAGCTACCAATTTTCCATTGGTAAGTTAGGCAATGTTTTGATCTTACAAGTATTTCTTGCAGTTAAAGGTCTAACCATAGTCATTTTGCTGGCATAAAAAAAAAAAAAGCCTGCAAAAGCAAAATATAACAGCTGTGATTCTCAAGTAGAGGTTCTGATTCAGTGGATGTTGGGGAGATCCCAGAAATCTGCAGTGTAGGGCACCCTGGATGATTCTGGATTCTATGCCTTGGGAGACACTGAAGAAATAGTAACAAAATCTATCATGCGTTGAGACTATGCTTAATGTGATAGCTACTGTTTAAATGCTTTGTATAGTTCACTAATACCTCAATATACTCATATGCCAGGATTCAAAGCAGGCAGTCTGCTTCAAAGCCTGTGTTCTTTCTATTGCATACTTCGTGTAAAGTATTGAAGCTCCAGTAATCAACTAGTCTCTCTGAACTTCACGTTCTTCATTTGGAAATCCAAAATTTACTCATTTGGGGTAAGGAGTCAATCAAGTGAAGTTTGCCAGTACATATTGGAAGTGTTTTGCATATATGTATGAAGTGTGCCTGTATTTGTCTTTCTCTGCATGACAAATATCATATGATTTCATTCATATGTGGAATTTAAGAAACACAACAGATGAACATAGGGGAAGGCAAGGAAAAATAAGATAAAACAGAGGGAGGCAAACCATAAGGGACTCTTAAATACAGAGAACAAACTGAGGGTTGCTGGAGGGGAGGTAGGTAGGGGGATGGACATTAAGGAGGACACTTGGGATGAGCGCTGGGTGTTGTATGTAAGTGATGAATCACTGGGTTCTACTCCTGACACCACTACTACATTGTATGTTAACTAACTTGAATTTAAATAAATTAATTTAAAATCAAAAAGTAGAAAGCAAAGGATGCCTTTATTAATTATTGCTATTAGTTTGGTCAATTATATCAGCCTGAAAGGTAATAAATTTTGTTTTCAATATCAAATTGGAAATAAGCAAGACATTACAAGAACAGAATGAAAAAAATGACAAATAGAACATTAATTAAGATTTATTTAATTTATTGCTATGAAGTACCAAAGGGACATAAATTGTTTCTGAGGAAGTTGTGACTAATGATCACCATCGGACATTTCTGAAGCATGACCTTGTCATGGGCAAGATAGCACTTGCAGTATTTTTTTGTCTAATCACAATCTTTCCCATAGGAAACTTGCAGTATAGATCACGCCATGCCCCTATCTTTAAGGTTATACGGCAACAAAATAATTACTTCTTTCACATTTCTGGTAGCTAACTTCTCCTAACTTCCCTTATCTGGTTTTTAATCTAATAGTAAAATCAAGTAACTGAAGCAAAAGGAAATAGTGATGAACTCTTGTCACTGGTCTCAATGGGCTAGGATACAGGCATTCATGCCTGGAATGACATATTTGCTATTGACCAGCAATTAATGACAATGTTTTACACAATAGCAATGCCCTTGTTATGACATTATTGAGTCGAATCTTTTATTACAGTGACTTATCACAAGTTCTGATGGAAGTGAGGCAGTAAATTGTTTCTTTTTGGGCTCATTCATTATAACAAATTTGAGAATCTAACCATTAGAGCATAGTAGATTTTACTTCTCAATATATTATTGATTGGTAAAACCCTTATCTTTATAATGCTTTAATTTCTCCCTATGTTTTTTTTTTTTTTTTTTTAGGTGAAAGGTAGTATACTAAACAGAATGCTAGATGGAGTATAGTAACTCATTAATTCATTCAGTTAACCAAAAACTGTCATGGGTTGATACTGTATTATGTAGTGTGCTAGATTCTGGGAATTAAACAATAAATAAGATATAGTGCATACTCCAGTCTTTCTCTTCCAAATCAGTAGGGGGGAAGAAATCTTGCCCAAGGGCAAGGTCTTTTATTACATGAGGTTCTTTTGCTTTTTTGTAAGGTAAGCTTGAAAGTAAGGTTGCTATTACTTGGCAGGAGAAGCTCTGTTAGAGTCTTTAATCTACAAAACAGTGGTTTTAATTGAACCACTAGCAATTCTGCTGTGAATTAGACTCTAAACATGCTGTTATGGCGCATGTTGGGCTTTTGGAAAAGAGAAATGGATTCCTTCACACAAAGAGAGAAATCTTCAGTGAGGGAGCAGACAGAAAGCTATCGCAGTCAACACTCACCCCCATGCAGGTAGACGCACTGTTCTCAGACTCTCCAAGCTTCTCCTCAGAAAATAGCCAAAAAGCATTCTTTTTCTTAGTGTGCATTTTATTTATTTTTTGAGTGTTTTTGTTTCTGTTTTTGTGTTTTTTTAATATAGTTTATTGTCAAATTGGCTAACATACAGTGTGTAAAGTGTGCTCTTGGTTTTTGGGGTAGATTCCCATGGTTCATCGCTTACATATAATAATACCCAGTGTTGTCAGTGCACATTTTAAACATTACAGTGACTTCCATTCCTGCCATTGTGGTGAAAAACACAGAGAGACTCTAATATGTACTTCAAGCCAAAGACAATTAATTGAATACCGACCTCAGTTTAATTCAGCTGTTCAAAATCTGTTTTTCTGTGTATTAAGGAGTATAAAGGCATTTGACTCTATAAGCGGATATGCAAAATAATTAGTAAATGATTATAGAGAGCTCTGCAATGTAAATATGAGCAGACACAGTAAATGAGCAATGGTGATTATTTTCCCCTGATAAATTGAAAGTACATAAAGTCTCATTGTTTGCGTAGGACTGTTTTAGACCCTCTGAAGTATACAGAAAAATAAGAGACATTGTTCCTGCAGTCAGAGAGTTGAGAGAAATTTAAAACAAGGAAAACATTTTGTAAATGACATAAGACAGTCTGTAAGAGGTGAAGAATCCTGTATGTCAAGTTGTTCTACAAGTTCAGAAACAGGAAAGCCGGTAAAGACTTGGACAATCAGACACACGTTATTAATATCACATAAGTTTAATATTTTCAAATGTTGCTTGGGTACTATTTATAGAATAAAAAGATGAATTGTCCCTAGTGTCAGGGGTTCTGTTTGTTCCATTTTTTGTTTCACTAGCCTTAGCAGTGAAAATAGGTCTTCACCATAATGTACTTCTGCATAGGAATAGATTCACTATTCATTTCAAAAAAGAGATTCTTCCTCCAAATCCAAGAAAGAAAAGCACATGGAATGAATCCATGTTTGATCAGTAACACAAATACTAAATACTATTATCGATAATAAAATAATGATCAAAAAAAATTAAATGACTGCACCCAAAATGCTATGTTAGAAATTGCACTTATACTCTATTAAAATGGCATTCAAGTCTTATAAATAACAATCCCATATAACTCTATGTGATGGTTCTAAAATTAATAGAATTAAGGTGGTAAACGTCACCATTACCTTCAATGAGGGGCTGTGAATATCCATATGAGAAATGATAGGAAAAGAAAGACTTTCCGGCGTTAGTCACTATCTCCATGACTGGTTGGATTTAGAACTAGCATTCAGGTACTGAAATGACAATCTAATAAAGCCCTAGAAAACTCATAGTTCTGATAAAATATATTTATTTAAAGATTAGACAGTATAAGAAAATTGAGTCATGGATGCTTGAATTCTCAAGCCAAAGGGAATTTGGGTTTAGGACTGAAATGTCTACAATCAGATGAGGGAGTTAGATATTTCTAGCCCACGTAGAAGTAGCTGGAAGTATGTAATGGGTTCTACCCTTATTCTGAAGGTAAAATCAGCTCAGAGTGAAATAAGCATTTTTTAAAACAAAGAACATAAACCTTGTGGCCTTCCAAATAGAATTTTTGTCAAGACCAAAAAGACATAAGAGTCATGCAAGACAAATGAAGTGGCTCATTCCTTGATGCGATGAAATCCAGATCTATAAAAACAGTCCGAGGCTTCTAGTCTGCTGGACTGAACCCATAAAAGGCCACAAGGGGTATCTTACCAGTGGTTCAGTGTTAGACTTCAGACTGCTGAGAAAGCTTTCCCTAACTAGTCAAGCCCCCATTGACTTTTTATTTTCTCTAAACTCTCCGAAAACATAGAGAATATAATACCAGTTGTACATCTGGATGCCAAGTCAAGGGCTCATTTAAACAAGCGATCAAAGTATTCAGAGACGGTGTGTGGGTGTCCGCCTGCTTCTGGTTTCTTCTTGCAACCTCATCTCCCCCAGTGGCTGCGCCTCTAGGGCCCTAACCTCATTTGCCCTGTGACCCGAAGCAGTTCTACCTGTTTGGGCTTTGGTTTTTAGACTGGAAAGTTATTAGTGTGAATCTTACCCTTGGCTCATTACAGTCCCAACAATTCAGATTGTGTTACCGTATTTCTGTTGACATTACTTAAAAGGAAAACAAAAGATAATATTCTGCCCTGTTGATGTGAAATTTAAGCTTACATAAGCAGATTCTGTAAATGAATATCTTTAATACCACTGATGCTCAGGGTGACTTTACTGACCAAAAGAAGCAGGACAGAAAATTTGCTAAGTGAAGTCATTGTGGTGTTCTTAACGGTCCTAAACGTCAGTTTAAAGAATAGGCCGCTTCTTCTGAAGCACTCCTATTTAAAACAGAGTGGACAGCAACATTGATGGATGATCAGGGCAGTCTGAATCGCACAAGG
Source organism: Panthera pardus (assembly GCF_024362965.1). Classification (NCBI taxonomy): domain Eukaryota; kingdom Metazoa; phylum Chordata; class Mammalia; order Carnivora; family Felidae; genus Panthera; species Panthera pardus. Next base: position 111,163,546 of record NW_026526677.1, on the reverse strand, counting down.
GGACTTTATGCTTCTGCAAGTGAGGAGGAAAATGCAGAATCTTTTTCTATCAACCTCACACAGCTATGAAATGCTGTTAGCTATTCAGAATGCAAAACTGTCTACTAAAATCTGACGGAAGATCATCCATTGTTTCCTTCCACCTGCATTGGTAAGAACCACAGGCTGGATGGGAACTTCTCCAAATTTCTTTATTCTGTCTCCCTTTTACATCCTTGTGCTATACAAACCGTTTTCTCCAGCTAACCTGTCAGAGAGACATCTGTTACCTTTATAGAAGCCAACGCGCATTGGTGTGTGTCCTGCTTTGGTGTTTCATTGCCAACATTCTGAGACCAGTCTTTTCCCCGAGCTTTGTCTGGAAACTCTCTTTAGCTCTGTCAATCACTAGGGGCACCTGTGTCACCCACCCTCAACTTCAGACGCCGGCAGCAGGTGATCTGTCAGCTTGGTTATCTTCTCCCACGCTGCAAAAAATGACATGCAACCTCTATGGCTCCCTTGCCAGCTTTTAAACCACCCTGTCAAGCACAGAGAATTAAGAAAAAAATATGAAGCATCTATAATATAACCTTAATGCCCCTGTGTACCGTTCTTCCCTTACTTTTCACCTTTCTGCCTCAAGCCAGGGAACTGAAAGGATTAGATGTAATGCTATAAATTGAAAAATGTGACAGTCCGTGGTGGCTTTAGTCCAGGTTTGCAAGATACAGGAGAATTATCATGTTACTACTGATACTTTAAATTTAAGGCTTCGATGCATCAAAAAAGTTCTTTGAGATCAAAAAAAAAAAAAAACAAAAAAAAAAAAACAAAGCAAAACAAAACAAAAGGAGGTGAGGAGAGCTGAGGCCTGAAATGGCAAGTTAAAATTATGTTCGTGGTCATTGCCTGTGGAATCACGTACACTTCCATTTACTTCTTATGTGCCTTATTCATTTGCTTGTTTTTCTGCCCCTAAAGAACCTTGGCCGTCCGTTGCGGAGCCCTCTTCATATCAACAGCATTCTGCCCCACTTACCATCACCCCGAGTATGTGTCAGCAGAGCCCGTGGCCTCTGCTGTCCTCCAACTGGGTGGATGATGAGCTCTACTGTTCCAGCCCGGCAAGTGCTGAGGGAGCTTCCAGCCCAGATGGCCTTCTTGCTGATTTAGCCTGAGGGTTGTTTTGTTTTGTTTTGTTTTGTTCTTCCCTTAAGTTGGCTCATTTAATAGAGGATACATCTGAGGCAGTTTGGTGTGAGCCAACCAAAAGTAATCATAAAGTTGAATTATTAGTTATCAGTTAAGATACCAAAGACAGTTACCAAAGTAAAGGTATTTTGCACAGTGTTAAGGGGAAACAATTGTGGTATTTGTGTGTATCAAGACTAACAGGTCCATGTACACTCTGTTTCTGAATCCTTCATGGTTGTTTGCTGTCACCAGTCATCAAATGTGCCAGGAGTGCCAGGGTCTGAACCCATGCAGTCTTCTCAACTACCCGGAACGCGTACCTGCACAGAAACTTGTTCCCGTGAATATTAGCCACTCAAGGATCTTTTGAGGTGTTCAAAAAGCCTGGCTCCTTTTACAGTGTGTTGTCATAGAGAGTGAGGGACAGCGACGCACCCAGTGCCTAAAGATGCTATAGCAATAGGAGTTTTGCTATCAGTTGACTATCCATTTGAAATTAACATTCATAGAGATTTCTTAAAATTTATTTTGAGAGACAGAGAGAGCACGTGCACAAGTGGGGGAGGGGCAGAGAGAGAGAGAATCCCAAGCACACTCCACGTTCAGTGCAGAGCGTGACGCAGGGCTTGATCTCAGGACCACGAGATTATGACCCGAGCCAAAATCAAAAGTCAGATGCTTAACTGACTGAACCACCCAGGTGCCCCAATATTTATAGATATTTAATTCCAAAATGAATTACACTTGGACAGTGTCATCAATGTTCTAAAACATTAAAGCTTAGTAAAAGAATTTATCCCCATATGACCAATAAGAGATGTAGAATGCTGAAGAGATTCTCAGGGAATGTCATGTAAGAAGGGTGGTTCACCCAGAAACAATCCAGTGTTGGCTGAAATGAAAACAGAAGCAGTACATCACATCCCCTAGGTGACCCAGTGCTTTGAAAATAGTATTTATAGGGGCGCCTGGGTGGCTCAGTTGGTTGACCATCTGACTTTGGTTCAGGTCATGATCTCACAGTTCGTGGGTTTGGGCCTCGTGTCGGGCTCTTTGCTGACAGCTCAGAGCCTGGAGCCCGCTTCAGATTCTGTGGTCTCCTTCTCTCTCTACCCCTCCCTTGCTCATGCTGTTTCTCTCTGTCTCTCAAAAATAAATAAATGTTAAAAAAAAAATTAGTAGTATTTATAAATGTCATACATTAAGGACATTAGAAAAAAATGTAAGGATGCCAACGAGTAAAACTATACTTGGTTCTTCTCATATGAAAAGCAGAAATAAAGTAGTACCGAGTTTCCTAGAACTATTTCATCTGTAGGATGAAAGGCAGCAACAGCAGGCTGTGGAGTGTGAAAAAGTAGACAGAAGGCACATCAAGAAGTAAACCACTATCAAAATCCAGAGCTTAAATTATTTAAAAAACAATTTAAGTACGTTAAGATACAAAAAGTCATTTGCAAGGGGAATAGCCATAGCCAAATATGCAATTTATTTTGCCTAAGTTTATGCAGAAGAGTTCCTATGAGTAGGAAAAATTTTGGCATTCACAGTGAAAACAAAATCCTCACACCTAATCGTAGAATGTTTGGATGTTTCTATTGTAACACTTTTAGAGATTTGTCAAGAATAAGTTAGGTCCTTTTTCTGTATGGAAAACTAATTCAGCCTCTCGTTGTAACTGTAATACATATTCAGTTGCTCCAATATAATTTTACACTCACTATCTGTATTATGAAGATGGGAGTTTTTAAAATTAGGAACACATACTTTTACCATACCTGAAGGCATTTTCTTAGTTTTTCCCATAATTATCAGCAAGGGGGAAGGTACTTAATGGCTACACATCTTATTTTTCTGGGACCTGCTAGTTTAATTTTTAATTGAAACCCTTATCCAAACTATTCAGTTCAGCAAATATGATTTAATGGGTTAAGACACTGCCTTCAAGTGGCTTATAGTCTGGAGCAGGAGACAGACACGAAATTGAGATTTAGAATCCTACCCAGGCACGTGGTTTGGGTCTTTGCCATTTTACCAACTGGGAGTTTGTCCCACATGCAAAGATGGGCTGTGTATCATCCCTGTTTACTCAGGAATTAGATTATTGAGACTTTAAACCATACAGCCAAAATTATGTCAGATCCCAAAGATTCCCTTTATTCTCTTAGTTAAGGAAAAGCATACCTTATCCACGGAAAAACGGGTTCTTGTGCCAGCAGGCTAGCCAATCTCATAATTTCCCTAAAGTCACTGTGAAAGGTTCAGTTCGGGGAACATGTATGGGGAACTACCATGTCGTGGGTACTGGGCTAACTCCTGGAGATATAAATAAAAATAAGAACGGGCTACTAGTCCCTGGGGTACCGAGGTTAGACCACGCAGATGGGGTGAGGGCCAGCAGGTGTTCGGTGCATATCTGAGGCCATTGCCATTTGCCATACTTTGAAAGGTCCAGCCAGTAAGAAGCATACCACACAGACCCTGCTCTCGCCCTTCCCCAGCCGCAAAGAGAGGGAGCCACATAGCGTGGGGTCAAGCATTAGGATCCCCATATCCAGGCACAGTCCTGCGGGTCTGTCTCCTGCAGGGAGCTATGCCATAGAAGCCAACGGTAAGGAGCTCAGAAAGTACATATAATGTCCCTTCTCAGGGGGTTCTGAGAACTCCAGTGAAGACACTGTGATACATCTCTTCAAACTGACCTTTACACATTCTTTTAAAAAATGTTTTTTAATGTTTATTTATCTTTGAGAGAGAGAGAGAGAGAGAGAGCATGAGCAGGGGAGGGGCAGAGAGAGGGAGACACAGAATGTGAAGCAGGCCCCAGGCTCCTAGCTGTCAGCACAGAGCCTAATGCGGGGCTAGAACTCCCAAACCGTGAGATCATGACCTGAGCCAAAGTCAGACGCTTAACCGACTGAGCCATCTAAGCGCCCCACACATTCTTAATAAAGCAAGAACAGATTCTTGCAGCTCTGAAAGCCTCCGGTAAGATTTTCCTTCCCATGGAGAGTTTGGAAGCAGTGCCTCAGTGAGGAGAGCAATATGTCTGCTTTGCTAAAGGCCTTGTAGCTCCAGCAGAGACAGAAGGTCACAGTTTAAGGGGAAGAAAATGAGGATGTGAATACACAGGCAGATCATTTCACTCCTGTCTGTCAGCTGTCCAAAAATAGAGAGATGCTCACAGTGCTCTTTGAACACATAGAGATTCCTACCCAGGGCGGTGAAGCTGCCGGGACGGGAGTGGAGAGAAGTCTTGAAATGTTCGTAGTTAACCAGGAGCCTCAGGAACTCATGGATCAAGGAAGGGAGAATTGCATAAGCAAACACACAGAGATCTAGGAATTATAATTCTGTAAATCAGGGAACCCTAAATGTAGCTAGCAGTCATGAAAAGGTGTATTTTAAATACACAGAATCTCTCTCAGTTTTTTAAACGACCTCTTTATTGTCAGCGAATTAATTCAGAACTTCAGTACCTGCTTAAACACCATTGTAGCAGGTGTTTGTGGGCACTTATTGATGTGAGAAGAGTTCAGAGCAAAAGAGGAGCATTCAGCTTCCTCAACAGTCTGGGTGCCTATGATGCACTGGACACAGCTTTGCCCTCCCCCTAGAAAGAAAGCTCCATGGCACAGGGCTTTTGTCTTGTTCCCAGCCCTGTCTCCCAACAGCTACAACAGAAAGTCTGATGTCTGTAGTTGTGGCTGTGTGATTATCAATATCATGTAGGGGTTCAGTGATAGACAAGGCCAAGCTGATGGCTGTCCTTCTGGAACTGGCACACTAGCACAGGGCTTTGAACCTGGAACACAGGAAAGGTACTATAAACTTGTATGGAGAGAATAACAACAACAACGAAATGACGTCTTTATTTTCCCTAACCTGTAACTGAAATTTAGCATTCAATTTAATTATGAATATAGGCCACAAACCATACAGGTACTAATAGTCCCTGTGACTTTGTCACCATTAAAAATCACAGATAATTTCGGGCACCTCGGTGGCTCAGTCGGTTAAGCATCCAACTTCGGCTCGAGGCATGATCTCACGGTCCGTGAGTTCGAGCCCCGTGTCGGGCTCTGTGCTGACAGCTCAGAGCCTGGAGCCTGCTTCGGATTCTGTGTCTCCCTCTCTCTCTGCCCCTCCCCTGTTCGCACTCTGTCTCTCAAAAATAAATAAACATTTTTTAAAAAGTATTTTAAAAATCACAGATCATTTCATATTCCATTTCAGTGTTTTAAATGTCTGAAAATTTCGTTTTTGCTTGACATGATTTTTAAGGTATTTGCTGTGGACACACCACTAGGCTTTGTTACTTAATAACGAAGCAAGTATATTATGATATCATCAATTTAGTTTTTAATACTTTGAAATTGTATGTTTCAACATAACTGGGTTATTTTGTTACCGTAAGTAATTTATCTTATGCATTTAGGAGGAGTGTTCTGAGACTGGAACTGTAGACCTCACCAGAACTCTCTATATACTCACGACACCCACACTGTTAAGAACTCCAGGTCTAGGGGGAAGTAATTATTGTTGATGATACGGCAGGTGTACCGATTGGGCAAGAATGAGATGCGGTCACTGCACATACGTGGGGCAGATGGCTGGTTTGGTAAGGATTCCCGGAGAAGTCATGCCCTCTTGCCCCTGAAAACACAGGGGAGAGTGTGGACGTGTTCGAGGAACTGAAGGAAGTTTGTCAACAAAAGAACTACCGCGTGAGTGTGTGAGGAAGACGGTGTTGGGGGCTGTTGGAAGGGCGTATTTAAACTGACGCCAAGTTAAATAAGACTCAAGAGAGTCTGCACTGCCTTCCAAGGATGAGCTTTGAAGCTACCTGTGAGTTTTAAAAACTGAAAGTAAAAGATCTCTCCGGAGACCGTAGATTGCAGGACGGGCACACATGCATTCAGCACAGAGAGCAGGCATTGTGCGCAGAATCATTCAGGAGGATCACAGAGTCTTGCATCACCAGTAGGAAAACACAGAAATGAAGAGAATCAACCTGGCACTAGCCCATCAGTGCTTCCTGGATCTTCGTATCAGCTTTACTGCTGTCAGTGGTAGCAGTAGCACGCACTCGACTGTTGTTGCCTGTGTGTGTCTTTCAGTGACTCATGCCATTCGCAGTCAGAAATTAAGGTAGGAGCTTCAGCAAACGACAAACAGTTCATGCGAGAAAGATGCTCAGCCAACTCTGCTGGGGGACCCATTTCTAATGATTATTCTAAGCTTCCAGTCCGGACAGAGCGATTGCTTGATAAGCTCTATCATTGTCAAAGGACATTTATGTGAGCTGCTTCTATTTTAGTTTTATCTTAGCCAAATCCTCTCTTTTCTGTACTGTTTGTTCCTCAGGATGCAATTCAGTGTTTTTATTGATTCCATCCAACTTACCCATTAGCCTAGAATCAAATGCAGTACATTGTTCGGCAAGACTGTCCAAAATTTTGCTCTTTGTAACATGTGTCCCTTATTTGGCTACTTTCTGTTGATTAAATGTGAAACTGTTGTGTTCTTTCCAAGCCCTACAAACCATGCTACAACTTTGATTTTTTTTTTTATATAGGGATCATTTTTATTTATGATTTTTATCCATCATTTATAACATTATTATTATTATTGTTGTTGTTATATATGTTGGAAATGAGTGAGCTCTAGAAACTGAGCTGGCCTCTTAAAAGTGTCTAGTTGCCTTTGGGGTGCCTGGGTGGCTCAGTCGGTTGACCATCCACCTTTGGCTCAGGTCATGATCTCGCGGTCTGTGTTCGAGCCCCGCATTGGGCTCTGTGCTGAAAGCTCGGAGCCTACAGCCTGCTTCAGATTCTGCATCTCCCTTTCTCTCTGCCCTTCCCCAGCTCATGCTCTGTCTCTCTCTCTGTCAAAAATAAACATTAAAAATGTTTGTTTGTTTGTTTGTTTGTTTCTTTGTTTTTTTAAAGTGTCTAGTTTCCTGAGCGCCTGGGTCGTTCAGTTGGTTAAGCATATGACTTTGACTCAGGTTATGATCTCATGATTTGTGGGTTCAAGCCCTGTGTTGGGCTCTGTGCTGTCAGTGCAGAGCCAGCTTTGGATATTCTGGTTCCCCCTCTCTCTCTGCCCCTCCCTTGCTCATGCTCTCTCAGTCTCTCAGCCTTCCCTCCCCCTCTCTCTCTCTCTCTCTTTCGCTCTCTCTCTCCCTCCCTCCCTCCCTCTCAAAAATAAATATTTTTAAAAAGAGGATTTAGTTTCCACTGTAACTCACCTCATGAATATTAGTCCTCAACTGTAGTCATATGTTTGCAGAACTTGGTAAACATTGTAATTACTGCATTTACCTGCAACGATTCTCTCTTTGTGTGAATTTCATCTCTGTCAGGGTTCAGATTCCTCCATCATCCTGTGAGGTGCAGGAGAAGACAAGTAGGTACTGAGTAATTGCTTAGAGTATCAACACATGGGAATTGAAGAAAATAACAAGAAGGAAAAAATTGTCTTCCTTACAAAATAAAGTGTCTTCAAGTAAATCAAGTAATATCTAGTTTCCTCTGAACATTTTAAAAGTTGTGCCAGACTTACACTGAGCGCTAGATTGCTATTTTCCTAGATGGTGTAGCTTCTGTCTTATAAGGAGCTGATGGAAGTTCTGTTTTGGTTTTGGAGTATGGTTGGTACACGATGTCGCGTTAGTTACGGGTGTACAACATAGTGAGTCACCATCTCTGCACTTTATGCTGTGCTCACCACAAGTGTAGCCTCCACCTGTCCCCACACAACACGATTGCAACACCATTGGCTGTACTCCCTAGGCTGAGCCTTTTATTGCATGACTTGGGCCATAACTGGAACACTGTACCTCCCTCTTCCCTTCACTCATTTTGCCCATCTTCCCACGGCCCTCCCTTCTGGTTACCATCAGTTTGTTCTCTGTATGTATATGTCTGACTCGTATGGTATTTGTCTTTCTCTGACTTATTCCACTTAGCGGAATACCCTCTGGGTCCATCCATGTTGTTACAAATTGCTTCCATATCTTGGCTTTTGTAAATAATGCTGCAGTACACATAGGGGTGTGTGTATCTTTTTGAATTAGTCATTTTGTTTCTTTGGGGTAAATACCTCCTGATGAAATTGTTGGATCAAATGGTATTTCCACTTGTAACTTTAAAAAAAAAATTTTTTTTACATTTATTTATTTTTGAGAGACAGAGACAGAGCTTGAAGGGGGGGAGGAGCAGAGAGAGGGAGACACAGAATCCTAAGCAGGCTCCAGGCTCTGAGCTGTCAGCACAGAGCCCAACGCGGGGCTCGAACCCACGAACTGTGAGATCATGACCTGGGCTGAAGTCGGACACTTAACCGACTGAGCCACCCAGGCACCCCTTCCACTTATAACTTTTTGAGGAACCTCCATACTGCTTTCCACAGTGGCTGTAGCAATTGACATTCCCACCAACCGTGCACAGGGTTCCTTTTCCTGCACATCCTTGTCAACACTTGGTATTTCTTGTCTTCTTTATCTCAGCCATTCTGACAGGTGTGAGGTGACATCTCATTGTGGTTTGGTTTGCATTTCTCTGATGATGAGTGATGGTGAGCACCTTTTCATGTGGCTGTTGCCTATCTGTCCGTCTTCTTTCGAAAAATATCTATTTAGGTCCTTTGCGCACTTTTTAATCGGATTATTTGTTTTTCTGGTGTTGAGTTATATAAATCTTTTATATACTTTGGGCATATTGAGTTGTATAAATTCTTTATCTACTCTGGGCATTTTAGCACCTTACTGGACACACCCTTTGCAGATACCTTCTCCCAGTTGGTAGGTTGCCATTTGTTTCTTTGATTTACAGTTTCTGTAATTTGCCTCTGTTTTCCATTGGCAATGGGAATAAATAAGCCTAAAACAAATCAGAAACTATGCAGAAGGCACTGCCTTAGAAGCACTGACACGTAAGAACCACTAAAGAGTTTGTGTTTAGATGAGAAGCAGGACACGAACGAAGCTGTCAATGCCGGGTTACAGAGTGAAGACTTAATGAGTGGTGTGCACCTTTTGAAGATAATTATGATGTATGTGTACCTAAAAAAAAATCAAAGTGTTTTGTGTCTACAAAATGAATAATCACAGAACTTGATTATACAGTGAGCTCTTAGGTCTATGATTAGTCTCTGACTCTCACATTTACCACTGCACGGAGTCTCAATTCTTCTGTCTTTTCTTGGAATACCACCACCACTGTATTAAAATGTATTCCCTGATTTCACTCCTGATTAGTCAGGTCTCCAACACCCTTCCAACTTAACTCATGCTTTGTTCACATAATCTGGCTACATATCACCCATCACTTAAATCAGCTTAATTATACCACCTTTTAAAAACTGTAATGGATTCCTTTATATCATGCTCATTTCCCCTTCTTAGGACTTGTAATCTGCACCACACCAGTGACAATTAATTACAGACCAAGCCCTGCTCTTTGCTGTCAGTTTCATCTACTCTCCAGAAAGAATGCAAACTTCCATATCACCATGCCTTCTAGTATACAGCATAGAGCTCGGGTCATTTATTTAGATGATTGCTGACTAAAATTGAAGCAACGGAAATTAAGTGAATTTTTGGAACAAGATAATGCTAAGTTTGAATTATTTCTCCTCTCTTGATTGATTTATTTAACCAATATCTATAGAGAACCTACTATGTGCCAAGAACTCTTCTAGATTTAGTAGTAAAAGCAAAGTAAGTGCAAACATGTATACAAAAAAACCACACACAACAACAACAACAACATGTTCTATACCCATGGACCTTGCATTCTTCTAGAAGAGTCATATAATAACAAAGATATATCAGATAATAGGTTAGCAAAGAAAATAATAATAAAGCAGAGAAAAGGGATATGAAGGTGGCTGGAGTCACCTATGGAGGTAACGTTGGGGAAAATTTGAAGGAACTGAGGTGAGTTTACCCTGAGAACATCTGTGGGAAACTTTGCAGGCAAGAGAAACATCAGTTGCAAATATCTGAGTGAGAAAGCACCTTCCTGTGAGTTCTTAAGAAACAGCGACAAAGCAAAGCTAGAAAGAGAGAACGAAAAGAATAGGAAGTTAGGTCAAAGAGATAATGGATGCTTTATTACATGGGACTTTGCATGGATTTCATTTCGAATGAAAAAATAAATGACATAATCTGACTTACATTTTAATGGGCTATCTCTCATTAGTGAAGATGGGACAGGGCAGAAACAGGACATTTAGCACCAGGCAAGAAATTCATAGACTGGCACTGGGAAGAGTCAGAAGTGGTCAAATTCAGAATATATTTTGAGGGTAGAGACAATAGGACTTGTTACTGTGGGGTGTGAGGGAAAGGGAGGGATTACCAGTGACATTACGCTTCTAGGTTCTAGCAACCAGAAGATGGAATTGTCATTACTGAGATGAGAGCACATGGAAGAACATTTGTGGGGAGTGGAGGAGAGCTCAGATTCTGACATGTTAATTTTGAGGTGCTTATTGTTACATCACCAAGTGGAGATGGTAAGTAGACAGATATGCTGGTCTAAAATTCAGAAGGGAGGAACAGAATGAAGATAGAAATTTGGAAGTTATTACCATTAAGATGGTATTTAAAGTCACCTCTTAAGAGTGGCAGCACCTAGACCATGAGGACAGAAAAGAGAGAGAGAGAGAGAGAGAGAGAGAGAAATTGAAGTAATGAACTCTGCCCTGAGTCACTGTGATCCATAGAGATAGACGAAATGAAATGGAAACAGCAAAGGGACCGAGAAATGAGTGGCTGGAAAGATAGAAAACTGGGTGAATGTGGTAGTTGTAGGTGCCAAGCATCAAACAGTTTCAAGGAAGAGTAATCAACTGGGTAAAATGTATTTGTAAATTAAGTATAATTAGGTCTGAGAAATCCCATTGGATTTAACAACATGGTGGTCATTGGTGACCTCACAATAGCCATTTTACTTGAGGGAGTGAAACCTAATTTGAGTGTGATCAAGGAAGCACAGAAAGAGAAAATGAAGACAGCAAAAATAAAGGACTCCTTCAAGGAGTTTTGCTATAAAGGGAAGGATAGAAATGAGACAGTAGCGGGAGGGAAAGTGGGATTAAGATATGGGGGATATAACAGCATATCCATAAGCTGATAAATGGTCAGTAGCGAGGGTAAATATGGTGATGCTGAAGACAGAGGAGAGCATTTCTGGAGATGTCCTTGAGTAGGCAGGGTCAGAATGAATCTAGGGTACACATAGAGGACTTGGTCTTACCTAGGAGTACAGATCATCCACCCATAGTAATAGAAGAGAAAGTAGGCTGTGAAGTTCTTTTCTAAAAGCTTCAATTTTTAGATAAAACCAAAGTTATGAAATTGAGGATATGGAAAAGTTGTGGTATGTTTGAGGAAAGAGAAGAAAAGATTTAAAAATCATCTAAAAGAGTAGAAAAGAGAATGGACTAGGGAGATAGAGTAGATTTTTAGACACCATTAAAGGGCGATGAGTTGGTATGGCTGTGAGTTTTTATCTAGCCACATTGAACAATATGGATGTAGGCTCAGAGTGATGAAGAATGGATTTCATCTGGGCTGCAATTTTGTTATATGAATATAATAAAAGAAGTAAAACAAGTTGAGGTTGTCTACAAGCGTAATTATTATTGCAACATTATCTATAATATCCAAATGTATGGCTATCTACAATAGCCCAAGTTTCCATTAATAGATAGTTGAATGGATAAGAAAGATGTGGGATATATATGTGTGTATATTTTTATTCAGCCATAAAAAATGAATGAAATCTTAGGGCACCTAGGTTGCTCAGTCAGTTGAGCGTCTGGCTCTTGGTTTCAGCTCAGGTCATGATCTCATGGTTGAGTCCTGCGTTGGGGTCTGTGTGGACAGTGAGGGGCCTGCTTCAGATTCTGTGTCTCCGTCTTTCTTTGCCCCTCTCCCACTCCTGCTCTCTCAAAAAAAAAATAAACAATTTTTTAAAAAGAATGAAATCTTGCCATTTGCAACGATGTGCATACATCTAGATAGTATAATGCTAAGTAAAATAAGTCAGAGAAAGACAAATACCGTATGATGTTACTCATATGTGAAATTTAAGAAACAAAAGAGCAAAGAAAAAAAAGAGACAGAGAGACAAACCAAGAAACAGACTCTTCACTATAGAGAACAAACTGATGGTTACCAGAGAGGAGGGGATGGGGGAAATAGGTGAGGGGGATTAGGATTACATTTATCATGATGAACACAGGGTTATATAGGGAAGTGTTGAATCACTATATTGTACATCTGAAACTAATGTAACACTGTGAGTTAATTATACTGAAATTAAAATTAAAAACTTAATTTAAAAACAAAAAGGAACTGTAGCTCAAAAAATATGGTGAATTGGCCAAGGTCTTCCAGCAAGTAAAAAGCAGAAGTGCCATTTAAACGCAGGTCTATCTGACTGAACAGGCTGTGCTCAGGTGTGTTAATATGACATCTGAATTTCTGGAATATAAAATCTAGCTCAGATCTCAGTTCCTTATTTCTACCCTTTCCCTGAAACCAGCCCTACTGAGCTCTGCTGTGTCTGTCTCTCTCACTCTCCACGTCTAGAGAAGGATTAGTCCTTTGTTCTGTGACCTTTCCTCCCAGGTCCTGCCCTCATCTCTTCCAGAGATAAGACAAGAAAACACACAAGATAAGAAGAGAATAAGGGATATAGCAAAAGCAGTAGGAACCATGGACTGATGACTCTATTGAGGTCAAAGGATTGTTGGAGTATGGCACTAGAGATAACCGGGTCTGAGGGACAGGAGGTAGAGTGTAGAAAGTGACTAATTGAAGTTGATATTATGTATGGGATGCAGTTTTTAATCAGTGTCAAGACTATAACCGTTGGAGTGAGTGCCTACAGTGTGATTGGGTAAAACCAAGATCACTGAAAAAAAGAAGTAATGAACCTGAAACAGCCCGTGTTCATACAGGGATCACAGTTTACTAACTATAACTTGGCAAGTTACTTACATTTTGTGAGCCTCATTTTCTTATTCATAACCACTATGATATTCTCCATGGCGGGGGGGGGGGGGGGGCTTTCATTGGAAAACTCTGAGTAATAAATAATAGCAGCTGCTACTGTTTATTGCAATGCACAAGTACTATGCTCATTATCAGCGAGGCCAACCAGGGAATAAACTATCAGGAGGTTGATTTTGATTCAGAGTAAGAACTGTCTAACAATAAGTGTAATGAAAATGGAATTGAGTTCCTTGGTAGCTGTTGTGCTTCTGGTAACCCAGAGGTGTGCAGGGAAAAGTTTCATGGTATCTAACTAAGGGAGTCTACAATACTAAGTGTGATACCTGGCTGTGAGTCACAAGGGGGAGAACATGCACAATAGCAGTATTGTAAGGCAAAGTTGAAGAAAAGGCCAGCATCTGGGGCGCCAACTGGAGCAGAACAAGGCAGGCAATTAGTGGAGATCCAAGAAAGGGAATGACTTAACAAAAGCCCAGATGGGCAGACGGCCTGCCTGGGTCCTGATGGGCAGATGCTTCTCCATCAAGGAGATTCATCAGTCTGGTCAATGACCCAAAACAAACTTACAGGGCATCTGAGGTCCAGAGACTGTCAGTGGCAGAATGGAACATAAGAACAGAAAACAGGCAAACAGAGGGTGGTGTTCAAGAGCAAGAATCCATCTGCTGGTAGAAAACCAAAGGCAAAGCCAGAATGGCAGTGCTGGACAAGATGTCGAAATAGAGCTTCTCCTGTGCATTCCTATTGAGGAGCAGAGGCAATCTCCATGAGATTTAGAACAATCTGAAATAACTAGGTACTTGCAGGATGATGATGAGTAGACACACATTAATAACAAATAAAATCCAAGTACTTAGTCAATCTCATCAGTGACCCTAGCCATCAAGAGGTAGAAAGTAGTAGCTAATTGAACTCTGGATCCAAAATGACAACCACAACAACGAAAAAGGTCTGAGATACAATCAAGCCTATCAATAAAGGTAACTCTTAACTGTAAATATATTTCAGTATATTGCAATAGGTAAGATATGTTCTCTCTTCTACTCAATAATTAGTGAAGCTATTGAAAGGTTTCCTAGATAATGCTTATTAAATCAAAAAGATATTTTTACCATATGATTTCACTCATATGTGAAATCTAATAAAACAAATGAATAAAACAACAAAAAGCAGATTCACACTTAGAAATACAGAGAACAAATTAATGGTTGCCAGAGGGAAGAGGGGTAGGAGGACTGTCCAAATGGGAAAAGGGCAGTGGAAGATTCGGGCTGCCAGTTGCAGAATGACTAAGTCACAGAATAAAAGGACAGCATTGGGAATATAGTCAATGGTACTGTAATACCATGCATGGTGACAGGTGGTAGCTACCCTTGCAAGGGACGCAGCATGACATACAGACAAGTGGAATCACTATGTCCTACAACCGAAATTGATGTAACATTGTGTGTCAACTATACTCAAATAAAAATAAATTTTTTAAGAAACTTTGACAATAAGGGGTGCCTGGGTGGCTCAGTTGGTTAGGCGACCGATTTCAGCTCAGGTCATGATCTCGCAGTTCGTGAGTTCAAGCCCCACATCGGGCTCTGTGCTGACAGCTCAGAGCCTGGAGCCTACTTCAGATTCTGTGTCTCTCCCTCGGTCTACCCTTCCCGTGCTCATGCTCTGTGTCTCTCTGTCTCTCAATAATAAATTTAAAAAGTTAAAAAAAAAAAAAGAAACTTTACAATAAAAACATTAGGTATTTATTTACCAAGTTTGTTTTTCTTTACAAGTATATTAGACACAACTTTCTTACTACAGTACATCCAACAAGTTAATTAATTTTAAAACTTATGTCATTGAAAAATTATTTTTAATTTGCTTCTTTAAAAATAGATGATTTGATAGCTATATTTTATGAACTTATGTTAATGACACTTATATTAAGAATATAAATATTATTTTTAAAAGGAATGTAAATCTGATAATAATATTTGCTATATAATTATATTATTTTCAGAAAAATTTTTTTAAAGTCAGCATAACAAAAGAGCATGGGCTTTACAGTTCAGATAGAAAATAGGGTTGAATCGATTCTGGGAGCGGAAGATGGTGGTGTAGGAGGACGCTGGTCTCATCGCGTCGTGCGGATCACTTAGATTCCACCCACACCTGCCTAAATAACCCAGAAAACCACCAGAAGACTAGCAGAACAGAGTCTCCGGAGCCAAGCGCAGACGCGAGGCCCACGGAAGAGGGTAGGAAGGGCGGAGAGGCAGTGCACTCTACACGGACTGGCAGGAGGGAGCCAGGGCAAGGGGCAGCCTGCCGGCAAAGCAGAGCCACCGAGTCTGGCTGGCAAAAACGGAGGGGCCGGACAGAGTGTGTTCTGACAGCAAGCGGACTTAACATCTGGAAGGTTATAAGTTAACAGCTCTGCTCAGAGAGCGGGAGGGCTGGAGGACAATGGGAGAGAGAGTTGTTGAGCCCCGGAGACAGAGTGCACGTTGGCGGGGAACAAAGGCGCTTGCCAGCGCCATCTCCCTCGCCCACCCCCCAGCCAAAATCCCAGAGGGAACCAGTTCCTGCCAGGGAACTTGCTTGCGCCGCGCAAACACCCAACGCTGTGCTTCTGCGGATCCATCCCTCTGGCGGGTCTGACTCCCTCCCGGTGGTGCCGCAGGGCCCCTCCCAAAGCAGATCACCCAAGGAAAAGCGAGCTGAGCCTGCCCCTCCTGCCCCTGTGCTCCTTGCCAATCCACCCCAGCTAATATGCCAGATCCCCAGCACCACAAGCCTGGCAGTGTGCAAGTAGCCCATATGGGCCATGTCACCCCACAGTGAATCCTGCCCCTAGGAGAGGGGAAGAGAAGGTACACACCAGTCTGACTGTGGCCCCAGTGGTAGGCTGGGGGCAGACATCGGGTCTGACTGCGGCCCCGCCCACCAACGCAAGTTATTCAAGACAGCACAGGGGAAGTGCCCCGCAGTCCCGCACCACTCCAGGGACTATCCAAAATGACGAAACGGAAGAATTCCCCTCAAAAAAACATCCAGGAAATAATGACAGCTAATGAACTGATCAAAAACGATTTAAACAATATAACAGAAAGTGAATTTAGGATAATAGTCATAAAATTAATCGCTGGGCTTGAAAACAGTACAAAGGACAGCAGAGAATCTATTCCTACAGAGATCAAGGGACTAAGGAACAGCCAGGAGGAGCTAAAAAATGCGCCAGTGAGCTGCAAAATAAAATGGAGACGACCACAGCTAGGATTGAAGAGGCAGAGGAGAGAATAAGTGAAGTAGAAGATAAAATTATGGAAAAAGAAGAAGCTGAGAAAAAGAGAGATAAAAAAATCCAGGAGTATGAGGGGAAAATTAGAGAACTAAGTGATGCGCTAAAGAGAAATAATATACGCATAATTGGTATTCCAGAGAAGGAAGAGAGAGGGAAAGGTGCTGAAGGGGTACTTGAAGAAATAATACCTGAGAACTTCCCTGATCTGGGGAAGGAAAAAGGCATTGAAATCCAAGAGGCACAGAGAACTCCCTTCAGACGTAACTTGAATTGATCTTCTGCACAACATATCATAGTGAAACTGGCAAAATACAAGTATAAAGAGAAAATTCTGAAAGCAGCTAGGGATAAACGTGCTCTAACATATAAAGGGAGACTGATAAGACTCGTGACCGATCTCTCTACTGAAACTTGGTAGGCCAGAAAGGAATGGCAGGAAATCTTCAATGTGATGAACAGAAAAAAATATGCAGCCAAGAATCCTCTATCCAGCAAATCTGTCATTTAGAATAGAAGGAGAGATAAAGGTCTTCCCAAACAAACAAAAACTGAAGGAATTCATCACCACTAAACCAGCCCTACGAGAGATCCTAAGGGGGATCCTGTGAGACAAATTACCAGAGACACCGCTATAAGCATGAAACCTACGGACATCGCAATGACTCTAAACCCATGTCTTTCTATAAAAACACTGAATGTAAATGGACTAAATGCACCAACCAAAAGACATAGGGTATCAGAATGGATAAAAAAAACAAGACCCATCTATTTGCTTTCTACAAGAAACTTACTTTACACCCGAGGACACCTTCAGATTGAGAGTGAGGGGATGGAGAACTATCTATCATGCCACTGGAAGTCAAAAGAAAGCTGGAGTAGCCATACTTATATCAGACAAACTAGACTTTAAATTAAAGGCTGTAACAAGAGATGAAGAAGGGCGTTATATAATAATTACAGGGTCTATCCATCAAGAAGAACTAACAATTATAAATGTCTATGCACCGAATACAGGAGCCCCCAAATATATAAAACAATTACTCACAAACATAAGCAACCTTATTGACATGAATGTGGTAACTGCAGGGCACTTTAATACCCCACCTACAACAATGGATAGATCATCTAGACACATGGTCAATAAGGAAACAAGGGCCCTGAATGATACATTGGATCAGATGGACTTGACAGATATATTTAGAACTCTGCATCCCAAAGCAACAGAATATACTTTATTCTCGAGTGCACATGGAACATTCTCCAAGATAGATCACATACTGGGTCACAAAACAGTATACAAGAATTGAGATCATACCATGCATACTTTTAGACCACAATGCTATGAAGCTTGAAATCAACCACAGGAAAAAGTCTGGAAAACGTCCAAAAGCATGGAGGTTGAAGAACACCCTACTAAAGAATGAATGGGTCAACCAGGCAATTAGAGAAGAAATTAAAAAATATATGGAAACAAACGAAAATGAAAATACAACAATCCAAACGCTTTGGGATGCAACAAAGGCAGTCCTGAGAGAAAAATACATTGCAATCTAGGCCTATCTCAAGAAGGAAAAAAAATCCCAAATACAAAATCTAACAGCACACCTAAAGGAAATAGAAGCAGAGCAGCAAAGACACCCCAAACCCAGCAGAAGAAGAGAAATAATAAAGATCAGAGCAGAAATAAACAATATAGAATCTAAAAACACTGTAGAGCAGATCAATGAAACCAAGAGTTGGTTTTTTGAAAAAATAAAATTGATAAACCTCTAGCCAGGCTTCTCACAAAGAAAAGGCAGAGGACCCAAATAGATAAAATCATGAATGAAAATGGAATTGTCACAACCAATCCCTCAGAAATACAAGCAATTATCAGGGAATACTATGAAAAATTATATGCCAACAAACTGGACAACCTGGAAGAAATGGACAAATTCCTAAACACCCACACACTTCCAAAACTCAAACTGGAGGAAATAGAAAGCTTGAAGAGACCCATAACCAGCGAAGAAATTGAATCAGTTATCAAAAATCTCCCAACAAGTAAGAGTCCAGGACCAGATGGCTTCCCTGGGGAATTCTACCAGATATTTAAAGCAGAGATAATACCTATCCTTCTCAAGCTATTCCAAAAATTAGAAAGGGAAGGAAAACTTCCAGACTCATTCTATGAAGCCAGTATTACTTTGATTCCTAAACGAGACAGAGACCCGGTAAAGAAAGAGAACTACAGGCCAATATCCCTGATGAATATGGATGCAAAAATTCTCAATAAGATACTAGCAAATCGAATTCAACAGCTTATAAAAAGAATTATTCACCATGATCAAGTGGGATTCATTCCTGGGATGCAGGGCTGGTTCAACATTCGCAAATCAATCAACGTGATACATCACATTAATAAAAGAAAAAATAAGAACCATATGATCCTGTCAATCGAAGCAGAAAAAGCATTTGACAAAATTCAGCATCCTTTCTTAATAAAAACCCTCGAGAAAGTCGGGATAGAAGGAACATACTTAAAGATCATAAAAGCCATTTATGAAAAGCCCACAGCTAATATCATTCTCAATGGGGAAAAACTGAGAGTTTTCTCCCTGAGATCAGGAACACGACAGGGATGTCCACTCTCACCGCTGTTGTTTAACATAGTGTTGGAAGTGCTAGCATCAGCAGACAACAAAAGGAAATCGAAGGCATCAAAATTGGCAAAGAGGAAGTCAAGCTTTCACTTTTTGCGGATGACATAATATTATACCTGGAAAATCCGATAGACTCCACCAAAAGTCTGCTAGAACAGATAGATGAATTCAGCAAAGTTGCAGGATACAAAATCAATGTACAGAAATAGTTGCATTCTTATACACTAACAATGAAGCAACAGAAAGACAAATAAAGAAACTGATCCCATTCACAATTGCAATAAGAAGCATAAAATACCTCGGAGTAAATCTAACCAAGGATGTACAAGATCTGTATGCTGAAAACTATAGAAAGCTTATGAAGGAAATTGAAGAAGATATAAAGAAATGGAAAAACATTCCATTCTCATGGATTGGAAGAATAAATATTGTCAAAATGTCAATACTACCCAAAGCTATCTACACATTCAACGCAATCCCAATCAAAATTGCACTAGCATTCTTCTCGAAACTAGAACAAGCAGTCCTAAAATTCATATGGAACCACAAAAGGCCCCGAATAGCCAAAGTAATTTTGAAGAAGAAGATGAAAGCAGGAGGCATCACAATCCCAGGTTTTAGCCTCTACTACAAAGCTGTCATCATCAAGACAGCATGGTATTGGCACAAAATCAGACACATAGACCAATGGAATAGAATAGAAACCCCAGAACTAGACCCACAAACATATGGCCAACTAATCTTTGACAAAGCAGGAAAGAACATCCAATGGAAAAAAGACAGTCTCTTTAACAATTGGTTTTGGGAGACTGGACAGCAACATGCAGAAGATTGAAACTAGACCACTTTCACACCATTCACAAAAATAAACTCAAAATGGATAAAGGACCTGAATGTGAGACAGGAAACCATCCAAACCCTAGAGGAGAAAGCAGGAAAAGACCTCTCTGACCCCAGCCGCAGCAATTTCTTACTTGACACATCCCCAGAGTCAAGGGAATTAAAAGCAAAAATGAACTACTGGGACCTCATGAAGATAAAAAGCTTCTACACAGCAAAGGAAACAACCAACAAAACTAAAAGGCAACCAATGGAATGGGAAAAGATATCTGCAAATGACATATCAGATAAAGGGCTAGTATCCAAAATCTGTAAAGAGCTCACCAAACTCCACACCCAAAAAACAAATAATCCAGTGAAGAAATGGGCAGAAAACATGAATAGACACTTCTGTAAAGAAGACATCCGGATGGCCAACAGGCACATGAAAAGATGCTCAACATCGCTCCTCATCAGGGAAATACAAATCAAAACCACACTCAGATATCACCTCATGCCAGTCAGAGTGGCCAAAGTGGACAAATCAGGAGACTATAGATGCTGGAGAGGATGTGGAGAAACAGGAACCCTCTTGCACTGTTGGTGGGAATGCAAATTGGTGCAGCCGCTCTGGAAAACAGTGTGGAGGTTCCTCAAAAAATTAAAAATAGAACTACCCTATGTAGCACTGCTAGGAATTTACTCAAGGGATACAGGAGTACTGATGCATAGGGGCACTTGTACCCCAATGTTTATAGCAGCACTCTCAACAATAGCCAAATTGTGGAAAGAACCTAAATGTCCATCAACTGATGAATGGATAAAGAAATTTGGTTTATATACACAATGGAATACTACGTGGCAATGAGAAAGAATGAAATATGGCCCTTTGTAGCAACGTGGATGGAACTGGAGAGTGTGATGCTAAGTGAAATAAGCCATACAGAGAAAGACAGATACCATATGTTTTCACTCTTATGTGGATGATGAGAAACTTAACAGAAACCCATTGGGGAGGGGAAGGAAAAAAGAAAAAAAGGGAGGTTAGAGTGGGAGAGAGCCAAAGCATAAGAGACTCTTAAAAACTGAGAACAAACTGAGGGTTGATGGGGGGTGGGGGGGAGGGGATGGTGGGTGATGGGTATTGAGGAGGGCACCTTTTGGGATGAGCACTGGGTGTTGAATGGAAACCACATACCTTTTAATATACTTCATATATTGAAAAAAAACTTCATATATTGGAAAAAAAAAAAAAAAAAAACAACAACGTAATTTTGAAGAGGAAGACCAAAGCAGGAGGCATCACAATCCCAGACTTTAGCCTCTACTACAAAGGTGTAATCATCAAGACAGCATGGTATTGGCACAAAATCAGACACATAGACCAATGGAATAGAATAGAAACCCCAGAACTAGACCCACAAACATATGGCCAACTAATCTTTGACAAAGCAGGAAAGAATATCCAATGGAAAAAAGACAGTCTCTTAAACAATTGGTGCTAGGAGAACTGGACAGCAACATGCAGAAGGTTGAAACTAGACCACTTTCTCACCATTCACACCAACAAACTGAGGGTTGATGGGGCATGGGAGGTAAGGTAGGGGAGATGATGGGTATTGAAGAGGGCATCTTTTGGGATGAGCACTGGGTATTGTATGGAAACCAATTTGACAATAAATGTCATATATTAAAAAAAAAACCAACAAAACAAAAAAGAAAATAGGGTTGAATCTTGGCGCTATCTTTTTACTAGCTCTGCAAATTTTGGAAATTTTTTTACATTTGCTAAAACTCTGTGTAGTCATCTGTTAAATGGGATTAATTAAGAGTTCCCACTTCATTAGGTTGTTTTTAGAATCCATAGCTAATGCATCCTGTTTATGATTTAGATATATACCACCTTCCTGGTCTAAGAGTCTTTTTTTTTTTTCACTGAATTTCTCCGCATTCAGGTATTAGCTACAGGTATT
Source organism: Panthera pardus (assembly GCF_024362965.1). Classification (NCBI taxonomy): domain Eukaryota; kingdom Metazoa; phylum Chordata; class Mammalia; order Carnivora; family Felidae; genus Panthera; species Panthera pardus. The sequence goes on along the minus strand of NW_026526677.1, from coordinate 111,141,613 downwards.
ACTGTTTGTGGTTTGTTTACATTTTGGTCCCCTTCACTCATTTCTTAACTATTTCTCCCACTTCTGGCAACCACCAATCTGTTCTTTTTATCTTTGAAGTCTATTTTTTTAGGGTTTGTTTTGGAGTTTTAAATTACACGTTTAAGAGAGATCATACCGTGTCTTTCTCTGTGTGATTGGTTTGTCTTAGCCTGATGCTCTCAAGTTCCGTCCATGTTGTCACAAATACATACACTTAGATGTATACATAATAGTATTTTATATATATGAGAATCTTATGGGTGATATACTTCATAAAGTATAACAAAAGTTCTTTATTATACATGCTAATGTGACAATAAAATTATACTGAAAAGTTAATTATTTGTTTTAACCGCATTAAGGCATAATTGAGATAATTAAATCCATACACTTTTCTGAGCAATATTTTAGATCACTGTTCATGAACAGATAAATAAATTGAGTCCTATTTCCATCATAATTGTTAATTAGTTAAACAATACACATTGTATACCTTCCAGATAAAGAGCACTCTGTGAGTTCCTAATGAGTTTTGTTTGAGGCTTCAAAAACATAGATGTGGTATTTGTCTCACAGTAAGTTTACAGTACAGTTGATAGATTGAATGCACTGATGATTCTAACTGGTGCTATCTGTCCAAAAAGTAGAGAGCCATGGTGACTAATATCTTGAATATTACAACAGAGTATACTTCTGTCCTGTCTTGCATGTTTGACATTTCCTAGACATAAAAAAAGCCTAAAAGTATATTTGAAGATGAAAGGGATATAAAATTTGAGCATAAAGAGATTAACAAACCTGTTCATTTGCAGTATTTGGAATCTTTATGCAGAAGGCATTTTTACTTACCTATTATTGATATGACATTTATTTATGATGTACATTGGTGATCTAGTGATTCACTCATGCGTTACACACATTGGAAATGTTAACTAAACATCCTAATTAGTAGATCCATGTAAATATAACCTCTTAAAATAATTTCACTTAGAGTTTGAAGAATATAAACCTCATTATTAGAGGCATATTATGATTTAAAGCTATCTTCAGATTTTCTTAATAAGCACAGTTTTCTGGACGTTAAGTATCCGTGGTTCCATTTAATGAAAACACACACACCACATACACACACACACACACACCACACAAACAACCTGGATCATTCTCAGGAATGACACATGTTTTCTTAAAGGAAAAAAAAAAGCAGAATCCCCTTCCTAACAGCTATTTTAAGGCACGAATTATATTGAAACAGATAAAATGTATTTTGGTCATGTACTCTTGCACAAAAAAATGATGGTAGACACAAGGAGATCTTGATAAGGATTGTTAGAGGTGCAAGAAGGTAACTAAGTCATAGCTAACTGTAATTTGTTGGAAGAAGGAGAAAACTGTTATGAAAATAAATAATTTTACATGGATGATTGCACAATTTTAAAATTCCAAGAGCATGGTAGTAACTGTTGGCAAGTTAATGGCCTTCATTTTTTTTAACCACTAGCTGCTTCTTTGAATGGTTGAAAAGTATGCTTTACTTGAAAACTCCTCCTGTATGAAAACCACTTGGGAAATGCATTAGATGTGAAGATCATTGCAGAGGTATTTTCAATTAAATGACTGGAACACAGCATTTGCCTTTTTTCAAGGAGAACATAAAAACGACTGTACGGGGGAAAAAAAACAAAACTACTTGATGTGTGTGAGTGTATGATAGAAAAAATTCACTTTAGAGGTTGTCTGTATCCTCCTAAGCTAAAGCAACTGATGTCGGAGACTTTCCCTTTCAGACAAAGAATTTTTAAATTTCCAACAGTTTTATATTAGATTGAGAATTTGGTTGCTAATACTTTAATTCTTTGTTGCATAGATTACTTTAAGCTAGCCTTCCTATACAGTGTGTGTGTGTGTGTGTGTGTGTGTGTGTGTGTGTGTGTGTGTATGTGTGTGTGTGTGTGATGCTATTGAATTGTGATATCTATTTAGGAATGAGTAAGAATGCTAACAAGGAATCAGAGTAATGTTTTATTTAAAAGTCTGTATTATTTAATGTGACTCATCTGTGAAAGATTCATCAGGGAACAAAAAATAGAGAGATCTTTAAAAAGTTCTAGTAAGAAGACCCACTCACCTGCAATTGGTAATTTAGAGGGAAAACATGAACAATTAAGTCTAAAATGACTTTCAAGTCAGTCTGAATGTTCAAAATGCCCAACTAGTGTGAGTTTAAGCTGATAGGAAGAAATTATAAAAGCAATGGAAAATGGCTTCAAGAAGAGGAAACTATATCAGAAGCCAAACTTTAAAATAACAGAAGCAAAAATACGTGTCAAAGTCAAAGAATTGTCATAAGATAAATAGCTCACTTAAAGGAATACAACATAAAAGTCAAAACCAAATACTTCAGAATGTTAAAGGTCATTGTATGTGATCAGCTGCATTTCCCTCTGGCTCTGGGGTTTCTTGACTGTAGTAATTGCTAATAGCCTGGGCGGGTCTCCCATCCTAGACATTTACATTTTAATGCGGACTTGTGAAATTTTAAAAGCCTTCTAGACACTAAGTGTATATTCCTCTATTAAAGGACAGAATGTCAGACTATGTTAAGGTTATTTTGTGGCAGAGAGCCTTCCTTAGTAACCCATAAATGTGGCCTAACTGGAAACCAAGGGCCTGACCTAAGAGTTCCATTTAATCACGAAATTTAGGGGGAAAAATGACATTATCTAAGAAGCAAAGATGAGAAGGAAAGAATTAGTCCTTAAGATAGTAGAGAACCAAAGCAATTTGTAATTGCAGAAGAATTCAAAGCTGTCCTAATTTTTTTAAACCAGTATAAGTAATTCATCTTTTTTCCTTACCCTTCGTAGATCAATAATTACAGGATTCTATTTTTTTAATGTAAAACATTTAAACTTTTAGTTAAGTGAGAAGAACTGAACATCTTTATTCACCACCATTTCCTCCAATACCCTCCCTAAAACGACAGGTAAACAGATAAATGGTGAGTCGTGGTCATAAAATTACTTGAGCAGTGGGAATGGGGAACCAATGAAATTGGGGAGGGAGGTCTGTAAAGCAGGGAGGTTGCAAGGATTTGACTTAGCAGAACAGAGGGAGCTGGTGCCAAGTGGGAAGAGGAAGGAAGATAGACCCAAGGAGGGACAATAAGAAGCCCAGACCCCACCAAGAAGGTTCAAGAACGGAGGTACCAATTCCATTGAAAAGAGAATACTTCTGGGGCTGGTAATGGGTATATTGGTTGAAAGTATACTTAGAAAAAATAGATAAATAAAAATTCACACTCCCCATTCCTTTCCTAAGTCAGCATTTGTCCATGTCCCACCCTGTGCAAATCTGGATGTGTACTTTCGAAAGAGAATAATGCAAAAATATTCTAAACTTGAGGACATGAAGCAGAGTTTAGAGAAGATGTGCCATGATGAAAACAGGCTGTGGAATGAAATTCTACTTATTGAATGGTCACCTCCTTCTAGTCAGCTTTTTAGTGCCTTCTTTATAAATATTAGCAGACACCCTTTGAGAAATTTGTGAAATGTCCCAATTGGAAAATTATTCATCCAAATAAAACCAAAAATAAAATAATTTTGGAGTAAAGTAGTAAAGTAATTTCAGTTCAGGAAGCCAAAGAATATTTCAAATCACCTTTGTTCAGAGATAAGAGAAGATGGTATGTACGTATGAGACAACAACAGGAATATTCAGAGAACGACAAAAACAAAGAGCTCTTGAAAAGGAAAAATAAGATGACAAAAACACAAAAAGAAATATAAGAAAGAAGCATAGCTTGGAAAAATCTCTTAGAAGCTGCAACCAAAAGGCAAAGAAAGGAAAAAAAGAGTGGGAAACTTAAGAAAATTTCTGAATCAGTATATGACACCCAATATCCAAATAATAGGAATTCCAAAAAGAGAACAGAGACAACTAAAAATTTCATAGACTCCAAGTGTAAGAATTTCCAAACCCAAGAGATCCACAGACAGTTCGGCACAACGAATGGAAGGAAATACGCTAGTCTTCTTCATGTCTTATATAATTCAAGAATGCAGAGAATAAAGGGAAGATGCAAACAGCTTCCAGAGTGGATAATAAAGTGGCCTAATGCAAATAATTATAACAGTTGTATTAGAAGGAAGAAAATAGAGGTAAGGTAAGGGAGTGTGTATTGAACAGAATCAAGATAGATCAGTCTTCACCTTTCATGGCAAAAAGTCAGTTGGTAATATTTAACATGGAAAAAAAGGGCCAGGAAAATAGCAGTATAAGTATGATATTCAGAACTTAAATATTTAGATATTTAGAATTCAGTCAAAAACTGTCAGGGGTTACCAGGGCTCTGAAGGGATTTTTGTCCTACTGTATCACTCATTATTGAATCTAACTCTGTTCATTGATTATTCACAGACTTTGGTTAATTTTAAAATACCTCTCCTTATTCTTTCCCTACTCTTTTCATTTTTGTTCACATTTTTCTGGATTTTTTGCTTACCTCCTTTGTTTTCTGGGTATTTGTCACAATTACCTTCTGTATAACTTCAGATGATCTGTTACTTTTTAACTGTTTTCAGTGTTAATTTTATTTGGTCTCTTTCAATTTTTATGCCATGAGCATTTCTATTATTCCTGTCTTATTCTACTTAATTTAAAAAAATAGCTATTTGTAGAAATTATTTTTTTAAGTCTATTAGATGTAATTAAGGAGATATTTCCTCGTCTTTCTACAGTGTATCCTTCTTTTTATGTGTGTGCCAGGAATATTTTCCATGGATCTAATATTACTGTTTTCTGTTTATTCATCCATGAGTTCAACTCCTTTGATCTTTGTTTTATGTTTCCATCAATCTTGGAGGACTATTTTAAAACTCATCCTTTAGTCCTGTTTGAAATAGAAAATCCTACCAAAGTCTAGGACCAGAGGGGAAAAGATAAACAATAAAGAGAGGGGTGGACAACTCTGTTTCTATTTTTAAAAAAATTTTAATGTACTTTTTAAAGTTTATATCCAACTTAGTTAGTATATGGTGCAATCTGCAGGAGTAGATTCCTTAATGTCCCTTACCCATTTAGCCCATCCCCCCTCCCACAACCCCTCCAGCAACACTCTGTTTGTTCTCCACATTTAAGAGTCTCTTATGTATTTGTCCCCCTCTGTTTTTATATTATTTTTGCTTCCCTTCCCTTGTGTTCATCTGTTTTGTATCTAAAAGTCCTCATATGAGGGAAGTCCTATGATATTTGTCTTTCTCTGACTGACTAATTTTGCTTAGCATAATACCCTCCAGTTCCATCCATGTAGTTGCAAATGGCAAGATTTCATTCTTTTTGATCGCCAAGTAATACTCCATTGTATATATATACCACATCTTCTTTATCCATTCATCCATCGATGGACATTTGGACTCTTTCCATACTTTGGCTATTGTTGATAGTGTTGCTAGAAACATTGGGGTGCATGTGTCCCTTCAAAATAGCACACCTGTATCCCTTGGATAAATACCTAGTAGTGCAATTGTTGGATCATAAGGTAGTTCTATTTTTAATTTTTTGAGGTAACTCCACATTGTTTTCCAGAGGGGCTGCACCAGTTTGCATTCAAAGGAGGGGGGTGGGAAACTTTTTATTATGTTTTTTCTCTATGGCCTAAGAGCTCAAAGTCCTTTTTCTCTGGATCCAAGATTAGAAGGCAGAAAAAATGTAAATAGAAGATCCATTTTCACTGGGAAAAGTTATGGTACTAAACTCAGGATTTGTAACAATCTCTATCCTTCTCCATTGTCACTTGATCTAAAATATTTTAATTATGATAAAGCAGTTGAGGATGGCAAGATCTTTACTCATAGCTGTAATTCACTCCTTTCTCAAGAAGTAAGAAAACCATATAGCTGGCAGATAAACACAAAAATTTAAACTAAGTGGATAGAGATTTTTGATCACAAGTGTATTTGAATCCATCTTTTCCCCAAACATGAATAAATGCCAATGTCTAGCCTGTCTTGCAAGTCATAAAATACAGATTCAATCTTTATCTCCTGAAATTTAAAATTAAGTGCTAAGTTTATAATAACAAATGGGGAACAAAAAAAAATCTGCAGCCAATTCATTATACAACCACCAATGTGGAGTTTAATGCAATCTGAGCGAAAACAAATAGTGTCACAAATTCATGGCATAAATGCACATACTTAAAATTTTCTTTCAGATAATGATCAGATTAAGGTGATGTTAGCTCCATCAGTCACCATCTGTAAAGAGTTTGCAGGGATTTAAGGATCTGCTTTGTTACCTGTTAAAGAAAGGACAGCTCATTGATTTCCACTTTTTCTGAGTCTGTTCCACGGATTCCTCACCATTGACCTGGACCAGTGAGGACAGCTTTCATTTTGCTTTCCCTCATGGACTTCATCCATCCAGCCTGGAGTTGAGCTTGAGGCTTTCATGGTAGAGCATCTTGGCATGTTTGAACTCAAACTTGTAACTTCTGAGTGCTTTATTTTCCACCAGAAATAAGAGCAGTAATAATAGCCACATGTATTATAGGACGGGAATAGATTCCTTAAAAAAAAAAGAAAGAAAAAAGATAGCTACTTGGAGCACCTGGGTAGCTTAGTCGGTTAAGCGTCTGACTTCGGCTCAAGTCATGATCTCGTGATTCATGGGTTCAAGCCCCATGTCAGGCTCTGTGCTGACAGCTTGGAGCCTGGAGCATTCTTCAGATTCTGTGTCTCCCTCTCTCTCTGCCCCTCCCCTGCTCTCATTCTCTCTCTCTTTCTCAAAAATAAACATTAATTTTTTTTTTAAAAGCGACTTAATAAATGTGATGCATTATATAACTGTCACTAATCCATTTCTCTTAAAAATTTAGATGTAAAGGCAGCTCAAGAGAAACATTTATGTTCTGTAAAAGGAAGAGCCTCTGTTGCTACGCCATTGGCTGGTGAGTCCACCAAGCATGGTGACAACCAGGTTGTGGGCAGCCCTTGCAGTCACATAACCAGTTTTGCCTGGAGGACAGCCTGCCAGTAGTTAATGTCTTTCTCTGCTCTGAGAGGAGGGGGAAGAGCAGAGGAGCTAGGTCTCAGCCTGACTGAGAGCCAGGGTCTGTGTGCTTTCACTTAGCCACCTGGCCACCTGTTGAAGATGACCTCAGAGGCCTCACACAATGACACCTGCCACACAAATCAGCATAGTCATCTTGTCAAAGGGGAAGCCCATCTTGAGAAATCTGTTCCAGCAGGTCCAAGAGGCATCATATCCTCCTGGGGCTTTTTAGCCCCATCGTGAGCGCTTCTGTAAAGCCTAACTTAAACAAGCAACCATTCCTGAGGATGGCTGGTCCAGGCAAGCAGAAGAAGAAATTTTCTCAGGAACTTTATCAAAAGGTATCTGTCTCCTACCTTCTTCCTGAGCCCCAGCGGAATCTCTGAAGAAGAGGTTGTCAAAAAAAAAAAGTTAAAGCTTGCCTGGATATTCCAGGTAAACTTTCTCTATTTCCCCAGCACCTTTCAGAACTTTTCACCTGACACCTCGAGACAAGAATAAGTAGGCTCTTTTGCGTAAACCACAGTGAGGAAAAAGGCAAATGTTCATGGGCTGCGCTCTTCAGAATTATTTTTATGAGAAAGTACATTATCTGCAACTGTGTTTTAGCATGTTTAAGTGTCTGATGACTGCTCGCTTGCTTTCAGGGCTGCTGGAAAGGACTTTCTAGAGGTTCCCTTCACACAAACTTTCATAATTCTTCATGCCCCATCGTTCACAACATATTCATGGAGTCTGGTTTGTCCGTATATTTATCAAATAAGCTGTGGCAGTGGCCCCCCTTCTCCTCCTATCACCTAAGAACCCCTGCATGGGTAATTTTAGAGTTGGGGAAAGGGGTGACTGCTCTCTCATTAGTAAAAATGCAACCTATCACTCCCAAATAACTTGTACTTCTCCCACGTCTTCTCAAATCTACCAGATCTCACCATGCATGTAATTTGATAAAAGTTGAGGCATTGCAGTGCCTTCTTTTAGCATGATGTAAATGGCCAGGCCATGACACCTTACTTTGCATCCCATCTCTGTCAATGTATATTACCTTTGTCCTTTTAGGAAATTTATATAATCCCTATGAAACATTTTCCTCCTCCTTGAAACAATGATAATAATGCCCTACTTGGGTATTACATAAGAACACGGATATCAAGTGATTGATACAAGGTGGAGAATCAATACTCTCTTCTTTCCTCTCCTTCTCCCTTATAGGACTGTGTCACAACTCCATGATGTTAGAGCCCAAATAACAACTCCAGCCTTCTGCTCCCTACCTTCTCTTGAAATCATTCTGCTCATAAACAGGGTTAATTTCATATATTTGGGACAGCAAGACTAGCAAAGAGTGCTTTGGTTCTTATTTAAGAGGTGATTACAAAGAAATTAGGAATGTCGAGCTGGTCTCTTCGTGTAGGCTAGAAAATAAATATGAGAGTTAGCATGAAGATTGAGAAATGCCAGTTTTTATAAGAGGGTGGAAGGGAGGAAGGGGGAGGCAGCATGAAACCACATCTGGCCTATTCATATTCAGATAATGGATTAATTGGAGGTCCTCAGTAAGGAAGATTTCATCCGTTATATAATTCCTTTTATATTTAGCAATGCTTTGTAGAGCTTGAAATATTTTCAGGAATTGAACAGTTGTAATAAAATTTGTGCTGTTGATACTGAGTCACTAAAGTACTGAGAATAGTTCTGCAAAACAGAGAAAATTTCTAGAAAGAGTTGGAGGCAGAAACATTCCTGCTTTATACTTTAAAAATGACTCTAAGTAGATAAGCAATCAATATTTTTCCCCTGGGGAGGGAATGGTATAGGGACACTTATTAGTTCTAGCTCTAAGCAGGATCTAGGAAGGCCCCAGACTAATAAGGTCAATATGTATGTAGGGTCAGGAATCTGGTTATAAGGCTTTGTTTGAATGTGGACTCTGTCACTCATTAGCTGTTTGATATTTGGATACTTTACCTAAGCCCATCCAGCTCCTCATTTTCTTATTGGTATAAAGTGAGATTTTAATAGTGTGCAGTTTATAAGACTCTGTGAACAATCCTCTCTTCAGAAAGTACTGGGTGCCAAGGATGTGTCTGGCCCTGTGCTCAAAGTACTAAGCAAAGATGAAGAACACAAGGTAGACATTTACAGACCATAAGAACCATGAAGGAAGGGTGCCTGGGTGGCTCAGTTGGTTGAGCGTCTGACGCTTGATTTCAGCTCAGGTCATGATCCCAAGGTCATGGGATCAAGCCCTGTGTTGGACTCTGCACTGAGCATGGAACCTGCTTAAGATTCTTTCTCTCTTTCCCTCTGCTGCTCTCCCCTTCTTGCATGCTGTCTCTTTCTAAAAGAAAAGACAAAAGAAAAGAAAAGAAAAGAAAAGAAAAGAAAAGAAAAGAAAAGAAAAGAAAAGAAAAGAAAAGAAAAGAAAAGAACCATGAAGGAAACTGAAGGAGAGGAAAACTTTCCCCTTCTTCCCTTCTATGTTCTTTGACTGGCCTAATAACTAACTTGACATAAAACATTAGGAGAAAAACAAATTTAATTTTGTACATACGGGAGCTCATAGAAATGTGAGACTCAAAGAAGGTAACTTTTATACCTTTTAGACAAAGAAACAATACGTTGCTGAAGAATGGACAGAACAAAGAGGTTTGGGCTTGGGGTAGTAAATTAGTAAAGAAGAAACAAAGTTTATTTATACATACTTCTCAGCCTTGAATTCCCCATCTCTGGCAATAAGGATGTGTATCTCTTTTCCTTCTGGTACAGGAAGGGTCCCTTTCACCTGAGAGATTTATTTCCTCCTTTCAGGGGGACAAAGAAGGGTCAGACTCCTTGCACTGGCTGTTTCTTAAGTAACTTCAATTCAAAATAATCACTATGCCAAAATGACATATTTTGGGGTGACATATTCTCTATTCCTTCAAAACAAATGAGAGGACGTCAGAGAGAGTAAGGGTCCTGGAAGGGGGTTGGGCTGCTTTAGATAGGTGGTCTTGGAAGACTCATTACAACCTGAATACTTAAAGACTCAGCCCTGCAAACAACAACCAAACAAAGGTGAAACCTTTCTAGAAGATGAAACAGCAAGTGCAAATATGCTGAGCTGAGAAAGAATTCAATGTGTTACAAAATGAGCAAGAGGACTGAGGGGTATGAGTTGATGTTAGGGAGGGAAGCAAGGCCTTTTAAACCATCTTAAGAAGTTAGGGTTTATGGCCCTTTGTAGCAACGTGGATGGAACTGGAGAGTGTTGTGCTAAGTGAAATAAGCCATACAGAGAAAGACAGATACCATATGGTTTCACTCTTATGTGGATCCTGAGAAACTTAACAGAAACCCATGGGGGAGGGGAAGGAAAAAAAAAAAAAAAAAGAGGTTAGAGTGGGAGAGAGCCAAAGCATAAGAGACTCTTAAAAACTGAGAACAAACTGAGGGTTGATGGGGGGTGGGAGGGAGGGGAGGGTGGGTGATAGGTATTGAGGAGGGCACCTGTTGGGATGAGCACTGGGTGTTGTATGGAAACCAATTTGACAGTAAATTTCATATATTAAAAAATGAGTAAATAAATATAAAAGCAAAAAATAAAATAAAATAAAAGGTGTAGTAACAATAAAAGATAACAAGAAATGTCTCGGGGGAAAAAAAAGAAGTTAGGGTTTCATTTGAAGTGCACAATGCGTTAACAAAGAGTTTTAAATAGAGGGTGGCCTGATCTGGGTTATAGTTTTAAAAAAAATCACTGTGGCTATTATAGAGAAAAGGAATATTAGTGGCTGATACATAGTAAGTGTTCAGTTAATGTTAGTAATTAATGTTATTATTACTTATTTCATAATACTTCTGCTAATCGTTATTGTTGACGTTACTCTAGATGTGCACTCAGAGTATTAATGACAGTGTCATGTGTATGGTGACCATTTACAGAAATTAAAATGACATGATCTGTACCATTAAGTAGGATAAATTCTTTTGCAGCAATTGTTGTTTTCTATGTAGTCTTGAGCAAATTAACCTCTCTCAAATTTAGTGACTTGATTTGTAAAATGGTAATAATGGTAAGGCTTTTATAGGATTCAAACCAGAAAGCATATATAAAATGCCTAGCAGAAGGGCCGATAGTAGGCAAATAACAAATGCTACCCATTATTATCATTTTAAGTGTATACACAAAGGGAAAAAGAAAATTGGATACATTTGTCAGCCTTAGATTCTTAAACATGTATGCAATATAGAGAGAAATAAATGCATAGCAATTAGTGTGAACATCTATTGTCATATATTCCTGTCTTGCCCTTCTTTTTATTCCTGCTATGGGAAATCTCTGCAGTTCATGGAGAGTCCCTACCAAGGATGGGGTAGATCTTGTTGACCATTAACACCAGAGATGAGCATGTGATCCAGAGTTGGATAAACTACAGTAACCCTCCCCCAGCCACAGTGATTGGTTCAGAGATGAGCATGTGACCCAGGACCCAGGCTTTGCCAGTCAGGGACTTTCCTGCTCCAGCAATAAGAAAATTCACTTTTCTTATTCAATTCACTTTTTGTTAGAGTGAATAAGGTAGATACGTTAAGTCTGGAGCTACTAACAATCTGTTTTGCTTATTGAGAATTGGAGAGAACTCTGATGACAGGGTTTAAGGCTCTATCTAAGTCAAGCAGTAGCTAAAGTTAGACTTTCCACTGGACACCTCCACTTACGAGTCATTAAGTCCCCTTTTGACTTAAACCAGTGTTCTGTATCAAAGATTCCTGTCAAATAAACCAATGCAATTTAAAATCAGTTCTCAGGGTGCCTGGGTGGCTCAGTTGGTTGCGCGGCTAACTCTTGATTTTGGCTCAGGTCATGATCCCAGGGTCATGAGATGGAGCCCCACATCTGTCTCTGCACTCAGGATTGAGCCTACTTAAGATTCTCTCTCTTTCTCTCTGTCCTTCCCCGACTCTCTCTCAAAAAAAAAAAAAAAAAAAATAGGGGCTCCTAGGTGTCTGAGCCAGTTAAGCGTCTGACTCTTAATCTCAGCACAGGTCATGATTTCTGCTCAGGTTATGATCTCACAGTTCATTATATAGAGCCCCATGTAGGGCTCTGTGCTCACAACACAGAGCTGGGGAATCCCTGCTGGGGGTTCTCTCTAGCTCTCTCTGCCCCTGCCTCACTCACGTACACTCTCACTGTCTCTCTCTTAAAATAAATGAAGGAAGGAAGGAAGGAAGGAAGGGAGTATATGCATTCATTTTGGACACAAAATTGTTCTTCTCCAAAGCAAATCCTTTACTCAGTTTGGAAAAAGGGCCTTATAAAGATAATCTGCTAAGACAAGAAGTACCACGGTTAAGATTCTTTGATCTCATGGAAAGGAAAATGGAAATGTCCTTCCCTTCCAAGAGCCCTCTGCTCTTCCCATTCTGCATCTGTCCTCTCACCTGACCGCGGACCTCCTCCATGTGCCACATCACTTTCATTTTCAGAGCTCTCTAGGTCCTCTCTGTCACCCAACCTATCTGCTGTTGATGCTGTTCCAGCTGTTACTGCTGAAAGCTGAGTAGGAAACTTTTAGATTCACTAACAGATATATTTAAGAGGGTTATATGAATGAAAACCAACAGGAAAAAAAAAACCCACAAAAACCAAACAAACAAAACACACACACATAAAAAAAAATCCTGTGGATGAGTCTTAGGATGATTTCTTCTTTCTTCTTTCCAAAGCATTAGCAGAGTTGAGAGTTTGGAAATAATTTTGGCTCTCTCTAATTTTTTAATAAATATTTTAGGAAGTCACATAGCTTCAAGGACCATATAATTTTAATGGGAAAAGATCATACCCATCATACAGAGATCATAAATCTCTGTAGCTTTAAAGTTGGTTGAGTTTACTAATGTGCCAAGATATTTATCCATTTTTTACATGTTTCTATGAATGGCTTAATTAAGATACAGCTCCTCCTTAATGCCCAGTAGCCCACTCCCATATCATGGGTACCACTCTAGGTGTGTATGTGAGAAAAGCCTGCTGTAACAAGAGTCAGCAAAGCATAATGGAGAAAGCATAAATTTCAGATGTTCTACATTTAGGGCCCTTGCCCACTCATCCTGGGTCTGTGATGTTGGGCCAAGCACTTCACTTCTGTGATCTTTACTTTCTGATTAGGAAAATAATACCTACACTTTAAGTATTTTATGTTTAGAAATACTATGATTTCTAGTAGGGTCTTACATATTATAAGTGATGAGTAAATACAATAAATATTATATGCCTACTTTTTTTTTCTGTTCAGTCCTGGTTTTCTTGAATACACACTGAATGCTCATCAACTCATAACTGGATAACCAAAATATGGTCTGTCTATCCAACCGAATATTATTCAGCATAAAAAGGAATGAAATACTGACACCTGCTACAACATGGATGAACTTTGAAGATATTATGCTAGGCGAAAGAAGCCAGAGACAAAAGGCCACATATTGTATGACTCCGTTTAAATGTTCAGAATAGGCAAATGTATAGAGACAAAAAGTAGATTAGTGGTTGCCAGGGGCTGTGAAGAAGAAGAAATATGAACTGCCCACTGAATTCTTTATAGAGTGATGAATGTTTTCTGGAATTATAAAGTACAATTAGGGAGTTGCACAACAATGAAAATATACTAAAAGTCTTAAATTACATACTTTGAAGGAGTAAATTTTATAGTATGTGAATTATATTTAATTTTTTTAAAAAGGTAGCATGTTCAAGAAAAGCAGTATAGCTACAATGCTTGTATAGCCAAAATCACATGGAATATTTTACCTAAAAACATTTATCACATTCTAATTATATTTAAATATGATGAAATAAAATTAGCTGCTTCTCATGAAAATTTCTCTCAATAACAGAAAATAAAATTGAAAAACAGTCATAAATCCCATCATTGGTGAAACTAGAAAAGACAGAAACCTTAAAAGAAAACAACTATTACTTACTTATAAAAAGTTTACCCAAAGTGGTATCAAGCAGGGTTGCGGTGGAAGGCATTGTAGAAAATACATCAAGGCTACAGATCTCAGAACTGGAAAACCATGTGTCTTAAAGTGAGAGGCACAGCTGGAGGTACAACCAAAACTCTGTGACTTTGACAGCAAAATAGCATACAGATCATGGTTGTGAGGGCCACTCTGGACTGTTTTAGGACTGAGAAGACATTGCTAAGTATGGACTGACACAGTCTGTATTTGCAAGAAGCCAAATCCCCATAGCTAGAAGAGGAGGGGTTCTGGTGGAAAAGAGGCTTTACATTGTCAATAACATAGCATCTCTATTTCTCCAATGGTTGGGAAGAAGTAAAAGGTAAATAAACCCACAGGCAAAACCCAAGCTATTAAGGAAAATTTCTGCTTTCCTAGAAAAGAGCTCCATCCATCCTCCTCCAATATATACTGCCTATAAATAGCTATTTCAGGAAAAACTGGCCTCCTTCAAAAGTTAATAATCAAAAGGGATACATGGCAATGTGATAGAGAAATGGATGTAAACAAACAATAACTGAAAAACATGTGACAACAAATTGAGTCTAGCAAAACTTATGGCAAACATTTTAATTTGATGCAAGCACTTAAATGAGGCAAGAGCACAAAGCAGAGATACAGGTTCTCAAGACTAGAGCTCAGGAAAGTAGTGTATATATGAATGAATGAATGAATGAATGAATGAATGAATGAATGAATACATCAGAAATAAAAATTAGACTTGATATTGCTAACAGTACAGTATGGGTCATCAAAAGTAAGCAAAATAAAATGGGATAAAGTAAAGATTTTTAAGAGATTAGATAGTAAATGCAGTTACAGAAGACAGGTCCAGAAAATTCACCAAATTCACAGAGTCCCAAAAATTGGTTAGGAGAAGGTGGGGTTTGGTTTGTAGCCTAATCAGTTAGGAGTGACTGTGCCACCCATATAAGGGGAGATCTCTTAGAGAGTTGGAAGTACAGGTCTGTTACTCAGGAGAGAGGTGAATGTAACTTCATGGTTACACTGTTTTCACATCCAAAGAGTGGTCTGAATAACCTATTGTGTGACAGTAACTTGCATGTCATATTGGTTAGTGATATTTCCACCTGTTATAGCCTCCAATACTTACAGGTAAAGAGCCTATGTTATTTTTCTCCAAATATTCATGTAATATTTTATTACACATAATAATAATGACAACAAAGGGCAGATGGATAACACTCTCAGAATGGGCACAAACTTTGTCTGTGTGAAGCACAAAATGCCTGCTGAGAACAGTTTCATCACAAGTGCAACTTTTCCACGCTGACATCTTCCCTTCATAGGCACAGGAGAGGGCATAATAGAAACCACATGGCCAAAGGACCAGCAGCAGGACAGAGAAAGCAAACAAGAAAGGCTTGTGCTAATAGCCCTACATATGTGACCTTTACTCCATCATGTCGACATGCATTTAATATAGGCCTCTGAAAATTGCTACAAGTTTGATGTAGAATTTTACAAGTCATATTTTTTAAGTGTTATTCATTTTGAGAGAGAGAGAGAGAGAGAGAGCATGCATTCACACAAGCAGGGGAGAGGCAGAGAGAGAGGAGAGGGAGAGAGAGAGAGAGAGAGAGAATCCCAAACAGGCTCTGCACTGTCAGTAGCCCAGAGCCCAGTTTGGGTCTTGAACTCACCAACTGTGAAATCATGACCTGAGCTGAAATCAAGAGTCAGATGCTTAACCAACTGAGACACCCAGGTGCCCCTAGAAGTCATATATTTTAAACTAAATGTTTCCTCTTTTTTTAGTCCATTTTTTAATGATTGTATAAGAAAGCCAAGCTGTATGAATTAGGTTAGACTTCATAACCATACATTTTAGACAAGGAAATTAGGACAATGGAAGGAACTTTTCCCTTCATCTTTCTAAGGTGCATGGATTAAGACTAAAAAGCAGCCATTCAGGTTTGGGTGCTGTCAGTTTATTTTAGTATATAATTTGTGCCTTGAGGTATGGTGAAACATTTTATGGTTTCAGGAAGAACTAGGGCAAGTAAAGGTAGAAAAGTAGAAATGTATCTTTACTTATTTATTTGCATGCTCCTGTTGAGAGTCATACAGGATTGAGTTCTAGAACCTTTGGTCTAAAGTCTTGCTATCTGATTTTGGATCCTGGCTCTCCATTTTACTATATATGTGACTGTGCAAGATAATTAACATCTTGTACCTCACTTTTCCCTTCTGTTAAAATGAGAAGTTTCATGGACCTATCTGGGTGACAATTCTTGTGATTCACTCATAGCAGTGCTCATCATATGGCATGCACTCAATTTGTAAAAAATTTTTCCAAGTTTTTCAAAATTTTTTATTGTTTATTTATTTTTGAGAGAGAGATCGAGAGAGACAGAGCGTGAGCAGGGGAGGGGCAGAGAGAGAGGAAGACAGAGGATCCGGAGCAGACTTGCAGAGCCTGAAGTGGGGCTCAAACCCATGAACCATGAGATCCTGACCTGAGCCAAAGTTGATGCTTAACCTACTGAGCCACCCAGGCACCCACTTCCCAAGTTCTTTTTTTAACAGACTCTTTTTATTTGAGAAAGAGAAAACAGGGGAGGGCAGAGAAAGAGGGACAGAGAGAGTCCAAAGCAAGCTCCATGCCATCAGCACAGAGCCAGATGCAGTGCTCAAACCTGTGAACCCTGAGATCATGACCTGAGCCAAAATCAAGTGTCAGAAGCTTAACTGAGTGAGCCACCCAGGTTTTTATTTTAATTCCAGTTAGTTGACATATACTCTCAATTAATTTTGTATTTTGTAACATGCATACATTATCATACATCACATATGTAAACCTCTCAACAATACAAAGAAATAAGTAGATATTACTGTCCCTCTTATGGGTCGAATTGTGTCCCCTTAAAAAAATAAAAAGATATGTTGAAATCTCTCAGAACCTGACCTTATTTGGATACAGGATCATTATAGACACAGTTAGTTAAAATGAGGTCATAGGGTGCCCTTAATTCAATAAGACTAGGGTCCTATTAAGACTACAATCATGGCAAGACACACAAAAAAGAGAATGTCATGTGACAACAAGGGCGGAAATTGAAGGTACGCACCTACAAGCCAAGGAACACCAAACCATCAGAAGGTAGCAACCATCAGAAGGTAGGAAAATGTAAGGAAAGATTCCCCTCCGGGCTTCAGGGGTAGCACAGTCTTGTAGACACTGTGATTCTGGACTTCTAGCCCCCAGAACTATGGAACACTACGTTTCTGGTGTTTTAAGCCACAAGCTTGTGGCACTTTATTATCACAGCCACAGACAACTAACATCATCCCCATCTTGCAAATAAGGAAGTCCAGGCAGAGGCTCATCCAGCGTCACGCACTTAGTAGGTAAAGGGACCTATGTGTTTTGTCTCTTTCCATCATCCCTTCGCATCCCTTCCACCCCAGCCACACTCTGCAGCTAACCCTCCCTCATACTCGCTATCCGTGCCCAGGCTGCATGTCTGAGGGAAGAAATAGTATTTGTTGACTGGTTCTTCCATGCCAGGCATCACACAGGCAATGTCCGTATGCAGGGTTCTCGCAACTTAAAATAAGTTTTCCTCCTTTTTCCCTTCGTGAAAATCCCCATCCTTCAGCCTCCACTTCCAACACCCCAAATCCATGTTTGTCACCTGGCTAGTCAGAATGACTCCTTTTTCCCCTGTTTGTTTCCACATCCTGTCTTCCGTTATCCCACTTAGCTGTCGTTTCATTCAGTTGTGTCTGTAGGTTACTAGTAGTTCATAATGGTCTGTCAGCCTCACTGAATGTTAAGTATCTTAGAGTCGGGATCACAAACATAATAGTCCTTTAAGGAACAACAGACTAATGCACTGGAAATTTTATTGGGACCTCACACTTCTGAAATGTAACTTTTGCCATATATGCTCATGCTGTATGAAATCTCTGTCCTGTTCTCTAATCCACAAATCGACTAGCAGTCTATTAGGGATGGAGGGAAGACTGTCCAAGATATCATACAAGGCCTGGCCTTCCACTGGTTTCTGTTGTTGTTGTTGTTGTTGTTGTTGTTGTTGTGTGTTAATTGACTCTCCATTTAACCCTCTTCTTCGGTCTTGTGCCTTCTGTTAATTTTGAAATCTCACTGAATTTTTAGAAGGTCCTGAACTGAAACCTCACTTCATCCCAGTACTCAATAAAATGGTAAGATGGAAACTTGGATTCAAAAGTTACATTATAGAAAATGTTTCCAGAAAATAATCTAGAAAAATGAAGGAAGAAGTCACTGAATTAAAATTGGGTTTTTGTGTGTGTGTTTATTTATTTTTTATTTATTTATTTTTTTTAATGTATGTTTATTTTCGAGAGAGAGAGTGAGAGAGGGCATGAGTGGAGGAGGGGCAGAGAGAGAGGGAGACACAGAATCCGAAGCAGGCTCCAGGCTCTGAGCTGGACGTGGGGCTTGAACCCATGCCCTGTGAGAGCATGACCTGAGCCCAAGTTGGACGCTTCACCGACTGAAGCAGCACCCCTAGATTAAAATCACCAGGTGCCCCTGGATTAAAATTGTCTTGAAACAACTTAATGTCAGCAGTATCACTCCTAGAGAAATACGGGGTGGATCTTACTAATTTGAATTCTGAAATTTTTACTTCTTCTCTATAATTTCTTCATAAAATTCATGTTAAAAAATCTACACACACAAACACCCCGCACTAGGGCAACAGCAGGCACGAACATAACTTAGCACATTGAGCTGAGCCCGGCTGCTTGGACTGCCACGCTGAGGTAGCCTCATAACGCCACAGAGCATGGCAAGCTGTAGATCAGCTGCGACATCTCTGTCTGCCACCAGGTTCCAGAGCCGGGAAAATGCTGTGCACTGGAACAATTTGCGTTAAACAGGGCTGGTAATACCTAGGGCTTAAGTAGAACTGAAATGCTTAGCTTCAAGCCCAGCCATCCGTTTGTAGACCAAATGTGACTTTAACTCCTGTAGCATCTTTCATTCTTCAAGGTAATAAGGCACTCGACAAGTAATATAAATATAGTTTCATGACTGGTAATGCAGTGATAACTGAGATCAAGTGTAGAGTTGGCCAGGAGTTCGTCTCAGGCCTCCCCCAAAGGAAGGCAGGGTGGGTCTTTGCGAAACAAGCTGAAGTTCATTCTTTTCTTTGTTTTCTTTTGGTTTGATTTGAGAGGATTATTTCTCAGTGTGAGAACGTTAGATCATTACAGTAAGTGTTTATGTTTATGTAAGTCACTGCCTGATTTTAAATTCTTTTTAACCACTTCTGTAGGTGCATGGCATTTAGCTTAGTGTCGGCAAATAATAGGATGCTCGGGAAATGCACTGAGTTGTTTCTACTGTGATTTTTTTAGTTTATCATATTTGCTCACACTCTTATTCTTTGTCCTAGTAAGCTTACTTACATTTTGTTGTGTTTTGGTAATTGAGTAATTAGTTAACATTGATGAACTGGAATTTAAAATATCTTAATATAATAATAGGATAATGGCAAGGAAAAGAGTGAAACCATCTGAAAAAAAGGTGGAGTTGTTAGGTAGCAAGAGTATGTAACCAAAATGGATTTGTTATGGGAACGTATAATATTTGGGAATTACTTGCAAGGTCTGCATACAGTATAAATGTTGAATAAATATATTTTTGCTGGTCATTCCCTTTCTGCCAACTTTGACATCAGTGATGCTCCTGAACATTTCCAGTTCCATAGTGTTCTTAGTACTCCATTGTTCCCAGTATTTACAGGTGCTACAGTATTTTCTGCCCTTGCACGATGACAGTGGTGCTAGGCCATCCATTAACTCTCAGTTCAATCCCGTTTCATGTTTGCCCATTACTCTTGTGCAGGATTTCTGTCAGCATCATCTCAAAGGCGTTGTCATAGAGCGGAATTCGTATCACTGTTTAGAGAACGTCATTTGGGATCACAGCGCCTGTTGGCAGATTCATGATGTCCAGGTTTAACCAGAGCTAGTTTTGACTTCCTATAGCACGGATCTCAAATTGCAGAAGTAACTAGTTACCACGGAGGGGCATTTCTTTTTTTCTTCTCTCATTATAATCATCCAGTTTCTTTGCAAGAACAGGCAAGAATTCTGTGGTTAGGTTCTTTTGTGGATAAAATAAGGTACTAAGCTAAAAAGAGGAGAGATCAAAAAAGTGGGGGAGAGAGGACAAAACAAATTTTTTAATTTTTCTTTAATGTTTATTTAACTTTGAGAGAGAGAGAGAGAGAGCATAAGCAGGGATGGAGCAGAGAGAGAGGGAGACATAGAATCTGCAGCAGGCTCCAGGCTCTGAGCTGTCAGCACAGAGCCCAACACGGGTCTTGAACTCACAAACTGCAAGATCATGATCTGAGCCTAAGTCGAACACTTAACCGACTAAGCCTACCCAGGCGCCCGTAAAGCAAACACATTTTAACAATATGGAGAAGAAGCTTGAGGGACGGTTGTGAATTTGAGAAACAGGTGGTGGAGAGAGCAGGTTTCGCAAGATCGAGTGGAAGCAACTAGTGGAAGGAGAAGCGTAATTCTCCTGTTTTATTGTAGTTACTGCTATCTGGCTTGAAACACAATCACTGAATCTAAAATTAAATGTTACTCTCCAAGTCCCGACGTATTGTGCCAAGTATAATAGTACCTGTGGATATGGCATGTGGAGTTGACCACAGTTTGCAAGCTCCAGATAACTGTTAAGCCCTATGTGGTTTAAATCTGAAGGATGTTTCTGACATAGGGTTTTTTAAATTATTTTAATTAACACATGAGTTATGGGCTGAATTGTCACCCCAGAATTCATGTGTTGAAGCCCTAACCCGTTAAAATCTCAGAATGTAACCATATTGGGAGATAGGACATTTTACAATGTGATTAAGTTAAAATGCGGCTCTTAGGGTGAGCCCTAACGCAATCTGACAGGTGTCCTTATAAGAAGAGGAGAAGTGGACACAAGAGAGACAACAGGATGCACAGAGGGAAGATCATGTGATGACACAGAGAGAACAGCCATCTGCTAACCAAGGAAGGAGACCTCAGAAGGAACCAAACCTATAGATATCTCGATTATAAACTTCCAGCCTCCATAACTGAGAGAAGTAAATTTGTGTTGTTTAAACCATCTAGCCTGCGGTGTTTTGTTACAGCAATCCTAGGAAACTAAGATAGCATGCATATGGCTTTAAAATCCAAGGGGCGTCTGGGTGGCTCACATTCGGTTAAGCATCCAAGTCTTGATTTCGGCTCAGGTCATGATCTCACAATTGTGAGATCAAGTCCCACGTAGGGCTCCATACTGAGCGAGGAGCCTGCTTGTGATTCTCTCTCCCTTTCTCTCTGTACCTCCCCCACTAATTTTCTCTCTGTCTCTCTCTCTAACAAAAAAAAAAAAAAAAACAAAAAAAAAAAAAAACAAGTCAATTTAGTTAGACTTGAAAACTTCCTCCACAGTGTCGTCTTGCTCTGCCCCCTGCTTATCCACCTTCCCATATCCCAAAGGTAATCACTTTCAGCTCTTCCCATTGTTGCTTCTGGCATGTATCTCTTTATATTTAAATAGCATTTCATATTATTTCTTACATTTTAAGTAGACAATTTCTAATGACTTCCTACTAAGGAAGCTTATTCCAGTATCGCAAAACACATCTACATGCACATTTCCCTTTCCTTGTCTTCACAAGATACACCCGTCACAGTATCTGCTGTGTTCATTTCTGTGCTTGTTGGAGTATTATTCATAGTTGAGCCATGTTGAGCACCATGGCTATAAGTGTACAATATTTTGTTTTCCCTGGACTTAATAGTTGCCTCACAGATTGTGTACAGATACCAAGTTAGTTATCTCCCCAGGAACATCTTCTAATCAACCAAGGATAGCCTCATTTTGGAAAACTCTCCACAGTCATCTGAAGGCTCCATAATCTACTACCAGTGTTTCCTTAAACACTTGGATCCCTTTATTTTCATTCCCTATCTGTGATGGTGGATGATGCCATGGTCACCATGATGATGCATCCAGGGAGCAATGGTGGCAATTTGAGGGGTGCAGACTTCATCATCCCTTGATTCCAGTCTTCTCAGAGAATGTGCACTTATCCATTGTTAGTCCCTGAGGCTGGTGAGTGACTCAGATAGTTCAATCAACAGCCACATTTTTTCCCCACAATTTGTGGTCTCAAAGAGAGGTATGGCTCATCTAGCAAATTAATAATTTTCCAAGTGTCAGACCAAAAAGCTAGGCCATTGGCAACCACCCATGAGTCAGTAAAAATAAAACAAAGTTCATGAAGGGGAACATGCCAGAGCTATGAGAATGAACTTACATTCTGTCCACTGAGCAAGACAACCACATCCATTTTTAATTCTGCATGGTTGGCAATGAGTCTGTATAGCTGCAGCATTCCAGCAGACATGATTGGGTTTTGGCCTAGCTGAACCACCAGTGGATGTGACTCAGGCATTTAGGAGAAATGCAGTGAATTGGAAATTAAAAACAAAACATGGTGGGGCACCTGGGTGGCTCAGTCGGTTAAGCGTCCAACTTTGGCTCAGGTCACGATCTCACGGTATGTGAGTTCGAGCCCCGCGTCGGGCTCTGTGCTGACTGCTCAGAGCCTGGAGCCTGTTTCAGATTCTGTGTCTCCCTCTCTCTGTCACCCTCCCCGTTCATGCTCTGTCTCTCTCTGTCTCAAAAATAAATAAATGTTAAAAAAACATTTAAAAAAAAATAAAAATAAATAAAAACAAAACATGGAGACAAATGAAAATAAAAACAACTGTACAAAATCTTTGGGGCACAGTAAAAACTATTCTTAGAGGGAAGATTATAGCAATACAGGCCTACCTCAAAAAATAAGAAAAATCTCAAACACACAACCTAACCTTACACCTAAAAGAGCTAGAAAAAGAACAAACAAAACCACAAGCCAGTAGAAGGAAGGGCATAATAAAGATTAGAGCAGAAATAAATGAAATAGAAACACAATAGAACAGAGAAGTGAAACCAGGAGCTGGTTCTTTGAAAAGATCAACAAAATTGATAACCCTTTAATCAGACTAATCAAGAAAAAAAGAGAGAGGACTCAAAATCAGAAATGAAGGAGGAGAAATAACAACCAACACCACAGAAACACAATGGATTATAAGAGAATATTATGAAAAATTATATGCCAACAAATTACACAATCTAGAAGAAATAAATTCCTATAAACATATACCCTTCCAAAACTGAATCAAGAAAAAATAGAAAATTTGACCAGATCAGTTACTAATACTGAAATTGAATCAGTAATGAAAAAGCTCCCAACAAACAAAAGTCCAGGGCCAGATGGCCTCTCTGGTGAATTAAGAGAAACATTTAAAGAAAAGTTAATACCTATTCTTCTCAAACTGTTCAAAAAAAAAAAAAAAAAGGAAGAGAAAAGGAAGCTTCAAATGCATTCTACAAAGCCAGCATTACCCTGATACTGCCTGATTGACCATGCAATTTAATCAATATCTTGGTTACTCATTTCTGTGGATTTTCTTCAAGTCCTGTCAGTCAGCCTGAGACCCTTGTCTTTCTTCTTTTAGAAAGCTGTATCTCTCAACGTCCCATCCTCTTTGCCAAAACCATAAGCAATTGTAATGGGTCTGAGATTTTAGCCTCTCAGCTAAGTAGTCATCCTGCCACAGTTTCGTGGCCGCTGGAAGAAGACAAAAGTCTCCTGGGTCAAAGGTGAAGGACGGTTTGTTATTCACAACAATCATAGTAGCTAGAGTGTCATATTTGTGTCACTTGCCTAAGTCCTGCTTTCTAGAAGCTGAGACAAGGAGGTTTAGGTGAAACCTGCATACACAGTAGTTTGCATCTAAGGGGAGGGAACCATGAGTTTAAGGATCCTGAGTCTTTTATCATGAGTAGTAAGCATGCCTGCCCTGTGCTCTGGAGGGAGACGCTATTTTTATCTTCCAACACTATAAACAAACCCAGTTTTTGCCCCAGAGGGAGATGCCTATCTCTGTTTTTCAAGGCTGTTTGCTGTATCCATATCCATGAAAAGATAGTCTAGGACAAAGGCAGTCAGTTTCACAAGACCTGTGTAAGTGTGAGAGACCATGAATTGTGTCCCAACAATTTGTGCAAGATACACATTTGTTCTTAAGTTAATTGTTCTGAGTAAATTGTTTCAAAATTCATGCCTTTCATTTCTAGGACATGTCTTTATTGTTTCTTAGGTCATGTCCTCTTCTTGGGTTCTCTGTTTCCCTTTCTAAAACCCCTGTTATTCATGATGATTTTCAGGGCTTATCTTCTCATTCTTTTATGTTTCCTCTGGTTTTCTCCTTTTCTGTCTGTTCTACTTTATGAGAGATTTTTCTCAACTTTCTTTCCACCTCTGTTAGTAAAATTTTAATGTCTGCCATCATTTTAAAGTTTTCTAAATATAAGATTCTTCTTTTAAGTTCCTGAATGGTTCTTTTCAAAATCTTGCTTATTTTTGTTTCGTGGGTACAGTTTTTTTCCTAGTTCTCTGAGTATACCAATTTTAAGGGCTTTTTGTCCTCTGAGTCGTCTTCTGTCCCCTGCATCACCATGTTTCCTTTTAGTTCTTGTTGGATTGTTTTATTGTCTTTAATCATAGAGGCTTTCTTGAAATTTGTGATGTTCCTCACCTGTTCAGCCTTCTGTAAGATTGAGAGCACCAGATAGCAGACTGGAAGCTCTTATTGGAATAGGTGGAGCTTGTTAAGTGGTTGGCCTCCCTGTAGGGTGACGGGACAGAATCCTAGCTGTTCCAGCTCCCTGGGCCTTTCCTCTCGCATTAGTCAATATCCCTAGCGAGAAATCATCAAACTCACAGCTATTCTACATAACCCTGGCTGCCAAAATTCTTGGAGGTGAACTTGGAGAAGGGGACTGATATTTTCCCTTTTAATGCATAGACTTTCAAATCATCTCCTCTTTCCAGTTCAGTGCCCTTACCCACAGCTGGGCTGGTGTCCTCTCCAGGCGGTAAACTACTTGTCTCTTGGCAGGATTAAAGAACCTGGATGCCTAACCCACTCTATGTCTCTTACTTAGCCCTACCAGTTAGTCAGCCTTCAAGAGTATCTGACACTTGTAAATCCTGGCACATCCTGGTATTTGGCGGCATCATTCGTCTTGATTCTTGCTTCTTTCATTATAGACACATAGCTTTCAGCTTTCTGACACTTCTAAATCCTGACACATTCCGGTGTTTTCTGGCATTATTCATCTTGATTCTTGCTTCTTTCATTATAGCTTTCAGCTTTCTGTGCTAGAATGGATGTCACCACTTGTCCTCCTGCTTTCCAGCTTCCAAAAATTTGTTGATTTCTCTAGCATGCTTTCATATATTCTCCAACTTTCTTTGCCTTTGTGGGGTTTTTTTTCTCTTAGTTTTATGCAGTTACAATGTCATTTTAGTTGGATTTCAAGAGGAAGCAAAAATAGTCATTTGTATTTAATCTGCCATATTGAACTATGTTACACTTCTAAGCAAGGGAAGAGCCTCTAGAGAGGCAAAGAAGCCGAATAGCAAGGACTCTCACTTCCCATAGGTGCAATGGGGGATTTCACATGATAATCATGAGCCATTGTTTGTAAAGCTTTGGGGAATTCAGATAGAAAGTTTTTAAGGCCAGCAATTATTTTCAGACGACCTCGAAGAATATCTAGGCTGCCACTTTGAGGCATTCAGGCTCCCATCATTCCAGAAGTGTCTGCTTAAAATCCAAACATTCCAAAAACATTCACTCAAACCAAGAATTCATGAAATACTGCCAAAGTAAAATAATGACATTTTATTATGTACAAGGGTTAAAAATAATTAGAGAATACAATTTAAATGCTAAAAGAAACTTTATTTAACACTTAGTGAAGTGGGAAGTCTTGGCTTCCAAGGTCCAGAGAACTGCAAAATGGGGCACAAGGGAAGCTTTTATAGGATAAAAAATTAAAAACAAGGAAAAGAAAAATAGAAAATGACTAAGGAACAAGGAAGTAAGTATAGAGTCCAGAGTCGGTGTGGCATTTGGGCATTGGCTGATTGGATATACTGCATTTGCCTTGGAGCAGAGCATTTACAGGGACAGTAAAGTGGCACAAAATTTGGTTTGCAGACCTGGAAACCCAGGCAGACGGGCCCCAATCATAGGCCCAGAAATGTATTTCCACTCAAGATACCAATGCTGGTGGCATTGTCTAAGGGGTATTTGTTTGATTATATTGCTGACTGATTACCAATTAAGCAGACTAGGAAACATCTTGAAGAAAAATTCAACCTGAAGTTGAATTTTATTTCCGAAATCTCTCTCGTGCTAGAGCCACTTACTTAAAATCAATTCTACTTCATTTTGTAAGTTTACTAAAATATTCTGTAATTTTATTTTACAGTCAGGATAATAGAGATGCGAATGGTGTAGCTATTCTGGTACCGCTGTCTTTCATAAAAGGGAACTATAACGAGAGCTAAAAAAATTGTTGAATTCTCTTCCATTCATCAGTGCTACAGAGCTAGAGAAGAGATGGAGCTATATGATATTACTGCTGATTATTTTATGATTTTCATCATCAAAAGGACAGAAGAGAAATTAATGGTGGCACCAAAAGGAAAAATATGCATTTGTTAAAGCTCCTTACATTTTATTCTACTTCAGAAGTATTTTTAAATCAACGATTTCTCGTTAAATCAATTGAGTATTAGCTAAATTTGCTCTCTTATGTATGCAGAGATTGAATAATGCCAAAAAAACTTTGTTATGTTTCTGGTGCAAAGAAGATTCGTGCACACATTAAATACCACGAGGCAAATGCTTTTCCAGTCAGAATTTATATTGCAACACTATTTTTAGTCGTTCAAAATAGAACCGCAGGATTTTATTTCGATCGGACAATTGACATCACAAATGTGAATTAAATCAGATTAGTCATTTTTAAATACAAGTGAAGAGGAACAAGGCTGGATGTTTCTGACATATTACTGAACCTCCTCCACAAAACTTAATTTGTGTCTTAACTGGAGCGAGTGCCCGTGGGCATTTGCAGAGGGAAAATAAAATCTCCCCAACCTGTTTTGTGCTCTGTAAGAGCCACCGCATTCGTGCTGAATCCAGAATGACTTTTAAAGGTGGGCCAGTGACATAGCCAAGCATCCATTTCTTATGCATGAAGAGCTGCGGTTGGCACAGTGCCCCCACTGACCCTGCATGCGATCTGTCCCCAACCGATTCCATATGTTGGAAATACGACCTTTGCACTGTCGGCACTTCCTGCCCAGGATGGCCAGTACAAGCTACCCAAACGGGTGAAAGTCAGATTTAGTAAAACTTGCACTTCCTAGTCACAATTCAAAATAGGGAGAGCGTTAAACGTGACCTTTTGTCAGTCAGCAGACTTTCTAAAAGATGAAAGGCTGGTAAGACAAAGCCTAGTGTTTTCATTAAGAGAGTCTAAGGCTTTCACATTTTCGGTTTTTCTGTGCTCCATGGTCTGATTGTTCATGCATGGTGCAGCAATTTTCAAAGGACCATAACACAGTTCTTGAGGAACGGTTTATCTGGAAGCATCGTAGCCTCCCATCTTTGGGGATTGTCTCTTGTTCCTCTGGTGTCCTGAGATGTGATTTTTGACATAAGATTGCTTATATTCAGCTACGTAAAGTACTCCGCATGTTCAGAGACAGTTTCCAGGTTTACTACGGGGAACCACTGACTGATACTGCAAATTGGAGACTGGACAGTGGGGAAGAGAAGTAGAGTTCCTGCTTTGCCCAGATGTTTCTGCACTGGGCGAAAGAGTTACAGAATCACCTAATATAAGAGCTCCATTTACTGTGCGCTACGTCAAGGGATGTTGACACACATACACACAGGCACGTGCGTGCACGGACCCACACATGCACAGACACGCTGCTCATCTCTAATTGTCACCAGATACCATTACAACCCTTTTACAGCTGAGAGTAATTTTTAAGCCTTAGTAACTTCTGGAAGACCACCTAGTTACTAAGGTAGAGAGAGATTCACACTGACATTATGTCTAAAGTGAGGAACTCAGACACCCAAGTCCCTTCTGAGCTGATGTCCCGCCTTCTGACAACCCAAGAGCAATAACAAGCTCTTTAGCAGGAGCTTCACACAGTCGAGAAATGTCTCCTAATGTTTAATCTTCTGACTCAGCCAGTCTGCCACAACTTGAGAAGACTTCAGAGGATCGCTGTAGAATGATTTTAATTACCAGCCTCATCTGCCAGTGACAAAAGTAGCAATGACTGCTGGCTTCCAAGAACAGCCCCTGCAGTTGTGTTTGTGGAAAGTGAAGGGACTCTGCCAGGCAGCTTAAATTGAAATATGATCAGCTCCCCACAGAGAATTAGTCCTCCTGCCAGAGCGACCACTTATGGCGGCCCAGTGACAAGACATCCCCGCCTCATGTCCACATACACTAACAGAGGTGCTGGTATGTGTTTGGGCAGATGTTTGAGGGAAAGGGAAACATTTATCTGATCCACTGGGACTGGTTCCACTTCCTGTAGATAGAAATTGAAGGGAGACAAGCAGAAAGCTATTTTATCTGTATGTAAATCTAAGCTTGAAGTTATGGACTCCGAGAGAGAGGAAAGGGTAGGAAGGGCTGAGTTGGAGCATGTGACCATGGATGTGCATTGAAGCATGAGACAACGTATGGATGAGAATGCGAGAAGTATAACAGAGAGGCCCACAAAACGTTATTCTAGTTGCTGTGAATGGAAGCTAGCAGACTGGTAGACCCGGGAAAAACCAAAAGCAGTGAATGAGTCTGATTGAGAGGGAAGAAAAGACATTTTCAGAAAACTGCTTTGCTTATTTCTCTTCTCTCCTCAGCCGTCCTTACACAATCCCTGTTTCCTACTGTGTAAACTCCAAACTCCTCAGCTTGACAGCCAAGCTGTGTCATCTCCACGCTCTTAATGACGACCCCATTCTGTGTGTTGAGAAGTTCAGCGACGAGTTTTCTAACTGGGCAGTGAGGGCACAGATTTGTGTCTTAGGAATACCACTGACAGCAGATGGAGCATTTGTGAAAGAAAGGGAAACTCCAGCCAGGGGTTCACAATTTAAGAAACCAGTGTGGTGGTCTGGTCTCAAAGATGAAGAGGACATGAGCTCAAATAGTCAAAGTGGTAATGGGAGCTGTGTTGGGCTTTGTTTTCAAACTACTGACCGGGATTTACCCCAGCTTTCTCAGATGCAGGGTGTCTTATCTCAAGGCTATCTAGATAAAACCTGGAGAACCCACATGACATGAGGATTTGGAAAGAGGAGGGCAAATTTCCCACTCCTGGCTCGCAGTGCCCCTCGAGCTGGTAATGAGACCAGTGCCACACACACGACAAGCTACATATCGGCAGGTTCCCCGGCCTTACAGACAAGTGAGCCGGTGGTAGGGACTCCTCCTGTGGAAGTCCAAGGTGGAAGAGGTGTGTGAAGCTCCAAAGTCTTAGGTGTTGTTCACTTGACATTTTATCGAATCCGTTGGCCGTGGGTATGATCTGTAACAGGGTAACAAGAAGCTTAGATCATAAGACCACCTCGTCTGTGTTCTCCACTCAGGGTCAGACTCTGTTTTCCTCCTCTCTGGGGCATTCTCGTCTCTTCTCTTATTGATCCATGACTTTAACAGACAGTTTTACTAAGTATTACAGAGAATTATTTTGGAAACTATTTCAACCAAAAGTATACATACCATTTTAGGCAAAGAATTGCCTTTCTGTTAGGCTCTTTGAAGAGATGAGCTAAATGTACATTCATGTGCGCACACACACACACACACACACACACAAACACACACACACTCTCTCTCTGTTTTGCTTCTTTCTCACAGGGTAACAAACCACCCCAAACGTAGTGACTTGAAGAAGCATTTATTGTTCCTAATGACTTTTTGTGGTGATTTGCCGAGTTGGGCAGTTCTTCTCCCTGTAGTAATGGATGTGGCAATAGTCATCTGGGGACTTGATGGGGCTAGAATATCCCAAGATGGCTCATTCACATGACTGGCAGTTGATGCTAGCTGTAGGTTGGGATCTCAGCTGGGTCCATTACCCAAATGCCTTGGTTCTTCTCTTTGTATCTTTCTTAAAACCTGGTAGCTGGAGGGGACTCACAGTCTGTGAGATGGAGCCCTGCATTAGGCTCAGCACTAACAGCATGAAGCCTGCTTGGGATTCTCTCTCCCCCTCTCTCTCTGCCTCTCCCCCATGCACCCACTGTCTGTCTCTCTCTCAAAATAAGTATATTAACATATAAAAAACATGGCAGCTGGGTTCTAAGAAGGAGTGTTTCAAAAGGAGAAATCCCAGTGTTCAAGCACTGTGTCCAAGACTCAGCAAGTCTTTGATTGTATCTTTGTTGGTAACATCTGTAGCTCGGGCCAGGGTGGACCCAAGATCCACACAGACTCAAGGGAAAGACAAACTTATTCCTCTGGATAAGAGGAGCAGCAAGAGAATCTTGGGAGAGGGGATCACTGAGTGCTCCCTTTAGAGATTCTTACACATGCGCGCATGCACACGCACACGTGGAAATAGTGATAAAATATACATGTGCATAGTAAATAAAAACCTCCTGCATTATAATTTTCATACACAACAATGCACACTCAGAAATAGCCCCACACTTACCAGTTGAAGGTACAGCCATGATAAAGTGGCGTGAATGTTTAAGTGGGAGCCTCTGATAATTTGAGAAGTCCACAGACTCCTCTCTATTGGTGAAAATCCAGGAATGAGTGGCCACTGAGATACTGGACCAAGCTGTTGGGAAGGCTGCCATGTTAGGTTATGCAGCTTGTCCACTGCACAGCATCGGCTCCATTCACAGAGACTACAGTTGACTGTAGAGGTGTGCCGTGCAAAACCACCCACCACCTGTGTGATTTCCAAGTTGAGAGACTGGGTAGGGAGATAGCAATGTAATTAACCGAGATAGAAAACCCAGAAGAAAGAGTAGTGTAAGGGAGGTGTGGGGGGAGATCATGAATTCCCTTTTGGACACACTGGGCTCCAGGTGCCTGTTCAACATCCATCGAACATCAGCCACCTTGAGGTGTGTGATGGATAGTAGAAAATGTTCGTTTGGAGCAGAGTAAGACCGGGAAATAGATGAGATCATCGAAGGGCAAGGGTTGGAAAGAAGAGAATGAGCCTAAAACAACAATCTTGTAAAGTAGGAGACGGAGTGATGGCAGCCAGTGAAGCATTCTCAGATGAAGCAGCCAGAAAGCCGCCACGACATGACATGTTATCTGCTAGAAGGAGACAGAGCACTAAAAGCCATTAAAAAAAAAAAAAAGTAAAGACCTCTACTTAAAACAGGAGCAATTAACTTTCTATTGCCGTCTTTACACAAGCTCAGAGAGTCTCTCAGAGACAAGACGATAATTCATGGAAAAGCTGCATTTTCTCTCTGACTTTCCTCTCACGGCAGAGTATCAAGGATGACCTTAAATAATGATAAGTTTGCCTCCTATAGTGCTTTACAGTTTACAGAGCATGTTCACTTACTTCATCTAATTTGTTCCCTACCGTCACCCTCTGAAGTACGCAGGGCAGGTATTAGTATCTTCATTTTACAGACGAGCAAACTGAAGCCAAGAGCGGTGATTATTCCAAAGTGGAGCTCTGTCCTCTGACTCTTAATTCAGTTCTGCTTCCGCTGAGCCACTCAATTACATTAAGGATCAAATCCTTGCTTGGTTCGTTTGTCCAAGCGGACGCCTGGGTTATCTAAACTGGGAGTTCCCCATCTTACAGGTGTCAGTCCTGCCACGGAAGACGTGGCAGCATCTGGGACTCTGGGGTGGCTGACACCTGTCCCTCCTTCTGTGTTTTTGTGGCTGTGTGTTCCTCTCTCTTTCTGTAACACGAATTTCACAGTATATGTTACTTTTTTCCACACCGTGAAGAAAATTAATTGGTTATTTCTGCCTTTAGGAATGCATTTGCACAAAGCTTAAAATTAGGAAATCAAACATGCTCTTTGCAGGTAGAAACATCTTTCATTATTTTTTCATGTCCCAAATTTATGTAATTATAAAACATATTCCTAATGATCTAAAAATACCGTTTCTACCAAATTCCCACATCTTTTGGCAACACTTAGCACTCCCCCATCAAAACTTTATTCTGAAGGGTATTCACCACTTTACTCCCTATTTCCAAGCAGAATGCTTCTTTCTTATCACTGATGCAACAAATATTTATTGACTGCTTGGCAGGCAGTAAACACTCCAGTAATATTCTAGAGTTACAAAAGGGTTATTATCCAAAAACAAATGGTATTGATATTTGCTGAGCATTATTTCAAGTATTCCTGGATAAATATAGATAGATTTATGCATGTATCTATAGTTTTATGGACATATTTTCATATGGCTACTCCATATGAGTCTTTCCTTTTATAATATCTCAGTTATTCAAGATAATAATTAACCTTGTAAGTTAATTTGTGAAAATTAATTTGTGAATATATATATATATATTTGTGTAAGTTAATTTGTGAATATATATGTATGTATATATATGTATGTGTATATATGTGTGTATATATATGTATGTATATATATATGTGTATATGTATATATATATATATATATATATATATATTAAGGGAGTAAAATGGAAATAATTTCACAAAATTGAGTTCAAACAATAATGCTCTTTTTATATATAAAATTAACAATTATTTGGGGTGCCTGAGTAGTTTAGTCAATTAAGTGCCTAACTCTTGACTTCAGCTCAGGTCATGATCTCATGGTTTGTGAGATTGAGCCCCATGTTAGGCTCTGTGCTGACAGCATGGAGCCTGCTTAGAATTTTCTGTCTCCTCTCTCTCTGTCCCTCTCTGACTTGTGCCCCCTCTCTTTCTTGAAAATAAATAAACTTTAAAAAAATTACAGTTATTCTTCTTGAAGTTTTAGAAGGTAAGGAAATATGTAATTGATTAACACCCAATAATTTTTTTATAATAAATGGTATTACTATCCACAAGATTTATTTAATATGAAGACAAAGACTGTGCACGATCTTAAGAGGCTGGAGCAATTACGGTGGGTTTTTGTTTTGTCTTAGCTATGTGTTTCCACTTTGGAAGATGTCATATGGCTCTGTTCTGTAGAAGATGTGGAACCCCTTACACAGTCTGCAGCCATCTTCCCATTTTGTTTATTATGTTGTTATTTTTACATGATCATTATTTATTATATTTATTTTGTTTTTTGATAGACACTGTTCCTGTCCCTTCGGTCCCAGCTGTTTATTTTAATGGGATCAGTGTCCATGCCTTTCTATTCCAAAATATTTGATTAGTTGATTGTGTCAAGATGGCCGATGTAGACGATAATTATAATAAAAATGTTTGTTGCCATGACCTTGGAAATACGGGATATTATGATGTGCCAGAAAGAACATCTGAGAGTAAACTCTAGTTGGATAAAACTAGAGGAAGAAAGGAAATGCCAGCACTGTTCCCGAAGTTGCTGTCTTTATGTTTCCAAGCTAGTGTATGTACACACACACACACACACACACATACACACATACACAATACTGCATATCTCAATCTTTCAATCTTTTGTGTAATATCTGAGTTATCTAATAATTATTTAACATTGTAAATTAATTTGTGCAAATATAATGGAACATCATTGGCAAAGTACTTAAGGACAAATGAGGTTTTGGAGCCCACGTCATCCCATACCTGCTGCCTGTACCCCTGGTCCTTTGTACCTCGAAGCCCTGACCATTCCGGCCTCACTAAACAGAGAGTGACGCCATGGCACGCTGCTACACTTTGCCCCAGTAACGAAGTGCGTTTTGGGATAGTGATGCCAGTGTTCTCTGTGGGAAGCATGCTGGCATTTTAAGGTTAAGAAAATAAAGAAAGGTCTTAAATGAATCAAAGAAATTATGGAAAATGTGGCCTTCACCTAGAAACACAAAGAGTTATTTAAGGAAACGTTCAGGTGTAAGTATTACTGTCCTGCTACATAAATACCTTTTCTAGCTGCTGTGCTCTGGGGCGTGAGCCCAGAAGTTCAGTTCCCCCTGGGTTCAAACAGACATCCAGTCCTCGAGTGTGCCTGCAGCAAGTTCACGTATTAACAAAGAGAAAACCTATTCAGGCTGACTGTTTAAATGTCAGCCTGCTATAGATAGTCTCCGATAAATTTGAACATCACCCTAGTATTCATGAGTTTCTGATCAATATATGTGTATGATAGAGAGATAATTAAGATTTCCGATTATTTATTGTGGGTGGCTCAGTTGGTTGGGTGTCCAACTCTCGATTTCGGCTCAAATTATGATCTCACGGTTCGTGGGTTCGTGAGATCGAGTCCCCCATTGGGGTCTGTGCTGACAGCATGGAGCCTCCTTGGGATTCCCTCTCTGCCTGTTCTCTGCTTGCATGCACACACTCTCTCTCTCTCAAGATAAATAAATAAAATTAAGAAAAAAAGATTTCCAATTATTTGTATTTTATTAAAATGCAAAGTGAACTTAATGTTCTAGAAATGTGAATATGATACTGAAAATCCCAGAGAGCTGCAAGACATTATCCCCTATTCCATATGCCTTTATAATCTATTTTAAAATTTAATATTTTGTTTAACCTTATTAAACATTGTACTTCATTATTTAAAAATGTGAGCAAAACAAATAAAAATTAATTACATTGCCCACTTTTAAGTAGGAAATTTTTGTTTAATTTTTTTAGTGTTTATTTTTGAGAGAAACAGAGAAAGAGAGCATGAGCAGGAGAGGGTCAGAGAGAGAGGGAGACACAGAATCCGAAGCAGGCTCCAGGTTCTGAGCTGTCAGCACAGAGCCCAATGTGGGGCTTGAACTCACGGACTATGAGATCATGACCTGAGCTGAAGTTGGATGTTTAACTGACTCAGCCACTCAGGCGCCCCTTAAGTAGAAAATTCTATTCATCATTTAAAATATCCTACGACCAGATGTGTAAAATTTGATTTATTTATGTATGCACGTATGTCACACATACATGCATTGCGTGATATGGCCTTTACTAATATATTTGTAGTACGCTACGTTATAAATTGAACAAAGGTCTAAAACACAGATGTGTGTGATGTGGTATTTATTTAAATTTTGGTGTACTAGGATCTTCCCTTCTCATCCTCTGTTACAATAAATAAGAAGTAATGTTATGAAATGCAACAGTGGGCAGACCCCGTGTTGATGAGATGTAACCATGGACATCTAAGTGCAGATCTGTAAGCCCATGGGCTTTTACTGATTGATTGTTGTACTAAAACTTGGGATTAATTAGCAGTTTAAGCCATTTGGATTCCCAGGTGACACATATTAAATGTCATTATTCTTTCATAGCTTTTAACCAACATGAAAAAAAAAGTGAAAGTCATTCAATTTACAAGAGCAAAGACCATTGGTGATATTTGAGAGAACAGTGTCAATTAAAGTGGGGGCTAGGAGCTGAATCCAGCAGATTAGCCCTAGTTATTTGAAAACTTTAGTAATGAAAGAAAGGAGAAAAATAAGACAATAATTAATTAGGGTAAAAGGGGAAAAGGATAAAACAGTTTATGAAGAAGAAAGGGGCTTTGAGTTTGAGGGTAAGAAGGCACAGAGCTGAGAAAAGGAGATTTGCATGATCACGGAGAAGAGGATAATGTGATAACAAAAATGTACTGTGAATTAACAGAATTTCAGGTCAATAATTATTTCTTAGCTTCTCTTCATAGTAGAGAGTTTAAGCCCCGAGGCTGCTAGAAAAGGACAGTCACTAGTCATGGCAGGAGGGGACTCTCGAAGGAGCTATGTTACTGTATTCTTCTTCCCTCTTCCCTTTCAGCAGACCCAGAGCAAGAGACAGGGGGGATCCCCTCACTTAATTTCAATGAGAAATCTGGCCGTGGAGTTGTTAAATTTGGTGGTGGCTGCCCCAGAGTTTTTAGCCATTGAACTGGGAATACCTGTAGGTGATAGGGTGATGTGAGGACCATAGACCAGCTGATGGGGGAACTCTAGTCGTCCCCAGCAGGCCACCCACCCACTGCTAGCTCTGGGTTCCCTCCCTTGACCAATGATCCTCCTTTTTCCCCAGTTTTCTTCCTTAGGCTTAAGCTTTGGAGTACTCATTGCTAATAATGTCTCTGTCGTCGTATTAAGTCAATGGCATCCAAACCCCATTTACCAAAAAAAATCATGTGGGGTGCCTGTGAGTCCCCTACCCAGAGGTCTGGTGGAGAGCCAGGTGTATTCTCTTTTAACAGGCACAGAGGTAATTCTGATGTAGATGATCTGAAAGTCACACTTCGAGAAATAGTCTTAAGCGATGCACAGCGATGAGTGTATTGTGTGTGTGCATTACTCCTCAAAGTGGTTAACTCTTATTCTATATTGTATATGTGTGACAATCCATGTTCCAAACAATATTTGCGTAGTACTCTTGAAGTAGCAGTGGGACGATTCAGGTGAATAGTTAAAATTAGCTCTTCTGCTAGCAAAAATGTCCCCACAGACAACTTTTTTAAGACCACATCAGATCTTTGCATGCTAGACCCATGGTCACAGCTGGAGTCATTGGCGTTAGAGAGAAGCAAGTATAGCCAGGCCCTCCATTATTGGAGAAAGGATACAGAGCACTGTGTAGATTCAAGTTTTGGAGAGGTTTTGAAGGATATGCTTGCAGATGTCCTCTGTCTTCTCCTGTGGGACACCAAGGCCAGCTGCTGAAGGTGAGATTAGTCCAGGACACCAGGGACACTAACGCTGGAAATCAAAAAGGAAAAGAGAGGTACCTGACGGAACTCGATCAGGAATCCATGAATGCATTCCATATTACCTAGGAAATAGGTTCTCACGGTATGAAGACATTTTTTAAATCACGAGTTCCTGAATGTCCTATGTTTTCTTTTGTTCTAGTAGGCTATTTGCTGTCTTTTAATTAAGTGAAGAATACTGCAGGTTTTCTTGTTAGCACATTACAATTTCCAAGTAAGAACTATGACCAGGAATTGTAGCGCTAGGAGAGAAAACATGCCAGAGTGATTAATTCTGTTTCTGTTGAAATCACTTATCTTCCCAATACACTCATAACGGGACTAGAGAGATAAAGCCCCCTCTGTACCTCTCATCTGAAGACATTTTATTTAGATTAGTTTCAAAATTATTGACCTATTTCTGGCAATTTAAAAATGCACATTAAGGTTTTGATCATTAAAATAAATTAAACTTTGATAAGAAGCTGATTACAAAGCTCAATAAAAGGTGAAGATTAAAAAAATGAGTACTTAACACTAGCATTATTTTCTAATAAAGATGAAATCACCTAATCAAATAATTATGGTTTTGTTTTTATGAGTTAAAATGTTTTTAGTTTTAAATTAAAACCTGGAAGTTCCATTTCTACAAGTTAGCAGTAAAGTGAGCCTTTTCCTACGTAATGATGTGGCATGTGGGCCTACATAGGACCATAGGCCCATTTTATTTTGTATAAAGTAATGGGGTTTCTTCTGCCGTAGGGTTTACAGACCCAGCCCTGCTACTTTATAGTTACAGACTTTGTACTCCCCAGGCTCTCAGGTAGATGCTCGGCTCTGGAGTTCTGGTTCTGGTCCTGCAGAATCATTGAAGGAATGTGGGCTCAGAAGATGCGAAGACCTTATATGCACGGGACCCCTGAAGCAATGTCAAATCTACCCGAGGCAGGGCCAGGACAGTGGCTCATGACAGGCCCCCGAGACTTGCCCACTTCATGAAACTGACATCCAGGCTCCACTCACACGACTTGCTCCTTGAGACCTTCTCTAGCTCTTGCCCCCCAGCTGTATTTCGTCTGCTTCCTTGGTGTCTCCGATGTCCCCACATGCGTTCAGACAGACAGGACCTGCGTCTGACCCCACCCAGGCCCAGGCCTCCTCTGGCCTGCTTTCCACTGCCATGGCTGTTGCATTCCTTTCTGATGTTAGGAAGACAGACATATAGTACGTTCTACTCACGCTAGAAAATGAGAAGTTATTTTCGTTGAACTTTCACGGAAGTTTATCTGGAGCTCTCAAATTCTATCTACTACTTTCTGCCTGTAAGTCAGAATTATAGACATTTTAACAAAAATAGCATTTTATGTGAATAAAGCGTATTCAGTAGCATGCTGTTGACCAGCAGTTCTGAGCAAGTAGAGTTTCTTAGGGGTCTTCTATAATATACAGTACAGTTATTTATAATACATAATCATTGCCCTATAGAGAAATGTTCCTGCAGTATATTTTTAACCAGAATATTGTGATTATCATATTATTTTTAAAGTTTCTGAAGTATATTTTTAAACATAATCAACTTTTCCTGAGTTATTTTATTAATATTATTTTCTTACAAAATTTCATCAGTAGGCTAAGGGAAATGTAAATCTGGTTCGACCTTATCTAAACTTTTTGCAGAAGCTGAAGTAGTTAAGTCTGCAATAAGTAAGTCTTTTGAGTTGGTTGTTGTTATTGTCAAAACAATATTACATGTTTTCAAACAGTTTAATTAATATTTTACAAGTTGTTATAGATAGATATTATTATATTTCAAACAACTTTTATTTATGTTGAATGGTAGATTAAAGTCTCTGAGTACTTTTATTCATTTTAAAGTCAATAACTTTTAATTTTTTTTAATGTTTATTCATTTTTGAAAGACAGAGACAGAGCACAAGCAGGGGTGGGATGGGGGGGAGGGACACAGAATCTGGAGCAGGCTACAGGCTCTGAGCTGTCAGCACAGAGCCAGACGCAGGACTCGAACTCATGAACCACAAGATCATGACCTGAGGCAAAGTTGGATACTTAACCGACTGAGCCACCCAGATGCCCTTAAAGTCAATAAATTTTTATTTTATTAAATTGTATTGAAGTTTCCTGCCCTTATAAACTCTTGGACACAAGACTTTTCTTAACCATGCTATTTAAAATCTTAACCAAATTACTACCCACAACAAAGTGGGTCATATTATTGGCACAAAACCATATATGCTCTTTTACTAATAAATGCACCCAAAGTTCACTATTTGTGTTTAAAATTTCAAGACTGTCCCTCAAAACTGACAGCATAACTCATGAGGAACTTGATAAGTATATGATAGGTGAATGTGAAATGATTTGTTTTGACAGAAATCTCCAAATATACCCACAGAATGTGTGCACCGCATTTGAGAATGCGCCATTAACGCGGCATAATGCGTTCTGATGCTCTGATGATACTGATGGTACCAGGCCATGTTCCCATGTACTGAGAAGGTTTGAACAGTGCACTTTCTTTGCTATATCACAGTAGTCACCAAAATAATTTCAAGGAGACTCTCAGTCTCCACATGTCTTCTGTAAGTTTAACTTTTGACATCAAAAAGTACAGACAGCTCACAGACTCAAAATATGGTGAAAACGTACATTTGTTAGAAATCCAGTCTTCTGAAGGAATTGGAATCGGAACTGCCCCTTCACTTCAGTTTGCGTGTGGCTTCATCTGTTATTAACCAAAAGGTTTGACCTTTCCTTACATTTTGGATTTTTCATAATCAACCATCTTACTAAGTCCTCAAAAAAATATCCTGTTGCCCTCCATGACTTATGGAAAACACTAAAAGCAAGCAAAGGGGTCAGCCTGTGTAGGCTGCTTGTTCGTTAAGAAACCCTACAAACTGGGATTTCATTTTGGGCTTTAACCTTCCAGTCTACTCTGTGGCAAAGTTCTACTGATTAGCGTGCCATCTCTGTGGGGTTTTTTGCTTTTAATTTTGTTTAATGTTTATTTAATTTTCAGAGAGACAGAGTGTGAGCAGGGGAGGGGCAGAGAGAGAGGGAGACACAGAATCCGATGCAGGCTCCAGGCTCCGAGCTGTCAGCACAGAGCACAACGTGGGGCTCGAACTCACAGACCATGAGATCATGACCTGAGCCAAAGTCGGACGCTCAACCGACTGAGCCACCCAGGTGCCCCATCTACCTCTGTGTTTTTATGGATTCTTTTCAACCTTCCTTTCTTAACAATATGGTTTCTCATTAGTAAAATCAAAGAAGTGATCATTCAGATGCTTGACCTTGAAAGGAGTGAAGAATGGGTATACCCAAGAAAAGTCCTTAAATCTTTTAGAATTTTCACTTTTGTCTCTACATACAAAATCTTAACCAACTCCTCTGCTGAAACCATTTGTTTAGTCGTCTGATGACAAAATGGAGATGTAAGCACCTTTCTGTCTGCAGCTTTGAGGGTGGGGGAAGTTTGCTCTGCCTGCATGTGGCTGGGAACTTTCACAGCAGGACTGCAGGACTGGAATCCAAAGCTCAGACTTCTTATGGATCCACCTTCAAGAATTGGCAGGAGAGGGGCGCCTGGGTGGCTCAGCCTCTCTCAAAAATAAATAAACATTTAAAAGGTAAAAAAAAAAAAAAAAAAAAAAAAAGGCAGGAGAAAGAATCAGGACAGTGTAGAGAGTTTCTGTGAAGCTAATTTTTTTATTCGAAAAAATGTCCTTTATCCTAAAATTATATGTTTCCTACCATTTTAGAATGAAAATGTTTTCTTCTATAAAATCAGGCAGATATATATGGTGGGTATAAGGTTTTTGTGGGTTTTTTTTTTTTATCATTCTGACTCGTTAAGATAAAAACTTGGTGAGTACAGTTGGGTGCCTCCATTTTTCTTGTTGCTCTCATTGCAGACGTCGTGGAGACTTTGAGCCCAAAGTCACACAGAGACACGCACTCCAGTTGTGCATTGATAGCCCTCAAATGTACCCAGGTTATCTTTTTCTCCCCGAGAAAAGCTAGGGCTGGTA
Source organism: Panthera pardus (assembly GCF_024362965.1). NCBI lineage: Eukaryota > Metazoa > Chordata > Mammalia > Carnivora > Felidae > Panthera > Panthera pardus. The sequence goes on along the minus strand of NW_026526677.1, from coordinate 111,100,669 downwards.
AAAGATGCCTGGTGCTGGTAACTGTGAATGTCACAGCCAGTGGAGGCACAAGCCATTGTCTTTCATTCACAGAATTCGTATTTACTGAGTGCCTACTATCAACTCAGCCCTGGGGATGTAGCTTTTACTTTTTTATTTAATCTTTTAAATTTAGTGTTTTACATGAGTCTCTCAGGAGACGTCTCATTGAGAAGGTCCTCTTGGAGTGAAACTTAAAAGGAATGAGGGAGCTGTGTGGTGCTTTAGGGGGAAAGCATGCAAAGTAGAGGGAACAGAATGTGCAAAGCCTTGAAAAGAGATTATGCCTTGTATGAGTACAGGAGAGCAGTGAAGTCCATTTACTAAAACACAAGAGATTTGGACAAGGGTGATAGTAGTGAAGATACTGAGAAGTTCCCGTATTTATTCTGAAGGCAGATTTAGATAGTAGAACAATATTTAGTAGTAACAATAGTAGATCACACTTTCCTGGTATGCATGGATCCATGTGTTCCTAGGTTCTTTTACCAATAAATACTTTACCTGCCAGTTTGTGTAAGCAGGCCATGAGACAATCACATGATAATTTTAGCTCACATCTCCTGATCTCCACCAAAGAGATCAAGTGAGGCAGCCCTTCACTTTAAAGGAGAAATGAAAGAGTAAACGCAGTGAGATACAATGGAAAGTGGAGTTTCAGATCCACAGACTCTAGAACCAACCAAACACTGAATGATTCAAGAATTCTTTTTTTTTTTAATTGAAGTATAATTAACATATGGTGTTATACTGGTTTCAGGTGTGCAATGTAACAATTCAACAATTCAGTACATTACGCAGTGCTCATCAAGATAAGTGTAGTCTTAATCCCCTTCACTTATTTCACCCTTCCCCCCACCTACCTCCTCTCTGGTGACCACCAGTTTGTTCTTTGTATTTAAGAGTCTGGGGGGTTTTTTTCTCCCTTGTTTTCTTTCTTTGTTCATTTGTTGCATTTCTTAAATTCCACATATGAGTGAAATCATACGGTATTTGTCTTTCTCCACCTGACTTCTTTCACTTACATAACACACTGTAGGTCTACCTCTGTTGTTGCAAATGACAAGACCTCATCCTTTTTTATGGCTGGGTGATATTCCTTTATATTCCTTATATTCCATATATATATATATATATATATGATGCATAAGATACATGCATCCCTATGTTTAGAGCAGCATTATTTATAATAGCCAAGCTATTCAAGCAACCCAAGTGTCCATCAACAGATGAATGGATATGATATGATATGACATGATACATATATTCTTTATCCATTCATCTGTTGATGGACACTTGGGTTGCTTGAATAGCTTGGCTATTATAAATAATGCTGCTCTAAACATAGGGATGCATGTATCTTTTCAAATTAGTTTTCATTTTCTTTGGGTAAATATCCAGTAGTAGAATTACTGGATCACTTAATTTTTTGAGGAACCTCCATACTGCTTTTCAGAATGGCTGCGTCAGTTTATTCCAACAGTGCATGAGGGTTCCCCTTTCTCCACATCCTCACCAACATTTTCTATTTCTTATGTTTTTTATTTTAGCCATTCTGACAGGTGTGAAGTGGTATCACATTGTAGTTTTGATTTGCATTTCCCTGATTATTAGTAATATTTAGCATCTTTTCATGTGTCTGTTGCCCCACTGTATGTCTTCTTTGGAAAAAAAAAACACAAAAACATCTATTCAGGTCTTCTGCCCATTTTTAATTGTATTATTTGTTCTTCTGGTATTGAGTTGTATAAGTTCTTTATATATTTTCGATGTTAACCCTTCATCAGATATGTCATTTGCAACTATGTTCTCCCATTCAATAAGTTGTCTTTTTGTTTTATGGTTTCCTTCACTGTGCAAAAACCTTTTATTTTGGTGTAGTCCCACTAGTTTATTTTTGCTTTGGTTTCCCTTTCTCAGAAAACATATCTAAAAAAATGTTTCTTTTTTTTTTTTACTTGGGGTACATTTTTATTATTTTTATTATTTATTTTTATATGAAATTTGTTGTCAAATTGGTTTCCATACAACATCCCAACAGGTGTCCAGTACTCATCCCAACAGGTGCCCTCCTCAATGCCCCTCCCCCACATTCACCTCTCCCCCACCCCCCATCAACCCTCAGTTTATTCTCAGTTTTTAAGAGTCTCTTATGGTTTGCCTCTGTCCCTAACTTTTTTCTGCCTTCCCCTCCCCCGTGGTCTTCTTTTAAGTTTCTCAGGATCCACATAAGAGTGAAAACATATAGAATCTGTCCTTCTGTATGACTTATTTCACTTAGCATAACACTCTCCAGTTCTATCCACGTTGCTACAAAAGGCCATATTTCATTCTTTCTCATTGCCACGTAGTATTCCATTGTGTATATAAACCACAATCTCTTTATCCATTCATCAGTTGATGGACATTTAGGCTCTTTCCATAGTTTGTCTATTGTTGAAAATGCTGCTATAAACATTGGGGTACAAGTGCCCCTATGCATCAGCACTCCTGTATCCCTTGGGTAAATTCCTAGCAGTGCTATTGCTGGACCATAGTGTAGATCTACCCATAGAAATGTTTCTATGGCCAGTGTCAAAGAAATCACTGCCTATGTTATCTTCTAGGAGTTTTATGGTTTTGGGTCTCACATTAAATTCTTTAATCAGTATTGAGTTTATTTTTTGTATGTGGTATAAGAAAGGGGTCCAGTTTCATTCTTTTGCATGTAGTTGTCCAGTTTTCCCAGCACCATTTGTTGAAGGGACTCTTTCCCCATTGTGTATTCTTGCTTCTTTGTCATAGATTAATTGATCATGTAGTTGCAGGTTTGTTTCTAGGGTCTCTTTTCTGTTCCATCGATCTATGTGTCTCTTTTTGTGCCAGTACCGTAATGTTTTGATTACTTTAGGTTTGCAGTTTATCTGAATGATCAAGAATTCTCATTGCACATCCATTCCTCGAAGAATGCAATGCTGAGAAGAGAGTAACAAACTTTTGGATAACCTTTAAGTGCCTTCTTAAAAGATTTATTTTAATGGGAACTCAGTAGGCATGTTCTTATATTTTGTCCTTTTTCGTCTTTTGCTCTATTCTGCCCAAGACTAATAGGAGTTCACATCGTCTGGAAGGTTTTAGACTTCCTACTCAGCTTTGCCCTGTCCAGATTCCCCCGAGGACAATGACAGTTCTCAGAGACATGAGAAAGGATGTTTTTAGAGCCTTCTCTGTCATCAGCCAGCTCTTCCCGTAACTTACCTTGGGCAAGTCTTATAAGCACTCTGGCTCAGCCTTTGGCTACATCGGAAGTTTCCATGATCCGCTCAGCTGTAAAATGCTTTGATTTCACACAGATTAGAATTGGAAGGGAAATTTGTTTGCCCAATATGGTCACTTGATCTCTAAATCTCCTAGTTTCTATTGCTTCATAAAAAATACTATAATGTTTATTTGTCAACACTTTTAAATTGGCTTGGAAAATATAAAAAATATGCAATAAACATGAGAATTCAATACATGATGTATTAGAGCCTCTGATTGAATACTCTCATATGTCTAAAATTTAATTTGGCTTTTTAGGAATAAAATCCATTGAACCCATTCTGTGAACCTAATTGCATTACACTTTTTAGTGTCTTCTAGACCAAGAAAGTTTTAGTTGATTTGCATTGGAATTCAGTTAAGTTCCAATAAACTTGGTCTCAACATCCTGCGAACACAGGAGATCCAGAATTCTTTGATCTCAAACACTAGATTCTAGTCTCACAGAATTTCTAATATTATCATAACTTTCTAAGAATAATAAAAAATGGAAGTGTTGATAGGATCACTGTAACTCTGCAGAGACATGGATTAATTAATGTCTGGCCAGATTAGAAGGAGAAAAACAGTGAAGGAGACTCAGGGGCTGCCTAGACAACCAAGTACCTCTCAACTTGCACATGACTTCTCCCGCTGGGCACTTTTTCTGTCAATACTTTATGTTAGTTCTCAGTTACAATGCAGGAGGAGGGGGAAAATTAGGAGCTGCTTGTGGGCAGTGCCTTGTTTATTCATCTCTGTTTTCCCCCAGGATCCACCCTGGCAGCTGGCCCACACATCTGGGCTTGCCTGCACAGTTCTGGTTTACACCTGATAGCCTAGTGTAATGGTCATGGTGCCCCCCTTTACTCTTGAAAGAGTCTGAGATTGTATGAAAAATTGCACAGTCACTCTGCTTATAATAAGCAATCAAAGTTAAATATCGTTGGGCCAGAAAAACTAATGAGATGTATATAACCTCCCCTTACAATTCTTACAAAGTGACCAATCCCATCTGAATGAGTTTGAGATACAGGTCACCTTCAGCCGTGCTTGAAAAGATTTCAGACTATGCCATGGATAAATAGTCTGTTATTAAGCATGCCAAATGGTTTTCTTTTTTATTCTTCTCTTCTGACCTCATCATATTCCAGGAGCCTCTTCAAATGGAATATTAAGACCTAGTAAATTATGAATTCTAGTGAGAGCTGTGTTTTACAACTGTATATCCCAGACCCTAAACGCCCTTGAAAGGAACAAAATGAAAATTAATGAATTGCAGAGCAATTGTAAAACAGAACCCTTTGCATTAAGACCAAACTATGCAGTAGCAACTTTAAGAAGGTAACTATCATCCATTGCATAATATAGTCTTCGTAACTTGTAGAATTTACGGTCCTGAGAAAATGCATTGAGAATATAAATATTTATCCAAAATATCCTAAGAGTTCAACTAGTCCGTGGAATGTTTTCCTTTATCTAGCATTTAAACAAAATGGCATTCGCTCTCATGCTATTTAGAGATCACTACTGTAACTGTTACTGGTGCACAAGAATCTGCTGCTGCTGGTGCTGCTTCTACTACCTCTAGCACACACACGCATGCACACACGCACACACGCACGCACACACACACACGCACACACACACACGCACTGTTCCTTGCATCTACATAAAGAAAGCTGTGTACGTTTCTACGGTTTATAGAAGGCGGTCAACAGGACGCAGTATGGTGTAGTGGTCGGAAGTGTAGATAAGGTGATGAAGTAGGACTGCCATATGTAGGCCTGCCATGGCCAGGTTCTGCATACTTGCTGTGTGACCTTGGTTGGGGTTCTGGTCATCTATTGCTACGTCAGAACTCACCCCCAAATCTAACTGACAGTAGTGTAGATTACCTCCCATGGCTTTAGAGACAGCAGAGCACAGCTAGGTGGGTGCTTCTCACTCAGGGGTCTCTCGTGTAGTTTCAGTCAGATGGGCACTGGGCCGCCAGTGACTTCAGAGACCCTCTACCTCGTGGGTCTCGTGGAGATTGTGGCTATCAGCTGAAAACCTCATCTGTGCTCTTGGCTGTCAACCCCGACATAATACCCTCTGCACCGGGTGCTTGGGCTTCCGTTTCAAAGGCAATCATCCCAAGGGGACCAGGAGGAAGCTCTATCAACTTTCATGATCTAACCTTGGGAATCCCACAGTCACTGGCCTCCTAGATTCAAGAGGAGGGAACTTTGATCCCCACAGTTCACTATGGGAGGAGGGTCAGTTTCACATGTGAAGACAGGCAAAAAATTTTAGTGCAGCTCTCTTGGAAAATACTCTGCTACTAACTTTGCTAATTCTGTTTCTTCATCTGAAAAAAAATGTGACTAAATATCTAATAGTAAGCAACCTTTAAAATGGTGCTTGTTAAGGTTTGAAGAGGATAGTAATTATTTGCATGGAAGAAAAGTGTGCATGCAATATTGGCATTCATATTGGTGAGAACATAAGAGAAAAGGACTGGAGAAAATTCAATAAATATTAATAGATACCTTTGGATGGTAGATACGTGATTGGTTTTTAATTTTTTTTCTATTTTATGCCTATCTCTTACATGCATGTGCAATTTCTCTCTCTCTCTCTCTCTCTCTCTTTCTCTCTCTCTCTCTCTCTTTTCTCTCTCCCTCTCTCTCTCTCTCTCTCTATATATATATATATGTGTGTGTGTGTGTGTGTGTGTGTGTATACACACATATATATATAATTGCTCTTATGAATAGTAAGATGTTAAATAGCTACACTTTTAAAAATATGTGGAAGCCTTTAAAAAGTTATTAAGGGGGGCACCTGGGTGGCTCAGTCGGTTGGGCATCCGACTTCGGCTCAGGTCATGATCTTGCGGTCCGTGAGTTCAAGCCCCCATCGGGCTCTGTGCTGACAGCTCAGAGCCTGGAGCCTGCCTCAGATTCTGTGTCTCCCTCTCTCTCTGCCCCTCCCCGGTTCATGCTCTGTCTCTCTCTGTCTCAAAAATAAATAAACATTAAAAAAAAATTTTTAACTTATTTTCATATGAGAAGGATGCTTACAGGTTTTAAAACACTTCTCAACTTCTGAGTCTTGACGTTACAGGTAGGCTGGGTAGACAGTAATGCATAAGAAAAGAAACAAGCAAAATCTCTGTGCAAATGCTGTGCTGACTTGCCCCTTGAGACCTTCTTGAGTGGTCTAGAACTGTTTGATTGCCTGATGCAGGTGAGAGAGACCCAGGACAGTGCCCGTCATGGAGGAGAAGCTCTCCTATCTCACACTTCATTTGCTGTCACTTCCAAGTGTGCTTTAAAACTCAGATCAGAGCTCTTGAGGCACAGGAAACACAAATTGGCAACAAGCACGTTTATTTTATATGCTTCTGTCTCTCAAACGGTTCATTTGGTTCATCTTAAGATATTCTTCATGTAGATGCAGCTACTGCATAATTGAAGAGCCTTTAAAATCTTTAGTCTGAAGTTTAAATTTAAAGACTTAAGTAAAGGCAACAGGAAAAAAACACCGAGGAAAGGAGAAATAAGTTTCATTTTATATGCACTTTTAAATGTTCATAGAAGGAACTTTGCATGGGAAGAGAACATTCCAGTACCACTTTATTTCTGCTTAGAAAAGCCTAATAGCTATGTTGCAATTTAGTACTGATATGTTATCCATTAAACATAGAAATGATTTGTGACACTTTAGCTTGTTTTTTATTCTTCATCAAATTATCAGTGAACATGGATTTGATCTGAATTACATTTTAAAATGAAAAGTCCATGCATTGTATACAATGAGCAAAGAGCGGAAACGACCTAAATGTTAAATGAAGTATGATACCCCATCCAATGGCATGCTCTGTTACCATTAATAATCATGTTGTAGTTCTGTGTTTATTTACCTAAAAAAGATACACATGATCTATTACTGAAGAAAAATGGGTTTACAAAAAGCATGTGTGTAGATGAGATACTCTTCCCCGTAGGACAGTGCTGCACTGCTGGCCATTTTGATTGACCATTGTCACACAGGTGGTTAAATATTTTGAGTGTTGTGTCTACGTGTATAGTAAATCCCATTTTGTAAAGTAAAATGTAATAAATGTAAATGTGTGTAGCAAGATGAGATGATACCAGAGGGATGGAGGAGAAGAAAGAGAATCAAAGGAAAGGCAGGGTGGGTGGGGAGATGAGACAGAGAGAGACTTCCAGGCCCTCATTGTATGGATGATGTTTTATAGCCTCTAATCTTCAGGTACTGGTTTCGCAACTGACTTCTTAGGAAGTCATTTCCTCTCCTCAAGACTATCCGTTCCCTTATTTGTCAACTGAGAGTCGAGTTCTTCTATCTTTAGACTTTTGTGATTGCTAAATGTGAAAATAGTGCTTCGCCATGTTCAGTAAGTTTTCAGCCATCTTCAGTACTTTTAAATTTTTTTCCTACAGGGCCAGTGCATTTACAGACACACCTTCCCATTTCTCTACTCTGGGCTACTTACGATCATCAGCTTACATCTGGTAGCATAATAATAGTTGTTTTACATTTAGTATATGAAAAGTGGTGTCATTATACACTAGAATTATATTCATCAGGGACAGATGTACCATGACTTCAGCCTTCACTCTTACCTTTTTTTGGATCCAAAGGAAAACAGGAGATATGATTGGCTAGGTTTGTATTCATACTGTTTTACAAAATAATCTAGATTAGATTAGGATTTAGATTATGAGAGGCAGATCCTTTCCTCATTCTGCATTATAAAATGAATTTCTTTTTCCTTCCCTTCCCCTATGTTTATCTGTTCAGTTTCTCAAATTCCACAGGCGAGTGAAATCCTATGATACCTGTCTTTCTCTGACTTATTTTGCTTAGCATAATACCCTCCAGTTCCATCCACATTGTTGCATGTGGAAAGATTTCATTCTTTTTCATCACTGAGTAGTATTCTATCATGTATGTATCTTAATCCATTCATCATTTGATGGACATCTTAATCCATTCATCAGTTGGTGGACATCTGTATAAAAACAGAGGGAGGCAAACCAAAAGAGAACAAACTGAGGGTTGATGGAGGCGGGTTAAAGGGGTGAAGGGCATTAAGGAGGGCACTTTTGGGGATGAGCACTGGGTATCCTATGTAAGAGATGAATCACTGGGTTCTACTCCTGAAGCCAAGACTACACTATGTTAACTAACTTGAGAATGAAAAAGTAAAGAATTTATCATGAGGTTCTTTCTTAAACAAGGGACATTAAGAATGTTTCATTACTTTGCAAATTATATGATTCTGTGGTCTATAAATATAAATAAATTAAATAACTAAATAAATAAATATAAATAAGTAAATAAATTTATGTCTGAGAATGACATCCTTGGTAATCACCTTTCTTAGATCACATTCCTCAAATAGCAGTTGTCAAGTTGGATTTTTAACAGGAAGTAGTGAGATTCAGGAAAGTATACTAGCTTAGGAGTCAGGAGGCCTCTGTTTGAGTCTCTACCATACCTAACACATAACTTGGTAAGTCATTTTTGGTGGGTGGAGGGGTATTCATTTTCTCAAGGTCAAGAGTGTGGACTATATTATCTCTAAAGTCTTTGGGCTGCAAATAGTCTGTAAGGTTTTAGATTTGCTAGGATGGTTGTAATGCATAAGGTCTGCATTTCCAGTTACAGGGTGAGTTTATATGTTTTATGTAAAAGATCTACCAATGGCAAAGCTGACTTCTTGTTACAAAATTCAGAATCCCATTTATATACTCTTCTGCAAACAAGACCACCCCACATATGCAAAGAGGTGAGTCCCAGGGAAAAATAAAAATCTTTTAAATTATAGAATTCCTTCATTTAAATTTTAAAAAACCTATTATTTTTTCTGATTGTATTGAAATAGTGCTTAAAGACAGTTGATCTACAGAAATTGCTGGAATTATCAAACATATAAGGGGTACCATGAAAAGCAATCCATGTTTAAAGAAGTTAGCAGTTATGGGGCAAATATCCTATGTAGATGCTCATTTAACTCTTAAGTATCTCTCTGCAAGTGGGGACATTTTCAGAAATGACGTATAACATATGTTCACAAACACCCAGCACTAAACACTTCTTAGAACAAAAACAATGGTTTAAGTGTTATAATTATATTAATAACATTTTGAGCCTTGAGGGAGCATTTGGAGATGAAAATACAGAACATAGCTCAAATTTTACATTTCAAATAATGGGGCACCTGAATGGCTCAGTCAGTTAATCATGCAGCTCTTGGTTTCAGCTCAGGTCGTGATCTCATGGTTAGTGAGATCAAGCTTTGCATTGGGCTCTGTGCTGACAGCACGGAGCCTGATTGGGATTCTGTATCTCTCTCTCTTTCTCTGTCCCTCCCTCACTTGCACACTCTCTCCAAGAATGAATGAATGAATGAATACATAAAGAAATAAAGCACTTAATAAAGAAATTTGCACCATGAGTTTCAGTCAAGATGTCAGTGATACATAGTAGAGATTGTTGGGTCAGAAAGCAAAGCAGACACTTACTTACTGACTTATTGCCATGTTCTGAGTATTTGATGAAAAAATGAATAGCTCCATCTGATTTTTTGTACCTGATAATACAAACTTGACTCAATTTTGCTACAATTATAAAATTGTAGACAAGTGTTTCTATATCCATTATAATTTTCGGGCAAATTTATTTTAATTAAAAATGCAAGTGCTTTCTGGTTTTGCTGTCTTAATACCTATCCGGAAAACTCCCCTACATTAACCCCAGCATCAGCAAAAGCTATTCTGTACTGTGATTCAAATATAATTTGTGAAATGGGTTTATGACTCTTCCTAGAAGGGAAGAATGTGGGCAAACATATAGATAGATCTCAATAGTAATGCAAACGCTCTTTGTCAAGAGCTGACCTAATTCTATGATTCAGTGTTTGACATCCTTCAGAGAGAAGGCAGTTGATGGTATGTCCTGAGCAGGGCCAGGGCGACATCATTAACCAAGCTTAGCCACAGGGCAGCATTCATAAACTGTTGTGAAGGAATAAGTTTTGTTCATTATTGTAATCTTTTCAGTTGTAACATTTGGGCCAGATCTGCCAGAGAGTGGTCGGGTGGGGTGCTGGGGGGACAGGCATATCACTTCCCTGGGAACCTAGAGTTGAAACAGTAAGCACATCCCCAGCACGAATAGCAGCAGCCATATATAGCGCTCCTTGGAGACATCCCTGATACCAGGAGTGCTTCATGGTCAGGGATATTTCTGGGTCAAAAATGAATCCTTAATAGGGGCATAAAATTATCCCAAACAGAATGGAATTAAGTGTTCATTGTATTAAAGACAGTATCACAGAGGAGAATAAAAGGCAGACTTTAACGTCACACGAAGTGCTCTAACATAATTGCTAAGTAATCTTACCAAGAATTCAACTTCTCCATCATCTAGTTTGCTTTATATAAAATGAAGATAATAAAACTAACACTATGCCCATAAAGCGCTTAATACAGTACCTGCTACAGATTAGGTAGGCCTTCAATAACTTACAGGTATTTTTATTATCCTTATTATTATTACACTTGATCAAACGGAATGCAAATTCCATTATTACTACACTTGATCAAATGGGGGAGGGGTGTGATATAAAACAGGCAGGATTTTTACCTTTGCCATTCAGTTCGATCTCCTCCTTGGATTCTTTCCTTTGTGTTGAAAAGAACAAACAAACTAGGGAAACAAAAGTGAATAAGAGCTCATATCATACTTAAAGAGAACTAGACAGATAAATTAACAATAACGGTTATTAAAGTTTGAAGTCTTTCAGATCAGCAACTGTGCCTCACTGTGTACTTGGTACTTCCAAAAGTAGCGTATCTTGCTTACTTGATAAATAATTTAATTCATTAATTCAATGAGATATGAGCTGTAATTTCTGTACAGACAGATGGGGAAGAATAAAGAAAAAAAGAAAATACACTCAAAAAAGACAAAAAATACTCAATATGAAAAGACAGAGAAGTCTTCTTTTTTTCCTTTCTTTTATTTTAACTCCAGTTAGTTAACATACTGTGTTATATTAGATTTCAGGTATTCAGACACTGCCATACAACACCCAGTGCTCATCACAAGTACCCTCCTTAGTAACCCATCACCTATTTCCCCCATCCCCCCACCCACCTCCCCTCTGGGGAGCATCAGTGTGTTCTCTGTATTTAGAGTCTGTTTCTTGGTTTGTCTCTCATCCCTTTCCCTTTGCTTGATTGTTTGGTTTCATAAATTCCACATATGGGTGAAATGGTATGGTGTTTGTCTTTCCCTGACTTACTTCAGTTAGTACTTTCTGTCTAGCTCTATCCATATCCTTGCATATGGCAAGATATCATTATTTTAATGACTCAGTAATATTCCTATATATGCATATATTCATATATGTTTTATATATTCATATATATTTTATATATTCATATGTATATATTCATATGTGTATATATTCATATGTGTATATATTCATATATGTGTATATATTCATATATGTATATATTCACATATATGTATATATTCATATGTGTATATATTCATATATATGTATATATGAATATAGGTGTACATATTCATATAGGTGTATATATTAATATATATGTATATATTCACATATACACACACACACACACACACACACACACATACATACACCACTTCATCTTAGTGAATTCACCAGTTGATGGACACTTGGGCTGCTTCCTTAATTTGGCTCTTATAGATAATGCTGCAATAAACATCAGGATGCATGTATCCCTTTGCATTAGTGTTTTTCTATTTTGGGGCTAAATACCCAGTGGCACAATTACTGGATCATTCTATTTTTAATTTTTTGAGGAACCTCTGTACTCCTTTCCACAGTGGCTGTACCCATTTGCATTCCCACCAACAACAGTAAAAGAGGGTTCCCTTTCTCCACATCCTTGCCAACACTTGTTTCTTATGTTGTTGATTTTAGCCATTCTGACAGGTGTGAGGTGATACCTCCTCATGGTTTTGATTTGTATTTCCCTGATAATTAGTGATGATGAGCATCTTTTCATGTGTCTTTTGGCCATCTGGATGTCTCCTTTGGAGAAATGTCTGTTCATATCATCTGCCTGTTTTTAAATTGGATTGTTTTGGGGTATTATTTGAGTTGTCTAAGTTCTTTATATATTTTGGAAACTAACACTTTATCAGAGATGCCATTTACAAATAACCTCTCCCATTCCGTAGGCTGTCTTTTTCATTTTGTTGATTATTTCCTTTGCTGTGCAGAAGCTTTTGATTTAGTAGTCCCAGTGAGAGAAGTCTGCTGAAATGGCCTAAGACTAAGGCTGAGGCTTAAACTGAAATCAGAAGGTACAAGTTAGGATGAAGAACGTAGACTTTCTCGGCACAAAGGGTAGCCACTGGAATACGTGAAGCAAGTGAGAAAGACTGGTTTACTCAGTGAACTGCTGATCTTCAGTGTGACTTGAGGGATGTGTAGCTCAGAGAGATTGTGAGAGACTGGTGTGGAAAAATAAGTGCCACCATCGCCGCCAGTCATTTCTGTCCCATCCTTGCTTCATTTTTCTTCGTAACACCTGCCACCTCTTGTCATCATAAATGTATTTGTGTATTTGTTTATTGTCTGCCTTAGCCCAGGAGTGTAAGGTTCTCGAGGGTCTGCTCGTTCTACTGTCTTTGTTATTCCTGTATATGCAGACTCTCGAGCAATGGCCTGCATACAGTAGACCCTCAGGAAATATTCACTGAGTGAAAATGGAAAGGGTAAGTAGGGACCTTTTCATGGAAGATCTTAAATACAATATGTAGGAAGAAATATCAGCATTGACTAGAGATGACGGTGAAAAAAAAGTGACAAGTCTGAGAGCATCTCCTGGGTTTCTGACGAAACCGAGTTGAGTCCATGGCTAGTAACCAAACACAGAATTGAAGAATAAGAGTTAAGTTTTTCTTTTCGTTTTCCAGCGGGAATGGGATGTTGAGTTATACGTTCTGAGTCTCCCAGAGTTGTGGGGAAGAATTCCCTCGCCTGCCATGAATTCACAAAGCACATCCCTCAAATAGACAAGAGCATTCTCCCTCCATTCTACCATGGGGAGTGAAGGCGATTTTTGTTAACAGCTATGGAGCAGATTCTATATGTAATAAAATCCTACATTAATCATCTTCACTGCATAGAAGTCAAAACTGGATGATTAAGGAATTCAAATACCCTGCCTCAGAACCATATAGTTGAAATGAAAAACACAGTTGTTGCAGCCGAAGGTAACTGAGTCTACCACTGAATCCATCATTTGTTTCTTGGCACGCTGTTCAAGAAATCACTCTTTATTTATATGATCACCTCAGTGTCATTTCCCCAGTAAAGAAATTTAATAGTGAGTAATCAAATGTATTCACTCTCAGTCACTGACATGAGTTTACAATTACTTCTTGGAATTGAGCAAGCCTCAGTGGGATATAAAAATTAGGCTAATCATATGGTGAATACTTACTTCATCCTGTGTTTGTTCCTGCTAGGAACAGAAATTGTCTCGGTAATTGTATGCAAATCCTTTCAACAGAATCATCTAAAGAAAATTATGTGCTGCTACTCCTTTTCAAAAGAAAAGACAAAGTAATGTTTTAAAATATCACTTTCAAATCAACCAAAATGAATGGTTTTGGCTTTGTATATAAAAGCCGGATCTAAATTAATATTATTTACAGTACACAGTTTGGCACGTGAAGTAACAAACTGATATCTAATAGGATGTGTAACACTTCCATGTGTTTTGTGTTGCTAGTGATTGCTTTCATGTTTAATTAATGAGCTCTCTGGGACTCAGGCTTCAATGTAGGGTAGAGTAAATTAATTGGTCTTTTAAAAACCAGCATTTTGTGGAGAGCACTGACCATCCTCAGCCAGTGAACGAGCTCTTCAAGGTTAGCTGAGGATTTGTTTTTATAAACCAAATGTAGTTCTGTTTTTAGCATTGAGAATAGAGTTCTTTCTAAACCGGATTTCAAATTTCCTTTAATTCTGATTTTTTTTTTTTTTTTGAGGCTTGTTTCAGCCTTTGTTAATGACTCAAGATGGTTGCTAGAAAGACTGATAACAGAAACTGTAGAGCAGTTTCCAGGGATACCCTGAGGAGGGCTGAGGTGTGCAAGGCTCCTGGCTCCTATTCCTCATGACTCCTCTCTGCCCTGGTTTGGGAGTTTTTGCACTTACCTGCCACATTCTTTTAGCATCTAAATGCGTAAAAATGGCAGTCTTGTATGGTTCCAACCCACTATGATAAAGAATCTCCTGGTATACTCGATGGATGAGTACAGAATGAAGTGGCAAGTGTAGAATTTGGAGACAAGCAAGCCACTGACCTTCTCCATTGTCCCCCATCTTTGTTCAAATGACTGTAGACTGGACCTGGACTCATTTCTGGAGCCTCCTGTTGGGCCTCCCTTTCTTCCTTCTCTACTGGAGTCCATCATGTCAGCTAATATGAAAGCAGTTTTGTCACCTGCCTGTGTTCCGAAGCCTCCAGTGTGTCCCTCTTAAAAATGAAGTAAAATTTGGGGCACCTGGATGGCTCAGTCAGTTGAGCGCCCAACTTCACCTCAGGGCATGATCTCATGGTTCGTGAGTTCGAGCCCTGAGTCTGGCTCTGTGCTGACAGCTGGGAGTCTGGCACCTGCTTCAGACTCTGTCTCCCTCTCTATTTGCCCATCCCCTGCTCATTCTCTGTCTGTCTGTCTGTCTCTCTCTGTCTCTCTGTCTCAGCTGTAGACAAACATTTAAAAAAATTAAGTAAGATTTAACTTCCGGTTTTTAACTATTGAAGCACATTCTTCGAGTGCCCTTTAGTGGCCAGTCTTCTAGCTCAGGAAACAGAACCAGTGTGCCTCTGTGTGTGAGCCTGCACTTCTGTGGGGGCAATGACGATACACGCGGTACATGAATAATGTACCTAGTATATCAGGTGTTGATGTTAGAGACAGAGTCTGGCGAGGAAGGGAAATGTGGAGTCTCAGGACCAGAGAGTTGTCTTGCTGGAGAATGAGACTGGGATGGCCTGCTGAAGAGAGGGCAGAGGGTAAAGGTTGGAAAGAGGTGAAAGGGGAGCCTCATGGACCCGCCTGGAGGACAGCAAGAGGGCACAGCTCTTGGTTTGACTGGCGGGTCTGGGACTAAGCCCCGTGGGTGCAGTCGGTGAGGCTGAGGTTAGAGAGGCTGAGGTCAGAGAGTCTGGGGTCAGAGAGACTGAGGTCAGACATGCTGAGGTCGGAGAGGCTGGGTCAGAGAGGCTGAGGTTGGAGACACTGGGGTCAGAGATGCTGAGGTAGGAGAGGCTCAGGTCACAGATGTGACTCAGTGGCCTGCAGTGCAGGTCCAGCAGGAGGGGTGAGCAGGAGTGACGGGATCTGGCTTGCGCACAGCTGTGCTACCAGTGGTCCCAGGGGTGGGGGGTGGGGGGGTGGTGACGAGAGCAAGGACAAGGTCAGGAGACGCCTGCATGTTCCAGACCAGAGGCAGTGCTGGCTTGCACCTGCTGGGAGAAGCAGTCAGATTCTCGGTGTCCCTGAAGACAGCACTGACACCGTCTGCTGCTGCGCTAGGGGTGTTGGTGAGAGGCTCACCAGAGCTGGTGAAGACCTCAACACAGCCCCAGCCCTCCTTGAGACATCATCTCCAGCTCCCCTGTGTGCTCACATGGGGTGCAGGAGCCCCTGGGCTTGAGAACGGAGGGCCTGAGCTGAACCTCACAGCCCTGCCGGTTGTTAGGGTTATGACTTGATGTCGATCACACAGCCCATCTTTATCTCTGTTTCTTCACCTACAGGGTGGGGACAGTCCTACCTCTTTCACAGGCCGGGCCGCTCTTGAGGTCCCGGCACATTGTCAAATGAAAATAAAGCTTTGTATGTTTATGAACCTACTACTCCAGCAGATTAGTCTCTAAACTATTAGTAATCCGTTAAGTGTTCCTCAAGCTTCCCACCTCACTGTCTCTCCAGCAGACCCTCCCCTTCTCTACCTGTCATTCTCTGCGCAGAGCAGTCCTGTCTCTAAGGGGCCCTGTCCCTCCTTTCCACTCAACAATTTGCTCTCCCAGAGTGTCGCATATTGAATAAGTTTAACGTGGAAAATTAGGTCTTAAGTACTTTAAATGCTTAATATGAGACAAAAGTTATTTGCTTGCTGTTAATTCGCAAATTTATATTTTTTATTATTTTCATAAGCTTATTTTTATTTATTTTGAGAGAGAGAGAGAGAGAGCAAGTGGGGGCGGGGGTGGGGAAGAAGAATCCAGAACAGGCTCCAGGCTCCGAGGTGTCAGCACAGAGTCTGATACAGGGCTCGAAGTCACGAATACGAGATCATGACCCGAACTAAAGTCAAGAGTCAGAAACCTCACCAATTAAGCCATCCAGGCGCCCCAATTCAAAATCTATATTTTAGATGCAACTATATGGTTGCGTTTAGTGCAAGTTTGAATTGTGAAGTTTTTATATTGTGAAAAAAAATAATTGTGAACTTTGCTTAGTGTGATATTTAAAATTTATAAAACTTCAGTCTATGAGCAAAATCATAACCATACAGAAATCATGCCAGACATTTATTCTGATCAGGAAACTAGTCTTTAGTTATTGGAGTTTAAAACTATACAAAATTTTGAAGAATGCCTTTCTTGCGTGAAAAGGCTTTGCTGTGCACCATAAAAAGATGGGTAAATACTCATAGTGCTGAGCAGATTAAACAATTCTGGAAGCAAACTTGAAAAGATCTCCAGTTTATTCTTTTTTTAAACTTTTTTTAATGTTTATTTATTTATTTTGGGAGAGAGAGAGAGAAGGAAGAAGGGACAGAGAGAGATAGAGGGAGAGAGATAATCCCAAGCAGCCTCCTTGATGTGAGCACAGAGCCCAATGCGGGGCTCAAACCCATGGAACGGTGAGATCATGACCTGAGCCGAAATCAAGAGTCAGATGCTTAACTGACTGAGCCACTCAGGTGCCCCTCCAGGTTATTCTTAGGGACTGTTCAGAATGTAGAGAGATGGTCTCTAGCCTGAAGCAAGAGAGAAAACTGGGTTTCTCAAACCTGTGTCAGAATCTAGCATACCGGTTCGGGTGATGAAGGAGGTGACTGCCAGGCCTTATCACCAGAAGTCACTTGACATCTGAAATCCAAGTAGAAAAATACGTGCTTCTTCAGGACGTCAAAGAGACCTAAGTTCCTGTAGAAAACAGGACAAAATGGCCACCAACAGAACAGATTGTTGTTACGCCCAAATCCACCTCCTCATCCCGTTTGTTTTGTCGATCACCAAGTTGAGTTATCCTTCTCCCACAGTCTCAGATCCACTCTCCTTTCCTGTCATGTCTTACCTGGATCCCTTCAGTATGGCATGAACTGATTTTCCGATTTCCTGTTGCTCTCATCCACAGTGTTTCTCACACCTCAGCTGAATGATCACTGTACAACACATTTGTCATTCTCTTCCTCATGTCCCTGGGGAATAAAGACTGAATTCTGTGATACAATGGAGAAAGCCCTTGTGATGACACTTGCCTGCCGTTCTCTCCAGCCCTTCCTGCAGTCCTCACCAGTTCTCCAGCACCCTCCTTGTCCTTCCAAACACACAAGATAAACCGGACATATTTCAGGTTCCTGGATGTGAACTGCCACGCTTTGTCTTACCTCTGAGCCTTTTAAAATTCTGATTCCTCCCTCTAAAATTCCCACTAGTTCACTCATGCATTCAGACAATTTGCTGAGCATCAACTGTGCCCCCACTGAACTACGAACCGAGCCCAGAAGTGGTCCCTATGTTCACGGAGCTCACAATACGGTGGAAGGCAGAGGCATCATCAGATCATCATTAAATACATAGCCAGAAACTGTGGTAAAAATCTCTGAAAGAAATGTACAGAAAGCTATAAGAGCTTGAAGAGCTCAGAGGAGAAAGTGATCAGTCAGGGGTAGGTAAGTTATGTAGGCAATAAGCTCCGAAAGATGAAAGAAGACAAAGGTAGAAGGAAACAGTTTTTTAAGGGCAATGGTAGCATGTGCAAAGGCACTGAGGTAGAGATGCATGGTACCTCCTAGAACTTCTGAGAAGTGCAGTGTTGCTGGAGAATGTAAAACAGAGACATTAGTGGCCCAAATGATACTGAAAGAGAGGGAGGGATTATTATGATTTTGGTATATATCAGAAAAGAATAAGAAAACAGGGCACTGCAAGGAAGTGCCATGGAGTTTCTGCCTACAAAAATCAGTCTACTTGCTGTGTAAACAAGTGATGTATAAGTTTATAGGTTCAACCATTCTTTGCACTGAAATCAAATTCTCCAGCGGCCTGGAGAAAAGCCCAGGAGAAATAAGGAAAAAAAAAATAGTGCTAGGGCATGTCTGGAGGGAGGAGTTCTATGCTTTGAACCTCTGGCAAATGGTTAAACGTATTTGCTGTATTCCCATATTAATGAGGGTTAGCTTCAAGTGCCACTAACAGAAACTTTAAACATTTAAATTACTAAGTTCACCTGTAAGATGGCATCTGAATTAACTATGAACACTGGAGTATAGGGGTCAGGAAACGATGAATGTTCTTGTCAGAAAATATGAGAGGCCACAGGGAAAATCTAAGACCCAGAATGCCCATCTTTAAAGATGGATTTTCCATTTTTACTCTTGATTGTAGACAAGGAAGACTCGTCATCTTATATCAGGTTTGCATGTATGGCCTCAAACTATTTAAGTTAGAAGGTCTTTGTTTATTTTCACTCTGCCCTTCATGAACTGTGGCATAAAATAAATGCTATAGTCACAGCTGCCCATAAATTTAACCAAGCTACATGTTGGTTCCTCCAACCATGTGCTGAGACCTTAGAGTCCAGACAGTGGCCTTTGAACACGTGATTTCCAGGCTAAGCTGCTTTGGTACGAGTCCAGACTCTGTGGTCACAACATCTGCTCTCCATTTCCAGCATGGCGGCATCAGATGCCGAGGATTCCAGACTCTTATTCCTCCCTAAGACTGAGGTTAATCCACAGCATGAAGTATACTCCCAGGCATAGAAACCTTTCTCTTCAAATCCACTAGCTGGGGATGCCCGTGATTGTGCCCAGACCAGAGAAATCACTAGACTGGTGGTAGATGCCTGCCTAGCAATTCATGAGGTTAACGAGAGGGGTTGTAATTGGAGTACATATAAGCAGTCGCTGTGCCCCTTCTCTTTTCTAAGCTCAGCAACCCCCATGGGATAGACTCAGCCCTCTCCTTTCCAGACGGGTCCTCACGACCTCGAGGTTTCTACACCCCTATTCATCATGATGGGGCACACTTCATCTGATTACTTCACTACCCTGACGACTCTCCTTGATAATGTCTACAGTCTCACTTCGTCTCGTTTTCTCAATTTCTCAGCCTTCCGAAATATGACTTCTGCGTCCGGCCTTCCAGTGATGCAGCTTTGAGTGCACCGATGACCTTCTAATTAAAGAGCACTATGAGCTCTTCTCTGTCCTTATCCAAGGGAAGTTTTCTGTTTTTGTTTTTTTACAGCTTATGGATAACTCCCTTCTTTTGAAATTATGTCCACCATGACATAAACTTCTCGTGATTCTCCTCCTGCTCCTCTGTGTACAGATAGTTGAATCAAATAACTCTTGAAAGAGAGAACGTCACATAAACAAAATCCAGCTTGTGTTGCTAGCAGCCACTTGTCTGGATGGTACTGCTCATGGAAAATACGCCATTCCCCATGGATGATGTAAAAGCTGTTGATGTGTGTGTGGAGGCAGTAGTTCAGAACTGCTTACATCACTGTGATCAGTTGTCAGCATAATTGATAACATCATTACGTGACGTAATAACATTTTTAAAAATACCTGTGTGTGTCACTTGATAGTGTTCTTTAATTACTTACTCTAGGACAGTACTGTGATCTTGTCCATGGGATGGTTTCGCTACGAGTCTAATAAAATTATTTTGGTTATTTATACGATACTGTGTAATTTGCATAATAGTTACTTAGTAAGTGACTAGATAGTTAATTCCTTGTAGACACAGGAATCATGTCTTTATCTTGGCAAACCTTCAAGAATCTTGGATGTAGTAGGTTTTCAGTAAATTATATTGAATTAAAATGTTAGGCAGCTTATTAATGTAGAAGCAACACTAAAAAGATCCTTTACAGTAGTACAGTCTCCGTCTGTCTTGTGGGATTCACCCAGCACTGCAGTATTCATGGCCAACAATATTGCCTTACAGATTTTCTAATAAGTAGGAGACACAAATCATAGCCAGATGTAGATTTAGTATGACATGACTTGTGATTTTTTAGTTTATATAACAGCTAAGTTACATAATCATAGATTCAACAGCAGTATTTTCTCCAAGTTACAACTATCCTGGCAAATAAATAAGACACACACCTCTGAGTGGCATAAATAAGAAAGCATATTAAAATCCAACACAGCTTATAAAAGAATTCAAGCTTCCAACCTGTAACTGCATGTCCCTTGCATTGCATTGAAAAGATGCCATTTACTTCTGACCATGATTAATGATTCTTTTTAGGCAGCCAACTTTCTTTGCCGTTTAACAAAGATTGTGTCCTAGGGGTTCGTCTATGTCAATTCTAGTGTCATTTGTAAATCGGAAAAAGCAGATAACGAAATGTTGAATTTGAATTATAGTTTTGGCATTAGTGTGAACCTTGAAATATCTCTTATGCAACGGTGAACATATATGAATTTCATCAGAAGGCTTGCCACTGTACATTCTGTGAAAGTCCCGTAGGAAGGATAATAACAACCTGGATGCTTACTTGGTGACATGAATCCTGATAAGCACATGATGCCAAAAATTTTAAAAAATAAATAAATTTAAAGGTGATACATAAAGAATTGATCCCACGGAGCAGGACAACTGCTTTGGTGTGTGTGCCCAGTAGTTCTCATTTGTACAACATGCAAAAAATCGAGCAGAATGCCCTTAAATTATTTTGGTTTGACAACAAATAGAGGGAGAAAAAGGAAAAGGAAGATGTCTGTTGGTATTTTTGAAAAGAACGTGTTCATGGGTGTCAAAAGTGAATAAAAGTAACATTGCCTCCCTTCCTAGCAGAGAGCAAGTCTCAGTAACTGACTAAATGAGGCATGAGCAGGTACATTAAGAGAGCACTCAGACCATCCTGTGACATTTGTGCCCAACAGAAAACAAGGGAAAGAGCACTGGACTTGGGGTGGAGGCTGAGGGGAATCTAGGTGAGATTTGAAAAGATAATGATAGGCATACGTTGCAGAAGGGAAAACTAAATAGAGCAGTAGATGTACCAGAATAATTATATAGTAATTAACATGCCCTCTTTCTTCCTCTTTGGGGAATTTTTTTTTTCATTTAGATAAAAATGAGTCCTGACTGCCACAGTATTTCATTTGGCAGGATATCAGGTAATTTATATTTCAAATATGATCTCATCATCAGTTCCATCTGTTGATATTAACTGAGCATCCGTAACGTTTGAAACTCTGACTTGTAGAAAATATACCGAAAAATCAAAACCCTTGAATCTGAGAGACTCATACCAATCATAAACCTGAATAAATGTCCTCTTATGTTGCAAGTTCTTTGTATTCAAGTATTTGCTTTTAATCCACCTGGTTCTACAGGCTCACTCCAGGGACCAGGGGAGGGAGAGACCGTAGGCATCTGTCATAGAATGAACTCAAAGAAATGCCAGACCTTCTTAAAAAGGACTAGCATATTTTTTTATGCTAAGCCACAAGGGGGAAAAAATAACTGGGTACCAGGCTCTGAGTCTAACCAGTTCGTGTGTAAGGGCTGTTCATAGTTTAAAGTCTCCGCCAGTCCAAAACCGAGAGCCGAAAAAAGCAAGATTTCAAGACAGTGTTGGCCCGAAGAAACACTCCAGGTGCTGTATTCCAAGTTTTGCGCATCTTCCTTAATCCAGATACCAAGACCTCTTACTTCCCTTCTGTGCTGGTTGATGCAGAGAGGTCTGGATGGACAACAAGGCACAGACCCCCCCATTCGCTGGAAGGCTGTCTCCAGCTAACGAATACTCCTCAGATTTCAGCAATCTTGGATGAGTGTCCTCAATCTTCACGACCCCGTACAAGTTGTTTGTTCTCCGTACTTGGTACCCACGTCCAACAAGGCAGATTTAACCAAACCGTCCCTTTGGGCCAACACTGCATTGAGCACAGCTATCATTACACCATTTTAAACTCGATTGCCTTTGTTTCTTTGAATGTCTTTTTCTCCTCTACTAGATTATGAGTTTGGGTGCCTACTGCCCCACCTAGTAGCCGTTCAGTTCAACCTCAATCCACATCATCCCCCAGCCAAGAGACAAAGAGTTAAAGAACGCCTTCTTTCCAGAAAAAGCAGGGAGGGGACATAATCATGCCTCTCCCTTCACAATAATGGGTCTTCAATACATACTTTTGCATTGTTTTTTCTACATCATCTCTTCCATAGCTGAATCCAAAAAAAATGTTTTTACTACCATGTTTGAGTGAAGAGCCTAAACAGTTGTTCAAAATTAATTCTTTCCAGTGAGTAGAATTAACAAAATGAATTTATGAAATTGTATTGACTGCCGGTAGTACTGAATTTGGTTTTTGGTTTATCTCATCAAAAACATGTCTAAAGCAAGGTAATGTTCTCCAGTAGAGAAATTCTGAGAACTTCTTAAGGTGTTCTTCCTTCATCCAAGTAATCTTTTAAAGGGTGTTGCCTCAAGTAGAGAAAGCAAAAACAAGTGATTCACAAATAACCAGTCAGATTTTAAATTTCTAAAGCATTCATTGTGTATTTGCAACATAAAAATGTTGCTGTAGATTCAGTGCCTACATAAGTTATTGAAGGGGAGTTAAAGTATGATTTTGGTAACCCGTCTGGATTTTTTTTCCCCACTAGGATACTCAATACTTCAAGCTATTATGGAAAAAGCAGGACAAAATGGTTGGCATGTCAGCGCTATATGTGTGGAAAATTTTAATGATGTCAGCTATAGGCAACTTCTAGAAGAACTTGATAGACGACAAGAGAAGAAATTTGTAATAGACTGTGAGATAGAGAGGCTTCAAAACATATTAGAACAGGTAAGTCCTGGATTTTATGTTACTATAACCCTATGCCTTCTACAAAAAGTTGACTCTTGATTTACTTGTTCCCATCAATATTTCCTCCCCACCATTTCGTCTGAAGTGCAGCGTTCAGGATTTTTCATTCCATGATTCATCTCCACAACTAAATCATAATCCTTTATCACCAAAGGACGTTTTGGTTCTCAGGTCTCAGTGCATTAGAAGCACTATTTCTCACACATTTTTAAGACCTGCCATAGAAAGGACCTTTTGTGAGTCATCAAGAGCTCTTGGCCTCCTACTTTCATAAACATTAATTCTGAAGACTAATGCCATCTACAATCTTAGAAAGTTTCAGTATTTGTGACTGTGTGTTTTTGGTAACCTTTAGAAAACTAGCTGCGTGAGAACCAACAACATGTAAAGCAATGAAGTAAAAGTTAAATCGCATACTGTGTATAGCTTATTTTCCTCTACATGTTTAAGTGCACAGTGAAGATGGCTTTCAACTCTTCACAAATGAAGACTCCTGTAATAAATTTTTCAATAAATGGTTGTTGATTTGACTTGAAGTAGACAGGAAAAGGTAAAAGTGAGCTTTGTTATTGTGCTAAATGATAGGAAAATATCCTCAAATAGTGGTTAACTTTTGCCTTCCTCCTGACCCTACATGTCGTGATGAGCTGTAGCTCTATTTGGCCAAAATTGCAGGGAATGAATGCCATCTAGTGGCTTCGGAAATGTTCGCTCCTGTTTCTCTACACCAAGTCAGGTTGGCTGAAGCAGTATTGTAGTGATGTTTTGTTGGTTATTTTACCACATACAGTTTGCATCATAATAGGGTTTGATTTATAGTAGTAAACTTACCAATGTGGAGGTGTATTTATAAGAATAACTCAGCTACCCAACTAGAAAAATCAAAACCAAAATACGTTTCAGAGCTTCCTCCTTAATATTGAGGGGCCCTAAACTCAATGGCCAGAGTTTCCCCCATCAACTGTGTAAGAATTAGTGCAAGTTAAAGGTAAAAAAGCATGTGGTCGTTCTTTGAAACGTCTGGTGAAGCCAGTCTATACTGTAAGAGGAAATGAAAGAATATTCACTTCCTGTTAACTTTTCATAGAAGAAGAAAAAAAGAAACTTGATTGAAGAAATACGTTTATACCATATTGGAATATATTAATTATAAACCTGTATGTCACTCAGGTTTATTCCTGAGTGGGAGTCCAAAAAGTCATCAAGGTTGCAACTATTCGAGGTGTATGGAATTTTTAAATGTGTATTTATGGAGTCCAAGAAAAAGCTTTCGGTCTTACTTGCCTAAGTAAGACAGTCACTTCAGCTCAAACCCCGTCTTCACTCCCTCCCACTGCCACCCCTGCGTGGAGAGTTTGAGTTGTTTGCCATGAATGACTGAAGCTCTGTAAATACCTCCTCATGAATCCCACAGAACAGTCAGTTCTGAGAACTGCCTGGGTTACCATGTTCCTGTCAGAAGGCCAGGAAGGCTCAGAAAGACCCCCCCACACACACACTTAGCGCTTGTGCTTAAATGACCACGTCTGGAGAAGCCCCATTTCAGGGCTTAGCTGGTTTCTGAGAAGGAAATCATGCCCGGGGGCTTTGAATAAACTCTGTGAGCAAGCCTGAAATAAAAAATCTTGCTAAGGGAACCAGACGTGGTTTTTTTTGTTTTTTTTGTTGTTTTTTTTGTTTTTTGTCATCTCAAAAAGATCATTTTTTAAAATACACTTTTGTTTTTTAAGAGGCAGAGAGAGCAGGGGAGTGACAGAGAGAGGGAGAGAGAGAGAGGATCCCATACAGGATCTCCAGTGTCAGCGCAGAGCCTGACGCAGACCTGGAGCTCATGAACTGTGAGATCATGACCTGAGCCGAAATGAAGATTTGAATGCTTAACCATCTGAGCCACCCAGGTGCCCTTCAAAAATATTGTTTTTATATTCTTTAGTCTTAGTGAGATATGATTAACATATAACATTGTGTACGTTTAAGATGTGCAGTGTGGTAATTTGATACACTAACGTATTATGACGTGGTGACCGACCACAGAAGGGCTGGTGAACGAACAATTCTGTCACTTCATGTGGTCACCATTTCCTTTTGGGGATGAGAATATTTCAGATCTACTCTCCTAACAGGTTTCAGATAACACAGTATTGGTTTTTAAAAATTTTTAAGCTTATTTATGTATTTTCAGAGAGAGATGGAGCAAGCAGGGGAGGGGCAGAGAAAGAGACAGAGAGAGAATCCCAAGCAGGTTCCGCGCTGTCGGGACAGAGCCTGATGCAGGGGTTGGACTCACAAACCACGAGTTCATGACCTGAGCCGAAACCAAGAGTTAGAAACTTAACGGACTGAGCCCCGTGACGCCCTCGTGACACAGTGTTGTTAACTGTGGTCACCAGGCTGTACATTAGATCCCCAGAACTTAGAAAACTTGAGCATGTCTTTTCCGTGTCTCTTCTTCCTCCCGAGTTCTAAACTGTTTATTTTCTCTCGTGACTGCATAGTAATAATGAGACTTTGTCCCTCTCAACTATAAACCTAATCGATTGTACAAAATCTACAGTATTATGAGAATATAATATACTTTGTCCTGCAAAATTTTCCCCCCAAAAAAGACATGTTCTGATCCTGAACATGATTTTTTTTTACTATCTATATTTTAATGCTTTGTACCTCTAAGCCAAATCATTTTTTAATGTTTCTTGGTTTTACTCCTGTCTCATCTAAACATAAGAGCTAATCCAAACTTTATCAAGAGTTTCTACATGTATTTTAATACACCTGTATTTCAACATCCTCTTTAATAAATTGAAATAACAGGAGAAAACAATTTCAGAGAATCAACCAAAGCAGTTTTTAAAACAGTAAAATGCTAAATAATCTTGATCAGGAAAATGCTTTTGAGAAGTAGCCCTCTTTCAGAAGATGGGGAAGTTAATATAATGCAGATAAGGGGACATGTTAGTACATTTATGGAAGGGTAGGCAACCTCCAGACTGCAGTAACATGCTATCCATAAGTACTCTGCTGATATTTTCATTCATATCAGTTTTCAAATCATAATGGAAATGGCTCACACAATTTTCTCCTAAAATGTGTGAATGGACAACTATAATTAAAGAAGCACTTCATCTTCTGTACCTGTTTTCCAAGTTATTTTTATGCCTAATTCATTCTAATGAATGTATCGCTGTTTATTTTTTTTAATATCTCTTTTCTGTAATCTCTGCCCAAAAGACTTACAGGATGTGTCAGGATTTTCAAATTAATTAAAATTAGTTGCTTTTAGAATTTTGCAACATCTTTTTTAACTTAATTATAAATATTCTATGGCAGCAGATCTCCAACAAATAGTAGGCTTGAGAATCAACTGGATTGAGGTATCGGCTTTGTTAAAAATGCAGAATTTTATCCCTGTCTTTAGATAGTTTGCTTGAAAAACTCTGACCTTAGGCCCAAAACACTACTAAAAAAGCAAAACTGTCACTAGAAATCTGTGATAAGGACAACAAAACTAAGGTGTTTATTAAAGCTAAAGTTCTTGACTATAAGGGTGAGTAAATGAATGCTTCATAGTTATACTTTTAAATATGGGCTTTATCTTTATTTTTTTAATTTCAGTTGGCTTATTTTTTTAATGTTTGAAGCTTTTATTTAAATTCTAGTTAGTTAACATACAGTTTCAGAAGTAGACTTCAATGATTCATCACTTACATATAACACCCAGTGCTTATCACAAGTGCCCTCCTATTAATACCCATCACCCATCTAGCCCATCCCCCACTCACTTCCCTCCATCAACCCTTAGTTTGTTCTTTATAGTCAATAGTCATTTTTGTGATCTGCATCCCTCTCTGTTTTTCTTTCCAGTATGTTCATCTGTTTCTTAAATTCCACGTATGAATGAAATCATACGACATTTGTCTCTCTCGGACTCATTTCATTTAGCATAATACATTCTAGCTCCATCCACGTTCTTGCAAATTGCAAGATTTCATTCTTTTTTGATGGCTTGAGTAATATTTCATTCTGTACATGTTCTGCGTTTTCTTTATCCATTTATCAGTCAATAGACATTTGGGCTGAATGCATAGTTCTATTTTTAACTCTTTGAGGAACCTCCACACTGTTTTCCAGAGTGGCTGCACCAGTTTGCATTCCCACCAAGAAGGTTCCCCTTTCTCCGCATCCTTGCCAACATCTCTTGTTTCCTGAATTGTTAATGTTAGCCATTCTGACAGGTGTGAGGTGGGATTTCATTGTGGTTTTGATTTGTATTTCCTTGGTGGTGAGCGATGTTGAGCATCTTTTCATGTGTCAGCCATCTGGATGTCTTCTTTGGGAAAATGTCTATTCATGTCTTCTGCCCATTTCTTAACTGGATTATTTGGTTTTGGGTGTTGAGTTGGAGAAGTTCTTTATAGATTTTGAATAAACTTTTTATCAGATATGTCATTTACAAATTTCTTCTCCCGTTTCGAAGGTTACATTTTAGTTTCGTTGTTTCCTTCGCTGTGGAGAAGCTTTTTGTCTTGATGAAGTCCCAATACTTCATGTTTGCTTTTGTTTCCCTTGCCTCTGGAGACATGTCTAGTAAGAAGCTGCTATGGTTGAGGTCAAAGAGGTTGCTGCCTGTGCCTAGGGTTTTAGTAGTTTTTCTGTTTCATCCATTTTGAATTTATTTTGTGTATGGTGTAAAAAAGTGGTGCAGTTTCATTCTTTGGCACAGTGCTGTCCCATTTTTATGAGCACCATTTGCTGAAGAGACTTTTTTCCATTGGATATTCTTCCCTGCTTTGTTGAAGATGAGTTGAGTTGACCGTATAATGGTGGGTCCATTTCTGGGTTTTCTCTTCTGTTCCAGTGACCTATGTGTGTCATTTTGTGCCAGTACTATACTGTACTTTGTAATATAGCTTGAAGTCCAGAATTGTGATGCCTCCAGCTTCGTTTTGTTTATGTTTGTTTGTTTGTTTGTTTGTTTCAAGATTGCTTTGGCTATTGGCAGTCTTTGGTGGTTCCTTACAAATTTTGGGATTGTTTGTTCTAGCTTTGCAAAAAAAATGCTGGTGGCATTTTGATAGAGAATGCATTGAATGTGTGTATTGCTTTGGGTAGTAATAGACATTTTAACAATATTTGTTTTTCCCATCCATGAGCATGGAATGTTTTTCC
The DNA here is from genome assembly GCF_024362965.1 of Panthera pardus. Taxonomy (NCBI): domain Eukaryota; kingdom Metazoa; phylum Chordata; class Mammalia; order Carnivora; family Felidae; genus Panthera; species Panthera pardus. The sequence goes on along the minus strand of NW_026526677.1, from coordinate 111,072,033 downwards.
ATTTCTTTGTGTCTTCTTTGGTTTCTTTCATGAAGGTTCTATAGTTTTCAGACTACAGAGCTTTTACCTCTTTGGTTAGGTTTATTCCTAGGGATTGTAGGGGTTTTGGTGCGTTTGTAAATGGGATCGATTCCTTGATTTCTCTTTCCACTGCTTCATTACAATGTATAGAAATGCAACAGATTTCAGTATATTGATTACATCCTGCGACTTTGCTGAATTCACGTATTAGTTCTAGCAGTTTTTTGCTGGGGTCCTTCAGGTTTTGTACATAGAATATCATGTCATCTGCAAATATTGAAGTTTGACTTCTTCCTTGCCAATTTGAATGCCTTTTATTTCTTTTTGTTGTCTGATTGCTGAGGCTAGGGCTTCCAGTACTGTATTAAATAACAATGGTGAGAGTGGACATCCTTCTCCCGTTCCTGACCATAGAGGAAAAGCTCTTACTTTTTCCCCATTAAGGATGATATTAGCTTAAGGATATTAAGGAAGTGGGTCTTTCATATATGGCCTTTATGAAGTTGAGGTATGCTCCTTCTTTCCCTGCTTTGTTGAGGGTTTTTATCAAGAATGGATGCTGTACTTTGTCACATGCTTTTTCTGCATCTTTTGAGAGATTCATATGGTTCTTACCCTTTTTTTTTAATTAATGTGGTGTATTATGTTGATTGATTTGCAAATATTGAACCAGTCTTGCAACCCAGGAATGAATCCCACTTGGTCATGGTGAATGATTCTTTTAATGTACTCTTGGATTCAATTTGCTAGTGCCTTGTTGAGAATTTTTACATCTATGTCCATCAGGGATACTGGCCTATAATTCTCCTTTTTAGTGGGGTCCTTGCCTAGTTTTGGAATCAAGGTAATGCTGGCCTCATAGAATGAGTTTGGAAGCTTCCCTTCCATAGATTACTGTTCAAAATAGCAAGTAGCCGTGTATGCATTCAAACATTTCAAAACATCAGTTTCAAAACAACTATTCGCGAGTGTAGTTTAAGGTATATTGATTTTTCTATGCTAAATTACACCATAGGAAAAAAGGAAGAATTTATATAAATATTACCCACTGAGTTTTAAGGTAATAGAAATGTAACAAAACTACAAAGCTAGATTTATTGTCATTGTTTGCACAAGGCTGTAATAAAACAAGTTGCATTTTTGGCCTTCTAAATCCAGTGGGCAATTTGGTCCACTCATCTGCTGAAAATAACTCTGAAAAAAAAAAAAGACAAAAACCAAAACTACTCTGTGAGTATTTGTTAAATTTGTGATCAATTATTAAAGCTGTCAATTTTTACTTTAATATACCATATTGGGCACTAGCATTATTCACCTTACATAGTTTTCTTCCTCTGACAATCAATTATTTTATAAAATAGCTAAAAATAATATAGCTGGAATCCAATGAATTGCTTTCATATCAAAATCAGTGCTTTATAGTGGAAACCTTTTTATATATTATTTTATTTTCACACATATCCATTAATTTTGAATCCTGAGCTTGATTACTTACAAAGAGTCCTTAGGGACTCTAAGACCTTATCAACTGAATATCGACTACCAGACTGATACATATACTTAGCCCAGTAGCAGAAAAGCAACAACAAACTTGATCTTAACTGTCTTTCTGGCATCAAAAATTATTTGAGCAAAATAGCACTTAAGGCTAATGGTTGCTCACACGTTTTACTCCACCATGAAAAATAACAAGGGTCACGCAGCTAAATTCCCATGTTCCTGTGGTCAGTGAAACCCTTCTCTTATTACACCCAACTCATCCTCTAGATACAGTCATTACATAGGGCCACAGGTGGTTTGTACTCTCTGCTACCTCTTTCTTTGCTCATTCAACCTATATCCCCAAAATTATGTTTCCAAAAAAGATGAATATTTTCACTTTTTAAGAAATGTGCAATTATTTATTTTTAAAAAGTAAACAGAGGGACACCTGGGTGGCTCAGTCAGTGGAGTGTCCAACTGTTGATTTTGACTCAAGTCATGATCCCAGGGTCATGAGATCAAGCCCATGTCAGAATTCACGCTGGGCATGGAGCCTGCTTGGGACTGACACTCTCTCTCTCTCTCTCTCTCTCTCTCTCTCTCTCTCTCTCTCAGGAATAAATAAATAAGTAACAGAAAAAAAAAAAGTAAATGAAATAATTTAATGCCCGTGATTCTACTTCTCCTTACTCTGAATAAAGCACATTCGACTGAGGTGATGTTAGAAAATTTTGCTCACTCTAAAATTCACGAATGCTATTTCTGATAAAGACTGACTGATAATTGCATTTGATCCTGAAACAATATAATTTTACACATGGGATACACCTTGAAAAGGAGTATAAAGTAAAACCTTGGTCAGTTGGCCCTTTCTGTACATTCATTCATTGTACCAATATTTATCGAGTGCCCACATTGGGTGAGACACTAGACTCTGTGTGCTGAAGATCAAGTGATGAGGTAACAGATTTATTTCTCTTTTCTGTTCTAGTTAGCAACTCTTCTCTGGTTAACTAAGGTTTAAACCAAAAGCATTGGCTAAAATCCTATGAAAATGCCTTCTTTCCTTTAGAAATAGAGCACGTAGAAAATGATCAAGGATCTCATAACATCTCGGCGATCTGGGGATGAGTGCCCGTTCTTATCCAATACGTGATGATGTCAGAGGCGTCTGTTAGGGAACGAGAGCCAGCTGCCCTTAGGGCACATGATGGATGTATTTAAGGAGCCTCACCAAGTATTTCTTAGGAGAAGATGACAAGGACTGACCTTACATTATGAAATAGTTGTTTGACAAGGGAATAGAGAAATTGGCTCATGGGTATCTCAAACTGCCACTTTGTCTCATACCTCGAACATAATTGGTGCCCCTTTCTGCACTGTTTCCCCTTTCACTACAGAAAAGGGGAATTCAGGTTCTCATTAGACACAATGTGACACTCAGACAGTTGGCAAAGCCAGTGACCTTCCCGTACTGTTTGCAAACTAATCAGGAAAGCCTAAAAGCCATGCCTGACCTCTCAGGGGCTTCTTGCGTCACCAGAGGAAGGCAGTAATCCTGCTTCAGGGCATGACCAATTGGAAAGAGGCAAATTTCTCACAAATAGCAATGTGGCCATTTGTACCTAAGTGATAGAAAGTGCACAGGGCCTCAGCAGTGTGTCCTAAGGCCAAGGCTGCCTCTTCGTCCAGTATCGCCCAGTGATAAGATCAGGGCCCAGACAGGATTTTTGGCGAACTGCCAAATGTGTCGGAACAGATAGAGTCTGCTCATCTATAATCTGCCTTTATAAGTTTTCAGATGTCTCTAACATAAAGAACTGCACTAAATCTAGAACTCTACCCACCTCCACTTCCAAAAACATCTCTGACTTGAATAAAGCATCAAAAAGAGCCAACGGCTTAAAGAGCCTGCCTCCGTGTGCCATAACTAGCTCAATCATTATGTAGAAAGGAAGGAGCATTTTATTTACTGACTAATACCCATGGGGTCATTTTTTTCCCACACCAAGACAAAAAAAGTCGTCAAAAACAGAAGTATAAGAGACAGAGGAGACAAAAAACAAGCATGGAGACAAGGAACACTAGCTTCAGTCATGAGTAGTCACTCCAGAAGAGGCCTCATCACTGGGCATGATGGCTTTGATTATTGGAACTATCTGTGGAAGGACTAAGCAGCATGCATCCCGACAGTAGGAATGAGCAGTAGAGACAGGAGGTGACAGGAGACAGGAGACACCAGTAGAGACAGGAGAGTCCTGCGCTTGATTCCGAATGCATGCATTCAACATCTATGTTCCCAACATCCTTCCAGGCCCTGCGGGGCTGAACAAAGATGAGCAAAACATGGCCCCTAAACCAGGAAGGCATACTCTCAAGCTGGGAACTCAGAAACAAAAATGCATAATGACCAGACGATGTAATGGCTTCAGAATCAGAAATACTGCAACGTGTATCAGGACCCCAGCAAATGTGCTGACCCAGTAGAATGAAGACAGTCAGAAGTGCTTCCCGGGGGAAAACAGACTTTTAAATTCAAAATGCATTGTAGTTCTCCAGGAACCAAGGAGGGGTAAGGATATTCCAGACGGAAACAAGCGGGAAGGCAAGGAGTTCTGGGAAAGCTCAGGAGGCGGAGACCCATTCTACGTGGTAGAAATTGGGCAGGCGGCAAACGTAGAAATTGGAGTGGAGCAGGTAACCCAAGATGGTGCTGACAAGACTCGAGGCAGCAGGAATGCGGATTCCTTGCGCTGTCCTAGTTCAGCTGTCTGTCTTTGTCGTCGAAATCTTGTTTCCATCAGAGCAGAGTCTGTAATTAGCATTTGCCGATATATCCCCAGTGATAGGAAAAGGGAGCAAAATAATTGTCCAATAAATGAAAGTCTGAATGAGCTTCGTTTGAAGACACAGGCAGGAGGTATCTCTCTCCCACGTTTGAAGGAAGAGCTCTCACCAGTCCTTGAAGTTTCTGGAGGTCAGCCCTCAATTACCTGGGAAGCTTTCTTGTCCAATATGTCTCGCCCGCCGAAGATGATGGGAAATCCGGGTTTTCTGGTGCTCGTACTGGCTGAAAAAGCACAAGTGTTTCATTTCCATATATTAGAGCAACAATGAGTGAGATGGAATGGGAGCAAATCAGGCACTCAAAGAAATTACTACAGCAAAGAAGTCGTATCAGCAGCTTCCTGCACTGCAGGCCCTTAGCAGGGCCCTGCTGCTTGGCTCCATTGTAACGCTGCTTCTGCATATCCGTCAGGAACCGCAGCAAAGTGAGGAGAAACTTAAAAGACATGAGGTTATGGTTTTTTGGTTTTTTTTTCTTAAAGGTGAATTTTCACTTCTTTAATCTTACGTTTTAGCTGAATTGATTTGAATGGGTAAATCCCATTCTAATGCACTGGATATGTTGTTTTCATAGAAAACAGGGGAAAAAAACACCTTTATAGATCTCAGTCAGACTAGTGCAAATGGAACTTGGTGGGAGTTAGAAAGGGGTCTCTAATTGTCTCCTAGCAACCGTTACCATGGTTGTGGATATTCCTCATTTCCTTACAAAGTAAAAAAAAAAAATTAATATAAAAGGAAAAGTAAAGAAAGCAAAGGATGTATGTTTTTTGAGGAGGAAGGAAACTGGTTGGCAGAATGCTAGTACTTTTATCTTGGAAGAATTGTGAATTCTAGGCATTGATTGTGTTCAACTAAAATTGTTTTAGTTGCTGCTTCAAGAATACCTCTTAAAATAGTTTCTGTTATTGTTGTTGATATAAACATTCAAAAGCTCAGTTTCTTTTTTAAAAGATAAAAGAAAATCTAATAATTTTAGAGAAATAAGCTAGTGTTTCTAGCCTTAAATAGAAAGCTGCTGTGTAGACTTGTCTACTATGATTTAGAGAAAGGCAAGTAATATTCCTCATTAAATGGGAGACAGAGGATAACTATGTAATTTATTCCATTAGAATTCTGCATCCACTCTCCAAATGCTTAAAAGGCAGTGAGATTGACAAAAAGGAAGCAAAGCACCCAATATTACCTTTGAGGACACTTTTTGGGGTCTTGTAAACGTCAGTATAACCACACTGTATAAAACCTCCAGTGTTCCTATCAGACAGTTGAGTAATAGAGTGCACTACCTGCCAGTACGTGAAGTGACGCATCTTTTAATCAGTGATTTCGTTAGAAAGGTAACAGGACAGATTCATGCTTAATCCTCCCCTTACGCTGCACACATCTTCCCTACTGATCACCTAGATTTTCTCTGCCCTTGCGTACAACTGGTGCCAAGTTTAAGATCAGATTATGGGGGCTCCTGGGCAGCTCAGTTGGTTAAGCGTCTCTTAAATTTGGCTCGGATCATGATGTCACCGTTCGTGAATTCAAGGCCCACATCGGGATTTTCTCTCTCTCACTCTCTTCTCTGTCCCTCCCCCCCACTGTCTCTCTCTCAAAATAAATAAATAAACTTTAAAAAATATATTAAGATCAGATCGTGGAAGGAAGTTAAAATGGTGTCATTGTTACAAAAAAAAAAAAGAAGAAGGTCCGCATGATCACTGGTAAATGGAAGGAAGATCAAGATTATACACAGGGAATTTTCTTTTCTTTTTTTTTTAAGTTCCCCACCCCCAGTGTCACATATACCAAGAGATTGTTATGTTCTTCCAAGTCCAGGCCTCAGTTGTCTGAATATTGCCTTATGTCTTTTCCTTTATAACCACAGAATCTATACTGGAAAAAAATTTTTTTAATTTATTTTAATGTTTATTTATTTATGTTTTTTTGAGAGAGAGATAGAGCACCAGCAGGGGAGAGGCAGAGAGAGAGGGAGGCACAGGATCCAAGGCAGGCTCCAGGTTCTGAGCTGTCAACACAGAGCCCAACGCAAGGCTCGAAACCACAGACCATGAGATCAGACCTGAGCCCAAGTCGGACGCTTAACTGACATAGCAGCCGGGGTGCCCCAGAAAAAAAAAATTTTTTTAGTTCTCTTCTTGTAATAAATTATGGTTATTTTTGCTGGTTTTTATCATATGTAAATTTGAAGGTCAAGTATTTTAATCCAGTATAATGACATAACAATATAAGTATCTTGCCCATAACATGAAAGAAACTAATTTTCTGGTCTCTGCCCACTGTACCCTATCATTTTCCTTTCTTAATCATGAACATAACATTCACCCATTTGCTTGGTTATTCAGCAAATATTTATTCCATACCTATCCATTTCCAAGCACTGTGTATAAAATTAAATCAGTTGTGGTTCATTCCTTAAAGGAATTTCAAATGTAAAGGAAAACAAGAACACAGGCAAATAATATAGCACAGTGTGGAAAGGTGTAATAAAGACTAAAGCAAATGGCTGAAAGATGAGTCAGAACTCCCCAGGAAGAAGCGGTGGGAAAGGGCCTTGGCAGATGGCAGAGGGAAAGAAGAGCCCTGGGATGGAGCCATTGGCTGGGGGGGGGGGGGGGGGGGGGCGGTGCGGGTGGCTGGAAGCAAGTACGTGTGGTTGGAACATCAGGTGCAGGGGAAATGAGAAGACGCTCATGGCAAATTGAAGACAGGTTCCAAAGGGCTTCACAGTCTCTGTTAAGTAGTCTTCTATTCCGCATAGCTTTTAAATGTCAGTGGGTGTTTTTAGATGTGATCTGATCGATCTGTGGTTTAGAATGATAATTCTCATGACAACATAGAGAATGGACTGAAAGGGGAACAGACTGGTGATCAAGCGAGCAATGGTGCTTCGTCTTTATTTTTTATGTCTCATGTATACCAGTAGTTAGCTTCATTTATTTGGCGTCTATATCACACATATTTATTGAGTGCTTATCAGAGCCAGACAATGTCCTAAGCCCCCCCGCAAGTCCCTGACTCGTGAGGGAGCCACACAATAAGCAAGTAAATATCTAATGCCAAGTAGTGGTAATGAGAAATTCTTAAACGTATTAATTAATGTCTACTTTGCCAAGCACCACGAGATGCACTTAATTCAGGGATTCATAGTCACCATTACTTTGGTTAAGATTTTGAGAAGCTCAAATGATTAGGGTTTAAAAAGCCATTTAAAAAATGGTTTAAATTTTTTAAATGTAAAAATCATTTAAAAAATGATTAGGGTTTAAAAGAAAATTTCCTTTGGAAAATTTAACAGTATTGTTAGTTATGGATAATAGTCTTCATGGGAATAAGATCCCTACACACCTACATGCAAATACAACATACAGACACTGAAATAGGACAATATCATTTATTAGGGAGAGACATATTTTCCCTGCCTTTTTTCTCTTGATAATGACCTTTCATTTGCTTGTTTTTTTTTTAATAGTTTCAGAGTTAGTCACTTGAACAAATGTAAAGAGTTTACATAGAAAAGTCTGTATCTGTCTGTGAAGATTGGGTCTCTGCGTACATCTCTGTCTGCACTCTGAATCCACTTCATAGGAACCTGGTTCTATGCACCAGCTGCTTTCTGAAGTCCAGCACCAAGCTGTCTGAAGTCCAAAAAACTTAATAAATTCCCCTATAAAGAAAGCATTCTCCTGAAATAAAAGTAAAGAGAATAACTCTGGGGTCATATGTCTTCTGTATTTAACTAGTCACGGTTTACCATCTGTTGAATAGATTACAAACGTGCAAATTTTAGAACTCGTGACTAAAAAGGTACCAGCTGGCATTATTACATAGTTGAGGCACTAACACAAAAATTATGGACAGAACATATCTTGAATATGCCTCAAATAGTTCCGTTGACTTTTTATTGTGGGTAAAGATGATCAACACAGAAGAGAAATAAGAAAATGCCGCTAAAGCAACTCAAGTCTGAAATGTATGTGACGCTTAAGGAAAGCGATGAGTAGAGAGTAAAGCTGTAGGAAGGATGTCCTTAAACAACCTTTTAAAACTGTTCTACAGAGCTGTGTACTCTATCTGGCTCTTGGGATTTTGGTGAACATTAGCATATTAAAGTCTCTAAAAATTCCTATAGCAAGGCAGCCTCAAACCTTATTTAACCTGGTGTTCCCTGCAAGAGTGGCCACAGAATTTCTTGCTCTCTCTTTAGCTCTCCCTCTCTCTCCCTCCCTCCCTGCAGTCACCTCTTTACATTTTATTTGCCTAGAAAATACAGGAAAATAAAACGTTTCCAAGAAAATAAGGGAAGTTTGAATTAAAAATGAGAGAGGGAAGAATGTTCAGATGATACTATTTCAAATCAAAATGATAAGGAAAAGAAATACGAAATTAAGGGGAGAGTGGTAAGAAGATGGTATACTAACAGGAGCCCCCAGAACCAGTGGTTCATTAACACTTCCCTACACAATCAGAGACTCTCAGGTTGGCTGGATCTTAGAGGCCATCTTTCCCATAAACAACACCTTTCCAGGGTGCTTATGCAAGCCATGTTCGAACATAGTTGATGTATAATTCAAATATCCCCTCACAATTATCCATCCCTTTGAAATCTATGTGACAATATGTGACATTTGAAGACATTTTTTCCCATCACCACCAACCCCACCCGCCCCCTCAAGTTTTCTTTATAACCCATAAATAGATATTTATTCAGTGACGACATGTCACGCAAGCAGGGAGGAGGCAGAGGGAGAGAGAGAGAATCTCCAGCAGGCTCCACAGTCAGCGAAGAACCCAACATGGGGCTCCATCCCACGACCCTGGGATCATGACCTGAGCTGAAATCAAGAGTCAGACACTCAACTGACTGAGCCACCCAGGCACCCCAAGAAATAAAATATTCTGGTTTATATACTCTATAAACTACTGTTTATGGGGTTTTCAAAGAGAACAACATAAAATGTATTTAAAACTGCACAGAAAAAAAAACTATATGGTACATAATTGAACCTTTAATGATCACTTTGAGGTTGTCACATAAATAGAATTATCTACTGGATTGAGTTGCACTTACATTAAAGTTAGACTATATACTTGAACTGTCATCTTAAATGTATACCTGATAGGGTACAAGGTAAACAAAACTGAATGCAAGTTATTGAAGCTTTTTTGCTATTAGCTTTATTATGGATATATGAAGAATTTGCAAACCTAAACTTAGATATGTTAAGTTTTACCTGATAGCATTCCATCTGTGTGGCCCTGTACCAATCTGCTACAAAACGGGACTAGGGAAACCTTGCATATATGAAGCGATTCAAATAAGCAGTATGTGCAGATAGGAGATTATTTAAAGGAAAGGAATTGGGTTTTTTTGGTTCCTTAAAAGAAAGCTGGTTTTTCTCATCCACAGCCTTGGCATTTGCCTACTACCTAATGTGATAATGAAGGGCACTGTCATAAATGTCTGTTATTTATTTTCCTCTTAGGAAAGATGTATAATAGCTGGCCAAAAAATAAGTCATTTTTCTGACTGCTATGGCCTAAGGAAGGCAATGGGGTATAGTAAAAAAAAAAAAAAAAAAAAAAAAAAAAAGACGAAATTGTAGTCAAAACATCTGGGCTGGCATCCCAGCTTCATCACTTAATGACTGTATTTATTTAATGTGTTTTTTTTATGAAAGCAAAATATTCCCCCCTCCACCTGCAGCTCATTAGAATTGTTCAAAAGAATTATTTTTTTTTACATTTGTTTATTCTTGAGAAACAGAGACAGAGTACAAGTGGGAGAGGGCCAAAGAAAGAAGGAGACACAGAATCCAAAGCAGACCCCAGGCTCTGAGCTGTCAGCACAGAGCCCAACATGGGGCTCAAACCCACAGACTGTGAGATCATGACCTGAGTCAAAGTCGGATGCTTAACCGACAGAGCCACCCAGGCGCCCCATAGAATTGTTTTTTATATTGCTTCTTAAAAAATAATCTCTGTAATTAAAAAAGGGCTTTGTGCTCACTGGCTCTTTCAGGCCGCTATGTGTGTTTCACATTCGAAATCCCAAATTCCATAGAACCTTCTGTGCCTCTCTGCAAATATTTTCAATCGCTAAATTAAAACACTGTTAAACAGAATGGATCTCTGCTAAGAGATGGCCATTGTTAACATGATGAGAATCCTAATATTATTCAGTCTCTGTGGGTGTAGAATTTTGGAGCCACCATAACAGTCAGAGAGAAGGATATATTCTACGATGTGCTTTTCTGTAGCTGTTGGCAGTTACCATGCCGAGGTGAGGTGTGGAGACAGAACTAAACACCTGCGTTTTAGCACTTGGTTTTCGCTCCTAGTTCTACGACTCCATTCAGTTCCTACCCCCAGAGGGCCCTCGGTGGGGAGAAGTGATCTACAATCTTTGTTCTGGAAGGATGAAACTGAAGGGATTTTTTTAACATCTGGAATACATTCAAAGAAAAAACCAATAGCCAACCAGTACTAAGTATGGATGTCCTTAAAGTATATAAGACAGGACAAAAGGAAAAAGCATATATTAGGAATGAAAAGAATTTATTAAAGATACTGATTCATCCCTATTTCTCTATATCAAAATAAACCTTTTTTTCTTGTTTTTTTTTAGATATCCAAATTTAGATATCCAAATAAAATCATGGTATTTCATGCAACTTGAGTCCTTGATTATACTCAGAGATTAGGAACTCAGAATATAACGTACATGTGTTATGCTACAGAGATGAAAGCTTGGGACAGTTACCCAACAAAGGTATTTTTTTACCCTTAACAATGTCACTGTCACATTGGTAATTTTTTTTTTTAATTTGGAGACTTAGTTTGGTTTCCCCTGAAGCAGATCTTAAGACAAGGATTTGTGTGTAATCAGTAGGTTTGGGAGTTGAAGAACACACTGGAATTGCAGTGGAGAAATGCAATCAATTAAAGGCGCATTTGTCTAGAAAATTGCCATGTGGGTGACCAAGGCTTAATCTCATTTGATATTAATGCAAATTACTAGAGGATTATTGTAAATGTCATTTGAAATTAGTGTAAATAGAACACACATGTCAGACTCCTCTCTTTGGCATGGGCGTTGGAATACTTCTGCAGCAGCTCCCGTCCGTCTCTGTACGGGGGCTGCTGGGGAGGAGGGCATTAATTCCCTGGCACCTCTTGCCTGGCCTGCTAGCCCGCCCCACCATGAGCAAAGTGGGCTCCAGGGATCAGAGAAGAGCCCAATGTCCAGGAAATTCAGGTGCTGGCAGTTACAGCAGTATGCACTGAAGTGCTAAGAGGAAAAGCATTGGTGGGCCATCAGTAGTGTCTGTGACACTCACTGGCCATGCAAACACATGACTTTAAGCCTGAGAAAGACCCTCCCCTGACATCTTTTACCGGAAGGCAGTCAGCCACTGTTCGGAGCTTCCGAAAAATGAGTGTGTCCTAATTAGAAACTTCTGTAATTTCTAACATCTTCAAGTGTGGAAGGAAAAAATACAGTTGTGTGTGTGTTTGTGTGTGTGTGTGTGTGTGTGTGTGTGTGTGTGCACATGTACTGATGAGAGCGCTCATTCTCTGTCCTCTCCCTAAATCTCTTCTCACACAAATAGCCTTAGTTCCTTTTGTTCTGGGGTTCTTCATGTTCCCCTCACTGACTGTGAATCACATCCCCAGAAGTAAAGGTCCTGTTGTTCTCTTACATGGTTGTAATTGAACTCTGCAGTGTGTTTGCAGAAATCCTTTGCCTTACGTTTTTCTTTTGGTGAAACTGAGGTAAACTAGCTAATCAAACGAAACAAGGGAAAGCTTTTGTTTCTCTCTATAGTAAGGTATTTTGAAGCACCCTGAAAGTCAGCATTCAGGAGGCATCTGGGGGGTTGGGCTTTCTACAGAGACAAGGGACTAGTGAGTGACTGCCCTCGTTACAGTAAGTCTCCACCATTGACGAGGCATCGTGTCCCCCACACCACCAGGTAGGCTGTACTGGTTGGCCACTGTCATGGAATTTTCTGGAACGTGATAACGGCTGGGAGAGGAATTTCTAGCTGCCTATTAAATCGGAGTAAAAGGAGAGCCAAAATCATTCCTACTTGGGTGTGCCATTGCCGTTCTCTAGCTTGAAGATAGTGTTCACTACAGTGATCGTGGCTTCGCAATAACAGTGGGAGGTAATATACAGCACCTCGTATCTAGAGAGACCCCTGAATGCTTTATAAACCATTGATACAGGAAGGATTCACGTAAAATTGTATGGTGGGTTAAAAGCCAAACTCCCACCATTTACAAGTTTCAAATTGATCTTAATATACTAGTGTTTGTGGCATTTATAGGCTAACTTCTTTATTCATCCACTCAATCAGCATTTATTTAACATCTATTCTGTCTTTAAAATTACCTTGTTCTCCCTACAAAATGATCCCACTTCTCCTTCAAATCCATGGCACACCCTTTACTCGGTATTTCAGTCATTTCTGTTTGAGGCTTATCGTCTTAGGAGAGAAATTAAACACTCTTATAACTGCAGCACCGACTTATCTTTTTAAGCCTTGAATCTCCTTACCCTAAACTTATACATAGGACACATTTATTGAACTAAATTTATTTAAAGGTGGGGTCAGGGCTCCTGGGTGGCTCAGTCGGTTAAGCGTCCGACTTCAGCTCAGGTCACAATCTCATGGTTCATGAGTTCTAGCCTGACGTTGGGCTCAGTGCTGACAGCTCAGAGCCTGGAGCTTTCTTTGCATTCTGTGTCTCCCTCTCTCTCTGCCCCTCCCCAGGTCTCTCAAAAAAAAAAAAAAAAAAAAATCAATCAATCTGCATTTTAAAAATTAGAAAAAAATAAAGGTGGGATTGAGGTGAAAAGTATCCTGGGTTCATCCTTCCCTAATTGTAATAAATGAATAAAGACTTAGAAGTTACAGTCATAAAGATTATGCCATAATTTGTTAACAGAACAGTTTGGTGAGTACATCTGGCATTTACCTTATTAAATATGCATAGGCCTGACTTTAGAACTGAATCTTTTGACCAGCAACATAAATATTTCTCAGCAACTGTTTCCTAAAAAACAACCAAGAGAAAGTAATCAAAGAAATCAATTAGTGCCTTTTCTGAAGCATTTTATTCTTGTAAAGATGGGTTCTTCTGAAAGTGTATAATCAGTGTAACTTGTACATTCTCCCTAACTCACTCTTTAGAACTCTGAACAGACACTTGATCATTATTCTTTGTCCATTTATCATCCTCTGTGTCTTTTAAGAAGATAACAGAGATGGAGTCTCTACTCCTACACCTTTCTGTCTTTATGAAAGGCCATAATTAATTGCTGCAGCAAAGTCTTTGTTGTAGATATTGCTTTCCCATAACAAGTGGGCCAAACACACTGTGTGTTGTGCTGTTAGATATTAATATCTTTCACCTCACACTGTTTATTTTCCTTCTTTATAAAGAATAATGTCAGAAATAGCAAGACACAGGTGTGGTCTGCACCCAAAGTCCAGCCACTCAGATTTTTTATTTTGTTTTGTTTTTATACAACATAGTCTTCACTTTGGTTGAGATGACGACAGCCGTGGAGAACCATACCCGTGAGACTGTTGGTTTTACACAACTATAAAAACAATGGAAGAACCTGAGCAAATGACACCCGAGGTGCAGGGCCCTTTACTACGGAGTAATGGAGTATAAATTGGATTTGTTTTCACAAAGAAACTTCCATCTAGTGTTGGATGCTTGGCAGAGGGACCGAGATCTGGCCGTTATTAACCCCTGGCCACCCTCAGTCAGGGTGGTGAGTGTTCAAAGGCAGTGAGGCTCTCACATTCGTTTTACCCCAGCCAGGATCTGGCTCAGCAAAAATGGCATTCTCTGTAGCGTCCCCAGCCAGGGAAATAAATCCTCAGATCACTGCTCCCTGAGGCCCCTGGTTCCCAGAATGTTGAGGCGTATCACGCTCTGCAAGGCCTCTTCTGCCGGGATTTTTGTCACTTTCAATTGTTTGTGGTTTCTAAAAGTCCTCATCCCTCGAAAACGCATTACATAAGCTTTAATTTATGACAGCTCTTTTCTAGGCAGTCTGGAAATGACAGTAATTTCCTCGCAGAGACACCTAGTGCAGAATTTCCACAGCTTTTTCACATGTGCAAGTGTTAACTCTTGAAAATGATTCTAGGGGAAAGCACAGGTTACTGACTGCAGCCACAGAGAAACCCCAAGCTGAGAGCACTGAGAGAGAAGAGGCAGCATGAGCAGGGGGGCTTAAAGAGAGTGCAGAACAGCTTACACAGTCAAGCCAGAGAAAGTTCCAGTGAGTCAGCAAGAGATTAATAATGAATTGTCTTGTGGCAGCAATCCCTGCTGAGGTCAAATAGCAGGAAGTGCTGGCCGACTCGATCATCGACTCTGCAGTTTCCTACCAGTACCAGCTGTCAAGTGTCCCTAGATCATTGTCTTTTGTACAAGTTGTACCTGAGATTCCAGAGAAAAAGAGGGCTCCTGCCTGCCCAGCCCCCGCTGAATCACTCGGGTTTGGGTTACCCAATATGGTGACTAATTAAGCGGTTTCTTTACTGAACTTTCCTTATCATCCCATCTCTGTATTGCTTGTTCTTATTTCTGTGGTGAGACTGTCAAGGGGTGTTCAGTTTTAGATAAACTGGGGACCGGATAAATGGGGCAATATAAAAACTACTTGTAAAACATTGCAGATGTGTAGTTGAGCTTCCTGGAGAGTGAAGTCTCCAGGAGCCAAGAGTGAAAGAAACTTGCACCCAGGGAAGTTGCCAGATTGGGCAGCCTGACTGACTGGGGGTTTCATGCTCACCCGAGAACAGGGACTTTGGGCTCAGCCAAGGCAGTAAGTTAGACCTCAGGTCCCTTTTAAAGCCACGTTCTAGAAGAGTGACAACCCAGTCAAAGAGAGGAGCAGAAAAAAATCTGCTTCCTGTACAAGGAGTCAGCTGAGTATTTTCTGCCTTGGCCTGGGCTCAGTGTGGTGAGGGAGACACCTTCTGTGAGAATTGGTCATCGCAACCTTCTTGAGGTAGATTGTCGTTTAAATTTGAATTTATTCCACCTGCTGAGATCTGGGACTCAGTGACATCAACACTGCAGTATTTGTCAGAACACACAGATGTGTGAAGGGTTATTGGTAGAGAATCTCCCAGAATTGTTGAAGGGAAATCCTCATACTTAGAATGCACGACATATCCTGAACAATATGAACAAATATTTCAAAGTAAAATTTCCAAACTGCCTTGTAGTGAAACTGCAGAACCATAAAAACAAAGAGGAGGTCTTGGCTGTAACCAAAAAGGAAAGATTGCATGAGCAGAGACACCATTTCACCAATAGCCATGTGTGCAAAACCCTGTTTTCTGTTTCAAAAGGGTTTTCCTTTATTTTATACACAAGTCACCAATTTACAAAGAACTGTTAGAGGATGTTAAAATGCTAAAAGCAACTTAATTTTTCCTTTTATGATGAAAGTACATGAAATTCATGTATTGTGTTATCACCTTTGGGGAACCAGTGAGATTCCAAAGCTGCCCATCGGTAATTGTCATTAGATTTTCTCTCATTGAAGGAATTTTCAGTTTTATAGAAAATAAGAGTTGTAATTTCTTTTTTTTATTATTTTTTTTTAACATTTATTTATTTTTGAGACACAGAGAGAGGCAGAGCATGAGTAGGGAAGGGGGAGAGAGAGAGGGAGACACGGAATCTGAAGCAGGCTCCAGGCTCTGAGCTGTTTGTTAGCACAGAGCCCAGCGCAGGGCTGGAACTCATGAACCGGGAGACCATGACCTGAGCTGAAGTCAGACGCTCAACCGACTGAGCCACCCACGCGCCCCTAAGAGTTGTAATTTCTAATGCAACTTTATTCCTGCATTAGAAATTTCTGAGTTTCTAATTTTCAAAACATTTCTGAAAACATTCTTAGGGGAAAAAAATGAATCTAGCAGAGACAAAAAGTCTCTTGATGTTTTGTCTTTAGTCTTTTTATTATAATAAAATAATAGTCTATCCATATGCAGGGGGGAATTAACTAAGTATTCTATAGTATCAGAGGTGTCTACACACAGAGATTGTGCCTTAGAAAAACCTTGCTTCCTGCTCGGGACAAAAATCCAGTCTACTCATAGAAAATCATTCTTAACAATTGAAGACACCAGCAGCCTATCATACATTTCTATAAATTATCAACAAATTAAGGATGACTATAGTCTTTGGACCAGAATAATTTTAAGTTTCTTATGTTAGTGCATATTCCATTATAGAAATATTTATATAAACTATCAGTTTGTTTTATCACCTTGTCATTCTCTTTGAGGGGATCATAGCATAGTAGTTTTCTGAACAAGAACAAGGTATAGTGAATGAAGAGTCATTTATACAGCATGATTGAAATTAGAGGGTTTTCTTTTTTACTTTAATCACTTAATTTTTAAGGTGGCTTGTGGATTTCTTCTATTATAACGAAAACTGTAACATTTTTTCTTCATGTTTCCACAAGGAATTATGCTACAATAGTTAAAATTCTGTTTTTAAAAATATCATTCAGTGAAGTTAAACAGGTTTTCTCTTATTTCCTTCTGTCTTTTCAGATTGTGAGTGTTGGGAAGCATGTTAAGGGTTACCACTACATCATTGCAAACTTGGTAAGAACTCTTTATTTTCTGTTTTTCATAAGAATTGCTCAAGCATTCCAGATTATTTTAACTGTGCTTTACAATAACAGTTCAGTAAATGAATAAACTATATTACTTACTAATCTGTTGGTAACACTTAGGATAATATTTTTATTGCAGTGGTCATGGTATTCATAATGTGCAATTCAATATATTTTGGTGCAGACTAGCTTGACATCTGCCAAAGCAACCTTAAAAGTAATGATAATGTTTGCTTTACTGTGATATCACTTGGCAAATCAAATAATGGTCTTTCCCCTGTATAAATGGTAAATGTACCTTTGGATCCAGATTTCCATTACTTGGGCTATCACAAGGATCATCAAACTGATGACCCATGTCCTCTGATTTTAAGAAAAAGCAAGATTGAAATGACTATTATATAAGGAAGTCTTTTGATTGGGAGTGATCCATGTTTTTTTTAATTATGTCAGTTTTTCATATATGTAGAAGGTTATCGAACAAGATACATACATTAGTATAAAATCCTAAAAGGCCTAAGGCAAGTCCTTTTAGATTTCTTGGCAAGGCTTACCAAGTATTTCTTGTTAACTGCGGTGAAGAAGGAAAGCAAACTATGTGGAGAGCCATTCTCCTTGCTTTATTAGAGTGCCATCTGCCCCAAGGGCTTGCTCTCAAAAGTGGTTCATTTTAGAAAAGTTAAGAATTTTTTCTCCTTTTTCTCTTTTCCACCGTATATTTCTTTGGTGAAGATCTTTTGCTTACAGCAGAAGAGCCAAAGGCTACAATAGAGATTTCAGATTTATCCATTCTTGTCATGTAGTGAGTGGACCATCACACTTTGAGACAGGAATTTTCAGTCTTTAGTGAACTGGATCTCACTATGGAATAGAGATAGTAAAATGCAACAATAGACTGTAAACTCCTATTTCCTTGTTGTTATTAATAAAGTATAATTTTGCTACTTCATGGATTATCATGAAAACACTGAGAAATTTTGACTTGTCTTTTCCATTGCTTTTAGTAGGTCCATAGTCTGTATGTTTTAATATATTTTATAAAAATATAATTCTTAAAGCTAATATATTCTCATATTAGTCACTAGAAGAGAAAAAAGTCTTATGTTTATGGAATGTGTACACTCACAGTGACATTGTACAAGGTGATTCTAGCAAGTGGAGCGTTTTGACATCTCTTCTTTCCAAACAGTGGAATTAAAGAAGGAAAAAAAAGTCAATGTGTTATAGACTGTCATACCAGAAATGAATTGCTGACATTGACAAACCAGTACAAAATGGAAAGAATGGTTATAACATCCTAATGGCTATCACAGCCTTTCTTAAGCAGCCCTAGGAGATGACAGCATATTTAAGTTATGTGTGTCATTACAGCATATGAAGTAGGAAAAAATATTTGCCTGAATTAGGGCATAGATCATCACTCTCACTAAAAATAACAAAGCCCTTACCATATGTATTTGATATCATTGTAATACATGATTATTCAGTAACTTGTGCAGATCTAAATTATAATATATTTATTAATTATGGTTTCTACTGACTTAATTCATTTATCTCTAAATAGCTGTGACTTCCAAAACCAGAATGTTTTTTGTTTCATTGGGCCAGTCACGGGCTGTTTCCTGAAAACTACTGCATAGGATTCCCAAATGTGAAGTAAATCCATTATCAAAAGAAAGATTATATTAATATACTTAATGTTGAAAGACTGAATGATTTCCCCCTAAAATCAGAAACAGACAAGAATGGCCCCTCATCATTTCTGTTGAACATGATACTAAAGCTTCGAGCAAGGGATACTAGGCAAGAAAAAGAAATAAATGGCATTCAGATTAAGAAGAAGAGGAGATTTTTGTGAATGTAAAATCCTAAGGAATCTAACTAAAAAACTGAAAACTGATAAAGAGTTTCAGCAGGGTTTCTGGATAGAAGGTCAGTATTAAAAAAATATATATGTGTATTTCTGTACACTAGCAACACATTCTGAGAGTAAAGTTAAGAGAATAATTCCATTTATAACTTCCACTTACAATTTGCAACTAATCAGGAACTGGTATTTAACCAATTCATCGGGACTGTTTAGTTGGAGGGACCTTGATGGTGGGGTAGGAAGCTCCTGAACTTCCCTCCACCCCCAGACACACACAGAGTCATCGCCCTGGGAGAAATCCAAGCAGCTAAGAAACTACACACACTGAAATGGATAGGAAAGGCTGAGACCACTCTTTCCATAAAAACTACCCCAGCACAGTGCCATACAATCAGGAGGGAATCCCCAACGCCCAGCTTCTCCGTGAGCAGTGAGGATTTGGACCATACATTTAGCACCCCAGCTTTTAAGGCTGTCAAGAGACAGGCCCCGAAACACCTAATTCTGAAAGCCAATGGTTATATGTCCATGAGACCCACAGGACTATAGAAAACAAAGAAGCCATATTCTTAATGGGCTCGTGAGCATTCAATGTAACTATCCCCACAGACCCTATTAGCACAGAGGGAGCAAGCAAAAATGCTCGTCTCCACTCTTTCCCTGAAAGGCAGTTGACTATCTACTTCACAGTCTGCTGCCTCAGTGTCCATATGTAAGGGTCCACCTGCGTGCATTAAAGAACTGGCCATGATTCTTCATGGAGCCCAGGAGAGCTGGTGGACATTTCTGTCACCTTCTCCTTCTGGCTCACTCCTCCTATAAAACCAGGACATCAACCTGTCTCTAGAATATTGTACACGTGCCTGGTGACCTACCCAAGGGATGACTGGATCTGATAGGCAACAGAGCTTATATTCACAAATCCCACAGTACTGTAGCAAGCAATGAGGCATTTCTTAACAGGTATGTGCAAAAGTACTAACCCAGGCCATCCCCCCAGGGCTCAATGTAGAGGCAGCTGGCAAGGTGCACATTTCCTACTCTTTCCCTAAAAGGGGGTTTGACCGTATATTTCACAGGCTGCTACCTGAGAGTCAAACTTCCATTCAGCCTGCATCTAGGTGCTGACTGTGATTCCTTCCTTTGGAACATTGGCAGGCCTGTCAACTACTAAGATCCACTTAAAAAAGAAAAAAGAAGCTGTTTGAGCAATCACATAGGTTTAAGAGACAACCAACAATTTAGTCCAGGCCCATTTGATGAGGCTCATCTCCTATATGTGACCAGTGTGCCAAGACTGGAAGATGTGTCTGTCTTATTTAATGTGCAGAAACCAACCAGCACAGGGAATCAGTAAAAATGAAGAAATGAGGAAATATGTTCCAAACAAAAGAACAAAATAAATCTCCAGAAATAAATCTTAATGAAATGGAAATAAATGATTTACACAACAGGGTTCAAAATAGCAGTCATAAAGATGCTTATCAAGGCCAGAAGAGCAAAGTATTAACAAAAATAAGAATTTTGACAAAGAGTTAGAAAATATTTTAAAATGCCAAACATAAATCACAGAGCTGAAGAATACAATAAAATTCAATAGAGGTGTTCAATAGGAGACTAGAATAGGTAGTAAGAAAGCTTAGCTAACTTGAAGACAAGGCAGTGGAATCCATCCATTCAGAGAAGTAAAAAGAAGAGGAAAATGAAAGAAGTAAAGATAGCTTAAGGGACTTCTATTACACCATCATAGATCAGTGTACGTATTATAGGGCTCCCAGAAGAAGAAGAGGAGAGAGGAACAGAAAGCTTGTTCACATAAATAATGGCTGGAAACTTCCCTAACCTGAGGAAACAAGTAGAAATCAAGATCTAGGGCAGCATGTGGGTGGCTCCGTTGGTTAAGCATCCGACTCTAGACTTCAGGTCAGGTCATGATCTTGCAGTTTACAGGATCGAGCCCCACGTTGGGCTGTGTGCTGACAGTGCCGAGCCTGCTTGGGTTCTCTCTCTCTCTCTCTCTCTCTCCCTCTTTCTGTACCTCCCCTGCTCATTCACTCTCCCTCTCAAAAGAAATAAACATAAAAAAAGAGATATACAGTAAGACACATTATAGTTAAGTTGTCATAAGTTAAAGACAAAGAGAGCATCTTAAAGGCAGCAAGAGGAAAACAACTTATTATGTACAAGGAAACCACCACAAGACCATCAGCAGAAGGTTTATAAGCCAGAAGAGAATAGGATGATATATTGAAAGTGCTGAGGGGCACCTGGGTGGCTCAGTCAGTTAAGGGTCCCACTTCAGCTCAGGTAATGATCTCAGGATTCATGAGTTTGAGCCCGTGTTGGGCTCTGTACTGTGAGCTCATAGACTGGATCCTGCTTTAGATTCTGTGTCTCCCTCTCTCTCTCTTTCCCTCCCCTGCTCAAACTGCCTCTCTCTCTCTCTCTCTCTCTCTCTCAAAAATAAATAAATATTTAATTTAAAAAAAAAGTGCTGATAGGAAAAAACTGGCAACCAAGAATACTCTACCTGGCAAGGTTGTCCCTGAGAAGTGAAGGAAAGATAAAGAACTTTCCAGACAAGCAAAGGCTGAAAGAATTGATCATGAGTGTTTCTATAAGAAATGTTAATATTTAGGGGTGCCTAGGTGGCTTAGTTGGTTAAGCATCCAACTTTGGCTCAGGTCATAATCTTGCAGTCCGTGAGTTTGAGCCCCATGTCGGGCTCTGTGCTGACAGCTCAGAGCCTGGAGCCTGCTTTGGATTCTGTGTCTCCCTCTCTCTCTGCCCCTCCCATGCTCATGCTCTGTCTCTCAAAAATAAATAAACATTAAAAAAAAGAAATGTTAATGTTTAAAGCTGAAATAAAAAGATACAAATTAGTAACATGAAAACACATGAAAGTATAAAACCCAGCGGTAAAGGTAAATATATAGAAAAATTTACAATACACCAATATTGTCATAGTGGTGGGTAAATAACTTTAACTCTACTATAAAGGTTAAAAAAACCAAAAATATTAATAATTATAACTACAATAATTTCTTAATATATACACAATATAAAAAGACGTAAATTGTGACATCAAAAACATAAAATGTGGGATGAAATGTGTAGAATTGTAGAGTTTTTGTATCCATTCAAAGTTTAGTTGTTACCAGCTTACAGTACATTGTTAGAGCTATAAGATGTTTTATCTAAGCCTTATGGTAACCACAAAACAAAAACTTCTCATAGAAACACAAAACATGAAGAGAAAGGAGTCAAAACATACCACTACAGAAAATCCTCAAATCACAAAAGAAGAGAGGGAGGAAGGAACTATAAGTCAGTTAGAAAACAATAAAATGTTGGTAGTAAGTCTATTCCTACCAACATTTATTTAAATGCAAATGGGCTAAATTCTCCAATCCAAAGAGATAGAGTGGCTGAATGAAAATAGGTTCCTAAAAAAAGAAGGAAAGAAAGAAAAGACCCAACTCTATAGACACTCATTTCAGCTTGAAGCATACACACAGATCAGAGGTGAAAGAATAGAAAAAAGAGATCATGCAAATGGAAACTGAGGAAAGAAGAAGTAGCTATAGTTATATCAAACAAAATTGGCTGTAATCCAGAAAGTATAACAAGAGACAAAGAATGTCATTTATAATGATAAAGAAGTCAATTCATCAATAAAATATGACATTTGTAAATATTTATGTACCCAACGTCAGAGCACCTACATATATAAAGCAAATATTAACAGATCTGAAAAGAGAAATAGACAGCAACACAAAAACAGTAGGGAACTTTAATACCCCATATTCAGTAATCGCTAGATCCTTGAGGCAGAATATCAGTAAGGAGGGCTTGGACTTAAACTACCTGTTGGACTACATGGACCTAACAGAAGTTTTGATTTAACAGTAGCAGAATATACATTTTCAAGCACATATGGAACCTTCTAGAATAGATCTTATGTTATGCCACAAAGCAAATCTTCATCAATTTAAAAACACTGAAATATCAGGCATCCTTTCTGACCACACGGATATGAAACTAGAAATCAATTCCCAGAAGAAAATTCAAAAATCTACAAATATGTGGAAATTAACCATATGCTCCTGAATACCCAGTGGCTTAAATAAAAAATTAAAAGAGAAATCAAAAAATATCTTGAGACAAGTGAAAATGGAAACATAACTTACTAGAACATGTGGGATGCACCAAAAGCAGTTCTGAGAAAGAAGGTTGTAGTGAAAAATGCCTACATGAAGACAAAAGATACCAAATAAGCAGTCTCACTCTATACCTCAAGGAACTAGAAAAAGAAGAACAAACTAAGGGCAAAGTTAGCAGAAGAATGGAAATAGCAGAGGTCAGAGTGAAAGTAAATGAACTAGAAACAAAAAAGACAATAGGTCAATGAAACTAAGAGCTAGTTTTATGAAAAGGTAAACAAAATTGAGAAATCTTTAGCTAGACTAAGAAGAAAGAAAGAATACTTGAAGAAAATAACAAATGTTAAGAAGATGCAATACAATTCATGACACAGATACTAAGGATCGTTAACACAGTGCTATACACAATTATACACCAGCATTAAAGGAACACTAGGAGAACCAGATAAATTCCCAGAAACATACAGCCTACCATGTAATATGATGAAAAAGAAAATCTAAAACAGTCCAATAATAAGTGAAGAGTTTGAATTGGTAATCAAAATGCCCCCACCAAAAAAAGTTCAGGACCAGATGACTTCATGGGTAAATTCTACCAACATTTAAAGAAGAGTTAATATCAATCCTTTTGGAATTATCCCAATAAATAGAAGAGGAAAGACCGCTTCCACACTCGTTTTAAAAAGCCACTGTTACCCTGACACGAAAGTCAGACAAGGACACTACGATAAAAAGGTAAATTAAAGCCTTATATTCCTGATGAACATAAATGCAGAAATCTTCAACAAAATATTAGTAAGTCAAATTCAGCAGGTATATTAAAAGGATCATACCAAGGCCATACCAATATCAAGCATGATTTATCCCAGAGAGGCCAAGATGGCTCACCATCCACAACTCAGTCACCACATTAACAAAAGGATTAAAAACACATGATCGTCTCATTAGATGCAGAAAAAGCATGTGACAACATTCAACATCATCTCATGATAAAAACTGGGTATAGAAGGAATATACCTCAACATAGCAGAAGCCATGTATGACAAGCCCACCACCACTACCTTCATACCCAACTAATGTTGACAAGCTTTGAAAGCTTTTCTTCTATGGTAAGGAATAAGACAAGGATATCCACTCTCACCACTGGTTTTCAATATAGTGCTAGAAGTCCCAGCTAGAGCAATTAGGCAAGAAAAGAAATAAAAGACATCCACACCAGAAAGGAAGACATAAAATTGCCTCTGCTTGTAGATCTTACAATATTATATATAGAAAACATTGATGGGGCACCTGGGTGACTCAGTTGATTAAGCATCCGACTTCAGCTCAGGTCAAAATCTCAGGTTAGTTAGTTCAGTCCCTGCTTGAATCGGGTTCTGTGCTGACAACTCAGAGCCTGGAGCCTATTTCTGATTCTGTGTGTGTGTGTGTGTGTCTCTCTCTGCCCCTCCCCAACTCACACACACACACTCTCCCTCTCTTTCTCAAAAATAAACATTAAAAAAAAGAAAACTTTAATGATTCCACTAAAAGTATTAGAATAAATGATTTCATTAAAGTTGCAGAATAGAAACTCAGTATACAAAAATCAGCTGTGTTTCTATACAGTAACAACAAACCATCAGAAAGAGAAAATAAGAAAACAGTCTTATTAATAAGAGCATCAAAAGTGATATAAATATTTAGGAATAAATATAACCAATGAAGTGGATGATCTGTATACCAGAAACCCAAAGACATGGATGAAAGAAGACACGGGTAAATGGAAAAATATTGTGTGTTAATAGAATGGAAGTATTAAATTAAAAGTATGTGTAGATTTCCATACTATCCAAAGCACTGTCCAGATTGAATGCAACCCCTATCAGTATTAAAATACCATACTTTGCAGAAATAGAAAAAAACAATCCTACAATTTGTTTGGAGCCCCTAAAGACCCCAAATGGCTAAAGCAATCTTAAGGAAGAAGAATAGAGCTGGAGGCAGCATGCTTCCTACTTCAAACTATATTACCAGGCTGTAGCAATCAAAACAGTATGCTATTGGAATAAGAACAGACACACAGATCAGTGTAACAGCACATAGAGCCCAGGGATAAAGCTTTGCATATATGGTCAATTAACTTTCATCAAATCAGCCAAGAATATACTATGGGAAAAGTCTCTTCAATAAATGCTGTTGGGAAAAGTAAATATTCACATGCAAAAGAACGGAAATGGGCCCTTGTCTTATACACAAAAATGAAATAAAAATTGGGTTAAAGTCTTCAACATAAGACCTGAAACTATAAAACTCCTAGAAGAAAACCTAGGACGTCATCCCCTTGACATAGACCTTAGCAATGGTTTTTTGGATTTGACACCAAAAGCACAGCCACATAAAGCAAAAATAAACAAGTGGGACCACAACAAACTAAAAAGCTCTATCTCGCAAGGGAAAGCATCAACAAAATGAAAAGGCAGCTTACAGAATGGGAGAAAATATTTGCAAACCACATATCTAAGAAGGGGTTAATATCCAAAATATACAAGGATTTTTACAACTCAATAGCACACACACACACACACACACACGTGCACACTTCATTTTAAAAATGGGCATAGCACCATTTTAACAAAGACACACAGATGGCCAACAGTACATGAGAAGGTATTCAACATCCCTCATCATGAGGGAAATGCAAATCAAAACCCCCATGAGCTATTCTCTCACATGTGCTAGGATAGCTATTCTTTAAAAGAGAACAAATGCTGGGTGTAGAAAAGTGGGGAAGCCCTGTACACTGTTGGTGGAAATGCAGCCTCTGTCGAAAACAATATGGAGATTATTCACAAAATTAAAAATAGAACTACTATATCATCCAGCAATCCAAGCTCTGGGTATGCATCCAAAGGGGGGAAAATCATTATATCAAAAAGATATATATACCCCCATTTCATTGTAGCACTATTCATAATAGCTAAGTTATAGAAACACCCTAAGTGTCCACCAACAGATGAATGGATAAAAGATATAGGACACATTCAGCCATAAAAAAGAACGAAAGCCCACCATTTGTGACAACATGGATGAATCAGGATAACATAATGCTAAGTGAAATTAGAGAGAACAAGACAAACACTCCATGGTATCACTTATATTGGGAATTTTTTTAAAAATCTAACTCATGGGGTGCCTGGGTGGCTCACTCAGTTAAGCGTCCAACTCTTGGTTTCAGTTCAGATCATGATCTCACAGTTTGTGGGTTTGAGCCACATGTCAGACTCCATGCTGACAGTGTGGAGCCTGCTTGGGATTTTCTGTCTCCCTCTCTCTGCCCCTCCTCTGCTTTCTCTCTAGCTCTCTCTCTCAAAAAAATAAATAGATAAACATTTAAAAATAAAATAAAAATCTAACTCATAGATTAAGTCTTAGAGAATAGGGTTTTGGTTGCCAGGAGCTGGAGGGTGGGGGACATAGGAAGACATTGGTAAAAGGGTACAAACATTCAGTTAGGAGATGAATATGGTCTTGGAATCTAATATATAACATGGTGGCTATAGTTGATAATACTGTATTATATAACTGAAATTTGCTAAGAGAGTAGAACTTAAGGGTTCTCACCTAAAAAGAAAAAAAAAAGGTAAACACGTGACGTGATGGATGAGTTAATGAACTCGACGGTGGGAACACTTTCACAAAGCATCAGTACATCAAATCATCGCCTTATCTGCTTTAAATATATTACAAATTCACTTGTCAATTATACCTCAATATAGCTGAAAGAGAGACTGATTTAACAGTAGTAGTTAGAACTGATTTCTAAATGAACAATTCTTACTGCTTACTGGTAGATACAAGTTGTCCAGACACTTTAAAATATTCTGTAGTCAAGGGCACCTGGGTGGCTCTGTCGGTTGGCCGTCCAACTTCAGCTCAGGCCACATTCTCGCAGTTCACGAGTTCGAGCCCCGCGTCGGGCTCTTTGCTGACAGCTCAGAGCCTGGAGCCTGCTTTGGATTCTGTGTCTCCCTCTCTCTCTGCTCCACCCAACTTGTGCTCTGTCTCTCTGTCTCTCTATCTCTCTCTCTCCCTCTCAGGAATAAACAAACATTTTTTAAAAATTTTTAATATTCTGTAGTCATAACGTTGAAAAGGAGAGCAGAAAGTACGAACACCAAGTTGAATTTACCAAAGAATGAAGCAGGGCGGACATCAGTATGTGATGCATGAAATTATCTACAGGCACACATTTTTGCAAAAGTCCAGAACCTCCCTTATTTAAGCAGGGTTAACTCCACGGAGAAGTTGAGTTTCATTATGGATATTTTGGGGGATATTTCAAAATGATAAATCTCTAAACTGAGAAAGAAAATAAGTACAGTCACAGAAACGTTGGCTCCTTAATGACCATCAAATTCTTTGGCTGAAATATCGAAGGCAGACTCCACATATTTAAATAAAATAATATTCCATTTCATTATGAATAAGGATGCGAATGGGTTGTGAAAGTTCATCAGCATTCCTTAAAACTGTCTTTTCATTATCCATAAGTTAAATTTATCATCTTCAATTAACTGTGATTCAATCTCACACAACCTTCTGTCTTGATGTAATGGGACTAGATTGATGTCCTCGTGCCCCACTGGTTCCCTTTGTAGCTACTGCGGTGTGCTGGGAATCTCACCTCCATTCAGGAGCCAAAGGGAATGAGGACCCTGTTTCTTTATTACCCAAACTTTATTTAGCCTGCCAAGAGTCCAAGAACACCCACAGGGAGCTGGCATCATCTAAATAGCATGAGCTGTGCCTCATGTGTAGATGAATGGACATGCCTCTCCCAGATTTCTGAAAATTTTCCGTGATATCACTGCCACTATCATTAACAATGGAATACTAAGAATGAGTAAATTTGTAAGGAAAGATTGCTGAAATCTGTCTTTTCTCTGTCCTGTTTTTGTTTGTATGTGGGAATATTTTACTTAGACATACCCATCATCTAGAGGTACTGGTGAAAGCCCATGGTATCTCATTAGATTAAGCTTTGTTCTAGAAATTTCCCAGATACTTACAGGCGGGAAAACTTTATCTGTTGGTTCACTATACTGTCTTTTTCAGAGATCTAAGGGAGGAAATTGCTTCCCTACTTTGCCCACAGACTTTCTTGTTTCAGATTCTGTGTTTACTTTGCTCCCGTGTGTGTGTGTGTGTGTGTGTGTGTGTGTGTGTGTGTGTGTGTTTTAAGACAGGTATGATCATATTTTTTCCCAGCTTAAATTATTTCTTTGACTCCAGGCTGCAAATACAATAAAAGGATTCAGGTGCTTTGTGAAAGGGAAGGACCCTGAGATTTCTCCAACCCTACCTGGTAATACTAGTCATCTCACCTCTCCACAAAACTGGCAGGTCAAAAATGACACACTGCCACCATCCCATCTGTTACCCTCTCCTACCAGGGTAAATCTAGGTGCCAGGCTGCAAAAATCCTTAATGGTGAAGTGTTGACACTCTTTTCCCCAAAGCACAAAGCCCTTCCAGCTTTATCCCTCTTAATCCCAGATCTTTTCTCCCACTGCACCCTACATGTGCCCCTTCCTGAAATCAGACTAGTTCCCAGATACCTGGTATCTCTCTACAGCTTTCGCTCTGTCTCCCTGGGAGGCACTTACCCCACCCAATTAAGAGTCACATCTTCTAGAAAGCTGTCCTTATGCACTTAATCTGATAGTGTCTTGTCAGGGCTCACAAATCACCCCGTGATTTATAAAGAATACATATAATACAAAATGCATTATATTTTTTTAGTCATGAAATCATTATTTTACCTCCTGTATACCGGATATTCTCCACTATCCTGTGGCCCAGCTGCCAGTAAGACATTATTAGCACCCCGCAAGCTCATTAAGGGCATTGGGGCACCTGGTGGCTCAGTGGGTTGAGCCTTCGACTCTTGATCAGCTCAGGTCATGATCTCACAGTCATGAGATCAAGCCCCATCTCACAGTCATGAGATCAAGCCCCATGAGATCAAGCCCCATCAAGCTCTATGCTCAGCATTGTTTAAGATTCTCTCATTGTACCCAACCCCTCTCCCCGCTCCCCCGACTCACGTGCTCTCTCTAAAAAAGAATAAGAGGTGGACACAGTGCCTTTTTTGACCTTATAAAAAGTGCCCTTATCCTTCCTCTTTGCTTAGTGGCTGGGTATCCTCTGTCTCCCAGCTTATGTCATTGTGCTTATTTCATTGCCATAATTATTCTAATTAACCCTCAACATAGACCATATGTTATTTTATAGACTGGACTTTGGGGTTCACTGTAACTTATCCAAGATCACACAGACCCTAAGTCTCAAAAGCAAGACTGAAACTCTGTCCTGTTTGATTGCAAAAAATAAATCAATCAAATAAATAAAATCAAGATGGGTAAATACCTGCTGTAGCCGCAAAATGGGCATTCATTTAAATATTTCGTATGCCAGACTTGAGGGGCACCTGGCCCTGCAAACCTTCTCTGTGTTTGTATTCATATCTTTCCTCACCCCTCCTCCAGCAGAGTGTGTAACTAGAGCCATCAGTAGGCACAAGAAGCTGTGGGCATTGTTGCACCCACAAGGCAAGGTCCTGAAATCTTGCTCTCATTTAGATTTCTCATTTTTTTTTAAATTTTTTTTTAACGTTTATTTATTTTTTGAGATAGAGAGAGACAGAGCATGAATGGGGGAGGGGCAGAGAGAGAGGGAGACACAGAATCGGAAGCAGGCTCCAGGCTCTGAGCCATCAGCCCAGAGCCCGACGCGGGGCTCGAACTCACGGACCGCGAGATCGTGACCTGAGCTGAAGTCGGACGCTTAACCGACTGCGCCACCCAGGCGCCCCTAGATTTCTCATTTTAAAAATACATTCCATTTCCATGTAGGAAAACACCTGGACCTTTCATGAAGTAGTATAAAATTATAAAATTACGGAATGACTGGGGTATGTCCCTGAAGACTCACTGCATCTGTTCCTTGCCTGTCCCTCACCTCAGCACGCAGAACCACACAGACATGCACACATCACTCACACCTCATCTGGAAGGTAAGGAAATTACAGTGACTTCTCCACATGTCAGCATCCAGTTGATGTCCAAATGGGGACTAGAACTCCATTCCCAAAATTTGCACAATAGCATAGTTTCGCTCTAGGGCGATGACCCCACTCGAGATTCCATGAACTTGAAGACATTGTTTTACCTCTTGCTTTGTGCTTACTGCATTTTCTAACTTCTGCATTGAGCGTGTCTGATTCCACCATCTATACACTTGATCACCAAAAGTGCATACTTTAAGTCAATTTCTTAACAACCCAGTTTTTAAAAGACGTTAAAAAAGGAAACCTCTCCCATGCTCCCTGGCAGTCCTTCTGTTAACTGACCAGAGCTGTGTCGATATGATTTAGTCATCCTTTGAGCCTGAAATGCAAAACAGCAGAAATGTAATCAGAATTAGACAAATGCTAAAGGGCGAGCATTTATTAAACACCTATGATGTGATCGACCTGCAGATTTACATCTGTAGTCAGCAGGATATCTGAAGTCCTGTAGTTTATTAATTTCCCTCTGCTTCTTTGCCCCCATTGGATGTATGAACTGTAAATGGACATTAAGAGGAAAACCGAGTTGGAGGTTAATCTTCCCTTAGGGTATCAGTGTATTATATAGACACTGTTAAGTTAGTCAAGTTAGTTACTCAACCATGGATTTCACACACACATACACACTGTCTGAAGAGTTACAATTTTATAGCAATGTCTTCACTTCTCTGGTTAAAAACTGAAGTCTAAAAGCCACCAAAGTAACTGTTTCCAAGAATACTGCTTCACAGTCTAGATCCTATCACTCTTCGATCTAAAACCCTTTAAAGTATATGAAAGGAAAAATATTGCCTGTCCTCAAGCAGACATGGCTAAAATTAACTGAGCCACCCACCATTCATTCAGATCATAACTGAAAGGAGTTTAAAATCAGATGCGGTAATATTTTTTCCTTCACCTTCAGCAGAGCAGTAGGATAGAATCAGAGAAATGTGGGCTGTTATTCATCAGTTAGACTTTCCATCAGATGGTTTTTCTGAAGGCTGCGTCTCTGCCTGTGTCTTGCAGCTGTGGGATAACGCAATGAGAGACAGCGCAGCAGCTCTTTGATTTCAGCCTCTGCTGAAAGAAAATAATAATGTCGTCAATTAGCAACTAATGCAATAGTTGAATCACTGTGGCTTTTAGAAAACTGAATTTTTGTGTTTTTTTGGCCTGCCTGTGAATCTGCCCTATCTTCTCATAGACGCAAACAAATGTTCGGCTGACATTTTACTAGCTTGAGATTGATGGACAGTGTTTTTCCCATTTCAGAAACGTAGACTTGCTTTTTGGTGTCTAGTTTCTTTCCCAGTGAAATGAGAATGTTACTGATGAGCTGTCAAATTAGCTGGCGCGTAATAGGCCTGAGATAAATATTTGTCGAGGGGATTAATTAATAATAGCTATCGCTGGCTGAACTCAAACCAGATGTGCTAGCTACCCCAGCGTTGTGACTGTTGTGTTGCACACAGGAAACCTGAGGCCAGAGGGTTACGGAGGAGGGGTCAGGGTCCGGGCAGTTTTCTACAGTATCACCCTCCCTCTGCTAGAGGCAGTGATGATAGAGACCAAAACTGAAAACACATACTCTTGTAGGAAGACACAGGAGCAGAGGGCAAAAACGGCAAACGCAAGAGTCGTCCTGGTTCATACACATAGTGTGTGTTTCTGGGTAATCCTCCAGAGTCTTGCTGTAATCTGCCGAGCCTGGGTCTCCTTGTTGGTAAGAGAAGTCTGAGACGCCGGTCTGTCTCCAAGCTTGTGATGAGAACTAACTGGATAGCCCGTGTGAGGTGCTCAGCACAGTGCCCGACACATAAGAAGCGCAGCATCAAGGTTAGCTGTAAACGCACACTCCTGGAGGTTTCAGGAGCAACTTTGCATAGTGGCCAGTAGACGGGCTCTTTCTCCTCAGGTAGCCACACAGCAGTGTGTGTATATAACCTGCTTTGTTATTAACAAAAAACACAGACATTTCCAAAATCGAGTCTGAGACACATTTCAGGAAGAGAGGAAACACCAGGTCTTTCTCTTCTCCCTGATTCCTGCGCTGGTTCTCGCTGCGACCACAGGATCACAGCTGCATATTTTATTTTTGCCAAAGAATAAATAAATAGATAAACAAAACACTTTTTCTTAGTTTCCTCAGCACAAGTGAATCAAATTCACATTAAAAACAAAACAAAACAAAAAAACAAAACATGGGGTGCCTGGGTGGCTCAGTTGGTTAAGTGTCTGACTTCAGCTCAGGTCATGATCTCACGGTTCGTGGGTTCAAGCCCCGCGTCGGGCTCTGTGCTGACAGCTCAGAGCCTGGAGCCTGTTTCGGATTCTGGGTCTCCCTCTCTCTCTGCCCCTTTCCTGCTCATACTCTGTCTCTCTCTCCTTCAAAAATAAACATTAAAAAAACTTTTTTTAATGACTTAATTCTAAGAGAAAACCAAAAGGAAGGCAAATAAGGATGCTACAAACTCATGAGCATGTGTGTTGGGGGTGTGGGGGAAGGGCAAACGTTTCTCTGAGCCAATACCTTTGGTTTTGTTAATTTGCTTACCTAATAGGTTTTTTTCTCCTCTTCTTGCAATTGCCTATTTGTTTTTTAATTTGTATTGAGTATATTTGTAATGCACCTTAAATACTTAGCAGAAAAAAGGGCCCAGGTATAAAAAAATTAGATGATAGATGGATAGATGGAAGGAAGGAAGGAAGGAAGGAAGGAAGGAAGGAAGGAAAGAAGGATGGAAGAGAGGGAGAGAAAGAAGGAAAGTGGGGCACCTGGGTGGCTCAGTCGGTTGGCATCTGCCTTTGGCTCAGGTCATGATCTCACAGTTCGTGAGTTCGAGCCCCACGTTGGGATCTCTGCTGTGCACACAGAGCCCACTTCAAATCTTCTATCCCCCTCTCTCTCTGCCCCTCCCTGACTTGCACTCTTTCTCTCTCTCTCTCCCTCTCTGTCAAAAATAAATAAAAACTTTTTTTAAAAAAAGGGGCACAGGGTGCCCGGGTGGCTCAGTCAGTTAAGCGTCCGACTTCAGCTCAGGTCATGATCTCACAGTTCGTGAGTTCAAGCCCCACATCGGGCTCTGTGCTGACAGCTCAGAGCCTGGAGCCTGCTTCGGATTCTGTGTCTCCCTCTCTCTCTGACCCTCCCCTGCTCATGCTCTGTCTCTCTCTGTCTCAAAAATAAATAAAACATTAAAAAAATAATAGTAAAATAAAATAATTTAAATAAATAAATAAAATAAAAAAGGGGCACCTGGGTGGGTCAGTCAGTTGAACGTCCAACCGTAGCTCATGTCATGATCTCATGGTTCGTCAGTTCAAGCCCCATGTCAGGCTCTGTGCTGACAGCTCAGAGCTTGGAGTCTGCTTTGAATTCTCTGTATCTCTCTCTGCCCCTCCTGCATTCTCTCTCTCTCTCTCAAAAATAAATAAACATTAAAATATTAAAAATAAAAAAATTAGAAATAAAATAAGTGATTTTTCCAGAATTTTTGAAACTCAGATAATAACTATGTGTGGACCAAGAGAGAGAACACTCTTCCCTCAAAGCTCCCCTAGCCCGCCTGGGGACATCATCTTGTTTCCCACACACAGAAGTCCACAAATGGCCTGTGTTGCTCTCTTCTCTTCCGTTACCACATCCCAGGACTCTAAGGGTTGTAGTGACTCATACGATCAAAGCTTTTACTCTCCCTGGCTCAACTTATTGGCTCTGTCTGCTTTTAGACTACTTTGTAATTAAACTGAACCCCCCCCTATGAAGGTACTATGCATCACATACTCAAAGTATACTACCTTGATATTCCCTTCACATAAGACACGTTTCTACATATCTACATCAGAGGGCAGTTATGGCCTCAATAGGAGACGTTTTGGTACTGTCATTTTCATCTGCTATATCCCCCTTCATGCTTCATAAAAGGCATTCAGAGCCATTCAAGAAATACTTGTGAAATTGAGTTGAACTGAACTAAAAATATCTTTATTGCTTTCCCCATGTATTAGATTTTGAATGACAGAATTTAACAGTTAAATTGGCATAATTAAACCCTCCACGTTTCCAGCCATTGCTTTATTAGAAATATAGATAAATGTACATGTTGGTTATTAACTTACGTTTCCATTGAAGAGCTGAAATGTATAATAATGAACTAAACTTAACAAACTATCATATTGATTTCTATAGGGATTCAAGGATATTTCTCTGGAGAGATTTATCCATGGTGGAGCCAATGTTACAGGATTCCAGCTGGTTGATTTTAATACACCTATGGTAACCAAACTAATGGATCGCTGGAAGAAACTAGACCAGAGAGAGTATCCAGGATCTGAGACTCCTCCAAAGGTATGTATTTGTTTTGATCTTACGTATTTTTAGCGTTTTTAAAATTTAAGGTAGAAAGTTCACTATGTAGTTGTTCTCGTAAATGTTTGTCAGTTATAGTGTGGCATAGAGCGGAAGCTTTTTGTCACTAGCACTGCACTGTACAAGTCTTTAATAATTTCTAAGTTTTATATGTAAGAGCAGGATTGTTGGACATTAGCTCGAGTAGTTTACTATTATTATTTTTATTCCTTCGCATATAAATTTCTGTGAAGAAATTGTAGACTTTAAAACAATTTTTCACTCACTGAATATCTCAAAGGTGAACAATCCTTGGTAACTAGTCCACCCCCAAACCACCGCTAGGCAAAAACTATATTTGCAAAGTGATTTATAATGAGTAGGCAAATTGGGGAATTGGTAGAAATGTAAAATGCAAAACTCTTTGACACTAATAGTTCAAGGTCAGGTTGCTTCATGTTTCTCTAACTGACATTGCAGAAGCATGTTAGTGGTAGCCACAAAAGAAGCTGGCAAACTTGTCATCACAGCCCATTTTCTCCTCAGCTGAAGAGACAGTGGCCGTAGACATCATGTAAATAATGGTGTAATGTGTCTCCAACTCCAGCTTAGTGGGTTTGAGCTCCTGCATAATTACGGCAGTTCTCATTCTCAATGTGCACTGATCCTTCACTGTCAGTGTTTTCTACTAAAATGTTTTCAAATGTCCTTTGGAAATTCAATCCTAGAAAACTATAGGTAATCTAGATCTAGAGGTAAATAGTCTTACGTCTTTTGTTCTCTCAGTGTAACACTTTTCCCACCAGCTATGTCAATTCCCCTCGGT
This sequence comes from Panthera pardus, assembly GCF_024362965.1. Lineage (NCBI taxonomy): Eukaryota > Metazoa > Chordata > Mammalia > Carnivora > Felidae > Panthera > Panthera pardus. The sequence continues at coordinate 111,036,704 of NW_026526677.1, read as the reverse complement.
AAAACAGGAATTTGGCTGATCGTATCAGCCTCACTACTCTAGAATCATGAAATTTCAAAACAGAGCCTTTATTGAGTATCCGCTATGCGTCAAGCACCATATCCAACCCTCTGATTTTAGGAGCTAATAAATACAAGTTGTTACACAGGTGTGTTAATTGGCCATCTCTGAGTTTGCAGGATGCCCAGAATTGAATCATGGGCTTCCTGAGTCTTAGACAAGTGCGTTGTCTACTATATTTTACCACTTTCTGTACTTTGGATAATGCATGTGAAAGCATATTAAAGAGCCTAAATATTTTTAAGATGGAAATCACCGTCCAGATTCAAAGCACCTTGAGAAGTCCTTTAGCCTTCATGCAAGTTCAGAGATAAATCCTCCGTAAAGCCCAATTATATCAAGCATTAATGTGCAAAGAGAGGATGTACAAAGTTTCCTGTTGGACTCATTTCTGATCCGGACACTTTGCCACACGTTCCCCTCATTCTCTTGTCTGTGTGCAGAGACTTCCTTGCACTACTGCTCCTCACACCGATCTGTCTGACTCTTTCTTCCTCACCCTGTCTATGGTCACACCATCATTTTGCTTGGCATTTCTTCCGTAAACCATCTTTCAAAGATCTTGTGACCCTTTGAGCTGTGGTATCTAGAACAGGCTTCAAGCTTCTCTTTAGGGTTTTGTGGCTCCTTGTGGCTACTAACATCACCACGTGGTCAGAGTGTCCACTGTGGTTCTCCCCTCTGGGCACACTGATGGGGTCAGTCTTTCCCTATCTTGCCTTGAGCCCATCCCAGTGTCTACTACTTGATAACCTCCAACTAAACTTGTCTATGTCACAGAGTGAGACACTTTGTTTTATATATAAAAACATAATTTTCTCATTTTTCACAGCTCTTATTAGCATGATGCTAGGCACTTAACTAGGCATTTCATAAATATACGCGATCAATTCTCATTACACATGGTATTTATGGTCTATACAGTTGCCATGAACAATGAGTGACATGTGAACACGTGCTCCTAAGGGAAATACAACGTTAGGTTCTTACAAGCCTCTGGCCATAACATTTTTGTCAACCATTCAACACATATCATATGACATGTTGTTTTAAGTCTGTTTACAGACACCCTATGTATTGCATTGTTAATTCATTAACATTGAATTCGTAGGCAACAGCGCTGTCACTCATTCCTCCACAGGGCTTATCTGACACGTGTATTTTCTCCACAAGGCACACCACAGCCTTCTTGCACGGAAGATCACTACATAGCACAGCAGCACTACACTTTTGGGTCATCTTGAAAAGTGAAATCCTCAGCAAAAAGCACATCACTGTGGAAAAATCTGGCACGAAGTAGACCACAAGAGGCCTCTTGTTTACAGTGTGGGAGGAGACACAAGGAGGCAGAGTGTTGCCTTGGTTGACTGCAGCTGGGTGTGCGTGTGTTGCGTGACCCTGTTTTTCACCAACTCCACACACGTCTGCTGATGACCCCCTGCAGCTATTGATTCGGGCATATCAAACAAATTTAGGAAGTAGGTGAATTTGCAAATATTGGATCTGTGAGTAATGAGGATCAAATGTACTTAACTGAACTTCCCTTGAGTTTCTTTGGTGCCTCATCAAAGATTTGAAACACGATTTCTGATCGTGTCACCCCCCTGCTGTGAAGAAAAGGAAACCTTCTGGAATAGAGGCACTCCACAGTACAGGCCCAGCAGGTCTTTCCAGTCATGGGTGCTTCTGCTGCCTTTCTGGCCAGCCACACTGGACGGCCCTGAAGTTTTCCCCTCCTTACCAGTCCCTGTGTCCTTGCTCCCACCTTAGCTGTCCTCCACCTTTATTTCCAGCTGTCCAAACCCAACCACCTTATATGAGCCTTCATCTCAAATCCTACTTTGTCTATGAAGCCTTTCCTTAGTCTCCCCGTAAATACAATCCCTTTCTGCTGTGTAATCTCCATGTTATTTAATTGTGTAATTCTCACAGAGGACTTAATGTAATTTTTTATATGCTTATTGTTGCACTTCTGTAAACTCCTTTGCAGCAGTAACCATCTAGGACACGTCTTTGTAGACTTTGCCATTCCTAGCCAGTGTCTACCACATTTTTCAAAGAGTTCTCAGATGTGGTATTTCATCCTTGCAACAACCACAGGAAATAATCACTATTAGCTTGTTTGGTTTGATTCTGATCTGTTTTGTGTTCCATAGCTGGAAAGTGTACTCATTCCCATAAAACTAGGAGTAACAAGTTAGAATTCACGTAGTCCTTTCCTTTCAAAGCTCAGGCTCTCAGCCTTTCAAAGCTCAGGCTCTCAGCGCTGCACTATGATTATGCCAAACCCTGTCTTGTTATCTCTGAACCTGGGTAACCAGAACTCACTTCACCATTGTCATCACCATTTAAAGCAGGAATAACTCCAGGCCAAACCCGAGTTTTACCCAGCCCTAAAATGAAGTGTTTTGTCAGTAAGAATTTTCTAGATGCCATCTAGAAATGTGCGTCCATAAATCTGATTTCTTGGACATTAACACAATAAGACACGTGGAAGAGAATTATATCCTTCAAAAAAGGAAAATCTATATAAACCACTACATCTTCCCAAGTCCCAGCTCTCCAACCTGTCAAAGGCCCTTGCCACTCACGCTCCACTCTGTGCGATATCTGTTCTGTTTTGGAGTTCACTTGTTTCATGAAAATGGATGGACTTTTTAAAACACAGCAAGTGCATTCGCTTTTTGGTGCCATCTCTTCTCAGCTTTATTCTCCCTATTAAACAAGTGACAATGCGTTGTTGTTGTTGTTGTTGTTGTTGTTGTTGTTTCCTTTCTTGAAACCTAAAATACCAACATTGCATTTTTCTCAGGTGTTTTAGGTCTTTAGGAAGTTCTCCTTTCTTTCTTGTTCTTATTTTCTTACTTTCCAAAACAACAACAACAACAACATGACTTGATGGCTTTCTCTGCTCAGAGATGTCTGGTCCAGGCAGGGGAGGAGGTAGAACATTATCCCAGCTACGAGGGTAGCTGGCCCTTACCTATGGTACATGCCTGCCCTTACGCGTATCTCATCATGTCTAGGAGAATATGTTGCAAGGCTCATAGTTTATGGGTCTCCCATACATGTTCCTGATGAAGCGTTTTAATTGGGCTCTCTACATAGAAAGGTTCTTTGTTAGGATTTATATTCTTGACCTCATCCACGTTTCATTCTGTCTTCTCCAGCTGGTGTGCCTACTCGTCACATCGCCTAAGTTTACTTTCTGCAATTTGAATTTCAAATGATTTTTCTTCCTTTGCTAGCAGCGAAGCAAGGGGACATCCTCTACCTTCCACAGCACAGAACTGCCTCCTGTACAGGCTTACAATGTTTTCATCATAGAGATCTGACCAGATGGAACTCGGGAAAGAGATCAGGCAGGCCTTTGTCATGATTGGTGGTTGGCGCTCTGCCGTGCTTCAGGAAAATTGTGCCCTGTGTTCCACGTGTTCAGGCATTGCCGAGTCAAAGCCAACACATATTCCCTGTTCTTTTTTTTTTTAATGTTTGTTTATTTTTGAGAGAGACAGAGACAGAATGCATGTGGGTTACGGGCAGAGAGAGAGGGAGACACAGAATCCAAAGCGGGCTCCAGTCTGAGCTGTCAGCACAGAGCCTGACACGGGGCTGGAACTCACCAGCCATGAGATCATGACCTGAGCCAAAGTCGGACGCTGAACCGACTGAGCCACCCAGGCGCCCCAGGGCACTGTTCTTTTTATTTTCAGCTTAAACAAGTTACATGTTCTTGGTTTTTCCTCTCGCTTCCTCTTCTATCCTGAATAATTTTTTCCAGAGGGCTTTGTCTTTTCTCACAGAGAAGCAAGGGGCATCATCAGAAAGCACAGGGTCCTCACTTCACGTCTCTACTTTGACCCTATGTGACAGCAGAAACTTAGGGGGATGACCTAATGTTCCCGTGCACATGCACACCGGACAACATGCGTGGACCTAACTATATTCATTCCTATGTAGCACAGTGACGGGTACATACACTTCAATAAGTAGATGTTGTTTCTGGCATCTTATGGCTAGGTGACAGTAAACATTCCCACATTCTTCTGAGAAACCAAACCAACATAGACACTTCAAGTCAGTAAATGCACAATAAATCTTAAGGAGCCCTGCTGGGCATTTCAGAAGAGGAGAATGAGGCACCCCAGCCATTCTGGACTCAGCCGCAGCACATGACTTCAAGGCAGATGGTAGTAATAATGCACTTAGCTGCTTGCACTTCATCTGTTTCTACTCAGACCCAGTGAAAAGACCTCACCAAGGGGTCTTGCTTTTCTCACCCAATGGAAAACTGTGCATTAAAATTTCTATTTTTCAGAGTGTGTTTTCCCCTTTTAAAATCAGAGTGGTAAGATTCAGTATACACTCTTTGTAATAAAGTGATAATAGAAATTTCTGAAGCTAGAGTCAATTAAATATCAGTAATTTAACTGTCCTTCAGGCAAGAGGCTGTTTAATGGCCCCTCTTCGGGTGCTCAAGGACCCCAAGACTGTTCCTGGTGACTGATAAGAGTTGATCATTCACCATTATAATTACTTTCATTTTGTTAGTATACGTCTGCTCTGACTTATGATGGAGTCCTTGTGATGGCTGAAACTTTCCGAAATCTTAGGAGGCAGAAAATTGATATTTCAAGGAGAGGAAATGCTGGGGATTGTCTGGCAAATCCTGCTGCTCCATGGGGCCAGGGAATTGACATGGAGAGGACACTCAAACAGGTAACTCACAATTTTATTTAATTAAGTTCAGTTGATTTCACAGTGTTAAGTGTGGCATCTTCAAGAAAATGGAATAATTTTTTTGAGAGTAAATCTATATTACAATTGCCATTTTAATATATTAAGCCATTATCATTTTTGAGACATTTCTAAATAAAATACTAAGTAGAATACTGTTCATATCTTATATAGATGCTTAGTCAAGATAAACTAGGTCATGTCACAATCACAACCCCAAGTCCTAGTGACTTCAAACAACAGGAGTATTTCTCACTCACACACACACGTTAGATTAGGAGAGGTACTCTGCCTGTTGTAATCACTCAGGCTAACACAGCAATAACCGTCTCAAATGCTACAAAGAGAAAGAGAGTTATGGAAGGTTTGAATTGACAATTAAATGCTGTGGCCTAATGGTGACACTCATCACCTCTGTTTACAACTCACTTATTTCAGTCACATTGACCTATCTAACTACGAGGACTCTAGGAAGTCCATGCTATCTTAGGGCCAGAACATCCAAGAACTAGAAATGTTTTTTAACTACTGCTAATTACTACCACAGTAGATCTTTAAATTGCCTTGTAAACTTGGATTAAGTAATTTGTTTATTTTACTCTGTTTGGAATATACTAACAGTATTTTTCAAATGATTAACGTAATATGTGTATATTTGTAATCTTACATTTTAAACGTTCTGAAATGCCATGAGTTCAGATCACAGGTAAAAATGAATTAAAAGGAAATTTGGAATAAAAAACCCTTGAAAGTTTTTTTTAGTATATCTGTATTTTAAACCCCTCAGGGCTTAATTTTAATATTATCAAGGAGAATATGATACAGTATGGTTATCAGGACTATTTAATGTATTATGTGAATACATAGATAAAACTGAAAAGCAACTATAAATAACCCATATTTCCTTTCCCATAGGCAATACTTCAATATTAAGGAAGTATTCTTTATCACATAAAAAAACAAAACATATTCCTCTTTCAAGTATATATCAGAATTGATTATATCCCTTTGATTTACTTCTTTCAGATTATATCCCAGCAGCTCAAATACCCTATGGTATTTTAGTTATTCGTAGCTTATAGTTATAGCAAATGAAGTCAAGATTTCTGTAAGCAAAATGGCAAATGAATATATGTGTGGGTGTTGTTTTTCATTCATAGGTTCGAATTCAAGGACTGACAGGAAATGTTCAGTTTGACCACTATGGACGCAGGGTCAATTACACAATGGATGTGTTTGAGCTGAAGAGCACAGGGCCTAGAAAGGTGAGCCACACTCAACCGGTCTTCTTAGTTTGCATTTGACATTTTTAAAGGCTTATACGTAATAGGTAGCTGGATGGTCTACATTGGTTTTTAAATGTGAGTACTTACAAATAGCATTGTTTTTAATAATCTGAGCTGAAATAAATTCTTGTGTCACATAATTGATATTTTTAATGGTATGCCAAAGCTGAAACAAACTAGTTTATATGCTGTTTATATCCTGTATCCAAAGTGGAAACAATGCATTTTTTTAAAAAAAGATTTAGCAAATAGAGTCTCAAAAACCAAAATTTACAGTGCAGGAAAGCATACCTTGCAGATAAGACACGTACTCACCTCCATGCAGTCATTTATGAAATCATCAGAACAACAAAAACATATTTAGAACAGATGAAACATTCTTGAAATAAGCAAGTAAACACATTGCAGTGAACAAAAGAAAGAGCAGATAGAAGATGAGATTAAGTTTATCACTTGGCCAGCAGGGAAGAGGAACAAACACCTGGGAAACTCTAATTGAGGGGATGGGGAAGTTGGATAGGAAGCTGCTGATGCCAGCTTCCTGGATTTCAGAAGGTGACTCTGCTGGTCCGATGACGTGACTGGGCATATCATTGGTCGTCTGAACATCCAGCCAGTACTTGATGTTACGGAACCAGACAATCCAATCTAGGTAGTTAGTAGGTACTTTATACCCAACACATATAATTTTTAACATTCCTTTCACTAGGATTAGCTAGGATGGTCAAGGAAAGACGTGTTCAGTTCCCTCATCTAAAAATTGTCTCAAGCCTTGGCTGTTTTAAAAAACTGTCTCATGTATAATTTCCTGCTACAATGCAGTAATCGTAGCTAGAACGTATGGAATGCCTGCTGTGTCCCAAACACTGGACTTGGTGTGACTTAATCCAACAAACCTGTAATGTGAGTACTGTGAGCTCCCTTTTTCCAACGAGAAAACTACGGCCGGACAGGTTATAGCTCCTTGTCTCAGGCCCAGCAATGAGAAAACAAAGACTTTAATTCAGATGTGTCTGACTCCAGAACCTTCTACATTATTACCCCACCCGAGTGGTCCTGCTCCAAAGGAGTTTACTTTCCGCACGGTAGAATATAGTCATTTCCTTGACAGTTAAAGAGAAGGCATGTGGAAATCCTCAAGAGGAGGAGATCCCTTCCAGCTGGAGGAAGACAAATCAAGGAAGGCTGTGTCGAGGAGGGAGGCTTTAGACGCAGGAAACCAGCGTTCGGACAGGTGGAAAGGGAGGCTGGACGTGGTGAGAACCTGAAGCAGGTCAGGAAGAGCAGGTGACAGGGCACCTGTGGAACAGGCCTGCCCCATGGGCCCCTCCAAGGACACCGCCTGTGGCAAGGGAATGAGATGTGCTCCCAGGAAGAAACGTGGTGAGTCCCAGGTACACACCGACTGGACCCACTGCGTCCACACACAGCCAGCGACAAGAAAGGAGGCAGCCCGTGTGGGGCAAAAGCTTCTCCCCTCTGGGGAGCGGACAGAGTCCCCACCCTAACAACAGTGGCTCACCTCCAGGCACACCTTCCGGCCACACACCAGACTTTGCAAGAGGAGCCATGTAAACAGAAACTTTGCGAAATGCAAAAGACCACCCCCTACTTCACAAAACAGTAAGTACAGAGAGTAGAATGACCTCTCCGTAAAAGAAAGAAGAAAAAGGAAGCTGCTGGTAACTGGCAGTAATAGCAAGGGAGCTGTATATGGCGCTGAATCCTTCCATGGCCTGTTGAACCGTGACGCTAACGGCAATTAAGGTTTTTGGAGGCGAAGGTTAGAGAGCAAGTTGGGAGAGTGATGAACACCTTCCCACTCAGCTGACATCCATCCAAAACCCTTAAAAGAAATACGAAGTGTAAAATCGGGTAGACTCATCCGTCTTCGTTTTTCCGTGGCAGCAAGCAACTTGGGCCTTCTGTCAGGAATATCAAACTTAAAAACGAGCCACGCCGAGAAACACTGTGCTGCTGGTGGAACTCGGCAGAATGTCTGCAAACTGAGCGATCGTTCTTGTAAATGGAACAGTTGCCGGCAAGGGAGCTGTCTCTGAAAATAGATCAGAAGGTCTGCCTGTCAGTTTCCGTGACTTCTGTAACAGAGGAACTGATGGAGAGACTCCTTAAGGAGCAGCCACGACGCTCTTTCAGAAACGCTGGCTCCTGAGTGTGGTGGGACCTTTCCACTCCACTGACCCCCAGGAAGTGCCCTGGAACCAGATGTGCCTGGTGCAGGGATTTTTAATTGGAACAATTGTATTTATTTAGAGAGCAGTTTACATGCCACACACCAAAATGGAAAACTGATGTGCATTTTTACATTTAATCCACACAAAGCCTGAAGGTGAGACACATTTTTTCTAATTTTATTTTTTTTTTTTAAGTTTATTTATTTTTAAGAAAGAGAGAGAGGGAGGGAGAATCCCAAGCAGGCTCTGTCCTGTCAGCACAGATCCCGGTGGCGGGGCTCAATCCCCTGAACCATGAGATCATGACCTGTGCCGAAATCAAGAGTCAGAAGCTTGACCAACCGAGCCACCCAGGCACCCCTGCTTATTCTCATTTTAAAGAAAAGTAAGGCTCATAGAAACTAACCTGCCCAGCGATGTTCAGCTAGAAAGACGTGGAGATGGGGTGGAAACCAGGGTTCACCAGGCTCCAGAGCTCACTGTCTTCATTGCTGTGAAACCCTGTCAGTCCCAGGGCCTCTAAGAGTTCTCTTTAGGGCTGGTATGAGATTCCTATTTTCGGGGGACAGGTCTGGTCTTATCAGCCCTCCCAGGAGCAAGCTTTAAGTACAACAGGGGCTCCTCATGGCCCCTCAGTCCTCACCAGATCCCTACATCACAGTCAAGGTCCCCTGTAAAAACAGAGATGTTCACTCATAGTATGGCGATATTTATGCACAATTCACCTTTAGGAGTCCAAAGAAGACAAATATTTTTCTGACATCGCTGCTGTTTTAGTGATTTAAATGCTTCCCTATTTTTGCTCTAGCATTACAAAAGTATCCTTCCCCCAATTTCTGTCTCTAGGAAAAATGCCTAGCTCCCCATCTGATTAAATGAGATCAGGCTTGGGAAAAGTTGCCAGTACATTGTCCAATGGTGTGACGAACTTAAGAGAGAAACTGCAACTCACGTGAGGTTCTAGGTCCCAACTCTTAAGATTCCTTTCTTCAGGAGGTGACCCCTATATCGCTGTCCGCTCTAATTGACTCAATTCCCAGTGAGTCCATGGTCTAATGAGATTTGCCATGAATGGTCCCATACCCCAAGCCCTGGTTTTCTTTTTGTGCAGAATTGCAAGTAAATAAAAGGCAAACACATCCAGTTAGGTAAAATTTTGCTTATTACTTTAACTTGTCAGCACTTCTAAATCACTTATCTTTTAAGGGTCGAGAGTCATGAAGCCGCAGGCCATTTTTAAATGCAAAATGTCAAGGTCTTGCCAACATCTGAGGAGTCTCCAGGATGTGTCCCAAATCTGTGTTTTTTCTGTTGTGGGAACTCATTAAGAAAGAAAAATGCCATTCCTAGACAATGAGCTGCTGGGACCTGGAAGGTGGCTGCCTCTTAATGAAGTGCTAAACTGTAAAACCTATTTTCACATCTTATAATTGTCATGCGGAAAGGAGAATTAACTGGAAGCCTGTTGACTGACATGTTGCTTTTCTTTAAGTACACATAGGAATTGAGGGTTATGAGGATGTGTGTGTATGTCTCAGAGGCGTACTTGTTTTTAAATTAACTTTTTAACTGAGTTCTTAAATAAACGTCAGCTACAAATAGATTCTTTTGGACACTTGAAAACAATTGCTGAATTGCTGTACGGTCATGATTTCAGATCAAACTAAGAACTGTATCAAACTTTCTTAATGACAGTCAGTTTCCTCTGTCTGCCCTATGATGATACATGCAACATTTGTGAATAATATGGTGCCTCTTTCTGACATGTTAATCCTTACTTCATTTTACTATGTTCACAAATACTAACACAATAGTTAAGAAGCTTGGAAGAAGCAGGAGAGACTTCCAGAACATACTGGAACAAATGAGACCAGTAAGCAATTACATACATTTTATTGGAGACATGAGTATGATCACCTGCATCCAGAAATTCAGGAAGGAAGTTAAGCAAGTATTAAGTGAACGCCTGTTTGAGAAGGTTGTGGAGCCTAATAGCAAAGTGTGTGGACTCTGTGTCCTGCAGACCTGACTTTTGAATTCTGACCCCATGGAGTATTCCTGAGTGCAGTGTATTTAACCTATAGGCCCTCATGTCCAAAATCTGTTTCATAAATGCACCTACTTCTGAATTTGCTGTGTGTATAAACTTGCCCATGCATCTAAACAAAACACATCGGATACAGTGTGTGTCCCAGTGCAAGCAGCCCACGTGGTGGCTGTTCCTATTACTTCATGGTCTACATGATACAAAGAGCCCTGGATTTCCTTTAGGACCCCGTCACAGTTCATTACTTTGTAAAGTACTTAACTAAGTACTTAATAGATTTTATGGAAAGGACTTTGTTTCATGTCCAAATGAGAAAGTAATACAAGGATGTAAAAATGCAAGAATACAAACTTAAGTGTTATCTTTGAAAGTGAAAATACTGCTCATTAATATTAATCTCTGAGGTATGTAGCCTTTTAGAAAGTGGTCAGGCTTTTACCCCGGGGCTAGGTTATGTAAAACCCAAAACTATTTCTATATTGCCTCAAAAATATGCAAGACTTTTTTTGCTTGAAAATAACCCGTATATATTCCCTTTACGATCAAACCAGTAACATTGATAAAACCATGTAAATTAATTTTAGAAGGTGACAGTCCCACTAGAAGAGAGGCTCAACATAAAATGGTTTTCCATCTGTATCCCTATTCTTTTTTGAACCCCTCCTCCCCAATGTCGTGGCCGCTCCACGACGGTATATTGTGAAGTTGCCAAATGTACAACCAGGCAGTATCATTAACATCAGAAAAATCGGCTCATTGCCAACTAAGAAAACTCCCAAAGCCTTCTTTTTATCTCCTTTTTAAATCTGCCTGCTTATTAATACCTCTCATTGTTCCCAGAAGAGCTAGAGAAGACTATTCTAAAATGCGTCTTCAACAATTTTCTCTGTTCTGCAGGTTGGTTACTGGAATGATATGGATAAATTAGTCTTGATTCAGGACGTGCCCACTCTTGGCAATGACACAGCAGCTATTGAGAACAGAACAGTGGTTGTAACCACAATTATGGTAAGTTTTGGTCTATGCTTTTTGCTGTTCCGTCTTGTCCACAGGCAGATTTGATTCCCCAGCCATGGGGAACAGGGTGAGCACTGCATCATACGTGTGGTGGCATGGGTCATGGGTCACATGAGCCACGGGAGTCCGTTGAGGCCCTGAATAGGTTTGTCCTGAGCTTTGAGTACACTCAGTACTTTCATTTGTATTATCTTTTGTTGCACTGTTGTTCTTGGAAAAATGCTCAGATGTTAACAATTGAAACTGTCACACTCTAGTTAGAAATGGATGAAATGCTAACATTCCAAAGGACACAAGAATGAACATGAGAAAAGCAGCAGCCAATCACAGAAAAATATCTGGTAGTAAACACCGTATTATTGTTGTTACTGTTTTTTTAAACATCAATGTAATAATAGTTAATAGTGTTCAAATGGATAATTTTCAAGTAGTTTAATCATTGGATAGTGATTTGCATTGTCTGTTTATAATAGTGAGGATATGAATGTAAAGATTTTAATGAGCATGTTTTATAGACCTAATGCTTTCAAAATTTTATTTTATATTTATTTTTCACGTGGAAAGGGTGTTTTGCACCGATTATTTTTCTCATTGACCACTGACATATACGCAATATAATTTTTTTGGACTTCTCTTAAGATTTAAGAAAAATACGACTCCTCCATTCCACCACATCATAAAATGAAAAATACTCCAAGTTTTAAGGATATTTTCTCAAAGCGATCCTAATGAAAATACCTTTTAAATAATAGAGAATATCTGGTGTATTTTTCTCCCCTAAAGTCAAGCCTGCCCTTTAGAGTCAATGCTGGTCAAAGGAGATGAACAGTCGGTGACCTATATCCTCAGCTCACTGTCTCGTTAGGCAGAACACATTTTTAATAATTCATGAAGCCCTTCCTCTAAATAAAGTGGAAGTATTTTATGTTATTTAACTCTTAGCTTATGTAACTTTAGTTTTTAGTAACTTCAAGTTATTTCCAAAACTCTTGGCCCTGAGGTCAAAGCGTGAGAAAATGCCAGAGAGAAAGAAGCCTCCGTGTGCTGGGATTCGTTTTCTCTGTGTTGCATCACCAGCTAGCAATTTACTGTTAATCTGCCAAGCCTTGATTGAAGGTTGATGATTTTAGAATGCAAACTGACTTACAGCAGTTTTTTGTGTAAGAGTGCAAAATATACACCTTCTAATTAATTGTGTAACAGTTGCATGGGACTTGAAAAGCAGTATATAATATATATAGTGTATATATATATATATATATATATATATATACACACGTCTATATTTCTTTTCCTAAAAAAGACACAGTAATGGAAAGTCGTACTTCAGTACAGTCCTCCTCTTTTCAGCCTCTGATGAAGAATCCTATTTTAAGAAATTGATCAAGAAGGAAATGAGTTCCACGCTGTTCGACCATTCCTAACTAAGGCTCACGTCTTGTTCTCCTGTGTAGTAGATTTAAGCTAATTTTTCATGTGGGATTCTTCTTGGATGACCAGCTCTGGACTACCAGAAAAAAAATTTTTTTTAAGTTCTGTGACTTTTCCGAGATACTAGAACAAAAGAAGAATTAATCCTCTTTCTCAAGAAAATCCATAGATGTTGAAAAACAATCACTCAGTAATTTTGACCTATCAATTCCCCTATCTTGAAACGAGGGCATTGTACAGAAAGGTGGAATTCTGTCACTTCTAATTCCAAGTGAAGGTCTTCTAAACGTAAATATCTCTGAGTTTGTGTGCTTGTTTTCTGAGTATACACAGCTGTTTTCTTTAAAGGTTCTCTGAAATCTTGCCTGTTCTGTGTGAAATAAAGTGTTTTCATGTGCATTATAGGTATAATGTAGACAGTCTCCTTTTTGTCCATGTTATTAAAGGCACGGGAGATCTAATTCTTGAAACCAAAATATTGAATCACCTTGCAAGCATGGCTCATTTTCAGGAAGCATGCTACCAAAACATAAGTTACAGCGATTGAGATTCAGTGGTTTCTTATATACCTAAAGAATATTCTGTAAAGTTAACTGTTGTTTGACAGTGATATCAATACTTTTGCTATTAAAACAGTGCAATACTCGTATTTGTCTTTTGTATAAAAATGTAATCTTCCTACAGTAATACCTCTGGGCTGTGCAATTGCATAATGTTCAGTAATTTAAAAACATAGCAGAATCTTTTCCCTCAAAGTGTTCCTTGTGTTTGCTCTTGTTGAAAATGGTCACCCGGGACCTATGACCACTCCACCATCTCGTTCATTTTGAACAAAATCTGATTCCTTGTAGATGAATGAGATATTGGCACCAACATGTAAAAATCTCCCAAATTCAACTGAGAACTCCCAACACAGATGGCACTGGTTAGACACTGTAACGTGCACGAGACACGTACCCAGACACGGAAGGTTGAGAGTGTTGTGGCCCTGGAAATCATTCGTTTTGATCAAAACTGATATGACGTTGCTGTTCTCCCATTTGTCTTTCCTTTGTGTATGTTGTTATTTATGTGTCGATACATTGTAATGATACATGCTGTTAAATAAAATTGATTGAGAAATTCATTTATTCATCCACAAATATTTATTAAGCTGGGCACGGGATATGCTGCACAACAAAACAGACAAAACCCTGCACTCAGATGAGTTTATATTCTAGTGAGAGAAAGCAGACAACAGGCAGTAGATGAATATTTTAGATCTCATGCTCAAGTAAAGTGTGGCTTCTGCTTTTTGAACTGGTGAAATTTGTTTTTTTTCCCCTTAGAACCGTGTTGTATATCTAGAGTGGGGTCTCCGTTTGAATGGCTTATTCCACCTGAATATAGTCATGCTGACAGCAACTTAGCTGAATGTGCATAAAATGTAAAATTGGTAGTGCCTTCCCATGAGGGTCAGGACTACAGAGTTGGAAGGTCTGAAGTTTTGAGTTCAGATGCTCACTGTCTTCTGTCAGCCTTAGTGACCAAAACTTATAAAAATTTTATAAAGTCTGTAATTGTATATGAGACTCTGAGCCCTCCTAACTTTCTGAATTGTAAGTAACAATTCCTGTCAACAACCCAAGAAAGCCAGGTCTGCACCATGTGGTTTGAGGACGCGCGGTTGAGGAAAAGGCATTAGTGCCGTAGAGAAAAGCAAGAATGGTGGTTCCGTCTGTGATCTCACTACTCGGGCTGCGGAACTCTCCGGAAAAGGAGAGATAAAGCGGTATTTCAGCCGAGCCCATTTCCCCCTGCATGTTCACTTCTGAAGCTAAACAATGCTTATGATGCATGACTCAGCTTAGAAGGTATTTCTTACCGTCTTGTGAACGTAACAAACCTTGGGGAAGATTGTGCATACATACATCCAGATTTATTCACTAAAGCATCAGAATTATGTTACAAACTTGAAAGCAGTTTTACTTATCACACATGATCTTTCCAGAGGTTACTCTATTATACCTTTTGTTAAATGTTTTGTATTTTCTATAGGATTTTATAGATACGCACTGTCTATATACATGTGCACATATAACAGTACACACATATTTTATATAATATATGCACATGTACATAGACCTATGCACAAAAACATAGACGTATTTATTCTCTCCCTTGTACTAAATACTAATTTCCCCATACATATGCCTGCCTCTGAAGGGCTTAGCACTCGGTTTTGAAATACCTTATTTTGAATGAACTTAAAATTGTGCAGCCATCCAATTTATTCATTTTTTTCTGAATTGAATAATAACCTTTTAATTCCCACCTTTAAGAATTTTACCCATGGGATCAATTATCTACATCCATTAATATTCTTCAGGGAAAAGGAAATATCACATAGCAACTGACTTTGGTTGATAGTACTGATTTTATTGTTTTAACTCTTTTCAACAGTGCTTGTAATGTTTATATTCATGATGTTTAGAAAATCTTAAAAACGTCCTAAAAAGTATCTCTTTCAACAGTTTTACTTCTACTAAATACAAATAACCCCCAAAATTTTTCTCAGTAGGAAAATACTTTATCGATTGAAAATCATCTTAATTCATTTACACAAACATTTTCATAAGCAAGCCCTGATGTAGCAGTTTCAGACAGGGATTGATTTCTTTCCTGAAATAGCAGAGCAGATGTAGAGCACTACCCATTATGGAAATTGTAGTCATAAACTCATAATCACTAAGAAGTAATGCATTTAAAATAACTTCTGAGGAATTACTGCCCCAAAGAGCACAGTAGTTGATAATAAAGATGGGAGGTTATACTCTTAAGGCAGAACTAAGTGGTTATATTCTGCTTGTCTGATCTTTCCGCTTTTATTCACAGTTCAATACCCGGGACTCCATAAGGCTGCATATCAAAGACGCCCCACAAATCCCCCTTAATGACTAATCAGGACTCTATTTTCTTTTCTATTGAGAAGATTTGGTATTTTCTTCAGGCATAGTAGCCCCCAAAACCTTGCATTAAATCAAGGGCTTGTATTAATGTAGAAGGGCTACATGTGGGCAAATTGTCAGATTGCGTTGGTGCAAAGGACGAGGTTGGGAGAGTGTTGAAGATCTGCTATTCATGTGGACTTAATATGAAAGAAAAGCAAAATGAGACACTCGCAAAGAAGCTGGGTTGAGCTGAGCAACCGGGAGATCTTTTGTTCAAGAAAAGCCTCGCTTTTCTCTCCACCTGTTCTCCCACCTTCCTGAGGGTGATCATCTTGTTTCTCTCACACTGGAGCACCGCACACCTGAATCTCAGTACCTGTGCATGCCCCTACCTGTGCAAAAAGTCTCGCTAAATCTCTAGTCAACATCTTCAGTACGCTGAAGGTCTTCCAGTCTTTGTTGGTTCGTTTGGCAGGAGCTCAAAGACCCTGACAGGCCCGTTCTGTCCAAAAAGGGAACTGAAAAAAGAAAAGAAAAGAAAACTAGGTATTTTTTTACTTAGATTTGCATGTGTGTGTTTCAGAAGAGATAGCCTAGCACTTAATAGTCACTTTCCTTTTGAAGACCTGAATCAGGAATTCTAATATAATTACTTTGCCCTGATACTCCTGTTTAGGGAGCACAATTCCACTAGGAGATCTTCAGATTTATTGAGTGCCTTATATGTACCAGACAATAGGAGGAGATAAGGAGAGGTTTTATCTACACTGTGTACTTATAATTTCATATAAAGTATTTCATTCACTCACAGTACAGAAATCCACATCCTTACTTACACCTGTCCCCTCTCTAGTTAAATCACAAATCTCAAGTAGCTGCACACACCTTGACAGATGCAGTAAGAGCTTCAACAATTTCCATATACTTCAAAATAGAGATTCAGATCCCACTTCTGCTACTTCTGTGAAATGGAATGATTTGCTTACCCTCTCTGAGCCTCAAATTCTCTGCCTGAGAAGTGGGAAGTGCCTGTCTCAAAATATCAATGTGAAAAGTAAATGAAAGGTACAGTTAAAGAACTTCGCATTATTTCTTCGCATGTACTAAATAAGTCGGAGCTACTATTACTTTTCGCAACTATATATTTTTTTTACATTTTTATTGATTTTTGAGAGACAGAGAGAGACAGAGCACAAGTTGGGGAGGGGCAGAGAGAAAATGAAACACAGAATCCGAAGCAGGCTCCAGGCTCTGAGCTGTCAGCACAGAGCCCGGTGCAGGGCTCGAACTAACAAACTGAGATCATGACCTGAGCTGAAGTCAGACGCTTAACCGACTGAGCCACCCAGGCGCCCCATTCACGACTATATTTTATCATTGTCCTCCACCACTTTTTTACAAAGAATTACAATCTTAATCACAAGAGGACAAGAGGAATATTTTATTTATTTTTGCCCTCCTCGTTCCCACTGCCTGGCACGCAGTGGGTGCTTAATAAATGTTTGAGTACACAGTAGAAACACAGCTTTTCCTAAAGCAACTTGCTCACTATATAATGTAGAGGGAATTTAGCAACACAGATGTGATTACCAGCTAGAGAATCATGTGCACATGAACTGATACGGTCGTATATGTATATGAAGGCTAAAATACTTAAGTGTTCAAGTATTGCACACACTTTAGAATTGGACTTCAACCTTAGTACCACATGGGAGCCATAGCGGTACAACTTTTGAAAACTCTTATGTGTGTTATACTAAAAGTTATAAATGATAACCATGAAGCAATTTCAGGTGTATTTTATAAATGTGTAATTCTTGATTTTCTCTACATATTCTCCCACGTTTTAATTAGCTGTCACAAGAAAAAAAAAAAACAAGAAGGAAAGTATTAGCTCCTTGTAGCTACCAATATTTTATAAACTCTCTTAGAAATTAACACTGCTCTGCAACAACTCACCCATTTTCATAACCACATTTATAATTTAATTAAATTATACAGGAGAATGTTTTCTGTAAGTTACCAAACCGTTTTCATCTATCTAAAGAAGAGACAATTAGTTGCCTTAATTTTATAGGTAGAGAAACTTTCTTCACCCAAGTCCAGTGTTAAAATACTCATTAATTACAAAGAGGCAAGAGATTTCTGGGTGCCTTGACTATGTCAACATAAGGCAGTAGTATTCAAGGACCAAGCGTAGACAATTGCCCACAGGAGAGTTACTTAGGGCATCTCTGAGAGAAAATTATGGACCATGTCATTTACATTTTTATTAAATTTTCAAAAGTAGTTTCCACGTTTGCAAAGTCCTTAAAAATCAGAAGTAGTATAGAAACTACTTGCCATGTTATGCAAGGTGAAATACCATCTATCGCAGAGTCACAAGAGCCAAGTGCAACTTTGCTAGTTAACATGCTGGCTGAGGGAGAAGAAAAGAGTTGTGTGAAAACTACTCCGTGACTGTTACAGTACAATGTTATAAATCCATGATTTCCATGACATTGTGGCCAAAAGCAGTCACTTCTTGTCTGCATATGGCTAAAAAAATCTAAAAAATCTGAGGTGTGACCAGCACACCTCAGCTGTGTTCACCACACCTGTCTTTTGGTGGCTTTAGTCTTCATTTATAAAATCAGGTGTTTGTTAATTTATCTCTCTAGTTCATGGCCTTCAAATCATTTGGTTTAGGTGTGTGTGTGTGTGTGTGTGTGTGTGTGTGTGTGTGTGAATTGAAAACTGTCTACTATTATTAGCCACCAGTAAACTTTTTCATATTATAAGGATTTTCACAGTCATTCTTCATCCTGTTTTCTTACTTGCTTCAAAAACTAAATGGGAATATGGCTTGAAGGGCGTGATTGTCATATTGGGGGGTGGGGAGTTATTAGTTTTCACCGGAGACATATTTTAGAACAGAATAAAATTTCATGGACCACACGACCCGAATTAAACTCTAATGAAAGCAAAATTATTGGACAATGTTAGGAAAGGTGATTTATTGCAAATAAGTATATAAATTTTTTAAGCTCTTAATTCATTTCTTCATTGAACTCGCTAGCACCTGCTCTGAGAGAGGCATCCAGCAAAATGCTAGATAGCAAAGAAAAATCGTCTAGCTCTTTTCCCAAAGGAGGTCACAGTTGAATGTGGCCTAAACCAGATGCAGAATATGGAGACCTGTGACTTTGACTACTAAATGGTCTCTAACTTCATGAGATATTCTAGAATACTAATCCCATTGCCAAAGATGACAGTTTATGCCTCTCTCGACAATTATTAATGTTTATTTTTCCTGTCACAGTGCTAGATATTTAAGAGTCACTCAGTAGAAAACTATTTTAAAGATTTCACTTTCAGTATCCAATATAAAGCCATCGAATATACTTGTAAGCATATTTCTCTATTCATCCTTTATTACTGATTTCTCGCCACACAAAATCAGTGTGTGTGCTAATACTAAATACAATCGTTTTGTCAAATTCTGCGGTTGAAAAGTTTAAGACTTTGGAATGTTTTATTATTTCCCCCTTTACAGTTCTACTTCTCTCATTATAGGAATCCCCATATGTTATGTACAAGAAAAATCACGAAATGTTTGAAGGAAATGACAAGTATGAAGGCTACTGTGTAGATTTGGCATCTGAAATTGCAAAACATATTGGTATCAAGTATAAAATTGCCATTGTCCCTGATGGAAAATATGGAGCGAGGGACGCAGACACAAAAATCTGGAATGGGATGGTAGGAGAACTTGTTTATGGGGTAAGCAAATCAACTTACTGAAGAATTTACTTACATAAACCTGAAACTTTTTTTTTCCCCGCCCGGGCACATATCTGTTTCTAAAGACCTATTACTGTTTTTAAATTTGCAGTTAACATTCAGAGAGGCATATACGATGTTCAGACGTTTCTCTAGTTCGTTATGGTGCCATTCCCAAATAATGAGAGAAGTTAATACCTCATAACTTCAAAATCTAGAAAGATAAAAAATTTAGAATATGATGTCCTATTTAAAAAAAAAAGTGGTGACTTCAGTACCTGTGATGATTATTCTCTTGCCTGATGTTGTTCCATCATAGCTATGTTGTTTTAAGAACCGCACAACAAATCTTTTATTTATGTTACTTGGTAATTGAAGGGAAAGATTTCCTTCAACAGCATAAACTAAGACCTTATTTTAAGTAGTTCTCTGTATCCCCATTGCTTGTGCTTACTGGTAAATATCTTTTATGTAATTTGGTGAAGCAATCATGAAATTACTTTAGCATCTATAAAATATTCACAGTCCTGCTGAACATAGTAAATTTAAACTTTATGCAGTGGCATCATTTTTTTCGATGTAGCAAAACAAAAAAAAGCTAGAACATACTTCATAGCGGGCCTCATGTGAAAACAGGTGGAGGGAGCCCTTCCCTGTGAGTTCACCATATACGAAGTATACACAGTTTATCGCCAAGGGCATACTCTGTGTAGACATTCCTGCCTTACTCAGAACAAGATCAGTGTCTTCAGCTGTCCCTGCAAAGGATCGAAATGAAACCAGTGGTTACCAAGTGCTGGTGATGCGTGATCCTACCAAAGTCCAGAAACCAACCCGAGAGCTCGCAGCAAGCCGTATCCACCTGAGGTGTACTCAGAAATTTCCTAGAAGACAATTCATATTTCACAGACTTCTCCTTCAGAGCACACCCTGTCTGATTCACCCTCACAAGATGCCTTTGAGATAATTGCATGAGAGCCATCCTTCCCTAGACAAGAATAATGATGGAACGATTGAGGACATAACCGAAGTCTGTTGAGGGGCCCCTTTGCCAAGCCTGAACTGCAATCCACTAGTCACGATTCTGCACCCTGCCCGTCACACCATGCAGCGACCAACTTTCTGCAACCAGTCCGGGCCTGTGGCTGTCCCCTCAGCAGAAGAGGAAATTGTTTGGCATTAAAGAGCAATCAGTTAGTTTTATATCCATTTATAAGAACTATTGACCAGTGAGGTGCCCTAAATGAAGGTGGAAAAAATTGGCAGTTTTAAAGAATCAAAAAGTATTTTACCACAGGGCTCATCAGCGGTTTGATAGTGAGCTTCAAGCTCCAAAGAAAAAGGATCCCTAAACCAGGTGTTCCTTGGTAATTTTTTAGACAGTTGGTAATATTTTTAACTTTTGATACAATAAGTAGGTTTTAAATATAAACATTATTCAAGTTGTTAGAACTACAAGAATTCATTTCCTTCAGAGATCACTATTGGGTATTTCATCTCAAAAAATCCTAGTTGGATCACCAATTAGTCATGGATGGCGTAACAAGCTTAGGTTTCTTTCTAGAGCATTTGTTACTTCTCTCTTCCGCGGAGCCCCTACCCACTGGGCAACCCAGGCTCACCCCTTTGCAAGGGCTCTGACCATATGGTTCAAGTAGCAAAAATGAGCGATATTTAGAGAGTAGCATAGCTAACGAAAAGTTGTATCTGTGGTACACACCACAGTAACGGAAAGTCCCAAAGTCAAGCAGGTGTCAAAGAGAAAGAGAAGATAACCTAGTGGTTATCAGTTCTCATTATGTTCACTCATCAGTTAATCCTCCAGGGTTTAAATTCTCTCTTCTCTGCCACTTGAGCTTTTCCCGAAAGGAATCTTCTCCCATGTGTCTCGTACACTTTCTGTGGCGTCAGTATGCATCCAGGTGTCTGTAAAGTCTGCACTTTCTTCTGAGTTATTTTACTTTCTTACTGCAAACACGTACAACAGATGTCCAGGTTCCGGGGCCTGGAGTGAAACACCCATTCTGTCCTAGCTACCAAAGCTCCTTAGACAAGCAAAAGGATTCACCTTGAACCCGTTGTTGCTGTTGTTGTTGTTGTTGTCATATTCTTTGCACACTTTGTAATGGACTTGTCAGGAATAAGTGTCCTGTGAAGCACTCACGTGCAGCCTCAGTGCACCACCAGGAGGTGGCCCCAAGTGCAGATCTCCCCACTCCTGGCAGGTACTCTCCCCCTGTGGCACCTGTGCGCCCAGCAAGTCCATTCCGTGGTCCTCTGTGGCCCTTCTGCTGGGTCCTGCGAGACTCATGTGCATGGAGTTGAATCCACGGGAATGTTCTTCCAGGCATGTTCCATGGCCGGCCAGCACCAGGATTACCTGTGCTGTGTGGTGACATGCCGGTTCATGAGCCTTGCCCCAGAGACCCTGGAAAACCCAGGTATCATGCAGCGCTTGCAGGAGACCCTTTGCCTACTTCCTTCCGGGAATCACCGAAAGGTTATGGACCATCTCCAGGGTTAGCAGACAAAGCCCAGGTCTGTCTCCTCTGTTCACAATCCTCTTGCAGAACACAACTTGCAGACGTCACAAGTACCTTCATCGAACATCCCGGGTCTGTCCTCCCTCACATCTACTTTCACATGCAGGAAGGCCCCCTTGTTTCTCTCCGTGTTGCTTTCCTTTTGTAGAGTTAACTCATTCAGGGTCACTTGCATAAGTAAAACATTTCATAAGAACGTTATGCAGAACGAGTTATACGAGTGGTGTTTCAGATCGGTGTAAGGATGTCGTGGCCACATATTCCTGTTGTAACAGCAGAACAGCCACTTAGAAAACTAACAATTCTGTAGGATGTCATCATGTATGCTACCAAATACAGCTTAGAGGAATTGTGGGGGCAAGACTAAAACGCGTATGATGGAGACTGCTCATACAATATGAGAAGAATTATACTCAAAATGTTTATTTTGAGAGAGAGAGAGTAAGTCTGAGTAGGGGAGGGGCAGAGAGAAAGAGAGAGAGAGAGAGAGATCTAACAAGACTCTCAACGCAGGGCTTGGACTCACAAACCAGGAGATCATGACCTGAGCTTAAATCAAGAGTCAGATGTTGAACCGACTGAGCCTCGCGGGGATCCCCTGATATGACAAGAATTTCTCTAAGCATGAAACCAAAGGCTAAAGACACAAAAAAGATACTTTTATAGGCTACAAAAAATTTAATACATATATTGCAATGAAGTACCATGATCTACGTTATATAATGAAAACAGATGCTGAGTAGGGAGAATATTTGCAACATATGTGGAAAATAAAAGTTAATATTTTGAATATATTTGAAAGTGCTTACAAATTAGTCAGTAAAAAATGAATTCACCGTATGGAAAATACAGGCAGATTATAACAGGTTATGATATTTAAAAAGCCAATGTAGCTATTTGTTTTACAAAAATAAACTCAATACAAAGAGATCTAATTTCCTATAGAGCAAATTGACAAAGATAAATGAGAATAAAGACACACATGGGCTGTCCACCATCCATAGCTGCAGAAGCTGTCACACAATGTTGGTGACAGTAGAAATTTGCATGGTCTTCCTGGAGAAAAGTTGCACAAAATACATCATGACCATTACAAAGATGGGTACCATTTAGATCAGCAACCCCACTTCTCGAAATCCATCTTAAATAATTAAGGTAACTTCTAGGGTTTTTCTTCAAAGATGTTCACATAATTCATCAAAGTTTTAAGCCGTGTAAACCTGGAAACAGTACAAACAACTCTTAAAATAATAAGTAGATTGAGTAAATTTTGTTATTTTCATATGATAAAATACTAGCAGTCATTAACTAAGTTTTAATATATAAGATAAAATGAAAAGCGTTCATCCTTTCCTTCTGAGTAAAAGAATTATAAAATAGTGTTTTATGGGGCACCTGGGTGGCTCCATTGGTTACGTTCGGATTTCAGCTCAGGTCATGATCTAAAGGTTAGTGAGTTCGAGCCCCGCATCAGGCTCTGTGCTGACAGCTCAGAGCCTGGAGCCTGCTTCAGATTCTTTGTGTCTGTCTGTCTCTCTCTCTCTCTCAAAAAAAATATTAAATTTTTTTAAAAAAACATAGTGTTTTATATTACCCCATTGTAAAATAAGAAAAGTATTCTTCATCAAACCATGTCTAGCAGGGCATATGTTAAGAAAAAAATAAGAGTAGGTAAGAGTGGAGGTAACTTTCCTTAATTTGGGGATTCTGTGTTTAGATACTAATTTTCCTATGGCTAGTTTATATATCACTTGTATAATGAAAGTTATACAAGTAATAAGATTGCAGAAATAAACACCTCCCAGTAGTGAATCTGACTTCTGTGTGTGTGGGCGTTTATGATGGAAGCTAAGTTCGTTCCTCTAGAAGGCACTGCTGGTGAACCCTCACTCGCCCAGCGGGCAGCATCATGACTGGAGTGCAGTGCCCACCGCAGCCCTCCAGATGCCCCTGTATCAAGCTGCTGGCCGTTGGGTGAACCAGCGACCTGAGGGTATACGGGAGTGAGGCAGCCTCTGTGTAAGAGCACAAGTGCTTGAGCAATGTCCCAGATTCCACTTTAATGCCAAATATTTTCCTTTCCAAACAAACAATCAAATAATCTTTGTTTTCACAGTGTAGATCATGTAACATCTTACAGTTTTCTCATGACACTTTATTTCATCAGTTTGAGAGATGGCATGATTTACAAGGAAACACAAGCTCCAATCCCAGAACTGCCGTGACGTGTAGAACTCACCTGAGTCTCAGTTCCATCGTCTAGAAAACAGTGATAAGCCGGATTACCATGAATGTTAAATGAGATGCCCTTTAAATATTTAGTTCGATGTCAGGTACATAATCCCTCAATAAGTGCTCACTAGTATTTTATTCATTTTTGTAATGGATAATCACAGTAATGCAGCGAGGCAAACAGGAAAGTGTCCTCGTTGTAGAGATAGGGAAAACGGGCTCAGAAAAATTGCTCAGAACAAAAATGGGAGCTGGTGTCTTAACGATCATAATATCTGAGAATTGAATCCACTGTTTTCCAAAAGCTGTGTTAGAAATTGGAAGTAGAAAAAAATCACCGTATGGGCATAGTAAGAAATAAATGCCAATTTCCAGATTTTTGTGTGCGCGCTGGATTGGAAAATGTCATCCAACAATGGGTTTCTTCTGTCCCACAAACACAGACAGTATGATAGGTTTGTTACAACTGGAAAGGGATAAAAAAAAGAAGGACTGTTTGAAATTTGCAATTCATAATATTAAGGCATGGCCAAGTAATGAGTCCGTGGCACCATTCCAAAGGAAACAGAAAAGGCTGCAACATAGCAATTCTGGCCAAGAAATTCAGAAATTCAGCCATAAGGAGAGGCAATTAGGGCTCCCCCTCTGCCCCAGCCCACATCCTTAAAGCTTCACAAAATGCATTAACCTATGTGTTTTCATGTGTCTTTTCTCTTTTAGAAAGCAGAGATTGCTATCGCCCCTCTGACAATCACTTTGGTCCGAGAGGAGGTCATTGACTTCTCTAAGCCCTTCATGAGTTTGGGCATATCTATCATGATCAAAAAGCCTCAGAAATCCAAACCAGGAGTGTTTTCCTTCTTGGATCCGCTGGCCTATGAGATTTGGATGTGCATAGTCTTTGCCTACATTGGTGTCAGCGTGGTCTTATTCCTAGTTAGCAGGTTCAGTCCGTACGAGTGGCACACAGAAGAGCCGGAGGATGGAAAGGAAGGACCCAGCGACCAGCCTCCCAATGAGTTTGGCATCTTTAACAGTCTCTGGTTTTCCCTGGGTGCCTTCATGCAGCAAGGATGTGACATTTCACCCAGGTGAGTCTGAAAACCTCAGTTCTTCACCGATTCCCCAGTAATCCTTCGTGTCGTGCAGAACATCTCTATCCAGGTTCTTGTCCTGGAAGCAGAGCTTTACTTGAAACATACAAAAAAACTTGCAGTTCCCAAATTAATCTAAGTATATTCACGGCCAATTTCTCCAACTTAGCACCAAATGTGGAAACCTCGTAAAGATGAAATTTCCCGATGGAAAAGTAACATGCTACCCGTGAGAACCCTCAAAAAGCACTGCGGTATTAATATTTCCTTCACTGGTTTGACAGATGGAGACAAAAATCTCAACTGTAAGAACAGGAATTCATTTCCATTTTGTCTCCTTTTCAAAATTAAATTTCTTTGTGACTATGGCTGTTCACTTTTTTTTTTTTTAATTAATTTCGAACTTGATTTACATCCCATGCACCTTACAGGAGATTTCTGCCACATAGTTACTGAAAACCTGAGTCAGGATAGTGGGTAGCAGGTATACATTGTTCTATCTAACAATACAAGCCGTGGGCAGAGTTCAGCTATGTGCTGTGTTAGTTTAATAGAGATGTTTTTCAATATCTCTGGATTCATGCCTCACTTCCTTTGGATGCCACTAAGACATTTTCAGTTATGTTTGCCAAAAATGCAGCTAATCTCCCGTTACAAGAAAAATACCAAATTTCTCCTGTAGGAAAAAAAAAACAGCAGAAAGTCGGAGAAGCTAAGAATTGAATTTAAATAGTGACTTATATCATCATCGCAAATATACAGATTTTTTTTTTAAGAAATGTATGCTTTCTCAAAAGGAGACATTTTAGCCACAAGTCACTTGATGTTCCTTAAGACCCAGGAAAACTATAAATGTGTTTAAATTCCACTGACATATGCACCTGAGTCAATAACTCTGAATTAATGAAATGAAAAGAAAGCAAAGTAAATCAAGTCATGGTTTTGAAAACCAGGATGAAGCAAATGCCAAATTAAAACCAACAAGTGCGACTAATATAATACTGATAAAAAAGGGAGAATTTTCAGGCTAGAAATGTCATGGAAAATATGAAAATTTGTTTCTTACTTTGCAAAATTGTTTAAAAACAATTTGTCCCAGGAATTTTAAATAGTTTGATGGTCCCACTGAGTGATATCAATTATGAAAATGACCTGGATTTTTAATTCATTCCATCGTCGCTTTTCCTCTGCATCCACATCACCCACACATCTCTGATAACAAGGAAAGGATGAGGAGAGAACTTTTTTTCTGGAAGGTTGGCATCGGTTTTTAATGCCGTCCTGCTGTCCCTTGACAGGTCACACGCTCAGGTCTCATGTTGGCAGTGGCAGAGGGAACATTTTTACACCGGAAAGTGAAGATGCGTTAGGACATAGCCCATCCTCCACTCAGATCAGTAACGCTCACAAATGAAATTATCAGAAAGGAAATCTCAAACTAACAAAACAGCCCTCTCGACTGCAGTCCCTCTGAGACCAGTCTGAGGCATCATCTGGCCCAGCCAATGGCAGGTGCCACTTTGGCACATGCCCCACCCACCCTGGCTGGGCTCTGACTGAAGGTAATCACAGGTTCTGTCATAAGGGTATTGATCAGATTGTGTCAAATCTAAGACCTCTCCCAGTGTTAAGACGTATTGCTATTTTAGGTACCACGGAGAGAGAAATAATGCTGCCCATTAAAGCACATGACTGTGTTTAATTTCCTGGCCTGTAGGCTGCATCCTAATTCCAGAGATGCTAAAATGTAAAGGGAGGAGGGTATCACTGGATTTAAGTGCGTGTTCCTTTTCTGTACCTGAAGGAAATGCATTAAGTCCCATGTTTCTGCTGACTAAACAGTAAAAAGGAAACGTTTTCCATCTTGCCAGTGGCATTTCTAAGTTCACTAGGCCATGAAGGGCATCAGATTGTACTGAAGGCTAGAATCATTCTTGAGTAGACAGAAAACGAAACAATATTTGCGGTTGTTGCTTTCAACGTACATTGGGAATCGATGGTATTTCTTTTATTTCTCTATGTTGGTTAGAGAAAGGAAAATGTGCATTATCTTCTCCATGTTCAGATCCCTCTCAGGTCGGATTGTTGGAGGTGTCTGGTGGTTCTTCACGCTCATCATTATATCATCTTATACCGCTAACCTCGCTGCTTTCCTGACGGTAGAGCGAATGGTCTCCCCCATAGAAAGTGCGGAAGACCTGGCCAAACAAACAGAAATTGCCTATGGAACATTGGATTCAGGGTCAACAAAAGAATTCTTCAGAGTAAGTTAAGGGAAAAACCAACGGTGAAATGTTCGTAATTTTGAAGCTCAGGCCATTTTTGCCAACAATCGTTTTATGGGCTCTAGCTATGGTAGGTTTTACACACACAGTAGGAACTGCTACGTTTAATGCCAATACTGCTACTTGGATTTTACAATCACTTTAATTTGCAAAACCTAATTGATTTATTCCATGACAAGAAAGACTCAAGGAAAAGTGACAACAAAAAGGTAATTAAAACAACTTTATAATGTAACTTATCCAAAGGATTCCAGTGTTGGTAATGCTTTGATGATACTGCATCTGGGAAGATTGAATTTATGTATGTTTTGGGGTTAAGAGCGTAAAAATGAACGTAAGATTTGTTTGTTTTTGTAAGAATAAATTTAACGTGCTACATTTGAAACCCTTAACTGCAGGTTATACTCCCTTCTATGAGGTATATATAGTCTATAATCTATTCTGTAACAGTGGATTTCAAAGCAATATGTTTGCTTCCTCACAAGATAATGGTAAGAGAACTGTTACATTCTGGACACCTTTGTAGGGCTTTGTTTGTGCTGACTTTTCTGCTTTGTGGATAAAATTGTTCACACTGCTAGAAATTTACATATGGCTATGATCCCTTTTGTTTTCCCTCAGGATGGCAGGTATTTGGGGGTTTTTGTTTCTGTCTTTCAGTTGTTTGTTCCATTAGGAGGATGAATTTTTGATCGGTGAAACTCTTTTACTCTGCTTCTACTTAATCCAGAGATACATACTTGGTAATGTCTGGTCAGAGATAAGGATTCATTTTGTGATTTCAAAACCAAATCATTAAAAGGTAGTCAGAGTGACAGTTTCTCAAGTATTTACCAAAGTAATAATGAGGACATTTTATGTGTAATTTCATTTGGTTAGTGACAGATACTTAGTAATTCAGAAGACAAGACAGATTTCCCTATTTTTTAAGGTTTTGTGTAAAAATAACGATCGCCCTTTAAAGGAAGTTCACGCTTACGTGTATAGGACATGAAAGTTTGCATTGTCATTTTAAATGTATATGTTTATCATTTTCCCACTCAGCCTGAAAATTAAAAACAACAAAATGCCCTAATCCTTAAGCTGGCCTTAAGTTTCATGTGCTTGGAGTTCAGTAAGAGATTTCTCTTTTTGTACAAAGATCTGATTGTGTTATCCTTATAAACTACAGATGTTTACATAATACTAAATTAAGAACAAACCACACAAAAATTCTGCCAGACGCATCACTGGGCATTGTTTAAAAAAGAAACCAGGCAAAAAAAAAAAAAAAAAAGAGGTTAGAGTGGGAGAGAGCCAAAGGATAAGAGACTCTTAAAAACTGAGAACAAACTGAGGGTTGATGGGGGTGGGGGAGAGAGGAAAGTGTGTGATGGGCATTGAGGAGGGCACCTGTTGGGATGAGCACTGGGTGTTGTATGGAAACCAATTTGACAATAAATTTCATATATTGAAAAAAAAAAAAAAAAAAAAAAGAAAGAAACCAGGCTGTGAACAGTGTCTTCATCAACAATTTGGAGCATTGCCAATAGATATAATGAAAAATTTATGGTAATGAGAAAGTATTTGCAGATTTTTCTAAAACTATAAATAATAGTCATAGCAATAGATTTTATTAACAGTATTCTATGGATACATTTAACTAAGCAAATTTTTAAAATTTACTGAGTACATCCCAGTCTTTAAAAGTTACTGATAGAAACATACTGCTCTAACACATCTTAGCATAATTTCAGTACCTTGCCGGAAATCTCTAAGTTTGTAACTGCTTCCGTCCAAAAGTAAGGAGGTAAAATTCAGTGACTGTGCCCAGAAACCATTACGTGTATGCATCAAAATAGAATACAAGTTTGTGCTATCACTTGCATTTTACTGGAAAAAGGTGACTGATTTTCATGGAAATCAGGCAAATATTTGCAGGTTCATCATCCTGCCTTGAGTGATAAAGGAAGAAAGGTCATGTTGATTCCCTGAAAAAAAATTTCATAAATAACTCCCTGTAAAGCTCTCGAGCATCAAGCACCCTGAAAACGTTTATTTTTAATCTTTATGGAATTTTTTTAAAGTGTCCCAAATTCTAAAAACTGGTGAGGTAGATAAGAGAGTATGTTGATAAGAAATACAGGACTAAGGGAAGCTGTTTGCTGGATTTACAGAGCCTTTCACACAGGCTGTGCAATCACTGTGCCCCGTTTCCTTTCTTTCCCACCCCACTTCAGTTTCAAAATGGAAAGATTTTCTTAGAAGTGTAGGTATTTTTTGTTGCCTGAACCCTAATGGGACAAGAAAGCCCATTCCCTGACCGCACACTTTCAGGAATGCATAAACTCGGGTTCTCTGATAAAAATGGAATTCATTTCCTACCCTGTGCTCTCCCTCCTCTCCCACGGATGATGACCTGGTTTAAATAAACCATTTTGTCTGACGGGTTGAGGAAACAGAATGTGAAGGGTATTTTTGCCCTTGTCGAAAAAGTTTCCTCGCGGGAACACAGCAATGGTACATCTCTCAGCCCCACTGAACTGCCTCGGGCAGTGACCTGTACTCAGGGCTTCAAAAAATGTTGCAGTTAAAATCAACTGGAGAAAGAATTAGGCCATGGGGGAAAATTACATCTGAATTCACCTGTTGCCTTGGGCGTGCCTCATTGTGAAGCTTGGTATGTTTCGTGTTCTGTGCTCCCAGTTCAGCATACACATAGAGGCGTTTAAAGAGAGTTCCTATTTGTCACTTACCGACAGCCTTCTCTGTAGGTACTGAGACATTATTATACACCTGATTTGCACATGCTGCTTTTTTATTTGAACGCAGATTTTACACTGTGGCTGTTTCAGCCATCGGGGAAACCACGAATGCGTAAATGGGGTGGATTACTCTCTCAGGGGTTATAAGATTATCAAATCTTGTGAACATCAGCCATGCTGCGTAAGCGACTAGAAGCGGGAAATAATTCACCTGACAACAATGTACATATGAAGTATAATGCGTGACATGTGTACATATTTTCTCTTAAAAAACAGGAATGGCAGAATACTTCATTTTTGAGAAATTAAAAGCACAGCATAGTTTTAAAACTCCAAGAATGATTTCAAGTAATAAAATAGTGCTTTA
Source organism: Panthera pardus (assembly GCF_024362965.1). Lineage (NCBI taxonomy): Eukaryota > Metazoa > Chordata > Mammalia > Carnivora > Felidae > Panthera > Panthera pardus. Next base: position 111,005,974 of record NW_026526677.1, on the reverse strand, counting down.
AGCAAGTAAGCCTCCTATTCATGGAGTTTCACAATAAACAAATAAATCTGAGATTATTTTTCTAAGCTCAAAGAATGACTTTTGTATTATCTTTGCTTCTTACCTTGAGCCTAGTCACTCCCCAAACCTAATCTTTAAGAAGATGTGACAGTTGAAGATTTTAGGGACTTAAAATCCCATTATCACTGCATTCATGAGTTTGCTGGGTCTGCAGAAATTTCCCTTTTAACCTGTCTCATCAAATGTATAAAGGTTTGCTTACCCTCACTCCTTAGCAGACACCTCTTGTGGTCACAGATAAGGCACAGGGATGTTATTTCCGTCTTTCCCTTCTTGAATGTCCCCCCCCCCCCCGCCACCCCCTTCACCATGTGAACATGATCTTATCTATGCCACGCGCCTTTCACTCTGAATCAGAATTCCTAAACATTCACAGAGTGACAGTGTAATTTTTTTTTCCCCCAAAAGAGTTGCTTTCATTATTTGTCTAATTTCCCACCGGGCTGCTGTACCTTTACAATTTCTGTTATACATAAGGCCTGCTAAGTTTGGCACAACTACATATGGATTCCTCTTTCTTCTGGATTTTAAAGGAATTAATTTACCTTCCTTTGCACTTAAGGTATATGTAATTCAATGTATTTAAACAAATGCCGCAGTAATTTTCCTCACATGAATATTGTACAAATGGACTTCTAAAAAATATCAGTGGCCTAAAGATACTTTATTCTTTTAAAAAGGAATCATTTGTTGTACTATTTCATTGCACTCTGTAATTGTCTTCCTCATTGTCAAGCCCTGGAAATACTCTTTTTCCACTCTGCTGTGTTAGTCTTGTTTAGCGGTTCTGATCCCTTCGAGTAAGATGCCAGACGTTGACTGGAAAATTGCCAAGTAACCACCCAAACTCTCATGTTCTTAAAAAATTTTAGAACACTTTTCAATGAAAACGATACCCAGGTTTTATTTCTTATGTTTTCAACGTAGTATCCATGAAGTATAAATGTATGTGGACCTCTGCACCTTTTTCGGTGACACTCACAAGTCGACGTATTTTTTAGGGCGATTATACGCCTAAAACATGTCATTTGCCAACATTTCTTTCAGTTGAAATTATCAGAATGAATGCTTAAGGACTTCTGTGTCCGGTGATGCAGACAGTTTAGGATTTTCAGAGATCAGAACTCATAAAATGGAAGAGTTAGTTGTCTGGAAGACAGGTCTGTTGTTGAAGACAGATGAAGGGGGCCAAGCAGCATGGCCTCCTTAGTGGATCCCGAGGTTGAGGGTTCTGAGTCCAGATCCGCCCCTGTCCTGGAGCCACAGAGAATATTTGCTATTTCATTTAGTGTCGGCATGCACTTTCCTCATGTGTGGATTTCTATAGGCACAAGTAACCCAATGTTACCTGAACCACACACACCCCCCACAAGCTCTGTGCCACTGAGATATGTTTAAGCGTTAATAACGTAAACACACTCCATCGGATAATACAGGATGTCCCTTCTCCATCTCGATATTTATCACCATTTGACTACACATTGGCATAAAGTATCTGTTTTTTATAGTGTTCCAGTATGCACATCTCTTAACTGTTACATAGGATACTGAGTAGTCAATTCCCATCTTCTGAAACCAAAATGTTGAATCCAACTTTTATCAACATCTTTCTCTGTCGACCTGAATCATTTGATTTTTGCCCCAAAAACGTGTCTTCTTAAGTTTGCTCTTCAGGATATTTGTTGATAATTGAGAATCTGTCATTTATCGGATTCTATATTCTGATAACAAAAGAAGGTCAATGTACAATGAATATAGATGGTACTCAGGATTTGCTCTCATGCTTAGACTTAAGTCTGAATGAAGTCTCCATTAATTTTTATTTGGATCCAGATACAAAAGGTCAACACCTTGTTAGTGGGCAAACACTCGTACCAGAAAACTCTGAGCATCATTGTGTTATCAAACATCAAACACGAGGCAGGCTTTTCTGACTCATTAAATATATCCCTCCGGGACATTTGAGTTCATCTGGAAATATTTTTCCATTTGAAATGTCTGTATGGATACAAGATCTAATATGAATGCAGATACCAGCACAAGGATCTAGATAAATTAAGCAGTGGGAGTAACTTAGATGGAGCCCAAATGGACAAAAATAAATTTCTTGGCTGAAGTCAGGGTAGTAGAAAGACTAACTCTCTAAAATATTTAATAGGAAAACAGGAATCACTTTCTTTATTTTTCAGGTTTTCTAACTTTTTACTTGAAAATAATTTTTTTATTTTTTGTTTTTGGAAGTGTAGTTGACATACAATGTTACAGTAGTTTCCGGTATGCATCACTCAGTGCTCATCATGACAACTGCACTTGACATCTGTCACCATACGTTACTGGACGGTTACTATATTCCCTACAGTGTACTTTGCACCTCCATGACGTTTCTAACTTGAAGTGTGTACCTGCAGAGAGAGAAGGAATCACTTCTAAGTTTGATGTATGTGCTACTTGGAGATTTTATTAGAAAAAGTCTAAAAACATTGGGTGGACCTAGAGTTTGACCCTTGCGCTGTGGTCGTTTGGTTTGTGAACCACCACTACGCCCAGTCTTCCTGTGCCCCTCTGCCACTGACTTGGTCCGGACCGCTCTTCCTATTCGACTTAGAATGCTTCACGTGTACAACTCTGAAGCACGAGAGAAGACAAACATGGCACAGCATAGTAACACTGCTCATTTGCTACAATTCAAGTGCCGGATTAAAAGGAGTTTTACAGAGCTGACCTCAAGTCTAATCTGGCCCTTTTCCGGTTTACCATGAATGTGACAGAACTCTCGTTATGGCATTCTACATTTAAAAATAAAAATAATAGTACTTTGCTCTTTATTTTTTTTTTAATGTTTATTTATTTTTGGCACAGAGAGAGACAGAGCATGAACGGGGGAGGGTCAGAGAGAGGGAGACACAGAATCCGAAACAGGCTCCGGGCTCTGAGCTGTCAGCACAGAGCCTGACGCGGGGCTCGAACTCACGGACTGTGAGATCGTGACCTGAGTTCAAGTTGGCCGCTGAACCGACTGAGCCACTCAGGCGCCTTTTATTAACATATAACTTTTATTAATGCTTATTATTTTTGAGACCGAGACAGAGACACGAGTGGTGGGGACAGGCAGAGAGAGAGGGAGACACAGAATCTGAAGCAGGCTCCAGGCTCTGAGCTGTCAGCACAGAGGCCGACACGGGGCTCGAACTCACGGACCGTGAGATCATGCCCTGAGCCGAGGTCGGACGCTTAACCGACAGAGCCACCCAGGTGCCCCAGTACTTTGCTCTCTAAGCGCTTGAGGAGGGTAATTGTTTATGACAGGCAGGCCCGCTCCTCCAGGTATGGCTTCTACATGTCTGCCATTTCAGTGATTTCCTAAAATAGTTGGAACAGGCAGTTTCCTCGCTGGAGGGCAAAATGCTAGCAAGGCGAGACTGGACTGACGGGACAAGGGAAAAAAAGGTACTTAACAAGGCTTTCTCCGTATGTGGGTTCGGTCGATATTAACATGTTGTTCCCTTCTTTCCTGTACTTAATTTTATTTAATTTCCTCCAGAGATCAAAAATAGCAGTGTACGAAAAGATGTGGACCTACATGCGATCGGCAGAGCCGTCCGTGTTCACCAGGACTACAGCTGAGGGAGTGGCTCGTGTGCGCAAATCCAAGGGCAAATTTGCGTTCCTCCTGGAGTCCACTATGAACGAGTACATTGAGCAGCGAAAGCCGTGTGACACGATGAAAGTGGGAGGAAATCTGGATTCGAAAGGCTATGGAGTAGCAACGCCCAAGGGTTCCTCATTAAGGTGGGTGGGATAGTATAACAATAGAACATGTGTTGTTATAGTATTCCACCTTCCCTGATGTCCCCGACAGACGTGTTTGGTTTTGTGTGTGAACGTGGCATGTCCGTCCGTTTTCTTTTCCTCCATTTCATACGTTTTGATCAACAGTCAGGTAATTTTTTTTTTTTTAATTTTGGAACAATTAATCACAGTTGACATGTATACCTTTTAAGGCCATATAAAAACCAAACTGGTTGAACACTAGCTGCTTCCAGTGGGCCGAAAACGTGGGTAGCCGCACTTCTGTGTCTCATCAACTTTGTCTGGTCACTAAAATCTGCGCTCTCATTTTGTCAGTTAACAATTCTACATTTTCTCATTATTTTTCCGAACTCTTCCTGCCCTCTAGTTTCTGAGTAAGAGAAAACCAACCTTTTCCTAACAAACCACTTTTTTTTTTCTTTTCCATTTCAGTGTTTCGTTTATCACGGCATCATTATATTTCAGATCCCCGTGAGGTTGTATGGGTGCTAACTCTGTAACCGCATCTGTTTATAGATGCAATCGCTATCGGCCAGAAAGCTGGGCTCTGACTCTATGGTGCTTACTCCAGTCACACTCTCGCCCATTGCAAAGGGAGTGTGGCCTAAGTAAGATCCGTAAAATCAGACCTGATGACAATGTAGAATTGCTCACACAGAGACCCCTGCAGTGTGGGTCATGAGCAAAGCATCACACATGTGGATTAATACCATAATGATTATGGTATTAATCCACCTGTGTTAAAGATGAGACTTTCATTCTGAAGGAAATGTTGGTAAAACCTGCCCTTTTTACCCTTTTGGTCCTGGACATAGAGGATTCACATGTTTATGCCCAGGAGGCAGAATTTCCTCTTTTCCTTAAGCAATTAAAGGCTGCTGTTGAATCGCTGGGGCTAGAGCAAAGCCGGAGTCAGAAATGACAACTGACAAATTACTCTGGTCTCAGTGCTTGCTGCTTAGGAGAGATTCGTACAAAGCACAGATTCAAGAAGAAGTCAGAATCTTTGCTAAAGGACTTAACCACGAACCTGGTGTTGAAAAATGATGTCTCTGGTAAGCCCTTGAAACATGAAAATAATGAGACCTGAGCCCAGTAGGAATGAAAACAATATAAAAATTACATGATTGTTTTCATTGGTTTGACAAGGGAACTGCAGCGTGCTTTGGATGTGTGTCTTGGGGCGGGGGGGGGGGGGGGGGGGGGGTAACACAGATAAGGGAAACAAATACTAGTCCCGGGAAGGTTGTATTAAACCAGTATCTTGTGTTTGCAAGCAACACCGTGATAACTAGTGAGGGCTTTCATGGTATGTCCAAAGGGACAGTTCTCAAAGGAGAGAGAACAGAAATTAGCCAGTCGAGTCCAGTTTGGGCATGGACTCTGGCCACTGTGAAGTCAGGCTCATTTGAACATCCCTCCCGCCCACATGACACTGGAGAAATGTTTAGGGAGAAAGCCAAACAAATAAATTACCCATGATCAGACTCTCCCCCAAAATATTTCAACCACTCAGAAACCTAAACTGGCTTCAGGGTATTCGGTCTTGGAGGGTGTATTTTGCATGATGCGGTGTAAAAATTTGTGATGGCAGGGAAGCCACATAGCAAAGAAATCTCTCCTGACAGAAGTACTAGCTCTCAAAGCACTAACATAAGTAACGTAAGAGAAATAGACGGGGAGACGGCAGCCGTGGTTGATACATACGTCAGTGTTCAGACCACTGATCACATTCACCGGATGTCGCTTTTTCTTAATTAATTCTCTGTGGGTGTAGCTTCCTTGTCCTCTGTCTTGTGTCTGCTGATAAAGTCAAGTTCCAAGGACTGCATTTGGCCCTCAGATACGGGTGCGCCTGACTCCCATTGATGGCAAGAGAGAGACCCCCCTTAAATGTGCCACTTTGTCAAATCCACACTACGGGGATTGTGTGGGGACGAGCTCAAGGCCTTCGTCTGTCTGGAACTGTATAATCATCAGCTATTGGCTTCCCCCGCCTTTTCCTGTCCTTCCCTGGATCTTGTTAATGAGTCAATTGTTAGACCCCACTTCCTGGATGGAGAGTTTCTTTATGCACTTTGTTTTATCCGTGCCACAATTTCCTGAGCAAGCTGGCCCCTGCATGCCAAAACCACAGGCATTCTGTCCTGTCTTGGCGAATACTGGAAGGGCACTGAGGGCTAACCAGCATGCACCTTACCTCTCACCTCCTCACTGCCCCACTCCCAGCCCTGCTCCACGGGAACGGTGGGGAGAGGGGTTACGGGGCAGGGCGGGGGGAGGGTGTCATTAGGCTTACATTATCATTCTTATTCCATTAGGATCCTTGTGTTTGAACAGAGGCAAACTAATAAAGAGATGGACTGATAGTCCCCCTCTGTATGAATGATTTAGTTTGTAGAATCAAATCCAAAAGAATTTGAATTTATCACAGCAAGATCCAGAAGGCACACCTATATCAAGAGTGTCTTTGAAACCTTTCTGCCTTATTTGTTTTCCGATAGGTTCTATTTTTTTTTTTTAAGTGTTTAGGTTAATACTTCTGGATACAGTGAGACTTGTCTGTTTCATTGTCATTAGTTACAAGTTTCACAAACTCTGCTGTTGTGGTTCATAGGGCAACATGAGACTTTAAGAAACAGGAAAACTAGTCTTCTGTGTCAGAATGCAGACAAACGGCTAGCGATCTTATGTTGGGAGTCTCACATTTCCAAACCTGGCTGTTTGGTCCCAATGCTTCAGAATAAATGTCACAGAAAAGACGAAGAGTATCGTATAGAATCATGATGGAAAGCCAGGGCTTGGGTCTTTAGACTTTAAAACAAATGCAGTCAGGATCCTTACAGAGACCGCTTCTGTCCGGGATAGAAAATATTTCAGCAGGGATGACCAGCACCTGTCTTTACACTAGAGAATAACACCCAGAGGTTCCTCTCTGTTCAAAGAGACTTTATGCCAGACTCTGTTTGCTGGGTTTACAGATAGCTTTCAGTGACAGAAGGCCAGTAGCTATGCTCAGAGGTTGTTGGGATTATTGGACGTTGACATAGATTCAATGAGTTTTAGGTCCTAGGAGGATGCTAGGGCTACTGATGCTGTTGAATGTGGCATCTGTGGATCCTGCTATAATAAAAGGAAGCAATTACAGTAAATAAACTAGAAATACTGACCAGCGGAAGAACTTAAATCTCCCTGGCATAGTTACTTGTTTTCCAAAGTCATCTTCTAAAGAAGACTTTGAGTTCTCATTGTGAGAGAAGAGGACAAAACCTCCTGTCATATCTTATCAACCCCGTCTAATCCCCACCCCCTGATACTTGTCTCCAGTCTTCTTTTCACGTGAACAGTGCTACTTTTACTACTGTCCACATCCTGGTCTTCCTTCTCATTCCCTCTCCAGTACCTTTCGCAACCAGAAACAATTGCAAAGTCCTTCCTCTGGCTGGGAAATGTTTCAAGGTTGTCTTAAAAGACATGCTGTAGACAGCACTGCAGTGAAATCTGTAGTTTAGAGAAAAGGGGCACTGTGTTTACCTTGACTTTACCGTCAATACAATCAGCTTTACCCCACAGTAGATACCTGCCATCATTCAGTTATTTATTGCGTAGTAAAGTTACATACGTTGCTACCAAAATACTGTCTTTACTATTATGTCTATATTACACAGTTGCTATACTCTTGACTTTACTGTGCAATAAGCAAAACTGATCAACGTTGTTTAGAGCAAATAATAACTTAGTTAATACAGATTTACTGGCTACTAAATAGCTGTTAGATGAGAATACCCCTTCTAAAGATACACGTGGTATCTAGTATCTCTAGGGAGCATAGCAATGGATCATATCTGAAGACTGTCCCTGGCCAAGTATATAAGAAGTTATATACTTGACCCTAATGTTTGAAGCCAAGTTAAAAACAAAAAACAAAAAAAAAACCTAGTCTCCTATCTTTTATTATTCAGCAGTGATCATTGTCATTCAAATTCTGCCTTCTCTAAAAATGTTGGCAAGACTGTGTCTAAAATAAGACAAATGCTCTGTCATCCCCCCCACCCCGCGCGCGCGCACACACACACACACACACACGATGTTTTGAAAGAAAACTGTTCCAAAAAAACTTGATCAGTAACTGAAATCTTGACAAACAGAAGGCTCAGTTGGATTTGCTGACGTCCACTTGCAGGAACCCATGGCAACAGGAGCGAAACCTTTGAAACGGAGCACACGGTGCTTAGTTTACAACAGGCGCTCAGGGCCCCAGAGCAATGGCGTGGCCAGAGGGAAAGTGCTAAGAATGGGAATCAGAGTAACACATCTTTCACTGGACTTTTTCTTTCAGTATTTAACACCATCCCCAGCCTCACAGGACATTTGGCCCAAGTCTAGTTCTGTGTCAGGGGCGGCAGAGTTCTGTGTAGGCCAAATCGTTCCTTCCACTTCAAAGGATTCTTTAGGGCCGATGTATTAAACTTAATATTCAAATCCATGTGTGAGAAAACATATTATCCCTAAGGAACTACTTTCTTATGGAAGATTGACGATACGTGTTTATTCATCCATTCAAGTCTACGTAGAAGGTTTAGAAACAAAGGGTTTGCTGCATGTTGTGCGTGAAAATAAAGCTGATGTCTGTTTTTGGTGTTAGTAACAAGTCAACCATTAGTACTTAATGTGGGCATTAGAAAAACTTAAAAGTACAGAAAGTGAAAGCTGAGAGGTAGTATGCCTAGGCAGTGCTTGGCCTCAAGTGAATAAACATTTCACATGTTTTCCAGAAATGAGTTGCAGCAGATTGATACACCGTTTTGTTTTTTTTTTAATTTTAACTTTTTTGGAAGGAGATGTTTTTGTTTATGAATAGCCTTCATTTCTTTTAGTGCCATATGAAAAGATACTATAGGTAGCTTAGTTTTGGATATCCCACCATGATTGGGAACACAGTCTGTTGGACTAGGGATTAGAACACACACACACACACACACACACACACACACACACACACGAGTACACAGATCCCCTGGTCGTGATCTGCTTAATCACTTACCCAGTTTGCTACCAGAGATGCTGGTGTTTATTGCGGGGACCAAGTATTTTGCCCTCACCAACTAAGATGTGCATGGTAAATGTATCAATGCTGCATGCCTCCATGCCGGGGGAAAATAATGCCCTTTAGAATCCATAGGCCCGTCCTCCCTTGCCTTCTAGGTGGTGACTCCTGTAGGAAAACAGAAAACTTTCCACTGCCCTTTGAAATTCTACACTTTTCATTCTTGCCTACGATTAAAAGATGCTTCAAATTATAGCTGCCCATGAAGAAGAAAAAAAAAAATGTTGCATTTGTCTGCATTTCTTGAAGATTCAGCAGGCATTATACATGGTTTCCATTCTTCCCACTGTGAAAAGCGGCCAATGCTAATGATTTGCCTACGTGTATTTGCCAGTTCAGTCAACAGATGGTCACTGGGTTCCAACTGAGAATTTGCCAGCTGGTGTTCAGCCTTGTGACTGCAGTAGGTAAAAGCACATTGCAAAGTTTCTAAATTCAGTGTTTTGCTGTGCACGCTCACTCACCATTACACTTAGAAGCCGGACTTGAATCACTTGCCTCAGAAACTGGGTAAGTTGTGGCCATTTTAGTTTCTAGCACTTCAAAGAGGATGCAAGTTAACGAGACAAAAATGCCATAAAAGAGGTTCAACAGCTCAAGCCTTCACGGCCTGATCTGAGGAGAGACCTAAGACTGGACATCAATTCTGACAGTTCCAGGGAAAGCCAGAATTGCCAAACTGTCGTTCATTAGTCCCACACAATTGCCTTATGAGCAAATTCTGTAAAGGTAGAGACTCTGCGGAAAGGATGCCTGTTTCCCATACAATTCAAATTGTGGTAACATGCACTTAATGTGAGTGCCGAGCCCGTGGCCAGCCAGGTCGGGCAGCCTCAACCTACAGGTTTGAGTGTGCTCGGGAGACACAACGTGGCGCCTGAGACCAGGGTTCGTGATCTGATGTGTAACAAACGTGCGGTAGATGAACCTACCCTTACACCAGTAGCGTATTGAAGTGTTTTCCTCTTGGTGGGTGTCTCGTAGCCAGACAGGTTCCACATTATGTCATCTTGCTGCAGAACAGCTCCCAGAAACAATGGCAGCGCTAAGGACTCGGGTTAAAAGGGGGACACAGAGCACCAGGAAGAAGTGCCTGAGGGCTCTGCGTGTTTGGGCGCCCTGTTGTGCAGCCCTGGCTGGAAGCCCACGTGTGGGTTCTTCAATGCCAAAGCTAAAAACGCCAGGTCAGGAGAAAAGACACATCCCCTGGGGGCATTGGCAATGCCAAGATCTAGAAAGAGGCCCAACCAAGATAACCTTAATAAGGAGGTAAAGGCCACGTAGTCAAAGCAAAGAATTGAAAACAATGTCCAACACAGAAGGTGGGGGTAGGAGGTAGGGATGGAAGGAAAATCTGTGGAACCAGGAATTCTGGAGCTGGGAAAACGGCGAGGGCAGCAGCTGCGAGCGTACCTGGATGGGCTGCTGGTGTTTTTATATTGAATCACACGTGTTGGTGTGGTCCAGTGCGTGGACTTGCCCACACTGCAAGTCTCGGCCACAGGACAAATGCCCTGTGTGACACTTGTCTCTGCCGTGCGTACTGCAGCTTCTGCCCCACGCTACACAGCTACTCTTTGGCCCTGTCTATACTCAGTTATCAAAGAAAAGGTATCCGATTACTCTTCTTCCCTAGAAGACCTCAGGCTGTAGGGCCACGAGTTCTCTTGATGGTAAATGCCCTTGACGTTTACGGAGTAGGAGCAGTTCTCAGAACAGCACCAAGATCAAGTGGTAGGGTTGCTTTATTATTATTATTATTGTTGTTGTTTTTGCTTTCAGTGCACTGTTTGTGTAGGATTCTCTTCTCCAGACTTAACCTTCCTACAGGAAAGGATACAAGGAGGTCCAGCACAAGCTGCTGCAGAGGAAGGAGCCATTAAAGTTCTCAGAGAGACCACAACTCCTTGTACTCGGAGAGGGGAGAAGCATTATAACGATGCTGTGGTACATTCGTCCCCTTACTGTCCCAAGTCCCTCGTACCTGAGGGCGTGGAGGTGGGGGGGGGGGGGCGACTGTGGAAGAGAGGGAAGAGGGGCTCTTTATGCTTGCAGTGATTAGACATGTAAAGAACATTTTAGACGTGCACATGTGCACACACACACACACACAGGACCTTGGAGGGAGAATGGCAATCAGATTTACCATAAAACCCCACAATATCTCTAATAAACTAAAAATAGATCTCACTTTATTGTGGAGATGTAATGTATTCCTAGATGCAGAGTTCTATACAAAGCTGTTTTAATGCAGTTTTATACTAATGATAAACATCCACTTAGTACATCTTAAGTAAATAATGGCTTTCCGTAAAAATGAAAATGTACCCATAGCATATGGGAAAGCAGCCATCCGCAAGTTTAGACATTATTGTCTTCCTTTTGTCTCTAAAGATAGTATCAGCCAAGATGCCGTGGGTTTACAATTCATACTTAAGAAAGGGGGATATAAAATAGCTTGGCCATGATTTGGAATGAGCTGGAAAATAGTAAAGACCTTGGTTTAAAATTATGTTCTGTTTTAACTTAGCTAGTGGCTCATTTATTTTAACATTTGTCCCCCTCACCCAATTCGGTCCTGCACTCTTGCTTTCAGAATGAAATAACATACATTTGAGATAACTTTGCTACAAACACCACACACATCTGGCAACATCTGAATAGAAAATGACTCTGCGAACCACCTAGCCCCGGCCCCAAGCCTTCTCTGGAACAGCACTGTATTCGTGATGAGAATATTTTGTAAATAATAATAGTACTGACAGAAGTTAGAAATACTGTCTATGTATTGTTAATCCTCCTTAATATCAGAAAAATCTGTTTCATGGTTGAAAGTAGTTTATTTTAAATGGATAGATTCCATATGCTCTGAAAACCTTAAAAAATCATTGTTTGGACTCATCCACAGAATGAGATATACTTTCTTTTTTTAATTTATTTTTTATTTTTTTAAGTTTATTTATTTTGAGAGAGAGACAGAGAGAGTGAGCAGGGGAGGGGAAGAGGGAGAGAGCAACAGAGAAATCCCAAGCAGGCTCCATGCTGTGAGCACATAGCCCGATGAGGGACTTGAACCTACAGACCGTGAGATCGGGGCCTGAGCTGAAACCAAAAGTCAGACGCCTAACCGACCGAGCCACCCAGGTGCCCCGATAAACTTTCAAAAACCTTATGAAATTATTTCAGTATGTTCTTTTAGTATCACACAACTCAACAATGAAGAAAAGTTAAAGGCATAAAAATAATCCTGAGTGTCAATTCTGCCTTTCAAAGTTTATAATACCAGGATGTGAGAGAAATATATCATTTTAAATACCACCAACCATGCAAAGTCCTATCACATGTTGAAATAAACTAGACTTTCTGTAGCTTACTTTTTTTTCTGGGGTACTCACTGAAGAAACTGACACACACATAATTTTTCACAGAAATGTTATTCACTCTGTTTTATCTACGTGTTCAGTCTTTGGGACTTAGCCAAAATGAGAATTAAGTTGGAGTCAGTTAAACCAATGTGACACAAACAGCTCTCTACTTTCAAAGAAAATAGGGGCATTATGGACCCCTCTCCATTGTCACTTCACCATACAGAAGATTACATAGACGGTCAAGAACTACCCATAAGGCCTCTGCTCTTACAGAATTCAGGTTGTGGCCTCTTTGAGGCTGACAGATATGCAGCTTCTGAACGTACTTCTTAAAATGGCAACATGCCAGAATCCTATTCGTAACTAAGAGAAGCCCTCATCAGATACCCAGCCCCGATTCTCCTGTCTTTTCAGGTATTTGCAGCTAAGACCACAATATTTCACAAAGGCATTATCAGCAAGTATGGCTGCTCCACATTGCTAGTGCCTTTAGCACGCAAAGTAAATTTTTTTCAAAAAGGCACGAGAAATAGAAAATGTAGAATGAAACCAAGTATCCAGAGCCCCAAGTCAGCACCCTAATCTTTTAGCTTCTGTTTGAGGGTAGCCGGAGGTCAACAGAAGTCAACGGATCCAGCAAGAGCTGGCCTCAGTGGTCTCCCAGGGTAAAAAGCAAAGGGTGAAGGCTTCAAAAAAAAAAAAAAAAGTTGCTTTCTATTAAATGATCTAGCAATGATAGTATCATTTAAGGCAAAGACTCAGTTAATACACCATCTAATTAATGTTCTTTTTAGTTTGTTCATTTTTAAGAGCTGATGTTCAAGTTTGGCTTAATGATGGAACTCTCAACATTACCAAGCAGGATATTTCTTAAGTGAGACAGTAATAGTTACAGGGCAGCACGAGAGCTTTCAGAGCACTTTATTTCACTTGCTCCTTCTCACCCTCTTGTGATGTCACTCTGTTCCATGGGAAGACTCTGTAAGTTGGGAGACGTTAAGTGACTTGCCCACTGTCCCACGGCTGTAATTGGAAGTGAGCTCTTCTGACTCTCTCCAGTGCTCTTACAGGGAAAAGAACAAAAGAGAACTTTTAACGTAAATACAGTTTACGCCGAAAACTTGCTCAGCAGTTTCTGTGATTCTTCCGTGTTTCGGTTTCAACAGCCTCCGTAATCTCAAGGCGTATTGAGAATACCCACAAAGAGCTCAAGAAACCGTTTAACTTATATCAAGATCTAAACAAATGCTGGTTCAGTGGAAGACATTACACAGAGGTAGATTTCAGGTCAACCAGGATCTCACAACAATTAAAACTGATCCAAAGATGGGAGGAAATTGGCTAAGATCCCGAAGTTGCTCAAGTCAAAGAGCTTCTCAACGTCTCTGAGGGACTGTGCTGGGACATCTGAGTCCCCTTCCCAGCTTGAGAGTCTGAGAATCTGTGTCACGCAGTGGACTCTCTCTAGCAGAACTGGAGAATTCCCTTACACCTCTTTGAAGTTGCAGACACTTAATAAGACTGGGGACAAATTCATTCCCAGAACCTCAATAGAATCTCATCTGGTTTGGGGATCAAATAAGTCACTTCTTTGATAAACAGCTGCTTCTGTAGCATTCTGTCTACACTGTGAATAGAAAGGTATTTAGGGAAAGCACTTCTCCTTAAGAAGCACAGAGCTAGAGATAGACACAGGTCCTGTCTGTCTCTATATACAGACTTTTAAAATTATATACTGACGTCAAACTTTTGGCAAGGTACAAATCTGACAAAATTCACTGGATTATAAAAGGGGGAATAAAACAGCAAAAGTGAGACACATGTAGCTTGGATCTTTTTTTTTTTTTTTTTTTTTTTTTTAAGAACAAAACGTGTGCTTCCATATCTAGATATGATGAAAACTGACCCAGGTAATATGGTATCCCACGGTGTTTTAATATGTAGTACTTGAGAGGGTGCTTTCTAAGGGCACCCTAATAACACCAACAAGGTCAATGGTACTTAATTTCCTTTTGGCCTCATCACAAGTAGCCATCAGTTTATTCTGAAGCATGAAGGCTGCACAACCAGTGGAACTTTATCCAATCCATGCAGTGTTCCCAGAGTTGTTCTTACTCAGAAATTTTCACATCATTTCAGAATCTAAAGATATGTCCTTCCAATGTCATTTAGGTGACTTCCATGGATGAAGTATGTGTTTTATAAAAAGACAATTCACTGGGTTTTTTTCCAGTTATAACACAGCCTTACAATTTCCAAAAGCACTGTTCCGGGGGGTGGGGGGAGGGGCAATTCCCCATTTCTGTGTATATTCTTGGGAATCTATAGAGTTTAGTGGATAAAAGGCTGGTTTGTCAAAATAGCCATTTTTAGAATATTCCTTAATACAACGAATGAGCATACAGTTCCCAAGGAAGAACATGAGGAAAAACATGTATGCTTATAGAGGGAAGTATGACTATGCCACATTCACATCCTGTAACTTGAAGGTGATCAGAGTTCGCAGGGTGAGCGTAACGCTAAAGACACCGTAATACCACTAGACGTATAACGTGGACTCTGCCATACGGTGTTTTTTTCCCCCGCATATTTTCATAATGGCCGTTAGAGTAACAATTACCCCATCCTTCATTCTGACGCCTCTGAAATATATGGTGACAACCCCAAGGTTCCAGAGTCCATCCATTTTCTCACCTGATGTCATTTTGCTTGATAAAGAATTTTAATAAGTTACCCAAAGTTAAATAACAATAGCACATGATCTTGTATGGGTTCAGGCTCATTCTTGGTCTCCACTTTCCTTCATGTCTCACGGAATTCAATCAGTTGTCTGGTATTTGATCTGTTTTATGGGAGCCAGTCACTGTCTCTGAAATTATGCCAAAGGGTAACTAGGAACTGACTCTAAACTCAGTTAACTACACGGCAGTCTCATAAAAGACAAAGCAGTTCAAGTAAGAAAAGATTGTATCAGATGCCATATAGATGAAAAGGAAACAAATCCAACAACTCCTCCATACCAAGCACATGTATACGAATATATTTTCCCCAACGAATCCTTGATGCTGGTGTTACTGTCTCCACCCGCACAGGTGATTCTCCTGAAACTCAGGTGAGGTAGGCGCCCGTCGTTCTCTCATCCCAAGTCCATGCTCCTTCTATTGTGCTGCCTTGTTTCTTTCCAGAGACACCAGGAGTCCTAGTTACATGGAGGTACATTGAGGGAGAAAAATCCCATCTTTTCCCTACTGTGATATCCTGTTTGGAAAAAGTAAAACAAGTACATAGTTTCCGATAATACCCCATCTCCCCAACTTTCCTAACCTTCCCTTTTAATATCCCCTTAGGGTTTGTTTTCCTTTATTTGCAATAGTTCTTGTTAACACCAGATTCAGTACGGCCCCAAACATGGTGTTGGCCTGCACCAGGAACATCAGGGAAATGGGTTGAGAAGACCACAGCATGCCTCTGTGTTTTTAAGGAGCTCCAGGGGCACCCCATACACTCTCCCCGATTCACTACAGCTGCTGAGAACTGCCCAAGCAAAGCCCTTCCATGAATTTCTCTGCTCTAAGCCAGCCTTCCGTTCGTTGGAGCTCTGACAAAACAGACTGAGAAGGGCAGACACTTTTGTCCCCCTTACACAGTGAACGTTCATTCCCCTTTGGCTTAATCCTTAAAATAAATGTTAAGCTGGATTCAATGAACGCCCCAGTATATCAGACAGTTGGTAGTGTCTTGTGAGACCTGAGGAAAGGGTTGGCCAGAACTGAACTTGACTGTAATACAAGACCATGTTCTATTATTGTTTAACTTTGGGTATTTCTCCCCTAGGAGGAGGACAGAGGAGAACTAACCAGCTCCAGGACCAAGGTAAGAGGGGAGTTTTCTTTCAAAAGAATGGGTTCCATCCATTTGAAGGAAACCCCTCCCCCACCTGTTTTTCAATCCCTTTTTCTTTATACATTTATATTTTTTAACCCACGCATTAGGAAATCAGCTTGCCACCTGTGCATAACAGTCACTTGAACATCCCCTTACAAATGTGGGATAGAAGGGAAAACTAGTCATATCTAGTTATACGCGAATGCATTTATGTTTTTCATCATCATCAAGTATCAGTGCTAGTCTTCCACTAAGGATCAATCTCTTGCATAGGCCTTAGGAAGTTACCATCGGCTGTTCATTTCTCTACGTGTAGAATACAGATAGTAACTGTTCATCAAGCCGTCATGAGTAATGGGGTTACAAAAATATCGAAATGAAAATCCAAAGGATTTCTATAGAAAAAATAGTATTCTTAAGAATTTTTTATTAAAATAAGCAGCTGATAGAATTTAGATGGTATATAATTTGGAATTGGCTCAGGCTAGATTTTGGGTGTGCAGGCAGTGTAGATTTAATGAGATGTTTAAGGTACCATATGAAAACTGGATAGAAAAATGAGGAAGGGGAGCTGATATTGTCTTGAGCAGTGTTTCTTCATGCTTCTAGAGACTTTTGGGCCTTGGGTATCACTTCTAAGTGGTTTCCATTGTTATCTCTCACGTTCTATGTTGCTGTCCTTGGAAATCATCAGTATTCCTTGTCTTTGGTACTGTTTTCACCTTGGTCCTTCCAGGGGGGAAGAAATCCAAGGCGAGAAACAAGTGAGAGAATTTAAATACATCCAGAATTTGAGATATTGGAAGAAAGGTAGAACTTTGGGCTCATGAAAGGACAGCTTCTGTCTTCCTGGCCCTCTCTTGTGTGACTCCAGTAGATTTTAGGGAAGCTTGAGGATCAGACAATGGACATACCTGAGGCTCGAGAAGAAAGGGAGCTCAGAAAGGAGAGGAAATGCAGGAAGAATGAGAATTCAGGCGATTTGTTGCCAACAGATAGTTGTCATTCAGAAACAGTTCTGGCTGTTTCCTTACAAGAGGGTTCAGAAGCTTCGCATCAGCTTCAACTTGGATCGTCGGGGTGTTTTAATGAAAGAAAATCACTTCAGACGGGTATATTTTTGTTAGAGATTGTTTTCTTCTGAGCAGGAACCTCAGTAGTCATGTGATTAGGAACGTCCGTGAGAAGGCACATGTGAAATAGCAACTTGATTTTAACTTGATTTAACGCAAACTATTTTTGTAGCCGACAACATCGCAGTGGTCACCAGATACAGAAACCTAAGCCCTCGACTTTCTGCAGATATTTCATTTTGTCGTCAGACGTCAGATAGAACCTAGTTTTTACTTTTCCGCTCACTGACTCCCCTAAGGAAAAGCACAGGGTATATTTGAGGCACATTATTCATTCCTGAATTTTAAGATGCCCGATGTATGGCTTGCCTAAGCCGTGACACAAAGAAGGAATATTACCATATTGTTACAATATCATTTAGTGGACCAGTTATGCATTAGAATTTGATATCCACGCTGACACTAGTTATGTCAGGCGTATTTGTTGTATAATTTGAATTTTATGAAATGCTCCACGGTAAGCCCATTCGGGGAAAGCATTGGTGCTGGTTCTGTGGTGATTCTTTTAGGCAAACTGCCCTGGAGATGAATCACCGTTATTGTTTTGTTGTGTCTTGTTGCTTTGTAAACAGAATAGTATTGATCTCCTATCAATTACATGCAATTTCTTAGGTACATTAAAAATAGCGAACGGAAATGGTAGCTTAAGAAGTTACCCAAGTACTTCTGCTGAGGAGCAAGTAACCAAAAGGCCACGTGCTGTGGTCTAGTGTGAACACCACTAGAGGCAAATGTAGGCGAAACTATCTGAAGAATTTAAACTTTTTGGTGTTTTCCCGCTTAAATTGTTTAATACAAGTAAACCAGAGGATACCTTTCTGTTTTGAAATCTGGTTGTGAGCCCTGTTGCTCTCAAAGATAAGCAGCTTTGTGTTTTCACTTAGAATGGCATCAACTTAAAATTTTTAAAGACACGGAGGCTTAGAATTCGCAGGGTTGGGCTATTGTTAGAGTATAACAGAAAAAGCACCTGCCTTTTTTTTTTTTTTTAATTTTTTTTTTAACGTTTTTATTTATTTTTGAGACAGAGAGAGACAGAGCGTGAACAGGGGAGGGGCAGAGAGAGAGGGAGACACAGAATCCGAAACAGGCTCCAGGCTCTGAGCAGTCAGCACAGAGCCCAACGCGGAGCTCAAACTCACAGACCGTGAGATCATGACCTGAGCCGAAGTAGGACGCTTAATCGACCAAGCCACCCAGGCACCCCAAAGCACCTGCCTTTCAATGGCAGGTTCACACAGCGTCCCCTCCAGTGCTCATTACCTTAGAATCCCTTCTTGTCCAAGACCTGTTTTTGTCAGTCCCCTTTTTCTGGTTATGCTCTTTTCCCACTTAACCAAAATCCAAGCCAAAAGTTAGGGTAGATGAAACAAGAGTGATTACAAGACATTTCAAGCTATATATTTCAACTTCTAACTAAATAATAGTCTGTCGTGAAGGAATCTGGCACTGTAAATGAAAGAAAATTTGAAAATTTTTTTTCTTTTAAGAGGTTGGTGGGAAAGTTAAAATATTTGTAGGTAAAGGTTTACTAGACATATTTAGTGAATCAAATACATACTTAAATAAATACACAGTAAAATAAATCTTAATCAAGTTAAACCATAGAGTTGGCATTTGATAATCTGTTGATGACAAATGTAATTCTTAAAATAAATTACTGAATTATTCTGTTCTCAGTAGTATGTTTAGCAACAGAAGAATTTTCTAAAAGTGACATGTTTTATTTGCTACACTTAAATAGATTAGTACTGAATTACAAAAATGCCATTATCTGGGATTTTTATCTTAGAGTTTCATTGGAAATGTCTGATTTCGCTTCATATTCACAACAAGCTTCTATTTGATTTTATCATTTAGTATTTTTTCCTTGCCCAGCTACACAAATCGAGCTGGTAACGCCTTCATTTTAACAATCTTTAATGTCACTGAAATATTACCTTAGATAATTTTGTTTATATGATGGACAAAATTGTTTGCCATTATTCATAAAAATAGCTAGTGTAATTTTTATGTCCCTTTTGCCAATATTTAGCAGACAGTTCGGGAGCCTTTTGCTTTATCTGTTTTGTTTTAAAACCCTCGCCATACCACGTCTTTCCCAAATCCATTAGGTATCATGGTCAAAGGAACTCCCTTTTATGGTTCAGCACAGTCTTCTTTCATTTGAACAGGCTGCTTGAAAACTAGCACCTTAAATTAATCCCTGAGTGTAGGGATTACACCCACTGTGGTTCTTGCCCTGCCTTGGGGGTCAACATGGTATAAAGTCCCACAGTCACTGTCCTCCATGGAGAAAAACTGTGCCAAGATAACACGGTAAAGTAATGTATGACTCAGAGCAAGTGTGAGTGCTCCAGATAATAGAAAACTTGGAGATAGAGTCCAGAGTATCTGGGATAGACCTCATAAAGGTTCAGGTGTACTAGGTGATAAATATTAGTTGAATGAATAAGTCTAGGAGTGATGACTGGAAAATGGTAAGGACTTTAGAAAAGCTGGGGTGGGGGGAGAAAAGAAGTGTCTGGTGAAGGTTCTGTCATGAGATTGGAATCAACTGTGAGTAAAATATTTGGGGGACTTTCAGGAAACTAGCCTGGCTGGAGGCAGAGAAGGTCTATAAGGGTCGTTAAGAGACCAGGCTTCTGTGTTAGAAGGATCCAGGTTCTAATCCCGCCTACACCAGTTACTAGCCATGTGGATTCAATAAGGATTCGGGGAAAATATGGAGAACTTGGGACAGAGTCTGGCCCAATCAAATATAATTAAATTATACTTTAAAGGTATATATAAGCTGAATTGTTAGGAAGCCTTGAATGTCAGAAAAAAAAAATAGAATAGTATCCTTGGAGGCAGTCATGAGTCAGTAAGGGTTTTTGACAAAGCACAGTGAATAAGCAGAGAAGCATGGCCGTTCTGAGTCTGGGTAGCTCAGAACAGACTGAGACAATCTGTGGATCTTGTTTCAGGTAATAAAGGCTTTCCCTGAGGTAATAACAGTATAATAAGAATGAAAATATAAATTTGGGAGACACCTTTTCAGGAAAAAAAAAGTTCTTAATGGATAATTAGCTGTAAGAAAGGAGAGGAAATGAAAATTCAAAGAGGAGATTGAGTTTCTGTGATGGAGCTTCGCTATTCATTGTTTTTACACTTCTCCATCTTCTGTGAAACAGTTTCTTTATGATGCTGTCGTTGGGATCCAACATCACCTGTCCTGAAAGATCAGAACTTAAATCACTAGGAACCTAGTATGTATCGAACTAGACCCGTCTTATTCCATCCTTAAGAGAGAAAAAGTGTTACCATCTAATCAAATCAAGTGATTTTACGTAAAGGTTATGGGTACGGCTTTTTAAAGAAGGTCATCTACTCTTCTTCCTTCTTGCATATTTAGGAAGGATCAATTTCAGTTAATAAGACCTCATGCTTTTGAAGCTTTATCTCAGCTCCAAAAATACTTAGCCAGACGGGACAGAAGTTGTAGCAAATATATCAGTCAAGGCTCCACCAAGGATCACCCCCAGGAAGCCTGACAAACAGGAAAAAGAAAATTTCCCTTGGAGAACCACAATAGGGATGAATAAATAGTTTAGCTACACAGGAACGGCTACCAACAGAAGGAAAGTTATCCTTGTACTGTGGGAAAGAGCACTGGACCAGGAGACAGGAGACCTGCATCCCAGCTGGGCCTTGGTGAGCAACTCACCTAACTTTCATTAGACCCCACTGACCACAACTGTAAGATGAGAAGGTTTGAGACAACCTCTTAATTTTTTTTGACACCCCCCCAAAAAAAAAAACAAAACTTCTAGGATTCTAGTGCTTTAAAGTAATTGCTGGAAGTTTTGAAAAATCAGCGAAGGCAAGAAAAGGGAAATGCGATTGTTTAGAATTCTGGAAATCATCTAAAGAGAATAAGGAGGGTGGTCTAAGAGATGAAAGAACCCAAAGTCAGGGATGAAGCAGAGGCCACACAGCAAATTGTGGGCCACGCAAGGCATCTGTGTGAAAAGCCAAGTACTGCTGAACAGCTCGCACATGGCGAATGGTGACAGCCACCAGCTCTCCCATTTTTGAAATTTTACTTTAATAATAATCACACCTAAACAAGTGAATGATATTCGGAGACAACCCAAAGCACTTCACAGTCTGCAGGTAGCTATGGTCTCCTCTTGAAACAAAGCCCTCTTTTGTATGATTCAATCACAGATAATGATAACAGAAACAGGGTGGCTTGGGGTGCGGAACTTAGCCCATATCCTCTCCAACAGCACCCCAAGACCACCACAAATAAAAGTTACATTATTTGCTATGAATAATTAGCATTTTCTCCATATCATGGAAGGGTAACCAGAAGTATCTTTCAACAGTTTGTATTTTTAATTTTTAGTAATATACTTATATATGTTATGTATATATAATATAACATATATATATATATATATATAAATATAACATAGTCTTTATGAAGCCCCACACATGAAGTGCTTGCAGAATGATTCCAAATTCAGGCTAGTATGGTGGAAGTTCCTTCCCACCAAATCACAGTCTAAAACCTCCTCTCTATGAAAATTCTGGAGCAACCATCGGTCATGGAAATATTTTTATTCCCCTTCCCTTCATAGACATACTTGAAAGTAGTCAATTAATGTACAATAAGTGCTATTCGAATCTGGAACAGATACTTCTTATCTGTGTTCATGATTGCCTTTCCAAGGTTTGTGGATCCCCAGTCTCTGATTTTGTATGTTTGTTCATTTGTCCTGAGAAAGTATCCATAGCCTGCACAGACTTCTAAAAGAGGTCCCTGACCCAGAGGAAGATAGAAAGTTCTACTCTGTGACCTAAAATTGACAAAATCATGAAACTAAACCACATGAAATATTTGTAACGATTACATTTTTAAAAATTTAACACCAAAAATAGAATTAAAATTTTCATTTATCATAATCTCTAGCTAGTGCTCTAAGTTACTGGCAGGCATCCTCACAAAAATCACAACGTGTCTTGAACGAATCACGTTCCTCAGACCCAGTCCTGAAATAGAAATTAGTCATGCAAATTCCAAAGAACACACAATTTAGAGACAATTTCTGGAATCTAACGCAGTATCTACTCAATTTATTTAGTTGTCTTTGACTCACTTGGAGTGTGAAATGTCAGAAGACTGTATACATAAGTTAACCGCGTATGTGTCATACAAAATCCAACACAAGGACAATAAATCCTTCCTTACCAAAGTGGTGTCCAAATGTTAATGATACATCATGTTAGGTCTCAGTTGTCTTTCCACTTAAAAAAATGTTCCCTCCCAATTTTGAGATTAAATTATGAGTTGGTTGGTGCCATTTTAGCAAATCTTACCTGTCAGTGTGTGAGCAAAGTGGGATGAGAACTTACTATCTTTTCTAAAAACATTTGCATATATATGCAGAGCAATTCAGCCCAAATTCTACCTTTGGAAATAAGTGCACAAATCCAGTGAAGCTAAAAGAGCCATGTGCTTGTTTATGGGAAGGAGTGGTTTGGAAAGAATGGTAATAGCAGCTACAAGTTAAATTGAAAACTTAGTGGAGCATTGATAATGCTAAGACCTGGTTGCTCTTCAGCCCTTCAACAGCTGAGAAAGGGTAGAATTGTGGACACCAGTGCCTTTCCTGAGAAGCAGACATACTTAGTTCTTACCTCCTCATCATCTGACAACCTATTGATTTTTATTTACTTATTCTGTTTTCTTCGTTGATAGCATAGTTCTTTCAATGACTTTATACAAAGTTCTGGAGTTGTTGTTGTAACTTCTCAGTTTTGTGGCTGATTTTTCCCCAACCCCGTTAAGTGAGGGGATGTCGCTAATTACACCCCAAAAGTAAAATCCCATATGATATGTGCTCCTCTCTACCTATCTCATCTTATTCTATGGGATAGACTTTGCTGTATGTCACCCTTGTGACAACAGTGACAACAGTGGCATTGCCACCATCATTTAAATAACGGAACCAAAAGTCTACGCAGAGTCTTATTTCATTTTTTTTTAAGGGTATTTATTTTTGAGAGAGAGAGAGACAGAGCATGAACAGGGGAGGGTCAGAGAGAGAGGGAGACACAGAATCAGAAGCAGGCTCCAGGCTCTGAGCTGTCAGCACAGAGCCTGATGCGGGGCTCGAACCCATGAACCGTGAGATCATGACCTGAGCTGAAGTCGAATGCTCACCTGACTGAGCCACCCAGGCACCCCAGTGCAGAGTTGATTGTTACTCATTTTTCATGAAATTACTCTTTTCTTAGTAGAGTCGCCCTGGAAATGTTTCTGCATATATTTATCTGCTGCATAACAAAGCTTAAATCCAATGAGCTTTCCAATCTAGAATTTTAGTTTAATTTTAAGAAAGAGATACAGTAAATATGTGCTGTGTTGAAAGATTTTTTTTTTTAATTTCATTTAAGAAAAAAAAACCTCCATAAAATGAAAAGGACTTTGTTCTTAGAATCTCTACTATACTTGTTTGGGGGAAAACGTAGTTGCCAGCCATGAAAACTCTTTTACTAAAAACAGAAGTATAATCCGTATTTTTTTAATGGCCCACTTAGCAGGATGCCAGTGTACTCAAGTGACATCTTTTTAATGAAGCCTAAGGGGAAAAGCTCACCTTGTCTCTGCAGATATGTGTGTGAGACAGCAGTCTCTGCAGACCACAGAGAGTTCTATTAACCTCCTGCAGATCCTATCTGAGGGGGTGGGCCCGCTAATCCATGCATTACTCATACTTCTCAGCCTGACCCCTTCTCCTCAGATGAGACAGAATCTTGGTGGAAGCCAAGTGCATCAGACCCCCTCCAGCCTGTGGCTAGAGGACAGAACCAAGTGGACCAAAGCAAACCACAGCATCAGGAGCAATGAGTGTTTTTCTGATGTCCTTAATAATAACTCCTGAAGTCCACCATTTCCCCATTTCTGTTGTTTTTGGACCCAAAATAGAATGTATATTTTGGTTTGCATAAAACAATTCTTGTAGACATTAGA
The DNA here is from genome assembly GCF_024362965.1 of Panthera pardus. Classification (NCBI taxonomy): domain Eukaryota; kingdom Metazoa; phylum Chordata; class Mammalia; order Carnivora; family Felidae; genus Panthera; species Panthera pardus. Next base: position 110,981,587 of record NW_026526677.1, on the reverse strand, counting down.
TTATAAAATAATATAACATTGTAAAATAATCGAGAAGGTTTTTTTGTTTGTTTTTACTGATTAATAAAGTATCACTTTATTGTAGAAAATGGGGGGTGGGTGGGGAAGGATAAAAAGCAAAATGCAATCCAAATTGACCATAATCCCTACATCCAGAGATAGCTCTTTGTTGTATTTTTTCTAATATTTTTCTATTAATGCCTCTCTCTATAAAAAAATATATATATAGGGGCGCCTGGGTGGCTCAGTCGGTTAAGCGGCCGACTTCGGCTCAGGTCATGATCTCGCGGTCCGTGAGTTCGAGCCCCGCGTCGGGCTCTGTGCTGACAGCTCAGAGCCTGGAGCCTGTTTCAGATTCTGTGTCTCCCTCTCTCTCTGGCCCTCCCCCGTTCATGCTCTCTCTCTGTCTCAAAAATAAATAAAAAAATGTTAAAAAAAAAAAAAAATATATATATATATTTTATTCTTAAAGTCATAGTGAACATACAAATTTCTTTTTTCACTTAACATTATACTGTAATTATTTTTCCGTGTTGTTAAAAACTTTTAATGGTTGTAAAACATTCAGTCATAAGACCGATTGGTGCTTATGAATAAATACCACCATCATCTCAGGAGCTTTGTAAAAATGTAGATACGCTGCCCCCCCCCCCCCCCGCCCCAATTCAGAGGAATCTGATACCACAATGTCAGGCCTGATCATCTGTATTTGTAGTAGTGTTTCTATACCCAGATCAAGCTTGAGAATCACCGTTATACCCCCAAATCTACTTAATCCTCCCCTCCTCTTGGGCATGTACATTGCTTTCAATGTTTTGCTACAGAAATATACTATGAGATTTATTCAGCCCCTTTATCAGCATTGTTGATAAACTTACTAGAATTGATACCTCAAAGGAGAATTCTTATTAACCAATTACATTAATATTAATCAATTAATGTTATTATCAACATTATCAATAATTTCCAAGAACAGGAATTGTGTTCAAGCTTTTATTGTATAAAACCATCTTATTTCCCTCTTAGTTTTTAAATTCTCTCATCAGTGGTTTAGGACGCACAGCTTATAAAATCCCTGACTATACTGAACATCATCTTTACTTTTATCTTTCCTGACATGAGTGGCCAAGAATTGAATTAGCAAAGAATTGTCTGAATTCACATCAGCTTAATTCCAGGTTAAGTTGAATTATTTTTGTATGGTTTATATGTCTTTCTGCATAAATCATCTACCAATGATTTTAAAGGGATTTTGCTGATTTTAAAGGGATTTTCTTATCTGTTTACATAATTTCTTATGGATTTACATGATTTTTAGTTTTTTTAAAGTATATTAAGATTTGTGGTGACTGACTATGAAAACTGTGTCCTAGCATCATTCAGGTAAATATTTTGGACATTTGAACACCTGATATTTAAATTTGGTAGAGAGTTTAGGGGCCCCTGGCAGCTCATTCGGTGGAGTGTGTGACTCTTGGTCTCAGGATTGTAAGTTCAAGTCCCACATTGGGTGTAGAGATTACTTAAAAATAAAATGTCAAAACATAGAGAAAGAGAGAGAGAGGTTGGTATGAAGAGAGCATTCTGGTTAAGAGAGCACAAGCCTAAAGGTGACAGGACTTTCTCATGTGTGTATCATTAATAGATCCTTTCCTATAAGAATAATGAAACACCAGCAAAATTACACAGCAGGTTAGACAAATAGACTGTCCATACATCATTGATCTCATCACCGACAAGGAAATATCCATCCTATTAAGTAAAATGGGATTGAGTTTGTTTTAACCAAATTAAATATGAGGTTGCCAACTGTTTATTCTACAAACTGCTTATGCCTTAAATATCCTGTGTACAGATATTGACTAAGTCTAGGGCTTACATATCAGTCCTTTACAGTAGTATTCTTATATCCAGGAAATCATAAAAAATACTTTCCTAAACTTAAACTTTAAAATTGTTCTTATTAGGTAAATATTTTGTCAGATGTAAATTTTGAAACCTCACTGACAGAAAAATTGTAACAAATACGGTCCAGAAGTAAATGTAATGAGTAACGCATAAATTAAGCATAAAAGCATATCCAAACCTGTAGAATTTAATGATAGATTATTTATGGAAGGGTGCAGTGAGAGATAGATGTCTTAGCCTGAATTAAGCGTGCTTTTAACAGGAAAATCCTACTGTTCCCTGGATGAATTTTCCCAATATTACTAGACAGGAGAGGTTTGGGTTTGTCGGTTCCTGTTGCAAAGCTTTTGTTGTGTGTGGTGTTTCCGTGAGAGTCTGATGAACAAAAATGGGTCCCAGATGCTAGGGCAGTGAGCTGAGGGTTTTCATAATCTGCAGCTCAACTGAAGGAAATTTCAGGAGTGAAAACCTTGGGAAGTTTTCCTGAGGTCCTAGAGTTTGGCTACATGAGCATTTTCATTCCTCCCTGCATCAAGTCCCCCATCATCTCACTCTTATTAAACAGGCTGTTTGGAGAAGGGTTTTTCTTATGTAGAATTCCCCTGAGGTACTCAAGGCAAAGGCAAGAAGTCAGTTGCCTGAGTCCTACTTCAGTCTATAAACAGGTCATTGCCAACACACCTGGGCTATGGATTGTGGTTTACACATCCAGCAAGAATGTGGTCACTTACTGTTTCTTCTTTTAAATGGAAACAATCCATTTATTTGAGTTTACATGTAAAAGCTGCATTTTACAGAATCAAAGGAATCATTAATGTAAGGAATAGCCCACAACCTTTTTCTTTTATGTCTTATCTTCTTGACAGACCACTATTTCAGCTTCTCTGAAGTTTAATCAGGACAAGAATATCCCATATCATTAATATACGTTTCTGACATTGATTTTCAAATCTGTGTCCGAAAGGTATGAAGGCGGTGGCAAAGCAACCATAAAACATGCTGCCACAAGGATCTGCTTTCTCAGTCGCTCATTCATCCCACTACTTAGGATTTCCTTAAGGTTGCTTACAATTACTCCTTCAGGGTTCCCTTTTCTCTTGCCAAGATAAAAAAAAAAAAAAAAAAAAAAAACTTTTAAATCTATTCTAGCACCAATGAGTGACGTCATTTTATGTATTTTTTAAGTCATTTGATGATGCTCATTATTAATAATGTGTAAAGGCAATGTGTTCCATAAATGAGGTAGGACAGATATTCAAACGGTCCTTACATATGTGGTGAATGCTGCAGTTTAAATGACAATCTAAGGAGGCTGCTAGACCTATGTGGTTATACGAAGAAATTGCATCTGTAGTCAGACACTTGTAGAACACAGGCAGTTCGAATATGCAAAGCAATCTTGAATCATCCATAAAGACTTCTTTCTGAATATTAATTATAAGTTACCTTCTATGCATCATTAAAGATAAGTAAATTTACATATCATAGTGTTAAGTGGACTTTGTCAAGGGACCACATGTTTCTGGGAGGAAAACATGTGGATCGGCTGTGAACTGGGCAGTGACTTACCTACTGGTCACCTGTATTACATTAACCAAATACAGATGTACATACACACACATACGGATAGCAGTGTGAAACTAAACTGGTTTTACATGGCCTATTAGATGATATTAGAAAGACAATGTCATAGAATAATTTTGTGGAAAACTTTATTCCAGACAGTTTTCTCAACGTGAAGCTTTTTTTCCTTATCCATTCCTTTATTTTGCTTTTTGTTTTCTCCTGTGCTGTGGAACTGTCTTTGGATATGGCTAATATAACCCTGTTAAATAACCCTCTCATGAAATGACTTCAGTTTTATCAAAGGAATGGTCTAAACCAACATATAAAATTATGGGGATATGACTTCAATAAAATGAATATGATATGAGTGTTTAAGAGTAAAATAAAGTGGATTATAAAAATAATTTTCTCCAAAACAAAAAAGTTTAGTAGTTCAGTTTAAATCATTGGAAGACAAACTTAATTTGTTGTAGACACAAAATAAATTAAAATTACTTTCTCCCCCCCGCCAAATTTTTTAATAGGTCTCTCTTTCTTCACTGAATATTCATTCCTTCTTAAATTTCAGTCTGGTCTATTTGGTGATTAAACCAACCACCTGACAGTGTCCACTTTAGGAAGTGTATTAATTATTTTACACCAGTAGTGTGGCACTTACTGGGGAATGTGGGAACAGCTGATTATTTACTTTGCATTTTGTAAATGGCAGTCTCCCTCTCACGAAGTTAGTAGTACCCTCAAAGTGTATAGTTTACTCACGGGAAATGTTTATTCTCCAAGTGGGTCAGTTGTCCCAACCCTGGAAAATGAACATTGTTTACGTGAAATATTATAAACCCTTTTTAAGAAAACAAACACTTCAATAGGCTGATAGTGGTGAAATACATGATACTTTATACTAGTCCACAAACCGATATTTCACTTGCAAATCAATTTTCAAGTGCTGTTCATTAATATGCGGTTGGTTTTTTTTGTTTGTAATTCATCTGGTATTAAGTAATCCCCAAACTCAGCATTCATCAAAGAGCATAACCCAAATGCTCAGTCTATAAAGCCACTCTTTTGCTTTAACAGAAATGTCATTAAATGCTGGGAAAACCTCTTGAAAGAGATAATGTCTCATTTAAAAACTATAACTTGAAAGCAAGTAAGAAACCAAGTACCTGGGAACCAAAAGTCCGTGACACATCTGTAATCCCTTTGGAGAATCTTTTCAATCTGCTCCCTCATTCCCCAATAGAGATACCCACAGGGGCAGTCGAATCTCAAGTGTTTGTGTGCAAAGTCCACATCACATGCAGGAGGACTTCCTGGGGTTTCATTACTTAATGTCAACAGTCAAATTGGCTGTGGGATCCTGGTTTCTAAAGAGCATCCAAAGCCTTTAAGAATCAGCACAAAATTCAAATGTAAGATCTTTTCCCAAAGGTCTCCTGCTACCTTTCTCTTGAATATCCCCTGACTTGTAGCCCAGGTAACATGCAAATCCTAGATTCAGGGGCCAATGAATAGAACAAACTAAGCTCACACAGACTATAAAGGGAATAATAATTAAGCCATTTTCTTGGTTGTCAGGACATCAGTTCACAAAAATCAGTGGCTGCCATTTTGATCTGTTCATGCTGTGATGTTTCTCTTTCTGGGGATGAATTTTCATTTCAGTCTCTTTTTGGTTGTTGGCCTTCTTAGAGGCAGAGGAATTTTAGACACCATTCTTTCTCAGTTACTAGTAAATTCAAGTTTATTGCTGTTTCGCAAAAGAAAACGAAAAAGAAACCTCTTGTCGCTGGTCTGACAACAAATGAAGTCTGAGCTTGAACAGCACATGTTTGATCCCCTCTGAAATTAGTTACAATCGCCCTTGGTTTGGACTCCAGTGGAAGGGGGGGTGCAAGATGGCAAAATGAGAGGTTTATTTAGCGTCTGGGAGAAGCTTATAAAAGAGCTTACGTCCTCATTCCTGCTAACATCTTAACAGCTGTGCAGTTTCTTACAAAATATCTTTTATCGTTTCAAGAAATGCTGTTAACCTGGCAGTTTTAAAACTGAATGAACAAGGCCTGTTGGACAAATTGAAAAACAAATGGTGGTACGACAAAGGAGAGTGTGGCAGCGGGGGCGGTGACTCCAAGGTCAGCCTCAATGTCACCACAAGCGGGTAAACAGTATGTACAGTAACAGGTGCATCTGCTGGGAGACAGGGTTTGGGTCTCTGGACACGGCCAGAAATGGCGAGTCAAGTCCCTTTGAAACCTAAGTATGCAATTACTGTCAAAGCAAAAATATTTGCAACTGGGACCAATTTGGGGACACGCTCAGCAGCCTAACCGAAATAGTCACCACACGGCTCTGGCTTCAGAGAGGTTATGGAGCAGACGCTGTAGTCCTGTGCACCTCATCTTACAAAGCAGGGAGGGATCAAGTCTTGTAAAGGGCAATTTAGTGAAGGGAGCAGGGCGAACACAGAGGGTAAGCCTGTGTGCTTCCTTCGCCACTGAAAGACTAGACCTTCTACAAAGCGTGTGTAAGTAATAGCAATAGCTTGACTCCATAGAATACTTTCCAGGAGGTCATTGCTCCACCCAGAACCCTCATGTTTCCATTAAATATCAAGGTACATAAAAAATCAAGGATAGGCATGTGAACTCGACATTTTTGGCCTCCCGTAAGTAGATGAAATTACGAAATGATCAGGCTATAAAAACAAGTCCCACTCAGTTCTGTCTTCACTACCTCCGTGGCATATTTCCAGCTTTCTTTCCTAAGCGGTGTCTAAAGAGAAAAAAGGTATGCCAGCAGCAGAAATGATCAACTCGTGTGCCAGAACCTTCTTCACTATGTATTGACTTAAAGAAACCAATCCAGAGTTGGGAATATTCTGACTGAATTTTCTCTTCTTACATACTTTCAATTGGCACGTAAGAATCTCGAAAATTTTAAAGTACGCACTCTTGTCTTTCTTTTAAAATCTAGAGAATTGCCCAAAACGGGAAGTCTTGCTTGTCTTGTTTCCTGACTAGGGTATAAATTCCCTCGATTGGCCACCCAACCCCTAGAACAATGCTCTGTTTTCAGAGAGTGCCTGCTGGGATGGCTAGTAACCTCATTCTCTGCCAATGCCGCTAACTTCCCCCTCTTTCTGGATCAGAAAAGACTTTGAAATCTAGCTCCTTTGTCTCTGCCCATCTAATCCCCAACCCTCTAGCAGGAAGAGGGAGATTAAACTTTGTCAAGTGACTATTCTAGCCACAGAGAGGCATCTGGACCCAGCCTTGAATACCCATTTCCTGGTCCAGGGAAAGAATCCTTCCGGAGAGAAAGAGCAGAAAGGTAGGAGAATCCTGGGGGCATCTCTGGGATGGTTACCCTGTAAGATTCCTCCATGCCATATGTTTACTCAAGGAACATCAACTCTTTTTATATTTTCGAGCCCCAACTTGATAGCTTCCATAAAAACCTAAGTAAATGAATACATATATGCAGAGGAAATTATTTCAAGTTGCACAAAGAACTATCTTTCCTTGCAAATTAGAAGTGTAAGAAAATGTAATCTGATAGCACCAAAAATAAAAAGCAAAGATATTCTAGTCCATCAGAAAAATTTTGCTCCCAAAGGTTTAGTTTTTTGTTGTTTTTAACTCTCCAATAGAAGTATCACACTGCTTCACAAGTAAAACTTTCTACAAAAATGAATAACAAAGTCCTATTTTAGTGTCCATGAAAAAGTCTTTCCAGAGAAAAATAAGCAGAACAGAAACGCGTGCATAATGGGAAAATCCATTTAGTAAAAGTTACGTCCATTTATTGAAATAAGAGTTTGGAGAGCTCAGTTGGATTTTAATGTTTGTATACCACAGATTGTTTGGTATACAGTGGACATTAAATAAATGTTTGTTGTCAAAAAATACATATAAATCTAACCTTTTAGTTTCCAAAAGCACACTGCTGTTCCCACAGGTAGGCAATACATTACTTTCACCATACAGGAACTGCAAAGTGATATTCTAAAACGTCACTTCAAATCTTACCAAAGTGTTGTAAAAATTAACATAAAACGTTCCCCCCAAATGCTGTCACAGTTTGTTTTGTTTTCCCTCAGGAATTTTGTTCTCACCCTAAAAACATTCGCAGCAGGCTATATACTGATACGTTTATCACCCAGCGAGTAGGGGGTTACAGTCTCAATGTTAATAACGCCCTACTCTGACCTTGAAATGTAACGTGATTTTTTAAACACCCCTGACCTAACTTAGGCCAGAGCAAATGACCAGGAGACAGCTGCTTTTTCGTTTTTGTTTTGTACCTTCTCCTGGTGACCGGTTTCCTTTTCAAAGTGACCTCGTTCCTCCCGTGTAGCCCAGTCTTCCTCAGAGGAGGCAGAATAAGGAGGAGAAGTGCCCAGGTGGGGAGTCAAGCTGGTTCCGAAGCCTGGGCTGCATGGGCTGCATGCCGAGCCAAAGCAGAAGCGACAAGTAAATGAGGCCCCTTGAGTGCAGGAGGGAATGTGCCCATTCAGAGGGCTCAGCACAGGTAGGCGGAATCCACGCTTCTCGGATTTTCAAATACAGGCTCTTGATAGGAGAAAACTTGGTTTTCTAGAAGTGGTTCACCTGAAGGAGGAAAAGCTTAGACCACCCCCCTTGGAGGGGGGACCACCCCCCTTGGAGGAGACAAGTGACCCACCTGTCATTTGCAGGATTATAACCACGGAGGACATCTCCAGCCTTCCATTAAGGAGCAAATTATTAACCTTCTGCTTTCACGGGGCCATGTGCCAGTAGCTCTGGGGAAGAGAGAGAATTGGCACTGTCTTTTGTCTCAAGGAACTTAGCATTTAATAGAACCCACACCCGGGACCGTTTAGAGTCTCTGTGGCACCTTGTACTCACACCCCATGGCTGCGAAATAATTAGCCTCCCCACTCACCTGATGGCCCTTCCCAGAGCATGAAGTCCTGATCCCGCAGCCTCAACCCAGAGGCTTCACATGGAAAGGTAAAAATTTAAGAAAAGAAATAAGAAAAAAAAAGTCCTGCATCTTAAAAAAAAAAAAAAAAAGTTAGAAAGGCACAATTTGGGGGATGCTAATGCATTTGTTGGAAAATTTACTGATTATTGCAGTGGGGTCTGTTTTTAATGATTATAAGAAATTCATCCTTATTCTTGTGAATAAAATGACAGAAGTTTGCTAATTAACAATGAACCAATTTAAAAATAACATTGCAATGTCTAAAACTCATTTTCCTCTTCAGTTAATCTGATATGGTTCAGTCTGAGCACAAACCATACCTAGAATTTGAATCCAATTTTAAGGTGAGTTGTTTAACCCTGGTTCTAGTTGAAAATTTTGGCAACGCCTGTCATCATTCATGATCTATAAAGTTACTGACTTTTTCTGTTTGTTTTATGCCTTGATCTCTCCTCTGTGTATATAAAAATAGGTTAAGTCGTGGATGTGGATATTCCTCTAAAAATCATCTTGTAAATGTGATTACCAAGTGATGTCTTTCTTAGTAATTGTGTTAGATCACACGGTACCCATTTTTAATGTGGCGCTTTGAACGCTGTAGCCCATTCCTGACTTTAAAGTTTGTCATAAGTGGTGTTCCCCCCTTCACCATAACCATAGAGGCCAATGCCAACAATAAAGGGATTATTACTAAAAATATAAATTCATAAGCAAAAAAAAAAAAAAAAACTTGTGGCAGACAAAAACCAGGGATCCCCCAATAATGAACGCCTTGGTCAGTGTCCACAATTCCACCAGCTGACCTTTAAGTTTGGCTCATAATAAATTTCTCGACTTCACAGTTCCAACCTACTCATACTCTCTAAAACCAGGCTCCGAGAGTGAATGCACAAGGAATAAAATGGCAAGAGGGAAAGTTAAGGGGGAACGGGAAAGCAGGACCTCCAGGTCGTCCCTTCTCAAAGACCCTGGAAGGAAACTCTGCTTTTGTGTTCCTGCCCTTTTCAGCATGAAGTCCTCCTCTTCCCAGAGAACCCCATTCTCGAAGTGCAGCATAGGCTCCTACATGCACCTGTGCAGGTGTGAAAACGGCCTTGGTGAGCAGCCTGGGACCTCAAAACTCTTATAGTATCAGTTAAACAAAAAAGCTTGCTCTCGATTCAAAATAAATATAGCAACTTTACAGAGCACCTGCTCTGAGTCAGACACCCTGGTAAATACGGTCTTACAAAGACCAGTGAGCTGTGGCTTCTGGAGTTCACAGCTCATCAGGCAATCTGACGTGGGTTTTGTAATCATCATAAACGGGGGTGGGAGGGTATAGGTGGTAAAACCTAGATTGGGGCCAAATTAACCAAGCACCCCAGTTTACCAGAATCTTCATCCGGCCCCACCCCCAAACTCAGCCTTTAGCACAAAGTGTTAAATCACACCCATAATAGGTTTTAATCCAAAACACAATATAATTTTCTAGGAACATGGCAAATGCATTTTACTTCTTAAATGGAACAGTGAACCTTGTAAGACGTTACAAGATTGATATGAAAATGAAATCCTATTCAGAAAACAGGTAAAAAGAAAAACATTAATTTAGAAACTTTTTCCAGAACTTTAAAAAAAAAGAGTTTTGGCTTACCTGTTAATCAGAAAACTCAATTAACCAGAAACTCCATTTCCTGAGTGTTGTGTTGTTAGTGTTTTTAACTGCACAAGCTATGAAGTCACCTGATTCGGCCACTTCCTAGCTGTGTGACTAGATGATTTAATCTCTGTGTGCCTTGGTTTCCTCATTCGTAAGATACAGGTTATCAGAGTATCCAAACATGTAAAATGCTTCTGACAGTTCCTGGTACGTCGTGAGGGTTCCATCAGCATCAGCAGGCATCATCACCATCATTATCAGTGCATTGCCTCCTTGTGCAGATAAGCTTATGGAATTAGTCCCCTGGTAATCAAATAAACGCAGGCCGTGCCTCTCCAAATGCACTCAGTATTTCCTAGAAGAAGTGAGGTGTTAGGAGACAGAGCCAGAGAAAACGATCGTGGCAGCCTTAGGAATGTCAAGAGAAACTGAATGAGTCTGTCTCTGAATGTTTGTAAAAGCAAAGAGAAACAGAAAGCAACCAAGCATGGAAACGATAACATCGGGAGATGCAGGGAGTTACCGCTCGCCATCCGTCCCCTTTATTTGATACACACGGAGGTGTTAACATGGCGGCGACACCTGGGGCAAGTCTTAGATTCCTTGGAACACTGATCCTGAGTGATGCCTGACCTTTCTCCCTTGAGACTCCTTATGTAACAGTTAGTACTGATAGTACAAAAGGAGGGGCATTTTATAGGAGAAGAGTTCATAAAAATCTTGGTTACCCCTAACCTGTCATGTGTTTGTTGGTAATACCCTGTTCACAGAGTACATCCTAAAGTGCATTCCCTTTGTATTTGCAGCACATCAAGGCGATAGACTCAAGGTAGAGGAACACGGCTCCTGGCGATATTATTTAGATTCAATACTGCAGTTAGAAGGAAGGTACCGGCACAGGCTCCCACGTCAGTGATGTAGGCATCTGCCCTCTACTCGGGGCAGCCAGCCCTTGGTCAGTGACACCTGCATCCTGGTCCTCCCCCACTAGGTCCCGATGAGCGTGGTTCAAGTCCGGGCCAGGATGCACACAGCACAGGTGTCCTGGGCGTCAAGTCAGATCCCACAGACTGAATCACGGGGTCGTGAGGCGTGAGGCCAGGGCAGTGTAGCTCCTGTTCACGTCCCTCTGCAGCCACGGCCACTAATTCTGAAAGGGGTTGGGGGGTAAGGGGCGGGGAGGGGCCGCTGGAATTCGAACGACTCCCACCCTTGCCTGGGGAAGGTCGTCGAGGCCGAAGCGAGCCAGGCCAATAGTTTTGGGTTCACAGTAATTGCATACGTGTTATTTACAGATCCTCCCTTAGCAGCATGCGCCTGTTACCTAAAGCGATGGAGCAGGGCCCCAGTTTTGCGTCCGGGGCTGGAGCCGGGCCTCCGGCGCGCCCCGCACCCACTGTGGCCTCCGCTCCGTCACTTTGCCGTGCGGTTCTGATGTAGTTTGACTTGAATAACATAAAATAACATGTATGATGTTATTTATGTTATTTTCCACGTGAAGAACTCCTGTAAACCTTGCCGTTTTGAAACTCAGTGAGGCAGGCGTCTTAGACAAGCTGAAAAACAGATGGTGGTACGATAAAGGTGAATGTGGAGCCAAGGACTCGGGAAGCAAGGTCAGTCCTGCAGCTCGGGCCTCCCGTCGGGTCCCCACGGCACTAAACGGGAGCGCTTGGCAACTGTACAGGCGGACACGGCAGCACCCAGCGCCTGTGCCCACCCTGGGGGGCGCAGAGGCCGTTGAGGCGCATCCCGGCCCCGGGGCGGCCTCCCCAGAGGCCCAGGCCCTGCTCCCCACCGGGAACGCTGCCCGGGAAACTCCGATTGGCAGCAAAACCATGCAAAACGCCGAGATGCCTTCTGTGGCTCTCAGATTCCACAACCACGAGCGAAAGTAGTGTTTCCGCTGCGGTTCCTGTTTGTTTTCAGAGGCAAACACCACGAAATCTGTGAATGATTTCGGGAACCCAGGGGTTGTCAAAGCAGGAAATGGGAAATTGCTCGGCAGTCATCCTGAGAAAGATTGTAAACACTAAACATTATTATGCTGAAGGCCAGCCTTTGGTCGCTGTGTTGCCAAGCATTCCACTTTAGTTTGAAGAGGCCCTCTTACAGTTTTGTGCTGACCGATGAGCGGTGAACTGTCCGACCGGGAGTCTATCCAAATGATTTTAATAAGTCAGTGATACTTGTGAATAATATCAAGTTAAGATCTCTTATTCATGAATTCTTTTTGGTGCAAGTGCAGGAGATCTGTAGACCTGATTCAGCGGAGTAGGAATGAAAATAGTGTTACATTCTAAAGGAAATGTTTCTTTCTAAAGGGAACACTCTAATAATTTACCAGAGAATCTAATTACCTGCACAAATTAATAGACTGTAATACCGGTGCCTGAAAGCCATGATTGGAGATTCTTGAAATCTTTTCTTATTTTTTTCTTTATCTTCTTTTACAAAGAAAAAAAATGTATTAGTTATTCTAAAACATTAAACAAGTAAACGGCTTAAAGAGGAGAGCCTCCATTCATTTAAGAAAGAGACAAAGTATCTATGTTCACTGATAGTTTTCCAGGGCTTATCCCTGTGTTTTCACCACTTGTTTTCCTGCCTCTGAACCAGAGTGGAACGAGACAAGCTTGGCCAAATAATGAAATCCTTCTCTCCAATCCTCATGCAAAGTCAGAGAAGCATAAATACTTAATGAGCAATTATTTTTAACATGAAGTTACTCTAAATTTGTGGCCCAATCAGCTGATATCACGGCTAAGCGGACCATGTACCTAGTACATCTTTTGACTTAAATACTCCCCTAAGAAAACTATTTAAGTGTCTGAATCAGATCTCGCACAAAACATACACCGTGTATGCAGTCTGCCCAAAATACTTCCTCCAATGACGTGACATAATGGACATTTTTACAATTCATGAAAAAAATTCTGAACTCTTGTTACGATTTTAGTATCTTCCAATCATACGCTTGACTGTCTCCAAATGGCTTATGAGATAGTATGTATACAAAAGCTCTGGAGAAAAAGATGTTTAAAGTATTAACTGATTAATAATAGAATCTTATTTTTCAATCCATAAGAATACTTATCAATTTGTCCATAGAAAAATAATTTATGTCTCACTTAGCCATGGTAATTCATGTATTTTTTAAGGTTTTTTTGTAAAAAGCTACCTAAGTGTGATGCATATATAATTATTCCTAAAGAGTATATGATATTTAAGATTTCCCATGCACCTGTGACTGAAAAAACAAATAGTGCAGACCCAGAACATTACGACCATATATTTGGTAGAGCAACAATGAAGAAAATGTGAAACTGGTAGCTTAAAATACCGTAGTTCCTTAAGTAGGAAACCTGGAGTGAGATTTATTCAAGGGAAATTTCAAACGTTCAAAGTATACGTAATGGCAGGAAAACCAGAAGAATCCCCTTCCCATGTAATTGGGTCATAAACATGCCATTTTCAAACTTAATAATAAGCCCACTCTGCCGCGCTGAGTAAATACATAAACGCTTTTCTCTGGCTGAGTGGGGTGGTTTTCTCCTGCATATTTAGCAATGATAACATGTCACAAGTTTTACTGAATGTAATTACATGCGATTGCATTGGCAGTCGTCATCATTTCACTTCTGAGAGCTGTAAGCTTTATGCTTGCATCCATACACCTGCATCAGTGATCTATACACGTCAATACTTTCAGGTCCAGTTAGGCACTTGCTTTGATTGGCTGTTTGGATGTCATGTGCTGTTTTGCCTTCCGGGTGTGACATTTGCAGGGTTAACTGAAATGTCTTTATCCGCCCCTCCCCCCAGGACAAGACGAGCGCCTTGAGCCTGAGCAACGTCGCAGGCGTTTTCTACATTCTGGTCGGCGGCTTGGGCTTGGCGATGCTGGTGGCTTTGATAGAATTCTGTTACAAGTCCAGGGCAGAAGCGAAGAGAATGAAGGTGGCCAACAGTGCACAGACTTTTAACCCAACCTCCTCGCACAGTACCCAGAATTTAGCAACCTATAGAGAAGGTTACAACGTATATGGAACCGAAAGTATTAAAATTTAGGGGTAGGACTTAGGGCTGACGACAGTGAGTGGGTGATGCATCCTGTAAACGCAGTGTTGTGACCTGTCTGTCCAGTGGTGATATTGCTTGCTTCCGATTAGAGCTTTATATTTTTGAAAACTTCAGTGCAAAGTGGTTGGTTCGGTTTTCTTTGGCTGCGGGTGCACCGTTCGAAACTTTATGTTGCCAATAGATATCTGCATTGAAAGGGTCAGAAAGACAAAAAAACAAACCTCCAGGATTGCTCTGGAAAATGACCAAAACAGGATTTCCTCCCCTAAATTTGGGAGAAAATGGAAATTAGTTCTGGGTTTCCTGTGGAACAATCCAATTTTAGGAGAATTGCTAACAAAATAAGCATAAAAACGTCTCAGATGATCAACGCTTAGACAGCTGCCTATTATTCCATGATTATATGTTGTTGTTTTTTTTAGAAACAACTCCAAACACAGAATAAGTGCCCAAAAATCTTAGCTCCTATTCTGATTTGTTTTGCATTAACCATATTCTGTATTTTTTAAGAGTGCAACTCTGCTGTTTGTTCATCTGACAGTACCTTGAGCCAGACCTTTAGGTAGGAGGGATCGTCAGGATATTGACTACAATTCATATTTATTAGACAAAATTCAGCTTTTAGGTCCACAGTATCACTAAGGTGGATATACAGCTTAGGCAAGACAGCAGCGTCTCCATCAAAGATGCCAACAATGTATGTGTTCTTTGTGAGGAGACAGAAAAGATAAAAATTGCAGTGAATTATGGCCTCTTTTTCCTCCCGCTTTAGTTGCTTTCAAGTAAGCCGGATCAGCCTCAGTTATTCACATCCTCTCATTGTGCCACAATAAAAAATTGTGAATAGTCAATGAAATGTAGGAGACGGCAATACTTTTTTTAAGAATCTAAGTGTCCACTACATTCTTTCTCTAAGGAGAGACGGTGTTTTAAAAAAAAAAAAAAAAAAAAAAAAAAAGATCTGCCAGCATTTACTACTCTTCCTAAAATCAGGTCTGTAAGACCCATTTTCTAAAATTATAGATGATAGTCGACTGAATCAGCTGCTCACTCTGTGTCCAATGACAGTTGAGCCTGTGAACCCACAAGAGACATTCATGTTTGATGCACCGAGACTCAAACACCCAATATAATTTTCAGAAGATGTACATCTGAGGTGCTGACAGATAAATATGCTTAATTTTGATATTTATTCATATAAAAGCTATTGAAACACTTTGTTAGTATATCAGAACAAAGAACAAAGCCATTCTCTTTTACCCAAGATGTGTTTTTATCCAGAATCCACAAATCGATGGATGACTGAGTATTAACTACACATACGTAAGCCCCAAATGGTTCTTTCCCAATTGGAATGGAAAGAATTAAGAACAAACCCTCAGTTCACTCAGATCAGAATGTTTTGAGTTTGCCTTCTGATCGCAAAACAACAAACAATGATTATGTCAAGGTCTCTTGGCCATTATAGAAATGCTTATATCTTAATTATGCAAATGAGGAGAGATTTTCCCAAACTGAGAGAAACAATCCCTGACAAGTTTTCAGAGTCGGTTGTTTGGATTTAATTCTGGAATGAATTTTATGTCTTACAATTAAGGGGTTTTTTTATTTGTTTGTTTTGGTTTGTTTTGGTTTTTTATTACCAGTTCATTACAACTGACTTCTCTTTAGCATAGCAAAAACATTCCAACCATCAGCAAGGTCCAAGGCAAGGGTTGCAAAGAAAAGAAAAAGAACCTTAGAAAATGCTAGAAAGAAACACAGATGCCAGTCCATTACAAAATCTGGGAAGTTGCTAAAGAGATAAAAATTCCCAGGTGACGTGCATACAATTTACACGTAGTAGTTTTTGGAGTCGGAACCTGGCATTACAACTTATCAAATGATTCGCCTCCATTGCCTCATGCCTGAAATAGTACATTTCAAATAAAAGTAAAGCATTCGTATCCATGATTTTTAAAAAGACCTAATGGCACCCAGGGTAAATGAAATGATGTGCACCAAGAAGATTGAAGAGCTTTTATTGTACTTTTTTCCTTTCAAAAACTATTTTCCACAATTGTGCAAATTTTTGATAATTTAAATAATGTCCTAGAATCTCAAAAACAAAACCTGAAACTTTCCGTATGTAGAATATTTACTCTAAAAGTGATTACCCCTCACGGGAACACATACAATTAAGGTCATAGCCTTGAGGCTCAACAATCTAAAATGGCGCAGACCACGTATAAATTCATAAGAAAGTTTTCCAATTTGAACAGCCTCGATAGGTTCACAGCAAGCTGAATAGAAATGACATTTTATTCAGCTTGCTGTGAACCTATCGAGGCTGCTCAAATTGGAAAACTTTCTTAGGAGACTTAAGTATAAGAAATAATAATGCTAAAAACTAAGAATGCTAAGGGGCACCTGGGTGGCTCAGTCGATTAAGCATCCAACTTTGGCTCACGTCATGATCTCACAGTTCATGAGCTGGAGCCCCACGTCAGGCTCTGCTGACAGCTCAGAGCCTGGAGCCTGCTTCAGATTCTGTGTCTCCCTCTCTCTCTCTGCTCCTCCCCACCTCTCAAAAATAAATATTAAAAATTTTTAAAAAGAAAAACTAAGAATGCTAAGATTTAAAGACAAAAAAAGGAGGTCTCAGAGACATTATTCCACTCAGTTGCACTAATCTATAGAGAAGTAATCTATAGATGATTACTTGAATCTGCACATAGAATCTTTCCCGTTTGTATATGTTCCTTTCTTCACAAAGACAATCAAGAAAAGAAAGGAAGCCAAAATAGATTTTACAGCAAATGCCTTCTGGAAAAAAAAAACAAAAACAAACCTTCAAAATATCACAATGCTTTTATTAACTGTATTTCCTCTTCAAAAACCAGGAAAGCAAAACTAAACCAGTAGACTTTTAAAAATAATTTTCTATTTTACTTCAAGTTAAATGTCGGAAGGGAATCTGAGGAAACAAATTCAAACTCTGGTCCTGGTTTATTTTAATTTAGTGATGAGCAGTTTCTGTAGAGATTGTATCCTGACCTCTGATTTTGAAGATGCATATTAATTGTTGAGACTGTCTTCTAAAGAGCTATGATAATGACCTTGGTTTTCATCAATAAGCCATTAACAGTTTAACGTTATCAGGGCATCTGGTCCCTAAACCTTTACATTACACCATTTTCTACTCCCATTATTAATCCTATTTGATATACAATTATTCTAATATTTAAGTTCCAGGACAGAATAAATATAAAGATAGAATTCCTAAAGAATCAGGTAAACTTAAATTCACAACAGGGAATTAAGATATATTACAAGTTACAAGAAATAAATAATGAGCCATAACAAACTTAGGGAACATCTCATTTTACCTTATTGTCCTCTGGACTTAACATTAAAATTCAGCCACTAGAAAAAAATTCAAAGACAACGAATGAGCAGTCACTAGATATACACAACACTGCCTGTTTCTCCTCTGCATAATATTGTCACCTGCTACTGACTTAATGTGACAGAGAACAGGAATTTCATGAGGATTTCAGAAACCTGACCCCATAACCTCAAGCTGCAAGGTTCCTCAGCCAGGCCAGCTCCTGAGGAATCTAAACACGCCCCCTTTCTGTGCACCCTCCTTGAAGCACTCAGAGCTTCCTAAAATACGAATTAGCTTCCAGAAGACACAGAGGAGGACCTTGAAGTCACTAACCGAGCTGTTCTGGGTCATGTGTACCCCATGATTGAAGTGTCTGTGGATCTGTGTTCCCAAGACAGGAAGACGTGTCAAGAATAGTCTATAGATAGATACAGTGTGCCTAGGCAGCTCATCAAAGTGTTGAGGATAATGCCTGCACCGTAAAGACATTTTCTGACAAGAATCAAGAGTCTCAATTACCAATGAACAAGCATAGGGAAGGCTGTGAGCTGGACCAGAAGTCCTGGGCTCTAGAGGGCCAGGAGGCAAAAGCCGTGTCTTGCCCAGATGTGCCAAACCAAATTTCAAAATTAGTTCCGAAACAGGTAGGACCACAAACTGGAGACCGATTTATTCTTGGGGGTAGCTGACCGTTCCTTCCCTGGCATGCATAGTGTTCATATGACCAAAGAGAATCTTGGAAAAAATGCAGATGTCTAATTATCGATATCTTGGTGTTTGTTGTGTCTCACATTGCCGAAGGAACAGAAGCATTGTAACACTGCACACTCTCTCTCTTTCCTTTCCATGCACCCAGCTGACCTTTTCTGAAGCCATAAGAAACAAAGCCAGATTATCCATCACTGGGAGCGTGGGTGAGAACGGCCGCGTTTTGACGCCCGACTGCCCCAAGGCGGTACACACGGGAACTACGATTAGACAGAGTTCGGGATTGGCTGTCATTGCATCGGACCTACCATGAAAACCAAAAACATAATTGAGTGCCTTAATCAAACTGTGCTGGTGACGGACGGGAGTGCAGCCCGCGCACTGAGCAGGGGCCGCGGACCAGGCCTCCGGGCCAGAGCGGGCGGCGTGTCCCGATGCTCCCGCCGGTCCAGCAGCAACGCGTGCATGAGCTCAGCTCGGAAACCCAAACTCAGATTTTATATCAGGAAAACTCACAATTTAGGTTTTCTCGGGGAGTGGGGGTGGGGGGGAGGGGGAGCTGGGATGGGCGTATTAACAGCAACAAATTTCACTGGAGTGGACTTAAAAACTAATCAGACTTGCGAGCTAGCGCATTAAACTGTGAAGTCCTTTCTCAGAAAGGCCTCCGTCTTCACCGCAAGGGGTCAAGTAGTTAGAGAAGTCCATGAACCTGCTAACCTGTCTCCAGAACACCCACGTGTTCCGTTGAAGACTCCAGCTGAGAAAACAAATCACTAAACTGTGATAAGAAAATAATAAACACACATGTAAATCCTGTGAAAATTTAAAGGAAGTATTTACACTCACTTTGGAGAAAACATACTGAAACATGCTTGCTTTTTAACCGACGTAAATTCAGTAGAGGACAACACGATTCTTTTTTCTAACCATCTTAGGGAACAATACATTGCAATAATTGAGATAAATGCCATCACTGTAATCAACTCTAGAGACTTTTTTTTACAAAAGTTGATCCCCTCCTCGTTGCCGTAACCTCCCCTCTGTCACCTGCGTCGGTGTCCACAGATCCTATTTGTCTCGGTACCCGGAACACAGACAACACGAAAACAATGTTATGTGAAGTCATCAGTCTGCAGTGTAGAAGCGAGAGAGACTCGGGGTCACTCGTGTTATCAGTATTATTTATAATCTTGTTCTGTGTACAAAATTGTGGTTTTTGTACCCACCAAAAAGAATAAAACAACGGACATTCTTATAATATCCACAGAGCTTAAGGGTTGTTTTCTTCTCATTGTAAAAGTTACCTGAGAAATTCTAAGACTGTGTAGGAGGGGATTTGTAGAAGTCAAGTGTGGGCCACATTGGAGCGTGTCCTTAGCCCTTACCGTCTCCAAATAATAAGCTGCCCTCTTTTACAGACGTTTTGCCTTGTGAGCCGGTGACATTGTCCCGGGCAGAGTGTTTGAATCGGGGAGGATTCATTGTCATAAGAGCAACATACCCTGTACTTGTGTGTTGAAATTTTACTTGACTATACACTCTGCTGCATAAAATAATGTGTCTCTTTGGCTTCTCCCCCAACCCCCCGTTCGCCTCGTTCCCTTTAAATCACTCGAAGGCACGAAGAATGGTTTGTGGTAGACCAGAAACACGAAGAATTTCTCCTTGTTTTCAACCGGCATTGGTGAAGAAAATTATACCCATGTTTATTTCCAAAACCCACCTTCTGTATGGGTGAAATTAACATGGCTCGAAGGAAGGTTTAGATCATTTGAAATAATTAATAGTGTGGTCCCGATAAACATCACGATGTGTTGAGATCTTGGCAGAAAGCACAAGTTAAGATAGCTTCGGAAGCGTGGCCTTGACAGATGCGTTTTCACAGGTGGAGGAGGCGTTAAGAGCCTTAGGGTTGAGCAGAGATCCACCGCTGTGCTCCTCAGAGCACTGTTGAAGGAGTGTATGCAGCCAGGCGGGCTGGAGCGAGCACAGGGTATGACATGAAAGATGACTTAGGAACAGGTGAAGGCTTGAGCGCCTGGCTCCCACTCTCAAGATTTCCCTCCCCTGGTCAGTCTCTACAAGCGCAGGTCTGAGGACACACACGCACCGTTCCCTCAGGAAAAATCCCAAGCTCTCCGCAGAGCGAATGAGTCCTTTCGTGACCTGGTCTTCCCTTCTCTCTTCCATGACTTCTCTCCCCCTCCCCAACCTTGCCCACCCTCAAACCTCACAAGCAGCACACAGGACACACAGGACACCGCATTTACTCTTTCTTTGAGCTGTAACTTTTCCCTGTATCTTTACCTGACTAACTCGTCCTCATCCTTCAGTACCAAATCGACTGCACCTGCCCCAGGAAGCGATCCACAACTGTCCACCACCCGCTGCCTATGAGACTGAGTTAGGTGCCCTTTCGGGGTCCTCTCCCCACCACATTACCATACCGCATTGTAACTGCCTGTGTGTGTACTTGTCTGTGTAACTTCTAGACTGTAAGCTCCTTGAGGGCAGGGACTATGTCTATCTTGTCCACAGTTGTATCCCCAGCACCCAGCACAGTGCCTGGCATATTGTAGGTGCTTAATAAATATTTGTTGAATGAATGAATGAATTGAATCGAATTAATTTCATTAAGTGGAAGCAGAAAGACATCTGTCCTCATGAACAGTCCCAAGAGTGTGTGTGAAATATATAGCAGGTCAAAAGGAAGGCAGAAAGTTGGCTGATTTCATGAACTTGTCTATCTCACTGGAAGGAGCAATGGCAAAAAATAAATAAAGGAAAGAAAGAAAAAAAAAAAAACAAAAAAAGGGAAAAAAAAAAACCAACAACAAGATGATCTAATCAATTTTCTGATCGGAGGAGAAGGTGTTTCATGTACCTAGCCGTGGAATAATTTGTTTAGCTAGAGAAATTGTCACAAGGTAAATAACCCAAAACAGGGTTTGGGTTTGGTTTCACCCATTCTTCTAAAAATCTCGTGAAGCCTCAGAGTGGATTAATGATGCAAAGTTAAAAGTTGTATTTCTTATAGTTTTTTGTCTTTGTTTTCTTCCATTTCTGTATTAGTAATAGCATTCTATAGTTAAATTTCTATATTTCTTATGGAATAATTTTGCCAAAACCAAATTTTAAATCTGCCACCAGTACAAATCTGGACTCCAATCTGAGGAAGTGATATAAAGCTGGGTAATGTGATTTTAAAACATTGATGTTTAAGTTAAGTTAAAAACATTTAAGTGAAAGCATTTAGTTCCATAAAGAACTCAATTACGAAGAAAGCCAGCCCACCATCCAGTGCACAAGTTTCTGAATATACCCGGCAAAACCAATTTTGCAGCTACATCAGCTGCTTAACTGCACACAATGACCATGTCTGAAGGCTATGGAGGGCCCTCCAGAGAACCACTTGGCTACACTCAATTCAATAGCTACTAATTAAAAACGCCAGCTTCCCCTGTTACCGCACTGGCTTCAGGCCGCTCCCTGGTCTCCCCACCTGCTGACTGTGAACTCACCCATTTCCCTAAGGCAGTAGGTGCCATGCAGTAGGTGTAACATATATATTTGTCAATGCATAAGCACACATTTATATATTACATCGGTATCAGTGAAAAAGAAAATGTGCTCTAATAATTTTCCCAGAAAACAGAATATTCCAATTTGCAACACCAAGGAAGTGCAAATAGAAAAGAACCAAATGAAACTGACATCAGGGGAGTTTCTGCAAAGACAAGTTGGAGTCGTGCAGGTTCATTAGAATTGTTTACATGGTGCTGCATGAAATGTATGGGCTCTCGTGCACATCCCTAAGTAGCGTTTCATTTCAGATGGTCCAGAAGGTTCCAGTCCTTACCATTTGTAGGACCAAAGGCACATGGAACAAGTCGTTTGTTTACATATTTTCTTTTTTTTTTTTTTTAATTTTTTAAATATTTATTATTTTTGAGAGAGAGAGACAGAGACAGAGCACAAATTGGGGAGGGGCAGAGAGAGGAGACACAGAATCTGAAGCAGGCTCCAGGCTCTGAGTTATCAGCACAGAGCCGGAGGCAAGTTTCGAACTCCCGAACTGGTTCCTGACTTGAGCCCAAGTCAGATGTTTAACTGAGCCACCCAGGCGCCCCGTTTATGTATTTTCTAAACAGCTAGTACCAGGGATCTTGGCAAAATAGAACCGTTCTTTAAGAAACAGTTTTGACAAATTAGGAAGAGAAAAAGATGAAATTTGGAAATTGTATCGCAAAAAAACAAAAGATAATTATTTCCTGTGAAATAGAATAACCTGTTAATCTTGCTTTGATTTTATTTTCTTTGGAGGAAGAGGCAGGCAGAGGAATGAGGGAAATAAAAGATAAGGCAAAGGACATGTTAAGAAAGCAGAAAGCTAGGTAAAAGGCCAGTAGGACAGCCGTGGCTGGGCAAAAGAACCTGGGAGAAAAGGAATGCTTGACAAATGATTTTCCACTGTTATGTGTGTTAATGTTTGATATATGCTGCTTCCCACGACCTGCATATAAATTTTCCTACGAACCACGGGCTGGTGTTTGTGGTTGGATTAGAGGGAGTCAAGGAGCAAATTCCAAGTCCCATGTTTGGGTTCATGCTGCACCAGAAATAAC
Organism: Panthera pardus; assembly: GCF_024362965.1. NCBI lineage: Eukaryota > Metazoa > Chordata > Mammalia > Carnivora > Felidae > Panthera > Panthera pardus. The sequence goes on along the minus strand of NW_026526677.1, from coordinate 110,958,714 downwards.
CCTAATTACATGTCTCTTATCCATAGAAATGTGCAGAAATCTATACTGGGACTTGTCCTTCCTCATGGCAAAGAGCACAATGTCATTCAGTTTTTTCTGGATCTGGAGAAGAGGGTAGGTCTGAGAGGATCTCTAGAATACATACTTTAGTATTCTATTAAACTATAATGCCATGGGGCGCCTGGGTGGCTCAGTCGGTTAAGCATTCGACTTGGGCTCGAGTCATGATCTCACTGCTCATGGGTTCAAGCCCCATGTTGGGCTCTGTGCTGACAGCTCAGAGCCTGGAGCCTGCTTCAGATTCTGTGTTTCGGTCTCTCTCTCTACCCCTCCCCTGCTCACTCTCTGTCTGTCTGTCAAAAATAAATTAAAAAAACATTAGAAATAAAGAAAGAAAGAAAGCCAGACTACTCCATGTTTTGGGTGATTTAGGAGATGTGTATTCCTGTAATCCCAAACACAATGTGAGCCTGCTCAAGTAGATTATGATTTCTTCCTCCAAGTCCGTATGTTCAACCAACACTTGTGCAGTTCCTAAACATTTAGCACCAGCTGAATACTGTGCAGAGTTACTGCTCAAGATGAATAGGTCTATAGTCCTATTGTCCTATAGTCCTATAGTCCTATAGTCCTCTGGCAAGCAGAGTTCCCACATATGATTGAATGAACTGACGGGCTAAACAAGAACAGAAGTGAGGGCTGCCTTGGTGGCTTAGTCGGTGGAGTGTCCATCTCTTGATTTTAGCTCAGGTCATGATCCCAGGGTTATGAGATCGAGTCCTGCGTTGGGCTCCACACTGAGTATGGAATCTGCTTGGGATTCTCTCTCTCTCTCTGTCTCTCTCTCTCCCCCTCTGTCTCTGCCCATCGCCAGCACTGTCTCTCTCTTTCTCTCTCTCAAAAAAAAAAAAGAAAAGAAAAGAAAAAGAAGAAAAGAAATGAGTGAAGCCCCTTGAAAGAAATCGCCTTTGCAGAAGCTTCTGTCGGCTCCTCAGAGGGAATCTCCAGTGTGAATGTGAATGTTCTCAACACATTTTTGTTTTAAAAGAAGAGATTTGGAACAATTTAGGCCATAGCTGGCCTCTCCTGAAGATGTACGTAATCCTTCAGTCACCTAAAACTGCTGTTTCAAACTTGTGGAAAGACGAAATTGACTAGTTCCATCTGCCTGAGACTTTTCCAAAGCCATGATTGCTATCAATATTGTTTGTAAATCTAAGCACAATTAAAGTGTGGTGACACCATTCATATTCCAAGGCCACCATCAGGGCACGTGGCTTCTGGATCATGGGGCCTCAGACCCACATAGGAACTCTGAGGCTCGGTCCACTAGGTTTCCCTCCACATGGAAACCTTGGTCACAGCCTCGCGTGGAAATCATCCTGACAACCTTTCTCTCGTCCCACATTCTCTCTCAATACACTCCCGTGCTTCTCATCCTGCTCCCTGTTCACCTTCCTACTGCCTCCCTCTCCCCCTGACCTTGCCATCACCCTCCCTGGTGCCCTCAGCACAAAGTCAGGACACCCCCAGGATTCCCAGCCTCCCCCTACCCCCCCCCCCAGAGCTCTGTCCAATGCCCTTATACCATCACTCCACATACCACAAACCTAGAAGGAAAAGGAAGGTCCATTCGGTCCATTCCTACAATTACCCCTCCTCTTTGAGGTCTAGGTCACCTAACCATGCTGTCTCATGGATCACCCACTCGTCCACTGTGTCTGCTGAATTCTCTGTCGTTGCTTCACATTCATCAAGGATTATGGCATTTGGCTCATTCTGCCATTGCCCCCCAAGTGCTGTTATCATCTTGAGTGCCTTCAAGGCCAGTGGAGATACTTCATTTGAACACTAGCCCTGTGGTTGCTTGACTTCCTGTTGGTCTTTGCCTGTGTGATTGAAGTCACCCACACCAATAGATACGTAGGTGGCCTTGTGATCGTTCGCCTGCTCATCTTACTCAAGATGATGACTCACCTCGCCCTCCTTTCATACCCTGGTCACTAGAAAGAGTGACCTTTCATCCCCTACTTTACTTCTCTATTTGGCTCCCTCACTTTATCAAAATGTCCATCCCAGGGTCACCAATAAACATCTCATGGCCATATTAGCTGAACATTTTCAATATGGAACTAACCCAATTGATCTCTTTATTCTTTAGGCCCCCCCCATTATCTTGTATATTATTTTTCCACTTACTTTATGTTCCCCATTTCTTCCAAACAATTTACTGATACTACCCAGGGTTGTATCTTCTGCCTCTTTCTCGTCTCATAGGACATATCCCACCCGGTTGATCTTACCACCGTCAAGATGTCTACAATCACCCATGCACTGTTAACTCAGAAATCTCTATTGTTTACTCCAGTCCCACATATCCAATCTCATGTGGGTTGTTCCTTTTTGACTTCTCAACTGAAACATATCTAGTTCCTCATCTTTTCCTCTGCCTTCCTCCCTTCTCTTCCATTCCGTGTCTCAGTGAACGGTCCTACCATTTACCTAATCTCACAACTTAGATGCCTGAGTGTCATTCTAGAACCCACTTCCTTTATCATTCTCACATCCAGCCAACTAACATCCTAAATTTCTTATATCTCATAGGTAACTTCCTACCACACCCTGTTCTCTTCATCCGTTCTAGGACTCACATTTCAGAGACTCATGACTTCTCAGTGTCGTTACTACACGTGTCTCCCACAAGGTCCCCTTGCTGCCTGTCTCACTTGTATGTCCCTTGTGTCCTTTCTCTACACAGCTGTCGGGTGATTTACCCCACACATGGCCCTGTCACCTTCCTGATGAAAATAATTGTGTGTATTATGTGACACCTGTCAGTGTCTGCACTATCTTCTCTCACTCACCTGCCACTCTGATAACACCCGGTTACTACTCATAGCTACACTTTCCAGAGTGCTTCCTGATCTTCCCTTTATTTTATTTTTTTGTAATGTTTATTTTTTATTTTTGAGACTGAGACAGAGACATAGTGTGAGTGGGGGAGGGACATAGAGAGAGGGAGACACAGAGCCCAAAGCAGGCTCCAGGCTCTGAGCTGTCAACACAGAGCCCGACGCGGGGCTCAAACCCAGGAACTTTGAGATCATGACCTGAGCCGAAGTCCTGTGCTTCTCATTCTGCTCTCCGTTCACCTTCCCACTGCCTCCCACTCCTCCCTAACCGACTGAGCCACTCAGGCGTCCCCTGATCTTCCCTTTCTAATAATTACCTCTCCCTGCAATGCTCTATTTCAGAGCAGGGTCCCAGCTATAACCAACAGGGCCTACTCTAGCTCAGCTAAGCCACAGGTGAATTCTTGAACAGATACTAGAGAATTCGCAGACTCTCTGGGAAAGGCAGAGCACGTGGCTGAAAGCAAGAACAATGCCAAAAATCTGTCACCGATCTGCCCCAAGCCATGTTCAGCTTCCCGTGGACACACAGGTAACAGCAAGGACACTGAGCAAGGAGCTTCTTCTTCTTTTTTTTTTTTTTAAGTTTATTTATGTATTTTCAGAGAGAGAGAGCAGGGGAGGGGCAGAGAAAGAGAGGGAGAGGGAGAATCCCAAGCAGGCTCCAGGCTCCACACTGTCAGCACAGAGCTCAACATGGGGCACGATCCCGTAAACCGTGAGATCATGACCTGAGCCAAGATCAAGAGTCAGATGCTTAAGTGAATGAGCCACCCAGGAATTTACGGAGGAGAAGCTTCAGTATGTACTATCTCTAAGCGTGGGGTGCCTCCCTAGCGTGTTCTGTTTCCTTCTCAGGAAATGGACTCCACATAGCGCCTCATTCCAGTTCAAACCTCAGGCAGGAATATCTAAGTCCTGGCGCTCAGTGACCTGTGACCTAGCAGTGGGGGAGACATGGGAACCAAGTACTGGCCTCCCACTTAGGGGTAGCACCATCTGGAAAATAAACATGGGAAGAGAATCCAAAAGAAGCTGGATGAGCACAAAATGTGGTATATGTCGCCTGTGTCTTTATTTTTTTTTTAATATATAAAATTTATTGTCAAATTGGTTTCCATACAACACCCAGTGCTCATCCCAAAAGGTGCCCTCCTCAATACCCATCACCCACCCTCCCTTCCCTCCCGCCCCCCATCAACCCTCAGTTTGTTCTCAGTTTTTAACAGTCTCTTATGCTTTGGCTCTCTCCCACTCTAACCTCTTTTTTTTTTTTTCCTTCCCCTCCCCCATGGGTTTCTGTTAAGTTTCTCAGGATCCACATGGTATCTGTCTTTCTCTGTATGGCTTATTTCACGTAGCATCACACTCTCCAGTTCCATCCACGTTGCTACAAAGGGCCATATTTCATTCTTTCACATTGCCACGTAATATTCCATTGTGTATATAAACCACAATTTCTTTATCCATTCATCAGTTGATGGACATTTAGGCTCTTTCCATAATTTGGCTATTGTTGAGAGTGCTGCTATAAACATTGGGGTACAAGTGCCCCTATGCGTCAGTACTCCTGTATCCCTTGGGTAAATTCCTAGCAGTGCTATTGCTGGGTCATAGGGTAGGTCTATTTTTAATTTTCTGAGGAACCTCCACACTGCTTTCCAGAGCGGCTGCACCAATTTGCATTCCCACCAACAGTGCAAGAGGGTTCCCGTTTCTCCACATCCTCTCCAGCATCTATAGTCTCCTGATTTGTTCATTTTGGCCACTCTGACTGGCGTGAGGTGATATCTGAGTGTGGTTTTGATTTGTATTTCCCTGATAAGGAGCGACGTTGAGCATCTTTTCATGTGCCTGTTGGCCATCCGGATGTCTTCTTTAGAGAAGTGTCTATTCATGTTTTCTGCCCATTTCTTCACTGGGTTATTTGTTTTTCGGGTGTGGAGTTTGGTGAGCTCTTTATAGATTTTGGATACTAGCCCTTTATCCGATATGTCATTTGCAGATATCTTTTCCCATTCCGTTGGTTGCCTTTTAGTTTTGTTGGTTGTTTCCTTTGCTGTGCAGAAGCTTTTTATCTTCATAAGGTCCCAGTAGTTCATTTTTGCTTTTAATTCCCTTGCCTTTGGGGATGTGTCGAGTAAGAGGTTGCTACGGCTGAGGTCACAGAGGTCTTTTCCTGCTTTCTCCTCTAGGGTTTTGATGGTTTCCTGTCTCACATTCAGGTCCTTTATCCATTTTGAGTTTATTTTTGTGAATGGTGTGAGAAAGTGGTCTAGTTTCAACCTTCTGCATGTTGCTGTCCAGTTCTCCCAGCACCATTTGTTAAAGAGACTGTCTTTTTTCCAATGGATGTTCTTTCCTGCTTTGTCAAAGATGAGTTAGCCATACGTTTGTGGGTCTAGTTCTGGGGTTTCTATTCTATTCCATTGGTCTATGTGTCTGTTTTTGTGCCAATACCATGCTGTCTTGATGATGACAGCTTTGTAGTAGAGGCTAAAGTCTGGGATTGTGATGCCTCCTGCTTTGGTCTTCTTCTTCAAAATTACTTTGGCTATTCGGGGCCTTTTGTGGTTCCATATGAATTTTAGGATTGCTTGTTCTAGTTTCGAGAAGAATGCTGGTGCAATTTTGATTGGGATTGCATTGAATGTGTAGATAGCTTTGGGTAGTATTGACATTTTGACAATATTTATTCTTCCAATCCATGAGCAGGGAATGTCTTTCCATTTCTTTATATCTTCTTCAATTACCTTCATAAGCTTTCTATAATTTTCAGCATACAGATCTTTTACATCTTTGGTTAGATTTATTCCTAGGAATTTTATGCTTCTTGGTGCAATTGTGAATGGGATCAGTTTCTTTATTTGTCTTTCTGTTGCTTCATTGTTAGTGTATAAGAATGCAACTGATTTCTGTACATTGATTTTGTATCCTGCAACTTTGCTGAATTCATGTATCAGTTCTAGCAGACTTTTGGTGGAGTCTATCAGATTTTCCATGTATAATATCATGTCATCTGCAAAAAGCGAAAGCTTGACTTCATCTTTGCAAATTTTGATGCCTTTGATTTCCTTTTTCGCCCGTGTTTTTATAACGAATACCTACTCATCCATCAAGAAGCGTTCTAGAAATCATCTCTGGTCACACATCCCTAATCCTCTAAGTTTGGAGATCACTCTTTTTAATGTCTCTGTGTCTTGTGCTTACCTCTATGTGGACTTCTAGCACTGTTTCAGGATTATTTTTATAAATGTCTCCACTTGATGTCTCCAGACTCATTGATTACATACGCGACAGTGAGCGGCAGAAAGAACAAATTTGGAGCTGTAAAGGCAGACAAAACTAGATGTGCATCCTTGCTCTGGCAATTACTCTTTGGCCTCTGGAAAAAGCCTATTGTTTCATATGTAAAATGGGAACAAGAATACCTTGTATTTGATGTTTCTGTGAATTTGAAGAGGAATGTTTAATGGACTGCTAATCACAGCAATGAAGTTCCATAGAAGCCCAGTAAACAAAACTATATTTATTTCATCTCTGTAGCCTTTGGGCTTCTGCTTCTGCCTGGGACATAAAAAGCTGGGGGAGAAAAGTGACTTTCTCAAAAAGCCAGATAATCTACAAAATCATAACTTTTTTTGTGTGACTCAGGAAGCTGCTCTCGGAAGCCACGTAAACCGAATTCCAGAGGACAAGTCCCTTGCAGGACAAATGGGACACACAAATAGTTTCACATCTTCAGCACAGAGGAGGTGGTGTTCCAGTGGCAGTGATATTGCGGGTAAGAAGAGTTGGCCAAAATGTTACCGCATTCGGTTTTTAAAAAAAAATTTTTTAATGTTTATTTGTTTTTGAGAGAGAGAGAGAGAGAGAGAGAGGCAGAGAGAGAGGGAGACACAGAATCCGAAGCAGGATCCAGGCTCTGAGCTGTCAGCACAGAGCTGATGTGGGGCTCAAACTCACGAGCTGTGAGATGATGACCTGACCCGAAGTCAGAGGCTCAACTGAGCCACCCAGGCACCCCCGAAATATGAACACATTCTTAAAGGCTGAGCGTGGCTATGATACAGTTGGAAATAGCTGAGGACCCCGGACCAAGAGAATTTGAACTCACTCGTAAGCCTTTTTTCATGACCCTTCACCGAGTGCTTTGAAGAAAGATGGAGGGCAGGGTGGAGGCTGGACAGAGATCCCCTGGGTGGAGCAGGTGCATGAGGTGAACAGCCCCTGGGGGGTCACCCACAATGTCCAGCCTGACTTCCCAGACCTCTCGCTCCTACAAGTCATAGGTCTCAGGGGAATGAGGAGGACTAGAAAATCTTATTGTCTCCATGGCACAAAGAAATCATTGCTTCTGGAGAAGGGACTGAAGCAAGACATCCTGTCCCCTGCAGGAACTTCTCCCCCCAAGACGGACTAGGGTGTCACGAAGTCTCCCCCCGCCCCCCCCCCCCCAGGCTGTGGGGCTAAGGGAAAACCAACTGCCTGGTAGGATCTGGTGCTTCAAAAGCACAAGAAAATGCTAATTTCAGTCACAGAAACACATATATCGTATAATTTCAATCATATATGGATTTGAGAAACTCAACAGACGCACACAAGGGAAGGGAAAGGAGACATAAGATAAAAACAGAGAGGGAGGCAAACCATAACAGACTCTTAAACACAGATAATAAACTGAGGGTTGCTGGAGGGGAGGAGGGTGGGGGATGGGCCTCAAGGAGGGCACTTGTGGGGATGAGCACTGAGTTTTGTAGGTAAGTGATGCACCACTGGGCTCCACTCCTGAAGCCATGATAACATTGTGTGTTAACTAATTTGAATTTAAATTAAAAAAAAAAAACAACCAGAAAGAAATGCTAGCTTGCTCCTTCCACCACTAGCGGCTGCTGATGAAGCAGCAACAGCTGCCTGCCATTGGGGGGGAGGGGGAAGGGTTACCAGCTGGAGAGGGGCCCCACAGTGCTCAAGGTGTGAAGGAGTGGCTGCAAATGATTGACTTGATGCTTAATTGCTCTGGATGAAGCCCTCCTAAAGGTCCCAAAGGGAGGAGTGCAGAGAGTTTCCGGGTCACGGTCACGGGACACACCCACCTTGGCGGGGGTGAGGAACACACCCCACCCGGCCAGGGACAGAGCCTCCTGCACCCGGGACCCCTCCCAGCCCCTGCTGCTTGCACCCCTTCATCTGGCGATCCATCTGCAAACTACTTCCTAACGTCCAATAAAGTGATAAGGGTGAGTACGCGTTACACCTGCCCTCTGCCAGCACCTCCACACATAACGGAGCCCCAGGAGAAGTTCTGGGGGCCTCTGGTCTGGAGCCAGCTGGGCCGGACTGTGTGGGTGGCAGGGGGACCTCGTTGCTGCTGGAGTCTGAAGTGGGGGTGAGAGCCGTCTTGGGAGCGAGAGCCCTTCACCTCTGAGATCCCACACGATTGTGTCAGAATTGACTTAAATTGCAGGATGCCCAGCTGGTGTCATGGAGAACTGCTAAGATGCGGGGGGAAGGTGACGAGATTTGAAGTGGGGCTCGTGAGCAAAGGGCCAAGAAAGAGTTCTTGAGACGTCTTTGGTGCAAAAAGCTGATTTTATTAAAGCACGGGGACAGGACCCGTGGGCAGAAAAAGCTGCACTCGGGTTGTAAGGAACCACTGATCATATACTTTTAAGTTTGTGGAGGGAGGGAGGTATAGTTACCGTAAGTCTCCAAGGAATTTCTGTGTGGTCCTGTGAGACCCTGAAGATTTACCTATTGTCTAGATAAGGTTGCTTTTAGTTTTTAAGGAAGCGTAAACACTGAGGCATTAAGGCACCATAAGCGTCTTGGGAAATGGTACTCCCTGCAGGTGCCTGACATCCATCGTTGGGCTGCCGGCTGTAAGGGAGTTTAAACTACATTTTTCTGACCTGTGTGTCCCTCCTCAGAAAAAACCCACCCATTTGGTAACCAGAAGCGTCAGAAGCAAGGCGTTCTGTGTGAGGAGTAGAGAGATGTGCATGGGGAACACTACTGAGTTTTTCTAACACCCTTGTTACATTTCTAGACCAGAGTGGGAAGTTTCGGTTAACCATTGCCTTTTTAAACTATTTCCTCCTTCAAAAAGCATTTCAAGTGGGTATGAACAGTAAGAGGTTATTTCTTTAAACGAATCTAATTTCTCTCCCAGGGCCACTGAGGCCAATGAGACATTTGCTGCAAGAGTGAAATCTGAAAGGGAACCAAAAAACTCAATAATCAAGGTAAATAATATTTTAAACATGTTTTTAAATATCAAAATTTTTGTAAAACATACCAAATGTTTTAATAAAGATAAGATTTAGAGAGTTGCCTGTTAAACCATATGAGAACCCAAGGTAAAAGAAAAAAAATGTGTCCCTTTATACGTTTTTTATATATTTTAATGATTAGCTTGATTGCAGAATATTAAGGTAGTGGGAAAAAAGATTAAACATTTGCAAAACAAATGTACTAAAACCCACGATATTCTTCTAGGTTTAAATTTTTATTTACATGAAAACAAAATTTATGTATTCAATTTTTTAAGTTTATTATTTGAGAGAGAGAGAGAGAGAGAGAGAGAGCGTGAGCAGTGGAGGGTCAGAGAGAGAGAGAGAGAGAGTCCCAATCCACTGACTTTGTGGAGCCTGACACGGGGCTGGATCCCAAAAAATGTGAGATCATGACCTGAGCCGAAACCAAAAGTTTGACACTTAAGCTTAACTGATGGACCCACCCAGGGGCCCCTAAAACTAAATGTATTACTTTTTTACTTTCTTGGCTTTCACGGAAGCAGACTCCTCAGTAATACTTTGAAAATCCACTTGTGTTTTCAGTTGAGAGAACTGACATTTTTGACAATTTTTTTTCACTAAGTGTGCATCTTCCATAATTTACAACTCAGTTTGCCGAAACGTCTTTTGCATGGTGCCATTTGTGAATTCCAACATGTTCATTTTTAAATTGTCATCTTGATTAACAATAAGTTTGATATCTTGCACATCAAGCGTTTTGGATTCATTTTTATTTTTTAAAGTACCACATTAAAATATTATGTATGAACGCCTGAGTTTTTTGGAGCCCCACTACGTTGTGCGCTAAGGTGAGTGCTGCAGCCCGAGTTCCAGCTCTAGCCATAGAGAGGCCCTTGCCCACACCCAGGCCTGACAAAATTAAGTTCCCATGCAGGGCCTTCTGACTGAAAACTCTTCTCTGTTCTGTTCCTGAGTTTGGTCGCAAAATCTACCCAGGACTCACCTGAGGGATCGCTCCTCCTCTGAAGCTCTTCTTGCACAGGACTCAGGAAAAGTGGTCTGTCCATTCCTCAGGCCCCACACCATTCCCCTGTCCCATCACTTCCCATCTGTCTACTCCACATGCATTTGCTGTAAGCCACTCGGGGGCAGGAAATGTCTGACACAGTTTGGGAACATTTCTGCCAATACAGACACTCAGGAGCACTTCACAAATAAGGAAGGGAGGGAGGAAGTGGGGGGGATGGAATCAGGAGGACAAGAAGGGTAGAAAAGAACAGATGGTTTATCTAATAAAAAAGAAAGGGGTAGACGTTTATCCGATGACAATAAGCTTAGGGTGACTTACTTTTTTGTTTGTTTGGCTACATAAGTCCATACTCTTTCAGTTTTAAGTAACAGAAACTCAAACAACTTAACCCCCTCCCCCCCCAAAAAAAAGGTGATAGTGGGGGTAGTGTTCTAATATTGAAGCCAGGATTTAGTGTATTGATGCCTGACTGAGGACCTGAGGCCAAGGCCAGTGAAAGGTTTTTATTAATTACATTTCCATGCCACACAAGGCAGGGCTACAGGGGAGCTGCAGGTTTTCATTGGAGGCCCAAGGAAGAGGACAGAGCCTTCCTGGAAGCTTCTCTGGGGAAGATGTGGTAGGTCAGGGCAACAGATGAGGACAGGTAAGTCTGAGGGCAGGATCTAAGCCATATGGGCTGTCTCTAGCTGTCTGGTGCCTGGCCCTGGGTTGATTTAGGGCAGGGGAAACACTGGCTTTGGGTGTGCAAGTTTGATAAAGGGGGTGTCCGGGGGCATAGACTCGGCCTTGGTTGGTTTGCATACGAAACACATGCTCTAGGCCTGAGAATTGGCTAGTCCTGGGGGAAGCAGTCTCTCCCCAGAGAGGCTGCAAATGCCCGAGCACCGAGAATACAGATTAGAAGATCTAGTTAATATATCAAGATCTAGTTAATATAATCAAGGTACACACAATCACCTTGACCTTGTGATGACTGGGTGCCAAATAGACCAATCACAGAAACCAAGAAAACACAGAACAGGGACGAATGCATTGATCTGTCAAACTGAAATTTCAGAATCCCCTCCCATAGTAGGTGAGGTTTGATCCAGGAGTTCAGATGATGTCATCAAGGACTCACATTCACCCTCTCTTATTCAGCCTCCCCTGATAGGCTCCATACAGAGACTTCCCAAATGCACCACTCAATGCAGCAAAAATGCCTTTATGCCTGTCCAGACATCTCCACTTGATGAGGAGCTAAGACGTCAATAGGAAGTGTGAAAGTTTATCTTTTATTTTTTTTTATTTTTATTAAAAAAAAAAAATTTTTTTAACGTTTATTTATTTTTGAGACAGAGAGAGACAGAGCATGAACGGGGGAGGGTCAGAGAGAAAGGGAGACACAGAATCCGAAACAGGCTCCAGGCTCTGCGTGGTCAGCACAGAGCCCGACGCGGGGCTCGAACTCACGGACAGCGAGATCATGACCTGAGCCGAAGTCGGCCACCCAACCGACCGAGCCACCCAGGCGCCCCATGAAAGCTTATCTTTTACAGAAGTCCCAACGAATACATTGGTTCTGAATGGCTTGTGTGCCTAGAACTGAAGCAACCACTGTAGCAAGAGAATGGAATACATGGATGGGCCTGAGCCCTTCATACTTTATTCCTAGAGTGAGAAGTTACGTTAACCCTTCTGGGATTGTGGAGATGAGAGAGACCGTGATTTCTAGAAAAAACTCCGTAAACTCAGGAAGGGGACATAGATGCTGAGCATCCCCCCAAAAATGTCTGTTAATTAAAACTTTGCACATTCCTGCTCCCGGTATTTCTATCCCAATCTTAAAAGAGTCCAGATAATCTTCCTTTCAGGACAGATGAGCATAGCTTTAGTACACAGTAACTTTACCCATTTGGAAATATTTAGAAAAAAATACACAATTTTAAAAAGATGTGTATTTATTTCGAGAAAGATAGGGAGAGAGCAGGGGAGGGGCAGAGAGAGAGGGAGACAGAATCCCAAGCAGGCTCTGCTCTGTCATGACAGGGCCCAGCGTGGGGTTTGAACTCACCAGACCACGAGATCATGACCCCAGCCGAAATCCAGAGTCAAAACGCTTAACCGACTGAGCCCAGGCACTCCACAATTTTTAATGTGTACTTTAACAAGTAGAGTGGACAGACAGTACCAATTCCATTTTGGTTACACGAAGCCATACTTTTACTAAAGCAGTCTCTCCCAGCTCGGCCCATATCAGAAGTGCTAACATTTTAGCAGTACCCTTGGGATAAAGTGGAAGGTGTTTAAAGGCAGCTGTGTAACAAGTAGGGAAGAAGGAAAAACCTCTACCATCCCGTTTATTTGCAGAATCATCAAGAGCAACATTAGCTCTGGGTCAGGACACAGAAGTGCCCACAGTATAGGAACACAGCCATCATGTTTCCTACTGAAGAGAACCCACCCAATCTATCCACAGCTTGGGGAGTGATGAGAAACCCAAAGCTCTTGGGGCGCCTGGGGGGGCTCAGCCGGTTGAATGTCCGACTTCAGCTGAGGTCATGATCCCGTGGTTTGTGGGTTCAAGTCCTGTGCCAGGTTCTGTGCTGACAGCTCGGAGCCTCCTTCAGATTCTGTGTCTCCCTCTCTCCCTGTCCCTCCCCTGCTCATGCTCCAGCTCTCAAAAACATTAAGTAAAACAAAACACAGAAAAAACCCCAAAGCTCTTCCAGCAACACCCTGGAAGGTAAGAAGCTGCTGCGGCCTTTGTTTTTTGTTTTTAAGTTTCTTCCTTCCAGGAACTTAGGAGGGCTCCACCCCAAAAATAATATTGGCTATCTTCATGCTTCTAGAAAATGAAAATCATCTGATTTTAAATATAAACACCAATATCCCTTGCATTTAAATAGCATTTTGTGGTTTACCTAACATTTTATTAAAAAAAAAAAATCAAACTATGAAGCACAGGCAGGCAGGCCTTGTGGACATTTGACACATGAGATCGAGTCACAGGGCCTGTCACGGGACTTGTCACCGTGTGCAGTGGCAAAGCTCACGCACGAGCTCTGCTCAACAGCCACACCTGCAAATTTCCACCCTTCCCCTCGAAGCTCATAGGGTGAAATCTTGGGTTGGTACTGCTACACCATTTGTCAGGTATTTAGGTGAGTCGATGAGCACTATTTCCTTTCTTATGAAGGTAGGGATCACGTGACTTAGCTCAAATGTTGTTTTGGAGAGCAAATAAAATAATGTATGAAAAGCGGCCAGCTCGATGCTTAACGGAGGCTAGGCCCCAGGCCTGCGCTCTTGCATTCTTACAAACCTCACAGCGCTGATGATCACTGGAAATGATAAACTTCCAGACAGTTGGCATAGGCAAATTTTATTTCTACGGTAGAAGCATTTATTCCGGCTATAGAAAAATAACACTATTTCGAAGTCAAGGTAACGAAACAGAAGTATATTTTTTCCTTCTATGTCCATACTCCAACGTCACATACGGTTTTAAGACATTCTTAAATTAACAGGGAACAAACACAGAATCAAGACAGGACCTGTCAACAGAAGACATGTATTAAAGCTACAGTATCAGCCTGGAATTCAGAAAATACAAAGTGGTCTCGAGCAGTGATTCTCAGCGTTTGTGTGTGTTAGAATCAGCCACCTGGTAGGAAAAGAACCTTCAGCGGACTAAAGGCAAGTCACGTTGCGCCAGGCCTTGGTCTCACAAGAGATAGCAACGTTGCTCCTCCAGGAGGGGCGCAGACAAAACACACCACAGTATGAGACCAGACTCTTGCTCCCTGTTCCTTCTCTGAGCCTCTGATTCAGGGACGGTCATGAATACTCTCCAGGATGGTACAGGTCAGGTCAGACAGGGTGTGCTAAGGGCTTCCCTAGCTCATTCCCACACAGCTACTACTGTGATCACCACCACCAGCCTATACAGACCACACTCTCCCCCCACCCCGCTCCCCCATAGCTGCCAGAACTCAAGATAGAAAACCCTTGTTGATTGCAAGCCCATGGACTACTAGTACCATTTGTATATGTCGGTACTGCGTTTACTAGCTTCACCCGTTCACTTACATTAAAGTTTCAGTACATGGTTGAAAAGACGATTTTTCTATCTAAACTAAGACCACAAATTCAAAGGAAAAAGGCAACTAAGCTTGAACCATGTCGCTTCTAAAGCATCAACACCCAGATGAATGAACGGCTTTTCAGAGTGACCCGTTCAGTCACTCTCTGATGTTCCCTTATAGTGATGGGAGTCTCTGGTTATAGATGGAAACATCTATAGATGGAAACAAGAATAAAGCACTTGCCATCCTCATCGCTGCCTATGTTCACTATACTACACAATCACGCTACACAGTGAAAGTTTTTGGCCATGGAAGTAACTACCCACGTAAGCATCTGCGGTTCTAACATTCTGGAACTACAACCAAAGCCAGAGAGGTGCAGAGTCAGGCGAGGCGAGGGGCCGTCAGCCTCGGCAACACGGACGGTTTTGTGTTGGAGAAGTCCTTTCTGGGGGGCCGTCCTGGGCACAGCAGGAGGAGGTGGGCGCTCTGGTCCCGACACCCCAACCAAACGTCTCCGAGGTGGGGAGGTGGGGGGGGGGGGGTGTCAAGATCCTCCCCAGGGAGAAGCAGGGAGCTGGAACTTCACAGACATAACTGAGACTCTGCGTGCACAGATCACACAGGACACCGTGGAATTTTCCTCAGTGGAGACGGCAGCATGTGGGCCCCTGCCCTGCCGTGTGTGCCGGACGGACTGCCGGAACCCACGGTCCCCACACGGACCCACCTCTGTCCTCCCGCAAACACCGACGTGCCACAGGGAAAAACACAGTTCATCTTCCACCAGTGTTCTGTGGCCCGACACAGAGGGAAAGCTCCAGTTCACAGACATGTGCCACGCGGGGAGCCAGCTCGGTCAGTGCAAGTGGCCCTCCTTCTGGATCCGAAGTCTCTCCTTCTCCACCTGTAGGCGCTCCTTCTCAATCTGCAGCTTCTCCGACTCAAATTTCAGAAACTGCAGCCGCTCCTTCTCAAGCTGTAGGCGCTCCCTCTCGAGTTTCAGCCTCTCCGTTTCCAGGTCCTGGGGCTGCGGCCCCGGCTTCTCGCCCTGGCCCAGCTCGCCGTCGGAGGAGGAGGGCGGCTTCTCGGAGCCGACCACCTGCAGCCTCAGCCGCTCCCGCTCCAGCTGCAGCCGCTCCCGCTCCAGCTGCAGCCGCTCCCGCTCCAGCTGCAGCCGCTCGGCCTCCAGGTCCAGGCGCCGCAGCCGCTCCCGCTCCAGCTGCAGCCGCTCGGCCTCCACGTCCAGGCGCCGCTGTTCCAGCTCCAGCTTCTGCTTCTCCAGGTTGACCAGCACGTGGGGCTCGTCGTAGGCGGAACGGGACGGCGTGGAGTTCAGGGTGAAGAACTCCTCGATGTGGGGGAAGTCGGGGAGCTCGCTCTCCCTCCTGGAGTCCGGGATGACGGCCGACAGCATCTCCTCCTCCTCCTCGATCTCAAACTAGAAGGACAAAGCACTTTTCAGGACGTATCTCTGCTTCGACGGGCAATGTGTCTAAACACTGCTTTAAGGCTTTGTGCACCGTGCGAGCACAGAAAACCACTGGGGTTTTGAAAGATATTGACCAAGACTTGCCTGTTGTCACTAATACAGGTGACCCTTCAACAACGCGGGCTGGAGCTGTGCGGGTCCACTTACACGTACATTTTCTCGCTCAGTGCGGTGCAGGACCGGAAATGGATCTTCTCTTACAACTTTCTTAACTATTTTCTATAGCTTGCTTCATGTTAGGAATACAATATATGGTACACATAACATACAGATTATGTGTTAATTGACTTTATGTTAATGATAAGGCTTCCCGTCAACCGCAGGCTGTTAGTAGTTAATTTGGGGGAGTCAAAGCTTATACAGGGATGTTCGATGGCGCGGAGAGCCAGCACCCTCGCCCACCCACGCTGTTCAACCGGGTATGTAATTAAGAGAAGGATACGTGGGTTAAAAGAGAGATTCGTGACCGGAAGAGCAATGGAATGACACTGTTAGGTCAAACTTGTGACTTGGCTTGAAAACTGGGATCTTAACTGTGCCCGGACTATCACAATCTCCCACATCAGAACTGAAGGAATAAAAGGAGAAAGAGGATTCCCAGGCCAGTACTTACTTCGGGACTCTGGGGGTCTCTTTCCTCCTCTTCCACTTTGACCTCAGTTAAGGATCCACCTGCATCCCTGAAATCTGCCACGTTCTGCCAGTCAAAGTTGGGATCGTTGCGGAATGCGATCTTGTCGTCCATCTCTTCGGTGAGCGAGTCGTCTAGATCGGAGGTGGGGAGGGGGAACCCTGAGCCAACCAGCTTAATGTTGGCCTTCATCCTCTTTCTCTTCATAAGCGCCCGCCAGTCCAGGTACCTTCTTTTCACCTCCGTCCCCGTCCTCTGCTCGCCTTCCCCCACGGCGTTCACACACTGTGCGATCTCCTCCCACGCCATCCGCTTCATCACATTAATCGTCGTGTTGAGCTGCTTGGAAAAAATGACTTCTTTGCGTTTGGTAATTTCTTTCAAAAGGGTCTGAGTTTCTTGAACACTGAAGTTGCTTTTTCTCTTCCTTTTCAACTGCTTCATTTTCCTTGCTTAAGTGCAGAGTTTTCACGGTCAGAGAAGGTGTGAAAAGCTGACAAAGGCTACAAAGTACAAAAATCAAGGGCAGTCCCTTCGAGGCGCTTTGTCTAAATCAGTCTTCCGTTCATCTAGTAGCACGGGCAGGCTGGACCATTCCTAAAGAGAAAAGGAGAAAATCAGTCCACTTGCAACTTTGCAATGTACCTCCACCCAAGAAGCTGGACACACGTCCCTGTAAATGCGGTTCAAAACCGCCCACCCTCTGCCTCTGCGGTTGTCACCCCTGTCCCTGACCGCTTGTTCTCACCTGGGCTCCCGCTAGGGCTCCTCACCACTGCCTGACGCTCTTGGCCTGCTCACTCTCCTCCACCCCCAGTTACTTTTCTGCTCCGGCCACACTGGCCTTCCCATTACCCGTTCTGTCCACCCCTCCCCCGCTTGGAGCCTCTGCACACACGGTCCCCTCGGCCTAGGACATGGATACCTGACAAAAATTATGCACTTGTTTGCACATCAGATCCTAAGTCAGTTCAGTGAACATTCTAGAACACTTGTAATGTTAAAGGATCACATTTAATTAGCACTCTGGCCTAACATTCCTTATGTAATTTAAATTATAAAATGGGCTGGTCAAGTACTCAGCTTTCCTCTAGAGGTGACTTACGAGGTACTATATTTATAAACTAGGTTTATTTTATTTATTTTTTTAGATTTTTTAACGTTTATTATTGAGAGAGCGAGACAGAGCCTGAGCGGGACAGCAAGAAGAGGAGACACAGAATTCAAAGCAGGCTCCAGGCTCTGAGCTGTCAGCACAGAGCCTGACGGGGCACTCGAACCCACCAACTGGGAAATCATGACCCGGGCCGAAACCGGACCCCCAACCGACTGAGCCACCCAGGTGCCCCACTAGGTTTATTTTTAAATATACTTGTGTATACCTTTTACAAGTTATAGAATATTTTTGCTTATATATAGAACACATATATCTTTATACATGTCTTCCGTATTTTTAATATACTTAGAAGAAAGAAGCGAAGCAAACTGTGCTTCTCAACGTGCTCTACACATTAAAGCAGCCCGGATATGCTTCTCCTTAGTACCTATGTTGCAGCACACACTTCAGAGAATTACTCCAGTGAAAACTGGGCTTTTTTGCCTTCCTGTACCATTGCTGCAGCACTAGGAGGGTCTGGGAGAAGGATCGAGGAGGACGTGGGAGAAGGATCGAGAAGGATCTAGGAGGATCTAGGAAGGTCTGGAGCCCACTGGCTCCAAAGGCTGTTATCTTCAATACCTAACACTGTGCCTAACAAACAGGAGGTACAAACACAACTTAAAATAAGGGGATGAGGGAATGGGAGAGGTCAGAAAGTGAGAGACAATAACTCAAGGAAGCTAAGCTACCAAAGCTGACACACTTCCATGGGCAAAGCATATGTTTAAAAGGAAAAGGCAGCCCAAGTCAGTATAGGCAAGACGCAGTTTGTATAATTACTTGAAGCCTTTAGATAAACTACCCACCCTTTCACTATGCCGAAAAACGTAAAAACATCACAAGTTCTACGAAACTGTGAAAAAGAAAATTTTAAGCAAAAATGCTATTTTGCTACCATAGTCTGTATGGATCAATAATGAGTAGGTTATCAAAGACACATTTTTAATATGGAATCAGCAGGTTAGATGTCTTTAAAAATAGAACAGCTAAAATAATATCAAATTCCGTATCATATTAAATACTTACAATGTATTGATAGGACTTTTTGTTTGCAAAAGATATAGAATGTTTCAGGGCATTTAAATAACTTCTTCAACCCTTTAAAAAATGCTATCATATTTTTTAAGGGAAAAGCATGGTAAAAACACAAATATCCATCAAAAGATTAGATGAATAAACCATACCACAGCTTTATAATGGGATATATGCAATAAAAGCTATGTAAGAGTACGAATATGATTTAGCACAACATTATTCCTGTGTAAATGTATCTTAGATCTCCAGGTGCTTACAGCTTAATTGTGTGAAAACCTATGACACCTGATTAATGTAATAAAGTACCAAAATCAACTGAAATTTGCACCTGAGTTGAAATGTGGGCACTACCTGTGCATGGCTAAAAGCTAAGCTATGTTTCCAGGAAGTTTTTTTTTTTTCCTCTGTTGTTTCCTTTGCACTTTGATTCCTCTATAACATAGCTTGGATTTCTATCCTCCATTACCCAATAACGTACTCAAATATTTATTGAGCTCCTACTACGTGCCAGGCACATACTCTCGGTGCTGGGGATAGAGAACTGCTTCCTAAAACGTGCAAAGATGCCATTTCAGGTGTCCAGCACTCTCCTTTTCATACTGGTTGTGTTCCCTATCTTTGCAGAAGGCAATTCAGTGGTTGCAACCTCCAAAGATTCGCAGCTCTTGCAAGCCCTGACCCAGAGAATGGCCGTCTTCCTTAAGTCCTCGCGGACAGTCACTTCTCACTGGCTGCAGAGGTACAGCAGTTCGCTTACGTCATCCCTGTGAGAATGATGTACCACCAAAGGCATATTAAAATATTTTTTTTTTTTTTTAAGGACTAACACTTAATGAAGTTCCTAAACACTGCGCGAGAAGGCAAAATTAAGAGCTGTGAGAAGGACATTCAGGCACTCAATTGTGGGCACAAACTTTTTTTTTTTTTTTTGGTAAATTCGTTAGGTGGCTCAAGAAAAAAAAAAAAAAAAGGCATCACAAACTATAGAAACTTCCCCAAGTCCCCCACCCCCCCTCCCCGCGCCCACACGGTCTTCTAGGAAATTCGCTTCCCGGCCAAGCAGGAGGATGCTCTTGTCTCAAGTTGTGATAGGTGGACACCTGCGGGTCACTTCAGGGCCGCCTATCCTCCGAGCAGGTAAACGTGTCTCCCCGTCCCCGCCGCGCTCTCGGGGGGCCGCCCGCTCACAGCCGCGAGGAGGACTCGGGGCGGGCGGGGGACGGCTGCGCTCCCGGGAGGCCACCCGGGGGAGGTGGCCGGGCCCCGCCACCGCACCTATGGGCAGCCTGGGCGGAGGTCGGAGCTCCGATGAGGGGCGCGGACGGGAGCTGATACAGCCCTTCCACCCGCCCCGCGCGGACTCGTGGTCCTCGCGGCGCCGTGGTCCCGCTACGACGCACCCCCAGGGCCAAAGCCAGCAGCGCAGGGACGGCCACCTGCCGCCGGGACCCTCCCCGCCTCTAGGGCACCCACCGTCCGCGGCGCTGCCGGCTCATCCAGGGCAGAACCGCTCACCTGCGACCCCGACCGCACCTCCACCCGATCGCCTCTTACGGGGCTGGGGCGGGGGGGTGGGGAGATGCCTCCCTGATTCCCCGCCCACCAACTTCGCCCGCCTCAAGCCTCCACCCATTGGATGGTATGGCTGCCACTCATGCGAGACGTCTCATCCATTGGTCCAGAGGGTATTGCCTTTCTGGCCGACGGCCCGCCCCAGGTCTGGCCTCACAATGGGAATCGAGTCCCCAACCGGTTCCGGGTTAGTGCTCTGGGGTTCCGCACTCTTGTGATTCGTGGCCTCCCGCTCTGTGCTCGGGCGTTGGCGCGAAGCTCTGTCAGTCAAGTGGACTCTAGAAGCGGATTGGTTCCTCGCGATCAGCCCGTGGCGCTTTTCCTTCTGATTGGGGCCCTGGCTGCCCCGCCTCCAAACGCTCCCTCTGTCCTTGACCCTCACCTGCTAAAAGGGCAGAGGGGAAGTGAAGCCTAGGCGTGGCCCCACCTGCGTCCCAGTCCGCTCTCACCTCCCTATCGAGTGAGGCTCAGCTTTGCCTCGGCCGCACCTCTGAGCTCTGAGGCCGCCCCTGCCACAAACCGGTGATTTCCTTACTGCTCAACCCGACTGTCACTTAGTGTCCTTGTGTCACTTGACGCCTCCAAAAACATTTGACCTGTTGACCATATCTTAGTAGTTTTCCTGTGTGCTTTCCTCCCTCGCTGTCTACTCCTCTGTGGCCCTTGACAGTCGCGTCTTGCACCGCCACCCTCAGTCCTTAAGTCACTGATGGCTCTGGCCATGTGGTCCCTTCTTCCCACTGTGGCCGGGGCGGTGGGTGTGCAGTTGCTGGGTGCGGCCTCAGTCCTCGCAGGTAGTGCAGAGCTTTTCCAAGGGTTTCTTGGTCTTCCATCAATATCCCTGCACAACCTCCCCGCCCCAGCCGGGTTGTCTGTTTCTAGCTGTGATGGTGGTTGGGACATTGTGTTGCATTGCATCCCCCTGTAATTTCCGCTCCCTGGTCTTCCCTGCCAGACTCGCGGCTCGGTTCACGAGTTATTTCTAAAGGAAGCCTTCCCTTCCCTCCATTCACCGGCTTCTCCCTCCGAGTTGTCTCTCTGATGTAGGTTTCCCCGGTTAAAGGATGCTCAGCTACATCTGTAATTCAGGTAAATAACAAGAGTCAGGCTAAGTGTGGTCCAAGGCACCACCTGGCATCCTGTTAAATCCTACTCCAACCCTTCACCTTGGGAGGGGGGTACCCTCCATCTGTCAGCTCTTCTGACCTGTTCCATGGGGGTGGTCTTTCTTATTCACTGTTGTACTTTCTCTGCCCAGCACAGTGCCTAGAATATAAGGCACTCAAGAGACATTTGGTGAATAAAGGATGGAATATTCCCGATGAACGTTGGATGCTTGCTGGATGTTCCTGGAGGAACTCCAGTCCACAAAATAGGAAGTGCTTGTGGAATAGGGTCTTTGAAATGTGATGATGGGTTTAATCTTCCAGATTGCACTTAAGAGTTCGTGTGACAAGCCTGCCTATACTTTTGCCTAATTAAAACAAACAGGTGTTGTGGGTTTTTTTTTTTTTTTTTTTAATATGAGAACTTGGATTTTTTAATTTTGGATTTTGTTTGTGGTGGATGTTTCTCAGGTGGGTGCGGTGGGAAGGTAAGACAGCACTCCATCCCAATTATAACCAGACGCTTTCTCTCTTTTCCCTTTCAGAGAATGTCCACGTGTTGAATCCATTATATTTACTTCAGTAGCAGAGATCACACCTGGAATGTGTCCGTAAGTACTAAGAACCTTCTGCTTTCATAGGAACTCTTTCACGTTCTTGCGATGAAACCTCTGTCTCAGGCTGAGTGCAAGACCTATCCTAGACACCGTCGTTATTTTTCTCCACTCTAACTTGCGTCAGTGCAAGTGGGCCAACAAGGGAGAGACGGAGGGTCATCCCAAATGCCTAATGTCATGACCCCATTCTGAACCTGATAGTCTGTTTACTGATTTGATTTTTGCTAATATTAACTTCAGGCTAGAGATCTGATGCCAGGTTCTTACACACTTATTCTAGAACTGAGCCGCCCAGCTGTGGTAGCCACTAGCCAGAGAGCGCCTGAAATCTGGCTAGGGTAACTGAATAACTGAATTTTAGTTCTTAATTTTTCTTTAAAAATGGAATTCAGTCAATTCAGTGATTGGATAACTTATAGGTACGTTTGGAAAACTTGAGTTATGTGAATCTACTTTTTCAACTGTACATTTTTTGGAATCTAAATACAAATGGAGTATTTCTGATAAAAAAAAATTAGCATCGGAATTGAGATGTACTGTAAGACTAAAACATACACAGGATTTCAAAGATTTAGTATAAAAATGTACCGTGTCTCATTGACAATTGTCATATTGATTGTAAGTGAAATTATAAAATTTTGCATAATTGGGTTAAGGAAACTATATTATTAAAATTACTTTGCCTGTGTGTTTTTTTGTTGTTGTTATTGTTTTTTTTTTTTTTTTTTTTTACTTTTTAAAGTGAGGCTAATAGGAAATTGAATCTTCTGCATGTGGTTTGCATTACATTTCTATTAGACAAGGCTGTTGTAGGCTGTGCTTGGCCACAGCTTATTGAAAGTCTCAGAATGAGAATATAATCGTTAGCTAAAAGATTTCTGTTTCATTGCCTATTGTTTAATCAAAGGGAAAGAAGGAGATCATTTGGCCGTCTCTCCTCCAAATGCAGTTTAGTTAAGATAAATGTAGCCCAGCAGACATGTTCTAACCTACATTTTATATCAACAGTGACTGCGTTGTGCTGCATTCACTCCCCACTTTTGTCTTTGCACATGTCCTTCCTCCTGTCTTGTCCCTGTGACGTAGTCTTGTTCTTCAACACCAGCTTTTCCCTGACAACCTTTGAACAGATCAACTTGTCCTTTTTCCTATGAGTTTTATGCTTATAAGTCGTCTTATGTAGATTTCTCCTGAATTGCTATTCTTCCCCTTGTATCGGTAGCACCTAACACAGCACCTGGCATTTAGGCTGGCAAACACGCCTTTGGTGATTCAAACTGAACACTGACGAAATAAAACTCACTCGGTTCTGTCCTCTGCGGTGTCGCCAGATTGCTTGCAGTTTTCATCATCTATCAGTTATAACAGTTTATAAAGTTACATTGAAAGCTTTTCACTGGCAAATTTTGTGTTTCTAAAAACTTTACATTGAACGGAAAGCCAGTACGGTTCCTGTAGAAATTGTTGCAGCTCTTTTCCTGTGGATTTTGTTTCTCTTTACAACTGGAAAAAATAGAAGATGTTAGCACTCGAGCTATTTAAAAATGATTATCCTCAAAGCAAGAGGTAGGGATGGCAGAGTTTCATTTCCAAGATGAGTCTGGTATCAAATGTCCTGAAGTCAGATGGGTCCCAGCATTCCCACCAGCATCCGCTGTGGGTGAGTTGCCAGTTTTGTTTCCGGTGGGAGGTTTGGTCTCTCCTGGAGTAGCCAATGAAATAATGCGGGCCAGTCCTTAGTAGGAAACCATTCACGGCACTTTTTCAGAAGATAATCACGGTTTTCATCCCTGTGCTCCTGGACATGGAGTTTCCCAGGGGAGAAACAGATCGACTACAAATCTATTTTTGCAAGTTGGAATGTGTGCCCTGGTGACTTTCTGTTTGGAGCCCGTTTAAAAAAATTTGCTTTTGGCGTATATATACTTGTGGTTTCTCTCTCCTGTTTGGCAGTCAGACCTCTTGTTGAAGACAGTTTTAACAGTTTCATGGGATGACCATCTGTATCTTTGAGTCCCCTGCAGAATGAGCTTTATTCATGCAAAATAGCCTGTATTTTAAATTGACCCATTCCAAATATATACTGAATGTTTAGTGAAGTTGGTCTGGACCTTTTTGCATAATGTGTCAACAGAAAAACATGCAAAAATTTTATTTTAGTAGTAAAGATTAATCATACTGTTTTCTCACTTTGAGAAATGACTGTCAGTGTTTGTAACCTCTTGGTTCTTTTTATGCACACACATTCTTTTTTTTTAATTTAATTAATTTATTTATTTATTTTTTAATTTACATCCAAGTTAGTTAGCATATAGTGCAATAATGATTTCAGCAGTCGAATCCAGTGATTCATCTCCTATGTATAACACCCAGTGCTCATCCTAACAAGTGTCTTCCCTAAAGCCCCTGACCCATTTAGACCAACCATCCCCCCACCCACACCCCCTCTGGCAGCCGTCAGTTTGCTGTCTGTATTTAAGAGTCTCTTATGTTTTGTTCCCCTCCTTGTTTTTATATTATTTTGGCTTTTCTTCCCTTATGTTCATCTGTATTGTATGTTATTCCGTATATGAGTGAAGTCCTATGATATTTGTCTTTATCTGACTAATTTCACTTAGCATAATATACTCTAGTTCCATCCACATTGTTGCAAATGACAAGACTTCCTTCTTTTTGATTGCCAAGCAATGCTCCGTTGTATATATACACACCACATCTTTAATCGTTCATCCATCCATAGACATTTGGGCTCTTTCCATACTTTGGCTGTTGTTGATAGCGCTACTATAAAAGTTGGGGTGCATGTGCCCCTTCAAACAGCACACCTGAATCCCTTGGATAAATACCTAGTAGTGCAATTGCTGGGTCGTGAGTAGTTCTGTTTTTAATTTTTTGAGGAACCTCCATACCGTTTTCCACAGTGGCTGCACCAGTTCATGCACACTCATTTGTAAGTTCCTTTTGCAAGAATTACACAGAGTTTTGGAGGTGGGGGCTTTTCATCCACGGGCCGGGCGTCTTTGCTCATTTCACTTCAAAACTAAGTACCGAATACTATTCTGTGCCAACCACTGATCTAAGGACTTCATATACATGAATCTAGTTAACTATTATAACAACCCTAATACTGTTTAGATGAGGAAACTAAGCATAAGTGATGTTAGGTATCTTTCCAAGCCTGCACGGTTAATCAGTAGCAGACCCACAGTGTAAACCCAGGCAGTCTACACTCAAACCCCATCCTGTGACCCCCCCCTCGAAACGCTTGTTCCTGTGACCTGGGGATTTGAAGGTGGCCAAAACATTTGGAAAGATTTTAGTGGAGTCAGGGGGCAACAACACTCCCCCACAGAATACCTTCTTTTCCTAATGTTTTTGGACTGTGTTAGAAGCCTCAAAGGTGAGGGTCGTGTCACGTGCCTCTTATACCCAGCACCTCGCACGTACCTTGGATTTACTGTTTGCTCCGAAACGAATTTCGATTTCGGGTTGTGGAATGGACCGAAGTCACGTAGTTCCTCTGAACAGTGGCCTTAGGCCATCTGTCAGTGGTCAGGAGCTGCCCAGAAGCTGCTCTGGGCCACGTCGTCCACTGCTTTGACCTTACTTCCTTACCGCTTTCCGCAGAATGGCTTCCAAACACCACCGCTGTGCTGTCTCTGGGCAGACTTCCTTCTTGATATGTTTCCTGTTCACATAATTTGTCTGTGGGGAATAATAGTTGTTGTGCTCAGTATGCAATAACAATAACACAAATGTAAATGGGACCCCGGGTGGGCCTAGAAAACTTGCTTTCGGTTACTCAGCTCATTTACTTTCTTATTTTCAGTGATCTCTGTGCCCAACTTGGGGCTTGAACTCATGACCCTGACCGAGATCGAGTCACGTGCTCTACAGACTGAGCCAGCCAGATGCACCTCATTTAAATTTTTTAAAAGATAGGAACTGTGATTCCTGGCCAGACTTTTTGGGTTCAATTATACAAGCAAGAACAAAGGTCAGAAGGGGCACAGAAAAAAAAAAGAAAAGCATTTCACAAGACCCAGGAACAAAGAGCACCTCAGATTTTAGCCTGTCTCCCCATTTCCAAACAAACACTCCCTTAGTGCCCTTTAATGCACATGCTACCTCTGCACGGCCAAGAAGTGAAAATAACAGATATAAACCATGGTTAACAAGATGGATATGGGGGATCCAGGGGATTGATCATGTTTCAAAGTAATTTCGAACTTCATAAAGACATAAATCCAGAGGAGTTTGTTAATTATTACGCTTCATTTATAATCTCTGACCTTCCTTTCTGTCCTCAGGATGTTACCCTTTTATCACCATCTTACAAAACAGACAGCTGAGTGCTGTGTGGCTCCTCTGGTCACCTGAGACCACGCCACCAGTCAGGGGAGGTATGGGGAGCTCCAGCTCAGGTTCTCCGCACCCTCCCTGTGTGCTACTCCAGAGAGCACGTTATTCTGTATCAAATTACTTAATTTCTCAAATACTTAATGACTTGGGAAACAAAAGACAAAAAAAAACTTAAGACAAAATACACCCATGTTGTGTCTTTTGCAAATTCTACCCCTTTCCCTTCCCTTAATTCCTAGCTAGAAAATATAACAGCTACACTTGCTGGGTGCTTACTAGGCACTAGACCCTGTTAAATACTTGCACATATTATCTCTTTGAAGGGGCTTACAATTAGGGAAACTAAGGTTAGGAGGTATCATGTTATTTTTATTTTTATTCTATTCTATTCTATTCTATTCTCTTTTTTTTTTTCGAGAGAGAGAATGACTGGGGAAAGGGGCAGAGGAGGGGGGAGAGAGAGAGAATCTCAAGCAGCCTCCATGCTCAGTGCAGAGCCTGACACGGGTCTCAGTCCTACAACCCTGAGATCATGACCTTAGCAGAAATCAAAAGTCGGATGCCTAACTGACTGACCCACCCAGGTGTCCCATGTATCATCATTTTATGAAAAAGAAAACTGAGGCTCAGAACGGGTAGGAGGCTTACCCCAGGTTACAGAGCAAGGGAGTGTTGGGGCCAGGATGGCTTCCATTGGTTTCAGCCCCACACTTCACCGAACCCTTATGAATACTTTGTCTCCTAGCAATGAACAGTTTTTTTCTGAATTACTGTAGAGCTGAAAAAGCTTGCAGAAATCAGTGGCAACTTCCAGATCTGATGATGTATCAGTAACCCTTGTGGCATAAGCTATAGGTCATAGAAGACATCCCTCCCAGGATCTTTGGCTCTGTCTATGGATCGTCTACCTTTTCCTGTTTTTGGTTCTTATACTGCCTTAGCTCTCTTACATGATCACTCACTTTCCCTTTGATTACCCCTTGTCCTACACAGCACTCTCACTCACTACTCCTCCCCCCACCCCCACTTTTCCTTCTAAATCCCTCCCTGCTTATCTCTCGTTAGAAATGTGTCGCTGAAGCATGTTTCCACTATTGCAGATAATAATTTAATAATAACCTAATAATATTCTGGTTCCCAATTCAAAGTTTCAGCGTTGATGAATAATACATCAGATATTTTCTTTTTTTAAAAAAATGTTTATTTTTGAGAGAGAGAGAGAGAGAGAGTGTGAGTGGGGAGGTGCAGAGAGAGAGAGAAAAAAATCAGAATTCAAAGCAGGCTCCAGACTCCAAGCTGTCAGCCCGGAGCCTGACTCGGGGCTCGAACTTACGGACCACGAGATCATGACCTGAGCCAAAGTTGGACATTTAACCAACTGAGCCACTCAGGCGCCCCAGATAATATTTTCTTAAACACAGAAACCCCTCAAAACCCCCAAGTAATGGCTTTACTAATTTTTGTGACCCTTAATTGCCATTATCCTCCTCTGTGTTTCTTCTAAGAAGAAACAAAAATTCTCCTTATCCATTAATATTTGATGTTAAATTTCAATATCTTGTAAATTAAAACTGTTTTTATGTGTTTAAGATAAAAGGCTGATTTTTTTGAAGATTTTATTTAAGTAATCTCCCAATTACTTAATTTGAATTCACAACCCCATGATCAAGAATCACACATTCTATTGACTGAGCCAACCAGGTGCCCCAAATCAGATCCTGATTTTTAATAACAAAAATTTACTTTTGTTGTACTTACTGAGTTTTTGCCTCTGTGCTTTTCCCACCTTTTAAGCATGTTTTTCTCAGTTCGATTAAAGCGTAGCAAAGTGTCTCACATTGTCTGTGTCCCAGTGCTGGAAAACATTCTTAGACATCTTGTGCATTAATAGTTCTGGCCCTCCCTCCTTCTCTGAGGCGAGAGGAGCTTTATTTTAATAGAATTTGGAAATGGTGTCAAGAATACAAGGTTTCATTACTATAGTAACAGAGAATAATGGAAAGACTAAATGTCAGACACATTCATTGTTGCCATAGTGATAGTTGCTTTCCCAGATATGTTCACCGTTCCATTCTGGTCAGTTTTTAAAATACGCTTATCTGTATGAATGCTCAAAAAGGGGAGAAAAACTTCAAAGTCATTTAAGAAAGAAGGAAGCCTTTCAAGAGATGAAAGCAATTTGCTTTACTGTCCATTATTTAATAAGAAGTCCACAAAGTCTACAAAAAGGCTACAAGGGAGATAGAAATTCTCATTTCTGTTCAAATAAGTGTTCTTCCCATTTGTGGTCAGGGAGATTGAAGCATGGGGTTTCAGGCATGTCTGTCTGGTCATTTCATGCTATTTCAAGCCATTTTTTTTTCTGAACTTCTGAAAATAGGGAATTCTGCCACATTGAAATGGAAACCCTTTTATTTTATTTTTATTTATTCTTTTAAGCAGTAGCACTTGAGGGCGCTGCCTGCCACGCAAAATCATTCAAGCAGGCAATCATTTATTCCAGCCCCTTTGATTACCTTCCTTTTCCCTTCAGCAGCCCCTCTCCTCGCTGACAAAGCATTGTCATCATGGTAACTCACCCAGGCTCTCTCCATCCCACAACTTACTAGTGACCTTGACTTACCACAATGACTCCTGCTGGACTGCAGTATGGAGAGCGGGCCGTGCTCAGTTCTACCTTTGGAAATGCAGTTCCTGGCACGGTGCCCGGCTCATAGCAGGACAGAATAAATTGTAATGGAGTGAGCTTCCACCGAACAGTACCCTTTGTTTAAGTCTTCCTGAAACTCTACCAGATCATTCGGAATAGTGTGTAAATAGGCACAGTGGCCTGATGGGTCACTTCTCTCACAGTACCGTCTGCTTTAGAAATGACTGGTATCTGGGGCGCCTGGGTGGCTCAGTCTGCTAAGCATCCGACTTCAGCTCAGGTCATGATCTCAAGGTTCGTGAGTTCGAGCCCCACATCACTTTCTGTGCTGACAGCTCAGAGCCTGGGGCTTTCTTCCAATTCTGTGTCTCCCTCTCTCTCTGCCCCTCCCCTGCTCATACTCTGTCTCTCTCAAAAATAAACATTAAAAAAAAGAAAAAGAAACGAAATGACTGGTATCTGTAGGTTTATTTAGGAGGTGGCCTTGGGAAGTCAAGATGGATTTCTTCTATACAAGCCATGTGCTGAATGGTAGTTAAGTTTCCGGGTTGACCAGGAAGAATGCCTCTAATGCCAGCTGTGCCTGAATTGTGGAAATAATAGTACCTCTTGAGTGCTTTCTAGTCCCTTTCATAAATTTGTTTTACTTGTTCAAAATTAACTGCCCTTTCAGGATTTCAGGAGTTCATCCCCACCAGCCATAACGATAGTTCTGGCAACAGAAAATATTCTTAGGTACCAGTGATGTGCTGGCTAACTCTATTTCCGTAGTAGGCAGGAGAACATGTGAACGTGTTACCCTACTACATGGCAGAATGGACTCTCCACGTGTCATTAAGGATCTTGGATCTTGAGATGGGGCGATTGTTTTAGATTCCCTGGGTGGGCCCAATTTAATTACAATGGTCCTTATAAGTAAAGGAGGGAGGAGGAGAGTATGAGAGTGACTCAGTGTGAGCAGATGACCGCCCATTGCTAACTTGGAAGGGGAGAAGGGAGCCATGAGCCAGGGAACCGTCTAGAAGCTGGAAAAGCAAGGAAATGAATTTTAACCCAGAGACTCTGGTTCTGGAATTCTGAACTTCAGAGCCATGGGAGAATAGATGTGTGTTGTTGTAAGCCACTGTGTTTGTGTTGTTACAGCAGACACAGGAAACTAATTCAATGTCCACATCTATGCGAAGGAAGTGAGCTCTCCAGGAACGGTGGTTCTGAGGTGCTGTTGACTTGGACCCACTTAACTTCCATTTAAACCCTTCACTGACCCCTTAAAGCTGTCCCCATCCTGCCTAGTGAGCAAGAGAATTTCACAGTCATGTTGAAAGTGTACAAAATGACAGTAAAAATAGGAAGTGGCCGTCATTAAAAGATAAAAAACAACAATAAAAGTAAAAATTTTACAAATATTAAGGTAACACCAGTCAAAAGCTGTAGCCAGGTCAAACCAACACGTACAATTCAATAGTAACAATTTGGGGCACCGGAGTGGCTCAGTCAGTTGAGCGTCCAACCTTGGTTTTGGCTCAGGTCATGATCTCCCAGTTTCATGAGTTCGAGCCCTGCATGTGGCTCTGTACTGACAGTACAGAGCCTGCTTGGGATTCTCTCTTCCTCTCTCTTTCTGCTCCTCCCCTGCTTGTACTGTCTCTGTCTCTCTCAAAATAAATAAATTAATGTAAAATAACGATTTTTCCTCCAGTTTGGGGCATTCCAATGATGTGCATAGCCTGTACACACTGAGGAAATTTGCAGTGTTACCAAGCGTTGTGTGACGTCAAGATGCTCAGCGAACTCCTGATGTGCTAATTTCGGTTTATGATCAAGTTTTATTAATCCTTCGTAACTCACTAGGTAGGTTACTCAGAATTAGCCCTTGTCCATATGAAAAATTGAAGCCTTTGAACCCTTAAGAAGCGGATCACAGTCCTTGGCTTTGGAATGTTCTGGGACAAACAGGAGGAGACCCAAGTTTGAGAGATGGTGGAGGGTCACCCTTCCTGGAAGTTTCCGCGAATGTATTGGAGAGGAAATGCCCGTCCCATGTGGATGAGGAGCTCTGAAGAGGGGCTGAGGGGACGCAAAAGAAAAGTATCTCAAAGTTTGATTCCTGAGAGGTGATCCCATTCATCACATAGATCATTACAAATTAATCGTTTTTCTTGGAACACTTTGAACTTTATTTTTCGTTCATCTCTACATGTTTCAAAGTGTATTTCTGGAAGTTAAGGAGTGTGCTGTTACCACCGCTTACAGGAGCAATAGTTGTTACAATCTAATGTAGGTATTAGAGTTACCCCGCCAGATAGAAATAATGTGGCTGCGATGCTGTGTTTTCGAAGAGCTCTCTGGAAAACTAACGTCCGATGTTCCAAGTAGTACGACTGGAGCCAGTGACTCACAGGAGTGGAAGGTCTGTAGAGGAGAGCGAGCTCAAACACTGGGATGTCTGTATTGCCTCTGCCCAGCGTCACTAAGAATTTCCTATCTTTCCAGTTGTGAGATGCAGTGTTGTAGATTCGAAATGAGATCTCTCCATGGCACAGTAAGAAAACTGTCGTTTTCCTTATTCTGTGCATGAAGCATATTATTTATTTTAATTACCATATTTATTCAACAAAAATTTATTGGGGGTCTACCATGTGAATAAAACCAACAAAAAAACTGATCTCATGGACTTCATGACCGGGATCACTGACTTATGAGTGTATAAGTCCTAAATTTGTTTTGAATTTATTTAAAACTTGCTCAGTCAAGGTCCTG
Organism: Panthera pardus; assembly: GCF_024362965.1. Classification (NCBI taxonomy): domain Eukaryota; kingdom Metazoa; phylum Chordata; class Mammalia; order Carnivora; family Felidae; genus Panthera; species Panthera pardus. Next base: position 110,927,061 of record NW_026526677.1, on the reverse strand, counting down.
CCAGTATTGTACCCCCTTTAGATGGCTGCTGGTCAGTGAGGTGTTCACTTCTGCTCTGTTTTGTTTTTACAGGTTCCGTAACTTATGCGTAAGCGTTGCCACTCTTTCACAGTAAACAGATCGTTAAATAAAAACACTTTTAGTCACTTTTTACTTTTTACACTTATTTGGCCAACTAACCCACAATTATTTGCCATTTCCTTTTTTTTCCTGAAAATAGTGACATCAAATAAAAATGAGCAAAAGTCTGGTAAGTTACCTTAGAAAACAAAGTAACAACGAAAAACCAAAGACACAGCCTCAGCACTTTGAGAGTAATGAAAAGAAGAAGAAATTCTACCTGGATGTGGGAACCTAGCGATGGCTTTGCAGTTGATTGCCAAAATGCCAGCAGAGCGCTGCGGGGACAGTTAGCAAGAAGAGTATCACCCGGCGTTCTCTGTGTCGGCCGTTTGATTACACTTGTTGCCATTCATGCATGTGCACTCTGGACATTATTTTAAATTATGCCGTAAAGCTGAATGGGAGTTTTGCTTTATGCAGAGAACAAAATGGTTTTGCAGCATCACTGGCTAAACTAATAACTGTTATTTCAAGGCAGTCTTCACAAGCACGAGGGACAACTTTCTCAGGGAGGCACAGACATCTAAGGTCATTTGACTTGACATAACTCACCAACAGAGAGCTGCTTACGGCTCACAGAAGAAAGGTCCCATGGAACGCTCTGACACGGATGGCATGTTTCTCCCTTAACCCCCAATCTCGTCGGTCTTTTCTGGTTTGTTTCTTCAGTGTTTTCTCCAAACGGTTCCATTCCATCTCTGCCGTGTCCTAGTTCTCGACATCTCTTGCCTGTGGAAAGGACTGGCCCCCCGAGTCACCCCCCTGCCCGGGCCCATCCTCTTCACTGCTTCCAAGAGTCCCATGTGGAGGATGAACCCCATGTTGTTGCTCCCTTCCTCAAGAACCTCTGCCTCTCGTTCTGCTGCCTTTTGTTCTTTGCCATTCCAGCAACTCATTTACAGCTTCTGAGTCTTAACGAGGGGACGTTCATTTTCTTTTCTCACCCAGCCAAGTTCTCTGCCCTCACATATACCTTTTCTGTGGGCTATTATACACGTGGAGACTTTTGACTCTTTGTATTGTTGGCTTAGCAGAGAAAGGGGTGGTGAGGGGTCTGGATGTTTTTAGGCCATGTCACGTTCTAATGAATGAGTGGGGTCCCGTGTCTTTGTTAGGAAAGTGGGTTGGGGTATTGTGGACTAGCACTGAAAGTTGGTGAGGAGAGCAGACAGGACCCTAGAGTCTGCCTGCCAAGGAAAACAAGGGGTTTGCTCGGAGGCAGGAAGCTGGGCCTGACGAGACTAGCGGGTGTCAGGATGGAGCATCACGACGATTTCTAGCGGTGCCCGTGTTGCAAGCGTCGCGGGGTGTGTAACCTCTTTGCAGATTGCCTGAGATGCACATCACGGTCTGCTTTAATAGTTTGTCAACGGTGCATTTTTTTTTCCTCTTAAAAAAAAGTGGGTTGGGCCAATTTTCTTTTTTTTTTTTTTTTTCAACGTTTTTTATTTATTTTTGGGACAGAGAGAGACACAGCATGAGCGGGGGAGGGGCAGAGAGAGAGGGAGACACAGAATCGGAAACAGGCTCCAGGCTCCGAGCCATCAGCCCAGAGCCTGACGCGGGGCTCGAACTCACGGACTCACGGACCGCAAGATTGTGACCTGGCCGAAGTCGGACGCTTAACCGACTGCGCCACCCAGGCGCCCTGGGTTGGGCCAATTTTCTAGGCCTAATTAAATCAGCACGCTTAGGAAAAACAGCACAAGATACCCTACAATACATGGCTGTATGAGACATTTCATCAGATGGGTAGAATACAGACTTTAATATGCAAGTTTAAAGTCACACACTGAGTGATTGTTTCTTGTTACTGTTCCTATTGGAACAGTTGGGTGTGGTGGAGACATTCCGGGATCCAGATTAAAAGAGGTGTGAGATTGTGGAAGATTAGATTTTCCAAAGACGCCACAGAGGCACCTCCCAACCCCCCACTCTTCTCCTGTGTGACCTTGCCACTGCCCAGTCAAGAGAAGGAGTCGCTTTCTCCTCCCTGAATCTGGGCAGGTCTTGTGATCGCCTTGACAAAAAACAGAAACAAAAAGCCAACAACAACCATTGCCACCACCATAAGAAAACCAGCAGAATGCTGCTCTCCCAGTTTCAGACAGGGGCCTGCCTGGCGGGGCAGCAAGGCAGCTGCCATGCGAGAAACATGCCCACCCCGACACTGCCTGCTGTGCAAGAAGCCCCGTGTGCTAGAGAGCTGGAGGGTACGCTGCGAGGTGGCGACGGAAGGATGGAAAGAAGTGCTGGGACGGCAAACGTGTGAGCCAGGGAACCATGCTGGCAGTCGAACCCTCACACTGTGCCCAGCTGACGCTCTCTAGGTCAGAAGCACCCAGCTGAGCCGGCCCTGCGGCATTCCTGGTCCATAGCATGGTTGGGGGGCAGATACAGCGGTGGCAGCACACCAGTGAATTTGGGGGTGCCCTGTCGCCCAGCAGTAGGGAAGCGAACCCGGGCTCCTGTTCCACTGTTGCCGTTCAGTAATCTGGATGCTGCTCCTTGCCCACCCCCTCACGTACTTGCTGTGACTTTCAGAGAGGACAGGGAGGTGAGAGTGTTGCACAGACACAATGTGGCTGTGCTGTGTAACACGCCTCCGTGTCCGTAACACTGGTCTTTGTGTGCCCGTGTGTGTGCACTTCCGTGACCTCATGCTGGCTCTTTCCAGTCATGAGCACAGAGCTTGGAGATCAGCTCATGTATCCCTTCCACAGTCTTTCCTGGTAGCTTTCAATTTAGGTGGAATATCTTTTATGAAACATAGAAATTACCCTATTATGTTATTTTAATAACAATCTTACAAGCAATTAGTAGTATTTTTCCTTCCAAATATATTTTATATCTCGGCCTCATATGATTAGAAAGCATCCCTACATTTTCTAAATCAGCAAAATTATTTTCCAATCATGTGAACAAATCACAAACCCCTAAAGGGATCCTATGGCTCATTGTTTCTTGACCAAGGTAATTTGAAACAGGAAATAAAAATCAATTGTGCTTCTCTAAATAATAGAAAAGCAAAGGAGAAATCAAAACAGCAGTAAAGTTGTATTGGCTGTTTTTATCTCTCTGGAGCAAGCATATTTTTAATTTACTGTCAGCTAGGAGGCTCTTCATCTGCAGAATTGATCAATAATGTATTTCAATCCGTCTCAAGCTTTGAGACATTCCAGTTAATGAAGGAAGGGCTCCCTTTTCAATAATAATTCTCATAGATGATAACCTTGTAATGTTGAACCACAGGTAAATATGTTCCATTAATACGATAGAAAACATTGACCAAACGTGGTTTCCTGGAATTGGCTGTTCTGGTCAGTTTGATAATCTGGTTAGTAAAAATGTGCAGAGAGAGGCAGTGTGGTTCCAAGGAGATGGTTGTAGCCTCTGCCGTGGGGTCATCTTCCTGGTTGTACGTCTTGAGGCAACATGTGCGACCATCTCTGCCTCAGACTGCTCGTCTCTTCACTCCTAGACGGCGAATGTGGTAACTGTGTGGTTATGAAGGTCACCGAGAGGTGGACGTAAGGTACCTGTCGTGAGGCTCCGTGTTTCACGGCTCTCATTGGGATCTGTTGCTTCGACATCTCTGTTGGAACCCCCGGCTGGCCATTTTGCTGCTTTCGCCACTAACTTCACCCTTGTCCTTCAGTAACCGCTGTCACCAGTCTTATTGCCACTGCTTGTTACTGCTTCTGATGGGTCAGAGCCCAAGCCTTTCTTGACTGGAGGCTCCTGAAAAGGGCAACCTGCATTTTTTTTAAAGTTTAGTTATTTATTTTGAGAGAGAGCGAGTGAGCGCATGAGTGTGGATGCAAACAGGGGAGGGGCAGACAGACAGGGAGAGAGAGCGGATCCCAACAGAGTGTTTGCTGTCAGCGCAGAGCTCAACTTGGGGCTTGAACCCACAAACCGTGAGACCATAACCTGAGCCAAAGTCGGGTCCGACACTCTTATGACTGAGCCATCCAGGTGAAGGGCAGCCTCTGTTGTAACGTTTCTCATGGTCCCCTTTGTCTAGATCAGCTTTCCTTGAGTTTGGCTGATGGACACTGTCCTGCCCCAGTTCACTTCACGCCTGCCCACAGTCGGTCAGGTGCCAGAAGAGCTCCCAGAGGCCAGGACGGCCATTGCTGGTCCCCGGCCCCGGCCAGCAAGCACACCACACACCACACTTTGTGCACACTCTTAATTCTGGTGTCTCTTTTTGGATGGCTCCAGAGTCTGTAGCTCTTGTGAACAGGACCCCTAATGACTTGCCCTTCCTTATGATGGACTTTCCTTCCAGTGGGCACAACCTCTCTCCCGCAGCCCAGGGACGGCGCATCTCGAGATTCCAGGTGACTTGCAGATGACCTTCTATGTGGCACTTTCTTGTCCAGCGCCTGCTAGTCTCTGCGAAGTCACCTTCTGTCTCAAGTCAGAGGTCACACCGGGGGCTCGGCTTGCCTCGAGAGTGTCACGTGGCCGTGCCTGCTCAGCCTAGGTATCAGATGTTTCTTTGATTTGCCTTTCTAACATGGTGAAAAAGGAACAAGGACAAAAAAAGGGAAAGAAAGAAGACAGCGCTCTGAATTTTTTCCATTTGAGAAAAAACATTTCAGCAAGTAGGCCACGCATATTTGCATCTTTAAAAAATTAAATCAATACAGTAATCAAACAGAAATCCATTAAGCTATGAAATAGCAGAGCTACAAATCTATGCTGTTTTTGATGAATGCATTTAGTCAAGGGATAAAATGTTCAGAGGAAAGGCTAAATGAGTCCTTGGCTTTAAATAGATTTCACCTTGCAAATACCATTTGTATATGCAGCCTCAACTACTGAAAGACATGATGGTCAAATATGCAGTTTGCTTTGCCAAAAGATACGAGAACAAACACTGAATACCCTTTTTGAGAAATGCTGAAGTGTTACCATTAAATGTTGACTGCATATCCCGGAGTGGGACTGTGCTCTGTTTGGAACTTGGGGCCACTCTGTTTTTAATTAGAGCAGTTCTTGCCCTCGGTAGGTTTAGAATGAAATAAACATTAGGTGTAATACAAATATATTAACTTCTTTAATAGTAAATATATAACTTATTAGCTCACTGAGCTACTACTGAAAAATTGTGTTACTTCATTCTCATTCCCATCTCCTTATCTTTGAATCTACCCTCTAAGTTAACAAGCCATCAAAGTATATTTGAGAATAAATATATGACTTACATTTCAAAATTAGAGTTTCAGTAATAAAAGCTAAGGCTCACATGGTACCATGATGGCCTGGCACTGTTGCAAGGGTTCTGCACGTGCTGACACAGCTCTCACAGTGGTCTTATGGTGAGGTCACGGCTGTTACCCCATTTCTCAGAGGCGGACAGTCACTAAGATGCTGAATAGCTTCGTGACAGTCTCGCTCGACACACCAAATTCCTTCTGGAGGGAATTAGAGGGCAAGGCGGAAAGACTCATTCAGTAACTTCACAATCCAAAACTGATTTTTAAACCTCTCAAATGTTCACAAACATAGGACAAGTGAAAGTATAATACAAAACTCTGGTTTAAAACGATTATGAGTTTTGAAAATAAAATTTTTGTTATAGGCATTTTCCTGATGAAGTAACTCCTTTGGCCCATTATGGGTTAATGCATTAACAGGAATTTAAGTAGCAGATTTCTTTAGAAATGGGATATAGGCAAGAAAAATAAGGAAGGCCAGCAGAGAGGAAAAGGAAAAGGGTAATTAACCTGTCTTGACAATTTGACCTGGAACTGGTTGTAGAAAAGATAGGATTTATCTTTGTTGTCATTTTTTATTTCATCACCTGGGGTAGTTAGTGTTAGTTATCAAACTGTTCTATGATGTATTTAAATTTATTTTGGCATTTGTTCTGGTACTGGTACAGATAAAATATGCACGGTTCAAGTACCTCATTTAGTTATTCAACAGTTTGTTTGTTTTTTTTTTTTGAGTAAGCTCTACACCCAATATGGGGCTTGAACTCGTGACCCTGAGCTTAAGAGTTGTGTGCTCCATTGACCTAGTCAGCCAGGTGCCCCTCGACAAAAATATTTATTAGGCACGTATTATATAGCCAGTAGTAGGTACTTGAAATAAAGCAGTGAAAGAAAATAGACAAAGATCCCTGCCTTAGTGGGACTTCAGCAGAAGTCCTGAAATAGAACTATATGTGTATTAGAAGATGAGCCGTGCCATGGGATACAGGAAGAGCAGAGTGTCAGGGGTAGGAGACCCTGGAGGAAGGGGAATGATTGCAGGTTTAAGTAGAGTATTAGGTGAGGCATCACTCAGAAGGTGACATTTGCACAGAGCTTTGAAGGGGGACGGGGTGAGCTGGGGGAAGAGCCTTCCAGCAAAGGAAACTGCTGTGTAAATGTCCCGAGGAAGAACCACCTGTGCTGGATAAGTGGAGGGGAGACTAGTAAGAGAGGAGGTCAGAGAGATAAGAGGGAATGGGTCCACTGCGTGGACTTTGGTTTTCTTAGAGAAATTTGGAGTCATTGGAAGGTTTTTGGGTAGAAGAATGAAGGTTTTGTGTAGATCTTAATAGTATCATGCTGGCCGTTGTGTTAAGAACAGACTTTAGGGGTGTAGGAGTGGAAGCAGAGAGACTAGTCAAGACAGTGTTCTAATAATCCACATCATAGATGATGGTGGCCCAGGTGGAGGCAAAGGAGGTGGTGATTCTGATTATCTTCTGAAGGGAGAGCCTACAGGAATTCCTGGTGGATGGGACATAAGATGTGAGCAAGAGGAGTTGAGGATGTGTGCAAAACCTTTGGCCTGAGAAAATGGAAGGATAAAGATGCTATCATCAAGCGTTTGGGATATAAGAAAGTATAGTAGGAGCTTACCTTTGGAAATTTAATACACAAGAAGAAAATACGCAGGAAGTTTAGTATATGAACTTTGGAGGAGGCATGGATTAGATCTATTTGTTTGGAAGCCATCAGCAAATGGATGGTATTGACATTGGATGAGATCACCCAGGGAGGTAGCTTGGAGGGAGAAAGTAAGAAGTCTTAGGAGCTGGTCCCCGGGGCACTGTCACCTCAAAAGATCAGAGAAAAGAGGAGCAAGCATAGCAGACTGAGCTGGGGTGAGGCAGAGGGAAAGCCCCATGAGGAAACTATATTGGGGAGAAGTGAGTGAAGAGGTGGGTAAAAAGGTGCCTATAGGTCAAGTGAGATGAGTATCCAGAGGCTGCTGGTGGTCTTGACAAAAGCTGTTTTGGGGGAATAATCGGCAAAAGCCTGAGAGAAGAAAGATAAAAAATGGATGCATGCAGAGAAACGGGGCAGTCGCTGAAAGGCACGTGGCGCCACCTTGTTTGTGTGCTGACAGGAATGATCCACAGACATGGGGACATGGAAGGAGGAAGGATCGCCTGGGTGAGAGGGGGGTGTGGTCTCACAGGAGGGGAGGGGACCAAGAACGCTGCATCTCCAGTAGGCCCCCTCGTCTGCAGTTTCCATGACCATTGGTCAGCCGCCGTCCAGAAGCAGAAGATGCTCCTCCTGATGAGAAGGCTTCCTCCTGTCAGAAGGCTTCATTAGGAGCCCAACGCTTCCTCGGTGCCTGGTCATTTGCCTCATCAGGCAGGCATTTCATCACCTCACATCACTACAGGAAGAAGGGGGAGTCCAGTATAAGGTGTTTTGAGAGAGATAGAGACCACATTCCCATAACTTTTATTACTATCTATTGTTATAACTGTTCTCCTTTATTATTACTCTTATTAATCTCTTACTCTGCCTGGTTTATAAAGTTACCTTCAGCATAGTCGTGTATGTTGAGGAGAAAATAATGTCCATCGGTTCAGCACTGTCTGTAGTTCAGGCCTCCCCTGGGGGTCTTGGAATGTATCCCGCGGCGTAGATAAGGGGAGCTCCTATACTGTTAGAAAGAGGAAGGAAGACTCTGGAGGTAACGCTGCTGCTAGGTGGGTGGACGTGGTCAGTGGTGGGAATTTAGAGATGTTGTTGTCAGATCACTTTTGATTGGTGTTGATGTCGCAAAGTGCGGAGGAGCAAGACAGGGACAAAGGATTGGGGCACGCAAGCATGGGAGTGATCATCAGGTCTGACAGTGGGATTTAAGCAGTCTCTACCTTGCGAGGGTGAGAGAAGGAGGATACAGGGCAGAGATTTGAGGGAATGTGGCCGCCCAGAGAGAGGAGTCTGGCAGGAGGCCACATCCTCATGGGCAAGGACTTTCTTCCTGACGAGAACTCACAGTTGAATTTGTTGGGGTGGCAGGCTGTTGAAAATGGCACCCAGAAAATGCTCTCTCTGCTTCTGCACCCGTTCTGGCTTTTCTTTGCTATTTGCTTTATAAAGAGTTCATGTCCCACCCCTCAAATCTATGGTTTTGTGAACTGCCTTGACCAAGCAGAACTCAGAGTGACGTGAGGGACGTCCGAGGCCAGGTCACTCTCCTTTCACTCAGGGAGGAGCAGGAGCCTGGGGGGAGTGCAGGCCGTCTTGCTGGGGAGAAGGGCCTGCGAGCAGTTCCTTCCAGCAGAAATGCTGTCAGCTGTGGTAGCCACATGGGACTGCCGAGCGCTGGACGTGGAATTGTGACTAAGAACCTGAGTGTGTAATTAAAATTGCTACAAGTTTGGATCGGTATTGTTTTCAGTGTAAATAGTTACACAAGGGAAGCGCTCGCCGCAGTGGACAGCGTGGCACCAGAGGACAGAGGCCACGTGAGAGAGGACGGACGTGTCCTCTGGCTGCAGGCCCCAGGCACCAGCCGTGTGGGCGCTGAAGCCCCCGGGGGGCATCTCCGCCCAACACCGTGGGGAGCACAGATGACCCTAATGAATGCGGCCTGCACCCCCGGCCCACAGAGTCAGGGGCCATGAGGTGGTGTTGAGCCCACGTCCCCGGCCCACAGAGTCGGGGGCCGTGAGGTGGTGTTGAGCCCACGTCCCCGGCCCACAGAGTCGGGGGCCGTGAGGTGGTGTTGAGCCCACGTCCCCGGCCCACAGAGTCGGGGGCCGTGAGGTGGTGTTGAGCCCACGTCCCCGGCCCACAGAGTCAGGGGTGGTGAGGTGGTGTTGAGCCGTGAAATTGGAGGTAGCCTGTTATGTGGCCACAGGTGATTGCTGCAAACACAGTGGCACTGCTGAGGGGCATGTTCGAGGTGACCCCTTCATGCCGTGTATGTTTCCATCAAATCCTGAAGTTTTGTTGTGCAGCAGCGCTCTGGGCCCCTAGGCCCCAGCTGAAGGAAGGAAGGTGCTCCAAGGAGAAGGGGCAAGAAGAAGCCATTTTCATTAAGTAAGCATCACGCTCTTCCTGCTCCACAAAGTCCCTGTGGAACCGTTGGGAAACGAGGTAGGACAAGGATTGTGCCCCCCCCCCCCCCCCCCCCCCGCCCCGCTCCAGCTTGGATATGAGCGTCTCTTCTCTGGACCCAACAGAACATGTGAGTCCAGCTTCCTCCTGCTCCCCACAGGATAGTCTCCTTTCCTTCAAAGACATAGGTGTCATAACCCCTGGCTGTATGTTCCCGTGTACCCCCTTAGGGCCAGAGGGATGGCCAAGAAGGCAGGATGAGGAAGGATGGTTTGCATGGCCACTGGTCAGACTCCCCCCCGGAGAATCCCTGGTGCTGAGCCCTCGGCCCTTCCTGCCCACTGAGGTGCTGGCTCTACATGTGTAGACCCCGGTGTCCTCATCAGGTGGAGTTGATACCCCTCACCTCTGGTTTTCTTTACTGCCTCGATGCTGCTTTAATTACAGCTGCGGGGTCAAGGAGGGGTCAAGGAGGGCTCATAAATTGTTAATGAGAGGCATCATCGTACCTGAGTGGAATTTTTCCTGACGGGCCGTGCTCGTGCTGTATTTCCAGATGCCCATCGCTGACCTCTGCACGGTTTCTGTTATTTTGGTGAAGATGCATACTTGGGGGACAGATGAGAAATGGTGAAAACATATTAAAGTTGTACTGAGCATGATCTGTGACACGTTAGAGAGGGCTGGATGCATATCCCAGGGTAGGAGAGTATTGAGAAAATTTTGAATTTTGTTTGTCCAAAGATTTACACATTTTTCTATGTTGCATTTTGTGCAAATAAAATATTAGATTTGAGATCCCTTGTGGACTGCTGGGAGCCCTCACCCATTTGATGACCCTCCTAGGGCTCTGTGATCTGGGCTGTCTGGCCCTCTGCTCATGCGTGTGCAGGGGAGTGGGCTTCATCCTCCGTCTGGCCTCAGCTGCAGGAGCCAGGGCTGAACTTGACTGCGCTGGGTCCGGGAGCAAAAGGGAATTCTCATGTGCGCAGGGCAATATGGAAGCCAAGGAACTCACTAAGGCTCACGACAGAGGGAGGGAGAGAGAAGGGAGAAGAGGAGAGAGAAAAACGAAAATGGGGCCAAAAATCAAATCTGGAAAAATTGGTAGTAGTAGGAGGACACTCAGTGAGTTCAAGGAGAACAGGGAACACACGTGACTTTCTGGCTCTTTATCACCCCCCCCCCCCCCAAGCCCAATAGGGTGATGACTGGTGATGCACAGAGGCAGCACAGGAAGTGCCTGTTGGGTGCATCAGTCAGTCAATGAGAAACTCATGGTCGAACCAAGAGGGAATATTTAGGGCCAAGTCAAAGGTAAACTGTGTGTCATCCTATCCATTCCTTGTGCCGATGTAAGTGGTACTTTTCAGATTTAAGATTTTATCTCTAATTGTAGAATGTCAGAGTGCAGTACCACAGTGAACAGTTAGGGGAATGTGTTCTGCTGAAATCAAGCAAGAAAAAAAGAGAAGAGACCAGACGTTTATTGAACATTTCCCATTCGCAAGCACTGTGTCAATCATGTCACAGGCATTGTTTTAGGTAATTATCGCAACAACATTTTGTGGGAGGTACTGGTATCCTAGTTTTACTGACGAAGAAACGGGCACAGAATGTTTAAGTAACTTTGTCAGGCTTAAGCAGCTTTTACTTTATTTATTTATTTATTTATTTATTTATTTATTTATTTATTTAATTTTAGAGACAGCATAAGTGAGGGAGGGGGGCAGCGGGGGAGAGAAGGGGAGAGGGAGAGAGAGAGAGAGAGAGAGAGAGAGAGAGAGAGAGACAGACAGACAATGAATCTTAAGCAGGCTCCACCCTCAGCGCGGAGCCTGACACAGGCCTGGATGCGGGGCTCAGTCTCACGACCTGGAGATCATGACCAAGAGATCATGACCTGAGTCGAAGTCAAGAGTCAGACCCTTAACCAACTGAGCCACTCGGGCGTCCCAAGCTTGTGCAGCTTTTAAAACACTCTCTGTAGTAGAACTGAGAACTGGCTTCTCCACCTCTACCCCAGTATGTTTCCTGACTTGCTCACTGATAAGAATTGTTCGCAGTTCTTACTGAAAACATGAATTCCAAGGACCCGAATCTAGAACTTAACTAAACCAAGATATCCAAGAGTGAGGTCCCGAATTCTATTATCTTTAACTGGCACCCTAGATGATACATTTTTGGAAGCAAGTTTGAAGAACACTGCCTGACACTGTCATTATTGGTGAGAGCTCCAATATTTCTCGTATCCATGGAAGAAAGTTAGATACTTTAAACTATTGAATAAATTTCCTTGTAAAAATTCCTGGGAATAAGAATGCACATTAGTTTGTAATCTTGTGCTTCTAAGAGAAACAAACTAGTTAGATGGAAAAATACTATGGTAACATTTTATTCCTTCAGGAATAGGTACAAGGTAAATATTATTTGTAAAAGAAGGAAAAAATTTACTGATTTGTTAAAAGGTTGTTTAAAAAGAACTATAAGTAGTTTGAATTCCAATTAATGTTTCATAACATAAAAGGGTGGTTAATCTCTAAAAGGAAAACATTAAGGCTAATTGGATTTTTAAATCTGAAAATCCCACAGGGAAAGCCTTTTCTTGATTAAAAAATTTAACTCATTTTACAGCATGCATTTTGGTCAGGGTTAGGGAAGGGTAATTAGCTTCCCATGGAAGATTCACTAATTAATGCTACAGCAAAATCAGGCTGTACGAGCCCTGAACTTGGAGGAAATGCAAAAATATTTATCAGGTGCAGTGGAATCGAACACTATAAATACTAGGATGATCTGTTTAATATTAATGCCTAAATTCTATTTTAAGATGGCTCCCACAGATTTCTTAAGTTTTTTCATGAATATTATTAAGTTCGCTATTTTGGCTGTGGTTTCGTCAAGCGTTATGGAAGTCTTTAAAATCGTAAAATTTAATAAGTACAACAAATTTTATCCTGGAAAATTGGTTTTTTTACAAGCATTTAAAAATATTGCCTGTAGTTTTAATTCATTAAGCTTCATTAAGTAGATTGGTTTAGTGCCACATTGCCTAAAAATTCAGTATTTTATAGTTTCAAAAACTTCAGAGCACTTTATAAACATTATTTTGACTCTATAGTCCTATTATTTTTTAGGATTACTTCTTCTTTTTTTTTTTTTTTTTTGCAAAATGTATGTACAAGTCAATTAAAATCTGTGCATTGGCTAAATTGCTATGAGTAGTTTTTGATGGAACATATTCTGCATCAATTATTGTAAGTGCATGAGAGCCTGCAGCACAGCATTAAGTGACCCTTGGTGATTGGAAAGGGGACAAACTGCTAGTTTAAATGTTCCGTGCAGTTTATTTTCTGTAAGTATGGAGATTAAATTCTGTCATTGAGGGGCTTTTCTCGTTTTTTGTCTCCCATGTGGGGAGGGGGAAAGGGCAAATTGAAGCAGGCTCAGAATGTAAGGAAAGAGCTTCAAATGCTGGTACATCACACTGAGACTCTTACCTATTCTGTTCCATGACTTAAGAGCAAAGTGTCCCTGGGGGCCCTTTGAGTGTTAAAATGTTGACCAAGAGGGGAGACCTCCACTTGGAGGGCAGCAAACTCAACACCTAGCAACGGGCCAAGTCCCTAGGACACCTTTGTGTTCTCAATAAACTTTAAGTTTTGTGTCTAGGGGGATTAAAGAGGAGGGGATGAATCCGGATTTGAGGGCAGAGTAAACTGCGGAAGCGGGAGGCACGTGGGGAATTGGAGGCAAGGAGAAAATGTCTGGAGCAGGAAGTCTGGACCCAGGATTAGCCAGAGGGCGCCACAGAGCCTCGGAAGTTCAGCCTGCGGCTGGCCTTATGTAGTCCTGTGGGACAGGGACAGCACTGGCTTTTCAAGGGTTGGGTTTCCAAGGGGGAACTCTGCTTCCACCTGGATAGTAGGCCAGAAGAGGGGCCCGGGAGCCGAGGTCATTAGTAACCCATAGACCACCACACAGGAAACGGAAGCCAGAGAGATGATGGGAAATGGCCCTGTGCAGAATGAAGAAAGATTACCGGATTGGAAGTGAGCGATCTGTCCAGTGTGAACATTTAACGTGTCTTTTCAGGGTACCATGTGGTCTCTCGGGCTTTGGACCCCTTCACTAGCTTCCCCCAAGCATTTGGGCTGAGGAGGCCTGCTCTGGGAAGCTGTGTCCTCGTGTCCAGTGAAGCAGGGGTGGCCACGTACTTGGTCCTGTACATGCAGCTTCTGCTGTTGTCATTTGTGGCTTGTGGGCCTCTGGTCCGTTCTCTCTTAGCTCACTTAGGGCCCGCACGTCTCTCAGCAGCCTGTGACGCATCCGAGGTCACAGGCTGTATTCTGTTGTTGTAGACTGGGGTGTCCTCCTTGAGGAACAGGCGGGTCATGTTCTCCCAGCTACAGAGGCCCCTTCTCATGTGCCCCCTCCCACCCCAGTCCCCCAAACTTCCACCGCCACACTCTGTACTCCTGACACTCATCAGGGCCACTTGGGGCCATCAGGGCCGGGGGTGGCAAGAAGATGAGAACCTTAGCATCCACCTTTATCTACCGCTTTTATTTCCAGGAACAATAACTACACACAGAATGCGTTCTTTTCTGAGATACATTTTAATAAATTAATAATGATTTTGTAGAATTGAAATGGGTTACTGCATGTTAACACGGTTCACATGGACCTGAAGCAAAACTTCTGATTTTATTTCACATAGCATACAGCAAAGCCCACATTCCACTACAAGGCAAAGGAAGAAAATTACTTGTGTGTGCCAGTCCGGTATTCCGGTAGCTTGCAGCACTACCTCTCCAAGGGGGAAGGTCTCTGAAATTGTTATGCGTTAACGGGGGACACAGAGGGTTGCAGGCCTCCTAAGGAAATTTGCAGTCACTGTCTTATCTATTATTACCTTTGAAAGGAAACACAGAATTAGACATTATAATTAAAATTCACTGAGAACAAGTAATCCCTATGCACTAAAAAATTATGTGGAAAAATGACTTTGAATCTATAATTTTACTTTCAAGAACCAACTACCCACGTATTATGCAACTGTACATGTTCTCCATAGCTGGGCAGGGCACTGTGTAACGCAGTCTGACTCTCCACAAGGCCTTCATTCTTACTTTTCTAAATACCAACAAAAACTGCCGTGGTAGAAATTATCTAACCCAATTTTCTCAGACTTTGAACCTGAGAAAGATATCAAATATTACAAAAAGAATTAACATATACATTAATAAATAACTAAAGTACAACGTGATCATGTAAAATCCTAAAATAATTTTCTTTGTACATGAAAATAAGTTACAAAATGTACAGTTATAAGGGACCCACTCAGTAACAATTGTAGCAAATGTATTTTGCTTCATATATTGACTCAACAGAATGTCCATTTACTGGATGTCTTACTTATATGCAGGTACTGTGCTAATTGCCAGGTCCAGAAATGACGAATATATGTCCCTATTCCTAAGAACTTCCAACTAAATGAGGAAGACAGGCATGTAAAGAAGTACTTACGCCACACCGTGATACTCCGAGAACTGTACTCTTGAGTTATCCCAGCAACCTTGTTACCCTTGGAACCCACAGTATAATTTGTTGAGCCATTGGACAGTTATGGCAGGGAATGTTGTCAAGGTTAATGGGAGGAATAATGCTACCTGATTCATACATAGCATTATCGAACAATGGCATCGTCTCACGGAAGTACCATGCTCTATCCAGTTGAGCCAACAGCATCGGTGAAGCGCCAGACTCATACCATAGGCTGGTCCTTATTAATTTGTGAGCAAATTGTCTTCCCAGTAACCACCAAGGATGTGACTGCTCTGATTTCTAATTTTTCCATACTTTTTAAGGTCTTTATCAGAAGTGTCTTTAAGAGTCTGAAGACCCTATCTAATGACAAATGATTGAAAGACTTATTAAAATTTGGCTTTAGAATTCCTTTCGTAGAAAATTTGTGTTTGTGATAATGTTGATGGGTTAGGGGTGGGGGTAAAAGAAGAGAGACCCAGCAAGCCTCCAGCTCATATTTAGATGTTTAAGAACTAGAGAGCTGGTTAAGGGAATAAATAATGCCAGAATTATCAAGAGATTCGGCAATGCTGGTCAGGCTCAACCCACCAACAAGGCAAGAGCTGCCAATAGATTTTCTGAGGCAACTGTACACAAAAAAGGCTTGTAACCCCGGCCATTGTGGCAGGTTTTAAGGTGTTAATAAGCATTTGAACAAGAAGGAAAATGAGGCCTTGATTTTAGAGGAAGGGGAGACCCACTACTATTTGAAATACTTGTGGAGACAGCTCCCTAGGACCAAGGGCTGGAAGTTAGTACGGGGAGGCAACAGCATTTTGAATATCAAAGAGAACTTTCTAACAGAACTTTTCAAACATGAAGGCATTGAGCTCTTTCTTCCTGAAAGAACTGAACTAGAAATTGGAAAAGAAAATCGTCAGGGTGCTTTGGAATTTAGGGGGGCTTCTCTACCAGGCCAGAAGCTGTATCAGATTCCAAGGTGACTTTCAAGTTTGAATAGGAGTCTAGGAGTTAGAAGAGTTATCTTTTGCTAAGTGTGTAAGAGTATCATCCCGTGAGCATATTCCCTATTCAGATATTAAATCTGATGAAGCATCATAGTGCCATCAAATAGAACTGACTTACAAACACATGTAGGTTTTTAAGATATAAAGATACTTTTTAAATCACATAATCTTTAACTAGAATCAGTACATTTAACTATATAGCAACATGTGCAGCAAAATCACAAATTCAGGAGAAAATTTTAGGTACTGATCTTTCAGTTTCTATTCTCTGTGAAACAAATGGGCACCATTGGTAGGCGGAAGGAAAAATCCCTATTACCAGTGCACTGTAAATGTCAGCACCGTTTACAGACTTTTTCCTGAGTAATTAAAAAAAAAGGAACAAAGAGCAAATTCCCTCCAACAAGAATGCTCCTGAAATGATGGAGTTTAAAACTCAAGTCCTGTAGAAACTGAGTACGCAGGACCAGTGGAATCAAGTTACTTAGAATGCCCAGATGCTAAATAAATTGGAGGAGGAAGTCATGGGTCCTAGGTCAGAAAGCTGTTGAGCCAAAATGTGTAAATAGAGCGTAGAAATCTTTGGTTGTGCACTCCTGTATAGGAGTTAATTGGGCTGACCTTGTGCCACATGCCATGTTCCACTAGTCTTCGTGTAAATATGGCTTTGTGGAGTAAAGTTGTTTCTTACGTTGGATGGAAACCTGCTTCCCTGTAAATTCGACACTTTTCGTTTCTTCAGTGCCCTCCAGAGCTGCCCACTGGAAGACGGTCTTAGTTTCAATTCTAAATATAAAAGAGTTTCCAAATACTGGATTCGATCACACTGAAAATGAGGACTTAAAAGTAACACTACATGTTCAGCAGTATATTTAATCATTGCATTTATTGCTTCCAAATCTCACACTGTAAATAGATGCTTTTCTCCATACTTGGATTTTTTGACCATACACCTTGAGTTAGGTACACTCCACACATCCTCAACCGCTCTTGGTATCTGGGAAAAACAGAATCGTGTTGCAGGATGTGGTCACTCTCAAATAAGTTTCTAGCCCTCAAGGGTAGCATGTAGTGAATACAGCTGTGATAGAGTCCTCTTTCCCACCCAGAACCAGAGCTGTTACGGGAATGGAGTTACTTGTGATTATGCAAGTATTCTTCATACTTCACAGTCTCACAGGCAACAGGTGAACAAAAGGTGGTCCACATTTTAAATCAAGTTTGCAGATCACAAGTGTCCATTGACTTTGAATTGATCTCATATAAATGCTGAATTTAATTTTTTTATATATAATAATGCCATATAACTACCTTCAGTTGTAGAAGAGGTTACAATATTAGATTTTTTTTTTTTTGCGTGCATAATCCAAGTGTAGTGGAGCAAACCAAATGATAAAGGATTTAGAAATGTTTAACAGAATTTTTCCACAAGAATGAAAGCAATTTGGATAATGAGCACAATTACTTTGTCTCTTACAACGCAACACTGGCTGAAGGATGATAATGAAAGGACAGCAGACTTTAAAGAAAATAAAGGGACTCAGGGAAGAGGCCATAGATAAAGGGATGTTATTTCCTCTCACCTAAGCTTACAGACAGGAAAAACAGCTCTTTCTGGGGGTACTGAGAATGAACTTGAGAGATCACTGAGACTTGCCTGTCAGAGGTCCGGAACGGAGGGTGAGGCCAGAATGACAGACATGGTTCTCGGACAGTGAAGCCAGGGATTGGCAGGGTCAGAAGGTGTGACCAGGCCGGTCATTGACCGGGTGTGCCGTGCCTGTGGTTGGGTTCCTTGAGGATTTGGAACACAGAGAACCATTTCTCAGTACGGCAGATAGATCAAATGAAAGCGCTGTCTCTACAGAAGACGCAAAATTAGAGTGAACAAGATCAGTGACTAGTGGAGCCAAGCCCAGCACAGACCGCGACAGCACCAAGGATCAAGAACAGGAAATAAAGGAAGAGTCTGGGGTTTTGTGACTAGACAGAGTACTTTTCCCTGGTGTAAAGGATGGCAATAAGAAGAAAATGATTAGCAAGTAAACTGCAGCAATTGTAGAAAAAAGGCAGAAAGCCTTGTGTGTTAGGAAGTATATTAAATGCAGAGGGAGCTAGGCCTGACAAGGATATTTCTAGAAACATTACCATACATCAATGGCCAATGAGAAGATTGGTGGACATCAGGATGACAGAATAATGAAACAAGATCAGCAAGGGATTCTATTTCCCTTTAGTTTTTCCTTTCTGGAAAGGATGAACATTTCCTAGAGTCAATAATGAAAACAATTATTTATTTTAAACATACTTTGATTATTTATATATGCTTAAATCAGCAGTTCAGTCAATCCACGTATAGGTCATCCACTGTGGTATGGTCTTTCTTAAATAATTGGTTTCCAAAGCCACAAATAAACCACACAAAACTGGTCATTGAATTTTCTGTTTTTCTTACACACACACACACACACACACACACGGCAGAGCCAACTTAGGTAGGAAGGAAGACCACCAATTTGACAGAATGCTTCTCAGGCAACTGTCATCTGATTAGGGATAGTCTCTGATTTTGGAATTGCAGGGTAATGTAGTCTAATATCCTGTTCTATTCCGAAAAAAACATTTGAAGCTTATACAATAAATTTATATGGCATAATAAAAGGACCTTCATTTAGGTACATTTCCACTTTTAAAACCTAATATGGTTACATCTTTTAAACTTAGGAAAGAAACATACTCCTTTTGCAACGCAAACTTGTCACACCTGAGAGCAAGGATGATTGCTACTCTTTCTTTACTGGGGTTAAAGGTGATTAAACATCTTAACGGATATGGGTTGCGAATGCGATCAATACAAAAACCTAGTGAGTTTTTTAAATTTAGAAAATAATCCACTATGAATATCTTATGAAAATAGTAAACCCACACGGTGCTTTATAGTTGGGATATATCACCAAGGAAAACTGATATGGTACTAACTGAAGCACAGAAATTTCTTACTACAGATCAAATTTGGATATTTACAAATTTAAGAAATGCAACAAAATGATACACTTATCTAGGGATCAGATTTGCTACGTCCTCAATTATGCTGGAATGTGGCAAGGATACAGAAAATGTTTGTTAGGACTACCATCCCAGAACCCAAAACTTCACCCAGTGGGTTACATGTAAAGATAGACTGAGAGGGGGTGTAACTTACAAGTAATCATTAAATCAAGAATGTTCATTTACTGAGCTTCAGCCAGAAAATAAGTAAGATATGCTGCCACCAGAAATCGAAACCAACCAGCACAGAGGACTACCAGAACCAGCAATTTTAAAAGCATTCCAGTAATTGCCAATGGCATTATGGCATTATAACATGGTACATTATGCTCCTAATGAAGAGCTGAATCGTAAAAAATGTCAAGCCATGTTTAGCGCAAGTTTAGAAGGCTGGGAAATACACTGCATTTTAGAAAAATTTCTGACCAAAAAAAATGATGATGAAAAAAGGAAGAGGGGCTTAAAAGAAGCTAAGCAGTGATCAGAAAGGACGGGAATTCAGTAACTCTTACACCTGTAGTAACAAGGTAGGCTTCTCACCTCTTTCTAACTTAATTTTCACTTCATATAATATAGTGTGCAAATAATTCACTTTCACTACCTACAGAGATTTTTTTCCCCTCTAAATAGTACAAATCTGTGAACACTGATTTGTTCTTACTAGTCTTTCACGGATAAATTACTCTCAAAATCAAGACATCGATGCCTATGAGTCTTATTTACATATGAAAATACTAAGTATTCTGGATTCTCCAGGATTAAATTATATTCGATATAATTTTTGGTAAATGTATCTTGTATTTAAGTTTCCAGCAATCGCTAAGTCATATATGCTATACATTCATAGTAATTCTCTAGCAGAAGGTACATTTTATTTTACTAAGAGGTAAAGACCTTTTTACCAGCTATTAAGCTTAACAGATTTATGGTAGGCTTCTAGAACTGGGATAGTTTTAGGATGTCTAAGCACATACGCCTTTCAGAAATGATTAGAAAACCATGGGTCTCTGTATTTATTAAACTGAATCACCTGGCAGTAAAATTCCGTTAAGGCTCGTGGCATGGGTGAGACTTCCTCCCACTCAGATCTGCCACTATGGTAGACTTGTACTTCATCTGTGATCTCATCTGGTGCGTAATCGCCACCCAAGATATAAATTTTGTCTTCAACTCCAACTGCGCCTGCATTAAAGCCTGCGCATTCAAAAGAGCCTTCACCCTTCCAGACACAAGTATCTGGACAAAAACTGTAAACCTTATAGGTGGAAAGGTCACATATGTACAGTGTGCAGTTTACTGGGACAGCTTTGATTAGTGTCGCATGAAAAAACTGCCCAAACTCTGCTACGAGTTCAGACCACTGATCGGTGGTCACGTTGTATTTGAAAAAGCAATCAAGTGACGGGTTAAAGGCATCTGTAATCTCTACCTCTGACCCAAGAACATAAATGACATTTTGGCAGGTGCTCGCTTCAGGGTAGTATATGCCCCTGGGTAACGGGCTGACAGACATCCATTCCTTAGAAAGAGGGTCGTAAGACTCGACATCTAAGAGGCTTTTAATGTCCTGAGACCCTTTCGTCTTTCCACCTATGACAAATAATCTGTTGAGAGCCAGAACTGATGTATGCATGGTTCTTGGTGTCTTCATAGCTGATACCAGGAAGAAATCGTTCTTCACTGGACAGTAGCACCAGGTTTGGTCAGTCGCATCATGATAGGACTCTGCGATATGAAGCCGAACCGTTCTACAGCACGGCCCTTTGCAGCCGCCCGTCAGGAATATCTTCTCTCCGTAACTAGACAGACTAGACCCCGGCAAGTCAATCAGGTGTGACTGTGGCAGCACTTTCCACGAGTCACTGTTTATATTGTAGCAAAAGGTATATTGGTCTCCACCGTTTTCCTCAGTTTTGTGAACAAATATGTATTTTTCAGTTGTGGATGGTCGAGCGTCAGGGAAGAGTCCACCAGAACCTTGCACACACTTAACAGCATCCATGATGATGTCGAAACAGTTTGTGCTTTTGAGTAAACACTCTTCGTTGAGCAGACAGTTTTGAAGGGTCTCCTCGGATAACTGATGTAATCTAACTTTTTTAATCAAATAAGGCAGATGCTTTTGCCTTGATTCTAAGTTGTGTTTGGTCCAGCTAAGGACCACTTTCAGTACAGTCTCTTCTTCAGGGACATTCAGTTCATCGGATTCCAGACATTTCTGCAGTACTCCAAAGTTCATCTCTAGGAAATCACTGGATTTAAACAGTAAGGAAAAGTGGTGCTGTACAAAGTACAGCGCGTGGTCAAACAAGCGGGGAGAGCCGTAGCTGTCTGACAACGATAATAACTGTAAACAATTGACAAGGTTAATACTCTTTATTAAGAAGTCACTGCAAGCTTTGGCTAGGAAGGAAACTTGAAGAAATGATGACAACTGGAAGAACATTTCCACGTTATCATCCGTTATCTTGGTTTTCCCAGTGTAGGCATAGTCAAGAAACGCTTTTACTGCTTTGGAGGACAGATTAGTGATGGTGACGCTCCCGCCGTCTCGCTCTTTCATGTTTACTTCAAACATGGCCCTGCAGAAGGAAAGAGAACACAGGAGAAAAGGAAAACAGGAGTATGTGATTCCGCGGTACTTTTCAAGGTTACCTTAAAGACGTGTCCTTTACCCTCAGGTTGATAGAATGTTTCACAAATCTCAGGTTTATAGTTATGCAATATATTTTTAAACCATCTTAATAAATTATTTGAATATCTACAACAGTTACATACCATATCATTTATCTTTAAAACCCACGGACCACGTAGCTACCACATTGCAGAATACGTACGTTATAGCTGCAGTACAGCATTTACTCCAAAGAAGGCTATATATAAAAAGATTCATATTTTGTAAGCCAATTTCAATGCTATTAAATATCATTCATAAAATTAGGGTAAGGTCTCTCTGATGGCTGAATTTCTCTTTTTATGAGTTAATTAGTATCAGCTCTGCAGGTGATAAGTACAGATATTTAAAATAGATAGTGCTCCTGGGTTTAGGATTTAAAAGTATCTTTCAAATGAATTTTCAGTTTGGCAGCAGTGACACACGTGGAAGATGGGATACAGTGAGGTATCAGATGTCTCTAACGAGTCTGCCTGTGTGGAAAATTCACCAAACATGTCTAAAGAGACACGTTTTATACAGCACTTTAGGGAGAAAAGGGAGTGTGATGTCATAAAGCTAAATGCCAAACCAAAAGGCTCAAAGTAAGTTTGTGAAGAAATAACCACTGAGAGATGGAGGGGGGGTCCTCAGATTTGAATAATCAGACCAGCCCAAGAGTTCTTCTGAGTTGTAATTTTTCCCCACCTGGCAGAGGTGATAGATTCTGAGGAAGTGGGAACGTTCAGGACTCGGTTTAAGCTAAAATATAAATTATGTGGAAATGGTTGGGCAGGAGACTACGACGTATGTATTTTACTATTGGTTTTGCTAAGACCAATTTGGCCACCCATTCCTATGTTAGTTAACATCATATCCAGAATCATTCACTTTTACACAGACTTGCTATGGCGGTTGTTGGTAGCACAGTGAGTGGAGGTCGAGATTCAAGAGAAAGAGCTACGACAGAGAAGCAAGGACTTCCAGTAGTTGGACACTCAGTAGGAGTGGAGATTGACTGGTTTGGGTTCTGGTATAATACTGGTTTGTGTCTGCACCGAATTGTCCAGGATACCTCCGTGAGCAGTGCTCCTCGGTGCTCAAGTACTCTGGGGGGAATACAATTTAGTTTTTTGGCTTTTTTTTAATGTTTATTTATTTTGAGAGAGAAAGAAAGCACAAGCAGGCTCCGTGCTGTCAGCGCAAAGCCCGATGCGGGGCTTGAACTCATGAGCTGTGTGATCATGACCTGAGCCAAAACCAAGAGCCACACACTTAACTGACTGAGCCCCCCAGGTGCCCCTAAACCAAATTAGTTTTTAGAGTCCACTCTAGAGGGTAATGAAAGCTGTTTAAGAAGCACTAGTATTATCCAAATGAAAAATCTGAGGAGACTTCCAAATATGGAACACCCCTTAGGAAAAGGAAGGACAACAAAACACCTTCCCACTGGACTGTTCTAATACACAAAAAAATACGGTTACAAAAACTATACACATTATACACTATTTCAATAACGTAGATCAAGTCAGAAATGTTAAACTGTGATGATAATTACATTGACTTATGAGGACACGGATAATCAGGTTAGGGTAACAGTGAGAGCCTGGCCTCTAGAATCTGGCTGCCTGAGTGGGTATCTGGCCTATGTCACTAATTAGCTGTGTGACCTCGGTTGGGGGGGGGGGGCACTTCTTAACTGTGCTGCAAATTCTTCATCTGAAAATGGGTACACATATATCTACTTTACTGAGTTGAGGAGGAATGAGTTAATCAATGCAAAGTATTAACTATTATCATTTTTAGAAAATATTTCCTATCAGACCCTGTGTATTTTCTTTGAGAAGACATATGTAAGATCATCTTTCCATACTTCATCAGCTTGAAAGTTTCCGGTTAACATCGATCTTGAATTTACCATAATCATAAAGTGGCTGTACAGTTTGTGTGATTCTTTTTCAGTCTTCTCTCCATGACTTTACATCTCATTCAAAAACTTTAATTTTCCAAAATCATTATAAAGTGCATTTATCATGCATTATGCACTTTCCTGCTATTTCGTATTTTTCCTCCCAATATCCAGTAAATTTGATCATAACACAAATATTATGAATTAGTGGCCTTATCATATAAGGATGTAAATTATAGAATTTCAGTCTAAATTTGCAAATAGTTTTATATGAACTTTAGTAAACTCACAGTAAATTTAGTATTCCTTTAAATTAGTATTCCTTCAGTAAAATGCTATATATAATAAATATAATACTATATATAATATATCTAATCTAGGTCATTATAAAACTGCCATTTGTGCTACTTCAAAGCAGGGAGAAAAAATTTTAAATATATTGTTCTTGTTCTGTTTTCACAGCAGTTTTTTTTTTTAATTTAAAGTAGATCCATAAAAGCTAGGAGTACCTGAAAATACTGTGGCCAAAAATTAGGTGCAGATACATTTAATTAATAAATAATTTCTGGGGCACCTGGGTGGCTTAGTCGGTTGAGTGTCCGACTTTGGCTCAGGTCATGATCTCACGGTTCGTGGGTTCAAGCCCCGCGTAGGGCTCTGTGCTGACAGCTCAGATCCTGGAGCCTGCTTCATTCTGTGTCTCCCTCTCTCTCTGCCCCTAACCCACTCGCATTCTGTCTCTGTCTCTCAAAAATAAATAAACATTAAAAAAAAATTATTTCTCCATGAAGAGTAGAGGACTTCCAATTGAAATGCTTACATAAACTTATTTTGTTAACAAGAAAACACTGTAGGGAAATCAACTTGTGTGTTTACCAGAGTTTTTCCATTTTTGCTAGGTTTGGAAACAGTAATAATAATAATAATAATAATAATAATAATAATAGGTTGAATATAGTGGGCACGGTCCTAATCATTACATATACATTATTTAAGTCTCATCATGACTCTGTGAATTAGATTCTGTTTTTATGGTCTTAATTTTTACAAATCAGGAACCTGAAGCCTGAAGAGATTAAGTCACTTGCCTAAGGTCATATCTGGTAAGTGGCAGAGCCAGGATTTAGATTGAGGGCATGTGTATTAAGAGGCCAAGTACTCAATCCCTATACCATCACTTCTCATGATGAGGTGGCAGGATGGGGAGGGAGCAGAATGGAGCTACCAGGAAGAAGACCCGTGGAATACAAGAGAGCTGGGACACTGGTGGCACCAGGGTGTGGCAGAACATAGGGACATCGAGGGCTCCAGTGGGACTGGGAGAACAGCTGAGGTTACAGGGTCAGAAGCAGACTCCAGTTAGGCCAGAGGCGCTTCCCCAGTGAGCCAGGTGCGGCCCTGGGCCACTGCTCCCACCTCCGGCAGGGGACCCCCCAGGGGCAGGGGAGTATCAGTACACTTTTAGAGGATTCACTCCAGAGCAGTAGGGGTGAGGTCTAATCAGATGCTGGCAGTAAAACAGGAGTTAAAGTAAGGATTAGTGTATTTACACCTTAAATCTTACTATGTTTTTACCAATTTTATTTACTAGAGATTTAAGGCCTGCTTACTTTGAATACAAATTACTTCCAAAACCGAATATAATGCAAATACCACAACTGGGATGAAGTTTATGGCAGTATGACTGGAGGGCTGGAGGCCAGGATGTCACCAAGAGAGGTCTGTGTGTGACCAAGAGGCCTCGCGGGATGGTATGACCGTGAAACAGCTGCCACCGTAGCAAGGTCATGCATCCAACACTTAACCTTGCAGACTCCACAACCACTGTCACCACAGTGGAATCGTACAGGCTCATGACTAGGACATTCTGTTCAGAACCAAATTCTATTCAGAAGGTTGCCTAGAATCAGAAAAGTTGGGTATTCTCCAGAGATGCTTCTGGAGGTACTTTTCCCCTTTGTCAAACAGAGAGGAGAAACTTTGAAATATCTGTATGAGCCCCCCTCTCCCTGGAATAATCCTTGGATACAGTACATGACTAAAATCCATTTTCCTCTCAGCCTCTTTGTTTTCTTTGAACTATACTTCCATATTTTATCCATCCTTTCCTCTTTTTCTAAATGGCACAGTGCAAGAATTCCCCCAAATAAAATGGACTCTGGATCAAAACAAGTTTCTTTTTTCTTTTTTTTTTTTCCCCAGAACATTTCAAAGAACCAGTGTCCAATACAACATTGGGAAATGCTGATCTGGGAAGACATGAGTTTTTAAAAAAGGTAGTCTTAAATTTTTATATTCAAAAATCATTAGTTAATCTAGGTTATAATTAGCTTTTTTTTTTTTAAGAATTAAAAATTACCACTGCATGCTCCTGTAGGGGAGAAATTCAGCAGTTATGACAAATAAGTGTAATAACACAAAACCTGAGTCATAGACAAGGTACAGTACCTGAAAAAGTCACTGCATGCTGCTAAGACACAACGATGACATGGGATTGTTTCATCTTTCATGATTATTTTGAAATCATAAAAGACATTTTGTTCTCTAAAATTCTGTAGTACACTTAAGATTTTCTGTCCATGATCTTCAGACACAAGGAAGTTGTTTTTCTTCTCAGATGGAAGTCCATTACATGAGTTTCGTTGGTTGAGATGATATGAACTATCCATAGCCAATTCCAATTGTTCTTAGAACTGGAAAGAAAAACAATCACTGATGTAGTAGAGTCCTGATGAAATTTCAGATCCAAAATTTGTTTAATGTCAATTACACAAAAATTCTAAGATCATAATAAACCTGATCTAAACATTTGTTTTCATGAATTTCTTTTGAACTTTTATAAATATTGAGCTCACTAGAAAATGAAAGACTATATTAAATTGAGGGATAAAGTTCAAGCCATATAATTGTGTCAAATAGCACCATTTATAATTTATATATATAGCTCATATAGGATCTCCCCACATGACTAGTTTTGTTACACATAAGAGGTATTATTTTATAGTAGCCATCACATGGGTATATACCCAACACATCCCTCTGCCCTCCCATCCCTTTTCTTCTGGTAGCATAGCTGATGTTAAAGTATCGATCTTGAAGCATAGCCTTCTGGGGTTCAACTTTCAAGACAGAAATGATTGAAAAAGATCAGTGTTACACTGTGTTAACTAGTTAGGGCCTTTAGAAAGGAACAAAAAGGCAAGCATTGATACATGTTGGCCTGTTTGGATACCTTTTCTTTTTGTTGTCTGATTGCTATGACTAGGACTTCCAGCACTATGTTGAATCAAAGCGGTGAGAGGGAACAACCTTGTCCTGTTCCTGACCTCAGAGGAAAAGCTCTTAGTTTTTCCCCATTGAGGATGATGTCAGTCAGCCGTGAGGTTTTCATAGATGGGTTTTATGTTGAGGTATGTTCCCTCTAACCCTATTTTGTTGAGGGGTTTTTATCAAGAATGGATGTTGAACTTCATCAAATGCTTTTTCTCCTTCTACTAAAATGATCCGATGGTTCTAATGTTTTCTTTTATTAATGTGGTGGGTCATGTTGATTGCTTTGTGAATATTGAACCACCGAGCAGTCCAGGAATAAATCCCACTTGATTGTGGTGAATGATTTGTTTCAATGTATTGTTGGATTCCAGTTGCTAGTATTTTACTTAGAATTTTTGCATCCATGTTCATCAGGGATATTGACTGTAGTTCCCTTTTTTAGTGGAATCTTTATCTGGTTTTGGTATCAGGGTGATGGTGGCCTAAAAAAATGAATTTGGAAGTTTTCCTTCCATTATATTTTTTGGGAAAGTTTAAGAATATTAACTCCTCTTTAAATGTTCAGTAGAATTCACCTGTGAAGCCATCTGGTCCCGGACTTTTGTTTGTTGAGAGGTTTGTGATTTTGGACTCAATTTCCATGCTGGTTATTGGTCTTTCAAATTTTCTATTTCCTCCTGTTTCAGTTTTGGTAGTTTCTATGTTTCTAGGTATTTACCCATTTCTTCTACATTGTCTAATTTGTTGGCTTACTGTTTTTTAGAATATTTTCTTATGATTGTATTTCCACGGTGTTGGTTGTTATTTCTCCTTCATCATTTGTCATTTTATTTAGTTCTCTCTCTCTCTCTCTCTCTCTCTCTCTCTCTCTCTCTCTCTCTTTTAACCAAGTTGGCCTATTTGAAAGCAGGACAGAAAACAGTATAACTTCACTAAAAAAGGCCTTTTAAACATGCGATCAGAAATCTAAGACAGTTGAAGGCCAGACAACTGTGACTTTGCCAAACTGCAGATTCAATTCTATGCAAACATGTTCACCCACCAAAAAGCAAGTAAGTGGGAAACAGGTACTCTACCCGTTCAGAGAAACTTGTCTAGTAGCAAACTAGAAATGATCCCTGAGTCTTCAGAAAGGAAAAGAAGCCTAAAAACTAGGGAGCCAAAGAAATAGGGAACATTGATTCCCTTAGTATGTTTTTATCCCAGTTATCTAGTGCTTTGCAAATCATCCTAAACTTAGTGGCTTAAGACAACGGTTTATTGTATCTCATGGTTCTGTGGGTTTCGCTGGAGCTTCTTGCTCTGGGACTTTCATATACTTAGAGTCAGATGGGAGCTCTGGCTGAGGTCATCTGAAGGCCTGACTGGGCTACAGGTCCAACATGCTTCCTTCCTTCCCATTCTGGATGCTTCAAATGGGATGGCTAGAACAGACGGTGTCTGTCTATGTGCACTCTGTCCATGTGGCCAGCCTATACTCCCTCATAGCATGGCAGTGTCACGGTGGCTGGGTTCTCCCAGAGAAAGCGTTTCAGGCCCGGGTGGGAGCTATATACCCAGTGGTCCTACAACATCAATTAAAGCTCTAGGACTGAGCCATCTACTGCTCTCTTGTCCAATATAGTAACCATGAGCCATGTATCACTATTTAAACGTAAATTACCTAAAATTAAATTAAAAATGTAGTTGCTGTAGCCATTATTTTAAGTAATCAGTAGCCATATGTAGTGATGGTTACTTTTACGTGTCAACACATCTGGGCCACGGGGTGTCCAGATATGTGGCTAAGTAGTGTTTGTAGGTGTGTCCGTGGGGGTGTTTCTGGAGAAGATTAACATTTGAATTGGGAGAGTAAGTAAAGCAGGCTGCCCTGCCCTTCCCCCGCCCCCCCCGTAATGTGAATGGGACTCATCCAGTCCATCCCAGAATAGAACAAAAGGCCAAGAAGGAATTCTGTCTGTCTGCCTGGATGTCAAGGAGTTGGAGCTTCAGGCTTCTGCTCTGAACTGAGTCATGGATGGTAACGGTGCTGACGACTCTCCTGCGCCTCTAGCTTGCAGGCCGCAGATCTTGGGATTTCTCCCACTCAGTGATCATGGAAACCAACTTCTTATAGCAGATCTGTCCGTCTGTGTCTCCACCTGGTTTCCCTCGAGAACTCCACCAACACTTGTGGCTGTTCTGTTGTACAGCAGAAATGCACAATGTTTTCCTTATCACGGAAGTTCAGTTGGATGGCTTCCGTAGTATATGAAGGAAGAACAGTGTGTGCACATGCATGAGAGAGCATGTGCGTGTACAAGTGGGGGAGCAATAGGATGGGGTTGGCAGTATTACTGGAGAAGTAAGTTACCTGCAGTAATTCAGTGAGCAGTGTTCTAAAGTAGTTGTAAGTAGGGAGACATACTAAGTGTGGGTGTCAGGAAGGGAGAGAGATAATTAGAGGTTTGGGGTCAGCTCTGAAGAAAAGGCAGGCAGGAAACAGTTGTATTGGTCAGAGGTCTCTAGAGAAACAGAGCCAGTGAACCCACAGGTTACAAGCCTGTTGGTTTTGTGTAGACACACGTGCACACACATGCTGATACTTGTGTGTCTATAAAAAATAAGGACTTGGCTCGCAAAATTATAGAGGTCCCAGGATCTGTGAGTGGCACGCTGGAGACCCAGGGCAGCTGGTGGTGTAAGCTCCAGTCTGAAAGCTGGGCAGCCTGGAGAGCTGGGGACAGCTGACTTTTTCAGTTTGAGTCCAAAGGCAGCAATGGTTGTCTCAACTCAGCACTCGGGTAAGGTTCGTCTTACTCAGCAATTTGTCCTATCCAGGTCTTCTACTGATTGGGTGAGGCCCACCCTCATGAGGAAGGACAACCTGCTTCTCCCAGTCTGTCTGTCCAAGTGTTAACTTCACCTGGAAGCTCACTCAACAGAAACACCCACAATAATATCTGACCAAATGTCTGGGCACCCTCTGGCCCCGTTAAGTCGATATAGTAATTAATCATCACAACACTACAAATCTTAACAATGTTAACAATATCTGACCTTAGATGGAAAAGAACATATAACCCAAGTTAGAGTGGGGTGCACAGAGAACTGTGTAGGGCTGCCACCCCAGGAGTAATTCTTCACCTCGCAAGGCATGCCTCTTAAGCCACTTGTAAAACTCTGTTATTAACATTATGGATATTTTTTCGTCCTTTTCTAAGAACTATAAAGTCATCCATTTTCCCAGGGCTGCGATATAACGTGAGCAGTAGGATGAACAGGCTTCAGAATTGGCGAGATGAGCTCCGTGCTGCTTCAGCACTTGACTTGTGAAATATCTGAGGCCAGGAACCTCTGGTCTTTGATTCTCATTTTTTCCTTCTGTAAAATAGGGACAAACTGTACCTGTCAGTCGTTGTACTGTTGAGAAGAGTAAAGATAATACATACTTGAGCATTTAGTATATGCTAGATAAGTGGAATTTGGTACTTACTTTCTACCAAAAATTTAACACAACAGCCAAGGAAATCCCTTAATTGACATTAATCAGGAGGTTTACATTCCTCATGTGGTGGGGAGAAGAGTGAGAGAGGCAGCTTTCTAGTAATTGCTAAGCTGAAGAGAAGAGTTGAACACAAGTGCTGTCACTGTAAGAGTTTCTCTGAAGTGCCAGATCAGTGGACAGAAGACATAACCCTGCTTGAGACTTGAGCCAGCCTCTCCTACTGCCTCCGTGACACCGGAGGGAGAGGCCAAGGAGTGCGTCCACTACATAAAAGAGTACACGGGGCAGAGAAGCAGGCATGGTCTATATAAGAGGGACAGACGTGACTTAATGCTGTGCAAAGGGTCAAAGCATCTTCTCAGCCACACAGTGAGACCAAGGTGTATCTCCTGGTCTGTTTCTCACGTCTAGCAGTGGGCTGGTGCATCAGTGATCTGTAACAGCAATGCAGGGTCTCTGCTCGTCCTGCCTCAGAGAACCACAGAATTGGTTGGGAGATGCAGTCCACATCGCCTAGACACCCCCTGGAACTGCTCTCAATTCTCCTCCATTTAAAGGTATGTATTTAAATCTCTCTGACAGAGGAAGTTAGATGCTGAAGATTGAAATACACATTCATCTGCTATAATCTTAGATTCTTCTTGGGTTGTAAAAGTTCTTTCAAAGTTTAGGATGATAGGTGTTGACAAGGCTGTGTGATCCACATGGGATAATGTAAAGCAGAGATTGCTACCCTGACCTTCCAGCCGTCTAGTGAGGGGGAGATGGAGGGAAGGAGGTGGGTAGATACTGAACACAACACTTTCATTCTGCATGTGATTACGTACATGTGCGTGTGTATCTATACATACAATTAACTTTAAAATATATTTTTAGGGGCATTAAAAAATACCTCTGTTTTCCAATTCTTTAATGTGGCCATGATTACCACTGGAAACTACCAAAGTTTAAGTAATATGCTGATTCCACACCCCCCCCCCCCCCCGCCAAGCTCTGTTCGTTATATGTTTCCATTGAGATGAAGAGCTTCTCTACTGCCCAAGCCAGACACTCAGAAATCCTCCTCCACTAACCATATCTATTTTAAAACCACCACCTTTTCTCCACCCCGCTGCCGTTCTTCAGGATGAATCCCTCACTGTTCTCACTTGAACTGCTGCAGTGCCTCCACTCGGATCTTGCCTCCTCTGTGCAGTTTTATTGAATACCCTCGGGGCTTCAAAGCCACGTGGGCATTGGGCATATGAAGATAAATGGGCCACAGGATCCCTGCTCTTGCAGGCCTCCAGGCCAGTTGGAAAGAAAGAAGTAACAAATGTGATAAGCGTCAAAACTGACATGGGAAGAGTATCAAGGAGGCAGGAAGGACAATCTCAGACTTGCTCTCAGGGAGGAGGAGGACAAAGCAGAGGGGAGAGGATGAAGGAAGACATTCTGATGGATGTGGTACTGGAGCTGTTAAAGAAAAAACGAAAGATGGTTACCGGAGAAGGTGAGGAAGACACTTCCAAGAGAAAAAAATGGTAAGTGGAGAGATAGGGATGACAGAGTTATCACAGCCCCTTGGAGAGACACCATGCTGAGGACCAGAGATGGGGCAGATAAAGCTGAAATAGTAAACGGCCTGGCTCACGCGGTCTTGCTACCGTGCAAGGGGCCTGGGTTTCATTCTAGAGGTAATGAGGAATATTTAGAAGGACTTTAAATAGGAGAGGAATTGCACCATTGGATTTATATTTTAGAAACATCATTCTGCTAGGAATACAGCAGTGAGTAACCACGATGTGGCTCCTGATCTCACTGCACTTACCATCGAAGGTAGCATTCCCTGGTATGAGTAATATCAATCAAAAAAAATCCAAACATTGTTTTTTTATTGGATAAGAAATTTTTGTTTTTGTTAAGCCACTGAGATGTGTCTATTACAACAAATAGGATTATTTTAATTAATGCATATTAATTCTAATCCCAGCAACTCAAGTATATTTATTAATCTAAATATCTGTTGATTCTTTTGTGTTTTCTGCATAAAAAACTACATCATTTGTAGCCAATGGGGCTTGTTTGTTCTCTTTCCTGTTTTTTTACAGGCATTATTTCTTTTTCTTTTACTACAGAAGTAGCTAGGATCTCCTGTACAATGTTTAATTAAGGCAACAACGGTTTGTAATACTTTTTAATAAACATATGTATGTATATATAATTTATATGTAATTTTTTATAGCTAATTATACATATATAAGGAACTTGTAACTTGTGTTAGATTAAATCAATCATTGAGGATCATAATTCATGGATAAAAAGTGAGCCCAATGATATAGTATACAGTAATTTTTATTTCTATGACTAGTAATATAAGTAACACTACTTAGTGGAAACTTTCAAGTATCAAACTAATACATTAGCATTATGCATAGGCATTCATTTTGGTAAAGTGGTTAAAAGTTAAAGGCTGCCATGGTTACTTCATATAGAATGGCTTCATACAGAAGCTGAAATTTTCTATTTTCTTAACTTGGTTTGAGCACATTTATATATGTAGACTTTATTTAATCATAATAATTATAAGTGCTATTGAAGAGAAAGGGTGTTGGAAAGTTTATGAAAGGGATAGGGGAACTCAATCCACAAGATAAGTAAAGCCACTGAAATGGATACAAATCAATCAAGAAAAATAAGTAGAATCAGTAGAGAAAGAGGGCTGAGAATGGAACTCCAATGATAACTAACCCTAAGGGAAAGACCATTTAGTTGAAAAGAATTATTCATGTAGCACCTGCTACCTGCCAGGTGACAGTCTAGATGAACTGGAGATATAGTTGAAAGTACAATTTGTGGAAGACACAAGGTGAGGAAGTTCTACAGCTAAGGAAAAACTCACAAAGAGCAGGGACAGATGGAGGAAAATTAGGAGTGGTGATGGAAAGCACAGGAAGAGAATTTCACGTAGGAAGTAGTTACATCATCCAAAGCTGAGAAAGGTTAGGCAAGGTAAGGACTGAAAAGACAATGTTGATCATTCAGGGGTGGGGTGAGGAGAGGTCAGATTATAGTAGTTTTAAGAGGGAATACTGGACACAAATTTGTATAAATTATTTTTTAAAGAAGTTCAGTGAGGTAAGGACTAGAGGAGTAGGTGGATTCTAGGAAATTCTGTTGTCTTTTGTTTGAGATGGGAGAAATACACTGAGGAGAGAGTGGCAACATGGGGACAATCGAGATAAATGATGACAACAATCTACGTTCGGCACCTACATCCATACCACAAAGCACATCTTTCCGG
Source organism: Panthera pardus (assembly GCF_024362965.1). Taxonomy (NCBI): domain Eukaryota; kingdom Metazoa; phylum Chordata; class Mammalia; order Carnivora; family Felidae; genus Panthera; species Panthera pardus. The sequence goes on along the minus strand of NW_026526677.1, from coordinate 110,893,414 downwards.
ACCTTTAAACCAGTACATCAAAGAACAATACTATATGGTGAAACTTCCATTTCTGTTAACAGGTAAACATTGATAGGCAAGTAAATGGTTAGAGACTCTTAACTTTTATAGTTATTTAGTGATATAACAAGCCTGAAGGTACTAGAATTTATAATAAGTAATTTATATAGTTATTTCATTCAGCGTTTATAATTTAACTTTGGTAATAATGACTGTTTACAAAATGGGAAGTTGAGGCTCAAGATTGAATGATGAGCATAAAGATGTAAAACCAGTAGAAACCTGCTTAACTCAAAGTTTATACTGTTTTCAATGCTCTTCTGGCCATAGGTATTAATATTAAATGAAACCATAGAGTCCTTTTCATGTGCATAAGATCCAACCATAAATGTACTGGCCAAAAAAGTTACCATGGCAGTTTAACATCATCCTGAATAAGAAAGATATACAGGATAATAAAAATAGCTAACATTTATAGAGCCAGTACTTTGTGTCAGGTGCTGATCCCTGGGTTTCACACAGTATTTAATTTAATTGTTATAAATATTACTCCTATAAAAACAGTGAGGCTTTGTCTTCCAGTAAGGTGGAGTAGACATGCTTGGCACTATTTCTGCTGCTAAAAATGACTGAGAACCCTGGACACATATAAAAATATATATCATAAACCTATGCAGATGGTGAAAGGTGGAGAGAAATAGGCAGACTGGCTAGTGAACGTGGGACCCAAGAACAATACAGTGGTGAGTTCCTTGGGTTTTATTTTTGCCTAAGATATCCCAGATACTGAACAAGTGGACAACACGAACACGACTGGGCGGGCACGTGCATAAAGAGCTCCGAGAGAAACCTGATCTCTTTAGCCATAGGACCAGGGGCAGGAGCAACCTAGTAAGAAGAGTTTTGACAAACATGATGGAAAAACTGACTATCTACAGGCACTCACGTCAGCAAAAGTGGAATGGAGAGCCTAGCATCCCACCCCTCCCAGGATGTAATGAGATGCGTCAACTCTCCTCTTCCTATCCATGGGAAGGCAGAGTGGGTAGCCAGTCCAGGGGTAGCAAGTGTCCACCACTTCCCCTCCACCATCAGTGGAGGTCATGTGACACATGGGATCTTGGATTCTACCCCTACCTGGAAGTAAAATGGCATTCCTCCCTGTCCTTCCTGGGGTGGAGCCAGAGGCCCACTGAAGATGTAGGACTTTTCACTGCCAGGGGATATGCCCCTCCCTCTCTCAGCCAAAGTGGTATCAGAGGATGCAAAGAGGGGAGCCTGAACTCTCAACTCCATCCAGCAGTAAAAAGAGCCCTTCCTATCCCAGATGTCCAAGAGGTGAGGTGGAAAATCTGGACTTCTATCCCAACACAGCAGTAATGAGCTGGTGGCCTTAACAGAGCAGTGTCAGAAAAGACCCACCAAAATACAAGATAAAAATAGGATCTAGAGTCTTATTATGAAATATCCAGTATATCCCCAAACCAGGAATATATCAAGTTGAAAGAGAGAAGAATCAACAGACACCGACACAGGACACAGATGTCAGAATTATCTATCAGGAATTTTAAAGCAGCCTTTACAGAGATGCCTCAGTGAGCAATTACATAGTCTGTGTGATTTCAGTTCTTTTAAGTCTTTTGAGGTTTGTCCTGTGGGTTAGGATACAGTTACTCTTTTTTTTTTTTTTTTTTTCAACTTTTTTTTTTTATTTTTTTTTTTTGGGATAGAGAGAGACAGAGCATGAACGGGGGAGGGGCAGAGAGAGAGGGAGACACAGAATCGGAAACAGGCTCCAGGCTCCAAGCCGTCAGCCCAGAGCCTGACGCGGGGCTCGAACTCACGGACCGCGAGATCGTGACCTGGCTGAAGTCGGACGCTTAACCGACTGCGCCACCCAGGCGCCCCAAGATACAGTTACTCTTGCTGTATGTTCCATGGCACTTGAAAATAATGTGGGTTCTTTTGTTAGGTGGAGTATTCTATAAATGCTGATTAGATTATATTCGTTAATGGTATTGAGTTCTTCTGTGTCACTTCTGTCTTCGTGTCCTATTGAGAGAGAAGTATTAATGTCTCCAGCTGTAAAAGTAAATGTGTCTATTTTTCTTATTAGTTCTATCAGTTTTTGCTTCAGATATTTTGCAGCTCTCTTGTTTGGTACATAGACAATTAGGTTTGCTATGTCTTCTGGGTGGATTAACACATAATATTCCTCTCTGTCCCTCATAATTTTCCTTGCTGAAGTCTACTTTATCTGGTATTAATATAACCACAACCGTTTAATTACTGCTTGCATAGTGTATATTTTTTCATCCTTGACTTTCAACCTACTTATATCATTCTGTTTGAAATGAATGACTTACAGAAGTGTATAAAGTTGGATTATTTTAAAAAAAGCCTACTCTGCTAATCTCTATCTTTTAATTGACGTATATAGACCACTTATATTTAGTGCAGTTATTGATACGGTAATACTTAGGGCTGCTTTTTGGTTGGTTGTTTTATGTTTCTCTATTTTTAATTTATCTTTATTCTTTCTGCCTTCCTTTGGGTTACTTGAACCTTTTTAAATTCCATTTTGATTTGGCTATAGTGACTGAGCATATCTCTTTGTATGGACATTTTAGTGGTTGTTCTAAGTATTATATATGTGTGTATATGTGTGTATATATACATATGTACACACACACATATATATATTATATATACGGTGTGTATATAGTATATAACAAATACTTGTGTAAACATTTTACCAGTGTCAGTATAAAGTGTATATGCTTTACACTCTTTTACTTCCCTTTACTCTCCCTCATATCCTTATTATATAATTGATTTAAATAACCCTTACATAGACAGTTATAATTTTTGCTTCAACCTCAAGAAACTTCAAAAAGAAGAGCAAAATAAACTCAATGTAGACAGGTTAAAGGAAATGATAAAGAGAAGAAATCTACAAAATTCAAAATAGAAAACTGCAAAGGAAATAAAGAACTTATTCTTTGAAAGGTTTGATAAAATAGACAAACCTCTAGCAAGATTGACAAAGAACAAAAAAGAGAAGACATAAATTACTAATATCAGGAATGCAATAGGGGAATCACTACACACCTTGAAGTTAATCAGAAGGATAAAGAAAGGAATACTAGAAACAACTCGACATGTAATAATTCAGTAGGGCAGATGAAATGGACTAATTCCTCAAAAATCCACACATTACCACAGCTCACTCAAGATGAAATATAAAATTTGAACAGCCCTGTAATTTCTTATTAAGGGAATTAAATTCACCAAAAGTTTTTTAAAAGTTAATACCAAATCTATATAATTTCCTCCAGAATACAGAAGAGGAGGGTACACTTCCCAAGTAATTTTATGAAGTCAGTACTAATGTGGTACCCCAGACAAAGACAATACAAAAACAAAGAAAGGGAAAAACAAAACCACAGATCAATATCCCTCATAAATATATAAATTTTTAAAAATCAGGAAAAATAATTCAGCAGTATCTAAAACGAATTATGCACAAGACCAAGACCAAGTAGTTTTATCCCAGGATGTAAGGGTGGTTCAATATTCAAATATCAATTAATGTAATCCAGTGTTGAAGCAAAGCAAAAAAGAAAAATCATGTAACTGTATCAATTGACACAGTAAAATCATTGAGAAATCCCACTTTTATTCACGAGAAAACCTTTCAGCAAAGAACAGAGAAGAACTTCCTCAACTTGATAAAGAATATCTATAAAAAATCTATAGCTAACATTATACTAAATGGTAAGAGACTGAATGCTTTTGCTCTATGATGAAAATGGCAAGTATGTCCACTCTTACCTTTGCTATTCATCATGGTACTGGCAGTCCTTGCCAGCACACTGAGGCAACAAAATTCTACAAGAGGCTTATACATTTGAAAGGAACAAACTGCCTCTATACTTAGAGATGATAAGATTGTCTACATAGAAAATCCCAAGTAACCTACAAAATATACATACATCTAATAAAGGAGTTCAGCAATGCCACAGGATATAGGAGCAACATACAAAATCAATGTTTCTTCTATAAACTAGCAATCAACACATGGAAGCCAAAGTTTAAATTACAATACCATTTACAATAGCAGGAAAGGAAAAGGAAAGGAAAAGAAAGACAAGACTTGGATATAAAATCTACTGAAACGAGTACAAGACTTATACACTGCGACTACAAAATGCTGACAAAAGAAACCAAAGAGGCCTAAATAAATTGACAGATTGTACCATGCTCATAAAGTGGAAAAATCAACATAGTAAATATGTCAATTCTCCCTATACTGATGTGCAGATTTAACACAATTCCCATCAAAATCTCAGTAAGATCTTTTTGTAGACATGGATTATTCTAAAACTTCTATGGAGAGACAAGGAAATGAAAACAGCTAACACAGTTTTGAAAAATAACAGTAATGTTGGAAGAGTCAGTCTACCTGATTTCAATACTTATTATATAGCTTCATTAATCAAACTGATATTGGAGAAAGACTGACACACAGATCAGTGGAACAGAATATATAATTAATAAACAGCCCCATTCAAGTAAAATCAACCAATTTATGACACAACTCAAAAGCAATTCAATAGTGTAAAGATAAACTCTTAACAAATAGTGTTGAAGCAAATGTATATTCACAGGCAAAAAAGTGAACCTTGATCTAAATATCACATTTAATACAAAAATTAACTCAAAATGGATCATAGGCTTAAATGTGATATGTAAAAACTAAAATTTTTAGAATATAGGAGAAAATGTTCATGACAAAGGGTTAGTCAATGAGTTTTAGATCTATGACATTAAAAGCACACTTCACAAAACAGAGAAAAATGTTACTTGAATGTTATCAAAACTGAGTATGTTTCATTTCCTCTGTGAAAGATCCTGTTAAGAGGATGAAAAGATCATTTACAGCCTGGGAGAAAATAGTTGCAAATGAAATTTGATAAAAGATTGATATCTATTAATATAAAGAATTCTCAAAACCCATCAGTAAAAAAACAAACAATTAAATTAAAAAGGGGGCAAAAGATAGGAAGAGGTATTTTACCAAAGAAAATCAAGAGATGAACACATGAAGATATGTTTAATATCATTAATCATGGAAATACAAAATTAAGACCACAATGAAATATCACCCCCATCCATTAGAATGGCTAATAAAAAAATATTGGTAACATCAGATGATTGAGAGGGCACCGAGATACCATATCATTCACATGTTGATAATGGAAACTATTTGGCTGTTTCTTAAGCTAACCACAAGATTGTGACCCCATCTGACCAGGGAACCCAGTGTGTAGTTGTGACTGATTCAAGACCCCGACAACCAGTCCTGCTGGCCTTGGAGCCTGTCCTGCCACCCTGCCTGGCAGAACAGCTAAATCTTAGTCCTGCTCACTGCTGAGTGCAGCCCCCAGCCCAGCTTCACCGAGAAACCTGAGCAGAGCATCTGAGAAACTGAGCAGCTCAGCAGCACTTGAGAGGAGCACCTAGCAACATCTCTGCAGGTCTGCAGAGCCCAGCTGGTGAACCCCTCTGGCCAGAGAGCTCAACGTGTTTTGCCTGATTGAAGTCCCTGACTACCAAGCCTAACTGGCTGTGAAGGCTGTCACGTGGCCCAAATGTGAAGCCCTGCCTTGCACTGAATACAGTTTCCAGCCCTGCCCAACAAGCAAGCCTAACCAGAGCACCTGGGAAGTTGTATAGCCCAACCTGTAGCCAAGCTTACAGCAGCAGGTGAGCAGAGAGCCAAGCCAGCAGCTCTTTCCACCTTCACAGCAAAGCTGGTAGTAGTGTCTGAGCAAGGAGTTTGGTGAGCAGCTCTCTGCTGGATTCAGGCCCCTGGCCATCAAGCTAAAGGGCTGTGGAGCCTGTTGTACAACTCCACTCAGGCAAGGAAGCACTTTTGCAGCCCTGCCTAACTGTTGAGTGTAGCACCCAGTCGGCCTGAGTAGGAAGTTTAACCAGAGAATCCATGCAGCCACAGAGCCCATCCCACAGCTGCGCATGGGCAGGAAACCAACAGTTTCCAGCCGTCGGCACCAAGTCTGACCTCAGGGCTCAGGCAGCCTCCTTGCCCAAATAGAAAGCCCTGATAGCAAGCCCCACTTGACCAAGGATGATGCCAGCTGACCAGTCCAGAACCAAGGTGAACTGACTGGTGAAAGACTGTCTTTGGAGAAGACCTGTAAAATGTGGAAGAGGAGACTGCTTACTCAAATGTATAGATCCCAACACAAAGAATCAAGGATTATGAAGAATCAGGTAAACAATGACATCACTACATGAAAGTAATAAAGCCCCAATAACTGACCCTAAGGAAATGGGAGCTCTATAAACTGCAAAGAATTCAGAATATTCCTCTTAAAGAAGTTAAGTGGACTACAAGAAAACACAAATAACTAAATAATATTAGGGAAATAATGCATGAATAAAATGAGACGTTCAACAAAGAAATCATGAATGAAGGAAGGGAGGAAGGAAGGGTAGAAAAGAAAGAAAGGAATGAGGGGAGGAAGGAAAAAAAGGAAGGAAGGGACGGAGGGGGAGTGAGAGGGAGAGAGGGAAGGAGAAAAGAGAGAGAGAGAGAGAGAGAAATTCTAAAGCTGAAGAATTCAGTGACTGACATGAAGAATTCAATGGAGCGCTTCAACAGCAGACTCCATCAAGTAAAAGAATCAGTGAACTATAAAGTAGGGCATTTGAAATTATCCAGTCAGAATAGCAAAAAGAAGAAAGAATTAAAAAGAGTAAAGAAAGCCTGTGGGCCTCAGTGGACACCACTAAAAGAACAATATATGCATTATAAGAATCCCAGGAGAAGAGAATGAAAAAAGGACAGAAATATTTTTAAAACCATAATGGCTGAAAACTTCCCAAACATGAGGAAGGATATCATGAGGAATGGATATCAGAGTAATGATGCCCAAAGGACCCAAATAGGTTGAACCCCTAAACAGCTACACAGGGAGACATAATTGTCAAAAGTCAAAGACAAAGAATTTTGAAAGCAGCAAGAGTGACATATCACGTACAAGGGACCTCCTCCCCTCCCATAAGACTATGCACAGATTTCTCAGAAACTTTTCAGCCAGGAGAGAATGGGGTGATATATTCAAAATATTGAAGGAAAAACAACTGTCAGCTGACCATAGTATAGCTGGCAAAGCAGTCTTCCAGAAATGAATGAGATGTAAAGAATTTCTCAAACTAAAGGAAGTTCATCATCAATATACCTGACTTATAAGAAATACTAAAGGTAGTTCTCTCTTTTTTTTTTTAATGTTTATTTATGTTTGAGAGAGAGAGAGAGAGAGAGAGAGAGACAGAGCATGAGTAGGGGAAGCATAGAGAGAGGGAGACAGACTCCGAAGCAGGCTCCAGGCTCTGAGCTGTCAACATAGAGTGCAACGCGGGGCTCGAACCCACGAACCATGAGATCATGACCTGAACTGAAGTTGGATGCTCAACTGATAGAGCCACCCACGTGCCAAATAAAATGATGCTAATTAACATCATAAACACATATGAATATGTAGAAAACTAATCTCAATTATTTCAATTCATTTACAACTCTAAATTAAAAAGTTAAAAAATAAACATTAAAAGTAATCATAACTACAAAAATTTGTTACTGGATACACAACATAAAATATAAGTAAACTATGAGGTGCCTGGCTGGCTCAGTCAATGGCGCATGTGACACTTGATCTCAGGGTTGTGAGTTTGAGCCCCACATTGGATGTAGAGATTACTTAAAAATAAAAAATTTTAATACATACATACATGTATATATGCATACTTATATGTATAAACTGAAACATTAATAATCTAAACTGTGAGGGGAGAAATAAAAATTTAAAGTTTATGTTATTAAAACTGTTATCGACTTAAAACAGAACATTATAAATATCTTTTATATAAGCCTCATGGTAACCAAAAAGGAAAACCCTGTAGTAGTCACAAAAAGACTATGATTAAAGAGTGACAAAATATTGCTCTAACAGTCATCAAACCACAAAGAAGCAACAAAGCATCTAGGAAACAGAACATGGTTAAACAAAGTGGCAATAATAAGTCTTTACCTATTAATAATTAAACATAAATGAATCAAATTCTCCAATCAAAAGACAGGATGCTGAATGGATAAAGATACAAGATCCAATGATGTGCTGCCTACAAGAGACTCACTGCTGCTTTAAAGGCACATGTAGACTGAAAGTGAAGGAATGGGAAAAGATATTTCACACAAATGGTAACCAAAAGAAAGCAGGGATGTTATATCAGAAGAGACTTTAAGCTAAAAAGTAGTCAAGAGATAAAGAAAGTCATTATATAATGATAATGGAGTCAATCCATTAAGAATGCATAATTGTAAATATTTATGAACCCAATATCAGAGCACCTAAGTGTATGAAGCAAATACTAACAGAATGGACAGAAATAAACAGTATTAAAATAATAATTGGTGACTTTAACATTCCACTGAATAATGGATAGATCATCCGAACAGAGAATCAGTAGATTTAAACAACACTATAGACCAAAAGGACCTAAGTGACAGATACACAGAGTATTTTCTAGGATAGGGCAAATGTTAGGCCATAATACAAATCTTAGCAAATTTAAGAAGACAGAAATTACACTATGTTTTCCAGCAATGATCATATGAAAGCAGGTATCAGTAATGGGAAAAAAAGGAAAATTAGCAAATAAATGAAAATTAAACACAGTTCTGAACAACCAAGGCATGAGAGAAGAAATTAAAAGGAAAATAAAAGAATATCATGAAATGAAAATACAGCATACCAAAACTTACGGGATGTAGCAAAAGCAGTTCTGAGAGCATAATTTATAGCAATAAATACAATACCATGAAAAAGACCCCAAATAAACAGCCTAATTTTACATCCCAAAGAATGAGGAATAACAAAATAAGTCCAAAATTAACAGAACTAAGGACATAATAAAAATTAGAGCAGAAAGAAATGAAATAGAAATCAAGAAAAGAACAGAAAAACTAACAAAAATAAGAGTTGGTTCTATGAAAATATGAACAAAATTGATAAACCTTTACCTAACTAAAGAGAGGTTGAGCACCCAAATAAATAAAATTATAAATGAAGGAGGAGATATTATAAGTGATACAACAGAGATGCAAAGATTCATAAGAAACTACTATGTACTATTATACACAAATTAAAATCTCAAAAGAAATAGGTAAATTCATAGAAATATACAACCTACCAAGTCTGAATCATGAATAGAAAATCTGAACAAACTAATTACTGTAAGATGAATCAGTAACCAAAAACCTCCCAACAAAGGAAAGTCCAGGACCAAATGGATTCATGGGTGAATTTTACCAGACATTTAAAAAGGAATCAATACCAATCCTTTTAGTATCCAAAATGCTAAAGAGTAGGGAATACTTCTAAACACATTTTATAAGGCCACTATAAAAACAAGACAAACAAACCAAAAAACAAAACCCTACAGGCTAACATCTCTGATGACTACAGATGCAGAAAGTCTCAACAAAATAACTGGCAAACTGAATCCAACAGCACATTAAAAGGATAATAGACTACGATCAATCAGGATTCATCTCTACGATGCAAGGATGGTTTAACATATGCAAATCAATAAATGTAATAATTTACCACATTAATGGAAAGATAAAAATCATATCATCCTAACAGATGCAGGAAAAAAAAAACATTACAAAATTCAACATCCATTCATGATAAAAAATTTCAATTAACTGGGGACAGAAGGAAAGTGAGCATAGAATTATCAATATACTAAAGGCCATATATGAGAAGTGCAGAGCTAACATCAAGGTCAATGGTAAGAGGGTGAAAGCTTTTCCTCTAATATCAGGACCAAGAGAAGGTTGTTCACTGTCACCACTATTCAACAAAGTACTAGAAGTTCTAGCTAGAGCAATCAGACAAGAAAAACAAATAAATGGAATCAGATTGGAAAGGAAAAAAAAATTGTCTTTGTTTGCAGATGGCATTTTATATATAGAAAATCTTCAAGACTACACCAAAAAAAAAATATATATCTATAGCAACTAATAAATGAATTGAGTAAAGTTGTAGGATACAAAATCAACATACAAAAATCAGTAGCATTTCTATACACTAACAAGTTAAAATTTAAAATAAAGAAAACGGGCGCCTGGGTCACTCAGCCGGTGAAGCATCCGACTTCGGCTCAGGTCATGATCTCATGTTCTGTGAGTTCGAGCCCTGCATCGGGCTCAGTGCTGACAGCTCAGAGCCTGGAGCCTGCTTTGGATTCTGTGTCTCCCTCTCTCACTTGTGCTCTCTCCCTCACTCAAAAATAAACATTAAAAAAAGCTAATAAAATAAAATAAAGCAATCTCATTTACGATAGAATCGAAAACAATAAAATACTTAGGAATAAACTTAACCAAGTAGGTCAGACTCATACACTTATACAGGACCATAAAACACTGATGAAAGAAATGAGAGAAGACGTAAATAAATGGAAAGAGATCCTATGTTCATGGATTGGAAGAATTGTTAATATGTCCACACTACTTAACCCCCTCTGTAGATTGAATGCAATCCCTCTCAAGATACCTAAGGCATTTTTCATAGAAACAGAAAAATTAATCCTAAAATTCATATGGAACTACCTACATAGCCAAAGTCATCCTCCAAAAAACAAAGTAATTCTGAGAAAGAAAAAGCTAGATGCATCACACTTCCTGATTTTAAACTGTATTATAAAGCTATACTGATAAAATCAGTAAGGCACTGGCATAAAAACAAACACATGGACTAATGGACAAGAATTGAGAGCCCAGAAGCAAATTCACACATACATTATCAACTATGATTTGACAAGAAGCCACGAATACTCAGTGGTGAAAAAATAGTTTCTTCAATAAATGGTTCTGGGAAAATTCAATATTCACAAAAGATAGATTCGCAAAACAATGGAACTAGACCCCTAACTTGCACCACTCACAAAAATTAAATCAGTTAAAGACTTAAATGTGAGACCAGAAACCATAAAACTCCTGAAAGAGGGGGCGCCTGGGTGGCTCAGGTCAGGCTCTGGTTAAGCGTCCGACTTGGGCTCAGGTCATGAACTCACGGTTTGTGAGTTCGAGCCCCATGTGGGGCTCTGTGCTGACAGCTCAGAGCCTGGAGCCTCCTTCGGATTCTGTGTCTCCCTTTCTCTCTGCCCCTCCCCCACTCATGGTCTGTCTCTCTCTGTCTCAGAAATAAATAAACATTAAAAAAAATTAAAAAACAAAAAAACAAAACAAAAAAAACTCCTGAAAGAAAACTAGGGAAAAAGCTCCTTGACATTGGTAATAGCAGGGACTGTTTGGATAGGACATGTAAGGCACAAGCAATAACAACAAAAAAAAAACAAGTGAAACCACACCAAACTGCGAAACTTCTGCACAGTAAAAGAAGTGATCAACCAAATGAAAAGGCAACCTACAGACTGGGATAACATATTCTCAGCCTGCACATCTGACAGAGTGTTAATATCCAAAAAATATAAGGAACTTATAGAATTCAATAGCACAAAAACCTCCAAATAATCCAATTAAAAATGGGCAAGGAATGTGAACAGACCTTTTTCCAAAGTCACTCAAATGGCTCACAGATACATGAAGTGGTGTTCAATGTCACTAATCATCAGGAAGGTGCTAATCAAAATCCTGAGATACAAACTCACACTTGTCAGTATGGCCTTTGTCAAAAAGATAAGAAATAACAAGTGCTATTGAGGATATGGAGAAAAGGGAATCTTGTATACTTGTGGTGGGTATGTGAATCGGTGCAACCAATATAGTAGAAAACAGTAAGGAGATTCCTCACAATTTTAGAATAGAACTACTATGTGATCTAATTCAACTTCTAGGTATATATCGAAAGGAAACTAAATCGCTCTCCTGAAGAGGTATCTGCACCCCACTGCAGCATTATTCACAGTAACCAAGACAAGGAAACAAATGTCTGTGGATTGATGAGTGGATAAATAAAACGTGAGGTACACACACACACAGAAATATTAGCCCTAAAAAAGAAGGAATTCTGCCATTTGTGACAGCACAAATGGACCTTGAGGGCATTATGCTAAATGAAATAATAAAGACAAATACTGTATAATGTTACTTGTATGTGGAATGTTGAAAAAAAAAAAAAACTCATGGAAACTGAGAACACGTTGTTTGCCAGAGGGAGTGGGGGGCGGGGGAACTGAATGAAGGAGGTGAAAATATACAAATTTCCAGCTATAAAAGAAAGAAGTTTTGGAGATCTAATGTACAGCATTTTGACTACAGGTAACAACGCCGTATTCTGTATTTGAAAGTTGTTATGAAAGTAAATCTTAAAAGCTTCAGAAGAAGGAAATTCTAATTATGTGAGGTGATGGATGTTAACTGAACTTATTGTGGTATTCATTTCATAATATATACAAATATCAAACTATCATGTTGTACACCTAAAACTAGTACAATGTTATGTATCAATTATATCTCAATAAAAGTGGGGGGAGGAACTAAACATACACTATATTATCCATAGATCTGGGCATTTATCCTAGAGAAATACAAATCTGCATATGGCTTTTCATAGCAGCTTTACATGTATGGTCAAAAACTATAAATATCCAAAGTGTTGCCCAGTATATGCATGAGTATATAAACTGTGGTACGTCCATCTCATGGAATGTATTAAAAAGAAACAAACGACTGACATACATTAACAACTTAGATGAACTGCAAGAGCATTATGATGAGTGTACAAAGGCAATCTCACAAGGTCACATACTGTATGATTCTATTTCTGTAATATTCTTGACATGAAAAATTATATAGAAAACAGATTAGTGGTTTCCAGGGACTGAGGACTCTGGTGTGGGTGGGAGGGTGGGTTAACACAAGGGAGAGTTTTATCGTGATTTGAAATAATCTGTAACTTGATTAGTTACAGGAATGTACCCATGTGAAAAAAATGACATCAAACTGCACACAAACTGTGGCCCAATGTCAAATTCCTGATTTTGATATTGGACAATAATTATGTAAGATGTAGCCATGGGGAAAACTGGGTGAAGGGTACATGAGATTGCTTTATACTATTTTTAAAACTTTATGTATATGTGATTATTTCAAAACAAAATTTAAAAGACAAAAATTCAATTTAGAAACCATTTTAATATCCCAGTTTTCTTCTTGTTCAAAACACTTAAAAAAATGCCAAGGAAAAATCATTTTATTTTTTGGTAAAAGTAGTTACTTAGTTTTTCAAAAGAAATTGAATGTAAAACAAAAAAGCTAAAAGGTACCCAAACTTAACACTTTCAAAATGATAAAAACTGTATTTCTGCATAATGACATGTCTTGAGAAAATAAATTTAAGAAACCCCAACCACAAACATTAACTTTATTATCATTAAAAACATGTATTTAATTTGGCTCTTGTGTTGGATTAAGTCACTTATTGAGGTTTATTGGTCATAAACAAGAATTGAACCCAATGATGGAAGTATAGTAATGATTATTTCTGCACATGGTAACAAAAAGCAAACTTTTAACAGAAATTTTGAAGTATTCCCCAATACACATTCTTAAATATATTAGAGTCATATACAGGTATCCACTTTCATGAAGCTGTTAAAAGATAAACCCTGCCGTTAAATCCAATCCAGAATGAAAAATCCAAGAAGCTGAAATCTTCATGTCTTAAATTTGGTTGGAGTAAATCTGTACTTGCAGTCCTACTGCATTTTGCAAACAACAAAGAGCCTCAGGATTTAGAGCTGCAAGAACAGGGTCCTAAATGGCCCATCGCTATTCTAGTAACCTCTGTTGAGGCTCTCTGAGGCATTAGCTTCCTCATGTGCAAAGTGGACACCCTAATTACATTGTATTGTTGTAAATTATATCATTAAAATTAATATTGTCATGGGCATATCAATATTAATGGTTAAACTCAGTAATAACATGTACTTAGTAACATTATTAATTGTAAAACAATTCTTGGTAAAAGATCTGTAAGGCAACTTTTTTCTTCAAATATTCTGCAAATTCAGTATGACATTTCACTAATTTTAAGACACACGTTTTTTCACACTCAACATATCTGAAAATGACAGGTATCTTATAATTGCTTTTGGTCAGGTAGCAGTCATGACACCGGTCATTACATATGTATGTGCATCAAAATGTGGAAAATGGGTATTGGTGATTTAAAAGAAAACTCTGGAGATAACAATGGATACTCGTTTAGGAAATGATGCATCGGGGGGTTCAGTCGTGACTTCGGCTCAGGTCATGATCTGACGGTTTGTGGGTTCGAGCCCAGCATTGAACTCTGTGCTGACAGCTCAGAGCCTGTATGGAGCCTGCTTCAGATTCTGTATCTCCCTCTCTCTCTGTTCCTCCCCTGCTCGCACTCTGTCTCTCTCTCAAAAATAAACATTAAAATTTTTTTTGTTATTAAAAAAAAAGAAATGATGTGTCACTAATATTCTTGGATTACAGAGACTGACCTTATATAGAAAAACATGGACATTGAGATTCTGAGTTGAAAGTGAATTATAAGCACTGTACTCTGAATATGACAAAGTTTTACAAGCCTCTCAGCTAATTTTGCTTTTTATGTGTGTAAGAGGGTGATACGTGATTTTTTAAAAGGGCTTTCCGTAAGTACGAAAAGCTCAACACGATAAAGAGTTGTGTCGGAGTTAAAAATGGCACCGTTTTCTTTCTCAGTGGCACGTAAAACAGTGGTGTATTTTATAAGACTGCATCTCAAGTTCAACAAACTAGTCTGTGCTCAAAACATTGAGTCAATTTTTAAAACTATTCTCGTTATTTCCTTTAATGTCTTCCACTAAAGTTTGATTTAAATAGTTAAATTAATAAAAGTACAAGAATCAAGTGTGATAAGACCTTGATAGAAAGTAGTGACAAGAATAGCATGTGCCATTTGATGGGAGCGCAGTATGAAAAGAAAGCTGTGCTGTGTGTGCTGTGACTGACCTGGGTGGGCCCTTTCTGTTTGGCCTTCCGGTGATCGAATTTGGTCCCCGGAGTTTCAAAACAGAACGTGATTGGTGGCATCTTCTCATACGCACTTACGACAGAGTGCTAACTGTATGCCAGGTACAGAGGTAGACACTAAAGAAAGCATGGAGAACAGAGGCAGTCGTGACCCTGGCTTTCCCCGGTGGTCACTACGTAATGAGAAAGACTGACAAATTATCCATCGTTATCCATACTGTGAAGAAAGAGCTGGGAAAAGGGAATAAAAACGAACAGTGGGGAATATTCAACTTCAGATAGTAATGGTGGTGACACTTCCATAGTGCTTCCTCTGTGTATTCTGTCCTACATGCTTCAGAGACTCTTTAATCTTGAGAAGAACGGTATAACATAGATTCTGCTATTGTCCCCACTTTACAGGGAGGGGGAGAGGAGGCTTTGAGACCTTAATTTGCTCAAGGTCATACAGCAAGCAAGCGTGGACCTGGACCCAGATGGTCTGGCTCCAGAGCTTTTGCTCCCGTCCGCTACTGTGTCAGGGTGTGCCTTTCTGAGAAGGTGTCATTTAAGGTAAGGGGTTGGTGGGAGAAATCATGTAGAAAGGCCTAAAGTGGGAAGGGGTCCTTCAGTTTTAGGAAACGAAAGGAGGCCAGCATCACTGGAACCGTTTGACAAGAGCAAGAATGTTGCGGAGGCCAGTGCCACCTCACGCGGGTCCTGTGGGCCAGAAGGAGCAGGGATTTCACCCTAAGTGCTGTTGGAACAAAGGGAGACTTTGCGGGGGACAGTGACATGATTTGATTTACTTTTTAAAGTATCTTCCTGGTTGCTGTAAGAAGAATTAAAAGAAAAAGGGCAATAGAATTCACGTCATTCATTTATTCAAATATTAGAAAGTTTACAGAGCAGCTACTATTTTGGCAAGCGCTATTCTAGAAACTGGGCATACAGCCAGAAACAACGGACACCGGGTCCTCCACTCTGCAGTACACTTTAGAGCGGTGCGCGCCCACAACCTACCCCCTCTGCTGCGTCAACACTTTCTCCAATTCTGTTGGACAGGTTCCATCAGTGGACACATTTTAGTACCTTCCACTTTACACATCAAGCAAACAAAAATCTGTCCTTTGAACCTGTATTACCCTCTCGTTACCATCCCATTTTTCTACTCCGCGACCCAGAAACAGTCCGCAGTAGCTTTACGTCCAACTGCTGTGGGAGTCCACTGCCATCGCTTCCTCTCTTTTCACCCTGGCACCTGACTGAGGCAGTATCACCACGCTGCCGCCAGCTATGCTAAATTCTCTCTCCCCATTTTAGGTAACTTCTCAGGAGTATTCGCGTTGCTAACTAGTCCCCCTTCTGGAAACACGCATCTCTAGTGTCTGCGGCACGTCACTCTGCAGACTTTCTATCTTGCTGGTCTCCTTCCTTCCCTGTCTAGTCAGGAGCGCGGACAGCACAGTGATTAACTCGGAGCCAAGGAGTGCTTATGACCGGGAGGACACAGGAAACAACGTTCCCTTCTCCTGCAGGCTCGAAAACTAGTCGGTACTGCAGGTGAGACATGATGGCAGGCTAGACCACAGTGTTAACAATGGAGATAGAAAAAAATGGATTTTAGCTCTATTTTAGAAGTAGAATCAGTAGAACATAGAATCGATTGGACATGAAAATTGAGGGAAAAGAAAAATCGAGGTTTCTTTCTTGAGTAACTGGTAGAATCATGGAGTTATTTACTAAAGTTTTGAAAAGTTAAGTTTTACAATGTAATAAAGTTTAAGTGGTGACTCAGTAAAAAGCTAAATGCACATTATTCACTCAAAAATCACTGAACCTTAGAGATGATTTCATTTGATACCTTTCCACTGAAATTGATCCTTGGAAGAGGTTATGTTATTTACCCAAAGTCACACGGAGAACTGGTGCCAGAAGTGGGAAAAGAACACAGTTTTCTTAGGATCCCAATAAGAAGGCACAGATCAAGATCTGGCAAGATGACTATTACTCACAAATTTGCTGAACCTCTAATATTTTAGTCTTCTTTCCCCCCTGACCAATGCAATAAAGATATTGTAACAAAATGTTTGGGTTTACTGAATATAGTTAGGCACATTCATATTTCCTTAAGATAAAAATGAGGGAAATAAAGGTAGACCGAATATAAATGCCAATGTTCGCTTATAAACGGAGTAAACTCTATTGTAAAGGTTGATCAAAACATTTACTTATGTATACTATTTGTAGGAGGCAAGGTATGCATTAAATTCCCTCTCAAGTAGCTTACATCCTAATTTGTAAGATAACACACATAAATAATTCAGGATAATAGATATTATAAGGTAGTGCTAGAGGAGGTGCCAAATTAATTAGTTAAAAACAAACAAAAACATACTCTGGGGTAGTCCTTAAGAAAAGGCAAGGTTTGCCCTCAGCCTTGAATAAGTAATAATTTACAAAGCACACAGGGAAGGGGATTCCTTTAAAGAAACCTATAAAGAGTGCCCAGGCTAGGACCAGGCTTGGGAATGAGGCAGGGGGTGGGGAGAGTGAGCTGTTGAGATCTGGGGTACAGAGAGATTCTCTGAGGACATCTGAGCCAAGACCTGAATGATACAGGGGAATGAATGTGATGACGGGAGGAGAGAATATTCTAGGCAGAGAGAGCAAGTATGAATAAGCACATGATCTGTCTGTATATTAGGCTCTATAGATGAATATACAGAGCTTAGTTCCGTGGTAAAAGAATCGACTATGCCTTCCTTAACCTGAATTTACCTAATTCCACAGATCCCCTTTCTGATCTCAGATTCTCCATCAGTAACAATAATCACTACTGCACAGAACATGTGACCATGTACCTAGAAGTGTTTTAGAAACAGAAAACAGGGTGAAATTTTGTAAAAATCAGTTGAAAAAGACAAGAACGGAGAAGGTATCATAGGATGCTTAGATACATAAAGTTAAAAGCGGAGAAAGGAGTTATGATCATTGGTGATAGTTGTATTAGCAGACACCTTATGCTTTGCACACCTTTACGTGTCACTTACTGCGGATTTTTTGTACATGCTTTATGTGCTTTGCCAGATTGTAAGCTCTCTGCAGGTAGTAAGCGGATCTCAAACACGGCACCTGACACAGGCTTTTGGTCAGTACTACCCAAGCTGATATATCAAGCCAGTAATTTATTTTACATCCCTTTGAGGATGAGTGTGTTGTCTGTTCAAAATCCCACCTACTTGCAAAGGACTGGAAAGGGCTCACGATATCAGGAAAAGTTAACGGAAACAAGTATAGAAAACAACAGAATAGAAGCCACCTAGAAGAGGATGGAAAGAATCCTTAGGTAACTGCGAATTACGACTGCCGGCCCTCCATCAGCCGACAAAGGAAGGAGGGACCCGGCCAAATCTCGGAGGACAGCATTCAGTGTACCGCAAAGTTGGGCTCTGACATTCATCCGCAGAGGCCAACTTTCCGCTGGGCCAATACCCGCAAGGGGCTCTGGTCACGAGGACTCTCGCAGAAGCGTCACCTAGAGTCTCCCCGGGGCAGGTGCGGGCGCAGAGGCATCGATCTGAACCTCGGCCGCCCTGGAAGGAAGGCTGCTGGGGCTCTAACTCGGTGCCGACGCTCCTGCAGAGCAGGGCGGCCGGCGCCGCGATACCGCAGGTGCCCCGTCCCCAGGGCTCTGGGCAGGGCCGGCCGTCCCCGCCCGGCCGCACTCAGGGGTCGGAGGGGCCGCTCGGCCGGCGCGGGACACAGTGAGGGTCGGCGGGGCCGCCTGGCGCGGGGCACAGGGCCGCAGCCCCCCTCCCGCCGCGGGGCCCGGGGCGGCGAGCAAGGCAGCCCGGGGGCACCGTGCGGCGCTCTCTCCGCCGCGGAAAGCCCGGCCGCCCGCCCGGCCGCGCACACGGAGGGTTGACAGGGGCGGCTGGAGCCCGGGGGATCCCCTCCTTCGCGGGGCCCCCAGAACGAGGCGCTGCCATCCCACTCCTCCCTCAGACCCCAGAGCTCACCCACCTGCAACTGCAGTCTCCGAAGTCTCCACCCTAGTCTCGCTGCCGCCACAGGCCTCACTGCGATTGGCCTGAACCGTTGTCCTGTTAGCGCTTCTCCGAGTGTGAGTGGCGCAACCAGGGGCTCTCGGCCTTGGTCCCTCCCTACGCTCCCTGAGGCCCCGCCCCGCGTGACGTCACGCGCTGCCGCAGAGCGCAGAGGCGGGCCTGCGTCTCCGCCCCTAGCCGTTCTCTCCAGGAGACGGCGGCGCGGCCGGGGAAAAGCGAAAGCCCCCTGGTGGGCGGGGCTGCGCGCGCACGTCGGCGGTGCCCGCCTCCTTCCTCCTGACGCCGGTGCGAAGGGGGTGGGGCTACGCCTGCGTCCACGCCACCTGGGCCCGGGGCGGTTGCGGGGTCCTTTCTCCGTGCATGGGCTAGCCCGCGCGGCGGTGCTCTTCGGTGCCTGCGATGGAGGGCGTGCGTTGGGCCTTTTCGTGCGGCACCTGGCTGCCGAGCCGCGCCGAGTGGCTGCTGGCGGTGCGGTCGATCCAGCCCGAGGAGAAGGAACGCATCGGCCAGTTCGTCTTCGCCCGGGACGCCAAAGCAGCCATGGTACTACAGGTTTGGGGGGGGTGGAAGGGCCAGGGCAGCCGCCGCCGGGGGTCGTGGGCCTCGGGCCGGCCTATACGTGCGGGCCGGGCGGCCGGGCCTCGGCGAGGACAGCTCCTACCCCGTGGGGGCTGCGCGGCCGCGGGGGCGGTGATGCTGGGGGCGACGCCGCCGCCCGCCCCACGGCGAGGGGTCTGCATCATGCACGTCCGGGGTTGTCAGATCTTCATCTTACCTCCGCGCGGGTCGTGCACCTGCCGGTGCGATGCTCCAGTCTCCACATCCTGAGAAAGTCTGCGCGCGGTAGGCCCTCGGAATCCCTGATGGCCCCACTTTGTTTAGCTCTGCACGCCGCCCAGCTGGGGGAGGCCTAGGCCAGCCTCGAGGCCTCGGAGAGTGCGCCCAGGACGCGGGCAGGGGGGCGAGTCCCGAGAAGGGGTCCTGGGCCTGAGGGAGGGGGCCTGGGCTGCGGGGAGGGGGATGGGCCGAGTCCTGGCGAGGGGACCTGGGCTGCAGGGAGGGTTCCTGGACCGCGGGGAGGGGGGTCCGGGCCGTGGGGAGGGGTGGGTCGAGCCCTGGGGAGGGGGCCCAGGGTCCCGGGTAGGGGTCCTGGGCCGCCAGGAGGAGGGCCGAGTGCCACGGGGAGGGGAGGCCGAGTCCCGGGGAGGAGGCCTGGGCTGCGGGGAGGGGTGGGTCGAGCCCCAGGGAAGGGGACTTGGGCTCCGGGGAGAGTTCCTGGATCGCGGGGAAGGGGCCCGGGCCGCGGGGAGTGGGGGCGAGTCCCGAGGAGGAGTCCTGGGCCGCGGAGACGGGGAGCTGAGCCCGGGGAGGGAACCTGGGTCGCGGGGAGGGATGGGCTGAGCCCCAGGGAGGGGACCTGGGCCGCGGGGATGTGGGTGGGCCCAGTCCCGAGGAGGGTTCCTGGCCCGCGAAGAGGGGGGACTGAGCCCCAGGAGGGGTCTTGGGCGGCGAGGAGGAGGGCCGAGTACTGGGGAGGGTTCCTGGACCGAAAAGAGAAGGCCCGGGCCGCGGGGAGGGGCCGTCTTAGGCATACCCCCGTACTGACTCTATACCTTGGGGAACGATGGTTAAACGGAATTACTTATTTTAGTGATATATTTTTAAGCAACATATGGAAAATTGCATTTGGAAATTATCTCTTCTGTAGACAGCATTTTGAAATAGCTTGTAGTTACCATCATTTCAAAGACCGCCAGTTCTTGAAAATGCCTCTGTATGGAAACGCTTTTTCCTTTATAAGGTGGGCTAATTGATAATGTTTGGAAGGCATATTGGTGAATTTTTTTAAAACTTTTTTTTTTTATAATTTGTAAGAAACCGTAATGCAGAGCATTGTGAGTTTTAAAAATCATTGTTAGAATGGAAGGGGAAAATACTTGAAAGGTATTTTATAAAATATCATATATTTTGTTACTTCATATCTTTGGGTATTTTTGTGTGGTTTTAGTAATTTACTAATTAAAGACGTGGGACACTGGGAGAGGTATGAGGTATATGTGAAGTAAGTCATGCATTGCTAATTGTGTGTGTGTGTTGAGAGAGAGACAGAGAGAGAGAGACAGAGACAGAGAATGGGGGAGGGGCAGAGATAGGGAGAGGTAGACTCCCATGCTGTCAGCACAGAGCCCACCATGGGGCTTGATCTCACCAATCTTGAGATGATGACCTGAACTGAAATCAAGAGTCAGGCACATAACCTACTGAGCCACCCAGGTGTCCCTGACTTGCTAATTATTGAAGCTGAGTAATGTGTCTATAGGGTCTGCATGTACTTGGACATAGGCAGAAAGATGTAGGAACAACAGGGTGGTTCCTTGGGAGATTGTTTATAATAGCTAAACTAGAGCCAGCCTAAATGTCTGGTAATAGGGGAGTAGTCCATCAAGAGGAGGACCTTGAGAGTATGAAGTACTATGCTACAGTTAAAAGGGTACAGACCAGACCCATGTGTACAGACATGAAATAATTCCCAGCACTTGCACGTTATAAAGCTTATGGATGGTGCAGGCCCGCTTAGAGTAGGATCTCATATATGAGATAGATAGCAAAAGCATAGCTAAATGAACACATATTTATTTAGACACGTCGTGAAAAGACCAGAAGGGTGCCGAATCTTAACATTGGTTACTTGTTGACAGGAGAGACTTTGACCTTTTCTTCGAGCTTCTTAAGCATTGCTGAAATCTTAACGCAGTATGTTTAGTACTTCCGTACTTTTAAACACTTAAAAATGAATATATTTTAGAAACTACAAAAATGGACTTTGTTACAGGCAACATACTTGAATCTTTAGTACACATCAATACATACTATGTGTTTTGCTTACTTAACAGGCCGGTCGTCTGATGATGAGGAAATTAGTTGCAGAGAAATTGAATATCCCTTGGAATAATATTCGTTTGCAGAGAACTGCAAAGGGAAAACCAGTTCTTGCGAAAGACTCCTTGAATCCTTACCCCAATTTCAACTTTAACATCTCTCATCAAGGGGACTATGCTGTGCTCGCTGCTGAACCTGAGCTACAAGTTGGAATTGATGTAATGAAGACTAGTTTTCCAGGTAATGTTGCATTTTTGCAGTGCACAAGTTACCAGTCTTGTGTTCTCAGTTCTTATCTGTCCGAAGACTCAGGCCAGGAGGTGTATTACAGATCTTTAAGTTTAGGAAAAATGTGCTCAGTAGTCAAAGGTGCTGTAGCTGAGAGAACATGTATCTGAAAAGGGTATATTTCCCTTTTTCTGTGAATATCCGCAAACGTCTGGAAAGGAAAGTTTCTCTGAATTGAGCACGCGTGTAATGCTTTGCCTAGAGGCAAAATGAAAATAACAAAGGTTTCCTTCTTGGATTATACCCTAGTTTGTTAAATAAGAATACATTTCAAACTGTTTTCGAAGATTGTTAACTTTTGTAAAGAATGGTTTTTCAGTAGCTTTTTGTATTATTTAAATAATGTTAAACCGAAATGAACTCCATGAACAGTCCGTTTCGAATGGCATTCTAGTTAGAAAACATAGTAATTATATTGTAAGAACTTCGTTTCATTCAGGTATTTTCCAGAATTTATGAGTAACTTGTTTTGCTTAAAAAAAAGAAAAAAACGAAAAAAACCAAACAAAAACATCTCCTTGGTGAAGTATACTATAGTCCTATAGTGGAGATGACCTGTATTTCTGGAATATTTTAATTACAGCTCTTTGCAGCACATTTACATGAGCGAAAATTAAGAGCAAGCCATTATTAAAATATTTAAGTTGCTTATATTTTGCGTTAGGTATTGGTAATTGGTGACCGTAGGAACTGCTTTCATTGACTGTGGGGTTGAGTATTCAGGCAGTTTTACTAGAGCACAGGTTCTCTTAACTGCTCTGTAGTTTTCATCACCTGTAACATTTAGTGAGCACTTACTATAAGCCGGCACGTTTTATTAAGTGCCTTATTTATATTGTCCATTTGAATTGTTCCAACCACCCCAGCATCGATACACTATTTTTATGAGAAGGTAAGTAACAGGCTAAGAAGAAAGGTGTTAATAAGAGAAAAACATTTTCCTAATTTCATGGTATAATTTCCTCATCTCCACACTATCTCCACCACAGTCTTTCCTTCTGTTGCCCTTACTCTGGAAGATTTGTGTTAACTTTATCCCCTGCCCCCATCTCTGCAGAGATGACTTCTTTACCGGTTAGCTGTCACCTCAGCCTTACTAGGGACACCTCTGTGAGCCAAAGTCATAGGTCGGTTCTTTTGTCGTGAGCCCTCCTAAAATATATTTCCTTCATTCCACTACATATCTCCGTTTATAATTATTTGTCAGGGTAATTGATGGTCTTTCTCTTGGTCCTTAGAGCCACATGAGAGCAGGAACTGTGAGCTATGTCCGAGGCTGGCTGCTGTCATATCTCTTAGCACCTGCCTAGTTCAGGTCATAACATCGTTAGCTCGCTCTTTGCCAGGTGCATGAAGAAGTACTCTGTGTCTTGGCCGGAGGCCTTCAGAGTGTGGCTGTGAGTCTCATTGCTCACAGTTGCTGTCGGGGTGTTCCTTTACCTCTCATTGCCACCACCTGCTTTTTTCCTCGCCCACGCTGTTCTCAGATTTGCAAAGGAGGCTCTACTAGTGACAATGGAGATTCTTGGCCTAAAAATTCCTGGATAAACATCAAGGCATTACAAAAACATTTTCTTTTTAACGTTTATTTATTTTTGAGAGAGAGAGAACACGAGTGGGGAGGGGCCGACAGAGAGGGAGACACGGAATCTGAAGCAGTCTGCAGGCTCTGAGCCCAGCGTGGGTCTCAAACTCACGCACTGTGAGATCATGACCTGAGCTGAAGTCGACGCTTAACCCACCGAGCCACCCAGGCATCCCAAGGCATTTTTTTTCTTAATGTCCTAAAATTGTTCACCACGTTTTGTGTGAATATGCACGTGTGTGTTTTTCCCAGGACAGCATCTGGTTTGCAGGAGCATCACAGAGAGCTTGTTCGGAAAAGCCACTGCTAAAAAGGAGATGTGGCAAGCATGGGAATGAGCCCATGTGCTTTCATAGCTTCCTTTTGTCCTTATTCCAAAAGTCAGAAATTATTTGAGAGGCCACTGGTCCTTTGAATGCAGTGTGCACAATGACACAAGAATGGCTGGCCACTGGGGCTCACGGCTACCTTGCAACTTTGCCTGTGAGATAGATTTTACTACCAGTTAGCTTCCCGGGGACAATATTGGCTGGTGGTCAATACTGGATAAATAAGGAACTACTAATTAAAATTTTTTAAAAAATGTTTTTATTTTTGTTTGAGACAGAGAGAGACAGAGCATGAGTGGGGGAGGGGCAGAGAGAGAGGGAGACACAGAATCGGAAGCAGGCTCCAGGCTCTGAGCTGTCAGCACAGAGCCCGACATGGGGCTCGAACTCACAAACTGTGAGATCGTGACCTGAGCTGAAGTCAGGCACTTAACCAACTGAGCCACCCAGGTGCCTTCACTAATTAAAACTTTTAATATTTAAAAAGTTAAATGAGCAAAAACTGAAAATTCAGTTTCCTATTATATTTTATTAGGACACCTTCCCCACCATACACATACACCTTTTTTTATTGATCTTATTTGGCTAATCACAGTGTCCAGACCTTAACTCTTCTTTGCTTCATTGCCAAAAAGCTCTTGACGTATCTCCTAACAGGGGAAGAGCGGTTTTCCGGTCACTGCGCTGGTTCTCAAGTGTGAATGGACAGTTTATCACTCAGTGAGAGAGGGAAGTAGACTTTTCTACTGCAATGGGGACTCATTTGAATTGCTCTGCTTATCAGAATAAGTGAAAGCCGAGCAAGGCACGTTCCCCAAGGTTGCTGAGTGATGGAGGGCACAACCCAGGCCGGCAGCAGAAGCGTAACTTTGTGGCGGACATTGTTACCAGATTGTCTTCCAGGTCGGAGTCAGCCGTTGGGGCATCCTTGGTGTGTGGAAACACTCCATTCCATTTTGTCTTCTGTTCCTGTCTGCAGGGAAGCCATCATGTAGGAACTTGTTAGCCATTTGTGCTGGCTAAAAGTCCCTCCCTCTCCCAGGGCTCCCGTCGCCGCTGGTAGGGCACTAGGGAGTAACTGCTGGACCCAGGCAGCCTTGGAGGGGGGGGGGGGGGTCTTCTAGCCAGATGCCCACAGCTGGAGGGGGATGTGGCAGCTGCTGCTGTGTTCTCTGCTTCTTGGAGAAAAGAGCTGGTGCAGGGCTGGCCCTCAGGAAATAATTGTTTAGTTAATGTCCAGACAGGAGGGCTTGTAAAGTGCTGGGGACCCCAGGATGGGTAATGCGCCAGTGCAGCACATTTCTAACTCCTGGGGACAGGTGTTCTGTAGGTCCTCGTGATAATTTGCCGCCCCGGATTGGGAAATTGGTTTTTCCTTCATTTTCTAATTTTTATCTAGCATCAAAGCCTTTTGTGGTTAATGAGTATGAAAGAAAATACAGTTCTATGAGTTTTTTAGTTGTGTTCCCACCTTTACAAAACAAGATAGACACAGTATCAAAATTATTATTTAGATTTGGGAAAAGACCAAAATAAGTTTTTCCCATGATTTTACATTTTCAGGTTCCCATTTTTATTATAAACTTTGCTGGATAGTAATTGGCAGGACAAAATGACTCGATGTTTTGAGATTTGGTACTAATTTAATAGCTTAGAAATGACTTAAGGCACTGCTGTCTAGAACAGCTGCTACGTAAATTGAGCACAGTGAGTATAAAGTGCACGGTGGGACTATGAGGTAGGAAGGGTGGTCTGGTCTTCCTGTGTCCTTCCACTTTACTGTTCCCCGTGCAGCTGTAATAGCTTCCTGACTGCTTCCTGCTTTTGTGCTGTTGGTACAGTTCTCTGTACCGAGTGCAGTGGTCTTTAAAAATACCTACAGCAGTTTTCTCAAAACTCTTGGTTTGGTTCTTAATAAAATCCAGTCCCCTTCTCACAACCCTGTGTCCTTCTTGTTGGTACCTCTCTCTTCTTCTAGCTGCTGTCCTTGTCTTTCATTGCTTCGAGTAGCAAACTGCTCTGCGTCCTTGCAGAAACGCTGATCTTTTCTTCCTGTCCTCTCTTTTCCTGAGTACCTGAGACCTGGAGTGTAAGAGGTAGTCAGTTACTCCTTCAGTTTTTTTTTTAATGTGTATTTATTTTTGAAAGAGGGAGACTGAGAACGAACAGGGCAGGGGGAGAGAGAGAGAGAGAGAGAGAGTGAGACACAGAAAGAATCCAAAGCAGGCTCCAGACTCTGAGTTGTCAGCCCGGAGCCCGATGCAGGGCTCGAACCCCTGAACCGTGAGATCATGACCTGAGCCGAAGTCAAATGCTCAGCCGACTGAGCCACGGCACCAGCCAGTTCCTCCTTCGAAGAGACTTTTCTGACCACCGACTGGCCTTCTTTTCCTCTGTGTGGCCCTTCTCATTTGTCCTGACAGCCTAACTCCTGGACTGTCGTCTGTCCTTCCTCATTAGATGAGGTTGGGGATTGTGGCTTCTTGCGGCTTTGCTCCAGCGCACCCCGTACGTAGCCGAGGGTGCAGCCACCTTGCAGGTGCTCCGTAAATATTTATCACATGTGCAAATGAGAGGAGTCCTAGGCTTGGCTAAATGTGTTCATTACAAATGAGAAAGTGAGAACACATCCGTGGTGGAAAACGTTACAAGAGAAACTGTCCTGGTCAGTGAGTTGTGGTTACACGCATTTCCTCCTGTTGAGTCGTCTTCCTCGCCCTCCTTTGTCTCCACTGCCTCCACTCCGCTCCCATCCAGGTCTCACCTGCTTGCTCCCGAGGTTACTTTCACAGTCTTTCCCGCGTCCGGGCTCCCGCTCTCCTGGACCCGCGTTCTGCAGGGGTGCTTACTGATCACGTTTGTCTTCTTTCAGCCTGGACACATGGAAGCAGGTAGCTGAAATAAGTCACACTTCCTTCTGTACTCCGACCTCCTCCCTGGAAAACCAGGTCTTCCCAGCAGGGAATATCCCCTTCCCAGTTACAGGGTGGGGTTGGCTGTGGGGCACCTTCCTCTGTGCTGATGCTTCTATGTGTGTTAGAGCCTTGGATGTGTTATCTTACTTCGTCTTTTGATGCCTAGGACCAAGTGCTATTTTTATTTTAGAGACTAGAGTAAGACCCCGGCCCTAGGCGACAGCTAAAAAGTAGATCATGGAGGGGCGCCTGGGTGGCTCAGTCTGTTCAGCGTCCAACTACGGCTCAGGTCATGATCTCGCAGTTCGTGAGTTCAGGCCCTGTGTAGGGCTCTTTGCTGACAGCTCAGAGCCTGGAGTCTGTTTCAGATTCTGTGTCTCCCTCTCTTTCTGCCCCTCCCCTGTTCATGCTCTGTCTCTCTTTCAAAAATAAACATTAAAAAAAAAAAAAAGTAGAACATGGATTTGTACCCAGGATGCAAAGCCCACCTACGTAGTCTGTAATATGTGGCCTGTCTGTACTAGATTGTACTGATTCCTGTTTAATGTTTACAGGTGCAAAGTATGTGAAGCATTCTGCAGAATGGGGTTAAATGAACTTAAGGTTTTCATGGAGGAATTCATGTCTAAGAGTATGAAAAATACAGTGAGACGGGACTGGCTTTACCATTTCCTACGAGTTTGTTAAGCATTGTAAACACAAGAATAGAAAACTGACAGTTAACAGTGAGAGCCTGGTGTCTACACAAAATAATAGTTCAGTGGGCAAAGATTATTGATTACATGGTGCATTATTCTCATCACTAGAGCAATAGCTTATCGACTACTCGAATTTATGATTTGTATAAACTGCTTATCAGTACTTTCTAATCATTGTATAAAACTTCTTTATATATTGTGGATATTAATGGTTTATTGACCAAATTTGTTGTATTTTGCCCATTGTATTATTATTTACCTTTTAAATTTAGTTATATTTTTGGCCATATGAATTATCTTTTGATTGATAAATTCTGAATTCTGTCTTATTTGGAAAAAATAATTAAATTGATATAAGATATTCTCTGCCCATAGGGTGGAGTCCACTAGATTTTGTTCTAAAATTGCAGTTTTAGGGGCATCTGGGTGGCTAAGTCAGTTGGGTGTCAGACTCTTGGTTTTGGCTGAGGTCATGATCTCAGGGTTTGTGGGTTTGAGCCCCGGGTCAGGCTCTGTGCTGACAGCATGGTGCCTGCTTGATTTGTTCTTTCTTTCTCTCTCTCTCTCTCTCTCTCTCTCTCTCTCTCTCTCTCTTTTTCTTCCCCTCTACCACTCATGCTGTCTCTAAATAAACTTAAAAAATAAAATTACAATTTTATTTTTACGTTTAAATCTTTAATTCTTCTAGAATTTGTGTGTATATGATGATTTATATCCTAATGGCTAAACAGTTCTATCACCAAAGCTGGATAGTTGAAGGCCTAGACATGGACAATGCCTGGAATGATTGCGTACTTAACAAAGGTTAGCTCTGAGGTGGTGGTGGTTATATGCATAGAGTGGTGTTTTTTTGTGTTTTTTTTTTTTTTTTTTTTTATGTTTTATTTACTATTTATTTTTGAGAGAGAGAGGGAGGCACAGAATCTGAAGCAGACTCCAGGCTCTGAGCCATCAGCACAGACCTAATGTGGGCCTCGAGCTCGTGGACCGAGAGATCGTAGCCTGAGCTGAAGTCGGACGCTTAACTGACTGAGCCACTCAGACGTCTGTACAGTGATGGTTTTAAAATGGTGGTCAGGATACTAAAATCAGCCAGGCTGCTCCTCAAAATGCAGATTCCTTGAAACCCCCCCAGACCTACTGGACCAGAATCTCTGAGAGCACAGCTGGTTTCTCAGGTGAATGTCAGTCGTATTAATGTTTGGGGATCCCTGTACTTGGTATAGTTTACAGATCCAGCAGTGACGAAGTCCATAACCCGTCCCTTTTTTTAACGATGGAAGTCATGAGAAAGCCCTTAGATCCTTGTGTTACACTAGAGAACAAAGTTGGAGTTAGGTTTTCATGACGATTGCTAGAACACAGTGGAATTGTGTACTCTCTCAGACTTGTGGAAGCAGGATGCCTGTGAAGCTAGAAAGGTCAGAAGAAACCAAGTCCGCAGATGTGATCGGTTTCATATTAAATCTTCTCTCAGAAACCAGGAAATACATTTGTGGCACATACGACGGACAGAGGTTAACACTGTTAACGTACGAACTGCTGAAGTAGCGACAGGAAAACTGCGCCGACATGGTGAAAGCGCAGGGGATGCAGTGCCGCGCCTCGCAGAAGAGCAGTAACAGTGTGCACGACACCAGCGCCCCCATTTGTGAGGCACTGAGTACTTGGGGCCCTTTACACGTGTGTTCCGTAATCTCCCCCGCTCTGCCTTGTTGGAAGCTTTGGAACTACCGAGGTTGAAAGGACTGTCGGCACAGAGGCGACGGTGCCCGGACGTGAGCGTCTGACTCGCGGGCGCTGAAGCTGTCTGGAGTGTGGGTGCGTCTGCACACGTGACGTGCGTCGTGTGCCTGTGCCCTGGTTTCCGGGGCTCCAGAGCGGCCACTACGCACTCCTGTGTTAGACCCCAGAGGGCTGTGATGTCCTCAAGGCCACCAGTCAGAGTCGACAGGGCCGCGCTCCTCTGACGCTCTGGGGAGGACCCCTCGTTGCCTCTTCCTGGTTTCCTGGCCGCCCTTGGCCGCCCTTGGCTTCTAGCTTGGCCACCTCGGTACCACCTGCATCTTCCTAGATTCTCTCTGTGCCTCAGTGTTTCTCCGTCACTGGATACAGGGCCTGTCCTAATCCACTGTGACCTCATCCTAATGTGATTCCATCTGCAGGCTACACCTGAGGTTCTGTGTGGCCATGAATTTTGGGAGATGCTGTTCAACCCAGTATGGTCCATCCTCCACCTTCCCCCATAAATGTATCTCTTTCCCACGTACAAAATAAATTCATCCCGTCCCAGCCTCTCCGAGCCTTAGCTTGTCCCAGCATTCACTCTGACTCCGGCATCTCTTCCGAATATCATCAGCTCCAAAGCTTCGACGTCTCATCATGTGGATGATCTAACTCAGGTACAGGTGAGGCTGGGTATGTTCCATGGCAGGACAGAATTCCTCTCTCTCCTGTGAACCTGTTAAGCTAGAAAATAAACCATCCGCTTCTGTAACACCTTGGGGAATAGGCGCAGGGTAGACTTTCCCATTTAAAGAGGGAAAACTGGGAAAGGGAGGCCTTGGGTCCCAAGCAGGTTGAAAAGCCAACAGGGCAAACTTTGTATGGTTTCGAGGCCTGAGAATAGTCCGTGTCTCCTGCTCTGTTTCCTGGTCCTGGGGCCTCCCCCACCCTCAGGCCCCTCTACCTGCCTTCAGGGGGTCCTGCCCTCTTCCTGAAAGATTACACATTTGCAGCCCCTGAGTCCCGTTCTTGCTCTCCAGGCCTGTTTCTTGCCACATGTGTTGATAGGGGCATTTATATAGGCACTACGAGCTGCTGGGGTTCAGGACTGCCTGAGTGGGGGTGTCCAGCCCAGGTGCCCGCATCTCACTCTGTGCCCTCCTGCTCTAACAGAGCTCCTTTGTCAGGATTTGTGAAAGGCACCTGAGGACCTCATACATTGTTGCTTTATTCTGGGTTTGTGCCTCGGTAAATTCCCACACAAGTCCATCATCATTGTGCACATACTGGCTCAAAGTCTAGAATAGAAGTCTGTCCCTCCCCCGCTCCTGTGGAAGCAAGAATATATGTAATCCAAAAAATGGCACTACTAGAATTTCTAATTGGAATTTTGATTAAAAGCTAAATTTCACTATTTCGAAGCACACAGATGGACAGGGCTCAACCCCTCCCTAAAGTAACAGATCCCTTTTAAGGATGGTGAACACATTGGTGACATTGGAGGACAGATTGGCGTAGGTGGGCTTTGAGGTTCTGCTACTAGTGGGATTTCTTTTTGTAGGTTGGCAATATCAGCTTGAGGTGTTTGTGTGAACTCTTTGTTGTGGGTTATCACTGAATGTTTAGTCAACCTACCAGTTGGTCTGTGGTCTCGATTAGTTGATCGTTATGAAGCTTAGTACCTAACACTGCTTTTCCTAAAGGCTAAGCAACAAGAGGGGTAATCTGGTTTCCGTAAATGTGGTTAGTGGTTTTGTTTTTCAGTCACTTCATCTTCCTTACCTATCCCCTTCAGCATGTGGTGGGATGATTAAATCTGACTCAGGAAACATGAATACGTGATGGTATTATTAGGTGGTTTGCCAGATTATATGTTTGATAATTATGCTGCCTTCAGATCGTTTGAGGGACAAATGTACTGTTCTGGTATTTCCTACTGATTTCCTCCCCCGCCCCCGAATTCCAATTTCCTAGGTAAACTACCTAGCAGAGGACTCACCCACTGTGTATTTCCACCATAGTGCCACACTGTGGTGCTCTTGTGCTTTGGCCAAATAATTAGAAAATCCTCTTTTCTTGCTGTCACATCTCTTATTTTGTGGAATGGATAAGATGCTCTCAAAAGTATATGAAAACGCCCTCATATTGGGTACTTTTTTAGCTGTACATAATCAGTTTGTGATTGCTTTCAGTGATTGTGCTAGAGTGCTTTTTATGTTCATCATTTTCTTTTTATTAGCATGCATATTTTTTCTCTTGATTGCCCCATATTATGTAGTTAAAAAATTAGAGGGCTTTATCAGTTCGTTTTTTTTTTTTTTTTTTTTTTTTTTTTTATTTTTTTATTTATTTTTGGGACAGAGAGAGACAGAGCATGAACGGGGAGGGGCAGAGAGAGAGGGAGACACAGAATCGGAAACAGGCTCCAGGCTCCGAGCCATCAGCCCGGAGCCTGACGCGGGGCTCGAACTCACGGACCGCGAGATCGTGACCTGGCTGAAGTCGGACGCTTAACCGACTGCGCCACCCAGGCGCCCTATCAGTTCGTTTTTTATTAGCATGCATATTTAATCTTTTTTGTCTTGATTGCCCCATCTTATTTAGTTAAAAAATTAGAAGGTTTTTTGAAGGTTATGAAGAAACCAACAAACAAAATGACATTATAGATGACAATAGGCATATATTTTTAACTATGGCATTTGGGGCAGTGTTCCATTAAAGCTATAGTTCTCAAAATATACAGTGTAGTCTCCAAATCAAGGTAGCTGTTTTCCCCACTGTTAGTGTTTGCACTGTGCCAGAACGTGTTCAAGAGGAAGCAGTTGATGATTTACCTAGATACAGTGCTCCCCGTGTTTAAATTCTCCAGATTTATTGTCACTTTCGAGTGTCATTTCTCAAGCCACGCCATGTGCTAGTGCTGTTTGCTTTCTAAGGAGACTGTGTTTAGTAAGGGCCTTGAGGGAGGTGTTGGGAGAGTGAAGCACGGGACCATCAGAGGGATCCCCCTCCCCTGGGACCCCAAGATCAGCTAATATTTCAGTGCTGTTACGTGAAATGACTTGATAGGTCTGCTGGGCTGCTTTTAGGAAGTAACAGAATTTTAGCAATGTGAACAACACAAACAGTGAACGCTAATTGAACTCGTAAACTATTGAAATGTATTTTTCTCGAGAACAGAGTGCCAAGGAGAAGATAGTTGGATTAAATGAGTCTGTTGAACTTGAAAGTAAATGAGAGTCTTTGTCTTGATCTGTAAAGGACCACATCACTCCCCACAGGATCATCAGAAGTATCTCCTGGCTAAGGAGGACACTCTTAAGTCTGCTGAAGTGGGAATGGTGGGGGATCGTGAACAGTTCTGTGGAGGAACTGATTTTTGATACTTTTACCCTTGAGATCACTATGGGAACGATACTTGGTTGCTGTAGGACCGGCTGTAAGCTCCCTGTGGAGACGCAGTCCATAGCATTCCGGTGTGCAGTACTGGGGCGTTTCTAGAGTGAAGTTAGCGGTGCAATGCCAATAACGCGTGAAGCACGGGGATTCAACTTGTGGTCTCCAGACAGGCGTCTAACACCCACAGAGCGTGTGCTGGTGGCCGTCACTGGAGGACTTGTAGCTAGTGGGAATGTCGGATTTTAGAGCTGGGTGTTCTAGAACTGTGAGTCGGAGCTAACACAGTCTGCGAGGGGACGGCCACGAAGAGGAGGCCGTGCTCCGCGAGGGACTGTAGTCGTGAACTAAGGACACGGGACAGCAGGGCATGGGGCAGTAATGGACCAAATGATGGTTCGTTTCGTTTATCCACGTGGTGAACGTTTGTGGGCCTTCTGCCCAGGGCCAGGCTCTGATGGGCTCTCCAGGCTGGCCGTGGGGGAGGCCAGGCACCATGACTGACCCATGTGTGACCATTAGTTCTGTACACATTTGTGTAGTATTTACAGTTGACATATTTGCAGAATCAATAAACAAATACAGAAACATCCTGTCTAGTGGTAACGATAGATAAGCACATAGTTCTGTTTTGGAAAAATATGGGAGACACATCTTGTATTTTTAATTTGTGTCTCAGCTCTCAATTCTGAGAATCAGATTCCTTGAATTATTTGTTATTTATGTTCAGAATGCTCTGTGATATTTTATTGTCTATGGAACAGAGGGTCTAGGGGTGTATCTCAATTTTTTTGAAAAAAAGCTTATTTCACAGTGGCATCCCTGAAAAGGCAGAAATTAGCATCTGTTTTCATTTGGAAAAGTCAAATGAGAAAACATGTTCGGAAACCATTCCTGTGAAGGAAAGAAGTGTAAAGTAGTTTTCCAAAGTGGTCACTTAGAAAAAACCAAGAACAGGAGTGCCTGGATGCCTCCGTCTGTTGAACGTCCGACTCTTGATTTCAGCTCAGAACATGATCTCCCAGTTGTGAGATCCAGCCCCGCGTCGGGCTCTGTGCTGACAGCACAGAGCCTGCTTTGGTTGGGATTCTCTTTCCCTCTCTCTACCTCTCTGCCCGTCTCCTCTTGGGCTTTCTTTCTCCCAAAATAAAACTTTAAAAAAAAACCCTCGGGGCACCTGGGTGGCTCAGTCAGTTAAGGGTCTGACTTCACCTCAGGTCACGATCTCTCGCTCCATAAGTTCGAGCCCCAAGTCAGGCTCTGCGCTGACCGCTCAGAGCCTGGAGTCTGCTTCGGATTCTGTGTCTCCTTCTCTTTCTGCCCCTCCACCTCTCATGCTCTGTCTCTGTCTCTGTATCTCTCTCTCTCAAAAATAAATAAACATTAAAAAAAATTAAAAAAATAAACCCTCAGCTTTCTAGCAGTTCTCAAAAACTTACAGTAAAGGAATTGCTTTTTTTCCCTGTCCTATAGCAAAGTAAAAAATGTAAACCCCAGAGGAATATACCTCTTTTTTAAGAGTGTTTGTTGTAGATTTCTGATACTTGACCACATCTAGTTCTTTTCCTCCATGTTATTTAGAATTTATACCACATTTGGCTGGTAAATTGTATCAGATTTTCGGAAGGCATCTATCAATACAACTGTGTGTTGTTTTTTTCCCATTGTTATTTAATCACAGAATTTCACTATTTCTATAACTACCCTTGTGTTCCTGGGCTAACCCCTGCTTGTCACTGTCTATTTTTAATTGTGTATTTCTTCAATTGACAGGTCGTGGTTCAATTCCAGAATTCTTTCATATTATGAAAAGAAAGTTTACCAACAAAGAATGGGAAACCATCAGAAGCTTTAACGATGAATGGACTCAACTGGATATGTTTTATAGGAATTGGGTATAATTTCTTTCTAATTTTGAGAGTTAAAAGCCCATGATGACTCATTGTCTTTACTAAAAATCGGCATCAAAGTCCTTTGGTTACTAGGGGAGTTCCTACAGTGTTTAAAATAAATGGGTGATTGTTGGGAACTTTGTGATTTTTTTTTTTTTTTTTTTTTTTTTTTTTGGAGGCATAATTAAATCTTAATGACAGTTAAGAAAATGAAGTGTATATTCAGTGGTCAGTTAGAAGGTACTTGCTCTTAAAGCTCAAACAAGACATTTCTCACAATGTTTAATGTTTTTTTTTTTTCAAAGGAACTCGTACACACGAGGCCTTATTTAACAAACACTACTGTAATATTCACTATATGCCAGAAAACATGCCCTTCGTGAATTGGTTAATTTAATGATCACGACAGGGCTGTGAGGGAGGTGCTGCTACACCCAGAGCAGAGGCCCAGGGGATCAGATGATTGACCGTGTGATCCCATGTCTGGTTTGTGTCTGTGCTAGTGCAGGGGTAAAAGTAATGATGACAACTTGGAGTCATCATGTAGCATAGAGCTAACAATCCAGATGTGTGGGGCCTGTAGAGTTGATGGAGATTTTACCCGCTAAATGCTCTGCTAAGAGAAAATTGTTCTGTATTTTAGGCCCTGAAAGAAAGCTTCATAAAAGCCCTTGGTGTTGGCCTAGGATTTGAATTGCAACGGCTTGAATTCGATATATCCCCATTAAATCTCGATATAGGCCAAGTTTATAAAGAAACACGTTTGTTCCTAGATGGGGAAGAAGAAAAAGAATGGGCATTTGAGGTAAAAAACTTAATCACTTGCTGTAAGAATTTCTTTATTTTGTGCATGTCTGTGAGATTAATTAGGGGAGGCTACTCGATGAAAGTGGGCATGACAGGAAGCATTGTTGGTGCCCTGCAGGGGAGGTCAGGGACCCCAGGTGTGAGCGCGGTGCCCTGCCGGGGGTGGTCAGGGACCCCAGGTGTGAGCGTGGTGCCCTGTGGGGGGCGGGGAGGGGGGTCAGGGACCCTGGGTGTGAGCTTGGTGTCCTGCAGAGGAGGGTCAGGGACCCCGGGTGTGAGTGTGGTGCCCTACAGGGGGGCATCAGGGACCCCGGATGTGAACGTGGTGCCCTGCAGGGGGGGTCAGGGACCCTGGGTGTGAGCTTGGTGCCCTGCAGGGGGGCATCAGGGACCCCGGGTATGAGCGTGGTGCCCTGTGGGGGGGGGTCAGGGGGTCAGGGACCCTGGGTGTGAGCTCGGTGTCCTGCAGAGGAGGGTCAGGATAAAATATTCTTGCTCCCTTTTGGTTTGTCAGAGATTATAGGGAAATTCTGGTATTTACAATAATTTCATGGATAAAATTTATAAAGTTAAGAAAATCTTGAAAATTTAGAAAGTCTTGGAAGTTAAACTTCAGTCTTCAGTTCAGTAGCATTGAATGAACTCGTGTCAGTAGTAAGTTGCTAGTTTCATTTCCTTTTTCACCTGATTCTTACTCGTGCACTGTTCTTGGCAAGAAGGATTTAGTGCAGAGCTCACCACACAGGGCTTCTGTTCTCATGTGGGTTCAATGAGTTGTATCTGCCGCGTCAGATGCCTTATTTACCTGTTGCTGATGAGGTCTGAGTAGAGAGGACGAAGCTTTATGG
Organism: Panthera pardus; assembly: GCF_024362965.1. NCBI lineage: Eukaryota > Metazoa > Chordata > Mammalia > Carnivora > Felidae > Panthera > Panthera pardus. The sequence goes on along the minus strand of NW_026526677.1, from coordinate 110,856,902 downwards.
TGAAATCAGTCTCACTGAATTGTGGCTGATGATGAGATAATGTGAGTGATGAGCGGGGCATCCTGGCATTCTAGTGGACGGCCCACAGTTCCCTCTGATGTTCCCCTCAGATACGGACACCACAGAGCCCATGATCTGAGAGATTGTCCCAAAGTAGTGACAGCTGAAACCTGTGTGCATTTACGATGCTCATGCCGTCAGCATATTCAGTGTGAGCAGTGGAAGACCATATATCAACAAGCGTAATTTTGTTCATAAAATGGATATCGTGGGCTTGTTTTTAGTTAAATCTTCGGACATTTAGCTGGTTATATTTTTTCTTCTTTTAACATATCTGTCCTTACTGGATTTCTTTCTTTTTTTCTTTTCCGCTCATTTGGTGTGAAGATATGAAGAAGATACTATTTCTGATTATAGTTTCCATTTCAAATGATACCTTATGAAGGGATGTCTTAGGTGTCTTTTCTTTGAAAATTTTAATAGTTTTGGAGGTTTTAATTTTTCTTTTTTTAAGTTTATTTATTTTGCGAGAGAGTATGGGAGGGGAAGAGAGAGAGTCCCAAGCAGTCTCCGTGCTGCCAACGCAGAGCCTGACACGGGCAGGGTTCAATCCCATGAACCATGAGATCATGACATGAGCCTAGATCAAGAGTCAGATGCCTAACCGATGAACCACCCAGTGCCTCTATGGTTTTTAGTAGTTGGGAATTGAGGTAACTGCCTCGATATCTATTCTAAACCCCCTTCCCTGTTGCTTCAGACATAGGGGAAAACAGAAAACAGTAAACAGTGTGTTAAGTCTTAGCTATGAATTTCCACTGAGTTTCCAGGGGCTGTACTATTTAGTTACCTGAATGCTTATAAACCAGTGTTGCAGTCTGATTTTTTACATATACACTTCAAACGTCACCTGTGAGGGCTGCTGAGGACCCAGATGTGCTTCTAGATACAATAATCCATCTTGTTATCAAGACATGACAGCTGGAAGCAGTAGTTGATCCTGGATGAGCTCTGGTTTTGGAAGGGGGAAATGCTGTGAGGACATTACTGGATTAATTCACAAAAATTGGATTATAGGTAGTCGATTTAAGTATTCTTTAAATGTCAGTTTACTGAAGCTATTAGCTAGTGTGGTTGTATAAGAGAATATCCCTATTAGCAAATACATATTGAAGTATTTACAAGTCAGGGGCCACGATCTGTGTGACTTCTTAAATGGTTCAAGGGAGGCAAGGGAATATATGTGTGTCGTGTGTGTAGAGAGACAGGGACACTGAGATTTAAAAATGGAAACCGAAGTGTATCTGAGTTTGCACTTTCAGTAATATGTTATCCACTACCTTTTATTTTTCAGGAAAGCAAGATAGATGAGCACCATTTTGTGGCAGTCGCTCTGAGGAAACCGGACGGATCTAGACGTCAGGGGGTAAGATTTTAAGATTTCTCTTACTTCTTTCTAAAAAGCATGAATCCTTGTTGAATGTGTTCTTTATTGAATAGAAGCAGTCATTGGGTTTATATCCTGTTAGAGTTGTGTGTTTGTTTTTTAAGATCATAGATTGAGAAGAGTTTTACATGATCAAATCTTTAAGATCCTGGAATTTCACAGTAATTTTTATAAAGCATGTTATCTATTTTTTCACATTCGTGAATATTACAAAGAAAAAATGTCTCCAGTATTGTCCTAGTCTTATATGTTGGTAGAAATTCAAGATAATCACTGTCCCAGGCATCTTACCAGTGGTTTCTTCCCCATGAACTGGAGCTGGGTTGAATGTAAAGGTTCAGTGGAGGGTGTTGAGTGATGGCATTATCTGTCGGATGGAACCCCTCCACCTTCTGTAGTAATCCCCCAAATGATTCCCAAAGTGACAGGGCCAAACACGTGTGAGGCCCTGTGTCACGCTGCTATGGGACACTGGTCTCTGTTCTTCCTGCCACAGTCTGTTCTTTCTTCTGTGCTGAGTTGTTGAGTGAAGAAAGTGAAACAAACCAAAACACCCTTCAGGTCAAGGGCCCTCAGCGTCCATGTACACAGTTGTGATTCTGCGGGAATATATTTGTAAGGAATCCTGGTCATGTTGTAATAATTGGAGCTATATGCGTGTCCTTCTTTCTCAGGAATCCACGTGAGACACTAGCGTGATCGGTAGATATGTGTCGTTACTGCTGGAAAATAGCTCGATGCACAGACAGTACTCTTGATAAATTTATCAAAGGATTAAAAGTCTTCTTAGATACTTTAATTACAAGGGGACAGTATGTTAAAATTGACCCCTCTTATCTGAAGAATTCTGGCCTTGATTACTTGTCCTCGTGTGATTTAGTCTCAGCTTTACACTCTGCAACTCTCTTGTTTGTATAGAGCTTTATACTTGTGTCAGTTGTGGACACGTGCTGCCTCCTTGTTGTGGCACTGCAGGGAGCCTGACAGGCCCCTGACCTGGCGGCTGGCTTCCAGGCCCGCGTCCGCCATTTAACCTGTTGTGAGAGGTGGCACCAATGTTGAAGAAGGTCCACCCTGGGCTGAGTTGCGAACAAGGGCTGTATCTGAGAATATAAGATGTAGTTTCAGGTTAGTGTTGAGGGAATCATTTCCTGTAGAAGTGTTGCGTCTCTTGTGTGGTCATGGGAATTTTGTCACATCTGTCCCTTAGAGTGTTCCTCACAAGTTTGCATTGTGGTTCTCTATCAGAAAAACCTACCTGCTTATGAAAAGTTACATATTTTGGGGATACTTTTAACTCATCTTTTGGGATCCTTTTAACTCTATGAGAATTTTTGGATGTGTGGCTTAGAAATCTGCATTTTAAACACATACCACAGGTTAGGCACCAAGAAGGTTCAAGAATTAGGTTCTTTTAACTTGTTATACTGACAACAGTAACATAAGGAGTAATTGAAGTTACCTAGAAATCCTGCTGTGTTGCAGTTCAATATTACTGACATGAATAATTTGGTCTTATTTCCCATTTCCCTAATTATGAAATTGATCATAAGATTCACATGCAGTAAAACAGTGGGGTAATCTCTTTTTTTCCCTTTTAGGTTCCAGCTCAAGATGATTCTAAACCAACTCCAAGGCAGTTTAGTGTCCTCACTTTTAATGATTTAATATCATCTGCTGTTCCTATGACCCCTGAAGATCCTTCGTTTTGGGACTGTTTTTGTTTCACAGAAGAAATTCCAATACGGAATGGTACAAAATCATGATATGATTCCCCAAGTAACAAAGGAAAATGAAAACTGTTTGTAATCTTCTGTATTCACTAAAACAATAAATGCCTGATAGTATCCAATTTTATTTCAAAAACCCGTTTTTATAAAAGCAAACCACTTTTCCTATTAAAAACACCAGGTTCTCAGTTCAAGCTAATTCCCTAGAACACACGTTTACCTCTTCTTTCCCAAATCGTACTGGATTGACAAAAGGAGTAGAAAAAGGAGCAGAATCTTACAGTGATAGGTGCTCATTGTAGAACAAAGTAGAAAATCGAATATGGAGAAAGGGAATATGTAAATTTTTATGCTTCAGAGATAGTGATTCCTAAAACCTGAAGTTTCTTTCCAGACCCTTTTCTTGGTAAATGAATCCCTATTAATCCACTTTTTTTTTTTCATGGAAACATAGTGTTTTGTAATTTTTTTATTGGCTTAACTGTATATCTCCTGTTCATTAGTCTGCATCTGTGGCTTAACTGGCTCTGAAGTCGTGACCAGAGGTAACAATATCCAAGTAACCCCGGGGCATTTGTCATCCGAATTGGCACACGGTTCCAAGGTGCCCGTAACCTCAGCCTCGGGTTATCGGTTCTGCCTGGGGCTCCTGTCGCTCATGGAGAGAGCTGCTCCCGTAACGTGAGCCTCACATCTTCATAGGATTGGGTCTAAAAGGCAGGGAAGGCCATTTCTCCTCTCAGTCTCATTGTCATCCGTGAAGAGAACTTCCCAACAGACCCCACAATGTTTCCCCCCAGCTTCTCTTGACTCAGATCGGACCCCTGATGTTAATGGCCTCTGTGGGGAGTAGACCTGCGGTAGGGAGCCCGGCGAGGGTGGGGACGTGGCATCGAAGGCGCCCGGCCACCTGCCATCACGGGGAAGGTCTGGTTTGCATCATGTGCACCCCTTCCCGTGCTGGACGTTGTGTCCATGTGCGCTGTTTACTATGAACACTGGTGTAGTGAGTGTCCTTGTGACCACATGTTGAGGAACATGCTTCTCGTCCTTAAGAGCATTTCTGGAAGTGGTTCACAAGGCTTAAACAGTTCTAGAACTTTGAGAAGAAAAGGCCGTGTGGTTTCCACTTCCAGCTAATGTCACATGTGAGACCACCCCTCCGCGCTCCCCCCCCCCCCCCATTCTCCCTGGTCAGCTGTACAAATTCTCTGTTTTTTTCATTTGATCTTTGCCAATATAAGTGAGAAATGGTGTCTTGTTTTTAAATTTGTATTTTATTACAAATGAGATTGATACATTATTGTTGTTATTAGCTGTGTTTATTCCTTCCTTCTGAACCAGTTGTTCATAATCTTTGCCTGTTTTAATTCAGTGAATTAGCACTTAAAGTGGGAACAAAATCTAGAATATGCCAAGACCATCATGTCGATGACAGAATCTGTTACACAGCTGTAGTGCATGTCTTGGGGACTTTAAGTCTTGTTATTGTGGGATATCAAGAAGTGAAAGAATTCTATTGTTTTTGTTACTAAAATTAATAATTGTGTGTAAATTGCATAAAATTAGATAATTTGCTTAGTAAAAAACACAACTGGAATGTTTTGTAATTTTTTATTTTATGAAGCATGCCCGAATACTCCAAGCAGAGCAAATAATGTGTTTTTAAAAGATCAAGTAACATATCAAATAGGAAACCTTGTTGTCCCTTAGCATGAATGTAATAGTGATATGAAAACCTGTCATCTGTCTTGTCATGATAATAAAGCAAATAACGTCAGTGAATTTTTATGAGCCAGGCACTGCGCTAGATTTCATGTTTTGTTTTTCTGTTTCTTAAAGTTACACATGGTTTACAGAGTCTAAAGAATCTATAGGCTCGTTTTTCTGAGTGAGAAATACCACCCCTTGACCTCATTCTTCCATTTCCTATCCCCCAGAGCAAGCTCTTTTTGTTATCTATTACCATATCTTTGAATAACGTGCTTCTGTTTTACTTGATTTTGCAATCATGGGCATTCTTTTAATTTCTAGTTTCAAAAGCTTGTTCTGTTTCCAGTCCATTATATATTCCCTTCCTGCCCCCTCTTCCCAGTATAATCATGTGATTCAGTGCTTACACTGTTGACTGATTTAGAACCTTTACATTTTATTAATATGTAAAGCTGTGCCCAGGGATCGATGGCTGTTCTTGCCCTAGATGGCAGTTTTCTTTCCTTGACGATTGACTTTGTTTGCATAGGGTTGTAAGCACTTTTTGCTAATGCCGCCTGAAACTCTACGAGATGCATGTTCACACATATCCATACTGTCCACTTCATCCATTTTCTGGGAGAAACCGTGTCTGGAGCAGTCTGTTTTGTCCGGTCTGGACTTTGTGCCTTCTGTGGCTGTTGCCCAGCTGCATTCCTGGAATCTCCTCTTACTGTCCCCCCCACCCCCCCAGGGCATCCCTTGCCTCTCCTTCTTTTAGACTCCCTGGTTTCCCATTTCCTCTGCCTCTTGTTTTGTAGCATATGCTAGCGTAAGGGACATGGAAGATGTATTTTCTGAGAGAAAGGGGCAATCCCCTTATGCAGATGGTGTAAGGGATTCAGCTGCTGCTTACACAGATTACTCCATTCCCTGCCACTGAAGCCCAGTGTTTGGTCCTGACGATTGTTAAATCCTGGGCTGGGCTGGACCACAGTGCTGTTGCTTCACAGCCGTGTTTTGCTGAGTCCAAAATCATTATTTGCATTACACCATATACTGCTTGGGACAGCTTCATTGGTTTCTATGAATAGAAAACTATTCCCTGCATAGGAACTGACGGGTTGATTTGAAAAATGGATCGACATATGTATGTGTGCATGTTCATATGTCCATTGCAGTGTAAAGCTCAGAAATCAAATTTTCAATGAAATTTTACACTATCCTTACTACTCAGCTTCAAAGTCAGAAACCCATCAGATTGGGGTAGCTCAGTAGCCCCCACTGGCTGAACTATTGCCATCTGAACTTGATAACAAAATAGGTTTATACATGAATATGTGGGTACATACATCTTTGGTCAAAAATATTCCTGAAAACAATTCCATGTGCTAGTACTCAAAGGAAATATAAAGGGAGCTGGTTTCATTTTATGGGGCAAATAAATATGCCATCATAGTGTTTGGGGCAAGAAAAGCACTGTGATGTTGAACAACTTTTTAAAAATTATGCATCCGTTGAATAGTGGACTCAATAATTCAAACCAGATAGGCTAGATTCAGAGTCTGAACTCCACTCTGCAAAATTCAGTGGTATGCTGATGAAAGTTAACAGCAAGCCATCCTGGGGCAGGGATGATGTGGTCCGAGAGCCTTCATGTTGGTAGCTTTTGCTGATTTTGTGAAATAATGTCCCGTGTGTAACTCAGCTTCTAGGTTTAACTGCTATTTTGCCGTATTAACTTCAGCTTGCCCCACGTGCACTCACACACAGGTGCAGCTGAAGACCTCCCACCCCTCCCCCCTTAAGCCTTCCGTCTCCAGAGATAACCTCTTATCACTTGTAATTTTATTCACTTAACTACTTAAGTATGCACTCCCATCCTGGATGTGTGGTGTCCCGTACTTCTAGATTTTTCTCTTGGGACTGAAACATCAGGTTGGGGTCTCTGTACGTTATTTAAAGTGGCAACAGTGTCGAATGATGAGTTCACTGATCTCAGGCTTCTCAAAGGAGATCATAGGTACCCTGAGGGGTAGGCGGTGATGTGCCAGCAGTTACACCTCCACACCTTCTGGAGGCATTCATTTCATTCAAAGTTTGTGAAAGACTCTTAGGTAAAAGCAATACAGATCTAGTAAGAAGCGAACAAACTTGCCCACGTTTTAAGCCAAAAGGCAGAGGAGGGCTTCAGAGGAATTTTCTCGCCTACAAGTATACAGTCACTGTTCCCTTAGGATTTTTTCGTAGAAAAGTTGGAAAGGAACCAATATGAAAAGAAGGAAGGAAACATTCTGGGACACAGAAGCAGAAGTCGAGCCTAATGCTCAGTGTGCTGCCCCACAGGAGAGTGCCCACGCACTGGGAGTGAGGCCAGTCTTGTGGCCTTGACCTGGAGCCCTGGGCAACTGGAGGCCCAGAACCTGGGCGATCCTGGCCAGCCCCCACTTTTTTCTTTTGATACTTTGCACCCTTCCTGTGCTCTTGCCAGTGCTGGAGGGACAGGCAGCCTGTCCGTCCAGCCACTCTTTCCCCCTCTAACTCCATTCTCCACCTGCTCAGGACACCAGAAGAATATTCACTATAGGCGCTGTGTTAAACAGAATCCCTTTTCCTTGTTGGAGTTGGTAAGTGCGAGGAAGACTGGGTGGGAAGGGAACTCGGTCAGGGTGTCGATTCCCTGCTGGACAGTGGTTTGGAGAGCAGGCAGCAGGCCTTCTGTGCAGTTCCCTGTGGTTCCTGTTCCCAGGGAAGCAGGTGACCCTCCTGAAGAATCCTCAGGAGGTCATGAGGAGCCTCATTACATCACAATGGTCACCTCCTCCTGTCAGATCCTCCTGTAGGCATTTTATCGTCTCACATCCTGACAAGCAGAAGGTGAGTCTGATACAAGAAGTTCTGAGAGGGAGATCACATTCCCAGAACTTGTATCACAGTATCTGGTTTTAATTGCCCTATTTGATCATGAGTTACTATTACTGTTAGATTATTAGAGACAAATATTGTTCATCTCTCACCATGCTTACTTTATAAATCAAACTTTAGCATAGGTATGCCTGTATAGGAAAAAAACTTATTAAATCATCAAATTATTAAACTCATTAGTTATTATTAGAGACTATTATCTCTAATTTATAAGTGAAACTTTAGGTATGCATGTATAGGAAAAAAACATAGTACCTATAGTATTTGTACTGTATGTGGTTTCAGGGACCCACCTGGGGTCTCCAGACATATCCCCACGGATAATGGGGAGGCTTCTATAGTCGTGTTCCTCTGCATCACAGCTCCCCAAACGACCCTTCCACGCATGCGCTCCGTCACCCTCTGCGCAGGAAGGGGGGTCACCCATGCACAGAGCCACCCCTCAGGGAGGGAGTAGTGATGTCACTATTCAGTGCGATGTTTCATGAATGGCTCTTTCCACTTTCACAGCTGAAGAAGCATGAATCTCTTAAGGTAAGGGTTAGGGTAAGCATTACCATTAGGGGTTAGGGTAAGGGGTAGGTCATGGTTGCTCCCCCCTTGGGGCGGGGGTGCTTAATGCATATTCCCCGACCCTTGGGGTTGCGGGAGGGGGTTCACGCATATGTCCCAACTCCCTCAGTGCAGGAGGACGTTTACCCATGCGCCCCGTCCCCCTTTGCGGGGTAAGGTGTTCACCATGCGCCCTGCCCCACCTCTGCCTGGAGGGTTTTACGCATGCGCCCCTCCACCCTCGGCGTAGCAGGCATCACCCATGCGCAGCACCCCTGCTCAGCGAGGGAGTAGTGATGCCACTATTAAATGCGACATTTCATGAGTGGCTCTTTTCACTTTCATAGCTGAAGAAGCAGCTACCTATTGAGGTAAGCATTAGGGTTAAGATTACCATTAGGGGTTTTGGTAAGGGTAGGCCATGCTTGTACCCCTCTCAGAGAGAGAGAATGTTCACACATGTGCCCCATCCCCCCTAGGCCCGGGAAGGTGTTCACGCATTCGCCCCGCCTCCTACGGCGCAGGAGGGTGTTCAGCCATGCGCCCACCCCCCTTGACACCGAGGAATGTTCACGTAAGCGCCCCACCCCGCTCAGCTTGGGTGAGTTTCACACCTGCGGCCAACCTCAGCTCGAGAGGGCGTTCACACATGCACCCTGCCACGCCTCTGTGCGGGAGGGTGTTCACGCATGCGCACTGCCCCCCCCCTTAGCCCCGGAGGTGGTTCACCATGCGCCCTGCCCCCATCAGCACGGAAGAATGTTCACGCAAGCGCCCCAACCCCCTTCATGGGGCGGGGGTGGGGGGAGGGTGTTCGTGCGTGCGCACTGCCCCCCCTCGGCGCGGGTGAGTTTCACACGTGTACTGCCCACCCTCGGCTCAAAAGGGAGTTCACACATGCGCACTGCCCTCCGCCCCCCCCCCCCCCCCCCCAGGTGGGTTTCAAGCGTGCGCCTCCGTCAGTGCCTGAGAGTTGCGTCTGGGCAACTCTTTCTGGGAGGGTTTGTATGCTTGCGCCCCATGCACCTCTGCTCGGGAGGGGGTCACCCATGTGCAGCACCACCCCTCAGCAAGGGAGTAGTGATGCCACTATTAAATGTGACATTTCACGAATGGCTCCTTTCCCTTTCACAGCTGAAGAAGCACGCGTCTCTTAAGAGTTAGGGTTACCGTTGGGGTTTTCGGTAACTAGAAATGCTAGAGGTGATGTGATTGGCAAACAGGCGGGGTTTGTGTGCATTGAGTTCCTTTTCCTTTTTTTTTTTTTTTTATCTTTCCTTGATTTCCTGTGTTGGGTCCACAATTGGTTTGATATTAATACTCAGGTTATTTTTATCTTATTGTTAACTATCCCTGGTTATCTGCTCTGATAGAAGCTTATGCAAGGACAAATATTTCTTGTTGCACATCCTAGCATTATTGCTTTTATTGTGAAATTCACCTGGTATTAAATTAGCAGTTAGTTGTCTATTTTTGGTATTCAGATCTTAAGATCATATAGCAATGCCTGAGCCTACCTACTAACGCTCATCACCGCATCCCTAACACCTGAGTACGGTATGCAAGTCAAAATTTTCACCCTTCTAGGACAGCCTTGATACACCTATATCGGTGATGGAGGGGGTGTGACGCTTGCACCCCTTCTGCACCCTTTCATCGGCCATGTAGGGACATCACACCTGTGCCCCTTCATGGGCCACGTAGGGGTGTGCTACCAGCACCCCTGCATGGGCCATGTAGGGGTGTGCCATCTGTGCCCCTTCATGGGCCATGTAGGGGTGAACTGACAGTACCCCTTTATGGGACAAGTAGGCGTGAGCTGCCTGCACCCCCGTATCGGTGTCCTGTACCCTTTCATCGGTGTGGGTGTGCTGCCTGCAACCAATCATGGACATCTTACACCCCTTCATTGGAGATTTAGGGTTGTGCCACCTGCCCCCCTTCATAAGCGACTTGCACCCCGTCATAGGCATTGTGGGGGCATGCAGCCAGCACCCCTTCATGGCTACTGTAGTATTTGTACTGTCTGTGGTTTCAGGCACCCACCTGGGGTCTCCGGACATATCCCCATGGATAACGGGGGGTTCTGTAGTCGTGTTCCTCTCTATCACATCCCCCCACATGACCCTCGTCTCCAGATAAATCTTATGGGATCAGGAACCACTTTTCCTTTCTTCTTAGTGGAAACATCTTGCCTTTGCTTAGCATGGCTGCTTTGCTCTCTCCGCTGTCTCCTGGAGGCTCCCTTACCCTTGCAGCGCTCTCCACTCACTGCTTTTGGGTGTGCGGTCTGTCTCCTGTCGCAGTTGTGCACAAATGGTAATTTGTACCTGGAGTGGCCTCAGGAAACTGCCTCAAGATGGGACTCTGGGACTGGACTGCTCTTCTCTCTGGTGGACATACAAATAACTTCCTTGTGGGCAGAAGTGGATACTGGTCGTTGGAAGCAAGAGGTGATTTCACACTTGCTCACGTTACCACCAGTGCTGGTACAGAGTGATGGAGGACAGCATGCTGGAGGATAGAGGGTGGAATCGTCACTGTGGCCATGGGGGGCAGTTACAGAGATTGTTCGGGGTCAGTTTTGGGTATCTGAGGTATACATAGGAAGTAGGAGAGATTGAAAGCAAGGGCAAAACATCAGAAAATCTATGGCCTCATAAGGGGAGTATCTTGTGTTTTGTTGCCAAGAGAAGCAGCTCCCCCGGACCCCCGTTGGAGGGAAATAGTCTTACCCCACCCCCAGAACCCCTAGAGAAAAGGTTTCAATGGCTTCACCTAAGACAATACCGTCGTGACAGAGAGCAGTGATCTTCAGGCTCCACGTCTGCCATCCGTGTTTACTTCCTGGAAGATAACGGGATGCCAGCGTACTCCCAATGGAGGTATGGGATCAGGTCCACACAGGATCAGGTGCTCATGCAGGGGAGTGGCAGGGCATTACCACTTCGCACTGGTAGGAGACTAGGGATGGGAGTGGATTCAAAGAGTATTAAACCAAGGAGGGTGACATATGATAGGCCAGACATGGTACAGGGTTCCTCCTGCAGGAAATGTGATTTAATGTGTTGCCTTGAGAACTGGGAACGGTCGTAATAATGACTCGATGGCTGCCTTCAGTCAACTAGGTTGAAATACCAGAGCTTCCCTGACTTTCTCAGGGAAGGAAGACTCCAAGGTCCGAGGGAGATGGGAATGGGGACCTGTTGTGTGCACACCTGCTCTTTTACCACAAACTTGGTGGCTTATGAGAACAAAATCGTGTTCTCTCATGGTTCTGGAGGCCAGGAACCCAAAATTCGCTTAACTGGGGTGAGACTAAGGTTTCCGCAGGGCTGTACTCCCTCTGGAGACCCCAGGGCTCCAGGGGACAGTGTATCCCTTCCCTCTGGTAGCTCCCGGTGGCCACCAACCTCCCTTGGCTTGTGCCCACATCACCCCAGTCTGTCTCCATGGACACAGTGCCTCCTCTTTTGTCAAGTCTCCCTTTGTCTTTCTAAGGATGCTCGTGATTCCATCTAGGGCTCACTCAGACAACCCAGGACTCAAGATCCTCAACTAGATCCCATTGATGGGAGTTAGATCCCAGGTATCAGGGCTTGATTTCTTTGAGGGCCATTGTCCAGCCTAGTACAACGTGTCCTTCCATAGGGAGACAGCCAAACCATGCTAGCCCCGTGCGGTGGGGTGCTCACCGGTGAGCAGTGCCAGGGCACGCACTGCTGATAGACACTGCAGCAGGACCGAATCTCCAGGGAATTATGCCCAGATGGGAGAAAGCGAATCCTGAAAGGGTCACACGCTTTTCGATTCCACTTGTGTAATACTCTCGAGGGGACAAAATCATAGAAATGGAGAGCAGATGAGGGATTGCCAGGCATCACGAAGATGACGGGGGCAAGAAGGAGGTGGGAATGTCTGCTCTAAGAGGACAACACGGGGGTCCCTGTGGAGGGCCCGATGCTCTGTTTCTCATGTGCATCGCTTTTGAAATCCCGGCCGTGATCCCGTCCTACAGGCAGAGAGAACGTAGGGCATCTTCACAGTGTTTGCCAATCACACACAGTCCCAGCAACCCCACAGCCGCCCACCTTGCTACATCTGTCCCCACGGCTCTGGCTGGTGTCCCGTTGCCACAGTTGAGCCGTGGTCCTAAGGGAGGAAGCCATCTCGCTAACGCGGCTCCTGCACCGTTTCACTCTCTCCTGCACACCTGGGGGTTTCCTCGGGACGGCCATCCTGTGCACCTGTGGCTGATTCTCCCGGCCCACGGGGGGCAATCGCTTCCCATCCACCACCACCTGTTTGTCTTCCTACGTCCTAGCGTTGCACGTGCCAGCACCTGCAGATCTTCCTTCTGTCAGCTGAGCCTGAGCCGGCTTCCTCTCCCACTGGGCTCTAGTTCTCATCTCATTAATGAACGACACTCAGCTCGCTGAAGCTCACGGTGAAGTCTCAACCCCCAGTTTGCGGACTACGTGGCACCATTTTACAGACACACGTAATTACTCCCTTTGTTTAAAAATTCCTTGCTTCCTCCTCCCACCGCCCGGGCCGCTGCTCACCAGTGTCTGTGTTGGTCTGTCCTCATCTTCTTCCCACCTCCCATCAGCGTTCCGCCCGTCCTTACTCTGGGGCGATCGCAGCCAGCCTCAGGCTCCTATCTACAAGCAGCTGGGGCCTCCAAGTCTCTAAGCTCTGCCCCCAGCTCTTCATGTCTCCAGACGCCTGACTCCATCTGTGCACCACACAGGTGCTACCCTCCCCAGCCTCTGCTACCTCCCTGAAGGCTTCTCCTCTTCCCCTCCCCTTGTTTACTGGGCTGCGGCCACACCGGCCCCCTCTCTGCTCCCTGAGCATGTCAGGCACACACTCCTGCTTCAGGCCTTTGCGCTGGCTTTGCCTCTCTCTGTCCGGAATGTTCTCCCATGTGCCCAGATGACATACATACTCCTCATTTCTGTCATATCTTTGCTCTGACGTCACCTGCTCAGTGGGGCCTCTGCTAGCTCTCTGTCTAAAACAATACTGCTCCTTCTCCAACCCAAACACCTGATCTCCCTTCCCCGCATTCTTTTTCTTCCTGGCCTTGGGCATCATCTGTTTTTCTTATTTCCTTGCTGTCTGTTGCCTACTGCAGTCCCTGCCAGGATGTCAGCTCTATGGGGTCCAAAAACCAAACTAGCTTTGTTTAGGGCTGTTTCCTTATGCCTCTACAACAGTGTCTAACTCCTACAAAGGCTCAGACACCACTTGCTGAGTAAGTGTTGGGATTTCGTGTTAGTTTGCTGGGTCCGTCATCACAGAGTACCACAGACTGGGTGGCTTAAGCAACAGAAATTGATTTATTTATTTTCTCACACTTTAGATCAAGGTGTGGGCAGGGTGGGTCTCCTCTCTCCGTGGCTGGTGGATGACCTCCTTCCCACTGTCTTCACGTGGTCTTCCTTCTGTGTGTGTAGGTGCCCACTCTCTTCTTATAGGACACCAGTTATTGGATTAGGGTCCACTCCCCCCTCCCCCAATGAGCTCATTCAACCTCCACTTTACCTTTCAAGAGCTGGTATCCAAGTACAGTCACATGGGTAGTTAGGACTCCAAAGTATGGACTTTGGGGGCAAATCCATTCCATAACAGCTTTCTGTCTGTAGTACCTAGTCACTACTCACATGGGTTTTTTTTCTGTATGCCCTTGCCCTCATTATTTGCCCACACAGTGCTAATCCCAGTTTGCCCTTAGTCCAAGTTATAACTGTTTATTTATTTGTATAGGCTTGCATCTTCCCTCTACCTCTATACTCCAAGTTCCTGGCTGGCACTGGAATTACATCCTTAGGATGCACATCATAACTTCCAGGTGAGGTAAGTATGCTTACTCTCGTTTCGAAAATCTACAATCTGTATGATTACTCTCATTTCGAAAATCTACAATCTGAGGCTCAAAAGAGAGTAGGTCATGATTCTGAGATCACAGTACTAGTAAGTGCTATTCTTTTGATAACTTTGTTCTCATGGGCTCCAAACTCCCTTTCTTTCATCTACCACACTGTCTCCAAGATGAATGGGGAAAAGCCATACTTCAGTCTGATATATTATAAGCAATTGTAACTGTAAAGGTGGTGTCACTTTTCAGGAAATAGGATTACATTGAGAATCTGATTAATTATATCCACAGGTGGAATTTGAATTTCATATCCTTTTTTTTTCTACTGCTGCAATTTCTGTTATCCTTAATGATTATCTAAATGTATTCTTCCCTTGGCAAAATTTAGCCACTAAGAATACTAAGAGAGTTTGTTTCCTTTGTAAGAGATCAGAATTATACAATGAATTCATAAATGTCAAGGCAAGAGCCATTACTTTCTCCTAAAATATAGAGGAAAAGGTCATTGCCTTTGTTGTAAGACTTTACCATGTGTTCTTGATAACATGCCTGAGCTCTCTTGGTGAAAAACCGTTGTAGACTTTGAAAGTCAGTTATTTATAGTTAGGAGAGTATCGTTCTCTCTTTGGGTGCAGCTGATTGTTTATTTTTTTTCCCAATATATGAAGTTTATTTTCAAATTGGTTTCCATACAATACCCAGTGCTCATCCCAAAAGGTGCCCTCCTCAATACCCATCACCCACCCTCCCCTCCCTCCCACCCCCCATCAACTCTCAGTTTGTTCTCAGTTTTTAAGAGTCTCTTATGCTTTGGCTCTCTTCCACTCTAACCTCTTTTTTTTTGTTTAAAATAGAACTTAGGATTTTTCTCCATAGATTCATATTTTAGACTGAGCTTTGCTTTAAAAAGTATGTTATGTTTGTATTCATGCAAGTTGTGCAATCATTAAATTCACAGGAAAGCAGCTGTTAATAGCTGTCATTTGGACATGTAGATGGAAATGGTCATGGTATGACTCCTCACCCCTGTTGAGCTCCGGTTTCCTTTGGCATTTCCAAACCACTGCCCTGAGCTTATGGATGTTGATCAAGTGGCCAGGTAATGGTTGTTTTAAATTGGCATCAGGGGTGTAGAGATGGCTCTTAAGTTGTGTATGAGGAAGCTCTTGGTTCTCTGCTTCTATGTTTGTGTAGCTCCTAAAAATAGAAGGCTAAAGCATCTTATCTCAATAAACTTTTTTCAAAGTAAATGCACCTTGTGAATGAGCTAAAGGCTTAGATAATAATCAATACTTTTGGAGTCTGATATTAATTTGTGAATTTAAAATAGGTCTAGGGGCATCTGGGTGGCTCAGTTGGTTAAGTGTGTGACTTCAGCTCAGGTCATGATCTCACTGCTGGTGACTTCGAGCCCCACGTCAGGCTCTGTGCTGACAGCTGGGAGCTTGGAGCCTGCTTCAGATTCTGTGTTTCCCTCTCTCTGCCCCTCCCCTGCTCATGCTCTGTATGTCTGTCTTTCTCTCAAATATAAAATAAATCATAAAAAAATTAAAAGTCTAGAATAAATCTGTAGACAGTAACATACTTATAATGACTGGTGATTAAAACAAAGAAATAGCCTGAATCTCCAAGGATAAATTCCTGTTGTTTCCCTAGGAACCCATCATATATCAGGTTGATCATTAAGCTGAATGAAAGCATTAATCTTTTAGTAACTTGGAAGAGATAAGCATACTATCTTAGCTAGTAAGGTTTAGAATATATCATTTTTATAGATCGATTTTCTTTAGTGATCAAATAATTAGTTTGAGGTCTCTTTTATTTGGGTATTCAGGATTAAGACAAGTAATCTGAGGCAAATGAATTAAGACCATTTTAGAGCTGAGCTGGACTAAAAAAGCCAGATCCTGGAGTCATGATAAAGATAGTTTGAACATTCCATTTCATCAATAAAAAAAGGTACAGCTCTGGGGCACCTGGGTGGCTCAGTCAGTTAAGCGTCTGACTTTGGCTCAGGTCATGATCTTGCAGTCTGTGAGTTCGAGCCCCGCGTCGGGCTCTGTGTTGACAGTTCAGAGCCTGGAGCCTGTTTCAGATTCTGTGTCTCCCTCTCTCTCTCTGCTCCTCCCCCACTCATGCTCTGTCTCTCTCTCTCTTCAAAAATAAATAAAAACATTAAAAAAATTAAAAAAAAGTACAGCTCCTGGATGACAATCATCATGTTGGAGGAAAGTTTCTGGGGTTCCCTCTGCAAATGGTACATGATTTTGAGTCAAGGGTACAGCCTCACTGACTTTACTTTCACTGAAATGATAGTTCAGATATCAACAATGTTGTCTGTTGGAATTTTCTTTTGCAAAACTGATGCCTTTCACTTTTCGGCAGGATTAATTTACGAAAGAGAAAAAAAATGTTTCCCTCTCTCTGAACCATAATCACATTTGTGTTTAGAGTTATTAAAAATAGTATTTCTGGGCGCCTGGGTGGCTCAGTCGGTTAAGCGGCCGACTTCAGCTCAGGTCATGATCTCGCGGTCCGTGAGTTCGAGCCCCGCGTCGGGCTCTGTGCTGACAGCTCAGAGCCTGGAGCCTGTTTCAGATTCTGTGTCTCCCTCTCTCTGACCCTCCCCCATTCATGCTCTGTCTGTCTCTGTCTCAAAAATAAATAAACGTTAAACAAAATAAAAAAATAGTATTTCTAAAAGCGGTTAATAAATGAGAAGTCAACATAAATTTGCTTGTGAAATTATCAAATAGAAAACTGTTCCCAAAGCAGTTTTTTACATTTTATAGGAAAACTAATCTTTTATGTCCTTAGTGTCCTTAGTTATATCCTATTCACTTTTGTTTCATGCTATGTGTGTGCGTGAGAGAGAGTGTAAGTGAAATGTGCAGTATTTGGTCATTCAAAAAGCTTCGCTAATTTAGGCAAAGTCAGCCAGAAACACATGCAATACATTATGTCCAACGTAATCAGGCAGATTTTCCATCATGAGAAATAGTTGGTTTATCTCAGATGAATTTTTGTTTTGTTTTGTTTTGTTTTGTTTTTAACAAGCCAAGTCACAGGAGAATATCTTCTTTCTGCTAACCTTGAGGCAGGGCAAGAGCAGATTTGTGTCAGAGTACACGGTCCGTATTGATGAGAAACTAGGAAAACTAAGAAAGCCACCTACTTAGAAAGCTTAGTGGGGACTCATGAGTGACTTGGATTTTTCAACAGTATTCCATTAGGAAATCTTTTAATTACTGGGTTAGTTGTTTTTTAATTTTTGCTTAATTTAGTTTTTTAATTTACATCCAAGTTAGTTAGCATATAGTGCAACAATGTATTCAGGGGTAGATTCCTTAATGCCCCTTACTCATTTAGCACATCACGCCTCCAACAATCCCTCCAGTAACCCTTTGTTTGTTCTCCACTTTTAAGAGTTTCTTATGGTTTTGTCCCCCTCCCTGTTTTTATATTATTTTTGCTTCCCTTCCCTTATGTTCATCTGTTTCGTATCTTGAAGTCCTCATATAAGTGAAGTTCTATGACATCTGTCTTTCTCTGACTAATTTTGCTTAGCGTAATACCCTCTAGTTCCATCCACATACTTGCAAATGACAAGATTTAATTCTTTTTGATTGCCAAGTAATACTTCATTGTGTGTATATGTGTGTGTGTATACGTGTATATATGTGTACACATATACATACATATATATACATGTGTACACACCACATCTTCTTTATCCATTGAAACATTGGTGGACATTTGGCTTTTTCCATACTTTAGCTATTGTTTAGCTATTTTCCATACTTTATAGCTATTGCTATACACATTGGGGTGCGTGCGACCCTTTGAAACAGCATACCTTTATCCCTTGGATAAATACCTAGTAGTGCATTCTCTGGGTCGTAGGTATTTTTAATTTTTTGAGGAACCTTCATACTGTTTTCCAGAGTGGCTGCACCAACTTGCATTCCCACTAACAATGCTAAAGAGATCCTCTTTCTCTGCATCCTCACCAACATCTGTTGTTGCCTGAATTGTTAATGTTAGCCATTCTGATAGGTGTGAGGTGGTATCTCATTGTGGTTTTGATTTGTATTGCCCTGATGATGAGTGATGTGGAGCATTTTTTCATGTGTCAGTTGGCCATCTGGATGTCTTCTTTGGGGAAGTTTCTGTTCATGTCTTTTGCCCATTTCTTCACTGGATTATTTGTTTTTTGGGTGTTGAGTTTGATAAGTTCTTTAGAGATTTGGGATACAAACCCTTTATCTGATATGTCATTTGCAAATATCTTCTTCCATTCTTTCAGTTGCCTTTTAGTTTTGTTGATTGTTTCCTTCGCTGTGCAGAATCTTTTTATTTTGATGAGGTCCCAGTAGTTCATTTTTGCTTTTGTTTTCCTTGCCTCCAGAGATGGGGTATTTAGATGGTGGACCATGAAGACTTTGAGTTCTGAAAGGTGCCTTTGTGTTAAGTCCGTCGATGCTCTGGAATGAGGGTCTGTAGTTCAGGTGAGGGCAGAGGCAATGATAGCCATTGGATTGCCAGTACTCTTGTTCCTCCTTCCATGACCAGTCCTTGCTGAACATCCCCATCTCCCTTACCACATCCCATTCTGTGCCCCTGTTACTCTCTCTGAGCCTCTTAAGGGACAGATGCCTTCCCTCCAAGCTTCTCCTTTCTTCCTTCTTGTTTATACACTGCTCCCAGATTAACCTTCTGGAAACTTAGCTTTATAGGACTCCCCACATTAGTGGCCCTGGAGCACAAGTATAACTATTAAAAAAAACCTTTATATAATGATAAAGTCCCACTTTCCATCTTCCCCCATCCAAATCCTGCAATTCACAATTGTCTAAGCAGCAGGGGAGGCAAGAAAGAATGTCTTTTCCCTTTATTTCCAGTGCAATCCATTTTTTCCCATTTATACATAAAAACCTATATTGCTATATATTAGGACATTCTAGCCAGTAGAATGTTACTGAGGTCGTATATAATATATATTCATTTTGTTGGAGATGCGTACGTATGTTTCTATGCATCACAGTTCAGTGTAACTTCTCCACAAAGAAAGAAAACATAACCCACCATCCTTAATGCTATTTTAACAAAATGTTTTAAATTGTATTTCTTCCAGTTAATGGTGTAGAAAGAAAAATGGGGAAAGTACATGCATTTTCCTAGAATGAGCCATCAGACGTCTAAATAAATGGACTGAATGAGTTTGTTTGAATGTTCCCATTCACATAGGATTATACCTTCAAATAAAGCTGTGTACATTTATTTGAATATGTAATCAACTAGCTGAGCAGAAGTGGCACCTGCTTCCAAGTGTAACATCCCTGGTTTACACATGTGGGTACCTCAATGTGTTGTTAAAAAGCAGAAAACAGTTCTTTCTATATGCATTTTATGCAAATTTTACAGCTCTTGCTATTGTTTATCAGCTTTGTTGTTTTTTTTTTTAAATTTTTTTTTTAACGTTTATTTTTATTTTTGGGACAGAGAGAGACAGAGCATGAACGGGGGAGGGTCAGAGAGAGGAAGACACAGAATCTGAAACAGGCTCCAGGCTCTGAGCTGTCAGCACAGAGCCCGACGCGGGGCTTGAGTTCACGGACCGTGAGATCATGACCTAAGGTGAAGTCGGCCGCTCAACCAACTGAGCCACCCAGGTGCCCCAGCTTTGTTGTTTCTTATGCACAAGGCACCTGTCCATATCAGCAGTAATGGTGCTACCCAGAGGAAGGCTGTATTTAAGTTTCTCAAGTTTCCCGGCCCTTTGAGAAAATTTGGGTTCACCCACTCCTTCCTTTTTCATTCAACAACTATATGATGGTTGCTGGGTTACAAAGGTATTTGAGTGAACCATCTAGGCATTTTACAGTGCCTGTTCCTACCGGTCTCAGTACTGTTTGTTGGGATGAACCTGTCGTAGTCCATGACCCAAAGCCTTTTGGGCCACTGACGTTTGTAGGCTCCCACGTGGTTCTTAAGGAGTGGAGGTGGAGGTGGACAAATGATCGTGCTGTCATGTGCATGATGTGGCACAAGAGTACAAATGAGGACCCATGTGTGTAAATATTTAAAAATTGATTAACCAAACTAAGTGTTTTAAATGCTGTCTACCCTATTTCTATCTTCATGATGGCTGGAAGGCCAAGTTTGAGCTGAGAATTGTTGGCTTCCTCAGAGATCTGTGCTGGAATGTGGCAGCAGTGGGGAGTTAGCCCATAGCCCCTGGTCAAGGCCTGTAGCTTGCTCCATTCTCTGCATGCCCTTGGTTATGTCATGCACCGCATGGAGGTTTGCATTCCCAGAGGCGGACCCTGTGGCCCACACATCCAGGCTCTGTCCATGATGCATAAATAGCTGTGCCAGACCTCCTGAGGAGAACTGAGCAGGCCCTGGAAGCAGACTGGAGACACTTGGGAGGGAAATTGTTGGGGTCCCACGTAACTGGCAAGGGGCCTAGAAGAGGGCATGTGTGAGCTCTGGCCTTGCTAATGGAACCACTAAGTAGTTCTCCTGACTGGAGGCACAATGCTGGACAGCTTGTGAGCATCATACCTTTCCCTTGCTTCTTAATCATGTGAGTATTCATGTCTTTCCTTTGGGTGACTCTCTGATCCTTCTTCGCTTTTTTTTTTGCACCACCATACCATGTGGAAGCATGAGAAAGAGGAGGCCACGCAGACAAAGATGACTCTAACCTTCCTTTCTCCTTGTACCCAACTTCATCTCCATTATGGTGGCACAGACCTCACGGGAGTGAACCATGCTAGGAGGGCAGCGTTAGTGTTGGCCTGAGTGCTGTCTGTGGGTTTTACATTAGAACAGAGCTCTTTAGGGATTCAGGAATTTTGATGACTTCTGCCTAATCTGTTGCATTAATTCTGAACAAAGTGTGGGGAGGGGAGAGAGACAGCAGTAGATGGAAAGATACTGCTGGAGAAGTACAACAACTGAGGGGTTTTGGGGATTAAAAAAGAGGTATTTTCATGTGTATGTTGTTATATTGTTTAAAAATATATGAGTTATTATTAAGAAAGAAAAATAGTTGACCAAGACATTGTATTGAATAACTGAATGCTAGTAAGAAATGCATATACCATGTGATTCAAAGCTATGTAAATGCATCTGCATAAAAACTTGTATGAGTAGATCTTGCATTAGCAAGATGATGATGATGATGATGTTGATTATGGTAGTGGTGATGATGATGATGGTGATGTTGATGATGGTGTTGGTGGTAATGATGATGATCATTAGCATTTATTGGATGCTGTTTGTGCCAAGCACTTTATAAGGGTATACATTAACTCATTTAATCTTTACAAAGCCCTCAAGGCAGATACAATTAGTGACCCCATTTTGCCAATGAAAAATAAGGCATAGAGCTGTCCAGCAATTTGGACAAGTAATACAGATTGTATTTTGGATGTGACTTCAGAGACTGTATGTCTAACCACTGCACATAAGAGACTGAAGTGTCATTGTCACTGAATTAGAGTGTCCTTTTTTATTTTATTTTGGTCTGTTTTTATTTTTACCTGTTACAGAAATAAAAGAATGGTAACCTACTTAATAAACATACTTAGCAATTTTCTAGCATACCCATAATAGCACATTTTTTTTCTCCAACAAGTTTGGGGAAAAAAAATGGTGACTCATCCGTTCCTCTCCCACCTCTGTGACTCCTTGTGATGCTAGTTTTGTCTCTTCTGGGTCTCTGTTTAGTCCTTGACCCTTACTAGATCTTGGGCTGCATCAGTGATTGAGACCCCTGTGCTCTTCCTAGTGGTTACAGTATATGATCAGACTAATTACTGAACAAAACAGTTTGATTAAAGACAGTGTCTATTTACAAATCAAAACCACACTCAGATATCACCTCACGCCAGTCAGAGTGGCCAAAATGAACAAATCAGGAGACTATAGATGCTGGAGAGGATGTGGAGAAACGGGAACCCTCTTGCACTGTTGGTGGGAATGCAAATTGGTGCAGCCGCTCTGGAAAGCAGTGTGGAGGTTCCTCAGAAAATTAAAAATAGACCTACCCTATGACCGAGCAATAGCACTGCTAGGAATTTACCCAAGGGATACAGGAGTACTGATGCATAGGGGCACTTGTACCCCAATGTTTATAGCAGCACTCTCAACCATAGCCAAATTATGGAAAGAGCCTAAATGTCCATCAACTGATGAATGGATAAAGAAATTGTGGTTTATATACATAATGGAATACTACGTGGCAATGAGAAAGAATGAAATATGGCCTTTTGTAGCAACGTGGATGGAACTGGAGAGTGTGATGCTAAGTGAAATAAGCCATACAGAGAAAGATACCATATGGTTTCACTCTTATGTGGATCCTGAGAAACTTAACAGAAACCCATGGGGAAGGGGAAGGAAAAAAAAAAAGAGGTTAGAGTGGGAGAGAGCCAAAGCATAAGAGACTCTTAAAAACTGAGAACAAACTGAGGGTTGATGGGGGGTGGGAGGGAGGGGAGGGTGGGTGATGGGTATTGAGGAGGGCACCTTTTGGGATGAGCACTGGGTGTTGTATGGAAACCAAT
This sequence comes from Panthera pardus, assembly GCF_024362965.1. Taxonomy (NCBI): domain Eukaryota; kingdom Metazoa; phylum Chordata; class Mammalia; order Carnivora; family Felidae; genus Panthera; species Panthera pardus. The sequence goes on along the minus strand of NW_026526677.1, from coordinate 110,834,096 downwards.
TTGACAATAAATTTCATATAGGAAAAAAAAAAAAAAAAGACAGTGTCTATTTGAGGGAAAATTAGAATCCGGGACTGAAATCCTGACACAATGGGAAGAAAATGGATTGTCTCATGCAAAAGTATGGCCTTGCTTATTTGGTGCACTATGCGAAGAAACTGCCTGACAAACAGTTTTGATGTTTGTTCTTCACTGAAGCAGATGACAACAATTCTGAAGGTCTAGTCCTTCCTGTAATTCTCTTTAATCTTCCTGAAATAGAGCTTTTGCTGTGTCATTCTGGAGCTCAAAGTACTTCAATAGGTCACTCTTGTTTCTGGAATTAATTGCGGATACTTGCAACTCTCAGCAAAATATTCCTCAAACTCCTTTGTCATGGGAGTTTTCCTACTTCCTTTTGTTGCTTTTATACGTCAACCAATGAAACTTGTTTCTTCTTATTCATTATGTTCCCATTATTTCCTCCCCTTGGAGTACCTCTCTTAGTTCCATACTTAATTACCTTTATATGTCCAAATCTTACTTCACTTTCAAGGTCCAGCTCAAGTCAGTCATATCCTCATGAAATGTTCCTAAATCCCAGATAGAAATAAATTCTCCCTTCTCTGAATTCTCAGGACATGCACTTATTTCTTTTATTACAAAAGACATTCTCAACCTTGCTAATCATCAGGTCACTGGCATCTCTATATTGACCTCTTGATACAGGACATATATTTAAATCATCTTCCTGTTTTTGTGGCACTCAGCATAGCACCTTGTGGTGCTGAAGTATGTACCACATTGGAGACAACAGATGTGGTCAGATCATACCTGAAACAGATTTAAGTCCTCTTGATACCTCCTTAATAATAAACACATCACAGTGGAGGCTCTAGCAACATCTAGAAACTGTAGAACCAAGGCATTCACTCCTGCAGCTGGGAATGTTAACTCTCAGTGCTGGCTCATAGCTGAGCCCCTTCTGAGAAATGACTTCACCCAAGGTATGGACCTTACCTGGAGACACTTGGCATGCAATGATTGGTTGAGGTGGAGTTCAAAGACCCTGCCCCCTCACCTCACTTTGGAGACATCTCTGAAGGGCCATCCCTGCTTTGAAGCACCCCATGGGACTCAATGAGGTCTGTTGCAACTGATTTACAGTTCAGCTTCTCTCTGTCCAGTACTCATGGATGTGGTTCCTGAGAGAATTCTTCAGTAAATTTCTTTTATGCAAATGTCCAATTTCCAGCTCTAAGTCTGTTTCCTGGAGAATCAAATCTAAGAAACATGTTTCTTCACTGGATTATTTTCTAGAGCTCTGGGACTCTGGCATCATATAGATCTGGCTTTGGAGCACGTTTGAATCCTGGCTTTATCACTTAAAGATACATGAACTTGGAATGTTACATTCTTGTATTGGTTAGGATCAGCTTTACCTACGTATGATGAAAACACAAAAACACTTCTGGCTAAATGATATTTAAAAAATCTTTCTCATACAGGAGAAGATCAGGGGTGTGGAATAGAATCCTCATGATGTGCATAAGAACCATTTCTGTGATTCTCCACTCTGTGGTGTGATCCTTGTCTTCATGATCCAAAAATGGCTGCTGGAGTTCCGGCCATTACATGAATTAACAGAATGGAGGAAGCAGAGAATGACACACCCCCTCCCATTTAAGGAGACTTTCTAGAAGTTTTATACGACACCTTGGTGTATATCATCAGCTCAAACGTATCTCATGGCCATCCCTAAAACTGAAAATGTATCTGAAAAATGTAATCTTTTAGCCATATGCATGGTAAAAGTTTTGTTTTCTATAGAATGCTTTGTTACAAGGATTATAAATGAATATATATTGTCCAGATAGATAATGGTCAATAAATGCTTCAAAATCCCTTCTTTTATACCATAGATATTTTTTGTATTATAAGAAACTTGATATTTTAATAAGGTAGCATTATAGATAAGTCAGGAGTAGGAGAAGCTAAATATGAATGAGTACTATTTGTTAAAACCTAACGGAGGTTGAGTGACCTTGAGATCACTGAGCCTTCCCTTCCTATGATGTTGTTGTAATGGGATGGTGATATGATTAACAGAAAGATGCTAATACATATTGGTAAAGAAAACAAGTTCCTTTAATACAGGAAAAGGATATAACTAAGAATGTGCAGATAGATACTACTTAGAGTAGGAGAGACAGAAGCAGTTAGAACCAGGGTACCAACTGTCCCTGGTCTTCAGGCCTCACCAAAGTGTTGCCATCATTTGGGACAGGAATCCTGTGTGGTCCCTTGAGTAGCGCCCTCTACCTTTCTTTGAGCTTTTGGTTTGTCTGTGGACTCCTGCCATCTCTGGACTATTCTGTAGATTTCCAGCCATTTTCCTGCTTGCCAACAAGATGCAACCTCAGCATATTCTCAGAGTACTTACTCAGAGGGCTGTCAAAGGTCAGTTTTCCAGGACCAAATATCTGGGTGTACCTGTCCCCAGCGTTTCCTCTCTCTAGCTCCCTAGACCACCTGGGAGTTTTGGCAAGCTGAGCTGGGAAGATTAGATACGAGAGTGCCTGGCACTCGTCTATAGCCTTCTACTCTGATGTTCTGACCTTGGCTGCCATCTGCCCCCATTTAACATCAGGCAGAAAAATTGTAGCTTCTGTTCTTTTGCTCTAGACAGAAGTTTAATTGTTAGGCAGGGTTGACATACAGTTATTCTTCTGTAAATTGTGGTGAATTTTATGGCTGTTTATGAGCAGTATGTTCATCCCACGGTCACTGTTTCCGAAATCAGTGTACTACATCTCCGCATTCTTTTGATCAAAGTGAATTTGTGGCTCTTTATATCTGCAGAATCTGGACCTGTTTTACCACACCCAGGCTCATCTGTGTCGATTTAGTGTTGTCTCTGTTACCTTTTAAGTTATTTTTTGGATAAGGCTTATTTTCATCTTGGGGCTGTTTGTAATTCTTCCAAGATAAAATATAGATGCAGTGATGAAAGATCATCATGAGCACTGACCTCTACTCAGGACAAAAAGCTTCATTATGGGGTAGCTTTAGGTCTTTATGGAAAACAACACAACTGGCTTGGCTTTTGTACAAGAATCAGTGGGGAGTATGGAAAAATCATTTGGCTTTGTCACTGGGCAGCCCTGGTCTGAGTCTTTTCTTCGCCACCTTTTAGCTTTATGATCATCGGCACATAAATTAATCTCTCTACATGTACTTCTTAGTATTCATAGTATTTCTGTAAGCATTTAATGAGATTTATAAAGCCCAATTGCATAGTGTCTGATATAGTAACCAATACTGAAGATGAAGTTTTATAATAGTATTACTCATTACTTATAAAAGAGGATTTTCTTCTAATTTAGCTTGCTCTTCTTAAAAATAAGATTTTAAAGACATGTTAAATCTGATCAAATCTTTTTGGGCATCGGCTGAAATAATTATGCTTTTTGTCCTTTAGTTTACTGACATGAGGAATTACTCTAATATTTTTGAGGTAAATCATTCTTAGGTTCCTTGCATAAACCCTCTGCAGCTTAATGCTATTATTTTTTGAGGGGACTTGTAGAATTATTTAATGAACGCGTTACTAGCTAACATATTATTTAAGGATCTTTTCTACTACATGTATAAATGAAATGGACTTACAATGTTGTTTCCCCGAGGTTATGACAGTGGAATCAAGAATACACTAACCTCATGAATCACTAAAGTCTACTCCTGAAACCAATATTACACTATATGTTAACTAATTAGAATTTAAATAAATAAAAATTTGAGAAAAAGATTACACTAACCTCATAAAAAGAATTGGGCATCTGTTTTTCCATTTTTTTTCTGAAATAGTTAATGTAAAATAGTAAAGCATTATTCCTTGAAAATTTGGTAGAATTGTCCTGCAAAGCGAAGATAGCCTGGATTTGGGGGGAGAAACATCTTTAATACCATTTTAATTTCTTTAATACTTACTGCTCTATAAAACTTCTCTTTGTTTTCCCTAGGTTCACTTATTATTTATTTTGAGAGAGAGAGAGAGTGGGAGAGCATGTGGGAAGGGCAGAGAGAGAGAGGAGACAGAGAGAATCCCAAGCAGGTTCAGTACTGTGAGCACAGAGCCTGATGCGGGGCTCGAACTCATGAACTGTGTGATCATGACCTTGAGCTGAAGTCAAGAGTCAGATGCTCAACTGACTGAGCCCCCCAGGTGCCTTAAACATTCTTTCTTGCACCAGTGTTTGTGTTTTGTGCGTTTCTAGAACTTTCTCATTTTGTCTTGTTTCAAATTCATTAGTGTAAGCTGCTTACAATAGATTTTTATCATTTTTAAATAACTGATATCTTTTTACTTTCATTTTTTAATTAAATTTGATTTAACCATATCCTTCCCCCCTTTCCTCTTGCTTAATCTTACTATAGGTATTTCTTGCTTATTAGGTTCATCTTTCAAGGAACTAGCATTTAGTTTTGGTCATCTTCTGCTCTTAACTTTATTATTTCCTCCCCCCTTGTTTCTTTTTTTGGTGGGGGGGCATTTGTGATTGGTTGTTCTAAGTCCAAATTTTTGAGATGAATACTAGTCGTTAGAAAAACTTTTATTTTGCAACTTTCATGCATATGTTTTTGTATATTATTATTTTATACTTGTATGTTTAATATTATTTTATATAGCAATATATATTATTTTATATGCAATTTTATATTATTTTATATAATAAAATAGATGAAATATATCATATAATATAAAATATGGAATAGTTTATAAAATAGTATGTATTTATGTATGTGTGCATGTGTGTATATATTTATGTATGTGTGTGTGTGTGTGTATTTATTTATTTAAGTAGAGAGGATACAACAGTGATGTTGCATATGCCTGCACACAGCTTTCGCAGGTACAGTCTGGACCATCTCACCTCCCCTCTACCTTGCCCACTTGTCTCTCCCTCCAGATCATTATGCAGCAAATCTATACATCATAGAATTTAACCTATAAATATCTACACTGTAATCTCCAAATATACGGATTCTTTTTTGAAATACAACCAAAATGCCATTATCCTACCTAAAAATGTCAAAAACTGAGTGATATCTTTTTTTATTGTATTATTTCATTTCACTTCAGAAAAGTCACTTCACTTGAAATCCACCTGATTAACATATTTATAAGTAACATCTCCTTGTGGTTTTGATTTGTATATCCCTGATAGTTAGTGATATTGAGCATCTTATCCTCTATCTGTTGGTATAGCAGAAGATTCATCCTTAACCGTTAATTTAGGTTTTTTAGAAATGTCTATTCAAAAGTGCTTTGCCTATTTTAAATGGGTTTTTTTTTCTATTGACTTGTAGGAGTTCCCTATATATTTTAGAAGTTAACCCTTTGTCAGATATACAGTTTGAAAATATTTTCTCCCATCCCATGGGTTGCCTTTTCCTTATGTTGATTGTTGCCTTGGCTGTGCGGAAGCTTTTTAGTTTGATGTAGTGTTGTTCATCTTTCTTTTGTTGCTTATGCTTCTGTTGTTATATCCATGAAATCATTGCCAAGACTAATGTCATGAGATTATTTTTCCTATTTTTTTTACAATATTTACAGTTTCACCTGTTACATCAAAGTCTTTAATCAGTTTTGATTTGATTTTGTGTATGATATAGGATAAGAATGCAATTTCATTTTTTCACATGTGTATATCCAGTTTTCCCAGTACCCTTTCTTGAAGACACTGCTCTTTCTTCATTGTGTATTTTTCGCACCCCTGTTTGAAGATCAGTTGACTAAATATGGATGGGTTTAGTTCTGGGTTCTCTAGTGTGTTCAGTTGGTCTTTATGTCTGTCTTTATAACAGTACCATATTGTTTTAAGTACTGTAGCTTTGTAATATATTGTGAAATCAGGAAATGTGATGTCTCCTGCTTTGTTCTTTCTCAAGATTGTTTTGGTTGTTTGAAGTCCTTTGTGGTTCCATATGAATTTTAGGATTGCTTTTCCTATTTCAGAAAAAAAAATTGAGATTTTAATAGGCATTGCATCAGGTCTAGAATCTCTTTGGATAGTTTGGGCATTTTAATAATATTAAGTCTTCCAGTGTATGAACATTGCCTATCTCCATTTATTTGTGTCTTTAATTTATTTTATCAATGTCTTGTAATTTTTCAGTGTACAAGTCTTTGGCCTCTTTAGTTACTTTATTTCTGAGTATTTTGTTCTTTTGATAAATTATCCATGAGATTGTTTTCTTAATTTCTTTTTTGGATGGTTCATTATTAGAGTATAAAAACTGGTGGTGGGGAGCCTGTGTGGCTCAGTCGGTTGAGCATCTGACTTCAGCTCAGGTCGTGATCTCACAGTCTGTGGGTTTGAGCCAGTGTCGGGTCCTGTGTTGACAGTTCAGAGCCTGGAGACTGCTTTGGATTCTGTGTCTCCTCTCTCTCTGTCCCTCCCCCGCCCACACTCTGTCTCTCAAAACTAACAGAAATGTTAAGAAAATCACAAAAAACATAACTGGTTGTTTTCATGTAGATTTGTATCTTGCAATTTTATTGAATTTGTTTATTCTAACAGTGTTTTGGTGAAATCTTTAGAGTTTTCTACATATAAGATCGTGTCATTTGTAAACAAAGGTAGTTTTACTTTTTCCTTTCCTATTTGTTTGATTTCATTTCATTTTCTTGCCCAATTTCTGTGGCTAGGACTTCCAATACTATGATGAACAGAAATGGTGAGAGTGGACATCCTTGTTTTGTTCCTGATCCATGGGGAAAAGCTTTCCATTTTTTAACATTGAGTGTTATGTTTGCTGTAGGTTTTCCTATATACCCTTCCTTATGTTGATGTAATTTCCTTTTATTCCCAGTTTATTGAGAGTGTTTATTTGGAAAAGATGTTGAATTTTGTCAAATAATTTTTCTGTTGAGATGATCATGTGATTTTCATCTGTCATTCTGTTAAATGGCATATCCCACAGAATGGTTTTCATATTTCTTGCGTTCCTAAGAATAAATCCCTACTTGGTCGTGATGTGTTATGTTTTTAATGGGCTCTTGAATTTGGTTTGCTTTTTGTTGAGGATTTTTGCATGTCTGCTTATCAAGGATATTGACCTGGAGTTTTCTTTTCTTTTTTTTTTTTTTTTTAACATTTATTTTTGAGACAGAGAGAGACAGAGCATGAACGGGGGAGGGTCAGAGAGAGAGGGAGACACAGAATCTGAAACAGGCTCCAGGCTCTGAGCAGTCAGCACAGAGCCCGATGCAGGGCTCAAACCCATGGACAGTGAGATCGTGACCTGAACCGAAGTTGGACACTTAACCGACTGAGACACCCAGGTGCCCCGAGTTTTCTTTTCATAAAAGTCTTTTTATGCCTTTTTCTAATATGGTAATGCTGATATCATAAAATGAGTTTGGGAGTTTCTTTTGCTTTTTAATTTTTTGGAAGCATTTGGAAAAGTTGCTGTTAATTCTTCTTTACATGTTTGGATTTTTTGTTTCTTCATGATTCAGTTTGGGTAGCTTGTATGTGTCTAGGAATTTGTCCATTTCTTCTAGGTTATCAAATTTGTTGACATAAAATTATTCACAGTAATTTCTTATGATCCCTTTTATTTCTGTGGCATCAAAACTGAATGATATATTAAATTTCTGCACGTGGGTAGGGAATTTTTTTGGTATAGTTTATTTTTCTCAATCAGTATTGAAAAAATGTACCCTACACCACAGTTTGTGAGGTGTTGTTTAAGTTACTCTTGGTCTATATATTTCCCTTCAATTTGTTTCTTGCTGTATACTTGTTGAAGAAATTGAGTAGTCCGTATGGTTTAAGTTGCCTTGTAAGTTGATTTGTTTCATTTTTGCTTTCAAATTGTGGGCATTCGTCTTTAAATTTAATTTTGCTTTTAATTATGAAAATTAATAGTTGCAAAGAGTCAATTCTACAAAACAAGATATATTAAGGTAATTTAAACTTTCATCCCTATCCTTTCTACCTTACTAGATTCCCCTTCTTACACTTAAGCATTTAAAAAATGTTCTTGTTATGGGGTGCCTGGGTGGCTCAGTCGGTTAAGCGTCTGACTTTGGCTCCATTCCTGATCTCACAGTTCATGGGCCACAGCCCCATGTCGGGCTCTGTGCTGACAGCCCAGAGCGTGGAGCGTGCTTCAGATTGTGTGTCTCCCTCTCTCTCTGCCCCTCCCCTGCTCTCACTCTGTCTCTCTGTCTCTCAAAAGTAAACATTAAAAAAAAATGTTCTTGTTTTATCCTTCCATTTACATTTATATTTATAAGCACTCTCTAGCTTTTGGTGATTACATCCCTGTGGTGTTATTTAATATGACCCTCTGCGCTTCAGTTCCTGTAAATTGGTAGATTATTTAGGGTGTGCATTCTCAACATGGGTGATATCACCCTTAAAAAGGTGAAAATTGGCTCCTTGTGAGGTAAGACATATCTTACTTTTTAGTTATCCCCCCCATTTTAATAGATTGCTTTCATAATCACTAACATCAGTATCAGAAGGTGCATCGTTTTAGCTGTTACCCCCTACCTTTTTAGATATTATAAATAAGAAAATTTAAGTAAAAACCAAAAAAAAAAAAGATCCATAATCACTAACAACATATTGAATTTCCTATATGATTTCCTTTTTATTTGTCTTAGAAATATCCTATTTAGTTTTTTCAAATATATACATTTTAAGGTCTATTTTTCAATTTTATTGCATTATGGTCAGTGTATATAGTCTACATAATATTCATACTTTGGCTTTTATTGGTGATTTCTTTTTTTTTTTTTTTTTTTAATTTTTTTTTTTCAACGTTTTTTATTTATTTTTGGGACAGAGAGAGACAGAGCATGAATGGGGGAGGGGCAGAGAGAGAGGGAGACACAGAATCGGAAACAGGCTCCAGGCTCCGAGCCATCAGCCCAGAGCCTGACGCGGGGCTCGAACTCACGGACCGCGAGATCGTGACCTGGCTGAAGTCGGATGCTTAACCGACTGCGCCACCCAGGCGCCCCTTTTTTTTTTTTTTTAACATACGGTCTGTTTTTGTAAAAGTTCCATGAGCATCTTACTTTGTTAGGTATAGATTTCTTTCTTTTTTTTAAGTTTCACATTTTAATTCCAGTATAGTTAACATACAGCGTTATATTAGTTTCAGGTGTATATTATAGTGATTCAATAATTCTATAAGTTACTCAGTGCTCATATGGTAGGTGTACTTTTTGTTAGGTATAGATTTCTTTCTCTGTGTGTGTCTGTATGTGTGTGTGTGTGTGTGTGTGTGGTGTGTGTGTGTGTGTGTGTGTGTGTGTTAGCACCCGCATATTTATAACATTGTTCAAATCCTGATGTTTATTTTTTGTCTCTTTCATCTATCATTTTCAGAAATGGGTGTGTTAAGTCTCCAGTTGCTGTTATTCATTTACATATATATGTTTCTTCTGTCAGTTGCTGCTTGACATATTATCAAGCCCCATTCTTTGGTGTGGTGATGTTTGTAAGGGCCGTGTCATCTTGCTCTGTCGTTCTTTTACCAGCATGTAATATTCCTTTGTGCCACGTTTATCTTCCTTATATCTTGTCAGATAACAATATTGCTTTCTTTTGTTTCATATTTGCCTAATAATTAAAAAATCTTTTCATATTCAACGTTTAAAAAATTTCCAAGTTGTTTTGAACATGATGTCTTACTGACTTTCTTTTTTTTCCTAATGTGAGTCCTTCTGTCTGTCAGCTGGTAAATTACATCCATTTATATTTACTGTTATTACTGATCTAGTAGGCCTTATTTTTGCCACCTAACATCATATCTTACATTTGCTGCACTTTCTTATTTCCCTTTTATTCTCTCCTGTTTTCTTTGAAACACATTAAATTTCTTCTACAGATAAAAAATATTTATTTCTATCTTTGTTGTTGCCATTAATACCGTACAAGGTATTCTTAATATAGCAACAAAAGGAATCCTTTCAAAACTTAAGTAAAATCTTGTTAGTTCTCTGCTCCAAAACCTTCAATGTCTTTATAGTTCACTGGGGTAACTGTGGAGTACTACAGTAGTACTCGGTCAGGTGCTACCTGATCTGGTCCCTCATTACTTTTCTGACCTCACCTCTTGACGCTGTGGTTTGCTTGCATCGGTCAAATGCATTAGGCATCTTCTAGCATCAAGGTCTTCATACTTGCTGTTATCTCTGCTTGGGATGTTTCTTCCTCATATGTCATATGACATGCTCGCTCACCTCTTCCAGGTGTTTGCTCAAATACCATCTTTTCAGTGAGTTTCCTGAATCAATTTGTTTAATATTGCAACTTTATCCATATACATACACTATCTTTTTTTTTCCTTGTTTTTTTTTTGTTTGTTTGTTTTCCATTGCATTTTTTACCCTTGGATCGTCTATCAATTTAATGCGTCTCTTCTCCCACTAGGAAATAAATCTACTTGCAGGCAGGGACTTTGTTCTGTTTACAGTAGCCTCTCCAGTGCCTGGAACACTGAAAGTAATCAATCAATGTATATTCAGCAGATAAATCAGTGGATTCAGAGCCTTCACATCTTTTTGGTCTGCAGCTGGGGAGACTGAGGGATGGAGGAACTGACAAGTAGTACAAAATCTGGGTCAAGACACAGGTGCAGGAGTAAATGTAAGTTTGGATGTCAGTCATACCGTGTGAATCTAGAGTGGTCTGTCATATCCATGATCTTATACAAGAGAATGAGTTCCTTTTTTTTTTTTTTTTTGGACACAGCAGGTTTTGAAAACTCAGTTTTCTGAAAATATTTATGTGGCCAATTATAATTGTTAAAATGTTAAAAAAATTTTAATGTTTATTTATTTTTGAGAGAGAGAGGGAAAACAAACAGACCATGAGCAGCAGAAGGGCAGAGAGAGAGGGAGACACAGAATCTGAAGCAGGCTTCAGGCTTTGAGCTGTCAGCACAGAGTCCAATGCTGGCCTCGAACCCACAAACTGTGAGATCATGACCTGAGCCAAATGCGGACACTTCACTGACTGAGCCACCCAGGTGCCCCATAAGAAGGTATTGTTGATAAGAAGAAAGGAACGTGATCAATGTGGAGAAAAGAAGATCAAATTAATTTGCAGGCCACTTACAGGATAGTTAATTAGGACATGAGTTAATTGGATCCATCTTAAATGGAAGGGGATATCCTGTTAAGCTGAGTTTTAAAAGCCTCAGGTGTTGTTTTTTGTTGTTGTTTTGTTTTTTAAGTATGGAATCATCGGTTGGATTCCTCTGACCCTTTTAAAAAGTATCAAAGCTGGCATATTGTAAAATGCCTTAAAATAAGTCAGATAGGCACATGTCGTGGAAAGAATATAAGCTTTATGATTAGATCTGAGTCTTAATATTCACAACACCACTTACTGGTTATCACTGGACAATGAATTTGAATTCTCTGCGTGCCAATTTTCTCATCTGTGTAATTGAGTAACTATTACAATGGGTGATGGAAAGGTCAAAAGTGAATGTATTCAAAAGCACTTAGTATGGTAGTTGATGTGGAATATCTAATGGCAACAGTTCATATTTAGTGAGGGCTAATAAATGTATTTACTTGTTTATTTCTCTTACCCTAAGGATCCTGTTATCAGTCCATTACACAGGTAAGGAAACTGAGGCACAGTTAAGTATTTTACTCAAGGTCATAGAGCCAGTAAGTGGTAGTATTGGGATTTGAACCCAGTGTGGACTGGACTGGAAGCCGATATCCTTAACTACTCTACAATACTTCCTCTTGCTAGGGATAAATGTTAGCTTTTTCTCCTTCTCTCTTTCACCTGCAAACTATAAAATTCAGAAAGTAGATTAGGGACCATGTCTTGTCTTCTTTTATATTAATTTTAGTTTCTAACAGTGTTTGTCTATTAACTGACACATACCAATAAACTAGGGAGAGAAGATGAGAAAGCAGGGCAAGAGAGACATCAGGTGAGGGGCTCTTCTTCAGGTCTTCATTGTCTTTCTTGTTGTGGACCCAGGGTCTAAGATCTAAGTTTCCTTTTTAATAGTCCCTGTCTTTAAACATGTATAGTTTGGCTTTATGAAATCTTGGCACATTTTTAAATAGTGAAGGAATAGCTTCCTTTTATTAATACGGAGCTGGATGAAGAGAGTTTAACTTTCTGCCTTCCAATAATACCATGTATTCATTTAGTAGAAATATGGATTGGCTAGTTTTCAATTAGTCGTCACTGATGGGGGAGCTGTTAACACAGTGGTTAATGTTGCATATTGTCCCTTGAGACTTTCTTTTTGGGTTCTCAGACTTGTTGCAAATACGAGGTCCGTTGTTTTTATTTTACTATTTTAATTTCCAGAGCACATTTTCTAATTCCTTTCAGAAGCTTTCATTTTAAAGTGTTTTGAGCCAGTTTATTAAGAACCTAAACTGAACTGTACTTGTACTTGAGCTGTGGAGTTTGAACTAGATGGGACAATGTGTCAATTTGAAATAAAATGGTCGGCTTTTCATAGAGCCCACAACATTTGGTGACCTTGGTCCTCTGGAGACATTAGATTTCCCCAACTGATACATTTGTGCTTGGCACTGGGGAAAAGAATGCATTTGGAAATGAATCTCTTCTGGTATTTTTTTCCCAGTTATTTCTATATAGCCTTGCAGGCTCAGATGTTATTTTATTGACATTACATAAGCTCCCCCCAAAGACAGAATAAACAATGAAAATTTTATTTACAGGGTTATTACTCTGATGACCGTGGTTTGGAAGACTTCAGTTAGGATAGAAATAGGTTCTAAAATACTGATTCTGGTAAATCATCACTAGCAGTAATTATGTGTTCTGGGCTTCCTGGTAGTTTGGTTTTATAATACAAGCCTTCCAGGTGAGAAGGCAAGAAGCAATGAGGGTTCAGGGCACGTTGGTGGTCCAGTTGGGTAAGTGTCTGAGTTTGGCTCAGGTCATGATCTCAAGGTTCATGGGTTTGAGCCCCGCATCTGGCTCCATGCTGCGGGTGCAGAGCCTGCTTGGTATTCTCGATGTCTCTTCTCTCTCTGACCTCCCCACCTGGTGCTTTCTCTCTCTGTCTCTCTCTCTCTCTCTCAAATAAATAAACTTTAAAAAGAAGAAATGAGGGCCCTCTCAGATTTATTCAGTTCACTTAACTAATACTACTGTGATCGAAATAGACAAGAGACAGCGAAAACCAGAACAAAACAAAAACAAAGACATGGGGCTCTTCTGAGCTAAGAACTGCTACTAATTTCTGCTCTTAAGCCCCCAGATAAAATGGCATTAATGTTGTTAATTACACACGTGGACATGTTTCCATTGTGTTTAGGCAAACAAAGCTTTTTTGCCCATAGGACAAATTAATGAAATGGCTTCCTGATGGGAAGAAAAAACGAGTGAGTGTAGGGATTTCAGAGGATCACAAGACACTGGTAGATATAATGAGACTCAGGAAAACCATCTTTGCCCCATTTGTTGAGGCATTGAGCAGAAGTGATAGGTGCAATGAAGACAGAAGCAGGTGTAAACAGAAGTATAATGATAGCTATTTACAAATCTTTCCATTTATAAATTAGCTTGACATCAGACATGCAAGGTATTACTGACTGAATAAAGCCATAGTATCTCCTATGGGAATCAGATAAAATTGCCTCAAATAAAAATTTTAAAAAATGAGAGGCATGTTAATATATCAATTTTTAATCAAAATGCATAAACAGGAATAGGAATTAAATTACTACTCTTGGACCCCAAATTAATGGCAGTATGTAGCTACAGTGGTATAAAAGAGAGGCAGTGTAATACAGTGGAAAGGGTATTAGGTTTAAAGTCTGTTATTCTGGGTCCAACTCAAATTCTTTCTCTCTTTATGTTTCTAATCTTTGGAGACGTTCCTGAATATATCTGAGTCTATGTTTCCTCATATTAAAAATGTGAACGTAATAATACACATGATAATATCTATCATATAGTGCTATTTGGATATATATTAGATGAGTTAATATATAAGAGAGTCTTTGTCGTAATGATCTTTAATAAATATCAGTTCTCTTTGATCTCCTTCCACTAGTTAGAATACATAACATTAGGTAAAGGGTAGATTCATTTTGTAATGGAGATGGTGTCTTGATAAGGGTAGAACCTCAATCATGATCTTGCCTATGCTATAATTAGAAATCACATCTGAGAAAAAAACAATAAATGATGAGGAATCTTCTTAGTGCTATCATTGGTTTAGCGTAATTGCTCATTAAGCCTTTAAAATTATTAGACCTTGTTCATTAAAAAGCCTTTCCTGAAGTGCAGTGAAGATGCTGATTCATGTCCAATGATTGACAGTGAGATCCTTTCTAATTACAGATGTCACAGCTTCATTTGCATAGTTGGGATCGTTAGCTGCAATATGCAGCCGGGGTTCACTGTGTCATGAAGTGTCTCCAGCGTATCCCTGGGAATTAAGTGTGCTTTTGGAACCAGTGTTAGAACTGGTAAAGAGAACAGTGTTGGGCTAGCCTCGTATTAAATCTTAGCTATAAGCAAGATTAGCGTTGAAACAGAACATGGGTCTCAGAATCAAGCGTTTTTGATTTTGCCACTGGGGCATTAGGGTATCTTCCTGCTCAGAGAGAGAGAAGAGGGTGCATAAGAGAACCAGCGTTTAGTCAGGGAAAATGCTGTACCAAGTACTATGTTAAATGATTTTCTCTTTTTCAGTGTAAAAACCATAGCAGCTGATCTCTGAGCAATTTATCTGATTCCATTATTCAGTGATGCTTTTAAGAGACTTTGTATCCTCATTTATAATTTTTAATGAAAACTGCCATGGGAAATGGGGCATACACTGACTGTTGAGAACCTCTTATCTGTCAAGGGCTATGAATCAGAGTGGGAAAAGAAATCACCTGGGTCAAATAAAAATATGAACCATATTTTTTTGGTTTTGTATAGGGAAAGTATAAAAAGCAAAAATCAGTTTCTAGTATAATAAATGTTAAAGCATACTATTTATCATACTGCATAAATGATATTTTTAGGATTATGTTGTATATAAAAATATGTAAATATCTCTTTCTTCTATTCAATATGTAACCATCTAGAAAATATATGTATATTTCTTCTACTGTATAGAGTTGAGTCATTACCAGAAAAAGCCTAACTCTTTGGGAAAAAGAGATTTTATCAGGAAAAAAGATGGGGTCTGAACCTGCGATTATGAATAATTACAAGGTATTTAAATCTAAATATATGTTATAAACAATGAGTTACTTTACTGTGGTATATTATGGTATATTTCTGGTATATATCCTGAAGGATCACAGAATCCTTTTGTAGTTTTCCTGACAAGAGTATGTGATCTTAATGTAGTAATGAAGAGATGATTAGACAAACCATTTGAACATGAATTTTAAAACAACTGTTCTAGTCTCTTGAAAAACAGGGTAATACTTTTCCAGAAGAAAAAAACGGTATGACAGCTTCTATTTCTGCCCATGAAGGAGTAAAGGGAATGGATTTAATTTCCTGTCTTAAACAATTAGTAAACTTGACAAAATCTATGAACCAACTCTTTCAGACATTAAACAACAGAACTCATTGGATCATGATCTCTGAAGGGAAGCAAATGAGTTGAGCCTGATGACCATGCTGGCTTTTTGCCCAGGGGCACATCCCCAAACAGACAGCAGAGAGAGATGTTCCAAGTGTTTCATAATGGTCTACTGGGTTGGTGAGATGGAGATCAGGGGTCAGGGACTTTGAAGCAGCTGGACGTTGCAGAGTAGAATTCTGGAAAGGAGGAAATTATACAGGAAAAGAGCTCCACAAATCTGAAGATGGATTTCTATATATTTTTCTGAATATGGGGAAGTGAGTCCATCAGATGAAAGCTCCAAGAATTTGGAAAATTGAGTAACTGGGAAATTGTGAGCTGAATGGAACCCAGAACTCCTGTAGGAATGGAATCATTTGATTTTTTTCCACCAGCCAGAAGAAAGAGCCCTTGTTGACTGTTTGCACACATTCAGTAAAAACCCCAGATGAGCCCTGCTTCAATAGTGGGGATAATCTACCCCTAAAGAATACTCTATAACTGCCTTCACAAAGCCTAAAACAATCCTTGAGCCCTTTAGACTAAACTGCAAATAACTTGATTGCCTATCAGAAAAGCCCAAACTCTTTAAATAAAAACAACACAATCCATGGACTAATACCATACAATTTATTGTCTAGCATCTAATGAAAATACCACTGGACATACTAAAAGAAGAGTCAGTTAATAGGAACAGACTCAGAAATAATGCAGAACAGTAGAATTAACAGCATGAATATTAAAACAAATTATAAACATTTTCAAGAATTTAAAGGAAAGCATGAATAGAGGAAGGATAGTAAAGGTATACACACACACAGACATCAAATAAAATGAGAACTCAACAGATTAGACTCTGTAGAACAAAACATGTCCACTTAACAGGCAAGACACTTCAGAACAAATCATCAGTAAGCCTGAAGACAGAAATAGAAACTTCCCAAAATTAAGCGCACAGAGAGAAAGAGACCAAAAGAGATGAACAGAATATCAGTGACCTCTTAGATAAATAACCTAAATATATGTTATTGGACTCCACAAATGATACAAGAGAAAAGAACATGAAAAATATTTGAAGAAATAATAAAAAATCCTTGCAATTTTGATGAACACTGTAAACTTACAGGTCTAAGAAATTCAACAAGCTTCAAGCAGGATAAACATGACTAAAACCACGTCTGGACACATTTCAAAAAAATTTATAATGAGAAGATCTTAAAAACAGCAAGAGAAAAGGACACACTGCATTCAAAGGGACAAAGAATTACAACAATGTATAAGAAACTATGCAAATCAGAAGACAGTAAACCCCATGAAAATGTCTTTTTCTTTCTTTCGTTCTTTCTTTCTTTCTCTTTCTTTTCTTTCTTTCTTTCTTTCTTTCTTTCTTTCTTTCTTTCTTTCTTTCTTTCTTTCTTTCTTTCTAGTTCTTCTATTTTATTTTCCAAGTAATACTGGTTAAACGCACCTACTTTGAAGCCCACAGTTTAGCACTCTTATTTGTATGGCTTTAAAAGTTATAGCACAAGATCTTTACATTAGGATCAGAGAAAAAGATTCATTCAAAACAAAACCTGATATATGCATATTTTTCTCTGTACTTTACTTTAAATACATTAATTTTTTAAATGTTCATTTATTTTTGAGAGAGAGAATCAGAGCACAAGGGGGGAAAGGGGAGAGAGAGAGGGAGACACAGAATCTGAAGCAGGCTCCAGGCTCTGAGCTGTCAGGAGAGAGACTGACACAGGGCTTGAACCCACGAACCGTGAGATCATGCCCTGAGCTGAAGCTGGACGCTTAACCAACTGACCCACCCAGGCGCCCCTAAACACATTAATTTTTAAATGATATTCCTCTTTTTTTTTCATCTGGTGGTAAAATACTGGTGCATCTTTTTATCAAAAAAAGTTGAAGACAGATATAAAGGAATTTCCCCAGTTGGAAATGGCCCTTCAGTTGCCATTAAATAAAATTTCTCAACCTAACTTATCAAGAAAAAGAATTAGTAGTTGCCATTATAAGCAAAAACAGAAAGTACTATAGCATCACCTACATTGCTCCTTACAACACATACTCTGAAAGAATCAGAGACATTTTATAGAAGTTTAGTTGGTTTTGAAAAGGCACATGGGTGTGATTTTTTTTTAACGTTCTTGAAATGTCCCCACCTCTGTTTCTGTTGCAGAGATGACATCTGTGACTATCAGTATAGACAAGAAGTTTGTTCGAACTAAAGAAGGACAGGGACATCTGGGTGGCTCAGTCAGTTAAGCATCTGACTTCTGCTCAGGTCACCATCTCGTGGTTCATGAGTTCAAGCCCCATGTCAGGCTCTGTGCTGACAGCTCGGGGCCTGGAGCCTGCTTCGGATTCTGTGTCTCCCTCTCTTTGCCCCTCCCCTGCTCATTCTCTCTCTCTCTCTCTCTCTCTCTCTCTGTCTCTCTGTCTGTGTGTGTGTGTCTCTCTCTCTTAAAAAATAAATTAAAAAAACATTTAAAAAAGATACAAACAAAAAGTAAAATGTTTGTAAAAGACATACTATGCAAATGCTAGTTATAAAACAGCCACAGTGGATATATTAAGTTCAGACCATGTAAACTTTAGAATAAGGCATATTACAAGAGATAGAGATGTTTTATAATGGTAAAAGCTTCAATGTCTAAAAAAATATAACCACACTAAACAGCAAGAATTGAATTACAGGTTTCACAACATATGAAGAAAAACTATCGGAGAAAGTGGAAAGAAATATGGAGAAGTTCCTGGTTATATTTGAAGATGGCAGTGATCCTTTTTAATAACTGATAGAACAAGTAGAAAGACAGCCAGTAGGAATATGGAGGACCTGCACAGGACAATCAGTACACTCAGCCTAAGTGACAGTTACATAGAATGCTATAGCAACAACTGCACTGCGTAGTCCTGTCAGATCCACACAGAACATTGATCAAGATGGACCATCTCCTGGGTCATTAAACAAGTCTCATTAAATTTAAACAGATTGAGATCACACAGATTATATTCTCTGACCACAATAAAACAAAGCATTAAATAGCAGAGGAATACCTGTGTAACACCAAATATCTATAAATCAAAGAATACGCAGCCAAGTAACCCATAGGTCAGAAAAGAAATCACAAGAAAAATTAGAAATACTTCATATTGAATGAAAATGAAAACACAGCATATCAGAATTCCAAGGATGCAGCTAAAATTGTGCTGTATGGCAATTCATGTCTTTAAATTATTGGGAAAAAAAGTTCCAAAATCCATCCTCTGCACTCTCCCCATAGGGACTTTGGGAAATAATACAGTTAGTATAATCCACCATATTAACCATCTAAAGAAAAACCACATGCTCATGTCAAGTGCTGAAGGAATGTAACTTGAAAAAATTCAACATCACATCATAATAATTTTCAGCCTACTAGGAATAGAAGGGACTTCCTCAGTCTGATAAAGAGCATCTAAAAGAAGCCCGCAACTGACATCATACTTAATGGCGATAGCCTCGTGCTTTCCCACAGGTGGGTGTCCACCCTTGCCATGCTTCTTCAACATCCTACTAGAAGTCCTACCCAGCAAAATAAGGAAAAACAAAGAAACAGACACACCAAACCCCAATCCAGATTGGAAAATAAATGAGTAAAACTGTCCCTATTCACAGATAAGGTGATTATTTATGTAGAATATCCCAAAGAATCTACAAAAATATTCCTAGAACTAACAAGTGAGTTCAGTAATATTGTAGGATACAAGGTGAATACATGAAAAAGCTGTACATTTCTTCAAAAAAAAGCAATGAAAACCTTGAAACCAAAATTTGCCAAGGATGCCATTCATAATAGTTATAAAAAAAAAAGATAAGGGAGGAACCTGTTTGCTAAAAACTACAAAAGAGTGAGGAAAGAAATAAAAGATCTAAAGAACTGAAGAGACTTACCATGTAAATGGATTGCAAGTTTCAACATACATTCACATTTTTCCAAGTTGATCTTTCATTATTAGTATTGTCTCATGGATATAGATTTTTGATCAGTGGGTGATTCCAACATTTTACGAAAAATAAATGGAATCTGAATAGCCAGATCTATTTTAAAACGGATAAAGTTGGAGAAATTGCAGTACTCCATATTTTTTTTTACCATTTTATTTATTAAAAAAATTTTTTAAGGTATATTTATTTTTGAGAGAATATGATGGGGGAGGGGCAGAGAGAATGGGGCAGGTTGGGAGACAGAGAATCCAAAGCAGGCTCCACCCTGACAGCAGTGAGCCAGATGTGGGGTTTGAACTCACAAACTGTGAAATCATGACCTGAGCTGAAGTCGGATGCTCAACCGACTGAGCCACCCAAGAGCCCCCATAGTACTCAATATTATTTTTTTTTAATTTAATGTTTATTTTTGAGAGAGAGAGAGAGAGAGAGAGCAGGGGAGGGGCAGAAAGAGACAAAGACACAGAATCTGAAGCAGGCTCCAGGCTCTGAGCTGTCAGCACAGAGCCCCGCTTGGGGCTTGAACTCACGAACCGTGAGATTATGACCTGAGGCAAAGGCAGACAATCAACCGACTGAGCCACCCAGGTACCCCCATAATACTCAATATTAAGTCTTAATATAAAGCTACAGCAATCAAGTAGGAGTGATATTGACAACAGGGCAAACACAAAGGTCAGTGCATACAGAAGAGTTCAGAAATAGACCCACGCAAATATGACTCATTGGGTTTCTTGTTTTTGTTTTGACAGTGGTACAAAGACAATTCAATGGCAAAAGAATAGTTGTTGTCAACAAATGGTATTGGAACAACTGGATATTCATAAGCAAACACACACACACACACACGCACAAATCGAGAGAGAACTTTGACCTATACCTCCGATATTATACAAAAATTAACTTAAAATGGACCACAGGTCTAAACACAAAATGTAAAACTATAATGGTTTTATTTTTATTTTAATTCCAAAAGAAAATATAGGAGAAAATCTTTGTAATCTGAGATTGGGCAAAGAATTCTTAGTTAGGGGACCAAAAGCACAATCTGTAAGAGAAAAAAAAAAAGTGCTGAATTGAATTTCATTAAAATTAAAGTATTTTGTTCTGGGAAATACATTGTTAAGATGAAAACTCAAGCTACAAACTGGGAGAAAATATTTGTGAATCACATGTCTGGTAAGGAACTCAGATCTAGAATATATAAAGAGCCTTAAAACCCAGAAATAAGAAAGTAACACACAATTAAAGAAAATGGGCTAAAGACTTGAAAAGACCATTCACCTCACAGAGGATATATGGATGACAATCAGCTCTGAAAAAAACATGGTTTAACTTCAATACGTGGGAAAATGCAAACACCAAATTTGGTCGCTAGAAATGGGATTCAGCTAAACAAATAAAAGATGTGGAATTGACTCTGGGATCACGAAGTGGGCATCGAGGAAACCCACTGGAGGCCCAAAAGATGGAAGCCTGTATTCTTCAGTGGAAAATTATTTGATAAAAATGTTGTGATAACATGCAAGCAGATAATGTGACTGATGTGCATGTGGTTTTAAGTGGACAGGTTAGGAACAGAATGTCACTTATGCACCTTGGTTCTTTTTAGCTTCCTTTGGCCAAGGTTCTACTGGAAAGAAAGGATCTTAGAAAAGAACCAGGAAGTTTGCAAGAAGGGATGGAAGAGAACAGAAGGAATCGAGAAATTCTAGGACTTGAATGGTGGAGAGGTGAAGTTGTGTTTTTTCTCCAACTAGTTAAAAAAGAGGAGAAACAGAAATGCTGTGAGCAATCAGGGCTCATTGGGGTTCAGCCTTGGGACAAAGACCAGATCAAGAGTGTGCCATGTTATCTATTGTTAAAACCTCCACACGGACAGAGTGTACTGCAGGGGACAGTATATTCTTTTAGTTTTATAAAATCTGCTCGTGGACAAAGATTAAGGGACTGGTCTAGTAGAATCCTGATAAACTAAAACTACCAGTTGTGAATGTAGAAAGATGTGTATCACAAAAATAATGGTGGTGTGATTAATGGCACAGGAAGCTGATTATAACACAGTAATAAAAAGTTTTTAAATGACTCTTGCTGCCAAAAGAGTTGCCAGCCTGGATTAAAAGCAGCTGTGACTCCCAAAGCTATTTCTGGCAGTGGGTAGACTGAGAAAGCTGCCCAGCCCCAAAGAGCTGCATATTCTACACCTTCTTCATATATGGCCAAGGAGGATATTGGAAAAGGGAGGACCTCTGAGGAGTAACCAAGGACTATGGGAAAACATAGGTTGGGGAGATAATCCCAAATAACGAAACCTGGCCTTAAACAAGAATATGTCTATTCCCCAAGATACAGGTTTATCGAAACATTAGTCCCATAAGGCTTCAGCATTGCTATCAACCAATGACTGCTGTGCCTTCCCGTTATTCTCTTTGTTGAATAG
Organism: Panthera pardus; assembly: GCF_024362965.1. Classification (NCBI taxonomy): domain Eukaryota; kingdom Metazoa; phylum Chordata; class Mammalia; order Carnivora; family Felidae; genus Panthera; species Panthera pardus. The sequence continues at coordinate 110,812,065 of NW_026526677.1, read as the reverse complement.
GAATATCTATCATCATTATCCTGTCCCCATTTACCATTGTATGTTGGATGTGTGTAGAGAAGATATTTTCTATTTCATTTTGTTGTTATTTATAGGAGTCTTGAGTCGGGAGGGCTTAAATCTGGTATAGAGACTAGAACAGGATCTGGATTTCCAGGCTGGTTGGAGAAGACATTTATAGTCTCATTCATTTTGTGTGAATAAAAGAAGTATGCAAATAGTTGTGACCAAAAAGGTGATTATGCTAGACTGAATCATTTGGACACAGAAAATGTGTGTTGTCTTCTTTGAAGACATTGGGCTTGGCCTTGTGACTCGCTTTGGCCAATGGTGTATGAGTTGATGATGTTTATGTTAATACTTGCTTCCTGAGCCTGTCTTGTTCTTTCTTTCTCTTTGAAGAGCAGCATGTTTCAGACAGGGTCTCTTTCAGGTTGGGTCCTCGAATGAGAAAATTTGTGGCAGTTGACGTATAGCCAGTGACATGTAATGCAAACATAGAATAAATTGTTCCCATAGCACATTGATACTTTGAGGTTGGTTGTTGCCATGGTCTAAACTAGTGAAAACTGACTAGTCTCCTCTCTTAACTAACAAGCCATCATACACCAGATCTTGCAAGCAAGAAATCTCTTATTTCACTTGACTCCTTTCTCTTTCTTACAATTACCTCACCTGTGCTTCAAATCCATTCATCTAGTTTTAATTTCTTTAAAAATTTAGAGTCCAGGGGCGCCTGGGTGGCTCTGTCGGTTAAGTCTCCGACTTCAGCTTAGGTCATGATCTCGCGGTTTGTGAGTTTGAGCCCCGCGTTGGGCTCTGTGCTGACAGCTCAGAGCCTGGAGCCTGCTTCGGATTCTGTGTCTTGCTCTCTCTCTGAGCCTCCCCTGCTCACGCTCTGTCTCTCTGTCTCAAAAATAAATAAAACATTAAAAAATATTTTTTAAATAAAAAAAACTTAGAGTCTAACTCATTCTCTACTCTCCATACTAGTAACAGTAATATTTATTCTGGCTAAAATGTGGCAAGGTCAACTTTTGCCCTCAACATTAATTGTAACTCTCCTGGATTGGTTTATACTGTTTCTTTCTCTTCCTCCTTAGCTGTCCAATCTGGACTCTTATCTCTCCCTCATGGTCTCCCAAGTTCTGCCATATTTTATCAAGTGCATACTTCTTTTATTTATTTTATGCTTTCTGCTCTGGACACACTCACTGGTTCCAAATGTTATCCCATCCCACTCATGTGTGGTTAACTCATTTACTTATCCTCTCCCCTCTTGGATGTCACTTGTTCTGGGACCCGTTCCTTGACCTGCTAAAGCTTGGTTTCCTGATGTGGCTCCTTGGCTCCTCTGATGTGGAATTATCTCTGTATAATTACTTCATCCTCATGGTAATACCCATAATATTGTACCATAAAAACATGTGCCATAATGTACTGAGTTTTCTTTCTTCTTTCCTTCTTTCTTTTCTTTATTCTTTTCTTTCTTTCTTTTTCTTTCTTTCTTCTTCTTCTTCTTCTTCTTCTTCTTCTTCTTCTTCTTCTTCTTCTTCTTCTTCTTCTTCTCCTTCTCCTCCTCCTCCTCCTCCTCCTCCTCCTCCTCCTCCTCCTCCTCCTCCTTCTTTCCTTCCTTCCTTCTGTTTTTCTTTCTTTCCTTCCTCCCTTCAATGCATCTTTCTTTCTTCTTCCTTCCTTCCTTCCTTTCCTTCCTTCCTTCCTTCCTTCCTTCCTTCCTTCCTTCCTTCCTTCCCCTTCCATGCATCTTTCTTTCTTTCTTTCTTTCTTTCTTTCTTTCTTTCTTTCTTTCTCTTTCTTTCGGAGAGGGAGAGGGGAAGAGAGAAAGTGACAGAGAGAATTCCAAGAAGACTCTATGTTGTCAGTGCAGAGCCCCATATTGGGGGTTTGAACTCACATACCATGACCTGAGCCAAAACCAAAAGTTGGAAGCTTAACCGACTGAGTGACCCAGGTACCCCAATGTACTCAGATTTCTGACTGTCTCTACTCTTGCCTATTTAAACCCCTTGATCTCAAAGACTTTTGTTTGCCAATACCCAATAGGACTTGGCTTCCTAAATATTTGCAAGAACTCATTATTAGGCTGAATTCTATTAGAGAAAGATATCTGAGACAGAAGGAATCAAACCTTTGCCTTCTGTTGATATTTCAGAATTTTAATTTCATGGTCCATGTGTGAATTATTTACTTTGTGCATCTTCTGCAAGAAAAATTTAAATCTAGGCTGACTTCACACCAGCATCTAGCAATGCTTAGGTGCCAATTTGTCCTACTGTCATTGTGGATTTAGTTATCATAGAGATGAACAGACCTTGGAAAGACCATGGAGTATAAGACTCTCATTGTTAATATCAGGCAATTACTAACACAGTTAGTGGATAAAATGAGACAAAAATGCTTTATATTATATACTATGCTTTTGAAAATTCACATTGTTAAATGCAAAATTAGTTTGCATCCAAACTAGATGGATTCCAAAATCATATTAATCAAATTTGTGTTCCACGAACCATATTTCCTTCTATTCTTGCCATAATTAATAATAATGAAGTCTCCTTCCACTTGTATAGTATTTATAATTTATGGAACACGTTTATGGACACAAGCTTGCACAGTGACCCTTTGTAATAGGCAAAGATCATTACAGATAAGAAAATTTAGGCTCAAAGAGAAATCATAGAATGTTAGTAAGTAATGATGTAGGAAAACTCTCTTAGGTTGTTTTATACTTAATTTCAGACTCCTTTTGCTATACTCCTAAGGACCTCTATAATCAAGAATTGACTCTTTGATAAAAGTTATATGAAAATGTATGTTAGAGTCCACTGCTTAAACAGGTCATGATGTAAATTTTGAGATTTCTGTTAACATTGTAGCTTATTAAGGCAGTGAACTAGAAGTTCTAATGGGTTCAGCAGTTCTCAAACCAATTTTGTTGTACCAGTTCAGAGACCTATGTTTGCCTTACTTATGTAGGGTGAAATGCGGGACTTTAAAAAAATGTTTATTTATTTGTTTTGGAGAGAGAGAGAGAGAGAGAGAGAGAGAGTGAGCATGAGCAGGGGAGGGGCAGAAAGAGAGGGAGACACAGATTCCGAAGCAGGTTCCAGGCTCTGAGCTGTCAGCACAGAGCCCATTGCTGGGCTCAAACCCATGAACTGTGAGATAATGACCTGAGCTGAAGTCAGATGCTTAACTGACTGAGCCATCCAGGCACCCCTGAAATTCAAGACTTTTTAATAAATAAGATCACTGAATCAGATGAATTATATTCAACACTGCTTTTTTTGCTTTATACCTTTAAGGTATTATGGAAATACCCATTCTTTATTCTTTAATCTACCTCTGCCTTCTAGACAATTATGCATATGGAATAAAAGATGATTTGCATGTTCCTAATACTCTTGCCAGTGCTGGTCATTTACATGGTATGGTGCTAGACAGTCAGCATTTCATTTTAGATTTTTGTGAGTGCCTTTAAAGCTCCTAGGCGCGCACACACACACACACACACACACACACACACACACACAAACACGCATAAACACAGTGTGATCATACTGGCTTCCTTTCCGTGAGGGGTTAAGAGAGGAAGACTACAGAGCCTGGGTGGCTCAGTCTGTTGAGTGTCTGACTTCAGCTCAGGTCATGATCTCGCAGTTCATGAGTTCGAGCCCCGTGCTGGGTTCTGTGCTGACAGCTCAGAGCCTGGAGCCTGCCTCAGATTCTGTGTCTCCCTCTCTCTCTCTGCCCCTCCCCCGCTCGCACTCTGTCTCTCTCTCAAAAATAAACATTAAAAAAAAGGAGAGGAAGACTACATAATAAACTCCATAAGGGAGGATATAGTGTGTTTTTTTCTTTGTTGTATTCCTGGCACAGATATGCCTTAATAAATACCTCTATTAATCAATGCAAATATGCAAAATTAGACTTATTCTCTATTGTCAGTATAGAAGCTTTATGGCTTTCTCAGGGGAGAGAGGAACAAAATGCAACAGACCTCCTAAATGAACTGGATGTTAGAAGCATTAAATGGGTTAGGTATATAAAATGCTTCAGGTAGTGCCTTGTATATGCAGGATTGCTAGATTTAAAAATACAGGATGCCCAGTTAAATTTGAATTTCAGATTTTTTATGTGCAATTGGACATACCTGTCCTAAACAGTTATTTATGTGAAATGGAAGATACACTAAGAGTTATTCATTATTTACCTGCCATTCTAATTTAAATGAGCATCCTGTATTTCATCTGGCAACCTGGGCATAGCTTGAGTGCTCAGTAAATGTTAGATAAAGTTGCTGATGCTACTACCAACTTGAAACTTGAATTTTATTCCCAACACACTGCAGAACTGAAGTGGTAAGAGATTCCTGCCCTTTTTCAGACCCTGTGAAGCAATTATCTTTGAACTACCTGGAGCCTCTGATCCTACTTCCCACTCTCCCTTGAAGTTCTCTGTCGCTGTGGCTTTTGTGACAGCACATTGTTTTGATTCTCTTTTGAGGCTCTTCCAGTCTCTAAGATGCTCAGGGTTCTTCTGTGTCATTGTTCTTTCTTTTCCCCAGCAACTGCTAACTGTAGGCATCGCCTGAGGCTTGAGCTTTGTTCTTTCCTTGTTTCCTTGCACCCCTTTCTCTTTGAGGAGCACAGCTTCCTGTCTTGTTTTAGTCATCTTTCTTATGTCATCTTGGGAGCTGTGTGTCACCTAAGCTCCAGCGCTGACCTCTTCCCTCTACTCTGCGCCCACATGTCCTGCGCACAACTGGACACGTCTGTGTGCTCAACGCCGGGGACTTCTGACCCCGAGCTTCCCAAACCAGAGTCCATCCTGCATCTCGACACCTTCTCCTTCCAATTTCCTGAGTTTAGGGATATGTCATTTTTGACTTCTCTTCGCTCTTTAATATTCAAAAGTAATCAGCCTCAGTCTGTCTTGTCTCTTTGAGTAGTGGGATGAACAAAAAATGCAATGTTAAAGATGTAACTGTAACTGCCTCTGCTTTCTCAGGTTTACTTGCGAGTTTAGGGAGAGACTGTGGGGGAGGGTTGGTCCTTCTGTAAATATCTACACTGTGCCCTTTTATTGACAGAGATTTTTGGGTATGGACAGACAGAAATGAAGCTGTCGTCTCTGAAAGTTGGTGTGTCTGAAGGGTGAGACCCAGAAGGATGGGCCTTGATGTGAATGGGCCTTATTAATGGATGTGCTGGTGCAAATACATGTCCAGGGCTTAGGAGCAAGTGGCAATTGACATTTTCTGAAAAATCGTAAAGGAATTGGAGATAATAGAGACTTAAGGGAGAAAGGAGTCTGAGCTCTGTGGTGGGAAGCTGGCGTCTCCAGAAAGAGGCTCTTAGGGAGAAGCTGCTGGTGTCAGTTTGCTGAAGAACTTTCCAGACTGTGGATGTCCACTCATCAATGTAAACGCTTATGTATCAGCAATGTATGGCATCCTTACTGCAAGCCTTTCGCAAAGTTTGTAAAACACAAAAATATGTGTATCTGTCAGTATGGAACAGGTGTAGAAAGGAGACAAGGGTTCTGAGGAGGGGAAGAGATTCCCCCGAGAACAGCAGTGGAGCCAGACTTGGAAGCCTGTCTTCCCTTCCTTCTACCCACAGACCTCTTCGGTTTGGCTTCTGTGGACTCTGAGTCTGCAGTTCTCTTCCCAGCGAGCTGCGTGACTCTGCCTTGCATCCTTTGGTTTCTTTTACTACCACACAGAGACATTGATACAGTCGATTCCTGCTTTTCAATGTTACAAGTTTCTGTAACGCATGTGAGTCCAAGAACAGCTACCTGGTGAAAACTGTTTTCCTTCATTGTAGCCATGACTTTACTCTTTATCGCCAGCAGATGGGGCCAGGGAAAGGATTTTGCCAAGGTCCAAATGCTTAGTGAGGTTCCTTAAAGCCAGCTGCTTCATCCCAGGTTCTCATCTAATCCTTACAACAGCCCTGTTAAGTAGGAATTATGATCCCTGTTTTATGGATGGGAAAATTGAGGGTTAGTGGGTTAAGCACTGTGACCAAGACTGCATGAGCTACTAAGTAGCAGAACCAAGATTAGATCAGAAGTCTTTCTGACTCTAGCTGTCAGGCTCTTCTCTGCAGTGTTTCTTCCCAGGAGAAGAAAAATGCTTATTTCAGCTCTGTTCCCTGGATACAAAGGTCTGGAGCTTTTTTTGGAGATTGCAGGTGAGGTGATGATTAAGCAAATGACTCAGCAAAACACAAAGTGTAAGGAGTTTTGGTGGAGTTGGGTGAGCACATGGGCGAAGTGCAAAGCAGCAAAAAGCAGGGACTCTCTGTAAGCCCTTGCCTCTCTTAGCTCACAGAATTATTGTGAGAATCAAAAAAGAAATGGGCAAGTATAACGTGCTAAGTATGAGGTTTTATGGCTTTATTATTGTTTTTGGGATTATTCTCTGGGTTCCCATTTGTGTGGTGATTTCTTTTATAACTGGGCTTTTGAAAACAGTGATTAGCTTTTCCAGGGGAAGCATTGACTAACTTCCCAAACCTGACAGTTGCAGGCAGGTGCTCTGCTCTGCTCTTAGGGCAGTGGCTGGAACGCTTGGAGGAGGTTCTGTGGGGACAGGTGCCATGGAGTGCAGACAGGACACGTCGGGCAAGTTTTCAGGGCAAGGTGCATGCGTGTAGGTCTGCATTGTAGGTAGCACGTCTGTTTTTGAGATAATGACATTTGTGGTAATAGCAGGGGAAACAGTCACCGCTGAGTTCCATCCTTTTCAAAATCCTGCAGTGTATCAGTAATAGGCACAACAAGATTGGGCAGCTTTGGGCATAACCGAATATTGTGCAAATAGACGCAATTTGAAAGTGTTAACCTTTTTCTTTGTAACTGACATTTTTTAAAAGCAAGGAAGTTCATACCTATCAACTGAATGTCCCGTTTTCCAATTGTCATTCCCCCACATCACTGTATTAAAAATTTGGTAGGTATCTTTCTAGCATTTTAATCTATTTTCTCTCCCATCGTAAGTCTATTAATATATATTAACAGATTAAATAGATTTGAATGCCAGAAAAAAACATGTATTTACTGTAACTTATTATGTATATATAAACACAAAAATTGGACTCCTACTATAACTGTTCTGATTTTTTTTCCCCTTACTTACTCTATTGTGAACATTTTTTTATGTTAGTATGTTCAGCCCTGCTTCATGATAAAAATAATTTAAAAAGCTAATTTAGAAATAGCGATGGAGAAGGTACAAAGGAATACTTTTCAAGGGTTGGGAAAGAAAATGAGGAGGAGAAATGGTCATTAAGAAACAAGATGGGTTGAACAATTGTTTCTATCTCTTTTTCTCTCTCTGCTTCTGTCCTAGATGCTCAGTGTTTTATTTACAGTGCAAAGTGCCTCAAGAATGCATGTTTGAGTTCAGTAATTTTTTTAGATGTAAGTTCTCATATGGGTAAAGAAATCTTCATGTAAAGGGCTTTGAGAACGAGAAGTAAAAAGCACATGTAGGAAACTAAAAGCCAGCAGTGTCTTTTGCTGTATAAGGCCTCTTACAAGAGCCAACCAATCTGTATGGATACTGCTTTAGAAATGGGATTTATTCACGTTACTGCTATTGTTTTGCTCACAGTTGAGTGGAAAAGAATACTGTGAGTTTTGCTCTATTAAAAACAAACAACACTGATGGAAACATTTGGAATGTCGTGTTTCCATAAGAGAAAACTGGAAATAATTTTCTTAGAGGGAGGAGTCGCATTCTCAGACATTTTCTTGATGGAGTTAAATTTAGAATTCCTAAGAGTTCTTAAGAACAAATGCAATATTAAAAACGGTTCTTAAAGGAGGTTTCTCAGTTGGCCAATGGAAACAGTCAATTCAAAAGCTTTTTCACTTTCTACTCCTGGAAATAACTCTGGAGCTGAGATTAATAAGATGTTGGAATTAGCAGTGTGATAGAAGAACTGCCCCTGACCCCTTTAAATATAGCCTCCTTGATTTGAAGTACAGGGCTGCCTTTTACCTACTCTCTGCCTTGCAGCAACTTTTTCCCAAGGCACTTCTTTAAGTGCCAGATCTCTTTCTTTTTAAATTAAAAAAAATGTTTATTTTACTTTTGAAAGAGAGAGGGAGAGACAGAACAAGAGTGGGAGAGGGGCAGAGAGAGAGGGAGACACAGGATCTGAAGCAGGCTCCAGGCTCCGAGCTGTCAGCACAGTGCCACCTCTCAAATAGAGACACTGATAGTAAAGAAATGCATTCCACTAAGAGTTTTCAGACACCAAACTGAACTACTAGAGGGTGGAATAGAAATGGGGTATGGATTGCCAACAAAAAACTCAGCCACCAAACAATAGGCCATCAAATCATCCCTGCCCAGAGAGTACTTATAAATTAGCTGTAGAGACCAAGCAGTGGGAGATGAATATTTACACAGAGAAGTCAAATAACTACTTGAATATCAGTGGTAAGATTTTGGCTCAGAGAATATTAATTCTCTTTTAATCTCTTGTGGTGCTGGATGTGGTAGATAGATTGTAAAGAGGCCACCAGGGTCTCTGCCTCCTGGTATTATCTGCTTTGTGTGGTCCCTTCCTCTTTAGGGAGAAAGGAACTGTGACTTGCTTCCAGCTGATAGAATATGGAAAAGGGGTCAGGATGTATGGGATTGTATATGGGATTACATTAGATAATATAACTTCCAGTCTCTGAGGAGATGTTTTTCTCCTTGTTGGCCTTGAAGAGCAAGCTTCCATCTTGTAGACTTCCCTGTGCAGACAGCCATGTGGCAAAGAACTGAGGGTGATCTCTGGCCAGCAAGACACCGAGACCTTCAGTTTGGCAGTCTGCAAGGAACAGAATATTGCTAATTACCATCCAAGCTTGGAAGTGGACCTTTCCCCAGGAGAACCTCAGATGAGAACCTGTCCTGGCCAACATTTTTTTGCAGAGAATTCAACAAAGCAATGCCTGGACTTCCAACTCACAAACTCTGAGATGACAAATGTGTGCTAGTTGAAGATGCTAAGTGTGTGGTAATGTTATAGCAATAGATAACTGATACACGGAGACGTAAAACTTATGGTTTAGTTATCTGGTATCTTCTAATTGTATCTTATGATCTTTGCCCACAGTGGAGACAGGGGAAAATAACGTTAGGGTCTATACTAAATTCTCCCACTGCCAGCTTAACTTATTTCTGTCTTTTTTGTTTCCAGACACCCACTATTTGTTCCTTTTTGGGGAATAATGAGCCCTACTCATTGCACTGGTGGTTTTGTGATGCCAACCATCCGTGTCCACGGGTGATGTTTGCCAGAGTGGTTAGGGTTTGTCTCCTGGGCATACATGTACTTGAGGTGTAGACGGAGTCTGTGAGACAGGCTAAGAATCTAGAGCTGAAAGGTTGTGTACAACTGAGATGTGTATTTTCTAGTTTCCACAAGGTTTGGATTTATTTTCCACAAAAGGGAAAGGAAAGGGACTGGAAAGATTCCCTCTTTCTTTTCAACAGTCCTTTCTTTTCTTACTCTTAGAACCAAATTCAACATGACCAAGATAGTATGTGTATTTTTTAAACTTGTATTGTGTTTATATAGGGTTTGAATAGGGTTTGAATAGTTTTTGCTTAAAAAAATCAAAAAGTATGAAAGGATATGAAATAAAAAGTGTCTCTTCTCATTCAATCTTCCCTTCTATGCTCTGTACTCTCCACCCCTTGTGAGGACTTTCGATGTTATCAGTCTGGTGAATCCTTCCAGATATTTATGCATATTCAAGTAAAAATATTTTTCTTTCCTTTCTTTTTCTTAAAGTTGTTCTGTAATGCACACTGTTTTGCATTTTAAATTTTTTCTGCTTAACAATCTAGCTTATAAAGTTCAAGACTTTCTGTTTCAGTGCATAAACTGCTTCCTCCTTTTTTTTTTTTATTTTAGAGAGAAAGAGAATGAGAGCAAGCGATCATGAGTGGTGTAAGGACAGAGAGAGAGAGAGAGACAGAGACAGAGACAGAGAGAGAGAGAGAGAGAGAGAGAGAGAGAGAGAGAGAGAATCCCAAGCAGGCACCACTCTCAGTGCAGAGCCCGACATGGGGCTGGATCCCATGAACCATGAGATCATGACCTGAACTGAAATCAAGAGTTGGAGGCTCAATGTACTGAGCCACTCAGGCACCCTGCTTCCTTGTTTTTACGGCTATAGTTTCCTTTTACAGGAATGTAGTATGATTAATGGATCTGGTGCCTCAGTGACAGGCATTTGGGTTGTCTCTTTTCATTTTGCTTTTACAAACAGCATTTCATTGACTACACCTGTACTTGATTGTTTCTATAGGTCAAATTTTGTAGAAATGGAATTGCTGGATCAGAGAGTACTTTTATTTGTAACTTTAAAAATAATTTTTTTTAACGTTTATTTATTTTTGAGACAGAGAGAGACAGAGCATGAACAGGGGAGGGGCAGAGAGAGAGAGAGAGAGACAGAATCCGAAACGGGCTCCAGGCTCTGAGCTGTCAGCCCAGAGCCTGACGCGGGGCTCGAACTCACGGACCGCGAGATCATGACCTGAGCCGAAGTCGGACGCTTAACCGACTGAGCCACCCAGGCGCCCCTTATTTGTAACTTTTCTGGACACTGAGTAATGTGCCATCCAGAAGGGCTGTGTCCTCTGTAAGGAAGGGTGAAAGTCATTGTTGCCACAGTCTTGCCAAAAAATGTATGGATGTTTTGGATGATTACACAGTGACTACTTTTGGTGAAAATGATCTTTCAGTGTACTTTTAATTTGCATTCTTCTTAGCGTACCTAAAATAGAGCACCTTGTCATGTCTTTCTCTGTGAATGCCCTTTCATGGCCTTTCATGGACTCTGCCTATTTCTCTACTAGACTTTTAGTCTTATTGATTTCTAGCGTACCTTTTATTTATTTGTTTTTTACCATGGTTACCCTTGGTCTGTGATATGATTTACAAAAACAATTTCCCTCTAATTTCTTGGATGACTTTTGACTTTATGCCTTTACCAAGTATAAAAATTTGAATTTTGGGAGCGAATGAATCAAACTTTAAAACTTTATGCTCCTGGCATTAAAGTCCTATTACAAAGTTCTTCCCCATACTCAGATTAACAAATGTTTTCTCCAGAGATCATTCCAGTTCCCTACGGTTTGATTATAATGTTTCATCCATTTGAAATTTATGTTAATCTAAGGTATGAAAAACAAAGCCAACTTAATTTCTTTCCAGGTTACTGACCATCTGTTCCCAAACTGCTTATCAAACAATTCATCTTTCCTTTCTTTACTTAAATGCCACTTTTGGTTCAAATGGTCAACATTATTTTTATAAATATGTAAGTAAGTCTCTTATATCTACTCATATATTTATTCCTTGTAATATCCTTAGTTTCTTCTTAGTCCAGAATATCTGGACTTCTATCTGGGATAATTTCTCTTCAACAGGAAGAACTTCTTTAGTGTTTCTTGTATGAATCTGAGGAGGACAAATTCACTTAACATCTGTTCATCTAAAAATGTCTTTATTTTTTATTATTTTTGAAGGATACATTCACTACAATGTAAAATGCATAGTTTTCTCATTTCTCATTTCAGCTACCTTCCTTCTGCCATTGCTTCCATTATTTCGATGAGAAGTCAGCTGTAATTCTTTTTTGTTTTTGTTAACCCTGATTTTACTGTGCCTTTTTTTACTGGTTGCATATTAGATTTTCCTTTTACTTTTCATGCTCACTCTGATGTACCTAAGACTGGATACCTTCATCTATCCTGCTTAGGATTTGCTCAGCTTGACTGCATGATTAACATCTTTATCCTTTGGGGTAAATTCCCCCCCATTATTCGTTCATATTTCTTTTGGATCTCAGCAGTGCAAGTCTGTCAGATCCTTTTGTGTCCTCCAGACAAGTCCCCATACCACTATTTACTCAGCAAGGTCTTGTGGAAGGAAACTGGTGAACAGGAAAGCCCAGCCCCGGATTTAGGGCTCTTTGGGATTCTGGTCCCTCCATGCCAGGGAGCATATAGCTATTGAGAGTTAAGGTGGTTTCTGCTCATCTCCGCATAGGTTAGCTGCCTGCCAGTGGACTGCTCCCTGACTTCTCCATGCTCCCAGCCCCAGGAAATACCACCACAGAGGTGACGGTGACATGCATCTCTGCTCACCTGTAGAAGGCTGGCTGCTTGTCATGGTTGAATTTACCTAGACTTCTTCGTTTCCACATATCTTCAGTGACTTGAAAGACAAGTATATTTTCTCCTGTTTATCTGCTATTTTTTTCATTTTTCCCTCCAGATGAATGATGGTCTTTTTCAATCTTTATATTCTATTCTGGAGAACGTTCCATGTGACTGGAGAAGAATGTGTATTCCATTGCTTTAGGATGAAATGTTCTGAGTATATCTTTTAAGTCTTTTGGGTCCAGTGTGTCATTCAAAACCATTGTTTCCTTGTTGATTTTCTGTTTAGATGATCTGTCCATCGCTGGAAGTGGGGTGTTGAAGTCCCCTACTATTTTGGTATTGTTAGCAATGAGTTTCTTTATGTTTGTGACTAATTGATTTATATATTTGGGTGCTCACACATTTGGAGCATACATGTTTGCAACTGTTAAGTCTTCTTGGTGGATAGACCCCTTAATTATGATACAATTCCCTTCTTCATCTCTTGTTACAGTCCTTATCTTAAAGTCTAGATTGTTTGATATGAGTATGGCTACTCCAACTTTCTTTTGGTGACGGTTAGAATGACAGATCCTTCTCCATACCCTTACTTTCAGTCTGAAGGTGTCTTTAGGTCTAAAGTGGGTCTCTTGTAAATAGCATATAGAAGGATCTTGTTTACTTATCCATTCTTTGCCCTTTGTCTTTTGACTGGAGCATTTAGTCCACTGACATTTAGAGCGAGTACTGAAAGATACGAATTTATTGCCATTATGTTTCTTACAGAGTTGGAGTTTCTGGTGCTGTTCTCTGGTCCTTTCTAGTCTTTTTTTTTTTTTTTAAATATTTTTTTTTTCGTGTCTTTTCTCCCCTCAGAAAGTCCCCCTTAAAATTTCTTGTAGGGCTGGTTTAGTAGTCACGAACTCCTTTAAGTTTTGTTTGTCTGGGAAACTTTTTATCTCTCCTTCTATTTTGAATGAAAGCCTTGCTGGATAAAGAATTCTTGGCTGTACCACTCTGGAAAACAGTGTGGAGGTTCCTCAAAAAATTAAAAATAGATCTACCCTATGACTCAGTAATAGCACTGCTGGGAATTTACCCAAGAGATACAGGAGTGCTGATGCATAGGGGCACTTGTACCCCAATGTTTATAGCAGCACTCTCAACAATAGCCAAATTATGGAAAGAGCCTAAATGTCCATCAACTGATGAATGGATAAAGAAATTGTGGTTTAATACACAATGGAATACTACGTGGCAATGAGAAAGAATGAAATAAGCCATTTTTTTTTTTTTTGAAATTTAAACTTTTTATTCGTGTTCCAAAGCTTTTTTTTTTTATTTTTTTTTATTTTTATTATTTTTTTTTAATATATGAAATTTACTGTCAAATTGGTTTCCATACAACACCCAGTGCTCATCCCGAAAGGTGCCCTCCTCAATACCCATCACCCACCCTGCCCTCCCTCCCACCCTGCCCTCCCTCCCCCCCCCCATCAACCCTCAGTTTGTTCTCAGTTTTTAACAGTCTCTAATGCTTTGGCTCTCTCCCACTCTAACCTCTTTTTTTTTTTTTTTTTTTTTCCTTCCCCTCCCCCATGGGTTTCTGTTATGTTTCTCAGGATCCACATAAGAGTGAAACCATATGGTATCTGTCTTTCTCTGTATGGCTTATGAAATAAGCCTTTTGTAGCAACGTGGATGGAACTGGAGAGTGTTATGGTAAGTGAAATAAGTCATACAGAGAAAGACAGAATACCATATGTTTTCACTCTTATGTGGGTCCTGAGAAACTTAACAGAAGACCTTGGAGGAGGGGAAGGGAAAAAAAAGTTAGGGAGGGAGCCAAACCATAAGAATCTCTTAAAAGCTGAGAACAGTCTGAGGGTTGATGGGGGGTGGAAGGAAGCGGGGGGGGGGTGGGTGATGGGTATTGAGGAGGGCACCTTTTGGGATGAGCACTAGGTGTTGTATGGAAACCAATTTGACAATAAATTTCATATTAAAAAAATAAAAAGATAAAAAAAAAGAATTCTTGGCTGCATATTTTTCCAATTCAGCACATTGAATCTATATTGCCACTCCTTTCTGGCCTGCCAAGTTTCTGTGGATAGGTCTGCTGTGAACCTGATCTGTCTTCCCTTGTATGTTAGGGACCTTTTTTCCCTTGCTGCTTTCATGATTCTTTCCTTGCCTGAGTATTTTGTGAATTTGACCATGATATGCCTTGTTGATGGTCACTTTTTGTTGAATCTAATGGGAGTCCTCTGTGCTTCCTGGATTTTGATGTCTGTGTCTTTCCCTAGGTTAGGAAAGTTTTCGTCTATAATTTGCTCACTTAAGCCTTCTACGCCTTCTCTCTCTTCCTCTTCTTGGACCTGTATGATTCTGATGTTGTTCCTTTTTAGTGAGTCACTGATTTCTCTAATTCTTAAATCGTGCTCTTTTGCACTAGTCTTCTTTGTTTTTTCTGCTTTATTTTTATCCATAAGTTTGTCCTCTATATTGCTGATTCTCTGTTCTGCCTCATTCATCCTTGCTGCTGTGACAGACATTTGAGATTACAACTCAGTTACAACATTTTTTATTTCATCCTGACTGGCTTTTATCTCCACAGAGAGGGATTCTAATCTGTTTTAGACCCCAGCTAGTATTCTTATTATCGTGACTCTAAATTCTGGTTCGGACATCTTGGATATATCTGTGTTGATTAAGTCCCTGGCTGTCATTTGTTCCTATTCTTTCTTTTGGGGTGAATTCCTTCATTTCGTCATTTTGAAGGAAGAAAAGGAATTATTATGGTAAAAAGAATTAAAATTCAAAGTTCAAAAACAACACAAAAAATCAAATAAAGGATTCTAGATGCTAGGTGTTTCTGGTCTAGTTGTTGAAAGGAGCTTGAAAGACTAGAGAAAAAAGAGAAAGATAAGAGAAGAAAAAGGAAAATACTTGAAAACTTGAGAAAATGAATACAATGAAATAGAAACAAATGAAATGATGAAATAAGAAAATAGAATTTGAAAATTTACAAAAAGTATAAAATATAGTAGAAAAAATTAAAGAAAAATATTTTTAATGGGAATGGAAAATAAAAATAAAGTGTTTTCTCTTTGTGTATTCAAGAAAAGAAACAAAAAAGAAAAAAAAAGAAAATTGAACAGATGGACCAGTGAACAGACTAAAGTACAGTTGAAATTACATCGGTTTGCCCTAGAAGGTAAACTATGAAGCACTTTATAGTTCATAAACTAAGCAGGTGGAGAGACCTGTGGTGTTTCTGAAGGCCAAGGTTGGCCCAGTTTGGCGGGGCTTAGTGTAACAGCTCTGTGCTCCACTAGATGGCGCTGCTTAGCTTCCTGGGGTGGATTGTTGTGGTGCCTGTAGATGTGTATATGTGTATGTGCATGCGCGGGAGGGGAGAAAATGACATCACCCAGCTACCCAGTCTCTAGTATCAGAACTCTGTTCTCCCTGACTAGCACTTGCCACCTGTCTTTTATTTCCAGCTTGTGTCCACTCCCTGATTTTACACTGTCTGTGACCAAGCTGTCAGGTTGCCAGGTGGTACCTCCCTCCTGAGTTTTATCTCAGATATGGCTATGTTTCCCATCCCCTCACTTCTGAGGGACTGTAGCTTTGACCTTCTGGGGGAGGGTCTCAGAGCAATGGCTGGGTGTTGGCCACACCCAGGAATATTTGTGGGACTGTGCTGCTGCTGATGCCCAGAGACTGCTGCTGGGTCCACCCCAGAAAACGTTCACATGATTGTGTAGTAGAAGCGTTTCAGGGATTATGGAAAATCACAACACACATCTGGTGCCAGGCTTCCCCCTTAACATCCTTGTTCCAGCACCAGTGAATGTGGTTGTTCTCTGGGGGTCCGGTGCAACCTTTGTGTGTGGGGTGGCTGTACCGCCTCTACCAGCTGTCCACCCAGCAGGGATATTCCCACTCCCCATGTGACCAAGGACCCCAAGGACCTTTCTCTCTGCTCCTGGGGATTTGCCCTTCTCACCAGAGCACTGCCATGTATCAAGCTGTGGAGTTTCAGAGTCTGTGCTCCCCCTGTTTTTAGTGTCTTAATGGAATTTAAACCCTCTCCTTTCTCCTTTTTCCCTTTTTTGTTCAGTCCCTTGAGTACTCTTCCTTTTCTCTCCAGCTGCTTTTAGGCAGGGGGATGCTTTCCAAACTCTCCCCCCCCCATTGCCCCCCTATCTCTGTCCTCTGTCCACAAACCAACACAGCTCCCTCCCCTCCACGGCTTCTCTCTCCCCCAATTTACCTCTCCCATGCCATGTCCCTACTGAGTTCGCTGGTTCAGGTTGTGCAGATTGTTGTGTTAATCCTCAAATCAGTTTTCTAGGTGTGCAGGATGGTTTGGTGTTGATCTGGCTGTATTTACGGGATGGGAAACACACAAAAAAACTTCCATTCTGTTCCGTCATCTTGGCCCCTCCCCTCTCAACCTTTACATTCTAGGTGGAAGTGAACCTCCCTAATTTTTAAAAAAAAACTTTGTTACATTTATGTTTTACTTTGCATGATTTTATTTTTTCTATACTATTTGTCTTCTACATTGCTTTAATTATTGATATACTTCATTCTGTCTCTCCCAGTTTTGCCTTCATTTCTGTGATGGTTTAACTTTTTCTTCAATTTGTACTTTTCTGAGCTTTGTCAGTTCATGCTTTATCTCTCTTTGCTTCTTTTCTCTCTGCTTTCCCTCTGTTTTCCCTCCTCTTTGTCTTTGCTCTTGAATCTTGAGTTGACTTTTTCTTTATAAATGGTAATATTTTGTTAATTTAAAAATGTCTTGTGTAAGTATGGTCAAATTTTCAACTGCTCCATGATGACTTTTTACCCCTGCCTTTTGTTCCCTCTTTATCTGGCTTTTTTCCCTCTCTCTTTTATTTCTGTCTTCTTTTCTTGTGATGTGTTTGAATAGATCCTGTGTAGGTTCTTTTTGATTATCAAAATTTGAAATACCTGAACTTTTTCATATATTTGCCTAAAACACATCCTGAGGAGGTCCAGAACTCTGTTCCAGGTTAGTTGAGATAATTTTTGATGATTTTGTGCATGTGAGTTTGTTTGGACTTCTTTCCAGTCAATTGATAAAGGATCCAAGGATCTGTGATACACACACACACACACACACACACACACACACACACACACACACACTTCATTGAAAAGCCTTTTCTCTCCCTCTGTCCCTGAAACAGAGGGGTGCCTACCACTATGACTAGTGTATGATTCTCCTGTCACTTGTTCATCTCATTTCTGTCATCACATGTAAGAAATTTGTCATCACAGGAGCATTTTATACCTGAGGGAATGCTCCTTGCCCTTCCCTGCCCTTCCCTGCCCTTCCCTGCCCTTCTCTCCCCTTCCCTCCCCTTCCCTCCCCTCCCCTCCCCTCCCCTCCCCTTCCCTCCCCTCCCCTCTCTTTTCCTTTCCAAGCTTGTTTTCCATGTTCTTTCTGTTCCACTTGGCTTTCTCTCTCTCAACTTCTTCATACTCACACTTCTGCTTGATCTTCACTGTTTTTGACAGATTGTGTACCTATTTTGACTTTTGGGGGTTTTGCTTTTTCCCGTTTCCACAAAAAATGGATTAGTGATTTTGTTTCTTGTTTTCATCATTGTTTTTGAATGATTTCCGAGGAAGGAAAAGAGGAAGTGCAGACTTTAAGTTGCCGTCTTCAAACTTGTAGTCATTTTATTATTTATGAATGTCTTCTATGTGTCAGGTTCTATAAGGTTGGCTGTTGCAATACAAGGTACAAGGTATTTGTGTTCTGGAAGCATCTGACCTGGGAAGACTTCTTTTTTTATTTAAGAATTATTTAAGTTTATTTATTTTCAGAGAGAGACAGTGTGAACAAGGAAGGGGCAGGTAGAGGAGGGGGAGGAGGAGGAGGAGGAGGAGGAGGAGGAGGAGGAGGAGGAGGAGAGAGAGAGAGAGAACAATCCCAAGCAGGCTCTGCACTGCCAGCACAGAGCCCAATGTGGGGCTTGAACTCACGAACCATGAGGTCATGACCTGAGCTGAAATCTCAGAGTCAGACACTTAACTGACTGACTCAACCAGGTTCCCCTGGGAAGACTTCTTAAGCAGGGTAGCATTTAGAGTAATAAGATCAAAATTTCTTTAAACAATGACATTGTCTATCTCATGCATTGATTTTTATAGGTTTTAAAAATCTCTAGATTTAGTTCAGTAACTGACGTTACTCACTTCTTTTTGACACCATATACCTTAGGGTAATAATCCATTTTGATTAACTTAAGTATTCCCTATAAAGCCTTTCTCATAAGCCCTGGTGAACAATTTGTGTTTAGTGAGTGTTAGCTGTCTATGCTATGTTCTTGGCGCTTGTCATGCATTGACTACTCACAGTGTCCTGCTGTCATCCCTATTATCAGACGAGGACACTGATAACCAGAGAAGTTGAATAACCCAAGGAGTGGCAAAACCAGCCATATTACCCAGCTCTGCTTGCTTCTGAACTATGCTCTTAATCTCTCTTTTTCAAACTGTCTGCATCCTGCTGCTTGCTCGAGAATCAATGAGGAATTACCTATCATTCTCTTTAAAAAATGAAACCATCTGTGCTCCTTTGTGCTTTTACTGGTTTCCTTTTCTGTGTCTTTTAGAACCACTTTATGGTAGAAAGCATCACTTTGTAATGGCCTGATGAATGTTTATGTCAATGGAAACATTGCTTCCTATTCCCTAAGACTGTGTTTCTACCTATGTGTCCTGCACTCAGGACCTGCCTTTTTCTCAGCAACATGGCTTTGTGAGTTCCTGCCTAATCTCCTTTCCATGGACCCCCTTTCTCCGGGTCCCCCTTTCTCCTCTTTCATAGACCCCTGCTCCCCTTTACTTTCCCTCTGACTCCTTTTCAGCTTTCCAGTGCCTTGAAGAGGCCACATCACGTTTGTAAGCGCTGTGTGAGGTGTGAGGCTCTGGTCCTCTGCTGTCCTTCAAGGAAAACACAACTAACCATCGTTAGAATACAATACTGGTGAAGGGTGATGCTAGCAAAGTCACTTCTTATTCACATCCTTCAGAGAAGCAGATGACTAGACGGGGCTAGGTGTGCAGGAGATTTACCAGGGAAGGTCCTGTCAAGGATCAAGGAGGAAGAGTAAGCAGAGACAGCTTTTGGGCCAAGGCCCGAATCTGAAACACATGAAAAGAGAGAGAGAAGAAAAGAGTGGGGAGGAAAAGTCTTGGTTTGTGGTGCCAGCCTGAGGGAGTTTTGGTCCGGTCAGTAGGGAGTGTCCCGGTCAGACTTGCAGTTGAGACGATCCAACACTGGGCAGGAACGGGATGGAACTCATTCCCCTGACACGCTTGTCTATGGGGGCAAGAAGCCTGGGACCCCTGGCTGCAGGGATCCCCGCAATTCCCGGGCCAGTCTTGGCTTCCTTCCACAGGCTCTGGAAGATGATCTGACCAGATGTCTCGTGGCTCCCATACCTCTTCTCTCCCTCTTCCCAAGATGCTCTCATAGAGATAGACCAAGACAAGAGTAGAAGAAGGGGAGGAAAGAAAACTCCATCGTGTCCTCTTTGTTTAACTGAAATCAACTCATTTTCAAAGTGGACGATCACACTTAAACCCAGAAACTTGGGCGTCTCTGGCAGTATTTGTGCATGTGTCCAGAAGACACGAAATGAAGCTCTCAGTTTGGTCTTCAGGAAGGCATTGGCCCAGATCTCCAGTGGCAAGAAGAAATGCAGAGAGAGGGCACACATCCCTCTGTCTGCTATTTGAGAGATGTGGCATCATTAACAGGTAGGGTCTTTGTCTCTTGCTTCTTGTTTTTTTTTTTTTTTAGTTTTTTTTTTTTTTTTTTGGCCATTTAAAAAATTTTTCTTTTAAATTCCAGTTAGTTAACATGCAGTCCAATATCAGTTTCAGGTGTACAATATCGTGATTCAACACTTCCATATACCACCAGGTGCCCATCATGGCAAGTGCCCCCCCCTTAATCCCCTTCACCTGTTTACCCCATCCCCCACCCACCTTCCTTCCCGTAACCATCAGTTTGTTTTCTGTAGTTAAGAGCCTATTTCTTAGTTTACGTCTCTCTCCATTTCCCCCCTCCTTTGCTGGTTTTCTACACCCAGTTAGTTGCCCTCAGTGCATCAGGAAGTTGGGACAATACAGGGGGTTGTAAATATCGTTGTTTCTCATTGCCAGACTCTCAAGGTTAGAATCTTTAGTTGGGGAAGATGACCTTTTATTTATTAATTTATTTATATGTTCTTTTTAATGATTATTTATTTCTTTTGAGAGAGAGAGAGAGCAAGAGTGAGTGGGGGAGAGGGGCAGAGGGAGAGAATCTCAAGCAGACTCGAAGCTCAGTGAGAGCCTGATGTGGGGTTTGATCTCATGCCCCTGGGATCATGACCTGAGCAGAAATCCAGAGTCAGATACTCAACTGACTGAATCACCCAGGCACCCCTCTTCTTTGTTTTTTAAAGATAAATTAACTTTATCCACCTTACATAGATCTGTTTGGGTATTGAAGAAAAGAAAAATTCCTCAGTTTACCTAATACAGTGTAACAGAGAGGCTCCATAGCAAAAATGGCCAAAAAGTTTATTATCTGTGTCATTTTAGTTTAAATTTTTTAATCTCTGTGAAATTTTTGGCCATTTTTATTACTCATTTTTATTTCATTTTGCCAATGTAACTGGACTTTTTTTTTGTTATTATTAAAAAAGGAATGTTTGAAGAGAGAATGGATATTACAATGGTGTCATGGAAGCATGGTTAATTTTCCTTGGTGTGGCAATGTTACTGCAGTTATGTATGAAGATGTCCTGAGGAAATCCAGGCTGAGTGTTTATGAGGGATCATGCTGTTTGCAAGTCATTTTCAAATGTTTCAACAAGGAAAATTCACAGCAAGAGAGAAAAGATTAATTAAGTGTGGCAAATGATAATTCTTTTTCATGTTTTTTAATTTATTTTTGAGAGAGAGAGAGAAAGAGAGAGCATGAGCGAACAAGGGAGGGGCAGAGAGAGAGGGAGAGAGAGAGAATCCCACGCATGCTCCACACTGTCAGCCCAGAGCCTGACACAGGGCTAAATCTCATCAACTGTGAGATCATGACCTGAGCAGAAATCAAGAGTTGGAGGCTGAACTGACTGAGCCACGTAGGCATCTCAGTTATAATTCTCTCTTTAAAAAAAAAAAAAATAATAATGTTTATTATTTAGTTTTGAGAGAGAGAGAGAGAGAGGGAGAGTTAGAAGGAGAAGGAGACACAGAAACTAAAGGAGGCCCCAGGCTCTGAGCTGTCAGCACAGAGTCTGACATGGGGCCTGAACTCACAAACCATGAGATCATGACCTGAGCTGAAGTCGGATGCTTAACCGACTTAGCCACCCAGGTGCCCTTCAGTGATAACTCTTAAATATAGGCAGAGGATAAATGGGCATTTAATATACTCTTATTTCAAATTTGAAAATATTAATATGTTGAAGGCTTTTAAAGACTAATGCAGTAAGGGATTTTGTGGGATACTGCTCATGATTATCTTGGAATTCAATAGTATACAGTTTCTGGAACTTCTGGCTTTCTGATAGTATTAGGAGATCCCAGTTCTCACAAGGGCATGAAAGAGTAGTATTAGTTACTTCATCCTGATCCTGTACTAAGCACTTCTGTAACTATCTCATTTAACCCCCAGAAGTACCTTATTTATATCAGCCCAAACCCCCACCAACTCCAAAGTTAGGGGGTATCAGCCCCATTTTAAAGGTGAGCAAAAATCCATTCTAGGCTAGGAAAATTGGCAGAGCCAATAACCTGGGTTTTCCTCTATGGTACATAGTTTGACATTCATCCATCAGAAAAAAAAATAGTGGTTATCACAAAATATGTTAATTGAGTACGGATATTTTATTGCATGTGTTAAGATAGAGAACTAAAAAGACCAATATCGCTGCACAATGGAGGCCACAGTCAGTGTGTGACAGAGCCCAGCAGGCATCAGTGGAGGGGTGATTAGATAGGAGAGGAGGGGTGGGAATACGAGGTGCATATACCTATGTGTATGCATGCATACATATCTATTAAACATATACAAATGTGTATATACTCGCAACATCATCAGCTTCCTGTTTCTATACTTTAGGCTTGGCTAGCTAACATGTGGTACCGTTCCTATCAATTCTTGAACAAATATGAGAAAGAACTGAATAAATATAATAGACTCATACACATGGTTCCAAGACGAATGAACTCAGCGTTTTGGAGTGGCGTTACAGGATGCTTCCTTGGAAATGGGACTTTCAGAAAAAGTTAGCTGAGAAATCATTTATTTGCCTGTTTTTATCTTTGGAAAATCACCAGTGACTCTGACAAATATAATTAGCTGGCTCTGCTTTGGTATTGAAGCAAGTTTTTCTAATATAGTATAACAGAGAGGCTCAGTAGTCAGCAAAAATGGCAAAAATGTTATTTTCTTTGTAATTTTAAATAAAACTAAATTAATTTTTGGCTGTTCTTGTTACTCTAACTTAATTTTGCTGCTGTAATTGTACTTCAGTTTTTGCAAGACATAGCCAGTCATAAAAACTAACAAGACCTTGGGCAGCTGTTGGTTGTATCCCTTCATTTCTGAACCCACGATTTCTTTCTGTTGAAGACACAGCATGATGGAAAGGTCCTTGACTTGGTACCTATACTGCATGTTGGAGATGGTTCTCATCTTGCAGAATATAGCCTCCAGAATGGCACTGCTGCAGGATGTCACAACGATGGCTGACAGTTTCTGGGTGGTTCTGTAGGTGATACAACCAGTGAGTCCTAGGATTACGGGCTCCCTCTTGGACCTCCCTTTGCTGTGAAGTGGGCCCTCTGGTCTGCTGTAATGTTATTTGGGATGCCATGTCAGTGGGTAAACATTCCATAAGCCTTAGGACTGTGCTACTGGCTGATACACAGAGGGCAGAAAAAGACAAACCTATACCCAAAATAAATTCATTTTTCTCTTTTGAGAATGAAGCGCCAGCTTTTTCAAGCATGGGAATGGGCCACCAACTGACCACAGACTGGTTCATTGTTCTCCTTGAGGAATGGTACCATACTGAGGACTCCATGTTAGTATGTATGGTTTGCAGGTTGGATGTTAGGCAGCAGTAATAACTAAACAAGACTGGATAAGCTCTTGGGCCCATGTGTAATATCTGTCTCTGCTACCATGACTACTTTGTTCATGTGGTTATTGTACCATCGCTGGTGTTGCCAGTGATCGAGGCTGGATGACATCAACTGGCTGAAACATTTTGTCTACTTGACCACTTAGGGCCTTTTCCATGGTCAGTGCTTTCTGGGAGGCATTAACATGTCATAGAGAAACCATCACATTTTCTGCTCAATCATATTTGTCCCTCCAGAGGCATCTACTGCAGACCCCCTTGTTCCACATCTTTTTGTTTTTCCTTATAGGCCCCTGACCAGCAGGCCAAGCTATTTGCCACCACCCCTGAGTTAGTATATTCCAACCTGAGGCCATTTCTCTTTCACATAAAGTAGATGACTAGATATACCCCTAAAAGCTATACCCAGCAGGAGGGTGTTTTTTCTCATCATTGTCTTTCAAATCTATCCCTGAGTCTAGCACTTACCTATCAAGCCTACGTGCTTGTAAACTGGTCTTGGATTTTTTGTTCCTCCTTCAGCTGGTTGTTTGGGATGCCCCATATAGCCATAGGAATAAGCTGGAGAAACAGTGATGGGTGCCATTGGGGTATAGACCAGTGGTGTTGTTCCTGCTTGATCTAAGATGTACCCCTTCCAAAGTAAGATGGATTTTTTGTGGCCCTGCCCCACTTTTTGACCTTCTTGGTCCGATAGGATCCAGTTCATGATAGACAATTCCAGCTACACAGTCACGTGGTTTCCCATAGTCAGGTGCTCCATCTGTCAGGTTCTAGGAAGCATGATGCCTGGTGGATGGTTTGGGTTCTAGAAGCAGCATGGCGTTGAGAGTGTCAGTGGTGGGAGGCCCCCAGGGGAAGTGGGTCATTGCACTTCCAGCATAGAATTATATACATTTTGAGAAACAACTCCTAGTGTGCTCCTGGGCTAGGCATTCCTGTACAATGTTGAATAGCTGAGGCAGTGATAGGCCTTTTTGACCTGTTTCTGTTTTGAAAGGGAAAATGTTCAATTTTCACCATTTAAGTATGTTTTCCTGCAGGTTTTTGTAGATAGCCTTAATTAAAGGTAGTTCTTTCAACTTTTTACTTGCTTAGAGTGTTTTAAAAACATTATTAACCTTTGTTTTTATCAAGTGCTTTTTGGGCATCTATTGAAATTATATGTTTTTTTTTCTTTAATCTGTTAACATGAAGAATTTAAACTATTTTTGATATTAAATTACAATCATGCATTTCTGGGACAATTCTTATGTGATCATAAAGAATGATCTGTTTTATACCTTATTGGTTTTGATTTAGCACTGTTTATGGTTTTTGCATCATTGTGCTTAGGAGGTATAAGCCTTATACTGTCCTTGTCAGATTTCTGCCTTTTAGTTGCAGAAACGCCTCTTCCTTGCTCTATTTTGTGATACTGGAGCTCAGATTCTGCAAACTACATGCATGACACTGTTGTTCTGCAGTCTCTCTATTCTGGGGTACCATCTTTCTTCTCTATTGACTGTGGTTTCCTTGTTGCCTCACAAGTATCATCTCAAACCATTAGCTTCAAATTGCTATCCTCAAAAACAAACTGGAAAAGATCTTACTTCTTCTGTACTCTGGAATTATTTCAGTAAGATTAAAATATTTGTTTCTTGGGTGTGTTTAAGTATTCAGTGTGAAGACACTTGAATTTGGAGCTTTCTTATACAGTATGTTCTTCTAATGACTCCAATTTTTAACAGTTATAAGACATTTTAAGTATTTTTGTTTCTCGAGTTGGTTTTCATGAGTTATATATTCTTTCTGGTAATTCGTTTATGTAACCTAACTTTTCAAATTTATTGGTGCAAAGTCATCCGTAATATCCTCTTAGTATATTTCCAGTGTTTATAGAGCTTAACGTAATGTTCTGGTTTTCACAGGCTTGAGCTGGTTAATTTTGTTTTATTTACTTAGGAGGTTACTTACTTATAAAGTATTGTTTAATGACACATAAGAAGTTGCACAAATGAACTAATTTGCATGATACCTACTGCCTTTGAACTCTGTCCACCTTTTGGAATTCAGAGACATACATACTTGTTTTATACCCTGTGGATCTTTAAAGGAAGTTGGATTGAAGAGAGAGAAAACAGGACACAGAGTGGAGAAGGCAAATGTCAGACTTTGGGTCAGCTGGCTGAGCTCAGAGTGTCGAAGGGTCTAGTGTGTCTTTGAGTTACTTAGGCTCATAGAAACTATACCAGGAACTTGAACAGGGAAAGCTTACTGTCAAGAAGTACTAACTATGTAAAAGATGGTTACCTTTAAAAAGGTGGAAAAGAATTGTAAGGTGTAATAAAGGTGGCGGGTGCAGAAAGCAGCTACTACCCATGGGACTGTGAGAAAAGTAAACTTAGGGAGAAGAGGGCCATCCCACCGTGAGACCACTCAGCAGAAGGTATGGCTGCTGGTGCAGAAATATGCCATCTGCCCCTCTAGGGAAGAAGAAACTGGTTGGGGTCCTCTTGGTGCAGAAGTGTGAAAGCCACCCCTGCTTTCCTGACATCTGCTGGGACCAACTCATGATGACCATTCATTGCCATACACAAAATACCCGTTTTCCCTCCTCCAGGCAGGCACTCTCCCTCTGGCGGCCCCTGTTGACAAAGCCTAGCATTGACCCATCTGGCAGAGGAAATGTAATTGTCTGTCTGAGGTCCAGAATCACAAACTAGAGCAAAAAGAGGTGGGTCTGGGAGCTGACCCCAGTCATGGTTCACTTGCAGTCTGAAGCTGTGCCTGACTAGCCACCTACTCAATTCTGCAAGCTTCTCATCCTGGACTGTTTGTGCGATCTGGGAACGACAAGCTGTCATGTAAACAAACAGAACAAAAACAAGAAAAATGGTGTCACAAGACATCTGAAGGTTCTCCTGAGGTACACCCTCCTGGAACAGGTAGTCACCAGGCACAGTCAAGACCCTTCTGGCAGAAAGGGAGAAGACGATTGCACAGTAGGGATTTGTATGAGGTCGGCGGCAGTGCAGACAGCACACTAGCATGGACAATGATGGAAAATGAGTGGTTTAGGAGAGGTTGCCAGGGATTTAGGAAGGTAACTGTGGAGCAACCCAGCAGCAGCAGTCAACAGAGCAGAGAGTGCAGAACACCAGGCAGCCTCGCATCTGCTGCAAGACCACATCCCACACTACCTGCCCACACATCCACTACCGCTTTCGTCCCACAGTGCTGGTCTTTCCTTGTACATTCCGTCTAACCTGTTCGGAGTCCTCCTGCCATACTGGGTGGTACCACATTCAATTCCAGTCACTTCTTTGTAGTGTATCCTTCCACAAGGTCTTAAATAAACTCAGCCTTATGTTCTATCACAAAAATGGTGTCCGTTGAGGTCAATTATCTTTTGGTTTCTCCTTTTGCTACCTGATGTTGCTCTTAGACCCTGGTTCTTAAGCTCTGGTGAAAGAGTCTGCTCTGCAGATGCTCAGATATCCTGGTCCAAGGATTGGCTGCGGACTCCCCTCTAGGTTACGTATCTGTGCTGCTAATCTATTGGCATGGGGTCCCACCTCTGTACTGTCTTATCGTCACCCCTCACTTAGGATGTAGGAGCGAAATAGGATGGGTCCATGTGTCACCATTTCCTGGAATCTGGTAGTAAGAGAATAGATCCCAGTGCATTTCACACTCCCTCTCAGGTTAGCTCATATTTCATCTTAGACTTCTCTCCACCTTCCAAATGTTTGGGGATGACTGTCCATTGCATGGCCAGTAGATTCTGCTTGGGGTCCTGTGTGTCAGCCATGGGAAAATGCCACTCAGATCTCCCTTCAATAAAGAACCTTATGCAAGGTTGGGGTATAGTCTTCAGCTGCCACACCATCAGAATCCAGTCAGTCCCATGTTCACACCAGAGTCCCATGTTCCTCAGGCCGCTCCTTGCCAATGACTCAGCATGGCGGGGGTACGAGATCTGGGCCCTTCCTGCCCAATGCTGGACTTCTCTGGTGGGCATTATTTGTTCTAAGATGCCCCATTGGCCTAGGTAAGACATTCTATGATCTGTACTGTGGTCAGAGGCTGTTCTTATCCAGTCCTCCATCATCCCTTTCTTCAGACGAGAAACACATTTTGCAGCTCTCCAATTTATGCCTAAGGTCTCTCTGCTTTATCCTTTATAAAATAAGCTTGGACTTGTAAATCCATCTTACTGTCTGCATTTTGGAGAACCTAAACCACCATAATCTGTAGTATTAAATTTACCATCCTCTTACCCCAACTCAAAGATGCAAGCTGTTTGTACGCCACATCATAAAGCTTGGCCACAATCTTTTACTGGGGGAAGCAATGACACCACAGCAGTGAAAACAGAGACCAAATTGATATCTCACTTAATCATACTGCCAAATAGGCAAATTTAGTATATACTGAAATAACCACCAATATATGTAAAGACATATAAACCAAGGTAATTTACAGTTTTATGTGGAAATGGGAGAAAGAAATAAGAAAGGCAATGGGAGTAAGAAAATATTTCTCACACTCAGTGAATGTATGGTCTCGGAGAATCTGTTTCTCTAATGAAACCTAATTGTGAACTGAAGAGTTGCAACAAATAAAGATCAAAATGAATGTCAATAGTTTGAGCCCTGGTTTAACTTCAAAATGATTTCATTCTGGCAGTAACAAAAGAAATGTCAACATTTGAAAGTTATGAAAATTATCCTTGGAACAGGAAACAAAGTAAAAAGTCATATAAAGTAGAGACAAAAGGAAAAATGAATGGAACTGAAGATAAAAAGTAGAGAATGATCCAGTAAGAGTGACTGGTATTTACTTCAAAAAGTACAAAGCAGTTCATAAATGGGGAAAATATTAAAAGGTATGTATAGGACTGTATTTATCATTGGCAAATAGACAAGGCTTATCAATGAGATTCCTTTGCCAACTTACCTATGTATCAGTGGTGCTTGGCTCCAACCAATAGATACACCATTTCACTGATGGTGGCACTTTTCATGGGGCTACAGGATAACAGAGCAAACAAGGAGGAAGCTCACATTTTAGTACCAAGAAGGGAGCTGAGTGTAATTCTCTGTTTAGTTGTCATTTGTGTTCAACCTTTAACACAATCAGCAGATTAAAAAAACAAAAACAAAACCAAAACCAGGCGGGGGGTAAACTTTAAATTTGGACAACACCAACTGAAATACTATGGGAAAGAGAAGGAAAGATTTTTGAAGGCCAAAAAGGAAAACTTAAAGAAGGATGCAGAGAAGGTGCAGAGTACAGGAATAAGTGCTGATAATAGGAAAGTGCTAATAAAAAGCACAGTCTAAGTGCTGATAATAGGAAAACTAGAATGGTATTCACAAGGCAAAAATAGAGGATGTGGTCAATGCGCATAGTTAAGGCTGCAGAAACTCATCCAGGAAAAAGTGAGTGTGTGGTGACCTGTGTCTTACCTGCATGTTTTTACTAAAGGTCAAGATGAAAATCTAGAGCAGGAGAGAAAGTCAGCATCACACATTCTTTAAATCATTCAAAACAAAAGAGAGTTGGAATTAGTTGACTAGGATTATGTTCAAAGATAGAACAGATAGAATTAAGTCAAGAGCCTTATGACCCTTAGGATTAAGAGAATAAGGATGAGCTAAATCCCATTATGACTTTCTGGAAGAAGGGGAACATGAAAGTCTGAAAATGTATAAAGAAAAGAAAATATACAACTCGAAAAAAAAGTACATAGAATATACAATGGCAAATTGAGCTAAGTGAGAACAAAAGCAATTTGAATGTTTACAAGAAATTGATGTGCAATATTTGTGGAAGTTTAGTTGACATCAAATCCTTAAAATATTCTGAAAATGTTGGGGGGGGGAGAAGACACCTGCCTAACAAATTCATTTAATCCAATACATTTTTATTAAGGTTCTACTCTGTAGAGCTGACTCAGTTTTGGGTCCAGACAACAGTGAATGAGTCTGCCTTCCTGTCCAAGATGGGCTTATCATATGTGAACACTTGAGGACAGGGAAATGGCTAATGCTCTGTAATGAGGTACATCACCTTTGTATTGTTGCTGCAACCAAGTACCACAAATTTATAGCTTAAGACAACACACATTGTCTTCTAGTTTCAAAGTCCAAAATGGTCCCAATGGGCTACAATCAAGATATTGGCAGGACTGAGTTTCCCTGGAAGTCTTAGGGGAGAATATATTTCCTTCCCTTTTCCAGCATTTATAGCTCACATTCCCTGGCCTCTTTCCATCTTCAAAGGAACAACAGACATAGTGTTTCTCAGGCTGTGTCCCTCTGCCTTTCTTTCACTTACCTTTCTTTCTTGCCTTTCTTTCACCTACAAGGACCAATGGGCCCATGCACACAATCAAGGGTAACCGCCCCTGTTTTAAGGTCAGCTAATCAGCAACCTTAATTCTCCCCTGCCATCCAAAAACATATGCATACGATCTGGGAATTAGTACATAGATATCTTTGGAGCCCATTGCTTTACTTAGCACATGAGAATTGTCAGGATGCAGTGAAGTGGGAGGTATTGGTTTATTCAATAAATACTTACTGACCACAGAGTAGGTGTGCTTGGCATGTTTTTGGCACATCAACACTGTATGCTTTTTCATTCTTCATGTGAACAATGAGAGCTTATTGGAAGGCTTTATATGAGGAAGGGTGTGATCAGCTTTGTGTGTCAGAAATCAATTTTTATTTCAATGCAGAAGACATTGGCAATAAAGGATAGACTGGAGATACACAAGTCAGGAAACTATTGCAGTGAAATAAATGAGGGAGGTAACGTGGGAGCAATCTAGAGAATAAAAAGTAAAATTGAGAAGTTCAGTTTTGTAAATGCAAGGATGTGTCGAGTTTGATATACCTGTGGGATGTCTAATCAACGGTGTCCAATAGTTGACTTGATCTTCACGTTTGGACTAGAAATATAATTTTACATTAGATTGGTTGCTAACAGAAGAAAAATAGAGAACACCACTCCTTTCTGTGGTCCATCTAGCTTTCCCAAAGGCAGAGTATGGAGACCCTTCCCCACTGTAGTTGCCAATGCAAATTCAAATTTTATGTTTCTCTGTATGTGTTTCCCCCGGACTTCAAGTTTTTGTGTCAGTGCTTGTGTCTCCTTTATGTTGGCATTTTCAGCACATAGTATACTATAGATTCAGAGTAGTCCTCTGGACATTTGGTGGAGAAAGAATGCATCTAATACAAGATGGGCCTCTTCTTAAAAACTGAGAATAAACCGATGGTTGATGGAGGGTGGGTGGGAGGGGAAAGTGGGTGATAGGCATTGAGGAGGGCACCTGTTGGGATGAGCACTGGGTGTCGCATGGAAACAAATCTGACAATAAATTTCATATTAAAAAAAAAACAAGATGGGGCTCTTCCCCATTTGCCTATCACACAGACTATCAGCCTGGAGTTCTCTTTCGTCCAGCAAGAGAGTGGGCACAGAACTGAATACAAGAGAGGTTAAAGTCTGGGAGGAGACAAGAGCCCCCAACAGGGCTATCCCCATCTTTATTGAGCTCACTAGATATTACTCACATGGTGAACGTGAAGAAGACAAGATTTTACACACATGAATGTGAAGAAAATCAGAGAGTAATCACCAACTTGTGGGTGTAAGAAGCAAAGGGTCTGGGGGGGCAAGTGGAGTTTGTGATTAAAGTACAATAGTATATTGGCATCAAATGGAAAGTAGTTTCCTACAGGTGATATAACAAGTTACTCGTGATCCCATTACAGCATCTTGCTAGCTCACCTCAGGTGCTTTTGCCCCGTGGTGGCAGCTTTCTATCCTAAGCGTTTTTTCTAGCCTGTTTATGTAAGTAGAACCTATTTGCCTACATTTGCCTACCATTTAAAGGAGAGGTTGAGCAGGGAAAAAGCCAATTAAGGACAGAGTCACACGAAAATGAATTTTAAAATATCCTGAGAGAGGAGTAACAAAGAAGTAGAGATTGAGTGGTTTCATTATTAGGTTCCTTTGGAGCTTGTAAAAAGAAAACACTTCTAATTTGTTTCATGAAAGTGTCCTGAATATCTGGATGTGGTAGGCATTATGTCAAAACTCAGATTCTGCATCCTAGAGTTTATCAGGAAATCAGACAAGATTGGAGGATTTAAAGTCTGGATAGAATTTGGACTCTCATGAGAAATCCACATTTGGAACATAGGATGATCCCGTAAGCAGGTTAAGTGAACTAAACAGCTATTTGTAGAATAAAATGAAAATAACCATTGATCTTCATTCTTCTGGCATGTAGTTATTTCCTCAAATATATTAAAACCATGTCATGACTGGCTGATGGCACGTTAAATTTTTTTGAATCTGTAGTTTCTAAAACAGCACTAAAGATATTATTATTTAAAGATAAAATTACAGAATCTGTATGTACTCAGGGAGACTGGGTCATTAATTTTGCAGTGGCAGAATTTCTCTGTGAAAAATTACTCATGGGGGCATGTTTTCCTTGACCTGTGTACAGAGGCATAAGGGAGTTTGTGGTCCTTATGAATATTACTAAGCCGTGGATGAGGCCTGTCTCAGAAGGCTCTCAAAAATGGAAGGCTTTCTTCCTTTTTTATTTTCATTTTTTTTAATGTGTATTCATCTTTGAGAGACAGAGACTGAGCGTGAGTGGGGGAGGGGCAAAGGGAGAGGGAGACACAGAATTGGAAGCAGGCTCCAGGCTCTGAGCTGTCAGCACAGAACCCAACGCAGGGCTCAAACTCATGAATCGGGAGATCATGATCTGAGCTGAAGTCGGACGCTTCACCGACTGAGCCACCCAGGTGCCCCAAAGGCTTTCTTCTTACTTGGTTTGCCAGGAGAAGAGTGGTCAGGGTTCAACTACCACTGGCTGCTTCTGCAGGTGGATTAACTTGTCCACTCACTCTGGTTAGCCTAGTTATGCCAGAAAGTCATTTTGCTGATTTGTCGAACAACGTGACTCAGCCCAGCCGCGTTGTTCAATGAGTGTTGAACTTTGTTCACCTACATAAAACAGCCTCTTTTTTACTCCTTTAAGAGGGAAGGAGACACTTATTATAACCTTTTAAACATTTTAACTCCTGTCTCTCTGCAATAAGATGAAGAATGTTTCGCAGTTATGCTCTGGCTCATCCTTTTCTATCTTCTACCAGAGAGATCTAAATAATTCTTTGTGCATTGGAAGGTGTGATGAATCATTATCCTTCTTTGTTCTCATGTGATATAACTTTGTCTTCCGAGAATTTTTGAGAATAGTCTCCATGGTGTTTCAATTTTGTGGCAGATGCTGGAAACCAGATTCTGATGGGAGGATCATGTGGAAGAGGGGTTAAAATGACTGGTTTTGGCTCTTAAATTTAGAATGCAAATTGTTAGGTGTGAGTCAATTCAATTTGAGTTAATTTAAGAAATATGTATTGAGTGGCAACTATATGTCAGCCACTCTGCTGTGCCTGGAGATGCAAAGATGAATAAGATTGTAACTCCCTCCTTGATTTTAAAGTTTGCTAGGAAAGTCAAGCACATAGAACGATCGAAGCGCAATGAGATAAAAGTTTTCAGAAATGTCCGCATGACAATGTGGAATCCCACAGATCAACCAAAAAGTAATATCTAGTTTAGAAGTTCAAAGATGCTTTTTCCTCTATAATTATATTTACCCCCAAAGAGGACATTCTTCCATGGAAGAAACTTGGTCTCCTGTCACTGGAGGTTTGCAACCTGAGATTAAACTAGAAGGATAGTAAAATGGGAAAGGGGACGGTATCATGTTAGCTGGGACACCGATAGTCTTTCTAGGTCTGAAATTCCACAGGGCTGAAATTCAAGTAGTAAGTCCCTATATAAACTCAACAGACTCCTTGATGAGGCTGAACTCACTGCCTCATAATCTTACTCTCACCCCCATTCACCTGCCGTAATATACCTAGTGATCCTTTTCACCAAAGAGGACTTGGAGGTCTAGAGCATTCTACTCCTGTCACATTGCCTCCTCTGCTTCTAAGGAGTCTCTGAGTCAAATTCCATCACAGTCAATGTTGTCTAGAAACACCTCCCATCACTGTCTTCACAATGATGCTACAATCCACTTCTGGGTATTTACGTGAAGAAAATGAAACCCCTAATTCCAAAAGATACATGCACCCTTATGTTCACTGTAGCATTATTTACAATGGAAATTCCCTAAATGTCCATTGATGGGTGAACGTATGAAGAGAATGTGGTACACATACATATAATGCAATTTTATTCAGCCATAAAAAGGGAAATCCTGCCATTTGCAAGAATGTGGATGGACTGTCTCTTAGAGATTTCACCTGTGTTCTGCCCAGCTGGTGCCTGTTGGGCTACTTATCTGCTTGAGGAAGTTACTCTCTTTTCGTTTGGCTTACAAACCTGCCACGTACCAATCTGGAGTGGTTCGCCTCTTTCTTGGGTCTCTCCTTCCCCTCTGTGTACAGGACCGTTGTGCAAACCAACACATAGGAGAGAGAAAAAATGGCCAGACGAAAGAGTAAGAGTTACTACAGTTATTATTTTGTTCTTCCTAAGCCTCATTCTTCTTTTCCTTGTCTTAGCACATTAGCTAGGCCCCCAAAGCTGTGTTGAGTGGTAGCAGTGATAACGGGCATCTTTATCTTCTTTCTGACTTTTGTGGGTATATTTCTAATATTTGTTGTAATATTTGGATAGATACCAATTTAACAAAGCTCATTTTGTTCTTAGCATGCCACAAATTTTATTTTTTAATCATGAAAGTGTGCCATTGATGGTGGAGATAATTTGAATATTTATTCCTAAAAACATAGATTATTGTTTTCACTTAATTTGTTGATGTGATCAATTAATTGATTTCTTAAATTGTTGAATCAGTTTGAATTGTTGGGATAGGTACTCTTGTTTACAACATTGGTTTCTATTGCAAATGATGATTTTCATTTTTTAAAAAACGTAATTTTTGCTTCTGTGAGACTGGCCCATGGTTTTCTTGTGTTACCCAGTTTTGGGATCTTTGTTTTTCCAGAATTATGAAATGAGTTGGGTTACTTTTCCTTTGCCAAACGCTGGAACAGTTTGTGTAAAATAGGGATTATTTGTTGCTTGTAGTTTTGATAGGAATTTTAAGTTTATTATTTTGAGAGAGAGAGAGAATGTGTGTAAGCAGGGGAGAGGCAGAGAGAGAGAGAGAGAGAGAGAGAGAGAGAGAGAATGTCAAGCATACTCCATGCTCTCAGTGCAGAGCCCATGGGTATTGATCTCACAAACTGTGAGATCATGACCTGAGCTGAAATCATGAGCCAGATGCTTAACCGACTGAGCCACCTGGCACACTGGTTTCACACACACAAAAAAATTTTTTTTAATGTTTTTATTTATTTTTGAAGCAGAGAGAGAGACAGAGCATGAGTGCGGGAGGAGCAGAGAGAGAGGGAGACACAGAATTCGAAGCAGGCTCTAGGCTCTAAACTGTCAGCACATAGTCCGGTGCAGGGCTCGAACTCACAAACTGTGAGATCATGACCTGAGCCGAAGTCGGAGGCTTAACTGACTGAGCCACCCAGGTGCCCCGATAAAAATTTTTGTAAATCATTTGGGCCTGGTACCTTTTCTTTAGGGAGAGAATCTCTGAATATCATTCACTTTTTCTTTTAACTTTCCGGCTGTGATTATTTTAGCCACAGGTGTATTGAGGGCAGGAAGGTCAGGTATTGTGGCATTAACAGACCCAACTAATTGCTACAGTGGCCTTGTCCAGTATCCTATGCTAATTCAGAAAAATTCTTCTCTTCCAGAAATCCCCTTTCTCCTCTGCCTTATATCTTATCACTGCTATTCTTGAAATCTCAGTGTGCTCCTGTTTTGTGATGTTATCTATGTGGACAGACCAGGACTCTGGTTGTTGGATTTGAGCTCAGGATATTTTTGGGAGAAAGAAGATTTCTCCAGCTTCATCGTAGCCATATACGGATGCATTTCTGTCAGCGTAATGAATGGCTTGTCTCTCCTCCCTCACCCAATTTGAAATTCTGATAGGTCCCCATAAGGGGTAGAAAGGTGAGCAGGAATTTGGTTTTGATCTGCAAGTAAAGGGGATTGAGGCAGGCAAGAGAAGTCTGGGAGCCTCTGTGCTAAATAATAACAGTGTGTTTAAATAATACATTGATGTTTTAAATTCCAGTGTAATTAACATACAATGTTAGTTTCAGATGAACATTGATTAAAAAAATCTAACATTATTCAATATTCATCATGATGTGTCATCAGCATCTTTTACCATACAACGTTATTATAGTATTATTGGCTGTATTCTTTATGCTGTACTTTTCATCTCTGTGACTTGTTTTCTAACTGGAAGTTGGTACCTCTTCATCCCTTTCTTTTCTTTTAATCCTTCTCCCATCCATCTCCCCTCTGACAACCAACAGTTTGTTCTCTGTATTTGAGAGTCTCTTTGGTTTTCTTGTTGGTTTGTTTTATTTTTTAGAGTCCACATATAAGTGAAGTCATGGTGTTTGTCTCTTATCTGTCTGACTTGTCTGACTTGTTTCACTCAGCATTATACCCTCTAGGTCCATCAATATTATCGTACATGGCAAGATCTCATTCTTTTTTTATGGCCAAGTAATATTCCAGTGTGTGTGTGTGTGTGTGTGTGTGTGTGTGTGTGTGTGTGTGTGTGTATGTGTTTATGTTTTGGTTTTATTTGGGTAAAGACCATACAGTGGAATTAATGGATCATATGGTAGTTCTAATTTTAATTTTTGGAGGAAACTCAATGTTGTTCTCCAGAGTGGCTCCACCAGTGTGCGCTGCCCCCACCAGTGCACCAGGGTTCCTTTTCCTCCATATCCTCTCTAACACTTGATACTTCTTGTCTTTTTGATACCAGTGATTCTGACTGGTGTCAGGTGATAGCTCATTGTGGTTTTGGGGTGCGTCCTTGCTTAGTGATGGTGAGCATCTTCTCATGTGTCCATTGGCCATCCTTATGTCTTTGGTGGGAAAATGCCATTCAGGGTCTCTGCCTATTTTTAATCAAATTATATTGTTTACTTATTTTAATGGTTATTGGTCTACTCAGATTTTTAAACTTTATTAACTGATTTTAGTAAATACTTTTCCTAGAATAAGGAATTTGATAAATTTTTCATATTAACATAAAGTGATAGCATTTTTTCTGGATTGTACAATTTCTTCTTGGTTACTTTCCATTTTTCCCATCTTAATATTATTTGTCTTGTTTTCCCCTTGATATTACTTCTCAGAGATTTGTCTATTTTATTTGATATTTTAAAGATTCTATTTTTTTGTTCTTCTGATCTTATGCATTGCTTTTCCGTTTTAAGTTATTTCTGTGGTTTTTCCTTGTGAGATTGTAAAAGTTTTTTTTGCATTCCTGTTGATTTTTCCTCCTTATTTAATAGAAAACATAAGTTAATTATTTGCAGCCTTTCTTACTTTCTACTATGTTTAAGGTTATAAGTACCACTCGAGGCATTTGATAGGTACTAACTGGATTGATATTCTGTTCCTAATGTTTTGTAATTTTCTCTTCTGATGTCCTTTATTCATGACTGAGATAGAATTTTGTTTGTACATCTATAAGATTTGGGGAAGGTTTTTTTTTTTTGAGGTTTATTTGTAGCTCTACTGTGATAAGTGAATACTATTTGATAATAATTGTGATTTGCAGGAGCACCTGAGTGGCTCAGTTGGTTCAGCCTCTGTTAGTTTCAGTTCAGGCCATGATCCCTTGGTTTTGTGAGTTTTGGTCCCCAAGCTCGGATTCTCTCTCTCCCTCTCTCTCTCTCTCTGCCCTCCCCCTCCCAACTCACGCTGTCTCTCTCAAAATAAATAAACTTAGAAAAATGTGATTTGTTGAGATTTCCTTTGAAATTTAGTACATGGTCAGTTTAGTGATTTTTGCTTGCTTCGAAGCATGTGTATTCAGTGTTGGGTGTAATTTATGAATTCTATCATGTTAATGACATATGTCATGCTTTTACTTGATTTTTCAGTTTCAAAGAACTGTGTTATTTTGGGTGGTATTCCCTAGTTTAACACTTTCCATGTGTTTAATGTAAACTTGTAAACTTTTATGGTGTCATTTTGTTCTGAATGTTCCTCTTTTTTCTTTTGAAGAAATCCACCCAAGAATACTTTGTTTTAAAGTATTAACTTTAAAACAAACAATACTTTGTTTTAAAGGATGCGTTTAACACTTTAAAATACATTGCATCTAGTAATATATTTGGCCTCTACCATTACATTTAGTGTTTTGTGATATACCTTTCTCTTTTATTCTCTTCCTGTTTTTTATCAAAGTGCATGAACTTAAAAAAATTATTTTGTAGAGAGACAGGCCCTAAAGGTGCAGTGACGAGAGAATTGGAAAGCAGGGGGCTAAGACTCTCCAGGAGCCAAAGCATCGGTCCTTTGGCTGAAATCTCTTATTTTTGCAAATTGTCTGACAACAGCAAGCACGTACAACATAGTATTTGGCATCTCCACAGGTCATGAACCTGCAGTGCATGAGTAACTCTGGCACCAGACAAAACATTCTTATCCCCAGGCCTGGTGCCTGTACAATATCCTTCTGGAGAGAAGAGTCTAGTCGAGTCTCCTCATCAGTCCCTCACCCCCAAGTGGCCAGAAAGGCATGAGAACATGAATATGAAGGGAGAAAGAGTTCTAGAAATGGGGAAGTGGTGAACACATGTTGCAGAGAGGTTAACTGGGTACGAACTGTATAATGTCCCTTGGAAGGTCATTGTTGCAGAAAAACATTTTTTTCAACAAATGTTCATTGAGCACTGACTCTGCCAGTCCCAGTTCTGGATGTCTGAGACACAGTGGTGAGCCAGATTCCTGCTCTTGGGGAGCTCAGTGTTGTGTGACAAGACTACGAGGGTGACAAGAGGTGCAAGATTGCAGAGAACTGAATGAAATTAGAGAATACTAGTTGACAAAGCTAAGAAGAGGTAGAACTGGCATTTGGATTTCAGAGCTGAATTTCCACACTGCAGTCTAGTACTAAGTAGACAATGGAAGCTCAACTTGAATTCCTTGTTTTAGTTTGAAAATACAACATAGGTTATTCAGATAGCATATAGAACCCAGGGAGGTGGGGGGAGATCGTGGAGGGAGTGACTGTAAACCATGCCTTTGAGTCTTCCGCTCCCTACCCCTTCTAGAGCTGGGCTCCAGGAAGGCAGAGACCATTCCCTACCTCCCACCCCCATCCCTTCTGTGTCTTGAAGTCTCGTATTCTGAGGCTTCCCTCTCTGGTCCTACTTTTTAAAACCTTCCTGTAGGTGGAGCATCTGATAAACTCTGCTCAGTAGGATGTTAATCCCTGGAAAAGCTTAATATACTGGTTTCCTAGGGGTATTTGAAATGTGGGAAAGGCAGGAAGCCACAGCTTAAAAGATTAAATCTGTGCATTTTTAGGCCTCATTAGGCAGATGGAGACATAACTTTATGAGGTGGGAGAGGCCTTCTTGTTGACCCTGAAATTACATCATGAAAACAGCCGCTACGACTCCCTTTTGTTGTTGGAGCCTGCACTTTAGGGACTAGTCAAGATAAGACTGAGCTGTGGAATTATGCAATCTTTGAAAAATCTTTCATGTGAGGACAACATGGGACAAAACTCTTACCAAAATAGCTCAGAAATCTGTGTCATGCTGTTACAGTGAACACCCAAGAGCCCTCTGCATAAACCCCAGCAACCTCCTGAGGACAGATAGAGGAGGAAGAGAAATAGGGGTTATGGCCTTTGAAAAGAAAGGATATACAAAGAGTGTGGAGTTATTTTTAGAGAATGTATTGTAAGCCCTGGGAAAGTGATTAGGGTAATTGCTGAAACGTAAGTGATGTTCTGGTCTCAAGGCTATCAAATGCATTAGCACTGTGAGCTCCAGAATGCCATGATCTCCCAGGGGCCAGTTAGGGAACAGACCCACCGTCATTGCCTAGCAGTCCTTGAAATTGCACATCTTCCCTGCATGCTTTCACGTAAACAACAGATGTGTGTTTGGTCTATTTCTGGCGGCTCCTTGTGTTTTCCTCCTGTGCTCTAACATTCTTTCATATTTATACCTGGTGAACATGAAATAAAGACCATGTGAAGTTTGCTCCTGCTGCTATTTGGCTGGCAGAGGCAGCCCTGCACGTCTGTTCAGTCTAAGTGAGAACTTTTTCTTCAGTGTGTGGCTACAAAAGAGGCTATTCATGCTGAGAGCCCAAGGATCGCAGCATTTTGGTGGGTCCAGCATGTTCTGAGCCTGTTCTTGAGTTGGTCATTTCCTCAAATTTACCTCATTGGTGTATCAGATTTGAAGGAGTCAATGGGGTCTGAAAAATCAGGTTATCTCAACTCAATAGAGACTGTTGTACAACCAGATACAATTGTTTATCTTACAGAGACTCTGCTTGGGCAGAGGACATGAATACTAATGGCAATTGATCAACACATTTTCTCCCTGGAAGGAATTTCTTTTTGGGAGGAAGCATGATGTAACTTGTCATTCAGGAATTTGTTCTTGGTGTCCCAGAGCCGGAGAATCCCCACTTTGCCAACCAGTGGCTACAAGACTTGGGGTATATCAATTACCTTCATGAGATGTAGCCTTTTGCCTATAAAATGGGTCTAGAATGAGTAGGGTGAGAGAAGAAAATGAATATGTGGGTGCAAAGTAATCACCACATGACTGGCAACTAGGCATTTTTAAAAATCTATAATGAATCTGTAAGCAGACCCGAAGGAATTACGTGGAGAATCTACATGGTGACTTTGATTGTTTTTATAATCAACAGAATCGAGCTTTCCAAGGGAAGCTTGTCTTGTCCGTTGGTCAAGTCCCCATCTTCTTTACAATGTTCCTGCTCATTGACTTCCTTCTTTCCAGGCCTTTGTGCATACCACAACACATCCTTAAATATGTTAGATTGTCCACTTGGTTGCATGCCAGTTTAAGCCTGCAACAGAGCCACATTGGTTGGCCTTGACTGGCTCCATATTACTGACAGACCACCACATTCACAAACCATCCGAAGCAGAATTATTTAAGTAGTTAAGTCTGGACATGGTGTGCTCCTTCTTACTATTCTTACACACCATGTGTGGCTTCATCTTACATTATAGTGCTTTATGTTACTGATGGTAGAGCCTGGTATATATTTCTGACAAATTCCATTTGGTTCAGAAGGCGGTGATTTAGTTAAAGATAACAGAAATCGTTCCAGCTAGTTTGGGCAGAAAGGGACTTCATACAGGGAATTAGTTGGCTTAACATTGTTTAAAATGCTGCAGAAACAGTGGTTAGGCTGGGCCTCTGGGAAGGACTGCAGAATAAGAATCCCACCAAAATTGCTGTGAGCCCTGTCACAGTTACAATACCAGGAGATCAGGAGGCTGCTGTTCAAAATTCTGGCCCCAGTTTCATACCATCTTGGCCATAACCCAGCAAGTCACTGCTGAATTTGTTAGCTCCAACCCCATGTATCTGCTGAAGTCTACACCACTAAGGGATGGTTCTAGGACTACTTTTGTCTCTGTTTAACACGTTTCTAAAACAACTCTTCGGTTATGCCAATTACATGCAAAACAAAGTCACATTGATATCCAGATAAACAAGGGAGGCTGGGGGATGTTTTTACTTCGAAGTCTTGCAGAAGAGTACAAGGAGGTTGGAATAGATGTTGAGTGAGCCAGTCAGCTGGACACATGCCAGGCAAGTACCTGTGGAAAGTAATAGTTCTTGTTCTATGGAGAAACTAACGATGGATAAGCTGGATTCTCTCTTTGAGAGTCATAATTTAATAGGGAGGGGAGACCAGTTCAGTCCCTTGATTATTATGGAATTACTACCTTGTGCATTGGGGAGGATTTCCTTTCTAGGTACCCAAAAAGCAGATTTCTCCTACCACTATTTCCACACACAGGATGATAATTGCTTGTTACCTCGTCTGTGCACTCAGTGGGCTGTTAGCTGTAAAAGATAGGGACTGTGCCTTGCTTACTGTTAAGTAGCCAATGTGTGATCCTTTGCCATTAAATATATGTTAAATGATTGGATAAATGAAAGAGTATCTTAAGTAGGAGTCAAAATGTCAGCTCTAAGGATGTAAGTGTTAGCTTATTAGAGCAAAAATGTTTTCTTCCTGCCAGATCTCAGCCTTGTCTGTAGGTTATATCTGAAGCCTTGAAACAATAAATTGAACATTGATGTTAGGAGAATATATTTCCTTATTATGGTTCACCAGTCCTGAATTCTCCCTAAAGGACAACTGTGTATTTGCGGCTGGAGAAGCTACATTGAATTTCCTTTTGCTATTAGCATGAGAAGTTAACACAGAAAACTGTTGTGCTCTCTAAGTGAAGCCACTTGCTAGTTGGTATAAAAATGAGCATCACATTCAAGGTTTCCTGCTCTTTAGCTACTTCTTGGGAATGGGGCATTCCAAGGTGTTTCTGTATCTGGGATGATGTTCTGTTTATAAATAGTGTTGGAAATACCACTTAATGTGGCTGCTACTACTATTAACATTTGCAGTACACAATGAGTGTGAATCCTAGGGCTTGATGCTTTATACTCATGATCTTCTGTAACTTAAAATCACACTAGCTCATGAGGTGAGGTGCTATTTTACCCCGTTTTACAGCTACTGGAACTGAGATTTGGAAGTTGAAATAACTTGTCCAATATTACCTGTTTAGTGATCTAGAAGGTTAGCTCTCAAAGTTAGGTCTGTCTGATCCTAGAGTCCACATTCTTAACTCCTAAGTGAATTTCACTACTCGTTTTTCTTATTCTGTAAGACATTTCTTCTTATCATAATAAGAATTTATAGGGATATATAGCTTCCATGATGCTTTTCTGCAGGGTAATGGTTATTAATCCTCACAATATCTGAGAAAAGTATTCTCATCTACACCATACAGATTCTAACACAGACACTTAGAATAGGTAGTTGAACTTTGAATTGAGGTATTGACTCTAAACGCTGATGTTGGGGCTTTTCACGATGCTCCCTCCCGTAATGTGCAG
Organism: Panthera pardus; assembly: GCF_024362965.1. Lineage (NCBI taxonomy): Eukaryota > Metazoa > Chordata > Mammalia > Carnivora > Felidae > Panthera > Panthera pardus. Next base: position 110,769,616 of record NW_026526677.1, on the reverse strand, counting down.
TAAAGACCTGCAGGCTGCCATCTTTTCCAAGTGGCTCCCTGGGACCCTGGGGCTGCCAGAGCTGATGAGGCGATTTTTGGTTCCTGTGGTGCAGCTGTCATTGCATAGGAGACTTGGAGAGCGACGTGTGCATTGAATTCCAATTTTAAAAAAGTCCTGCTTCTCTAAAATGACTTGTCTTTTTCATCCAGAGAGGACTCCTTCTGTTGTCTTTCCAGTGTTAAAAAAAAAACAAAAACGAAAACATTAAAGGAAATTGCATTGAAATTCCTTCTATTACAATGGGATCCCTCCCCTACTTTTTTTTTTTTTATCATTCATATCTCACTGAAAATACAGAATAACCAGTAACTGTCATGAGATCTAATGCTCTTGAAGATAACTACCAGTTAAACAGATCTTGCTCTCTGGGAATGATTTGTGAGGGAAAAACCCACTAATGTTCCAATACTTTTGAGGATGTTTGATGTATGATCCATGTTAAAAGATTTATGGTAGGTGGTACTGGTTAGACTAATTGAGTTTTAAGGAGTTGAGACTAAAATTTTCTCAGGGAACTTGTTATATGAGTATATAGGCATGGGACTTCAGAAACAGCCAAACAAACTGAAAAGAGCAGGCGCCTGAAGGTGGTTCTGGGTCTCAGTGGCTTAAGTACCCCAGCAGTTGGGATCAATGGCTTTTCATTCTATGACTCCAACTTAATGTCATGCCCCCATGTGTCTTGGCTTTCTCATTATCTCACATTTTACTTTACTATTTACCTCACTCTTTGTATTTAACTTGTATTCCCATGAGTGGCAACATGAATTTCTTTTTTAACATTTATTTATTTTTGAGACAGGGAGAGACAGAGCATGAATAGGGGAAGGTCAGAGAGAGAGGGAGACACAGAATCCGAAACAGGCTCCAGGCTCTGAGCTGTCAGCACAGAGCCGGACGCAGGGCTCGAACTCACACCCCGCGAGATCATGACCTGTGCCGAAGTCGGACGCTCAACCGACTGAGCCACCCAGGCGCCCCATGAATTTCTTAAATATAGACTTCATCCCAGCTTTGGGCCAGATACTCAGTCCTCAGCTCAGAAGATGTCTCCTCTCCAGTAGCATGGACCTGCTGGTTGTGGGTTACATAGGGCAAAATATGGTGGTCTCTTCAGCAGAGGTCATGAATGAAATTATTTCCATCAGAAGGGGCTGAGGATTAAATGAGCTTTTAAATGAAATACGTGTAGGGTTACCTGGGTGGCACAGTCAGTTTGGCGCCTGTCTTCAGCTTAGGTCATGATCTCACATTCATGAGTTCGAGCCCCACATCGTGCTCTGTGCTGACAGCTGAAGATCCTGGTGCCTACTTTGGATTTTGTGTATCCCTCTCTATCTGCCCCTCCTCTGCTCACTCACTCTTTGTCTCTGTCTCTCTCTCTTTCTCAAAAATAAATAAACAGTAAAAAAGTTTTAAGGGAATACCTGTAAAGTGCTTATTGCGGTGTTCGGTCCATAGTAGTAACTATAAATGTTAAGTGTCCTTTCTCACATAGGGGTTTCTGGGCATATGTGGTGAGTAGGGGGCTGGGTATTTGCTAGGCACATGTTTGGATGTGCATGTGTTTATATATGAATACTGGGTGGCCAGTGAGTATTAGAAATAGATAAAATGCTCATGTTCTTGGGTTCATTCTTTCTGGTTATTAGAATTACATTGTATGCCAGAGAAAGTCTGTGAAGGAAGGGTATGGAGAGAGGTGAAATGAGGGCTAAGAGCGAAGCTCCCAGAGATGCATTATTTGTATGACCTTTACTGGAGCCTCATGGATCCTCATTCCTGAAGACGGGCCCATAGTCTGTCTGCACTTTTATCTGAATAACCCAAGTTACAATATGGCATCTATGAAGATAACAGTGCTTCTTTAAGTAACATTGACTTGTGCGATGTGTGTTACCAACACTATGAAACGGAACTTAAAATGTTTTTTTATGTTCTAATCTGACATCCTGAATGATTTTCCTTCGATATTCAAACACCGTCTTCTTTTAGTGTTGTGGCAAATTCTGAAATAGAGAGAAGGTTAAGATAACGTGGATTGCCAAGCAGAAATCAAAATTGATGAAGTGTCTTGCTGAATTGATCAAACAAAGTGTTTGGGGGTTGTTCTTTTTATCTCTATTGATTTTTTAATCACCTCAAGAGTGGTGGACGCTGCTAAGAGATTGATGGTGGTTGATTTTTATGCTACCAGGTGTCATGGGCTGAATGCTTGTGTCCTCCCCAACTTCTTTCATTGAAACCCTAAGCCCCACTGTGATGGCATTTGGAGGTGGGGCCTTTGGAAGGGGGATCCGGATTAGATGACATGATGAGGAAGGGGCCCTGTGATGGGATCAGTGTCCTTAGAAGAAGAGGAAGAGACCAGAGTTCCTTCTCTTTCTGCCAAGCGAGGACACAGGGAGAAGTCTCTGCAAGCCAGGAGGTCCACCTTCCCCAGTGAACCAAATCAGGCTGCACCTTGGTCTTAGATTTCCGAGCCACCAAAACTGTGAGAAAGAAATTCCTGTTTGTTTTTTTGTATTAATTAATTAATTAATTAATTTATTTATTTATTTTGAGGGAGAGCAAGTGAGTGAGCAGGGGAGGGGCAGAGAGAGAGGGAGACAGAGAATCTCAAGCAGGTAGCACACCATCAGCACAGAGCGTGATGCGGGGCTAGAACTCACGAACCACGAGATCATGACCTGAGCCCAAATCAAGATTCGGGTGCTCATCCGACTGAGATACCCAGGTGCCCCAAGAAATTCCTGTGTTTTAAGCCACCTAGCCTATGGTATTTTGTTATTTGCAGCCTGATTGGAATAAGACACCAAGGAAAGTCCTATCAATTCTAAAAACAGTCTGGAAATTTATGATAACAAATCTCTAGCGAGTTTTCTTAGTATATTAACCCATGTTGCTAGAATTTCCTGTATCTACAAGAGTAAATGTTACCTCATGATACAAGTGAAAGATTTTTCACTAGCCTTTATGGGGCCTATGTTATTACACAGTGTATGTCTTTTATGTATTAAGCTGTAAGAAGTTAAGCTCTGAGCTCAACAGCATGCTTGCCCTTGTTACTAACACCTTTATCAGAACATTAGGAGAAACTAGCTTTTAGTTTGTGTATACTTTGGAATTTTGAGTTTACCACCTAGTGAGTTACTTCAATATGTTTACTTAAAAATTTCACTTAGGGAAACCTGGGTGGTTCAGTTCATTGGGCATCTGACTCTTGATTTCAGCTCAGGCCATGATCCCACAGTTCATGGGTTCAAGCCTGTGTCAGGCTCCGTGCTGATGGTGCAGAGCCTGCTTGGGATTCTCTTTCTCTCTGCTCCTCCCCTGCTCATGCTCTCTCTCTTTCAAAATAAATGAATAAACTTAATTTTTTTTCACTTACAGATATCAACTTTTCTTTGTAAAAAACTATTGTCATTATATAATCATTTCTGTTACCCTTAGGCCATTTAGCAGAGGATTTCTGGCAAGCTTTAGAATGTGAATATGTCAGTTATGTTCCCATCAAAGTTTGTAATACGTGGGTTTTGGATGCGTTTACTAAAATGGAAATTGGTCTTCTAGACAGGACAGCTGCCTCTCAGTTATCTGATAGGATAGTCTCAGTGCAATCTGCAAATCGTATTGAATCGGATTGATTCCGTTATCTTCCTCACTAACCTTTAATTAATGCTATGTAGCAGAAATGTAATGTGATTCTCCCACTTTTTACCACTTAAAAGCCAGTGGTTTAAAAAGTGACTATTTCTTTTTTTTCTTTTTAAAAAAAAATTTTTTTTTAATGTTTTATTTATTTTTGACACAGAGACAGAGCATGAACGGGGGAGGGGCAGAGAGAGAGGGAGACACAGAATTGGAAGCAGGCTCCAGGCTCTGAGCCATCAGCCCAGAGCCCGACGCGGGGCTCGAACTCACGGACCGCGAGATCGTGACCTGAGCTGAAGTCGGACGCTTAACCGACTGAGCCACCCAGGTGCCCCAAAAAGTGACTATTTCTTAAAGCAAAGTGGAACTAAAGAAGTGGACTTCACGTATACTAAATATAAGCTGTGTTGTAACACAGTGCTGAATGCCTTAATTGTGATATTTATTTTCCAGAAGATGAACTTAGTAAGTGGCAGAGATGTTTTTTGAATTTGGTTTCAATTCAGCTAAGAGCTCATATTGTAGACAACAGTGGTTGAGATCATTCACATATTGGACAGCTACTGTTCCTAATTAGTTAGATGCAGAACTAGGACCAAAGGTTGTTCTAGCTTTTATATATATATTTGATAATGTGGTATCCTGCATCTAGTAACTGACAATCACGAGGCAAATTTCATACCTTTAGAATGAAAACAATGGGTACATCACAGGACTGTTCAGAGCAAAAGAAAGAATGGCCAAAACCCTTTATTATGAACACGAGGCTCTTCAAATAATGGCTGGAGGTTGAGTTTGAGTCTTTAAATTGTGATTTGAATTTTAGCCTAGAGTTAAGACTATACCTGGGTTTCCTTTTTTAAGGCATTCAACAAATCTGTACTATTGTTTAATTTATTATTTTTTCAAGATAAATGTTTATTGATTTTTGAGAGCGAGAGTGCAAGTGGAGGAAAAGCAGAGAGAGGGGGGGACAGATGATCCGAGATGGGCTCTGCACTGACAGCACCGAGCCCAGTGTGGGGCTTGAACTCAGAAACGATGAGATCATGACCTGAGCTGAAGTCGGACGCTCAACTGACTGAGCCACCCAGACGTCCCTGTACTATTTTTTAATATGTGTTGGATTTCATAAAGACTTGTTCTCTTTGGCTCCAGGCAGCTAAAAAGACTATGCAGAAGTTAAAAAAAAATACTTTAAACATAGTAGAATATCCTTATGAAAGTCACTGTTCCCCAAAATCAAATAGATTGGGTAGAGCTGTATGCTCTGGTTCCTGGAGTAATTCAAACACAGGCTACGATCTTTTGATTGGGTAAGCAGAAGAAAATCTCTAAAGGTCATGTCATTCCACAAGACTCTAAGATTCTAAATACTCAATGTTGGAGCTATATGTAGTTGACTGGGAGAATGTTCCTAAAGTGAAAATCAACCTGCTGATTCTCTATTACTGATTATTCGTATATGGCAAATTTGAAATGATTTGGGTTTATTTTTGTAAGTGTTTTTGAAAGTAGAAAAATGAGAATTTAACATCGTACTCTTAAATTCAATCATTTGATTATAAATGTTTGCATATTTTGATGCATTTTTCAAGCTTTGAACTTGTTAACAGGGTTTATAATCTAGAAAACTACGAAAAATCAGCTGAAGCCAAACTTTTGTTGGACTTCTGATCCAGCTGTGTGTGTGTGTGTGTATGCACACGTGTGCCCAGATGTTGCAGTGTATTAAAGCTGCCTATTAAGATAATGCTGTTCTTAAGATAGTCCAAAGCAATATTTTTAATTTCCTATTTTCCTTGAGGACTCAAAGTTTGATATTTTATTAAGGTTGTTTGTGTAGAGAGCGAATGTGGGGGAGGGGTACAGAGAGAGGGAGAGAGAGAATCCCAAGCAGGCTCTGAGCTGTCAGTGCAGAGCCCAACTCTGGTCTAGATTCCATGACCCTGGGATCATGACCCAAGCTGCAATCAAGTGTCAGATGCTCAACTGACTGAGCCACCCAGGTGCCCCTCACAGATTCATATTGTATAGATTTTTTTTATGCTGTCATGGAAAGGAAACGTTGTGCCTCTCCTTTTTCCCACTTAACCTAATTTCATTACTCATGTGACTGTCTCATAAACAACAGAGCATATTTCAGCTGTCTGAAGAAAGAAGTTTCTTTGACCATCACAGGAGGCCTGCTGAGGACTGTCGAATTTGTTCATGTGCAATGACAATTAGGAGTAGGGGGAAGGGTATTGAACAGAAGCGTGGAAAGCTCATTTTAATTCTGTCGTTGTTACTTAATTAAGTCATGTAACCTCTCTGTGCCTACCTTCTGCTTCTATAAAGTCAGAACAGTAGTAGTGGTAGAACACTTTGTTGAGGTTGATACATAAATTGTGCTCAGTGATCATTGTTGTTGGGATTTTTTTTCTGCCCATGAAAAAGAGAGTGTTATTATTTGGAAAATTCAAAGTTGAATTTTCCAAATAATAATACTATCTGCAGTAAATACCTTGTGAATTAATGAACATTGCAAACAGCTGATTCCATCTCCATCCAAATGAAAGAACAGCAGGTGCTAGAAGGAATGTCTTGGGGAATTTGCTATGAAGGGAGGGAAGAAGAGGGTCTGCTTCCATTTGGATTGCTAGAACAAAAATACCACAGGCCAGGTAGCTTATACACAACAGAAATTTATTCCTCACAGTTTTGGAGGCTGGGAGTTCCAAGATCACAGTGTCGGCATACTCAGTGTCTAGCGAGGGCCCACTTCTTGTCATAGATGGCTGTTTGCTTGCCATGTCCTCACTTACTGGAAGGGACAAGGATGCTCACCTTCTGTGGTCTCTTTTATAAGGACTCAAATCTCACTCATGAGTGTAGAGCCCTCCCAAAGGTCTCTAATCACCTCCTATATCCCAATATCATCACATTGGGGATTGAATTTCAACATAGGAATTCGGGGAGACACAAACATTCAATCTATAGTAGACATTGATATTTACTGAATGCTTAGTTTAGCTAGGTACGATGCTAAATTCTTTTTATATGTTGTTGATTTATTTTATCTTCAACAAATAATTATCACTTACTGTGTTCTACATACTGAGCTAGGCATTGGAGCATAGTGGTATGTAAGACAGGCATGGGCCATATTCTTCAGTGCTTATAAATTGAGCATTGGGGATAGATGTTAAACAAATAATTACACAGACAGTTAATGATTAATTAAAACTATGGCTATCACTAGAGAGGTATAAAATTATTTCATCTTTCCAGAAGCCTTGTAAAATAGATATTATTTACCTTTTACAGAAGAAAATGAGGCTTAAAAGGGTTAGAGAAATTGTCTAAGTTCACAAAGCTAATAGGTTGTGGACTTAACATCCAGAAGGCTGCTTGTGGGCGTCTCAAGACTGCATGATCTTAAGGAGGTCCACAATTTGACCAACCCCTTTCATCCATTTATCCCTTAAAGGAATGTTTCTTGAGAACCTACCACGTGTCACCAGCACACCAAGTAGTTAGCAAAATGGACATGATAGCTGCCTTAATGGAGTTGACAGTCTAACGAGGGCGACAGAGATTAATCACTTCTCAAAAAATATGTAATTATAAACTACCACAAAATAAGAAAAAAATGACATGGTTTTACGAGAGCCTGTGATAGAAACACGCTTTTCAGTCCAGGAGTTCAGGAAGGCATCCGTGAGGAGGTGACCATGAAACCGAGATCTAAGGGATGAGGAGGAACTAACCAGGTAGGAAGGATGGTAGAAACAGAGGATTCTGTGTGGTGGGGTCAGGATCTGTAAAAGTTCTGAGTCAGAAAGGAACATAATGAAGGTGGAGCAAGAAAATGAAGATCACTGTGGTCAAACTGAAATAATGAAGGAGTAGCACAAGATGAAGATAGGTAGGAGCCAACCTGGTGTTTGAGCCATTTTAAGGATTTCGGTCTTAATCATAGGAGCAAAGTGAAGTCACGGAAGGATTTTGGATAGAGGAGTGACACAAGTAGAGGTGCTTCATCAAAATCACCTTATCAAATAATTCAGTGAAGAAATGGTTAGAAGACACGAATAGATACTTTTCCAAAGAATGCATCCAGATGGCCAATAAACAGACACATGAAAAAAATGCTCAACATCACTCATCATCAGGGAAATGCCAGTCAAAACCACATTGGGATACCACCTCAATCCCGTCAGAATAAAATTACAACAGAAGAAACAACAGATGTGGGCGAGGATAGGGAGAAAGAACACTCTTGCACTGTTGGTGGGAATGTAAACGGGTGTAAGCCACTCTGGAAAACAGTGTGGAGGTTCCTTAAAAAAATAAGAAATAGAACTACCCTATGACCCAGCAATTGCACTACTAGGTATTTATCCAAAGGGTACAAAAATGCTGATTTAGAGGGACACATGCACCCCAATATTTATAGCAGCAGTATTGACAATAGCCAAAATATGGAAACAGCCCAGATGTCCATCGACTTATGAATGGATAAAAAAGATATGGTATATATATATTCAATGGAATATTACTCAGCCATCAGAAAGAAAACAGAATCTTGCCTTTTGGGACAATGTGGATGGAACTAGAGTGTGTTATGCTAAATGAAATGTCAGAGAAAGACAAATACCATATAATTTCACTCATGTGGAATTTAAGAAACACAGCAGATGAACATAGGGGAAGTGAAGCAAAAATAAGAAAAACAGAGAGGGAGGCAAACCATGAGAGACTCTTATGTACAGACAAAGAGCTGAGGGTTGCTGAAGGAGGGTGGGCGGGGCTGGGCTAGATGGGTGATGGGCATTAAGGAGGGTACTTGTGGTGAGCACTGGGTGTCCTACGTAAGTGATGAATCACTAAATTCTATTCCTGAAATCATTAAAAAAATAAAGAATTAAAAAAATCACTTTCTCAGTGGTGTGGGCATAGATCTGAAGTGCAAAAGCAGAACGTAAGGATATTATCGCCATCATTCAAGTGAGAAATGATGGTAACATTACCTGGGCTGGCAGGTGTGTATCAGAGGCTTGAGTCATTGATGGAAACCAGAAGGAAGCAGTTAATTTTGTCTACTTAATGGAAATACTTCCATTCATGCAAATCACCTGCTGATCTGAATATGTTCTTGATTTGGCATTAGGTAGGCTCATCGTGAGTTGATTGTTAACGGTGACTTTGATTTTGAAAGTAGTTTATATATTTATCTATATTGACCTAGCTCTTGATAGAAATGTTTATAATACAGTTTGCCTCAGTCATAATTCTCTAAGCGTCTACTATTCTAGCGCTCTATTAACCCCTGCAGGACTTAAAAAGATAACTTAGATACTATCCTTGCTTGCAAAAGCAAGTGGCCTAGTAATCTAGACAGGATGATAACAAAGTACAAACACGAGTGACTGTGGTGTACAAGTTTTATTGCATTTTTTTAAGAAGCAAAGGTCACTTTCTACTGAAGGATTTAAAGGATCAGCAAAGATAGAGCATGGAAATGGACTTGGAGGCATGTGACACATTTAACTCATGGAAGAGGGGGTGTGGAAGGCTTGTTTTCTAAACTATACTTAATCTGGTAGGATAAAAGATAGTAATTATATTGATACCTGAGGCTATTAGAATTTATGGAGATTAGATAATCTTGCTTCAAGAAACAAATTTGTAGTGAAACAGTTTGATGTGATTTGCTTATTTGGCTTCACCATGCACTTCTTAAAAGAAGACTTAATATTTTTAGAGCAGTTTTACATTTACAATAACATGGAGAGTAAGGTACCGAAATTTCCCATATACTTTTTGGCCCCGTAGCTTTACCCAGTCACCATAACTCACCAGAATGGTACATTTTTACCAAGGATGAACTCACACTGACACATTATAAACACAGTCAATGGTTTGCCTTAGGGTTCACTCTTGTATTGCCCATTCTGTGGATTTGGTTAAATGTATAATGACATATGTTCATCATTATAATATAACACTGAGTATTTTCAATGCCTTAAAAATTCTCTGTGCTCTGCCTATCATCCCCTTCCTCACTCACCAGTCACTGTCAATTACTAACCTTTTTTGCTGTCTCTGTAGCGTTAGATTTTCCAGAGTGTCATACAGTTGGAATCATATAGTATGGTGCCTTTTCAAATTGGCTTCTTTTACTTATTAATATGCATTTAAGTCTCCATGTCTTATCATGGTTTGATAGTTCACTTCATTTTAGTGCTGAATAATATTCCATTATTTGTATGGACCACTTTATTTTTTCATTTACGTAATTTACCATTTCTCTGAAGATACAGGATGTGATGTATCTTTTCATACATTTATATGCCATCTGTATATCTTTAGTGAGATGTCTGTTAGGTGTTTGGCTTATTTTTTAATCAGGTTGTTTTCTTATTTATGAATTTTAAGAGCTATTTATATATTTTGGATAAGAGTTCTTTATCAGATGTGTCTTTGGCAAATATTTTCTCCCAGTCTTTGTCTTGTCTTCTCATTCTCTTTATACTGTCTTTTGTAGAGCAGATTTTAATTTTAATGAAGTCCAGTGTATCAATTATTTCTTTCATAGATCTTGTCTTCATCATTGTATCTAAAAAGGCATCACTGTATCCCAAGGTCATCTCGGTTTTCTTCTTCTAGAACTTTTATAGTTTTCCATTTTCTGTTTAGGTCTGTGACACATTTCTAGTTAATTTTTGTGAAGGGTGTAAGGTCTGTGTCTAGATACATTCTTTTGAATGTGGAGGTCTACTCATTCCTATCATTTGTTAAAGAAACTATCTTTGCTCCATTTTGTTTCCTTTGCTTTTTGTTTGTTTTATGTGTAAGAGAGAGTGCACAGCATGCTCAGGGGAGGGGTATAAGGGGAGGCTCCAGGTGGTCAGTACAGAGCCTGACGTGAGACTCAATCTCATGAACCATGACAAGATATCATGACCTGAGCTGAAGTCAAGAGTCAGACCTGAGCTAAGAAGTTAAGAGTTGGATGCTTGACCAACTGAGCCACCCAGGTACCTGGCTGTTCCTTATTTGTCAAAGATCAGTTGACTGTATTTCTGGGAATCTACATCTGGGTTCTCTATTCTGTGCCACTGATACATTTGTCAGTTCCTCACCAGTATCACAACATCTTGATTACTGTCGCATTATTGTAAGTCTTGAAATTATTCACTTTTGTGACATCGACTCACTTTATTTAACACTTATTGTGTGTTTACTGAAAATACAACAGACATTCACTGATTTTTAGGGGCAGTGTTTAAAGTTCTGGCAAATCAGGAATCCCTGGAAAACTTCCCTTGAAAGTGATAGGCTCAGTAATTATTTTACGAAGAGTAAATGGATGATGATCCCAAGTAGAGCAGTAACTCTGAGTATGAATACAGTGGTGGGAGATATAGGAAGTTGGCAAAGAACTTTGTGTTCTTCATTTTGATTGGAACATAGAGTAACTAAAAGTGTTAGTGGGGGATGAAAATGGAGAGTTGGAGCCCTCTCATTGATGATCCTACAGGATAGCCTGCTGGACAGCAGAAAGAAATTTTCAGTTGCCCACATCTAACTTGAAGATTTAGAAAGAAATTTTGACTGCATGTTTGAATATATTTTTCTTTTTTCACGTGACCCAGTATTCAATAACTTTTATGATAAGTAACCTGGGGCCTGACAGCAGCATTTTCCACATGATTGAGATTCCTGGGAAGAAACTGGAGTTTATATTGTTAGACCTACCGAGCATATTATCAGAAGAGCTTTCTTTGATAGGCAGTCATTTGGAATCTATTTTCCCTCATTTTGGAGTAGTTCCCAGGCCAAATCACTGTTGTATTTATATCCATGACTTCTTTTCCAGCACTGTATCAGTATCCTTAAAAGAAGTAGTATTTGGGTCAGAAACATCAACCAAAATGAGTGTAATCAGACAGATTTTTTTTTAAAGAATGAGGGGTTTTTAAGTGACTTTATCAGTAAATCCTTAAAGTAGCTTCCATTTGAATTGCTTAGCCATTATATAGCATTAATTGAACTCAGAAAACTTTGTTTGGATCATTGAATACCTATTGTGCCAAATAACTCTCGACATTTTGTGTGTGTATGTGTGTGCGTGTGGTTGGGGGGAAGTCTGGACTAGGACTTGTAGTTTGAAATTCCGACAAGTAAGGAAATCTTTGGAGAAGTTTATTGCCCTATGGATAGGGTGGAAGACAGAGAAGGACTATATGGGAATGGCTGGAGTTCAAGGGTAGGAGTACTTTTCTTCTCTTTCTTTTCTTTTTTCTTTTCTTCTCCTTTCAAGAGCTTGTTGGGTCTTAAAGAAAAGATGACTATCTGGGTAAATATTGTAGTGTTGTTAGTTCATACAATACACCAGAAGTCTTTAAGCTTTGAAAATCATAAATATACCTGAGAACGTGTGCAAATGTAGATGGCTGGACCTTATACCTGTATTTTTATTTACTAGTTCGACGTGTGGGGCCTTTGGGGTCTCATTTTTAACAAGTACCCTCTGGGTGATTTTTATGTAGTGGTCCTGAGTTTTGTGTTTGAAAACTTGACAATTCCAAGCTGTAGAAATCAGACACAATTTAAAGCATTCAGTAAAACTTGTAAAAACCATCCTCCTATTGTGCTAGGTTCCAGGCATATAAAAAGTAAAATACATATGTAGTATGAGGAGAATATAAACACATGTGCACCCACACACGTGCGCGCGCACGCACACACACACACACACACACACACCCCAATACCAACGTGATGCCATGCTAAAGAGAGAAATATATCCTTTGGGTATGTGTATGCCAGTTAGAGACTCAGAAGTAGGGAAAGAAAACTTGAAAGTGAGGGCTTCCTCTTGAGATAGACTTTGTCTGTCTAGTTTGTAGTGTTAGGAACATGCCCTCCAAGCTGTGTACCCAGTGAGGTAGAAATAGTTCCTCTTCTTTATGAGACACCTCCTTTCAAAATAATGAGCACCTCTGTGTGGTTTTCAAGGCCTTTAAAAAAGAGTGAATAAACCTGGTTTCAACCCGTTTGCTGATTCAGGATGTCTGGGGGTAATCAGGCTGTGAATTTTAAAGCTGTAGTGGGGAAAACAGTCCAGGGGTAAAAATGGGAGCTGACTTTAGGAGCGCGAACTTTTATTTTCCTGAGACTGTGCAAAGAGTCAGTGTTTGTGTACAGAGACTCCTCTCTCTGAAGTTCCAGTTAATGACAATGCCAAGTGAGAACTTTCAGTTCCTGTGTGACAGAGGTAACATCCATAGAAAGTTAGAAGTAATAGGAGGTTATTTTAATGACCCATCACACCTTCGTTCTTATTGCCAGTGACCGCATAAGGACCAGTACGGAGCTCTAGCCTTTACAATATTAACTCATTAAAACATCAAAATTATTTCCAGAATATCAGCCTTTGACATCATAAAATAGGACCTATGATGAAAGTGCTAATATTGGATTGACTATAAGATGATCTGAAAAAAAATTAAAAAGGACAGGGTAACAATTTTGCTTTCTGGTAATCGTTGTATAGGAAGGGGATAAATATGTGGAGGTGGATTCCCAACATAGCGTCTGATGAAAATGAATGTGCTAAGGAGGTGGAGGCTGCTTCTTGGTCCCCCTGTGGGAGATAGAGGCCCTTCGTGCTCAGTTGTTACTGTTCTGTCTAATCCCAGGAACTGGTGTCCTCAGTGGTGTCCCCTCCTTTAGAGTTAGGGTGGCAGGGTGTGGCCATATCCAGGCTGCTGCATTCTGCCAGCCATCACCTGTGAAGCCTCAGTTTTCTCCCGTACCTCTGTTACTGGTGAGTGATCTACTTTCACACCCTGGTAATGCCAGGTGGAATGCCTACAGAGATCTGGTTCACGGTGTCATAGAGATCTCAGGTGATGACTGAAGAGTGTGCCACCTTCTCTCTCAGTGGCAGCAGAAGGAAGTAGTGGATGAGGAGCCAGTGGAGAGATTGGAATCCTGGAGAAGAAAAATGAATGAGGAGGTAGAGGAGAAGATGAGGAAGGGAAGTTCAGATGAGAGATGGTGCACGAGAATAAAGTGGTGGAGGTGACGGAAGTGGGGGGGGGGGGCTTGAGCCCTGAACGTGATCTCTTCAGGGACTTTGTTGAGTGTGGAGTTAGAGACCATGGATGCTCAGGTTGGCAGGGCCTTCTCCACCTGAATCCCAAGTTGGGGTAAATGCAGCGGCACTTGGGTGAGGGCACAAGTTTCATCAACCAAAATATACCCGCATTGTGGGACCTCGCCTTTTGAGCCAACCCCCACCTAACACTTAAGAGCTCCAATGCAGATTTGCTAAGGTTTATATCAATTAGGGATGAAAGAGTTCAGACATCCCAGGACAGGCTAGAAGTTCAGGGTCTTCTTTTGGACAGACTCTTACTGCAGAAACAAGGCAATCATTAAAGGTCAGATCTTCTGGACAGGTGTCATTTCTTTCCATTTGAAACATAGGATCAGCACTGTTTGCCCCCCTGTCCTTCATCTACAGGAGCAGAACATCACCTGTAGCTTCTTCACCTTCATCACTGCCTCAGACCACAGCCTCCCAGAGTCTGACAAAACAATTGTTATTACTAATGGGGAACTGTAGCCCAGTTCATACAGGAGTAACTACCCTGTGAAGGGAAATCAGACTACTTTCAGCCTGGCAGTCCATGGAGATACTCAAGCTCTTTGGGTACTTGTGTGGTTAACTCCTGCCTTTGGAAATTGTTCTCGCCCCAGATTACCTGCCATCAGTTGTCAGACTTCTGATTGGCCAACTGTGGTGTTGTGCATGTGCTGGTCTCTGTGCTCCGTCAGTGCTGTCGTCATCACTAATGTAGCTTTTGTGGACATGGCTATCATCTGTCTAAGCCAAGGAAATGATACTAAAGACAGAACTGCCTTCATCTCCATTGCTTGAATCTTTGTGTCAAGGCCTTCCTGCCTGCTTCTGATGTAGGTACTTAAGAGTCATATTGGAAGAGGATCATTGTATCTTCAAGCCCCACAACCATAAGAACAATGAAAAGCTAGGTTCATGTTTAATGCCTAGCAAGTTTCTCATCTTCCAGTGGATAATGCCATGGCCCCAAGACCTGTGCTTGGCCATCAACACCTGAATTGTCACCCACCCTGCTGAGTATCTGGAAAAACAGGGACATAAACAGTGGAGAGCTGCTGAACTTGTATGAGGTAAAGGATAAAAGTAAGGGACCTCTAAATCTACCCAAATCCAAAACTTTCCAGTAGTTTTTTGCTACTGATAAGTCTTCATGAAGACCTGTACCATGCTCTACCTTTTCTAGTCAGTCTTTTGGATAATCTGTGTCCAGAGCACCAGCGACCCCATTTTTTGGTTTCTAGGTGACAGGGACCTTCAGAACCACCTGTGGACTCAGGCTCCCTACCAGCCCCTGGAAACCTCTTCCACCTCCCTTCCTTTCATTGTCACTCAGGAACCATACCTGATGTCAGAGAGGTGATTAGGCTGGCAGGTGTGGCTCTATCCTCTCAACAAGGGTGAATAGGGTGTCCTTTCTGGGAATCACGTGTTCTTAGCCACAGTCAATGAGCCCATGCAGAGTGTGGCATGTTTTCTCATCCCCCTTTGGCCTACCTGATCATGACTAGGTGACCAAGTGCTGTGTGAGATTCCAGGAGAGAAAAGACATATTCATTTGTAGACTTCATCTGCTTCAAACTCACTCCAATATCTCTCTTCTTTCTGTGCCTCTCTCAACCTTTTCTCTCCTCTTTCTGTTTTTAATGACTTGAGGAACCGAAACCAGAAAGCAAAACAACTAGAAAGCAGACTTTCCAATTTGCTTCTCCTCTCGATCATACCTAGAAAGAGAGAGGGAGGTTGTCCAGTAAAATATGCTGCCAGAGATCTCTGACCCTCTATTTTTATGCTCCCCCCACCCGACTCCAAAAGATTTCTTTCACATGTCCTAGAAAGTTCAAAAGCAGACAGACCAAGGATTGTGGGATTGAAGGACTGAGGTGGGTGTGAGTCCATGGGACAGGGATTATTCATTGCCCTGTTACACACAGTATTCTTTTAGGCTAATCCTAGGCCATTATCACCACCACTACCCTTCCCCATGACACACACACACAATCCTTTGTCCTTACAGTGCCCAAATTTCCAAGAAACCTTGTAGATATTTCTTGAGCATTAGCCTGGAGGGGATGGAGAAGAATGTTACAGGAATGAGATTCTATTAGGAACTAAAATAAACTCTTAAATTATTTCTTTAAAACCAAAATAACATAAATAAAAAGTAAGAGTGCACAAGTCTGAGGAGTTTATCTACATCTCCTTTATTTCTGGGATAATGTGAGGGTTTTTACTATCAAGGGTTGAACAGATGATATACCGAGATGGGTAAATTGTTTTAGTTTGATAAAAGCATCTATAATAATATGTGAGGCAACAGCCATACATAATATTTTTGGTGCAGAAGCCTCTTCTTCTATGTTCACAAAAGGATTTAAACAGTCTTTTCCATCTCCATGACTAATTTAGCCGTCTTTATTCTTATCTAGTATCATTCAAGAACAGGTTGAAGATACCAAAAATAAATGAAATGCACTACTTTACGTAGTGTTTGTTGTATTTAAAATTATATGTAAAAAACACCGAAGCAATTGTAAAGGAATTCAGAACATAGTCAACTTTTCAGGCAGTTTTTTTTTTGAAAGTTTACAGTTTCCACTCGTTTATCTGGTTTAACTCAAGGAAACATCCTTAGGAGCAAATGTAATTGATATATAATGTTTTCCCTTTTTCTGCTCCCTGGGAAGCAAAATTGACTAATGTTTTTGGAGGGAACCCATTAAAATTTGCATATAGACTTAATTCTGCTAAACTTGCGTAGATCAGAATTAGATGAAGGGAGAGAAGAATAGAACTTACATGGAAAGATGCATGGCTAAGGTGGTAGCATTTAGACCAAGATTTTTAGGTTAAGATGCTGAATATATCTGTGAGGAAAGAAAAAAACATCTTACAGATTTATTACCTGCAGTTTCCAGACATCTAAGTATTTGAAAACTTTAAGCTATTACCTATTCATTCATGTGCATACAAGTGCTACTCACCAAGTATTTCTGACTCGTGTCTGGGCAGAAGGGTGGTTGAATTTTCCCATCGCCTTTGCACTGATCATGGTCATGCGACTTGTTTTGGTGGATGAATCTTGAGAAGCTCTATATGTCACATCTGGGACAAAGCTGTAATGGCTAGTGCACAGTTTGTCAGAACCTCTTTATCTCTGCCATGGCAACCAGCACCAGGTGGGGAGGCTCTATTAGCCTTTGTCCTAGAGTAGAGAGACACAGCACATGTTTCTCCCCTCTCCTCCGATCCCTTAACTCACATGAATTTGTAGCATGAATCAAAAATAAGCCTTTGTTATTTTGGGGCATTCAGATATTGAAGATATATTGTTATTGCAACATACTCTAGCCTAGCATGATGAAAACATCTTTTAGATTTTTTCTATATGTTGGATGTTTATGAATAATTGTGAGTTGCACAACTTGATAAAGGCCATTGTTTTTTGATGTCTATTTCTTGCCTAGTTTTTTTCAGTTTGTTTGTTTATTTATTTATTTATTTATTTATTTATTTATTTATTTATTTTGAGAGAGAGAGAGCACGAGCAAGAGGGGGCAGGGAGGGAGGGAGAGGGAGAGACAGAGAGAATCCCAAGCAGGCTCATTGCCATTAGCTCCAAGCCCAACACAGGGCTCGAACTCATGAATGGTGAGATCATGACCTCAACCAAAATCAAGAGTCAAACACTTAACCAACTGAGCCACCCAGGCATCCCTTGCCTAATTCTTGATCCTATTGTTTCTGACAGGTAAACTGACTTCAAATATTTGGAAACTAAATAAAAGTTTACGTGATCACGTATAGATTTTCATGTGAATTTGTTATATTGTGTACACATTTATCTTGCATTTTCTTAGAATTCTGTGTCATAGCCATTGGCAACTGATTGGTCCATATCCATACTACATTACACACTGCTAAAAGAAAAAAGTACAACATATAACTAATCTGTATTCTTACGGTACAAATTCTAGGAATACACATTTAGTGGAACTCAATCAACTTTAGCTGAAAAGATAATGAAGATGATGGCTGATGAAGAAGAGGATAGTGATTTCAAGGAGAGATAATGCTTCAGGAACATGCATGTTCACAGTTCACTGTAAAACAATTCAGTTTGTACAAATAATTTACTGCCTATGTGTTTTGATATCTGAAAATCAGAATTTAGTTTCAAAGTTAATGGCTCACAACATGTGGTATATACATAAAATGGAATATTACTCAGCTATAAAAAAGAATGAAATCTTGCCATTTGCAATGATATGGTTGGGGCTAGGGGGTATAATGCTAAGCAAAGTCAATCAGTCAGAGAAAGACAAATACCATATGATTTCCCTCATGTGGGATTTAAGAAACAAACAAGTAAGCCAAGGGGAAAAAGAGAGAGAGGCAAAGCAAGAAACACACTCTTAACTGCAGAGAATACACTGATGGTTACCAAAGCGAGGGGTGAGTGGGGGGGATCAGTGAAATAGGTGACGGGGATGAAGGAGGGCACTTGTGATGAGCACAGGGTGCTGTATGGAAGTGTTGAATGACTATATTGTACACGTGAAACTAATATTACACTGTTTGTTAAGTGAAATTTATATAAAAACTTAAAAAAAGTATATAGAAGTACAAAAGGATGAAATAAATAGGATTAGCAGAGGACATTGTGTTTCCAGGGAGAAATGGTAAACTGACACATTTTAGACATTCATTATTAACTGGATGTCTTTCTCAGTGGGAATTCTTTGGGAAAGTATATTTCAGTCCTTGGAGTAAGACCTTTCCAACTCACAATGCATTGTCTTTCTTTTCTCACCATATGATTTTATTTCCATATCTCTGGCACAGGAAAACAGGTGAAAATGTTGAACTTCATGATAGGTCAGAGGGTATTGGGAATAATGTTGATGCATGTTTTCTGAGAAGATTTTGGTGATCAAGTGATCATTTTGGTGTTCCTCGTCTCATGAGCTTAACTTTTTTCATTATATTCCCTGAATAAGCGCCAACAGAATTTAATGCAGTACATTTTTTAATACTCTATTGTTAGAATGCATTGACGCAATGAATTTTTTTGTGGAGGATAATTGTTTTGTGTTCCATTTGTTCCCGGTTTCAGTGATCATCTATGGTGATAACATTGATGAACAGCCCTGGAGTGAGATGTCAGTATTTGACGGTGGCTGATTACAAACTCTGCTGTGATTACACCCTGTCGTCTAATTTCTTACCTTACTGATATTTTGGTGACCTGTTTGCAGCAACATTTGTGATTGCAGATAGCTCATCATTTCTCCTCTGGCTCATTATGTTTGCATTATGTTTGTCTGATTGCTGCAGGTGGAAACAATAGGTGATGCATACTGTGTTGCTGCAGGACTCCATAGGAAAAGCCTCTGCCACGCTAAGCCCATTGCTCTCATGGCCCTGAAGATGATGGAACTTTCAGAAGAGGTGTTGACACCTAATGGAAGACCAATTCAGGTAACCTTCTCTACAATGTGGTTTGAGTAGTAGCATGCCTTTAACTGAAGGGGGCAAGAAATTCCCTTTTGAATTCTACTTACGTGTCCTACAGATTTAGAAAAGTAAGGAGGATGAGGCTTAACTAGAAAAAACTCCTAGAACACCAGGAAAAGAACAAATGGAATAAGATCCAAAATAGGAAAATGTATTTGAAAGGCTAATTGCCATGGAGAAAACAAAGAGCTAAAGACTTAGAGGAAAGAAACATTCATTGTCAGTTACCAACTCACCAGCACCAAGCAAAGATGGTGGTGGGAATCAGGGTCTCAGACATAATCCTAAGAAGTAAGAAAATGGAGGACCTGAACACTTACTTTGGGTAATGTACTGGTAGGTGTTCCTTATAAAGCCTTAGCACTCAGGGTTACCTGTGCGTGTTTTTATTTATTTATTTTATTATTATTTTTTTTTTATTTTATTTTTTATGTTAATTCGTTTTTGAAAGACAGAGACAAAGCACAAGCAGGGGTAGGGTTGAGAGAGAGGGGAACACAGAATCTGAAGTGGCTCCAGGCTCTGAGCTGTCAGCACAGAGCCCAATGCGGGGGCTCAAACTCACAAACGGCGAGATCATGACCTGAGCCGAAGTCGGATGCTCAACTGACTGAGCCACCTAGAGCCCCCCACCCCGTACGTGTTTTTAATGTGGCAGAGCTTGAAGGTTGGAGCTCAATAACTAAGAAAATTTAAAAATGGTAGAAAATGTAGCTCCTGGTATGTTGTACTCTTTTTGGTACTGATGGCTCTCTGCAGTCTAAGATTTACCTCTAAGAATGGACGAGGTCACCTACCTTTAGTCTTGCCAGGACCCAGTGGATCCCAGAAGTAATGTTACTGTGTCTTCTTAGAAACTAGAAATCTTGTATTTGTAGAAGTAACCATGAAGGTAAGACAACCCTTTTATAACAGCTCACCAGCTCTGAGTTTAAAATAAATAGAATGAAAGCCTTAAAAGGTACATTCCTAATTCTGGAGTTAGGGCAAATTAGATATTATGAATGTCCCTTATGACTAAAATTATTAAAATGCTGTGTTAAAAATATTTTTAAAATATTTAATACTCTTTAAGATTTCCAAAAACTGTTAAGCACATCACTGAACTATTACGAAGGCAGCTATGCTCACCACTATACCACCAACATGCATCACCGAACTATTAGGAAAGAAAAAATGTGCCAATTATGTTGCATGTGTAGATTGACAAAATTTAAGTGTGGAATTTAAATTAATTGCTTGGTCATGAGAAGCAATAGTAGGAAACTAGGAAACATTACTTCTTTCTGGAGGGAGTCAACTTCAATCCCTCCTTCAAAAAATAGCCATACGTAAAGTACTCTGGGGACTGAGTGGCTAATACGAAAAACAAAATAAAACAACTCCTCACTGCCCACCCCCCCCCCCCGCCAAAAAAAACCCTAAACCCACAAATTTACACAAGAAATGAAAGTATAATGGGTAAGAACCAGTGGGAACAATAGATAAGAAAATAGTGAAGTGTTATCTGATAAAATTTTCAGAGAGAATCAAAATGACAATGTTTTGTATAATTAAGGAAATGAAGAAGAAGCTTAAAAATGTGAGGCAGGAACAGTAGGTTTGAAAAAGAACCAGAGAACTCCTAAGTAATCAACATAATACTTAAGAAAAAAAAATGGTCAGTGGATGAATTTAAAAGCAGATTAGAGATATAAATGGAAATATAAATAAGATAATGTAAAATATAAAATATGTGGGAGGAATGGAGGACAGAGTAGGAAAATATATGTTCAGTTGGGGTTTCACATGGAGTTACAGAGGGAATGCAAAACAGGGCATTTTTTTTTTCCTGGAACAGTAAAAGACCTCAATCAGTTCTCAGACCCAGTAATCCTAAGGGATTCTACGAAGCCAAATCATAGGAATTCAAAACTGAACATGTCTTAATAATTCTGTAGTGTGTCGGAGAAAAGAGGGACTTGATACATGACGAAGGTGAAATTGATTTGTGGGGAAAGAATGGGCTATTCCATCAAAGGTTGGAGGACAACTGTTTATCCATGTGGACAAAAGTATTAAAACTGGATCTCTACTTCACGAAGCTGTACAGAATATAATTCCACCTGGGTTAAATTCAACCTGGGTTAAAGACCCACTATAAGGTCTTAAATTTATAATTTGGGAGTTTTTAACTCAGCGTAAGGAACATTTTTTTTTTGTAAACTAGTCAAGTCAAAACTTACCAAATCATACAGGAAAATAGGTGTAAATTTTTCTACACTGAAGTTAAAACCTTCCTGCTTATCAAATAACACCTAAAAAGAGAAAAAGATAACCACAAACTAGGAGGGTTTTTTGCAACACATTTAACTACAAATTCAAGATGGTGCTTAACTCCAAGGGAAAGGAAGAAGATGATGGGAAGACAGAGGAGGCAGGAAGGAAAGTGCAGGTAGGATTGTAGTGCAGAATCACCCATTTTACTACTGTTCTTTGATGTTTACATATATGTTTACATTTGGCAGTTTTAAAAAGTGGAAAGAGGGTTTTCTAACCATTCTCATCAGCAATAAAAATAGGAAAGCATGGAGCATTCAAAAAAATAGTTTAAGTCCCCTCAGGACATAATTATCCAGTTATTCAAGTATAGGAATGGCACTTCTACCACTGCCAGGAAAACAAAGTGATGCTGTCTCAGATCTGCTTCAAACTGCAAATATATACAGTCCAGACTGAGTTCCTATAAGTTCTTAAATTTTCAAGACTACTAGCTGGGCAGTCTTATCACTTGGGATTGTTTTTCTATGTTGGATTTTCTTTTATAGGAGATATAATGTTTGTATTGATTAGCCTTGTCAAAGCAAACTTAAATTACCCTAGAACAAAACCAGAGGATTGTGTTTTACGGTGTGCTCCTCCATATTTTTATTTGTGGTATGTAACATTACTCTGTCTCATGAATCAGATAGTCTTATTAAATCAGAAGAGGAAATGTCTATAAAGATTTAATAAGAATGCAGAAAGAATCATAAAACCACTTAAATCATAAAACCACTTAAATAATTTTAGCTTCATTACTTATTCATATTATTTGTGTGGTTTGAGATTGTTTTTGGCATATTAATTTGACTTTGAATTGCCTTCTAAGTTGGTGCCATGGGAACATTTCTAAACTTACTGAAAGAATCTTTAATTAAAAATGCTTGGGTGTGCAGTAGGGTTGATATGTGATCAGCTGATTGTTTACTTCAAATTATGTAAGTTTAGGATGCTTAAAATTTAAGCTATTAAGTTGCAATAATTGTTCAAAATAAAGTTCCCCCAAACCTCTCATATTTTGAAAAATAAATTGATAAGTTTACATGGTATTATAAGTCAGGTACCTCTCATTACAGGAAATAGGTACCTGAATTATCGGTTGGAATTGCATGCATGTGACTGGTAGTATCCTTGAATCATTAACTATAAAATAGGGGTGGCGTAAAAAAATTTTAAAGTAACAAAAGAATATACTATTTCAGTTATTCAGTTCATGATACTCAAGCAAATGACTTTTTATAAATACTCTAATGAGACTGAGAGGCTTGTTCTAGACTGTAGCTACAGAGCATTCACAAATATGGTCCATATTTGTGTCCATTTAAATTGGAAATATAAGTCTAAAGTGACTTTATTTAAGCCTGCTTTCATAGAGGGAAGCAAACCATAAAAGACTCTTAACCATAGACAACAGATTAAGGGTTGATGGAAGGTGGTTGGTGGGGGATGGGCTAGATGGGTGATGGGCACTATGGAGGGCACTTGTTGTGATGGGTACTGGGTGTTGTATGTAAGTGATGAATCACCAAATTCTCCTGAAACCAATGCTACACTGTATATTAACTAATTAGAATTTAAATAAAAATTTGAAACAAACAAAAGGCTGCTTTTGAAATTAATGATTATAATTTTTAACATTTTCTCAATATGGTGTTTATTCTCCTGGCTGAACTTGTAGAAATGTCAGCATTATGCTTATTCCACTCCCCTCGTGTAGAGAAAATCTGATTTTCTTACATCTTAAACTTAACTCTTGAAGAAAAGTACTATCAAATTTATATTCTTTTGCCCTTTGTTTGAACTAGCTATATTGTGACTTCACTAGAAAATTGTATGAATTCATGCTCTTCTTTAACCTTGTGACCCTAATCTTACCAAAGTATTTTGAACAGTTTTTAAGGCTGAAAGGCTTTTACTAATAATTTAACCACTTTTGATTAAAATAGCAAAATATTTATTACTTCTTGTGCTTTATTCCTTAGAAATAAAAATGTGGGTAGGAAAGAGAAGCTGCGTTGATGGACTGGAGAATGTGATTATATAGATTTTAGAAAGACCAGTGGCATTTTCACGATTTCAGGCTTTTGAAGAAGATTGAGTCAGCGTGTCCAAATATCTAAGTTTTACTTCTGGACTTCAGTTTTTAAAAAATATTTGCATTGAATTTCATCATACAGGCACACAAATTCAAATTTGCTTCATTAGTTCAGACAGCAGTGCATTTTATATAATGAGGGAATTATACAGAGATTGTGAAAGAGAGTTTTAAAAAAAACAATGTGTAATCATGTTGTAATAGTAATGTGTTTAGCAATCTTAATTGCAAATCAGGGAAATGCCATGAATCTTTTCTAACCGCCTAGTTCAAAGGCAGGAATATTAACATACAACTTATGTATACTACAATTTGCATGTAGTACATTAAATTGTAACTTGTGTAAGCTTCAACTGAGTCTTCTAATGAGTTTACAGGATTTTTTGAGATTATGAAATAATTATTCTCCAATTAATTGTTAAATACTTGTTATTTATAAATAATAAATGATGTTGTTACTTTAATATTTGGAGAGATTTGTTCCTTGCAAATATTGTAGTATTAAATTAACCCCATGAGATTACAGCCCAAGATTGTATTTAGGGAAAAGAGAAACTAATTATTTGGTACATTGATTGTGATTTTTTGATAAGTGTTTATGTGTAAAATTCTAATTTTATTTTTTTCCCTGACGTGTGTATTGTACTTACCAGAAATGTTCTATCTCTAGAACTTAAACCTAAGGGTTCAGAAGAACTACTTGGGCATTGTGGGAACTCACCAAGATACTGAGCCCAGTTATTCTCACCTCCCGTGTTTATCCATTAGACACGTTTGAAATTACTCTTAATCTTTTAGGTAATGCAAATAGTTGCAGTTTTGGTAAATTACTGTTTTATTGTAGCAATAATATACAAAGTTACTATTACTGGTGAAATTTATGGCTAAATGTATTTTCTAATACATCACTCTGTATAGTGAATTTATATGGTACTAGAAATGTGTTTCTGTGTCTTTAAAGAATATGTTTAAAGTATATTTTCACTGAGAGTTTACAGTACAGGAGGTTACAATAGGTTCTCTTTTGTACTTTGCTTCTGTTTAATTTTTAGAACTTAAGTCTGTATATTCGTTTCAGCCCTTCTAAGTCACTAATATTCCCCTCAACTAGTTATGAAAATCATTCATTAAACCTGCCCCCTTGATACTTCATGTTATCAGAGCAGTTTGTAGTTTTTTAAGTTTCCATTCATCTGACAAAACTTTTCATATCACTTTTATTTCCTAGATGGTATCAGCCATCATTAAACCCTTTGCTCCATAAACCCCTTGTCTAGAGCCTCATGGTCTATGACATTATCTGTGCTTTCACTTACTTTTTAGTCATGTTACTTGTCTCCTGTGTGCCTAATTCTTGTTACTTTTTGTGTGCTGGAGATTGTGTATGAACAGTTAGAGAATCATTCGAGAAGTAGAATGATGTTACCCTCCTGCAGGGAAATTGTATGTGTTCTTCGGGTGGGAGGAATCGCTTAGGGCTCTAGCAATCAGGGTCACATGATTTAATGCCAGGCATCCTTCCCCATGGGGGCCAGTTTAGTGTTTCACCTTATATTTTCAGTATCGCCCTTATACCTGGGGTGTTGGCTGCTAGGATCTCATCTTAAAAGTATGGAGGGTTTACCAAGGTGTCCCCCTTGGCCATCCTCAGACTTGGGTTTTTGTCACTGCAGTTCTGTAGGTACCATTAGAGTCCCCAAAGCATTTCTCTAACCTCACTCCCTTCTGAAGTCAGAAGATGCCTGTAGCGGACAAGCACCCTCAGATTTAGTAATCACCTCTCCCTGAGCTTCATCTTTGCCCCCTCCCCCCCGCCCATCTTGGTGTCATATTCTTTTCATTGCCTTGTGAGCTGACCTGCAGAGGGGTATTCAGATTATATAATCTGCTCTTCCTAGAAATAGAAGTACAAGGTCATGTACATTTTTTATAAGAGTTTTATTTTACTAATAATGATTCATCCTCACTAATCTACATTTGTGCCTATTTTCAACCGAAGTCACAGATGATACTATCTGTAAATAGAAAAGACCAAAACATCTAACTGTGTTTAAACTAGCCACTGCAGAGTAACAATAAATATCTGTTGAAGCACTTCGCAGTGTGCCAGGCAGTCGCCGATCCAAGGACTTGGCATGTGATAGCTCTACTGAGTCTTATGAACCTAAAAGGGCTCTACTGATATTATTTCAGTTTTACAGTTGAAGGCAAGAATAAGAAACATTCGTTAACCTGAGCTCCTAATTGCACTCTATAGGGCTTGTTAAATAGAAGTGTGGTAAATAAACTTCATATTGTCACAATTTTCTTACTGTGTAGAATCTGTTAAGTTAGACTTTTCATGGCTCTAGTCAAGAACAGTTAAACTACCGTTAGGTGTCCTCTTGAAGAGAATGGAAATAAGTAATCTATTTAAGAATTATTCCATCCAAAACGATTAATTTTTTAAATTATGAAATGAGGGAGATAAGTTCCGTGATGTGTGTGTGGGGAGGGAATGGCTGTCATTTCATCCTTATTTTGAAAATCACAGTCACCAGCCAGATTGGGTGAATCCTTAGCCACTTTACTTCATTGTTTTTTCTCTGTTTATTGTCCCTTTGGTTATTGTGGATTGTGACACAGAAGATGTATGTTTTAAAATGTTTACATTTTTTCCTAAGATAGTCTTTGGATTTAAACATCGTGTCTTATATTCTAATTCGTTATTTTTATGTTTTGAGCAAGAAATTTGTTTTAGCCATCGAATTGCACTTCTGGCCCGATGCTGCAGTTCTGAGCTGTAATAGAGCACACCTACTGCCTTGCAATCCTTCTATAAAATGTTGGCATAATGAATTAATAGACCTTAATATTTATGCTTTGCGCATGTCAATGAGCTAGAATTCCCTTCCTGGTTTGCTTTGGCTTTTGTCTTTAATCATGACTGGTTCTCATATAATATAGTTAGACTGATGATCACCTTTTTCATCTGTGGAAAAAATAGTTTGTCAGGCACACACTTCTGAAAGGGCTGGCCTTATTGAAGAGTTTTGTCATGATATTTGTCAAACAGATTTTCTAAGAAGTCCTTTCGTGAAAGTGTTTGCATATTTTTGCTACATGCAAAAAATAGCAGTAATACGTGTGTGAAAGGAAAAACAAAGCCAAGCAATGAAGGGAAAGTTAAATTGTTTGGGTGGAAACTGTGCACATAAAATACAAAATTGCTTAGCCTGGTTTTGTGTACTGGTTTCTACACTTCTGCATTTTCACAAGAGAAATGCACTTTAGTGGAGACACACTTTAAATGGTTTATAAAGTTATGCTGTTAAATCATGTCACGATGGGGTAAACCCTCCTCAAGAAGATATAATCTGTTTCATTTATTTTAGCCTGTCTGAGAGAGGGTCCCTCCCAGGAGTGTTTGTACAATGTCCTAAGAGGAGGCTAGAAATTATATTAGTAAAGGTGCTCCTTTTCGTTCGATTCTTGTATCATGTGCTTTAGAGTGTGAAGCCTCCAAGCAGTTAGGTAGCTCATATTTTTATTTATCTGAGTTTTATGTAAAGAATAAGAATCTGTCTGCCAAGTCTTGCTCCTAAAAAGACATTAAGATGTGATTTTACCAACCTATTGTGAGGGCAGTTAGCCCATTGTATTTTAGATTTTGGTCTCTCTGGTGTTATTGACCAAGAAGGTTTTTCTTTTTTACTGCCAGTTTAACTTACTCTCTTTTAAAGTTAATTGTGACATGTGCATATGCCAAGGCCAGCAGCTTGAATCTTATAATACCACCACTGATGTGAAGATAGCCAGATGGAATAATATGTGAGAGAGGAACGTGCTCTCTGCTTGCTAACCGTACTGTTAGGATTTATGTTTTTGATTTGTCACGCTGTCTTGAAATCTAATATCTAGCGCCAAATAAAAAATGTAAAAATCATTTCAAAGTAACTTTATTAGTTTTCCAAAATCACAAAATGTCAAATGACCTCTGAAAAATGACACACGGAAGAAAGTCACATCACCTGTAATTTGCCAACCAACCATCACCACATACTAAATTGTGTCGTATATTAGGACATCTGGGTAGCTCAGTCAGTTAAGTGTCCAACTTCGGCTCAGGTGTTGATCTCACGGTTTGTGAGTTCAAGCCCCACAACAGGCTGTGTGCTGACACCTCACAGCCTGGAGCCTGCTTCAGATTCTGTGTCTCCCTCTCTCTCTCACCCTCCCCCACTCACATCTGTCTCTCTCTCTCTCAAAAATAAATAAGTGTTTAAAAAATTTTTAAAAATAAATAAATTGTGTTTATTCTTGAAGGCTTTTTTCCCTGTGAATATACAAAGACATAGAAATAGAATATACAGACTTGAAGAGTAGATTATTTTAAAAATTGAGAGGACTTCATTCAATAAAGTGAAATTATGTGACACTGTGTACTATAGATGTACCTAAATACACTGCTGAGACTTGGTAAGTACTAGGAGGCATCTCTCATTGCTCTTAATTCACTTTGATTTTGCATTTGAGTTTTCAAGTCATAGAAAGGCAACTCTCTCTGGGTTGCAAATGTGGTAGGAATAATTCAGTGTCATGGGTGCTTTTAAAAGTCTGTTACCCTTTGTGTTGATGTCATGTCAGGCATATGGTAATTGTCTAGGTCACCACTATAATATTCCTTATTTGGAATGTGGTTTCCTAGCAACTCTTGCTTTTTCCTAATGGCTGAATTGATTTCTGCACATTTGTAATGCTTCCCACAGCATCAGAAATTGTCACCCTGTGTGCAAATGTTACAAGATCAAATTTACATGTAGATTCGTTTCTAAGAAATTATTCTGCTTTCCCACTTGCCTTTAATATGCTCATTCAAAGGTTATACCAACCATAAAAAATAAATTTCATAAAATCTGATGAATGCAGATCACGGTCTTTGGTGAAACATGGTAATTTTGACGACAGTGTCCGAAATACGTTTGAGTAGTTTCTAGTAGAAGGCCTGCTGAATTTGAAGAAATGGACTAATTTTGATGGTCACATGACCAGAGAATCAGCAGGTGGGTATAAATATTGGTCTGGACTCTGCTTTGAATGTCTCAGGGGACAAAAGACTTTCACTCTGGAGGCAGTTTGCAGTTTGCTGATTCTGGGTGATCCTTGCTGGAGTATTGCCCGGAGTGACTTTTATTCATGTGTTCAACAAATGGACTTTGAATATTTACCATTTTCTAGACAGGTGGTTAGGCACTCAGGATGTAAGGGTAATTAAACCAGATGTGGCCTTGACCCTCCATGGTGGTCTGGAACCAACACCTATAAGTGACTAACTTAATTATCAAATGGAAAGAGAACAGTGGATTTTTCTCAGTACTGTTTCCATCTTTCTATCAAGTGAGAAATTTGCATTAGGCTTTTGAAAAGACTTGGCAAAGACTTTAAATTCTTCTTGGAATACTCAAGATGTTGCTGTACATTCACATCTTCATTATTTTGATGTCTTTGTAGATTTTGTCTGTATCTAGGAAAGTGGAGTTGAGAGACATTGCAAACCAGCTATGCACTGGGTTGGTTTGGTAGTTTATATAGCATCTCATTCAGTCTACACAGCAACCATATGAAGGATACAGATGTAGTTTTTATATATTTTAAAGATCAAGAAGTAAAACATCAGGGGTTAAAAAATAAGTGTAAGATCATGGAGAAAATGATATGTATATTGTACGTCTTCTGTATGCCAGACTTTGTGTCGAGTGCTTTATACACTTTATGTCTTTTAATCTTGCTCACTCCTCAAAACCCTGCAGAGTAAATTTAATCTTATTATTTCTGTAATCTTATTTTACCTTTAAACAATTGGAGCTTCAGAAGTTTACATAATTTGGCCAAGATCATGTAGCTAGTCAGTTGCAGAACTAAATTTGAATACAGAAGCAAAAAAATCTTTGAACCTCTGTTATACCAAACTGACCAAGACCTTGCCAGAATGTCCAGAATAGAATTCTATTACCCAAATATTTAATAAGAATTGCCTTTTACTGAGCACTTATTATGTGCCCAGCATTATGCTAAACTAAAGTGCGTGCATGCTCCCTTTTCCTCTCATCTGTCTGTCCATCTGTCTATACACACTCCTATGTACCTACACACATATATGTAATTTATTCACACATATACATGTGTCTTATAAGCATGTCTTCATATTGGTGAAATATATACAGGTATTGAATGTTACCATGTAAGTCCTACAGCAATCGTGGACCATGAATAAGGTATCATCCTTATTTACAAATGAAAAAAACAGGACTCAGGGAGGTTAAGGGAGTTATTGTCAACTAAGAGTAAGTAGGTAAGTAAGAGTAGATTCCTAATTGGAATTTAAATCTGTTTGACTTCAAAGTCCCGCTCTCTAACCATTTCCCTAACACTGCCTCCACAATATAATTAGAATGTATGATTTCTAATCTTAGGACTAAGCTAATCACTTTAATCTTCCTTGAAAAAGAATGACTGCTTTTCTCTCTTCCTTAAGAAATGTTCGGATGTAGCAGCAGTGCAATGACTTGAAGACATTCTAATTTGAGACGAACCCTAGTGGCTGTAACTGTGCACAAAGATGTGGAAATGAGGATAATTATGTCTGCATTTAATATAGAGAGTTGAAAATTGGTGGTTTTCTAAAATTTCACAATCTCTGAAGGAAACGTTAAGTTGGGGATAATACTGAAATATAAACTTCTGTAATATTAGCTTCTTAGGAGAAATAGAAGATGTTACCTCTTCTTTGTGGCAATACAATAATCCCAAACCGGGAAAACAGATTTCAAACCACAACAGAGAATCCAAAAGAAATATTGTTCTTTAACACATTGTTTTCCAGATGGTATCAGTTGATTCTTTTGTATATTAAGTTATCCAAGATCACTTTTATATTTACAATAACCAAAGCCCTGATGGGAAGTAGGAAAATGTAGTAAAATAGTTTGATCACTCAGTCAGCAAGCATTTACTGAATCTCTCTCATGGACAAAACTACATAATTGAGTTGCATACCGAACTGTGGGAGTGCCAAATACTAATCTGCTTCTTTCTTGGCTCTTATTAGGTAATAATTCTGTCTACACAATACCACAACATCTGGTCACTTAAATCCATTCAGTCAAAAATGCAATCAGCCGCCCAGATTTTCAGACTCTAGGATTCCATTCAACTTGTTTGCTTTAATTATTAGTTTATCTGAAAGCTGTGTCAAATAGTCAGTAGCACTATATTTAGTTATTTCAACATGCTTGGCAAGCACCTTACCTAAGAAAAGGTACAGACATGGAAGAGAAAACACAAGTCCTGCTTCTCATGGGCCCTCAGTCAAGTGTTTGCACACTTGTGTGGCGTTCTCTGTCTCCTGTTCTGTTTACGTTCCCCACCCCCCGCCCACCCTACCCCCCCCCCCCATCTCCCTTCCTGCACTTCTCTGCCAATTTCATAAAACTGCTTGTCATTTTCCTCTGGGCTACCTTAGATTTATTTACACAAAATAATATTGTTATGAATAATGCACATAAAACAAAAAATTACTTAATGATACTTGTTCCCTTAGAAGAAGGAACTTTTTCTGCCTTTAACCCTGAAGTTTTATATTTGTTGAAACTTTCCAAATAATGTGCATGAATTACTTTATATAGTCATTTTTCTTTCTTTAAGTGTATTTATTTATTTTGAGAGAGAGAGCATGCATAGGAGGAGCAGAGAAGGAGAGAGAGAGAATACCAAGCAGGCTTCACGTCGTCAGCGCAGAGCCTGATGTTGGGGCTTGAAATCACAAACTGCGAGATCATGACCTGAGCCAAAATCAAGAGACGCTTAACTGACTGAGTAACCCAGGTGCCACCTGCATGTATCAGTAGGAGTTATACAGGCAGTGCTATCATGGACTGTTATTATTTCCTTCTCTCTATAATTTAAAAAGTATAAATACGTTTTTAAAAAAAGGTAACACAAACTTTCACCTATGTATTCAGTTCATAAGGAGTAATCAGCAGATAATGCCTAAAACTGAACAGGGTCCAAAAAATTTATTGGTTAAAAATTATTAGGAACATCAAATCTTTTTGACAAAAATGGGCACTAAAGCATTTGGCCAGGAAAATGAGGGTTGGTAGAAGTAATGGTCATAAAACTACACTAGCAGAAATTAATATAAACAAATATGTGATTACTGAGTCACAAATCCTGACTGTAAAAATTTAAATGGGAAAGAAATGATGCCATTTAAAATATTTTCAGAGGAACACAACTAGGAATGTAAAATAATACAATCAATTTAACTGTGTTATATAGAGAATAGATCAAGGAATTAAATTTACTTAATGGAAGTTCAGAAAATAATTCCTCATGATAAACTTCAGCATTGGTAAATTTCTGCATTCAATTGAATTCCTTTGCCTGGATCCAAGTGTCTCAAACTATAACTCTTTTATTAGTTATAGTAATTACCTGATGTTCTAGACATGTATGCTCAATAAATTGAATTAAAATTTACCAAGTGGTGGGAGAAAGGAGAGAATTTAGTTGTTATGACATTGATAGCTATCATATCTTTGCCTGTATGTGTGTAATTTCTTCTCTCTGATCCTTCATTGTACAAGTAGTATGCTTTTATATTTGCCATATTTTTGCCATGCCATTTACCTGGTCACCAGTAGATACACCGAGTTCTGGAGTCTGTGTAAATTTATAGTGGTCTCCATTTCCTTTATTATATCTTCTCATATTCTTCTTTTTTCCCTAAATTTGCATATTCAGAATCACATCTTTTGGAAATTGCTATCCCAGTGCTAAATTTACCACTTAAGGCAGAAATTGTGCTACCAAAAATACAATGAAACTAAGTGGAACTTCATCACGCTGATACCGAGAATACATATTGTGACGTTATGATACAGTGTGATGTCTGCATTATATGCAGTGGGGCATCCTGTGCTATATTGAAATTACTTTACTCTTTAGCTGTGCTGTTACAGCAAGCTATATCTAAACAGTATTGCCTATAATTTTTCTTTCCTTTTTCTATCTTTTTAACCCTAAATTGTGAAAATGCTTATCTTATGATTAAAAAGGCATGCCCTGGGAAGCAAGAGTAATACCATATTTTTAAAATATGTACTCTATTAGGAGTCTAAGCATAATATAGCCTTTTGTCTTTACTGAGCTGGGCTATAATGCCCTTCCTTTTTTTTTTCTTTTTCTCTTATAGTATAGCTTAGCCAAAATAACCAGAGATGGTAATTATACGGAAACTTAGGAAATTCATTGTATTTAATTAATTTGTATTATAATTAACTATTGGTGATTGTTAAGATTTTAAAAAATAGAAAATTTGGAGGACAGTTCTCTCATTCCATATACACTAAAACAGGTATAAAACATTAGGTAACTCAGCAATGGAATCTTAACATTTGAGATTTACTGTGAAAGCTAATGAAGAAGGTAAGGCCAGACAGAAGCGGGAGAAATAATTTTACAGTTTTTGTTTTTTCCCAGCAGCTGCTAATTATGATAGAAGAAATACCACTTGGAGTCTTTTTGAGGTTTTTATATAAAAGAAGTAGAAAACATTGCACAAAGCTGTGTCAGGAAGTCCAATTATTTTGACCTCTTGAGTGTCATTTCTCTATTAATAGAATATTACCATTTTTACTGTTTAGTTCTTGTAAAGAACTATTTTCTCCCAATTCCTGAGTCTTCCTTCAGTGAGAGACTCTCATGATTTAGGGGGCAACTGTTCATGTAGAACTTGGTCAAAGTTGACAAGTAGATTTCTTCTTTTAACCTACAGCTTTTCTGTTAGGGTGGGTCAGTTTTTAGCTTGCACAAGGGAAAACACCAGTATGTTAGTACCCTTCTGTATCCCCATGCCTCTTCCATCGCATCTCTAACAACATGTTTGCTTTTGAAAATATGAAAATATGAACGTTTTTAATATTTCTTATATTTGTTGTCATCTTCACTTGTGTCAAAGAAATTGATGATAGAAAAATTTTAATTTACACTTTGCCTGAGTATCAAGTTATAAATACTATGAATTTATTTTAGGAAGCTATTCTAAAGAAAAATTTTGACATTAAAAAAATTTATGCTCGCGTGCATGATAATTGTACGTTTACCCGTTGTCTGTCAGCCATTTTGTATTCTCCCATTCCCACTGATATCAGCATGACCTGCAAGCCTAATCCCTTCATAGATTTTCAGTCTTTTATTTGTTTTCTGGCTATTTGCCTTCTGTTTGCTGAAGGCACAAAGTGAGTGTCTTAAACGCTAGAATTTTATTGTCTTACAGTTCTGTGGCTAGAAATCTCAGATCAAGGCATTGGCAGGGCCAGGAGGCCCTTCTGAAGGCACTAGGAAAGGGTCTGTCTGTAGTTCTTGATCTGGGGACAGCATAACTTCCAGTCTTCACATGGTGCTCTCCTTGCGTGCATGTCTGTCTCTGTCCAGATTTCTCCTTTTTGTAAGGGCATCAGTCTTACTGGATTAGAGGGCCCCATGCATACTCCATCCAGTATGACCTCATCTTAACCAGTTCCATGCACAATGATCCTATTTCCTGCATTAGGTTACAGTCTGAGGTATTGGAACTTAGAATTTCAACATATGAATTTGGGGCAACACAATCCAATTCACAACACTTTATCTAGCCTAGATCCCATTGTCTCATATCTGACTCAACACTGTTCCTGACAGCCCTCTAGTTTTGTTCTTGTTTATCTCCTGTCACACTGGACTACCTAAGTAGACCATTCTGGGTCTGGAATTAATGAGCATTATTGGAGAACATGATGTAATCATGATAAATTATGTTACAAGTGCATGGCTTTGAATGCAACTGGTCCCTAAATTCTCAGGGGTGTCATTTTACTATCCTCTGGCAGTGACCGTTGCTTAATATTTTTCACTCTTTAAAAGGGTTTATCTCCTACCCTTGCTACTTCTATTCTCAACAGACTCTTACTTTCCAAAGAAATAAAATGATAGAAGGTATCAATATGAATGACTGCACCTTTTCTTCCACACCACTCTCCTACATAGTCCTTTCTTCAAATGTTTTCTCCTTGGTCTCTTTTATCTCTCCTACTCAGCTGGTCCCCATGTGTCAACAAAACTTCTTCTGTTATTAATACGAAATTTTCAGAGATTGAAGGCTTTCCTCTCTAACTCATTTTCCTCTCATTTTCCTTTTCTATCCATCCTTCTTGGCCAAACTTCACTCGTGTAAGTTCATCACTGACAGTCAGATTCTCTTTAGTGACAATTAATTGCTTCTTCTTAAGGAAATCCATTACTTTTATACCATGTCACTGTTGCTATTTAATATTTCCTATCTTGCAAATAAATCCTTTATGTATATTATAGTCACCATTAATGGGTTCTGAAGTAAAATGTTTTGTTATGTAACAAATTTAAAATAATAAATTTTGGGATTTACCATTAAAAAGTTTATGTATATTCCTGTGTATTAGGAATTACACTGTAAGAACTTTCATATGTGGGATGGTGTCTTCATCTTTGTACATTATAGTGCAAGCAGTTTATGAATATTTTATTGAATTAAATTAAAACCGAAACACTAATGCAAAATATTCATTGTGACAAATAGGGGAAATGATATCCTGGTATATACTTACTCATTCTTTATTCATTTTTTCATACATCACTTTCCATCTAAACTATTTATCAAGATACTGCTGTGTGCTTGATACCAGATCCTCAATAGGTAGAGAAAACTGCAATTTACTGTATAATTTTATTCTATAAATAAGTCCATTATGATTGTATTTGGAGAGCATATATGACTTTATATTTTAAATTAAAAGGTTTATTTTTTGTAGACTTAACATCTAATTGACTATATTTGTGAACTTTTATAATTTTATCTTGAATATTTTAATAATTCTTTTGCACACCTCTCTTCTTCCTCCTCCCTTTTTTCTCTTATTTTTTATTCAAGTGTAATTAACACAGTGTTATATTAGTTTCAGGTATATAATATAAAAAAAAGTTCTATACACTACTCAGTGTTCATCACGACAAGTGTACCCTTAACCCCCTTCACCTATTTCACCTATCCCCCACCCACCCTTCCCTCTGGAAACCATCATTTCTCTACAGTTCAGAGTCTGTTTTTTAGTTTGTCTTTTTTTCCCTTTGTTCATTTGTTTTGTTTTGATTTTTTAGTTTATTTATTTATTTTGAGAGTGATGGGGATAACACAAGTGAGGGAAGGGCTGAGAGAGAAGGAGAGAGAAAATCCCAAGCAGGCTCCACACTGTCAGCACAGAGCCCAATGTGGGGCTCATACTCACGAGCCATGAGATCATGACCTGAGCCAAAATCAAGAGTCAGATGCTTAACCAACCGAGCCACCCAGGTGCCCCTGTTTTGTTTCTTAAATTCCACATATGAGTGAAATCATATGGTATTTGTCTTTATCTTATTTCACTTAGCAGAATACCCTCCAGGTTCATCCATGCTATTGCAAATGGCAAATGTTCATTCTTTTCTTCATGGCTGACTAATAATCCGTGTATATATGTATATGTGTGTGTGTGTATACACACACACACACACACACACACACACACACACACACACACACATCCCATCTTCCTTATCTGTTCATCTCCTGAATGACACTTGGGTTGCTTCCATACCTTGGCTAGTGTAAATAATGCTGCAGTAAACATAGGGGTGCATATGTCTTTTCAAAGTTTATTTTTTAAAATAAATCAGAAAATTTGTGTAATGTCTGCAAATGGTCTGTTAATAACCATAGCTCAGGACCTTGGGTTGTAACATCATACTACTCTTGTCAGTAGTCAGTTACATTGGAAACTAGGTCCCTATGTCAAGTCTGAGGATGGAATCCCTAAGGGGCTAGGAAAGTGATATATGGAAGTATTGAATCACTGTATCAAACACCTAAAACTAATGTAATACTGTATGTTAACTAACTAGACTTAAATAAACATTTTTTAAAAAGAAGAGTGAGGAGCGCTTGGGTGGCTCAATCAGTTAAACATCCAAATCTTGATTTTGGCTCAGGTTATGATCTCACAGTTCATGAGTTTGAGCCGCACGTCTGACTTTGTGCTGACAACAGAAAACCTGCTTAGGATTCTCTCTCTCTTTCTGTCTGTCTCTCCCCAGCTTTTGCTCTCTCTGTTTCTCTCTCTCTCTCTCTCTTTCTCTCTCTCTCTCTCTCTCTCTCTCTCTCTCTCACACACACACACACACACACACACACACAGAATAAACTTTAAAAAAAAATTTTAAATTTTTTAAAAAAGAAAAGTGAATAATCTAATGACCAGATGAGTGTCACTAACTAAAGGAGAATAAAACCTCATAATAGGGTTTCATAAACTGGGGTTAATTAAACTGATCATGTCCAATTCTACTGCCCATACTTTTCTGCCCAAGCTGTCGAGACTCTAGAAATAGAGCGGATTCTTCCTTTTGATTTGTGTACATTTTAATGTCTTGAATCTAGAGGCTACTTCTGAAATTCACTGAAGTTACCAAAGATTGAATAATTAGCCCTTTCTCTTATTCACTATTATTAGAGTCATTATCCCTTTGCAGTAAAAAGTACAAAATGTACCAATGATTGGGCTATTCAAACATTTTCCAGGGCAACATTATCCTTTCAGGACAGTATCCTTAAAGAGGAGATGTGTGAATTAATATGCAGTGGCACATAGAGCGAATTACCCAGGCATCATCTTTTCATTTAAGGAGCATGCACATGATTAAATTTCAGAGTTAAAAATTCATCCTTAAAACTTAAACTTTAGAAGAATAATGGATTGTATTTTATAGCTGTCAACTTGATTGACAAGTATGACCCATCAAGTATGTTTCTATTCTTGTAATTCAGGGACACTCCAGAAATATTTCCTAAGAGAACAGAAAGAAATATATGGAGGGGAAGAAAAAAAGAAAAGGAATAGCCTTTCTCATTAAGAACATACTCAAGATAAAATACAGACATTTTCTTACATACACTATGGTCCTAAAACCACTAGGCTGGAAAATGCCTCAGTTGTGGGGTGATTGGTATAAATCAAATACTTCATTCTTATGTAGCAGCCATTTATAGTACTGAATAATTCATTTAATTTTTGGTAGTGTCGTTCTACATTTTTCTGCAATTGGAATTGGTACTACATTTTGTAATTGCAGGAAGGGCTTATCTTTCCTGTACAAGAATTCAGAATTTTAGCTTTGTAATAGCTTATTGAAATATTCATTATTTTATTATGTTGTCATTATGGCACCTTCAGTGCTCAGTGTTTACACGTGGCTGTGCTGTATTGGAGGTCATCTAAGCCATGCGAGTAGATGTGGTTCTCATCTCCCACCTCCACAGTGAGACGGACAGACGGACGGCACTGCAGCCTTGGAGACTGTGTTCTGTGTGGAATTTTACAGCTTCACGACTTCTGTCTTGGTGTAAGAAAGACGGGAACTCCATTACCCTCTTTTTAAAATGAGATTTGGTTAACATACCATAACATTCACCTTTATAAACTGTACAGCTTGGTGGACTTTAGTATATTCAATTAGTGTTCAAAGTTGTTTGACCATCACTAATTCCAGAACATTTTCTACACTTCAAAAAGAAACACTGTACTCATTAGCAGTCACTTCCCACTTCCCTTTCCTCTCCATGGCCTCTGACGACTTCGAATCTTTCCCTCTATAGACTGGCCTAATTTGGACATTTCATATACATGGAGTCATTTATATGATTCCAGCAAGTGGCCTTTTGTGTCTGGCTTCTTGGGCTTAGCATAAAGATTTAAAAGCTCATCCATGTTGTGGTATGTATCAGCGTTTTTATGGCTGAATGATATTCCATTGTATGGATGTGCATGCCACATTTTGCTTATCAATTCATCAATTGAGTGCCCTTTTGGTTTCCTTTTTTTTTTTCCCGCTATGAATACTGCTGCTCTGAGCATTCATGTACAAGCTTTTTTTTTTTTTTTTTTTTTAACATTTATTTATTTTTGAAACAGGGAGAGACAGAGCATGAACAGGGGAGGGTCAGAGAGTGAAGGAGACACAGAATCTGAAACAGGCTCCAGGCTCTGAGCTGTCAGCACAGAACCTGACGCGGGGCTCAAACTCATGGACCCCGAGATCATGACCTGAGCCGAAGTCGGACGCTTAACCGACTGAGCCACCCAGGCACCCCTCATGTACAAGCTTTGATGTGAACACATCTTTTCAATTCCCTTGAGTACATACCTAGGAAAACTTGCTGGCTCGTATTAACTCTGTAGCTTTTTGAGGAACCACCACACTGTTGCCCAGAGCAGCTGCACCACCTTGCATCTGACCAGCAATGAGGGTTCCAATATCTATACATCCTCACCAGCACTTGTTATTATTTTCCCTCTTGAATGCCACGTATATTTTTTAATGTTTGTTTATTTTCGAGAGAGACAGAGACAGGGCAGGACTGGGGGAGGGACAGAGAGAGAGGGAGACAGAATCCGAAGCAGGCGCCAGGCTCTGAGCTGTCAGCACAGACCCCAACGCGGGGCTCAAACTCAAGAACTGGGAAATCATGACCTGAGCCAAAGTTGGACGCTTAACCGACTGAGCCACCCAGGTGTCCCTTAAATACCATGTCTGAAAGGACAGTGTGCAGTATTCATCAAATATTTATCATGCAGCTTAATTTTTATGGCAATATTCTAGGATACTCTACCTTTCTATGTATTATTGTCACTAATAAGTAGAAATAAGAAAAATATAAAGGAGACTGGAAGATTTGGAAGGGAGCTAATGACCTTCACCCCATACAGGATGGAGCTGAATTCTTATGAGGTTACCTTCAACCCATACAGGATGCAGCTAGTGGATATATGCTTTTGCCTGCCATAGACAGAGAGCATTCCCTATGCCTTCTAGGAGGAACCCCTGGCAAAGTCCAGTCCACACGGCTCACAGGAGTGTGATCTTGAGATGTAACCTTACACTATTCTTTCGTACTTCTCAGTTTCATTCCCTTTTCTCACTCCTGACCCTGGTATCGTCTTCCAAACAAACCACCTACACCCAAGACCTTATCTCAGACTCTAGAGAAAGGCAGACAAAAGCATATATCCACTAGCTCCATCCTATGTGGGTTGAAGGTTACCCCAAGGTTATTAACTGCCTCTCACTTCCAGGCTGCACCAACTCACCCCAGTAAACCCCACAGCGTTAGAGAAACTGCAGGGAAAAAAGTCAAACAAACATACGAACACGGATAGGTGAGAAGATAGCAATGCAGAGTGAGTCCAAGAGCTTCTAGAACTGTCCACAGAACTATGGCTGAACTCCATCATGGCCCAGAGGCTTCCCAGTGGAGCACTGGAAGGACCTGGTAAGCATGGGGTATGTAACATGGCTCCTTCCACAGCACAAAGGAAAACCTGACACCCAAATATTACCTGAAACAATGGATTTCAAATATTT
The DNA here is from genome assembly GCF_024362965.1 of Panthera pardus. Lineage (NCBI taxonomy): Eukaryota > Metazoa > Chordata > Mammalia > Carnivora > Felidae > Panthera > Panthera pardus. The sequence goes on along the minus strand of NW_026526677.1, from coordinate 110,729,360 downwards.
TTTCCTTACAAACAACAGTAAGAAAAAAAAATATATATATATATATCATGACTCTCGGGCATACAGAGACAAAAATTTATTAAACAATATACCTTAATGTGTACAAAGCAATGTAATATTTTCTGTACTATGCTGTTACCTTTTGTTTAATTTAAAACATGCCATTCATAACTCTCTAAATTATTTTTGAAATTAACCCATAGTTTGGAAAACACTGGCTGAAAAGATAAACTGATTTACTAAGAAATTAAAAAATAGCTTACTAGTATAATTAAAATCATGTGGCCTGGACCCCCCTACAAGGAAATTTTTAGACCTAAAGGTCATACTCTCAAGGTCACTGAAAAGAGTAGACTGAATTCTTAAGAAATTAGAAAACAGGGTTGCCTGGGTTTATGTTCCATGGTTCTGAATATCATCTGTCAGTGTTTCAGAATCTGTAAATGGGTAGAGAACATCTAGCTCCATAAGAGAACGAACTGGGTAGGAACACAGAAGGGCCGAATAATGAGGTGCTATGTCTCCTGTTTTTCCCTTGGCTGTTTTGTTTCCTGCTGTCCCAATTCATGTGTGGACAGTGAGGAGATGTAGTGCACATCTTGTGCATAGGTACATGCATACATTCACAGCCAGCTGTGTGCGGCTTATCCTTAGAGCTGGCTGGTGTAGTATCTCAGGATCTGTTTGCATTTTATGTTTGTTTCAGGGTTACTGTTTTAACAGTTGTCATTTCTAAGCTTCTTTTCTCCTCTCGTAGAGGAAGAGCCTTTTGGTCTCTTAAGAGCAGAGCTCTATTATCGTAATCACCTTTCAGAAAAGAGAAAATTACCTGTAATTTTTATGCTCTGAAGGTGTATCATAATAATTTAACCACCCACCTTACCCTCCAAATCAAATGGTGATTTTTTTTTTTAGAAGAAACTACTTTGTTCTTTCCTATTTCTTCATGTTCTTCAGAGGAAATGAGAGTTTGAGAATCTGGGAAATCCCACCCAGCTTCTGCGAGCTCTGGCCACCTCTTATTACTGTCAGCTATTGTGTTTAAGAATATGATTGCCACGGGAGTCCACAGCACAGCAGTTGTAACACACTCTGATAAAAGGGCACTGTTAGGGGCTAAATGAACAAGTGAGGGATAGGAACCCTCACATCAGCCAGAACCTTTCCATAAGGTCTTTTGCAATTACAAACACCACCTTTGCTAGTGTAGACAGCCCCTTCTAAGAGTTCTGCCCCTATCCCCCAAGCACTCCTATGAATCTCTCACGGGAATGAAAACACATGTGTACATGGGCACACAGAGACATACATACCACTGAATCTGCAGGTACCCATTAGTATTAAGATCTCACAGAATCCCAGTTGTAATTGAGTATCGTCCAATTATTGTAGGAAAAAAACACAGGGACTGCTGGGTGGGGGGAAGCTTCTTTTGCCATCTGTCGCTGGATGTCTCTACCTGGGTTCACAACTGTTTCCAAGAAGCGCCTTTAGTAGTAACCCGTAGGTAACAGTCGCCTTCTTCATGTTACAGTAGAGCTTCTATGATAACAGTTCTGAAGCTGATTTCATGTGATGTTACATGAGTGTCCTTTGAAACTTAAGTTTGTTAATGAGGTAACTTTGGGAAGTGCTGTCCTACTGTGTGAGTGCTGGTAAAACAGGTTAGCATTTTCAAGAGTCTGACATGTCTCAAGGTTAAGGAATTTAACTTTTCAAACCCAGTGTTTCCCACGTCTATTCATATATAAAACATCTTTTGATAGCTTGAAAGACAATGATTATTTGCATAGCTCAATATGGAAAACAGTGTTCTAGCCAGAGTGCCATTTTGTTTTTTCCTGGATGACTTTGCCATCACTTTTTCTATGATGCTTTTTTATTCTTCTAAGTTCTCTAGTAGAACTTTGGCATCCCTTCAAACAACAAACCTTCATCTCCTGGATAATTTCTTTATTGTACCACCATTGTCTCCTTCAGTGATATTAGCTGTAAACTACAGGATCATGGCTATTTGTATATACAAATTTAAGAAGTCCCCATATCAATTCTTGATTCTTGTCCTTTGATTCACTTGGCATATCAGCGTGGCTTTTTGTTCTCCAGAGGCGTGAACTCCTTCTCTCCTTTCCTTTGTCCATCTGGCAGTTTTGAGTCACCATTAAAGAGTTGGAGTTGGATGCTGGAAGGGTGAGGTGTCTACACTGGTTGGGAGAAGGAAAACAGAGGATATAGATGTGCATTTGGTTATTATCCTACTTCCCTGATTATAATCTTCATGTCTCCAATCAAATATCATCATCATCATTTTGTTAGTAGGAGTAATAGTAGTTTGTTTAGTGTTCAGGCCAAGCATATGTGAGAACACATGTCAATGTTTTCTTTGGTCCTTTCAGCAACCCCATAACGTATGCCTTGCTTTTCTCACTTTACAAATAGGCTTAGGTAAATGAAGTGACTTTCCCACTCACATGGGTAAATGACAGAGCCAGAAATCATACATAGGTCATTTTAGCACAGAGCTTTTGTCCCTCACTGTAACTGCTGCTCCCCAGTATTGCTCTCCTCTTATAAGCCAGGTGCTGACATGCTCCCAGATTTCAGTAGCTTCCACTCTGGGTTCTGCTTTACCAGGACTGCACCTGAACCTTGAGCCAAAAAGAAAACACTTGTTATTGAATCTTAACTGTGGTGCTAAAAATGGAAACTCACCATACATTTCTCTAACAGATGTTGATGATGACTATCAAAATAATTGAAAATATCCAATTTTTAAAACAAAGGCATAAAAAGGGTAAAACTTGAATTTACATTAGATGGTAAACATATTTTCTGGCCTCAAAATAGATCCCTTTGATTGTCCTTAGTGCAGAATCACGATAGCATTTAAGGAATGCTTGTAGAACTTACTGGCAAAAGACAGAAATAGTTATCCAAATGCAAGACATCACAGAGACCATGAGGGGCAAAACTGCAAATGTAGTTTGTTATGAGAGCAGCTGTGTTGCATATTAAGACAGTCTTCATGCATGGTTAATTATTATTTATTGAGTATCTGTTGTGTACAAATGGGTGACTCATTAAGAAGGAAGTTGCTATGGCATAAACACTGATTAACATTTATGAAATGTCATAAAAAGTATTTTAATATTAAAATCTCAATCCTTTGAAATACTGACACATTGCAAAAAGGAGTAATTAAAATAAATATTTGATGGAATTTTATTGTTTAAAATAGGATGAAAATCAATGAGGGATATAATACACAGTGATATAATAAAGTGGCTAATATATAACTACATATTTTTTGAAGACGGCAAAAACCAATTAGACACAACACTTCTCATTTATTTTAATAAACATTGTGTGTGTGTGTATACAACTATACTACACATTACCCAAAACTGTTGTAGAGTTTAGTAAGTAAGACTCTTTTAAGTACACATGGCATTAAATAAAAATACAAGAGGTAAATAATTTTTAATTTGAATATTGTGCTCTGGTAATTGCTGGTCCCACTTACTGTGAACTATGTAGGATGAGGAAATCTGTGCCAAAGAGGACAGTGTATCCTCTCCTGTGTACATACTCTGTTAACACATGGTGAATTTTTTCCTTTTTTTTAAATTTTAAATTTTATTTTTTAAAATTTACATCCAAATTAGTTAGCATATAGTGCAACAATGATTTCAGAAGTAGATTCCTTAGTGCCCCTTAACTATTTAGCCCATCAAGCCTCCCACAATCCCTCCAGTAACCCTCAGATTGTTCTCCATATTTAGGAGTCCCTTCTGTTTTGTCCCCCTCCCTGTTTTTATAGTATTTTTGTTTCCCTTCCCTTATGTTCATCTGTCTTGCCTCTAAAAGTCCTCATATGAATGAAGTCATATGATTTTTGTCTTTCTCTGGCTGACCAATTTCACTTAGCATAATACCTTCCAGTTCCATCCATGTAGTTGCAAATGGCAAAATTTCATGCTTTTTGATTGCCGAGTAACATTCCATCGTATATATATATACCACATCTTCTTTATTCATCCATCCATGGACATTTGGGCTCTTTCCATACTTTGGCTATTGTTGATAGTACTGCTCTAAACATGGGGTTGCATGTGTCCCTTCGAAACAGCACACCTGTATCCCATGGATAAATGCCTAGTAGTGTAATTGCTGGGTTGTAGGGTAATTCTATTTTTAGTTTTTTGAGAAACCTCCATACTGTTTTCCAGAGTGGCTGCACAAGCTTGCATTGCTGCCAGCAGTGCAAAAGAGATCATCTTTCTCTGCATCCTAGCCAATATCTGTGGTTGCCTAAGTTGTTAATGTTAGCCATTCTGACAGGTGTAAGGCAGTATCTCATTGTGGTTTTGATTTGTATTGCCCTGCTGTTGAGTGATGTTGAGCATTTTCTCATGTGTCGGTTGGCCATCTGGATGTATTTCTTGGAGAAGTGTCTATTCATGCCTTTCACCCATTTCTTCACTGGATTATTTGTTTTTTGGGTGTTGAGTTTGATATTTTCTTAATAGATTTTGGATACTAACCCTTTATGTGATATGTCATTTGCAAATATCTTCTCCCATTCTGCCAGTTGCCTTTTAGTTTTGCTGATTGTTTCCTTCGCTGTGCACAAGCTTTTTTTTTTTTTGATGAGTTCATTTTTGTTTTTGTTTCCCTTGCCTCAGGAGACGTGTTGAGTAAGAAGTTGCTGCGGGCAGGATCAAAGAGGTTTTTGCCTGCTTTCTCCTCGAGGATTTTTATGGCCTCATGTCTTACATTGAGGTCTTTCATCCATTTTGAGTTCATTTTTGTGTATGGTGTAAGAAAGTGGTCCGGTTCATTGTTCTGCATGTCGCTATCCAGTTTTCTCAGCATCACTTGCTGAAGAGACTGTCATTATTCCATTGGATATTCTTTCCTGCTTTGTCAAAGATTAGTTGGCCATACATTTGTGGGTCCATTTCTGGGTTCTCTATTCTGTTCCATTGATCTGAGTGTCTGTTCTTGTGCCAGTACCATACTGTCTTGATGATTACAACTTTGTAGTATAGCTTGAAGTCTGGGATTGTGATGCCTCCTGCTTTGGTTTTCTTTTTCAAGATCACTTTGTTTATTCGGGACCTTTTCTCATTCCATACAAATTATTTGTTTAGGATTATTTGTTCCAGCTCTGTGAAGAATGCTGGTGTTATGTTGATAGGGATTGCATTGAATGTGTAGATTGCTTTGAGTAGTATCGACATTTTAACAATATTTGTTCTTCCTATCCAGGAGCATGGAATCTTTTTCCATTTTTTTTGTGTCTTCAATTTCTTTCATAAGCTTTCTATAGTTTTCAGTGTATAGATTTTTCACCTCTTTGGTTAGATTTATTTCTAGGTATTTTATGATTTTTTTGTGCAACTGTAAATGGGATCGATTCCTTGATTTCCCTTTATGTCACTTCATTGTTGGTGTATAGGAATACAACCAATTTCTGTGTGTTGATTTTATATCCTGCAACTTTGCTGAATTCATGAATCAATTCTAGCAGTTTTTTGGTTGAATCTTTTGGGTTTTCCATATAGAGTATCATGTCATCTGCGAAGAGTGAAAGTTTGACCTCCTCCTGGCCAATCTGGATGCCTTTTATTTCTTTGTGTTGTCTGATTGCACAGGCTAAGACTTCCAATACTATGTTGAATAACAGTGGAGAGAGTGGACATCCCTGTCTTGTCCCTGACCTTAGTGGGAAAGCTCTCAGTTTTTCCCCATTGAGGATGATATTAGCGTTGGATCATTCATATATGGCTTTTATGATCTCGAGGTATGATCCTTCTATCCCTACTTTCTTGAGGGTTTTTATCAAGAAAGGATGTTGTATTTTGTCAAATGCTTTCTCTGCATCTATTGAGAGGATTATGTGGTTCTTGTCCTTTCTTTTATTGATGTGATGAATCACGCTAATTATTTTGTGGATATTGAACCAGCCCTGCATCCCAGGTATAAATCCCCCTTGGTTGTGGTGAATAATTTTTTTAATGTATTACTGGATCTGGTTGGCTAATATCTTGTTGAAGATTTTTGCATCCATGTTCATCAGGGAAATTGGTCTATAGTTCTCCTTTTTCGTGGGGTCTCTGTCTGGTTTTGGAATCAAGGTAATGCTGGCTTCAAAGAAAGAGTTTGGAAGTTTTCCTTCCATTTCTATTTTTTGGAACAGCTTAAAGAGAATAGGTATTAACTCTTCCTTAAATATTTGGTAGAATTCCGCTGGAAAGCCATCTGGCCCTGGACTCTTGTTTTTTGGCAGATTTTTGATGACTAATTCAATTTCCTTACTGGTTAAGGGTCTGTTCGAATGTTCTGTATCTTCCTGTTTCAGTTTTGGTAGTGTATATGTTTCTAGGAATTTGTCCATTCCTTCCAGATTACCCATTTTATTGGTATATAATTGCTCATAATATTCTCATATTATTGTTGTTATTTCTGCTGTGTTGGTTGTGATCTCTCCTCTTTCATTCTTAATTTTATTTATTTGGGTCCTTTCCTTTTTCTTTTTGATCAAACTGGCTAGTGGTTTATCACTTTTGTTAATTCTTTCAAGGAACCAGCCTCTGGTTTCATTGATCTGTTCTACTTTTTTTGTTGTTGTTGTTTCAATAGCATTAATTTGTGCTCTAATCTGTATTATTTCCTGTCTTCTGCTGGTTTGGGGTTTTATTTGCTGTTCTTTTTCCAGCTCCTTAAGGCATAGGGTTAGGTTTGTATGTGAGATCTTTCTTCCTTCTTCAGGAAGGCCTGGATTGCTATATACTTTCCTCTTATGAACACCTTTGCTGCATCCCTGAGGTTTTGGGTTGTGGTGTTATCATTTTCATTGACTTCCACATACTTCTTAATTTCTTCTTTAACTTGTTGGTTAGCCCATTCATTCTTTAGTAGGACGTTCTTCGGCCTCCAAGTATTTGTTACCTGTCCAAATTTTTTCTTGTGGTTGATTTCAAGTTTCAGAGCATTGTGGTCTGAAAATATGCATGGTATGATCTCGATCTTCTTGTACTTACTTAGGACTGATTTGTGTCCCAGTATTTGGTCTATTCTGGAGAACGTTCCATGTGCACTGGAGAAGAATGTATATTCTGCTGCTTTAGGATGAAATGTTCTGAATATATCTGTTAAGTCCATCTGGTCCATCGTATCATTCAAAGCTATTGTTTTCTAACTGAGGGTTGATGGGGGGTGGGAGGGAGGGCGGGGTGGGTGATGGGTATTGAGGAGGGCACCTTTTGGGATGAGCACTGGGTGTTGTATGGAAACCAATTTGACAGTAAATTTCATATATTAAAAAAAAATAAAAATAAAAATAAAAATAAACAAAAAAACAAAAAAAAAACAAAAAGAGGCTGCATGGTGAATGTGGGAGCAATAAAATGAATTTGATTTTCAAAAAAAAAAAAAAACTATTGTTGATTTTTTGATTAGATGATCTGTCCATTGCTGTGAGTGGGGTGTTGAAGTCTCCTACTATGATGGTATTACTATCAATGAGTTTATTTATGTTTGTGATTAATTGATTTATATATTTGGGTGTTTCCACATTTGGCACAAAAATATTTACAATTGTTAGGTCTTCTTGGTGGGTAGACCCCTTAATTATGACATAATGCCCTTCTATATCTCTTGATACAGTCTCTATTTTAAAGTCTAGATTTTCTGATATAAGTATGGCTACTCTGGCTTTCTTTTGTTGACCATTAGCATGATGGTTCTCCATCCCCTTATTTTCAATCTGAAGGCGTATTTAGGTCTAAATTGGATCTCTTGTAAACAGCATATAGATGGATCTTGTTTTCTTATCCATTCTGTTATCCTATGTCTTTTGATTGGAGCATTGAGTCCATTGACATTTAGAGTGAGTACTGAAAGATATGAATTATTGCCATTATGATGCTTGTAGAGTTGGAGTTTCTGGTGGTGTTCTCTGGTCCTTTCTAATCTTTGTTGCTTTTGGTGTGTGTGTGTGTGTGTGTGTGTGTGTGTGTGTGTGTGTTCATCTTTTCTCCCCTCAGAGAGTCCCCCTTAAAATTTCTTGCAAGGCTGGTTTAGTGGTCACAAACTCCTTTAATTTTTGTTTGGGAAACTTTTTATCTCTCCTTCTATTTTGAATGAGAGCCTTGCTGGATAAAGAATTCTTGGCTGCATATTTTTCTGATTCAGCACTCCTTTCTGACCTGTCAAGTTTCTGGGGTTAGGTCTGCTGCAAACCTGATCTGTCTTCCCTTGTAGGTTTGGGACTTTTTTCCCTTGCTGCTTTCATGATTCTCTCCCTGCCTGAGTATTTTGTGAATTTGACTATGATATGCCTTATTGATGGTTGGTTTTGTTGAATCCAGTGGGGTTCCTCTGTGCTTCCTGGATGTTGATGTCTCTGTCTTTCCCCAGGTTAGGAAAGTTTTCCACTATGATTTGCTCACATAACCCTTCTACCCCTATTTCTCTCTCTTCCTCTTCTGGGACCCCTATGATTCTGATGTTGTTCCTTTTTAATGAGTCACAGATTTCTCTAATTCTTAAATTGTGCTCTTTTGCCTTAATCTCCCTCTTTTTTTCTGCTTCGTTATTCTCTATAAGTTTGTCCTCTGTATCGCTGATTCTGTGTTCTGCCTCATCCATCCTTGCTGCCGCTACATCCATTTGTGATTGCACCTCAGTTATAGCATTTTAAATTTCATTCTATTTTTTACTTCTTTTATCTCTGCAGAAAGGGATTCTAATCTATGTTCGACTCCAGCTAGTATTCTTATTATCATGATTGTAAATTCTGGTTCAGACATCTTGCTTGTATCTGTGTTGGTTAAGTCCCTGGTTATTGTTTCTTCATGCTCTTTCTTTTGGGGTCAATTCCTTCGTTTTGTCATTTTGAAGGGAGAAAAGGAATTAATGAGGTTGAAAAATAGAAATAAAAAAATTAAAATTAAAAAATATTAAATTAATAAATTAAACACACACTCACAAAAATCAAATAATTGATGCTAGATCCTAGGTGTGTTTTGGTCTGGGTGTTGAAAGTGGTTTGACAGATTAGAGAAAAAAAGGGGGGGGGGGGAAGGAAATCGTTTGAGAGTTTGAAAAAATGAATATACTGAAGTAGACTAAAATGAGATGGGAGTTAAATAGAATTTGAAAAAATAGTGACAAAAGTAAAGAATATAGTAGAAAAAAATTTTTAAAGTATTAAAAAAATTAAAAATAAAAATGAATTTTGTCTTTTTCTGTATTCAAGAAAAACAAAAAAGAAAAGAAAGATAAAAAAAGAAAAAAGGAAATCATTTGAAAACTTGAAAAAGTGAATACACTGTAGTAGACTAAAATAAAATGATGGAAGTAAAATAGAATTTAAAAAAAATCACGTAAAAGCAAAAAACATAGTAAAAAATAAAGAAAAATATTCTTAATAGAAATTGAAAGTAAAAATGAAGTTTTTCTCTTTCTGCGTTCAAGAAAAAGAAATGAAAAAGGGAAAAACAGAAAAGGAAAAAAAGGAAATGGTTTGTAAGTTTGAAAAGGTGAATACACAGAAGTAGACTAAAGTAAAATGATGGAAGTAAAATAGAATTTTAAAAAATTTACACAAAAGTAAAAAATATAGTAACAAAAATTAAACAAAAATATTTTTAATAAAAATTTAAAATAAAAATTAATTTTTTCTCCTTCTGTATTCAAGAAAAAGAAAAGGAGTGTAAAAGAGAAAGAAAAAAAAAAGAAAGAAAATTGAATAGATGGACCTGCTAACAGATTGAAGTAGGACTGAAATTAGTTCGTTTTCCCCCAGAAGTCAGACTATGTAGTGCTGTATAGTCCATAAACTAAGCAGGCAGTGAGACTTGTGTTCTTGAAGAACTAAGTTGGCCCAGTTGGGTGGGGCTCAGCGTAACGGCCACTAGATGGCGCTGCTAGCCTACTGGGGTGGAGTGTTGTGGTGCTCGTAGGTGCTTCTGCGCATGCACAGGAGCGGTTAAAATGGTGCCATCCAGCTACCCAGTCTCTAGTTTTGGATCTCTGTTCTCCCAGATCAGCGATCGTGCACCTGTCCTCTGTCTTCAGCTTTCATCCACTCCCCTCCTTTTTATTCTCAGTGACCAGGCCCCAGGCAGTACCTCTCTTCTGAGTGTTGTCTCAGATGCAGATGTTTTCCCTGGCCCCTTACTTCTGAAGGGTTGTGGCTTTGACCCTTTCCGCCCCTCTGCAGGAGGGTCTCACTGAGCAGTGGTAGAATGTCGGCTGCACCCAGGAATGCTTGCTGGACCCTGCTGCTGCCAGTGCCCTGAGACTGCGACCAGGTGCCAGCCCACCTCAGAAAAAGTTCGTGAGATAGTGTAGCAGCAGTGTTTCAGAAATTATGGAAAATCACAACACACATCTTGTGCCAGGCTTCACCCTTAATAACCTTGTTCCACCTGTGCATGTGAGCGTTCTTTGGAGTCTGCTGGGACCAAGTGGCCTCAACAGTCCCTACCAAATGTCTTTCCAGCAGTGGAACCACTTTTCCACATGTGGCCCAAGAACCTCCCGGAGCCATTCTGTTCCTGGGGATTTGCCCTTCCCACTAGAGCGCCGCCAGGTATCCAGCTGCAGAGTTGCAGACTCTGCGCTCCCCTTGTTTACATTCTTAATGGAATTTAAACCCTCTCCTTTCTCCTTTCTCCTTTCTCCTTTCTCCTTTCTCCTTTCTCCTTTCTCCTTTCTCCTTTCTCCCTTTTTAGTTTAGTCCCTTCAGCTGTTTCCAGTTTTCCATTTTCTCTCCAGCTGCTTTTGGGGAGGGGTGCTTTTTCCGTATTCTCTCCCCCCACTCCAGTCTCCATCCTCTCTCCATTCGCAAAACCCCTCCCTTCCTCCTCCTTCTCGCTCCCCAAGTTCACCTCTCCATGCCGCATACCTGCTGAATTCTGTGGTTCAGGTTGTGCAGATTGTTGTGTTAATCCTCCAGTCAGTTTTCTAGGTGTGTAGGATGGTTTAGTGTTGGTCTGGTTCTATTTCATGAAGGCAAGACACACAAAATACTTCCATGCTGTTCCACCATCTTGGCTCCTCCCAACATGTGTGAATGTAACTTATTTTTTTTTTATCTCCTAAACCTACTCGTTTTTATTCTCTTTTATGGAACAGTGTTATAGCGTTTTAAGTAATTTTAGACCAAGTGGTTTACACTCAGGAGCTTAACAAAAACAACAAAATATTTGGTTAAGCAACCTTTTTGGAAGTGTCAAAGTGGAAAAATAATTTAAAATGTGGAGGTATAAGGACAAAGAAAAGTCCATCATTATCCACTTTTGACAACATAAGTACTCACTAAAATATGGCTTTTGATGAAGTATGTAATTAGCCTCTTTTCCATGGACTGTAAAATGAACTGTGCCTCCAATCCCCACCTTCCATTCTGTGATGACAAGTTACAATCTTCAAACTTTGGGGAAGTCCTAGTAGTCTTTGTGTTCACTCAGTGATACAGATTCTCACTTGCTCTTCCAAGAGCTCATAAAACAAGCTCATTATATGACATGACAAGGAAAACTCTTCTACTCGATGCCCTTTGTAAGCATGTCTTTGGGAAAAGCCTAAGAAAATGTAAGGGTTGAAAAGATAAGGGTGGGGAAAGTGTATACAAAATAAAGTTAAAAAGGATAACAGATCTGATAATTAAAAAATATACATTCATTTTGATGAACACAGGAAGACATTTGCTAAACAAAAGTTTCCAAAGGTTTTTATACCCTCCTCAGATACCTTGTTTTCAGTGCCCTTCTCAGTTCTGAGTGAAAGCAAACCATATTCCCTCCACTTAATGCAGTAATGGATGATGGCTAGGTATACTCATAATTTAATAACAGTGTATAGTGTACATGCAAAGTTTTATTGGTAGTTCATTTCTGTTCTAGTTTCTAAATTAGAACATGATTTGTCTAAGATTAGGGTGGATTCTTAAACTACGGACTTTTAAAAAGGTAACCTTTTAGTTTTCAGAATATTATGTTACACTCTGGATTTTGTATCCAACTCTGGGCATGTTGTTAGATTTAATCCATTTTGACAAACATCTACTTAGTGCCTCTTTTTTTTTTTTTTTTAATTTTTTTTTTCAACGTTTTGTATTTATTTTTGGGACAGAGAGAGACAGAGCATGAACGGGGGAGGGGCAGAGAGAGAGGGAGACACAGAATCGGAAACAGGCTCCAGGCTCCGAGCCATCAGCCCAGAGCCTGACGCGGGGCTCGAACTCACGGACCGCGAGATCGTGACCTGGCTGAAGTCGGACGCTTAACCGACTGCGCCACCCAGGCGCCCCTACTTAGTGCCTCTTATGTGTGAAACACTCCTCTGAGGAGTTAGGTTCTTGAATGGAGAAGATCCTGGCATAAATGATACGATGTGAAGAACTAAAACTTTAAATCTTTGTGATGTCAGTGAGCTCACAAAATAGTGGGAGAGACAGAGAAAAATTAGTATGGGGATAATGTATGAAAGATCAGGAGGACCCAAACCCTAGCTAGAGTCAGCTAGGTTCAGTGTGAACACAGAGTGAATGGAGGGTAATCAAGGACATGAAGTGAGACAGACTGGGCATCACTTTGGGCTTTGTGATCGGGCTAAGGAGTGTGACTTTTTCCAAGCAGGGGAAGGACTCCTCTGGTAGCTCCGTGGCTCATGAATAGGAAGAGACAAACTGGAGAACAGAGAGATTGATTAGGTTATTGTAGTAGTCCTGTGAGAGACAATGTGAATCTGAACTAAGAAAACAGTATTGGAGGAGATGAAAAAGGGTTCAAAATGACCTATGAATCTGAATTGACAGCAATCGCTATTTGATTAGACAGGGCACACTCGGGAACAGAAGATTGCTCCCAGGATCCTGGTTGGAGGGCAGCACCTTAGCGGTGCCATACTGTCCCCTTAGAAGGAACCTATCAAAGGTGGAAAGACCATTTTTATTTTACTTTTCCTTATTATTAAAACATGAATGAAACACTGAGGTTAACAGACAAATACCAAAGGAAACCATAATTGGTTCTTCATGGAAAGGGTACTTCTGAAGTGCAGAACGTCTTCAACATCTCTTTCCCTATTGAGACGTCAGCTTTCTGAAATTCCGGGTGCCTGGTGTTTTTTCTCCACTTATTACTTGATTTTGTTGAATGTATTTTGGTAACATCATGAACTGTGATAAAACAGCTCAAACGACACTCAATTGGAAGGCTGCAATTGCTAACTAAGTAAGACTAAGCAGATGTTGTGGGGTCATTTCTTCTTATCAAATAATAAATAATAATAATCTTATCAAATAATAAATCTGTTAGCCTGAGGAATGAAACATAAGCAAGCTTCTTACATAGTCAAAGGTCATAACTGTATTCAGGCTTGTCTGTTTAGCCATATCCACTATATAGAAATGAATGCTAGTCAAATTCATGAAGCACCTATCTAGATTAAGAACTAAAAGGATTCAGTGCACTTGTGACATTTCATTTAATGGTAAAATCCATCATGTTTGTTGTAATTTCTGGTATTTGCACGAGAGGTCATGTGCATTTGTTGTCATTACCATTGTAAATTTTTCTCTCAATGCCTGTATGTGGATGGTGCTAGAAGAGATACCACATTTTTGCTTAAAAGCATTACATTTCTTCTCTTCAGAATAATTAGCCAATGGTATAAAACTTTCCACTTTTTATTTTGATCCCCAAATCCTCCTATTTCCAGTATTTTCTCTGTTTGTACTAACAAAACATTATATCTCATTGTTGAAAGCTTAGTTTCTATGATTATTTTTTGTTTTTCCTTCTTCCTTCTCCCATGAGTCACAGTGCCAGCACACCTTGCTTATTGTTTCATTGCATGGCCTTTTTCATTTGGTAAAAATATGATATCTGCTTCCCCCTATTCAAGCTTCAGTAGGTAGGTTGGAGCTGCCCTGTCTAGTATCCTGGTCCTGAGCCACAGTGGCCAGTGGGCACTTTGCACATAGCTAGTCTGAACTGAGACATGATGAAAAAAAACACTAGATTTCAAATATTTCCTATAAAATTAAAGGGATATAAAAATACTAATTTTTAGTTTGATTACACTTCGAAATGGTTGCATTTTTGGACATATTAGGTTAAATAAAATCTGTGATGATCTTATTTTTATTTTTATTATTTCTTATTATTCTTATTTTTAATATTATTACTAGAAAATTCTGTATTTCATATGTGGCCTGTATTGTATTTCTGTTACATGGCATGGCAATAAATGTCCCTAAAGAAGTCATGCTTCCCGCAACTAGACGTGAGAGGAACTATGATATCATAAGATGGTAAGACCCTCAGAAGGGTGTGAAGAGGAGAGTGAGTCATCCTTTCTGATGAGCACCTGAGGAGGGGTCCACAGGAGAAGTGATATTGGACCATCCTCAGAAGAGGAGGACATTAGCAGTTCAGTAGAGAAAACCACACCGGTAAAGTTTTGGTGACAAGAAAGAGGTTGCCGACATCATCTCCTCAGATGTTATTTAATCACATCACCCTAGAAACTAAACACTTGTCAGGAAAGTATTTCAAGGCCTTACCAGTGGCACTCGGCAGCACGTGTGTCCCCTGCCCTGCCTTCCTCTGGCAAGGCCTAGCCCCGTCAGTGAGGGTGGGGAGGCAGTGCCCCTCTGGGGCTATCAGATTGGTGGGGGACCATGTGGGGCTGGCCTCAGGTTGTGGCTCCTGAGGGGGGAAAGCAAGATGTAGCCACCTGACACCTGTGAGAAACCCCAATGGGGAATGGGAAGGGAAGAGGAGGATTCCTGGGGTTGTGTCTAGTGAGAATCAGGACATCTTACTGTTCACCACAAAGTATTCAGGAGTGAGGAGAGTGAACAAAACAAATGGAGAACGGAATGAAGGAAGTGCGGGTGGGAACAGTTTCCAAAAGGAATGCTTTGTACATGGAGATAAGCCCATAAGGAGAGTAGAGAGAAGAAGTGGGGGTTATACACGAGGTGGTGAAGGATCTTTCGAGGGTTGTAATTAAGGCTCTGGCATACACTGCCTCTTCACTGTGGGCTAGCTGCTTAATCTCCGTGAGTTTCAGTTTCCTGGTCTGTAAAATGTATAACAAAGACTTCCATGCAGGCTAGTAAGAATTAGAGACAACATGAAACACAGCATCCGGTACCTTGTAGTATTCAATAAGTGTCAGCTATTATGTTTGGCCACTCTTGG
This sequence comes from Panthera pardus, assembly GCF_024362965.1. NCBI lineage: Eukaryota > Metazoa > Chordata > Mammalia > Carnivora > Felidae > Panthera > Panthera pardus. The sequence goes on along the minus strand of NW_026526677.1, from coordinate 110,714,133 downwards.
TTAACTGATTTTGAATATTTGCCTAATTTTGTCTGACTCCCTAGAAGGAATTGGGAGGTTAAGTGTCTTATCCAAATCTGTTCATAATTTTTTTTAAGTTTATTTATTTTGAGAGAGCGAGAGCGCAAGAGTGTGAACAGGGGAGGGGCAAATACAGAGGGAGAGAAAGAGAGAATTCCAAGCAGGCTCTGAACTGACAGCGTGGAGCCTGACATGGGGCTCCAACTCGCAAACCACAAGATCGTGACCTGAGCTGAAATCAAGAATCGGATGCTTAACCGACTGAGCCACCCAGGCACCCCTGTGACCTATTATTTTTAAAGGGAAAATTAAAAGACAATTCAAGGAAAACATGCTTTATTTAAAGAACTTTGAAACACATGGTTTCCCCCACTCCCACCCCATTTAATGTCACTGAACCCAGGGACTGGGTCATTACAAAGTCAGCCAGACTGAAGTAGTTGTTCCTGACTGTGCTTCTGGAGACTCGTTACTTCTGGTGGCTTGTGTACACAAATGCAACCCTAGATATTTCAATCCACAAAACCTCTAAAGATTATTTGAAGAAAGACTATGAGACATAGTGATTGTTTGAAACATTCCTTTGTTCATAGTTTGGTGAAATCCAGACGTTTCCTCAATCAGACCTGTTGAATCATGAACCTGTGGCCACAGAGGATGTGCAGGTGGAAAGCCATGGACAACAGTAATGGAAGTTTGAAAAATGGGTCATAAGAGTTAGAGTTGGGACACGAGGAACTGTTAGGAATTGCTTCACCAAATTATTTCGCTCATACTGGCTTTTACGGGTTCCCAGAGTGAATGTGATAAAAAATTTATCTCTGAATAAGTCTAAAGAAATATTTCAGTATTTGTCAAAGAAAATTCAAAGAGATATGAAAGCACCATGTTAGGGTTTAACTGCTTATGTATTTTTTTACTTTCTTGGCGGTACATAAAATAATCATGGATCTTACAATTTATGGAGTCTTAGAGTTTATGAAATGCAGTATTTTTTCAACCTATTGTGAAAGAGAATATAAATGAACACATGAAGCCCAGAATCATCTCCGATTTACCAGATATTCTTAATGTGACGAAACACCGCGGCAGGCCAAGGGCAGAGCCAGGGAGTAAGGAAAATATATCTTTGATTTTGGTTCCTTTTGTTCTTTCTGAAATGGCAAAGCGGTCAGTACAAAGGGCAAAGGATTTGGAGTGCAGACCCAGGGCTTTAGTTCTTCAGTAATTGCTGGATTGGTGAACTTGTGTGGGTCATGGCAGCTCTGGGTTTTCTCTGGCGATAATAATACGCTTGCTTTGTGTTCTTCAGAAGGTGGTTAGTTAAAAAGCACGTTGGAAAAGCACTCCAAAATATTAGTTATCCTCCTTTTTCTTGTTTTACAGATAAAAGAAAGGAACTCAGATTTATTTGTGTGGAGGACATGGGGTGGAGGGAGATTCATATACGGGGATCTGTTCACACCCACAGTCATACCCTGTGACTGACCAGTTACAGTCTAGAGTGTACATGTAACCACGTGCTTCAGTCCCCAGGAGCTGGAGGAATAATCCTGTGGGAGGCGTTGCTGAATGCATCCTCAGAAAAAGAGTCACAGTGTTTCTAAGAGATACTTCCTGATGTCCTCTGCTACTCAGGTTAGGGCATCCCGAGGTCCCTCCTCCTCCTGGCCCAGCATCCGCACTCTTGGCTTCCGGCTGTTGAGGAGTCCTGGTTCCCTGCCCCAGCTCCCCTTCTTCTACAGTGAGTGCCCCGGGCTGGTCTGCCACTACTCATCTCTTTCTCATTAGGAAAACATAGTATTTGTGCTCAGCATCTTATTCCCTCAGAGCCAGTCTTTCTGTGGCTTCTGGCTGTTAAATAACTAAAACTAGACTTTAAAGATCATCTCATTTTAATAAAAATCATTAAGAAATGATCTTGAAGCAGATTTCTTTTTTCAGTCTTTTTTGAAAAACTTTTTAATGTTTGTTTATCTTTGAGAGACAGAGACAGAGCATGAGCAGGGGAGGGGCAGAAAGAGAGGGAGAGAGAATCCGAAGCAGGCTGCAGGCTCTGAGCTGTCAGCACAGAGCCTGATGCGGGGCTCGAACCCATGGGCTGCGAGATCATGACCTGAGCTGAAGTTGGACGTCCAACTGAGTCACCCAGGTGCCCCCCCCCCTTTTTTTTTAGTCTTAACGGAGGAGCTACAGTTCAAAGGGTATAAACTTTCAGTTGTAAGACTGGTGAATTTGGGGATCTAATGCACAGCATGGGGGTTACAGCTAACTGTCCTGCATCACATACTTGAGTTGTTGCTAACACAGTGGGTCTTCTTTGTTCTTAGCACAGAAGAGAAATGGCAACTATGTCTCAGGGGGAGAGAGATGGTAGTTAATACTGTGGTAGTAAATCAAATCAAGGTGTCATACATCTTAAACTTGCAGTGTTCTGTCAGCTGTATCTCAGTAAAACTCCAGGGGGCGCTAATGGTGGGGCTTTAAGGTGAGGTGGAGAGAGAAAGGCACCTTGACCAATGTTGGGAAATTAACTTACTGAGGAAATAGTGAGTGCTTAGGGTCCTCCACCGATGTATTATAGGCATTCATTTACTTCATTTATATCTTGAGTTAATCTTTACTGAGGCAATTCAGACATTTCCATTAAACATTGTTAAGGTCTTTAAAGTGGAGTGTTAAAGTCCCCTGCAATCACCACATTCTTATCAATAAGGTTGCTTATGTTTGTGAGTAATTGTTTTATATATTTGGGGGCTCCTTTATTTGGTGCATAGACATTTATAATTGTTAGCTCTTCCTGATGGATAGACCCTGTAATTATTATATAATGCCCTTCTTCATCTCTTGTTACAGCCTTTAATTTAAAGTCTAGTTTGTCTGATATAAGTATGGCTACTCCAGCTTTCTTTTGACTTCCAGTAGCATGATAAATAGTTCTCCATCCCCTCACTCTCAATATGAAGGTGTCCTCAGGTCTAAAATGAGTCTCTTGTAGACAGCCAATAGATGGGTCTTGTTTTTTTATCCATTCTGATACCCTATGTCTTTTGGTTGTCGCATTTAGTCCATTTACATTCAGTGTTATTATAGAAAGAAATGGGTTTAGAGTCATTGTGATGTCCGTAGGTTTCATGCTTGTAGTGATGTCTCTGGTACTTTGTCTCACAGGATCCCCCTTAGGATCTCTTGTAGGGCTGGTTTAGTGGTGACGAATTCCTTCAGTTTTTGTTTGTTTGGGAAGACCTTTATCTCTCCTTCTATTCTAAATGACAGACTTACTGGATAAAGGATTCTCGGCTGCATATTTTTTTCTGTTCAACACATTGAAGATCTCCTGCCAATCCTTTCTAGCCTGCCATGTTTTAGTAGAGAGATCAGTCACGAGTCTTATAGGTCTCCCTTTATATGTTAGAGCACGTTTATCTTTAGCTGTTTTCAGAATTTTCTCTTTATCCTTGTATTTTGCCAGTTTCACTATGGTCTGTCATGCAGAAGATTGATTCAAGTTACGTCTGAAGGGAGTTCTCTGTGCCTCTTGGATTTCAATGCCTTTTTCCTTCCCCACATCCGGGAAGTTCTCACCTGTTATTTCTTCAAGTACACCTTCAGCACCTTTCCCTCTCTCTTCCTCCTCTGGAATACCAATTATGCGTAGATTATTTCTCTTTAGTGCATCACTTAGTTCTCTAATTTTCCCCTCATACTCCTGGATTTTTTTATCTCTCTTTTTCTCAGCTTCTTCTTTTTCCATAATTTTATCTTCTAGTTCACCTATTCTCTCCTCTGCCTCTTCAGTCCGAGCTGTAGTTGTCTCCATTTTATTTTGCAGTTCATTGATAGCATTTTTTAGCTCCTCCTGGCTGTTCCTTAGTCCCTTGATCTCTGTAGCAAGAGATTCTCTGCTGTCCTTTATACTGTTTTCAAGCCCAGTGATTAATTTTATGACTATTATTCTAAATTCACTTTCTGTTATATTGTTTAAATCATTTTTGATCAGTTCGTTAGCTGTTGTTATTTCCTGGATGTTTTTCTGAGGGGAATTCTTCCGTTTGGTCATTTTGGATAGTCCCTGGAGTGGTGCGGGACTGCAGGGCACTTCCCCTGTGCTGTCTTGAATAACTTGCGTTGGTGGGCGGGGCCACAGTCAGACCTGATGTCTGTCCCCAGCCCACCGCTGGGGCCACAGTCAGAATGGTGTGTGCCTTCTCTTCCCCTCTCCTAGGGGTGGGATTCACCGTGGGGTGGCGTGGCCCGTCTGGGCTACTTGCACACTGCCAGGCTTGTGGTGCTGGGGATCTGGCATATTAGCTGGGGTGGATCTGCAAGGTGCAGAGGGGCAGGAAGGGCAGGCTCAGCTCGCTTTTCCTTCGGAGATCCGCTTTGGGAGGGGCCCTGCGGCACCAGGAGGGAGTCAGACCCACCAGAGGGATGGATCCGCAGAAGCACAGCGTTCGGTGTTTGCGCGGTGTAAACCAGTTTCCTGGCAGGAACTGGTTCCCTTTGGGATTTTGGCTGGGGGATGGGCGAGGGAGATAGCACTCGGGAGTGCCTTTGTTCCCTGCCAAGCTGCACTCTGTCCTCCGGGGCTCAGCAACTCTCCCTCCCGTTGTCCACCAGCCCTCCCGTTCTCCAAGCAGAGCTGTTAGCTTATAACCTTCCAGATGTCAAGTCGCGCCTTCTGTCGGAACACACTCCGTCCGGCCCCTCCGCTTTTGCAAGCCAGACTCGGGGGCTCTGCTTGGCCGGCGGGCCACCCCTCCACCCCAGCTCCCTCCCGCCAGTCCATGGAGCATGCACTGCCTCCCTGCCCTTCCTACCCTCTTCCCTGGGCCTCTCATCTGCACTTGGCTCTGGAGACTCCATTCTGCTAGTCTTCTGGCGTTTTTCTGGGTTATTTAGGCAGGTGTAGGTGGAATCTAAGTGATCAGCAGGACGCGCGGTGAGCCCAGTGTCTTCCTACGCCGCCATCTTCCCAGGATCCTCCTGTTAAGGTCTTTAAAATGACAGCTTTGAAATGGTCTGACTGTAACTCATCATAAATACATTTTACGCCCTGAGCCACAGCACACATATATGTTCATGTGTGTATATAAGGTACACATAATTAAAAAAACAAGAGTAATAAAACAACTCTTATCCTTACAACTCAAAGATTGAAACCAGCAGTTTAACAAGCACTGATTTAGAAAAATAAGTTCTTTTGGCAAGCTTGACCAGAAAAATGTTCAGTGGCCTATAAGTTACTTTGTTCGAAAATAAGTATTTCAGAAAGGATTTCAGTGCTAAAATGTAACAAATAATCTTAGATTACAGCCATCTGTGACTATTGCAATTCTGAATTTTCCATTACTACCTTATTTTTTTTCTCAGGGACTACATTTCTACACATAATTTTATAGCAGATAAATGACATAGCGTAAGGGTATTGTTTTTTATCAAATCTAGTCTGTGTTTTCTACTCTCTTTTTACCCTATCTTGGGCTTCCTTCTTATTTAGCTTTGGTTAAGAAATGATTTCTGTATCCATTGGCCTTGTTCACAAATGAGTACACTGTCTCTTACATTCTGTAAGAGAAAAACTGTCCATCCTTAAGTCAGAGCCTAAAGAATTTTCCTCTCCCAATATTAGTTTTTCACTAACTCTAATCCCATTAAACATTTCATTGTTTGGGATAACATGTCTTTTGCCTTTAAGGAAGTGCTTCATCATCATTCTTGCCTAAATATGTTGTTGGCAGTATGGAAAGGCAGTTATAATATTTGATATTTAACATTTTTAGGTTAAAGATTCATTAAGTATTCCATTTTTTCATCATGAACAAATTCAGCAAAGGTGGATAAGAGTCTTTTGAAGCTAACTGTGTGTATGTAAAGTTGAAGAATGTGAATATAAAAATTTTAATAATCATAATATAATCATTTTAATTAAAGGAAGTTGCTTAGCCATTGAAGGAGTGACTTTTCTTCCTTATCACTATAGAATAATATGCTTGGTGAAACCATTGTAGAAAATAAACTATAATTATTCATTCATTCCATCCATTCCAGAAAGATGACTTCTGGGGATTAGAGATGTACATGGGAACAAGATTATAATCTAGCATAGGAAGCAGGCTTATAAAAATAATTAGAGTACAATATGATCAATGAACTAGTTGAAATATATAGAGCACAGTGGTACTAAATGGCATGAGGGAGAAGGGTTCAAAAGATGGGTTCCTTAAGCTGAATATTGGAGGAATGTGGAAGGAAGCTTATTCCAAAGGACAGAATAGTTGTGAGAAGCCATCAAGATGTTTTCAATCTTTCAAGGCCTGCCTTAATTAATTAATTTCAAGGCCTGCCTTATTAATTAATCTGATTCTGGCAGGTATGATTTCCTCCAAATTTACAAAAACAGCTAGTTCATCATTGAAGGAGTCATTTTTCCCCCTGCTGATTTTACAATGATTGGCTGACTTGTGTCATTGTAGAAAATGGTCTCTACTTAAATTATACTGAATTTCTAAAGGGCAGTTACCACTACAAGACTGCGTATTTTTGCCCCCTTTGGTTTTCTCAGCTAAGTCTCTCCCTATGGCAAAAGTAAGACTTTTTTTTACCACTCAGTTTCCTGGCAAAGTTGCTTGTTTGCAAAGTCACACACCCAGCCCTGAGAAATGAAAAATTATTTTAGTCAGTCAGTTGGCAATGCTATTTATACAAATAGGTTAGGAACACTACAAGGATTTGAAAGATAGCCAAAATCTGAAATTGCAAAGCTCAGAGTTTGCATTGTGTAGTGGCAACAGTAAACAACAGACCCCACCAATTCTTTCCTCCTGACTTCAGCTCCCATATCTTTTTACCAGGTATTGAAAAGAACAGAGGTTGGGTGCTTGGGTGGCTCAGTCCATTAAGCATCCCACTTCAGCTTAGGTCATGATTTCACAGTTCATGAGTTCAAGCCCTGTGTTGGGCTCTGTGCTGACAGCTCAGAGCCTGGAGCCTGCTTCTGATTCTGTGTCTCCCTCTCTCCTGCTTGCACTCTGTCTGTCTCTATCTCTCCCCAAAATAAACAAACACTAAAAAAACCTTAAAGAACAGAGTCATTTTTAAAAATATGAATTTGTGGTAGTATGGAGGTTTTCATTTATTTGCTTATTGTATTTCCATTAGAATTCAGGTGTTATAAAAGCAGAGACCTCGTCTTATTGTATTTATTCCTGTATCTTCAATACATAGAACAGTGTGAAGCGTATAGTAAGAACTCAACAAATATTTGGTTGGTGAATGAATATATACTGAAATAAATCAGTACTGAATGAAGTAAATCTTTTCTTCTAGCAATATTACTTTTTATAAACAGGAAGATGTGGTTGCATTCTTCTCAAAACCAGGGAAGCAGGGAATGAGCATTTTGTGATTTTTTTTAAACATTGCAATTTCAGGTATGTGGTTCATTTATTCATCTAAAATCTATTGAACATTTACTATTTCTTCCACAAAAATAAATAGACATGGTCTGTCCTTTCATAGAATGTAGACTGAGATGGAGTGGCAAATGTTTAAACAAGTAAGTGCTATAATATTGATCCTTAGTATTTATACAATTTACATTCTTAGTTTGAATAGTTCACTAGTAAGTACAGAGTAGTTATACACCATAAATAGTAATTTCACTTAGACATATATTTAAATTGTCCATGAGATAGGAGTTGGGCAGGGAGCTAGTCAGTGAGCTGAGACTGTTTTTCATCATCTGCACATTCATATACACATATGTTTTGTCTCCTTCTTAAGAAACATTTTTGGGAGAAATTTATGATGCTCTGGCTTTGTGAATTTAGGGATTTCCAAAGATTAGTCTGGATTGCTACAGAAATGACCTCTTCATCTCTTCAGTAAGATTTTAAGAGTCTACTATTATTTATGCATGCTAAAGTAGAGGAGTGTACAAGAAACCAAGATAGCAGAGGGGATGGGATGATAGAGTATGGCTGGTGAAGTGTGGGAAGAGGGAGTTCAAGAAAGTAGGGAAGTCTTTATTAAGAGGGAATGTGAGATGAGTGTTGAAGATTAATAGATTGAGTAGGAATTTCTCAGGTAATTAAAGTAGGAGGACAGTACAAGCAGAAGAAATAGCATATCAAAAAGTGCAGAAGTGTGAAATTATTCTTTGAATTTAGAAAATGAGAAGGCACATGGTGTTTTAAGAGGAGAAATTGTAAGGAGTGTCTGATGAAACAGGGCCATTGGCAACGAGCCAGGCCATTAAAAAATATGAACTCTTTGCAAAGGGGTCTGGATATTAATCAGGAGGAAGTCAGGAACCATTGAGAGATTTTAGTTGGGGAGAAACTTTTTCAGAAGAATGTCCTAGAACATTTTAGAAAGTACCACCTGGAAGCTATGTATTGGAAGATTGAAGAGGAACCAAGCTAGACACAGGTAGACAAGTTGGTACATCAGGGTGGGACTCGGTAAGAGAGTGACAGCCCCAGCTAAGGTGGGAACAACAGGAAAGGAGAGAAGAGAAGCCAGTTAAAGATTTCTAAGTGATTTCAGTTACTAAACTAAACTAAGTCTAGTTTCTGAACATGCGTTGTCTTCCTTTTTAAGAGATCTGTGATTTTCTTTTTTCAGAAGTGTTACAGTATTTTTCTTCTGTTGAATTCTTTCTAAATGACTGGGGCAAAGGAGCAATTAAAAAATGTGACCTTAGGGGGCGTCTGGGTGGCGCAGTCGGTTAAGCGTCCGACTTCAGCCAGGTCACGATCTCGCGGTCCGTGAGTTCGAGCCCGGCGTCAGGCTCTGGGCTGATGGCTCGGAGCCTGGAGCCTGTTTCCTATTCTGTGTCTCCCTCTCTCTCTGCCCCTCCCCCGTTCATGCTCTGTCTCTCTCTGTCCCAAAAAAAAAAAAAAAAAAAAAAAAAAAAAAGTGACCTTAGTGCTGTGTTTAGGAGATTGAAAATTCTTCTGAGGCTTAAGAAATTAAGAGTGTCTGTGGTTTCCTTCCCAGATCAAGAGACTAAAGTCATCTAATTGAGAAGCTCATGTCCTCATTACATGTTCTCATCTTGCAGATGTGGGAAAATGCCAGTGTCTGGATTCTCTTTGCCAGATTCTGTGAGTCAGGTTCAGGGGACTCTCAGTGGGAAAGTCTCCAGATGGGCTGCCTCTCTCGGGACATCTCTCAAATTTGGTCTCCCATGGTCAGGATGGGCCTCTGAGTCTCTGCTTACCGCAACATGGATGTCCTTTTTGCCTACTTTCTTCTTTGTCCAGAACTTAGGCTTTATTAAGGGACTGACTCTTGTCCTGATGGGTTTTCTTTACGTTTAAGATCCCCTTTTTTTCATTGCCTCAAGCTTCGTCACTTGCCTCCTTATGCATCACCTACTTCTTGGTTTTGTCCTGCCGTTTTGCCCTGATCCACAACTCCTACGTGTGTCTGCTCTACAGTTTCAGACTGTGGACTTGGCTGTACTTTGATCATGAATCTTTTCAATATTTTGTTCCTCAAAATTATTCACCCAGCTGTTTTTCTTTCTTCCCCCGTGTTTTACTGGTCAATCTGCCAAAGACACGGCATGTGGAACCACTTCAGAGTTGATTTTTCCCATTCAAATCTAACTCACATTTGACACTCCCTTTCAAATGTTCATCCCACCCAAAGGAATGTATTCTTTCTTCTTTAGCCTTTAGTCCAATACATGACACCTAGCACACTAATCCAGAGTTTTGGACATCCTCAGAATTCTTTTAACCTTACCTGCATTTGGTCACCAAGTCCCATCAATTTGCCACCTAAATCTCCAAGATGGCTCCTCCTCTCCATCAGCATTACCACTTATATTTCAGTAAGAACTCCTTTAACCTGCCATCTTTGTTGCTCAACCAAAAGCCCAAAGTCATTTTCCATCCTGTAGCCCACGTCAATACTCTGGATCAAAAATATAATCTGCTAATGTACAACTTAAGTTTTGCTTGTTTACCTAATAAATTTGTATCAATCACCTATTTACAAGATAGACACGACTGAGTCTCAGCCTCTTGATAGCTTTCTTAATCACATCAAAAGTCCTTAAAATGCTTAAAACCCACAGTCTGTTCTTGCCTGCCTATTGGGGGAAAAAGGGGGAATGATACTGTGTAAGATTTGCTTTTATTTTCTTCTCCCCCCCCCCCAAAAGTAATGCATAGTCCATGCATGGCTATATAAAAGGGACATACAATCTGGTGTAGGAAGCTGGAATCCACTGTGGACTGTCACTGTGAAAGTCACTGGAGATTCCAGCACTTAATTAGACAGGCATATGTCTGTTACCGACTACCCTTAAGTTCATAATAAAAATTGGTATCTTACCATTTCTGATGTTTGGTTCAAGGTACTCTGAAACACTTCTAAGTCATTTCTATGAGAATATACTCTTTTTTAATATTGTGACAGAAACAAATTACATATTGAAACGTGTTACTTTATACTAAAGAACGGTAATCTGCCATGGCTTGATTTTTGTTCTGATGATACCCGTCCCTATTTACATTTAAAGTACTTGATGTTATTTTGGTAATTGTAGGATATATATGTTCTGTTCCATATGCCAAATGGATATCACAGCTCGATGTTTTAGTGGCTAGTGTCAATAAGAAAGAGGGAACCGGCTTCATTTTGCCACGTGCCTGGCTCCCGATTACAGCCCTCACAGGTAACCCTTAGAGAGTCAGTTCCACTGGGCAGGTGCCATTGCTCCGATACAGTCACTTAACCTGACTCAGTTTCTTCTGTTTGTTCATCTTGTTGTTTTTCACTTGGTGGTAGAAGTGAAATTAAAACACATGGGGGAGTATCTTAGGCAAGTTTCTGGCAAATTACTCTTTAGTTAAATCTGCATTTTAGGGTATTTCTTGTATGAAGAGGAACAGTTGAAGAAAACAAAACACGTTTCAGATATCTAATTCAAAAGGCATAGTCATATTCTGAGGTGTTGAAAGAAATGACTTATTCATATTTCACTTCAGTATTTATTGAGCCACTACTATCTGCAGGAATGTTCTGGTAGGTGCTGAGATATAACAATGAGCAAGACATATACTACCCTTGTTTTTCAGAGATTAGCACCACGCTGAGGAGATAATGAAAACAATTGAACAAAACGTAGTGCCTGTTAGGGGAAATGCAGTGACTACAATTCATGCCAGGTCGCCTATATTCCTGATGAAACGCTATGTGGAAGAAACGATTTATAAGCTGTGGTGTGAAAGGTGAGAGGCCATCCAGATAGGTCAAGGACTGGGGAGAGCAGAGAGAGCAGCTTATGCATGGGTAGAGCACTGATGATGGCCAAGCTGGGTGTCTGAAAATGTCCTCCAGGCAAGTGGTGGAAGGGAGTCAAATCAGGTAAAAAGTGACAATAAAGGCCCAGGGCAGTAAAGCAGTGGGGTGGTTTTAGGAATATATAGGTGACTTGGTACCAAAATATATGTCGAAATATCTGTGTAGGTTTTAATAGTCTTATAAGGTCACATATTAATAAACACAAAGTAAGAATCAGAAATCCTTTTTTAAATTAAAGAAAAAAAAGTTTGGTTGAAGCTACTGAGTTCTTATCCCACATTTCACGTGCTCAGAAAATGGGGTCAAAACAAATTCGTACACATGAACTGTTCTTGGGGTTCTTTGCATGAAGAGATTCCTTAAAATTAACATTGAATTTGTCTTTCATGACTGCTCTGTATACATTCTTCATTTATCATGTTACCTTTTTGAAGAAAAAGGTTTCCTACTCTTTTTCCCTTTGCTTGCTTAGATGGCATCATCAAGTGTTGTGTTAATTAGAAATAAATATTACAAAGCCTTTCATTTCAAACTTGAGAGCTTTTCTCTCAAAGCCCAGGTTAAAAGCAGAGCCCTGGTTAAATCAGATGACTTCTTCTAGTCCATGGACTCATTGATTCCTGAGAATCTATTATCCTTTTATTCAGTGCTATAGAATGCCATCAAAAATAAAAACATCACAGCTGGACTGAAGCAGCACTAAAAGAACAATTTTGAGATCTGAGTTGTAATTTTATCCCCAGTTGCTAAAGTTTTTACTTTCTTTTTACAGCCATTAACTAGTTTCTTTTAATTTTTAGCCAGATTTGGGATGATCGAAAGCTACAACTTTATAAAGTTCTGGGATGATGTTCCTTTATCAATTACCGGACTAATATGATAAGCAGTGGCAGGACTGGGTATAAAAACACCAATTCAAGATCCCTTGTTTAAAAGGTGCTTTTCAATCTTAGTTTGCAAATATTGATGAGAGATACATAGATAAATAAGTATTCAATAACTTGACTGGTAAAAAATAAAATGTTGTAAGTATTTAGAGGAAGGGAAGGGGTAACATTTGTGCTCAGCATAGAATTTCATTTTGTTCGTTATCCAGTAAATAAACTTTTTAAGATTGTGTAATGCAAAATTTAATGGTAAATGGTGAATAGGGACATGGTTTGAAACTGAAAAGTATATTAAAATAATGGTTCTCAAATATTGAGGTATCTATGGCTCTTTTGAAAATCTGATAAAAATGATGGATCCAACATATATGAACATCTTCAGGAAATCTGTAGATGCCTTGAAGTTTGCCTTTGGAGCCCTTGAGATTTATGAATCCTACTTAATGATTTCTTAATTTCTAGTTTTGTTCATTGTTTGAATTTTGCCTTCCAACGTAAGGTTTCTTTAAACTTTGTTATGGGGTTAACTTTGTTTTCAAACAATTTAACTTTAAAATGAATATTAGGCTAAATCTTCCAGAAATGTCGCCAGGTGAGACACCTATTAGAGATATTGAGAAGCCAACCTGGTCAGTAAAATGAACATGAGCGCCATCTAATGCCCAAATGGAATAAATGTTGGTAACAACAGTAATAACACAACATGACTAGGATATGTAACACTAATAAACATTAAAAAAACTGTGAAAATGTGTCCTTTTATTGGTGGAGGATCATATGATTTACATTTTGAAATAACTTTTTATTTTATAATAGTTTTAGATTTTCAGAATAATTGCAAAATTAGTGCAAGGAGTTCCCAAATAGTCTACATGCAGTTTTCACCAAACAATAGCATGACACTGTTGTTATAATAATAAACTCAGATGGATGCACTATTATTTTCTTTTAACTTATATTTTTTTAATTTACATCCAAATTAGCATATAGTGCAACAGTGATTTCAGGAGTAGATTCCTTAATGCCCCTTAGCCATTTAGCCCATCCCCCCCCCCCACAATCCCTCCAGTGAACCTCAGTTCTTCATATTTAAGAATCTCTTATGTTTTGTCCCCCTCCCTGTTTTTATATTATTTTTGCTTCCCTTCCCTTATGTTCATCTGTTCTGGGTTTAAAGCGTCATATGAGGGAAGTCATATGATTTTTGTCTTTCTCTAATTTCGCTTAGCATAATATGCTCTAATTCCATCCACGTAGTTGCAAATGGCAAGATTTCATTCTTTTTTATTGCCAAGTATACTCCATTGTATATATATACCACTTCTTCTTTATCCATTCATCCATCGGTGGATATTTGGGCTCTTTCCATAATTTGGCTATTGTTGATAATGCTGCTAGAAACATTGGGGTGCATGTGCACCTTCGAAACAGCACACCTGTATCCCGTGGATAAATACCTAGTAGTGCAATTGCTATGTTGTAGGGTAGTTTTCTTTTTAATTTTTTGAGGAACCTCCATACTGTTTTCCAGAGTGGCTTCACCAGCTTGCATTCCCACCAGCAATGCAACAGAGATCCTCTTTGTCTGCATCCTTGCCAACATCTGTTGTTGTCTGAGTTGTTAATGTTAGCCATTCTGACAGGTGTGAGGTGGAATCTCATTGTGGTTTTGATTTGTATTTCCCTGATGAAGAGTGAAGTTGAACATTTTTTCATGTGTCGGTTGGCCACCTGGATGTCTTCTTTGGAGAAGTGTCTATTCATGTCTTTGGCCCATTTCTTCACTGGATTATTTGTCTTTCGGGTGTTGAGTTTGATAAGTTCTTAATAGATTTTGGATACCAACCCTTTATCTGATATGTCATTTGCAAACATCTTCTCCCATTCTGTCAGTTGCTTTTTAGTTTTTCCGATTGTTTCCTTCGCTGTGTGGAAGCTTTTTATTTTGATGAGATTCCAATAGTTCAATTTTGTTTTTGTTTCCCTTGCCTCTGGAGATGTGTTGAGTAAGAAGTTGCTGCGGCCAAGATCAAAGAGGTTTTTGCCTGCCTTCTCCTCAACGATTTTGATGGCTTCCTGTCTTACATTGAGGTCTCTCATCCATTTTGAGTTTATTTTTGTGTATGGCGTAAGTGGTCCAGGTTCATTCTTCTGCATGTCACTGTCCACTTTTCCCAGCACCACTTGCTGAAGAGACTGTCTTTATTCCATTGGATATTCTTTCCTGCTTTGTCAAAGATTAGTTGGCCATACATTTGTGGGTCCATTTCTCGGTTCTCTATTCTGTTCCATTGATCTGAGTGTCTGTTCTTGTTCCAGCACCATACTGTCTTGATGATTACAACTTTGTAGTACAGTTTGAAGTCCAGGATTGTGATGCCTCCTGATTTGGTTTTCTTTTTCAAGATTTCTTTGATTATTTGGGGTCTTTTCTGGTTCCATACAAATTTTAGGATTATTTGTTCTAGCTCTGTGAAGAATGCTGGTGTTATTTTGATAGGGACTGCATTGACTATGTAGATTACTTTGGGTAGTGTCGACATTTTAACGATATTTGTTCTTCCTATCCAGGTGTGTGGAATATTTTTATATTTTTTAGTGTTGTCTTCAATTTATTTCATAAGCTTTCTATAGTTTCAGTGTATCAATTTTTTACCTCTTTGGTTAGATTTATTCCTAGGTACTTTATGGTTTTTGGTGCAATTATAAATGGGATCGATGCCTTGATTTCTCTGTCGCTTCATTGTTGGTGTATAGGAATGCAACTGATTTCTGTGCATTGCTTTTACATCCTGAAACTTTGCTGAATTCATGAATCAGTTCTAGCAGTTTTTTGGTGGAATCTTTTGGGTTTTCCATATAGAGTATCATGTCATCTGTGAAGAGTGAAAGTTTGACCTCCTTCTGGCCGATATGGATGCCTTTTGTTTCTTTGTGTTGTCTGATTGCACAGGCTAAGACTTCCAATACTATGTTAAATAACAGTGGCGAGAGTGGACATCCCTGTCTTGTCCCTGACCTTAGGGGGAAAGCTCTCAGTTTTCCCCATTGAGGATGGTACTAGCATTGGGTCATTCATATATGGCTTTTATGATCTCGAGGTATGACCCTTCTATCCCTACTTTCTTGAGGGTTTTTATCAAGAAAGGATGTTGTATTTTGTCAAATGCTTTCTCTGCATCTATTGAGAGGATCATATGGTTCTTGTCCTTTGTTTTATTGATGTGATGAATCACATTGATTGTTTTGCAGATATTGAACCAGCCCTGCATCCCAGGTATAAATCCCACTTGGTCGTGGTGAATAATTTTTTTAATGTATTGTTGGATCCGGTTGGCTGATAATCTTGTTGAGGAGTTTTGCATCCATGTTCATCAGGGAAATTGGTCTATAGTTCTCCTTTTTCGTGGTGTCTCTGTCTGGTTTTGGAATGAAGGTAATGCTGGTTTCAAAGAAAGAGTTTGGAAGTTTTCCTTCCATTTCTAGTTTTTGGAACAGTTTCAAGAGAATAGGTGTTAACTCTTCCTTAAATGTTTGGTAGAATTCCACTGGAAAGCCATCTGGCCCTGGACTCTTGTTTTTTGGCAGATTTTTGATTACTAACTCGATTTCCTTACTGGTTATGGGTCTGTTCAAATGTTCTATTTCTTTCTGTTTCAGTTTTGGTAGTGTATATGTTTCTAGGAATTTGTTCATTTCTTCCAGATTACCCATTTTATTGGTATATAATTGCTCATAATATTCTCATATTATTGTTGTTATTTCTGCTGTGTTGGTTGTGATCTCTCCTCTTTCATTCTTGATTTTATTTATTTGGGCCCTTTCCTTTTTCTTTTTGATCCAACCAGCTAGGGGTTTATCACTTTTATTAATTCTTTCAAGGGACCAGCTTCTGGTTTCATTGATCTCTTCCACTTTTTTTTTTCTTTTCGTTTTTTCTTTTTGGTTTCGATAGCATTAATTTGTGCTCTAATCTGTATTATTTCCTGTCTTCTGCTGGTTTTGGGTTTTATTTGCTGTTATTTTTCCAGGTCTTTAAGGTGTAATGTTAGGTTGTGTATCTGAGACCTTTCTTCCTTCTTTAGGAAGGCGTGGATTGCTATATACTTTCCTCTTATGACCATCTTTGCTGCATTCCAGAGGTTTTTGGCTGTGGTGCTATCATTTTCAGGGGCTTCCATGTACTTTTTAATATCCTCTTTAACTTGTTTAGCCCATTCATTCTTCAGTAGGATGTTCTTTAGTCTCCAAGTATTTGTTATCTTTGCAAATTTTTTCTTGTGGTTTAGAGTTTCATAGCGTTGTGGTCTAAAAATATGCATGGTATGATATTTATTTTTTTGTACTTGTTGAGGGCTGATTTGTGTCCCAGCGTGTGGTATATTCTGGAGAACATTCTATTTGCACTAAAGAAAGTATATTCTGCTGCTTTAGGATGAAATGTTTTGAATATGTCTGTTAAGTCCATCTGGTCAAGCATGTCACTCAAAGCCATTGTTTCCTTTTTGATTTTTTGATTAGATCATCTGTCCATTGCTGTAAGTGTGGTGTTGAAATCCCTTACTGTGATGGTATTACTATCAATTAGTTTCTTTATATTTGTGATTAATTGATTTATATATTTGGGTGCTCTCACATTTGGTGCATAAATGTTTACAACTGTTAGGTCTTCTTGGTGTATTTTTCCCTTAATTATGATATAATGCCCTTCTGCCTCTCTTGATACACTCCTTATTTTAAAGTCTAGATGGTTTCATATAAGTATGGCTACTCTGGCTTTCTTTTGTTGAACATTTGCATGATAGATGGTTCTCCATCCCCTTACTTTCAGTCTGAAGATGTCTTTAGATCTAAAGTGGGTCTCTTGTAAACAGCATATAGATGGATCTTGTTTTCTTATCCATTCTGTTACCCTATGTCTTTTGATTGTAGCATTTAGTCCTTTGAAGTTTAGAGTGAGTACTGAAAGATATGAATTTATTGCCATTATGTTGCTTGTAGAGTTGGAGTTTCTGGTGGTGGTTTCCAGTTCTTTCTAGTATTTGTTGCTTTTGGTCTTTATTTGTTTTTTTCATCTTTTTTCCCTCAGAGAGTCCTTCTTAAAATTTCTTGCAGGGATGGTTTAGTGGTCACAATCTCCTTTAAGGTTTGTTTATCTGGGGAACTTTTTATCTCTCCTGCTATTTTGAATGACAGCCTTGCTGGATAAAAAATTCTTGGCTGCATATTTTTCTGATTCAGCACATTGAACATATTTTGCCATACCTTTCTGGCCTGCAAAGTTTCTGTGGATAGGTCTGCTGCAAACCTGTTCTGTCTTCCCTTGTAGGTTAAGGACTTTTTTTTTGCTGCTTTCATGATTGTTTCCTTGCCAGAGTATCTTGTGAATTCGACTGTGATATGCCTTATTGATGGTTGGTTTTTGTTGACTCTAATTGGAGTCCTCTGTGCTTCCTGGATTTTGATGTCTGTGTCTTTCCCCAGGTTAGGAAGGTTATCTGCTATGATTTGCTCACATAACACTTCTACCCCTTTTTCTCTCTCTCCATCATCTAGGACCCCTGTGATTCTGATGTTGTTCCTTCTTAAGGAGTCACTGATTTCTCTAATTCTTACCTCATGCTCTTTTGCCTTAGTCTCCCTCTTTTTTTTTTCTGCTTCATTGTTCTCCATAAGTTTGTCTTCTCTGTTGCTGATTCTCTGTTCTGACTCATCCATCCTTGCTGCCATGGCATTCATTCTAGATTGCAGTTCACTTATACATTTTTTATTTCATCCTGACTAGCTTTTACTTCTTTTATCTCCACAGAGAGGGATTCTAATCTGTTTTCAACTCCAGCTACTATTCTTATTATCGTGATTATAAATTCTGGTTCAGGCATCTTGCTTGTATCTGTGTTGGTTAAGTCCCTGGCTGTCATTTTTTCCTGCTCTTTATTTTGGGGTGAATTCCTTTGTTTCATCATTTTTAAGGGTACAAAGGAATTAGGTAAAAAAATTAAAACTAAAATTAACAAAATTAAAACTAAAAAATTAAAAACAAACACACACAAAAAATCAAATAAATGATGCTAGATCCTAGGTGTTTTTTGGTCTGGGTGTTGAAAGGGGCTTGATAGAGTAGACAAAAAAGGCAAAAGGAAAAAAAGGGAAATTGTTTGAAAATTTGAAAAAATGAATACACTGAAGTAGAATAAAATGAAATGATGGAAGTAAAATAGAATTTGAAAAATTTACACAAAAGTAATATAAAGTAGAAAAAAATAAAAATATTTTTAATAAAAATTGAAACTAAACAAATTTTTTCTTTTTCTGTATTCAAGAATAAAGAAAAAGATGAAAAGACAAAAATAAATTGAATAGATGGACTGGCGAACAAACTGAAATACGACTGAAATACAACTGAAATTACTTCGTTTTCCCCTCGAAGTCAAACTGTGAAGTGCTTTATGGTTTATAAACTAAGCAGGCAGAGAGTCTTTTGTTCCTGAAGAGCGAGGTTCACCCAGTTGGATGGGGTTTAGTGCAATGGCTCTGTTCTCCACTAGGTGGCATTGCTTAGCTTACTGGGGTGGATTGTTGTGGCGCTTGTAGGTGTGTGTGCACATGCACGGAAGCGGTGATAATAGCTTCACCCAGCTACCCCTGTCTCTAGTATCAGAATTCTGTGCTCTCCCCTTTCAGAAGTCACACACCTGTCCTTTGTCTTCAGCTTCCATCCACTCCCCACTTCCACACTGTCCTTTGTCTTCAGCTTCCATCAACTCCCTGCCCCAGGCAGAGCCTCCCTCCTGACTTCTATCTCCGATGTGGCTCTTTTTCCCCACCCCTTATTTCTGAGGAACTGCGGCTTTGACACGTCCTGCCCATCTATGGGAGGGTCTCACCGAGCAATGGCCAGGTGCTGGTCACACCCAGGAACGTTTGCGGGACCATGCTGCTGCTGAGGCCCAGAAACTGTGGCCGCTTGCCAGGCCCCCCCCACCCCGAAAAAGTCTGCATGATTGTGTAGCAGCAGTGTTTCAGGAATTATGACAAATCACAACATACACCTCGCGCCAGGCTTCCCTCTTAATATCCTTGTTCCAGCCCCAGTGAATGTGGTTGTTCTCCCAGGTCCACTGAGGCCTTTGCCTTTGGGAAGTCACATAGCCTCTATTAGGTGTCCTCCCAGCAGGGGAACCGCCTTTCCCTATGTGGCCCGAAGACACCTGGACCCCACTCTGCTCCTGGGGATTAGCCCTTCCCACCAGAGCACTGCCAGTATTGAGCTGTGGAGTTTCAGACTCTGCACTCCCCCTGTTTATAGTCTTAATGGTATTTAAACCCTCTCCTTTCTCCTTTCTCCCTTTTTAGTTCAGTGCCTGCGGCTGTTTCCACTTTTCCACTTTCTCTATAGCTGCTTTTGGGGGGGGGTGCTTTTCCTGTACTCTCCCCCATCCCCATCTCTGTCCTCTCTGCACGCAAAAACAGCTCCCAGCCCTCCATGGCTGCTCTCTCCCCTAGTTCACCTCTCCATGCTGTGTACCTGCTGATTTCTGTGGTTCAGGTTGTGCAGATTGTTGTGTTATCTTCAAATAAGTTTTCTAGGTGTGCAGGATGGTTTAGTGTTGATCTGGCTGTCTTTCATGGATGCGAGATAAAAAAAAAAAAACAACCTTACATGCTCTTCTGCCATCTTGGCTCCTCCTGGTGCATTACTATTAAGTAAAATCTATAATTTATTCAGATTTCCTTAATTTTCTCCTGTCCTTTTTCCCCAAGATGCCATCAAGGATAGCAAATTGCATTTAATAGTCATGTCTCCTTAGGCTTATTTATGATGATGGTTGTTGTATTTGAATTTTATTGTAGGTGTTAGTTTGCAGAATATTTTTGAGAATTTTTCAGAAAATAATTTCCCTAGTTTTAGTCCTTTGATATTGCTGTATAACTAAGCAGATTTTATGGACGTTTGTAGAAATATAAATTATCATTGTGCATTTTCTTCTATAGTAATGAAAAAAAAAGAGTTGAGAAAGAAATACCAAGATGTTAGGATGCAGGGACCAGTTTGGCAGAAAGCATAAGAATTATGTTTTCATTTGGACTCTCATCCTTACAAGTTGCTTTCTTTAGTAGGCCATTTACCCTTTTGTTTCTGTATCTGTGGAATAAGGTCTGTGAACCTGGAAATTCCCCAGCCCTTGCACTATGAGAAAATTTAAAAAATATTTTCCTAGTACAAGTTAATAATCTAATGTTTCATGTTGGATATGAGCCAACACTTAGTATGTACCTAAGCTGGTACAGTATCTCTGCATTATAGATGGCAAGATGTTAGAGAAGTAATTTGTCCAGGGTCATTGAGCAAGTAAGTGATGGGTCAGATTCTGGTCTATGACAACTTCCAAAGAGACAACACTGCTTTCAGCATCCATAAGCCTACAGCGCCCTCCATCCCAGCCACCATGCTTGTCCTAGGTTTGCTCTAATGACCAACACTCCCAGATGAGTTTGTTTCTCTTGACAGTTCTACTGGTCCTAGCCATGTAGACTCTATAAAACACTATATATGAGCATGGGTTGCCACCCACCCAAAAACAGATGTGCTGAGGTTTCTGAAAGAAACTTCTGACTCTAACCAACTGAAATGCCTGAAGTCTGAGGGGTATTCACAGTTCTACACAATTTGCTAATATTTTAATTAAACATATATTCTTATTGTTTTCAAAAGTCTTCAACATACAGGAATGTTGTCTTCTGGGAGCAAGAGAGAATATTGTGTTTCCTTCTCAAAACTGAAAGGTGTTATGTATGTGTGAATGCATATGAAAGTATTTACACAGTGCTGGCTAAAACCATTTGCTGGGAAAGGGTCGGGCTGTTTAAACTACTTGGCTCTGGCAGAAACCAAAATGATGTCCTACACTTGGTGGTTCTCAACTTTGGATGCACGTTAGAAACCCTAGAGGGAGTTATAAGCCCCATGTCTCATTCCAGACTCATTAAATCAAAACCTCTGGAAGTGAGAACCAAAACAGCAATTCTAAATCTCCGCAGTTGGTTCTTACGTGTGGCCAAGAGTTCTACATTGTAACTCAAGAATTTAATTTTGTTACTTTACTTTCATTTGGGGGATAAACTTGTCCATGCTATCAATTCTTATAAAGAAAAAAAAAGATAATGGCTTATAAAAGTGGGTAATTATTAATGTTTAGTAATTAAACTCAACATTTTTTTTACTTACACATCTATCAAGTGCATTTTCTGAGATATAGAAATCTTTTGAGATGTAAAATAAACTAAATTTTCACTGAAGAAGTTCAGTTATCAACAGTAATCATGGACATCATAATATATGCTATTTTATCATAGAGGAACTTTATTTGTTTTAAGTACTTTATTTGTTTTAAGTAGTATCTAAGTGGAAGATCATATATTTTCAAATTTAATTTCAGTTTTTGTAAAGTAGTAATGTTAATATCTCAAATCTTGAAGGTGATATTTGTTGACCACATGTACTTTTCTTAAGAAATAAGGTTTCTACCTTCCCTTAATTTTGTAAGATTTCAGGTTCCTTGAAGGAAGTGAAGAGTCTTTCTGTCCTTCCTTTCTTCCACAATGCCTAGCAAGTGCTTGAGATTGAATTGTTACCTAATAACCTTTAGAAGGAAAGGAAGGGAAAGGAGCTGAAGGGAAGGAATGGGCAAGGGGCAAAGGAGTTCTCACATTTTGCATTTTACATTTCTTTTGAGGGATTTTCTGTTCTTTCAAATTGTGCATCTCCCAGATTATTATTAAAAGGGCTCAACTTTCAGGCTATTTCTGTTGAAAGGAAAGTTATTCTGTTGACTTTGGTGCTTGGTCTTGAGAATAAGTTACAAATACATAGATTAAAATATTAAAAATATAAAAAAATGAATATAAATTTTTTAGTTTAGATGGATTGATTTATAAATTGATGAATACACACTCCTTACTATTAGAATTCTTTGTAAATCCCTTTATGCCATTTCTACATATTTCAGCTTTTTTTAAATCACTTTTTTGAATCCACAATATTATAAAGATTCTTTTAGACTAGAAATTTGCTCCAGATTATCTCTTGTTAAGATTTGCATTTTGACAGATGATTTTCATCACTTAACAGAGAGAATTGGTCAGTAGCAATATTTTTTAGTGGTAGTCTCAAAACAGAAACTTTTAAGGGCTTTGAAGTTTTAGCAATTAACATACTTTGTCATTAAAAAAAAATGAGCCACTAATAAGGAATGCCTTTGTGATATCAGAAGGAGATTTCAACCTGTGCAATTAAACAATATAGATGTATTTAATAGAATGATTTGATAAATGTTATACATGTGATTTGTAAAGTAAGTATTCCCTTAGCATCATGGGTTACATAGCCAAAGACTGGATGTTTCTTGAGAAAAAGGTTTCTAGAGCACTGGGTGTTGTGTGGAAACCTGTTTGACAATAAATTTCATATTAAAAAAAAAAGAAAAAGGTTTCTAATTCTTTTCTGCATATCAGAATGAAAAATCAAATGCTCTTAGGAGATGGTATCAATCACCTTCTTAAATTAAAAAAAATTCTTAACTTTCATTTCTGCTATTAATCTTTAGTATAATGAGCAGTTCTGTATGTGTTTAAAGCATAGCACTTTGTTAATGATTTACCAGTGTCCGTATTTCTGGCACAAAATGCCGTGTTTTTCAACTGCTAAATTATATGCTGGTTATTCCTAAATACACGCATATTTAACTCAAGTAGGTCAACTGCCTTAAATCAGTTTCTTCCTTTCAAAAATAATTCTTAAAGTATTTTTTTCTGAATTTACAAAGGTAAATTTCAGATTCCACTTAGAGGCCTTAGTAATAATACTTCTACAAGTTCAGTCATATTTAAGTCTTTTATTAGCAGCGAATGTATTTAAATACATGGTTATCAGTGCCCTGTGAGAAGGTGACAGTGAAGCTGAACCATAGTGCCCTCCCCTTCCCCTGCAGTCTCTGATAACATTGCCAGTGGTACCCTTTGTAGGATTCCAGGCATGCCCTCCTAATCATCTTTTGTAAGGTCCTATCATTCCCCACCAAAACACCATAAACAAGATTGCCAACTCACTTTCTTCCCTAACTCTAAAGTACCAGTTATTTAAAATGTCACCATTTTATTTTATAAAAGTCACCATGTATCTTGTGTCTGAAATTATGTTACCATATCGGTGATGAGAACCATTTTTTTTTTGTCAAGAATTTTCTGTAAATTGAAATTTATCTATGAGTGGTACTTCTGTAATGTTTAGAGTAAACACAGACATTTTGCCAAAGTGGTATTTGTCCAGGCATATTACTTGAGACTATGACATTTTGACACCATCAGTTGGGGTCTGAGTCCCGTGATAGAAGGAAAAATGCCATGTATCTACAGAGATGATTTCTCCCTGCTTTCCTGCACATGGAGAAATTAGGAGAAATTGTAAAAACCTACAGAGGTTATATGAGTTGATTGTATTCTGCCTAAGAATCTTGAACTTTTAAAATCAAAATTTAAAACATTAAGTGATATTTTCTTGTCAGGGAAATATTGGTTATTAATAAAATAAGACAAAAATGTGAAAATCCATTTCATTTATTTCCTTTTATTAGTGAAAAATTTTATGATGAAACTTATGCATGTTAATACTGGTAGAAGAATGAAGTACTTGTTTTCTTCCCTGTTTCTTAACAATGTGAGCAATGGTTTTGGTCTCCTGGCTATTAAAACAGTTAATTAACTATTTTTAAAATAATTTTTAATGTTTGTTTATTTTTGAGAGAGACAGACAGCACAAGCGGGGGAGGGGCAGAGAGAGACACACACACAGAATCCGAAGCAGGCTTCATACTCTGAGCTGTCAGCACAGAACATGACCTAGGGCTCCAACTCATGAACCTGAGATAATGACCTGAGCTGAAGTCCGATGCTTAACCAACTGAGCCACCCAGGCGCCCCAATTAACTATTTTTAAAAGCTTAAAATCTTAATTACATAAATCTAAGAATGATACTTAAATACAAACACAATTACACAGATAACTGGCTCTTTCTACAGAAGTCTTTCTTCTTCTTCCTACTATAGACCTGCTGTTTTAATTTGGAAATTCTGTCTTGCTCCAGCGGGACTATTTCAACACAAATTGGTATTTGATTTTCATAACTTGCTAGCTCCTAACTCCTGTTAATCATGGTATCAGTCTGATTCGGACGTTCGGGAATTAGTCCATCTATTTACTGAACTATAAAGGGGTCCTTGCCACATAAACACCACCATGGGCGCCATGAGGTATGGGAAGGGAACTTGCACGAGTGCCCCCTGTGGGCTAATTGCTCTTTTTCATTGTGCTCCTCTGGACTTGAATTTATTTGTAAAATGAAGGGCTCAACTAATGAATCTGTGCTGCTCTCCCAACCCAAAGATTCCTTCTTGACGAAACCAGTTTTGGCTAACGGAGGTCTAACCCTATAAGCCTTCTATTTTTAGGCACCGTGGGAGAAATATTATCTTAAAATGCACTTGTTTATGTGCCTCAGCAGATGAATAATCAGTGAAGTATTAGGAGAATAACTGCATCTTTTGATGAGTGGGGACTCTGATGTTTTCCAGAGCTTTGCAGTCTTTCACACATTTCAGGTAGATAGAGGAGATTGGGTAACAGGTATCCTAACCTCAGGATGGATCCAAAAGTTACTGTGTTTTTCAATAAATCCCTAGGGTGAACACTATTTGTTTTCATAAATGTTCTCTGAAAAGTGAAGTCTAGTGTTACGCATCAAGGCTTTGGTCTGATTAAAGCATTTATTATTTCGTGTGTGTGCTGGTCTACTAAGTACCTATAGGGTGCCAGAAGCCTGTGTAGGGCAGATTCTGCACCGTTTCTCAGATTCTGCACCATTGCCACTTTGGACTGGAAAATTCTCTGTTGTGGGGAGGCTGTCCTAGGCATCTTTAGCTCAACTGAATAGATGAAAAGAATAGAAGCAGCTCCCCATCCCAGTTGTGAAAATAAAAAAAATGTCTCAAGACATTGTCAGATGTTCACTGAAGGGCACAAATGTCCCTAGTTAACAACCACTGGTTTAGTGCAAAATGACCTTCTTTAGTGAGGACATCCTGGGCAGATGGATGCCAATGTTTCTGAGTGGTTAAATTATTTAAATGATGTTAAATCTTGCTGAAAGGAATCTAAATTCATCATTGAGAGTTGAATGTATCTATTTTGTCTAACTGCTCGATGTTCCTGACATATTCTGAGTGAGGCAATCATTCCCTTCTTTACATAGGAAACACTTCTTGCTATCCTTCCCAATTTTTGGGAAATCTCAGTAAGTTGTCAAAAGAAATGCAGAAGATGGGTGCCTGAGTGGCTCAGATGGTTAAGCATCTGACTTTAGCTCAGGTCATGATTTCATGAGTTCAAGCCCTGCATCAGGATTCAGTGCTGACAGTACAGAGCTTGCTTGGGATTCTTTCTCTCTTTCTCTCTCAAAATAAATAAACAAACTTAAAAAAAAAGAAATGAAAAGAGAGTCTGATGATTCAGTTTATAATTTGTCAATAGTATCTCCTTCCAAAATTAAATAACTCTCTGAGTTTTGTTTCATTGTATGATAGACACAATGACAGCAAATTTGTGCTATTTGTGTGGTTATTGATATTTTTGTGCATGTTTGGTGATATTTTGTGCAGGATGTTTTGTGCCCTCTAAGAGAAATCATTTGTTTAAATGACCATTTCTCCATCCATCCCGCCCAAGGATATCAGGGTTTTTACTGCTAGCATTTTTTAGGTTATAATAATTCTAATTCTGATAACTTCATTTAAAAAACCCTCAGGTCTTTTGACAGGAGGCAGCAGTAGAACTATACAAGCCTTCTGTGTAGTGTGTTGTGGGTATAGAGTCTTTTTCTCAAACAAAACACACAGAGTAAAGAGGCTGTGAGATGTATCTTGCCTCCTGCATAAAAAGATCAATACAGTGATCACAGGTCCAAACTGACAATCTTAGCATCTGAGGTGTTTTTTAGGCAAGCCTTCATTACACAAAGTAATTTAATATAAATAGGCCTCATAAAAGCAAACCCAAGGAAGTATAATAATATTGCAAAATGCTTTCTAACCTGAGAGAAGGTGCTTTATAATTATCTTGTTTAAAAGGACTATTGCCATTCAGCAGTTTTCTTTCTCTTTCTCTTTTTCTTTTTTTTTTCTTTTCTCTTTCTTTCTTCTTCTTCTTCTTCTTTCTTCTTTCTTCTTTCTTCTTTCTTCTTTCTTCTTCTTCTTCTTCTTCTTTCTTCTTCTTTCTTCTTCTTTACCTTTTTAAATCCAAATAGATAATCGCTCATCAGAACCAGGCCTATGGGGCACCTGGGTAGGGTAGTTCAGTTCGTTAAGCATCTGACTCTTGATTTTGGTTCAGGTCATGATCTCATGGTTGGTGAGATGGAGCCCCATGTCAGACTCCATGCTGACAGCACAGAGCCTGCTTGGGATTCTCTCTCTTCTTCTTCCTCTGCCCCTCCCCTACTTGTGTGAGCACCTTTCTCTGTCTCTCAAAAAAAAAAAAAAAAGAAAAAATATGCATACATTTTTCTGACAGGTTTCTTAAAAAAAAAAAGTATGGGGCACCTGGGTGCCTTAATCGGTTAAGTGTCTGACTTTGGCTCAGGTCATGGTCTTGCCATCGGTGAGTTTCAGACCCACATTGGGCTCTGTGCTGACAACTCATAGCCTGGAACCTGCTTCAGATTCTGTCTCCTTCTGTCTCTGCCCTTCCCCACTCATGCTCTGTCTCTGTCTCTGTCTCTATCTCTCAGAAATGAACAAACGTTGACAATTTTTTTAAAAGTACTATCTCTGCTTCCACTTCAAATGGAATAACAGACTGGATTCATACTTCTACCTTAAACAATTAAAAATCCAGAAGAAAAAGTACAATAGAACAGTTTTTATGACACTGGCCACTAGGCAATAGAAAACAGTGATCCCTGAGAGATAGGAAACAAATAAGATGAATCATAGGATTTCCCTGGTATGTTGCTTTGGGAATATCCAGACTGTGGTGCAAGGAGAAGCAAACCAGGAGGCACTGAACAAATTCCTGTAGTCAGAGAGGTGGAGCTCAATCTGGGGAGACCAAGGAAGCTGGAGGTCACAGACAGGGAACCAGTAAGGAGAGAGTTGCACAAAGACCACCAACATTCTTCCAAGGAGCCACCTATGTGTTCTGCACAACATTGATTATTGTTTCTATGTGAGAAGATTCCCTTGTCTCAATAGGGAAAAACACCTGGAAGGACTAGAGGAAAAAGTTCCTGGCACTCACAAAGGACCTGGAAAAAATTGCCTGTTCCCATCAGGAAGACCTGAGAACCTCATAAATCATGGGCACTGGGTGCAGTACTCTGGGTGTTCTTGCCTCAGTAGTGGAGAATAATTAGCCCTACATGAAATACTGCTCAAGACTTGCCTAACAAATCCTAAAAAGCAAGACTTGAAAAGACCAAATTGTTTCCAAGGAACTTGACTACATCCATAGACAGAACTCAAGAATATGTACAAGGATCTAAAAAATATCCCCACTCAACAAAGTCAAATTTGTGATACTGAACATTCAACCAAAAATTACTAGCTTGCAGCAAAGCTGAAAAATATTACCCATAATGATGAAAAAGACCAATCAAAACTGAAATAGACTAATAGATGTATTAGCAGACAAGAGTTTTAAAATAGTTATTTTAACTAAATTCCATATGTTGAAAAGTTAATTTGATGCCTGAAAAAGAAAAATCCCAAATTGAACTTCTAGAGAGGAAAATCACAATGTCTGAGATTAAACATGCAGTGGATGGGGTTAGCAAAAGATTACACATTACAAAAGAAAAGATTAATAAATCTGAAGAAGTTATAATAGAAGTTACCCAAAATAAACAGAAAAAGTAATTTAAATGATTAAATTTTCTGTCTTCCATGGAAATACTTCAAGTATCCCAATATGCATGTAATTGGAGTTTCTGGGATAGAGGGGTGGATATAAAAAATATCTGAATAAGAAATAGCTGAAATTCTTCCTAATCTGAAGAAAACTACAAACTCACAGATCCAAGAAACTCAACAAATCCCAAACACAAGAAACATGAAGAAAACAACATCAAGGAAAATCATAACTAAATTCTGCAGGGGGTGCCTGGGTGGCTTACTTGGTTATGCACCTGACTTTGGCTCAGGTCATGATCTCACAGTTCATGAGTTTGAGCCCCACATCGGATGAGCTTGAGCCCTGCTTCAGGTGAGCTCAGGCTCCATACTCTCTGTCCCTCTCTCTCTCCCTCTCATTCTGCACATTGTGGGATTTTCTCTCTCTGCCCCTCACTCGTGCAGTCTCTATTTCTCTCAAAAATAAATAAGTTTATTAATTAAAAAAAATATTTAAATAAATTTTTCAAAACTAGAAAAAGACAGAAAAAGATCTAGTACATATGAAGGAATTAATATAAGCACGACAGCAGTGTTCTCATAGGAAACAATATACAGGAGGAGATGGTGGAACAACATCACTAAAGCACTAAAAGAAAAAACTGTCAACCTAGAATTCCATACTCAACAAAAATATCTGTCAGATAGGGAGGCAAAATAAAAACGTTTTCAAACATACAAAAGCTGAAAGAATTCATCATCAGTAGACCTAGAGTTCAAAACATGTTTGAAGAAATCTTTTAGGCAGAAGGAAACTGATAGCAAGTGTAAGTCCAGATCTACCCAGAGGAATGAAGAGCACCTTAAATGGTAACATCATGACCCTTCCCTTGAACTTGCACTATCTATCTTGCCCCATCATGACTTGGAACATGAAAGTGCTCCTGACTCAGCTTCAGGTTTTCCAACAAGGAATATATGACGAGGCATAAGGAGGAACACAATGATAAGACCTGTCCCTGACCAAACAGAGCTTCCTGACAATCTGGACCACTCACCTGGGAACTATTACTAAGAGACTAATAAAAGTATACTTTTTAGGATTTATGTATTTTAGAGTATTACTTACTGCACATTGACCTCTATCTTAATTAAAACAATTATTTTTAAAGCTGTAAAGTGCCCTTTACATTAAGATATTTAATCTAATTGGAAATTTTTTTCAATATGAAGACACAGTTGATGTGTAGCATCCTAATGGAAATGCTGTCTTTTTTTCACTA
The DNA here is from genome assembly GCF_024362965.1 of Panthera pardus. Classification (NCBI taxonomy): domain Eukaryota; kingdom Metazoa; phylum Chordata; class Mammalia; order Carnivora; family Felidae; genus Panthera; species Panthera pardus. Next base: position 110,684,681 of record NW_026526677.1, on the reverse strand, counting down.
ATCTGAAATGCCAACTCTATTATATATCAATCACCTGTATATACATGGAAGTCTTCCTTGACTTCCTCTTCTGTTAGTCTGTTTATATATATACTGGTGTATGTTCACACTAATAGGGAAAATTTTTATTCTTTATAAAGTTATTTATAAATATAAAATTATTCTTTATAAATATATATAAATATAAAAAAATAAAGAAAAATCTTTATTCTTTCACCAGTGTTGGATTTCAAAATAAATGTTAGAATCACTTTTTAAAAATTAGATGAAAGGTTATTAAGAGATGCAGCTACATCACAGTGATTTCAGCCTGTCTTACCAATAGTTGATGTATGCAGGAGTCTCCAGTTCTCTGACAAAGGTTAGTCTCAGAATGACTTTTTGTCCTCACAACTATAGGGACAGAAGGAGACATGGTAGTGAAGGAGTGACACTTTACTTACATAGTAGCTCCTAGGGGTCAGATTGCTTCCCTCTCTTCCACATTCCCCTGGGACTAAGGATCCCATTCCCCACTTGGTCAACATTAGCTTCAGCTATTTTGGTGTAGACCATGTACATGCAACTTCATTGCTGTAATCACACTGAAGTTTATATTGACTTCACATTGAGGACTCCTCCAAGGCATGGGACAGACTAACAGTTATCAGATTCACAGAGTATAAAATATACAGCCCTTAATTTATTTTTCAGGGTTTTCAATAGATACTTCTTGACTGGCGCAAGGGTTAAATTCTCTATAACTCCATTTTGATACAATGTTGAAGAGTTTTGACAACTTATTCAACATTTATCACTTACTATTGAGGGCCTACTTTGCTCTAGGTATAATATTAAGTACTGAATATTCAGCAATAAGAAAAAAGATATGGATACTTCTCTCCTAGGACAACCCAACATTTAACCAAAATAAACAGAAATATACATATTTAATTTATAATTGTGCTTAATTTTATGAAGGAAAAAATAGGGTTGTATGTGAGAGTAAATGGAGGGCAAATAAGTTTTTTATGTGTTAGAACATGTGTACAAATGAAAGGTGATCTGACCTGTAGTATAACCAGATTTCTGTAGCTAATTAAATACAATTTTTTCCTATAATTTCTTATTTATTCCATAGTATTCATGTTCACTGCCACTATAATGTTCCAGATATCAGGCTCACAAAGATGACCAAGACCAACTTTCTGTCTTTGAGGAGATCCTAGTTCGGTGGTTTACATAATTAGCAGTAGTACCCCTCCTTAAAAGAATTGCATACCAAAAGAAAAACATAAATATATCCTTTTCATTTTTCTTTCTTTTTCTTTTAGATGAGGATAGGCATTCACTCAGGTTCTGTGCTCGCTAGAGTTGTTGGGGTAAGAATGCCACGATATTGCCTGTTTGGAAATAATGTCACTCTGGCCAGCAAGTTCGAATCAGGAAGTCACCCTCGGCGCATCAACGTCAGCCCTACCACTTACCAGTAAGTGTTCTCTGGCCTCCACCCCCTCCTGTCGTTGACATTGCCTTGAGCCGATATCCCGTCATTTGTGAGACCCTGTATTTTTTGTGTTTGATCCTTTCATTCTCTGAGGTAATATTAATAGATGCACCCAGTCTGAAAGATAGCAACTGTGACACAAACGTTTATTTGCATCATGAGCAAGTGCATGAAGAGCCTGACTTGGCTGAGAGGAAACACAGGTTTGTCATTTCCCACAGTCATTGTCCTTCTGACAAGAGAACAAATGTTAAGTGGCTGCATCACACAAGAAGTCTTCACATTTCCAAAATGTTCCTCAGTATTTATAAAGCCAAAGGAATGAGATAGAAAAGACATTTTGTCTACATTTATTCTTTGGAATAATTAAGATAAAAACTCTCTAAAGATAAATATATACTGGGCACAGAGTGAAACTGCAAACTCTATTTATTCTTAAAGGTCATATTTGTTAACTCGATACATACAGCTGACAGCTGAACGTATCTGTATTTTGTGCCTGGTAGATGTCCCCTCACCCACTAGATACTAAACTCCACAGGGACAGGGATGATCTCTGCTTCAGCTCATCATTATCTTCCCAGAACTTACAAAATATTTTTGGCACATAATCTCTGTATAAATATTTATTGAATTATTGAAAAATGCATTGATAGGGTGGACTTCTCTAGAAGAAGAAAACATGACTATCTCCTACATGTTAGACTTTGGCTTTACACTAGGCATCTGTGTGCAAACTAATTTAGTGCCATGATTTGGATAACTAAGAAATTGTATTGTAAAACTGTAGAGTGGAAATAGTGGCCATTGATTCTTTTATTATTTATTGTTTACTGAAGTATAATTAATATACTTCAGTTTCAAGTGTGTAACATATTGCTTTGACAATTCTATACATTCCTCACTGTTCACATGATAAGTGTAGTCAACATAAGTCATCATAAAATGTTTTTATACTATTATTGACTATATTCCCTCTGCTGTAGTTTTCATCCCTGTGACTTATTTATTTCACATTGGAAGTTTTATCCTTCTTAATCCTCTTTATTTTACCCATTCCCCCGCCCACCTTCCTTCTGGCAACTACCAGTGGTCTCTGTATTTAAACATCAGTTTGTCTCTTTTCTTTGTTTGTTTGCTTTTTAGATTCCACATACAAGTGAAATCCTATGGTATTTGTCCTTCCCTGTCTGACTTGTTTCATTTAGTGTCATACACTCTAGGTCCATTAATGTTATTGCAAATGGCAAAAGCACATTGTTTTTTAATGGCTGAATAATATTCCACTGTATATGTATACCACATACTTATCCATTCATCGCTTGATGGACACTTTAGGTTGCTTCCATATCTTAGCTCTTGTAAATAATGCTGCAGTAAACATAGGGGTGCATGTCTTTTTGAATTAGTCTTTTCTTTTTCTTTGGGTAAATACCCAGTAGTGGAATTACTGCATCATATGGTACTTCTGTTTTTAATATTTTTAGGAAACTCCACAGTATCTTCGAGTGGCTGCACTGTTTTACATTCCCACCAGCAGTGCACAAGGGTTCCCTTTTCTCCACATCTTTTCCAACATGTGTTTTTTCTTGTCGTTTTGATACTAGCCATTTTGACTAGTGTGAAGTGATGTCTCATTATTTGTTTTGTTGTTGTTTGGGGGGGGGGTGTTGGTTTTTGTTGTTGTTGTCTTTTTCCTGATTATTAGTGATGTTGAGCATCTTTGCATGTATCTGTTGGCCATCTGCATGTCTATTCAGATCCTCTGCCCATTTTTAATCAGATTGTTATTTGATGTTGAGTTGTATAAGTTCTTTATCTATTTTGGATATTAACCCTTTATCAGATAGATCATTTGCAAATACTTTATTCTATTCAGTAAGTTGCCTTTGCCTTTTTATTTTGCTTTCATTTTGCCACTTCATTGTTTCCTTTGCTGTACAAAAGCTTTTTATTTTGGTGTAGTCAAAGTTTATTTTCACTTTTGTTTTCCTTGCTTCAGGAGACATACTTAGAGAAACATTGCTAAGGCTGATGTCAAAGAGATTACTGCCTATGTTTTCTTCTAGGAGTTTTATGGTTTCAGTTCTCATATGTAGGCCTTTAATCCATTTTGAGATTACTTTTGTATATGGTGTAAGAAATTGTCCAATTTCATCCTTTTGCATGTAGCTACCAGATTCCTCAAAAACATTTTTTGAAAATACTGTCTTTTCCCCATTATATATTCTTGCTCCTCTATTGTAGATTAATCAACCGCATATGAGTAGGCTTATTTCTGGGCTCTTTATCCTGTTCCATTGATCTATGTGTCTCTTTTGATGCCAGTACATCCTGTTTTTATTACTATTGGTCTGCAATGTATCTTGAAATCTGAGATTGTGATACCTCTAGTTTTGTTCTCTCTCAAGATGGCGTTGGCTATTTGAGAACTTTTGTGGTTCTTTAAAAATTTTATTTGTTCTAGTTCTGTGATAAATGCTGTTGATATTTAGAAAGAGATTGCATTTAATCTATATATTGCTTTGGGTAATATGGACATTTTAGCAACACTAATTCTTCAAATCCATGAGCATGTTATACTTTTACATTTGTTGTTTCATCTTCAATTTCTTTCATCAATGTTTTATAGTTTTCAGAGATTAGGTCTTTCACCTCCTTGATTAATTTTATTCCTAGGTATTGTATCCTTTTGGTGCAACTCTAAGTTCGATTGTGTCCTTAAATTTTCTTTCAGCTACTCTTGCATTTCTCTACAGAAATGCAACACATACTTTATATTGATTTTGTATCCTGCAACTTGACTGAATTCATTTATCACTTGTAATAGTTTTTTGGTGGTGCCTTTAGGGTTTTCTATATATAGCAACATGTCATCTATAAAGAGACAGTTTTATTGCTTCCTTAGCAATTTGGAAGCTTTTCATTTCTTTTTGTTGTCTTATTACGATGGCTGACTTCCAGAACTCCAGTGTATGAAAGTGGGAGGAGTGGAACCCTTATTTTTTCCTGATGTTAGAGGAAAGTCTCCCAGTTTTTCACCACTGAATATGATGTTAGCTATGGATTTGCTGTGTACAGTCTTTATTATGTTGAGATACTTCACTGAGTTTTTATCAGAAAAGGATGTTGAAAATATCAAATGTTGTATCTGCATATCTTTACATATGGTTTTTACTCTTTCTCTTGTTAATGTGATTTGTCACACTGATTGACTTGCACATACTGAAACACCCTTACATCCCTAGAATAAAGCCCACTTGATCATGGTCACTGATCATTTTAATATATTGTTGAATTAGGCTTGCCAATCTTTTGAGGATTTTTACAGCTACGTTCATCATATATGTTGGCCTGTAGTTAGTTGTTTGTTTGTTTTGCACTTCTGCAATTGTTGTTGTTAGCTTTTTGGTCTGGTTTTGGTATCACAGTAATACTAGCCTTGTATGATGGATTAGGAAGTTGGTTGATTACTGAGTCAATTTCATTACTAGTAATTACTCAGTTCACATTTTCTATTTCTTCCTGATACAGTTTTGGAAGATTATATGTTTCTGTAATTTATCCATTTGAGTAAATTGTCCACTATGTTGGCATATCATTTTTCATAATATGCTCTTATCCTTTGTATTTCTCTGGTGTCAGTTGCTATTTCTTCTCCTTCATTTATGATTTTATTTGAAACCTCTCTCATTTTTTCTTGATGAATTTGGCTAAAGTGTTACCAATTTTATTTTTTTAGAAAACTGACTCTTGCTTTCATTGATCTTTTCCATTATTCTTTTAGTCTCCATTTTGTTATTTTCTGCTCTGGTGTTTATTATTTCTTCTTCTAACCTTGGGTTTGTTTGTCCTTTCTTTTCTTCTTAGTTTCTTTAGGTGTAAGGTTAGGTTATTTGAAAATTTTCTTATTTCTTGAAGTAGGCCTGATTACTATAAAATTCCCTCTTACTGATTTTGCTGTATGCCAAAGATGTTGGACTATTGCGTTTTCATTTTCATTTGTCTCCAGGTGTTTGTTGATTTCTTCTTTGATTTCTTGGTTGACACTTTCATTGTTGAGTAGCATTTTGCTTATCCTCCACCACATGTTGGTGTGCTTCTTCCAGATTTTTTTCTTATAATTGATTTCTAGTATCATATTGTTGTGGTTGGAAAACATACTTGATATGAGCTCAATATTTTTATATTTACTGAGACTTACTTTATGGCCTATCTGTTGTATCCTGGAGAGTCCATGTGCACCTAAAAAGAATTTGTATTCTGCTCTTGGGGGATGGAATGTTCTGTATATTTGTCAGCTTCATCTGATATAATGTGTGTTTCAAAGCCACTCTTGTTGATATTATATCTGGATGATCTATCCATTGATGTAAGTGGGGTGTTAAAGCCCTCTACTACTATTGTATTACTGTCAGTTTTTGCTTATATCTGTTAATATTTGCTTTATGTATTTTGGTGTTTCTATGTTGTGTGCATAGATATTTACAATTGTTATATCCTCTTGATGTATTGTTCTATTTATCATTATATAGTGCGCTTCATTGTCTCTTGCTACACTGTTTGTTTTAAAGCCTATTTTGATATGAGAATTGCTATACTGGCCTTTGTGCACTTTCATTTGCATAGTGTATGTTTTTTTTTTATCTCTTCACCTTTAGTCTGTATGTGTTTCCAGGTTTGAAGTGAGATAGTTGTAGGCTGCATATAGATGGGTCTTGTTTTCTAATCCATTCAGTAATCCTATATGTTTTGATTGGAGTATGAAAACCATTTACATTTAAAGTAGTGATTAGTAGGTATATACTTATTTTCTGTTTTTTTTTTTTTGTTTTTTTTTTTTTTTATAGTTCTTCTCTGTTTCTTCTATGGATCTTTTCCCTTGTGGTTTGATGGCTTTGCTTAGTGTTATGCTTGACTTTCTATTTTTTTGTGTATAACTATTATAGGTTTTTGATCTGTTGTTACCATTGTGTTCATATATAACTTCTTTTTTGAATCTTTTTTAACGTTTATTTTTGAGACAGAGAAAGAGAGTGCAAGTGGGGGAGGGGCAGAGAGAGAGGGAGACCCAGAATCTAAGACAGGCCCCAGGCTCTGAGCTGTCAGCACAGAGCCTGACAGAAGGCTCAAACCCATGAACTATGAGATCATGACCTGAGCCGAAGTCAGATGTTTAACCAACTGAGCCACCCAGGCACTGCTGTGTTCATTATAACTTCTTAAGTATCTAGCAGTCTAAATTAAGTTGATAGTTTCTTAAGTTCAAACACATTGTAAGCACTAAATTTTTACTCACCCTCCATGTTTTATGTATATGATGTCACATTTTACATCTTTTCGTTTTGTGTATTTGGCTAATTTTTGTAGATACAATTGATTTTTACCACTTTTGTGTTTTAACCTCCATACTGACTTTATTAAGTGATTAATCTATTATTTTACCATATGTTTGCTTTACCTGTGAAAATTTTCCCTTTCGTAATTTTCTTATTTCTAATTATATCCTTTCCTTTACATTTAAGGAATTCTCTTTAGAACTTTACATAAGGCTGGTTTAAAGGTGATGAATCCTTTCACTTTTGTTTGGGAAACTATCTTTCCTTCTGTTCTGAATGATAGCCTTGCTGGATCAAGTATTCTTAGTGTAGTTTTGTTTTGTTTCTTTTCTTTTAGCACTTTGAGTATATAATGCCACTCGGTTCTGGCCTGCAAAGTTTCTGCTGACAAGTCAGCTGATGGCCTTATGGAATTTCACTTGTATAGAACCTTTTTTTTTTTTTATTGCATCTGTTAAGATTTTCTCTTTATCATTACTTATTACTCTTTTAATCATTATTTGTCATTTTGTGGGCCTCCTGGGATCTTTCTGCTTCCTGGACCTGGATGTCTGTTTCCTTCGCCAGGTTCAGGAAGTTTTCAGCTATTATTTCTTCTAAGAAGTTTTTTTTTTTTCCTTCTTTATCTCTTCTCCTTCTGAGATCCCTATACCATGAATGTTATTACACTTGATGTTGTTGAGTTCCCTTAACCTTTTCTCATTTATTGTTATTTCTTTTTCTTTTTGCTGTTCAGCTTGGATGCTTCCCATTACATTGTCTTACAGTTTGCTGATCCATTTTTCTGCATCCTCTCGTCTGCTATTGATTCTCTGTAGTATATTTTTTATTTTATTAATTGAATTCCTTATCTCTGAGAGGTTATTTTTTCTATTTTCTTCTTGTTGAAATTCTCACTTATTTCATCCACTCTTTTCCAAAATCCACTGAATATCTTTATGACCATTGCTTTGAATTCTTTATCAGGCATATTGCTTATCTCTGTTTCATCTAGTTTTTTTCAGTGGTAGTATCTTGTTCTTTCATCTGGTACCTATTCCTTCATCTCATTTTGCATGACTCTTTTGTGTTTGTTTCTATGTATTATGTCAGCAGTGTCTCCTGGTCTTTAAAGTAGCGGCCTTGTGTAGAAGAGGGCATGTGGTGTCCTATAGTAATGTCCCCCTGGTCACCAGAACCATTTGCTCCAGGAATGTCCCCTCTGTGGGCTGCATGCACGTCCCATTTTGGCTGAGCCATGATTGTCTCTATCCAGGCCTGTTGCAAGACTAGCTTTGCCTGCTGTTGGTGTACTATTGGGTGGTGAATGTGGTGGGGGTTGGGGGGTGGTTAGTTTCCTCAAAGTTGAGAGGCCCGAGGCTGCTGTGGGCTCATTGGTGGGCAGGGTTAGAAGTCCAGCTGACTGTCTGCAGCTGGGATTTTTGCCAGAACTGCAGGTACATCAAAGGGCAGGGCTTTCTCCCTGCAAGTCTCAGAGACTGTTATTGGTGAATGGGGCCAGTGGTCTACAGTTAGCATCTCTGCCACAGCTACTGGAACACTGAATGGCAGGGCTTACTCCCCCAGCAGACAGCTAAGAGGCCAGGATGCTGGAACTGAGGGCACTGGGGTGTGTGGTTACCTTATCCCTTCCCCAGGGCAGGAGTCACTTTGGAGTGGTACTTGTCCCTGCTGGAGCTGCTTACAGGGTGTTGCAATGCAGGAGCTGCTTTGGAGTGATGTCTGCTAAGTTGAGTGGGTTGGATCAGTGTAGCTGGAAAGGAATGTGAAAGCTGGGTGCACAGGGCTAGCAAGGTAGATGGAGAGTGTTATCATTGGCTCCTGCAAGTTTCCAGCTACCTAGGCTGGGGGAGGAGAAGAAAAATGATGCCCACCAGCACTCTTCTTCCTCAAGAAATCTCTTGAAGATCTCTGCCCCTCCAGAACACATTCCAAGATTAGTAAATAAATCTCCTTCACATATATCCAAGCTCTTTTAAACTGTTGCTTCTGTGGTGTTTCTCAGGGTTGAGTTACTACGCTGAGTTTCCTACTGCCCTCTATGCTTGTGACATACCTTCCATTGATAGTCTCACTGGAAGTCTGGTTCCCAACTGTAGCTCCACCGCTCCTACCCTTTTCATTCCTCTCGGGGATTAGTTGTGGAGGGTCAGCCAGTCTTCAGGCTGTTTCCAGAGTCAGTTGTGCAGACGTAGCCATTATCTTAGCATGTCCTTGGGCTGAGGGGAGCTCAGGGTCCTCTTACTTTGCTATCTTCTCTGAATTTCCCTTGGGTTTTATTTATTTATTTATTTATTTATTTTTTAACGTTTATTTATTTTTGAGACAGAGAGAGACAGAGCATGAACGGGGGAGGGGCAGAGAGAGAGGGAGACACAGAATCGGAAGCAGGCTCCAGGCTGTGAGCCATCAGCCCAGAGCCTGACACGGGGCTCGAACTCACGGACCGCGAGATCGTGACCTGAGCCGAAGTCGGACGCCCAACCGACTGAGCCACCCAGGCGCCCCTCCCTTGGGTTTTAAATTGTATCTAAAACAAACACCCTGAGACAGAAAATGTGAATATATAGATGATGATAAACAAAATGGTGATATTTTGAACCTTTTGATATATCTGTAGAGAGAGAGGTTAGTCTTTTAGATGAAAGATATATATGCAGATTTCTGAGGTGATGAGAAAGGGAACTGAAATTTCAAATATAAACTCAAAAGAAAGTTGCATAAGAACTACCTGTCATTTAAAGGGTATTTATATAAGGGTTTTGCCTCTTTTAAATTTCTTCCATTTTTTTATCTAACACAATTCTGGGCATACTACAGATGATTTGACAGTTTCCATCTTAAAATTTTTCTATTTTAAAAAATGACATGTAAAGAATGGATTAACTGTTTGAGGAGTTCGTGCCCTGAGCTGAGACAGGATAGGTATAGCTGGCTTTGTTTACACATAAGCAGTAAAGGAAACCTTGCAAGCCACACAGGATCTGTGCCTTTGGGTGCTGTTTCTATCATAATCTTTTTCACATTGAGTTTGTGATGATCCTCGGTGGTCAATAAGGTCTTCAGGCTTGAATCATTTCAACCAAAACATTTTATTCTGTTATTGTCTACCTCCATCCCCCCACCAAAGAAAACAAGTGGAGCCATGGTCAGACACATTGAGCTGCCATATGGATAGATTCTAAAAGATATTTTTTCTGATTGGGCCCAAATCCTGTCATTCCTACTAATACTTTATGCAAATGTTTTTACTTTTATTCTATTTTACAAAAAAAAACCCTTTCCTTCCTCTTTCCCCGCGTTTCCTCCTCCTTCCCTTCTTTCAACAAACATGTGTTGAAAACCTCCTACATTCCAAGCAGTATGATAGGCACTAACATTATAAGGATAAACAGCATAAAAGCCATCTCTACCCTCAGGGACAAGATCAGAGACTAGGTGATAAATGTACCTGAGCAAAACAAATTAATTTAAACAGACTAGTGCTGAGGTGAAGAAACCCCAATTAAGAGTATTGGAGCAAGAGGAGGAGTGGGCTAAAACGAAACCGGTACATCATGTTAAGAGGTTTCAGCCTAATGCCAAGTGCGAGGAAGTATATTGAAGTCTTTTAAGCAGAGGAGTGACTCGACCAGATTTGTGCTTTAAAAATGATGAAGACTCTTATGTGGATCCTGAGAAACTTAACAGGAACCTGTGGGGGAGGGGAAGGAAAAAAAAAGAGAGGTTAGACTGGGAGACAGCCAAAGCATAAGAGACGCTTAAAAAATGAGAACAAAGCCCTCAGGCTGATAGGGGGTGGGGGGGTGGGTGATGGGTATTGAAGAGGGCATCTTTTGGGATGAGCATCTTTTGGGATTGGAAACCAATTTGACAATAAAGTTCATATATTTAAAAAATAAAATAAAAAAAATGACGAAGATGGTGGAAAGGAGAACAGATCAGGTGGTACATAGGGGCAGCACTCCATTGATTGAAAGCGGGTAATCCTACCCCCATTTCATTGCTGGGAGCACAGCTTAGTTATACTGTGGACTCCTAACCTTTGGCTATTTCACCTTGCCTTCCCAAGCTTCAGAAGAGCAGGTGGTCTTACTGACCTCTGACATCCATGTAAATCTGGGATACCATTAAAAACACTGTACCTGGGGTCCTGGCAATGATCTCAGTATGACTGGGTTTTCAGAGTCTGGATCAGTTGGTTTAGCCTGTGCTACTCTGCACAGTTGACTCATGTCTGATTGTTGTGTTCTACACTGCACAAGGTGATTTATGAACCCACAAGTGTGGAGTGTACCTCCCGTTTCCTAGGACACTGAAAGTGAAACACCAGGATTGAATTCTCAGGAACGTTCCCTACAAGGAGGCAAAACTGCACTTTTTAGAGCAAATAGGAACTTATGATATAAAACTCAAAGTTTAGCTCACGAGAGCTTGAAGTTTCCAGTTTTCTTTCCTGAATTCAATCCTGTAGAATGCTCCCTATTGTCTGGTTATCTGGAAATCTTCAGAGAGGTTTATGTTCACTTTATTTTTAGTAAGACTATATGATCATCATAAATACGTGTGAATCATTTGCATATTATGATGAACTGAAATAATTTTCTCAGTTACTCATTCCAAACACATTTTGCCCAAAATAGTAGTTTTCTGAAATCACTGAACTTTTACAAATATTTTGAAGTACTAAAAATTAAAAGAAATAATACTCATGACCCCACCACTTGTTTAATACTTTAATTGCCTCAGATATTACTTAATAAAATAAAACTTTTCCTTTGGAATTTTTACTCCCTTTCATTGTGACAACCACCACCATGAATTTGATATATTTCAAAGTTCACTGTTTTATACATTAACTTTCTCAAAAATATCCATAAACAACAGAATTTTATATATTTTTATTTGCATGAGTGATAACACAGTATATGAAAATTTCTCAAACATTGGTTTTTATTTAAAAAATGTCATATATCTAAGATCGATACATGATGGAACATTAAGCGCTAGTTCATCTACTGCAACATTCCATTTTATGACTACACTATATTTTAATACTTATTCATCTGCTCCTCTATTGATCAACACCTAATTGTTTTTTCCTCGTTGTTAACTATGACAAAGTGTGTTCCTATGAACATTATGTACCTGTAATTACTTAACTCACTTTACATTTCATGTCATATAAATTGAGTGTCTTATACATAAGAGTTGGAATTATGTATATAAACCACAATTTTTTTATCCATTCATCAGTTGATGGACATTTAGGCTCTTTCCATAAATATGGCCCTTTGTAGCAACATGGATGGAACTGGAGAGTGTGATGCTAAGTGAAATAAGCCATACAGAGAAAGACAGATACCATATGGTTTCACTCTTATGTGGATCCTGAGAAACTTAACAGAAACCCATGGGGGAGGGGAAGGAAAAAAAAAGAGTTTAGAGTGGAAGAGAGCCAAAGCATAAGAGACTCTTAAAAACTGAGAACAAACTGAGGGTTGATGGGGGGTGGGAGGGAGGGGAGGGTGGGTGATGGGTATTGAGGAGGGCACCTTTTGGGATGAGCACTGGGTGTTATATGGAAACCACTTTGACAATAAACTTCATATATTGAAAAAAAAAGAGTAACCACTATTACTAAGAGAAAAAAAAAGAGTAACCACTATTACTAAGAGAAAAAAAAAAGAGTTGGAATTAGAGTACTTCACAATTTTATAGACATAAGGAATAACACTTTAAAAATCAGAGCTACAAGTTCTATATGGTAACCTTCACTTTTTTAGACTCTTAATGTGTGAGTCATCTTGTTGCATACAGTAATGGCCAAGAACCATTCCTTCTTCACCTAGAGCAGTTTATTGCTTGTTTTAGTTCTGGGAAAAAAGGTAGTCAATGAGTTTTTTAAGTTTTCCATATTTGATGTTTTTCCCCTTTTTCTCTAATAAATGTGAAGCTTATACTCATCTTTATTCCCACTCATCCCAGTTTTGAAATAATGCACACATGATAAACACTTGTCTTTTACCATTATGTTACTGATCTTTGGAACTAAAATAATTGATTATATTTAGGATAGTGGAAGCAAATTTTGAGATGGCTTGAATTATCAAATGATTTGCCTGAGCAAAATCCATTTCCTTGCTAATTGCAAACTAAAAATGTGCAAAGACTCTTTAATTCCTGCGATAGAAGTTTTCCTTAACCTTCAAACATTTTTCTTTTCTTATTTTGCAGTTGATCTACTTCTGGGCTTTTCAAAATACCTATTTTTCATTCACTGTCAAAGTCCCCTTCTGCTAAAACCCAGTTACCTACTAACTCCTGCTCATCATTTTAGGGGATCTACAGTGGACAAGATGAGGTAGTGGTCGAGTGTACAAATTCCACTATCAGAGTGCCTATGTTGGAATCCAGGCTCTAAATATCTGTATACAGTTTAGCAACTTAATTGCTTTGGATCCAGTTTTCTCATCTTAAAAATGGGTACCTATTCCTGATGATTATCATTGGGATTAAACATGTTGTTTATAAATCTCCTAATACTTGGAACACAGAATTCATTTATTGCTTCATCCCATTCTTTTTTTAAAATTAAAGTATTGTTGACACACAATGCTAGATTAGTTTCAGGTGTACAGCTTAGTGACTCAACAAGTCTATACCTTGTTATGTTCAACACAAGTGTAACTACCATCCATCACCATACAACATGTTACAATACCACCTACAATATCCTCTATGCTCTATTTTTTATTCCCATGACTTCCTCATTCAATAACCAGAAGCCTGTATCTATCTCCCACTGCCTTTCACCCATCCCCTCCATCCCTAACTCCTTCCCCTCTGGCAATTACTAGTTTGTTCTCCGTATTTATTGGGTATTTTTGCTTTTTTTATTTGCTTGTCTTACTTCTTAGATTCTATGTTTAAGTGAAATCATGTGGTATTTGTCTTTCTCTTATTCCCGTCAGCATCATACCCTCCAAGTCTATCCATGTTGTTGCAAATGGCAAGAGCTTATTGTTATTATTACTTTGGTGGCAGAATACTATTCAGTTGTATATATACCCCATCCTCTTTATCCATTCACATATTAATGGACACTTTAGTGCCTATTAATGCCATACATTAGTTATTGTGAATATTGCTGCCATAAACATGGGGGTGCATATATCTTCTGGAATTAGTATTTTTATTTTCTTTGGATAAACACCCAGTAGTGGAATTACTGGATTCATATGGTTTTTCTAGTTTTAATTTTTGAGGGACTTCCATACTGTTTACCACAGTGGTTACACCAACTTACATTCCCACCAATAGTGCATGAGGGTTCTCTTTTTCTTAACACCCTCATAAACACTTGCTATTATTTTGTCTTTTTGATACTAGACATTATGACAGGTGTAAGGTGATATTTCATTGTGGTTTTGATTTACATTTGCCTGATGATGAGTGATGCTGAGCATCTTTTCATGTGTCTGTTGGCCATACCTGTATATCTTCTTGGAAGAATGTCCAGTCAGGTCCTCTGCCCAGTTTTTAAATCAGATTTTTTGTTTTTGTGTTTATTTGTATAAGTTCTTTATTTTGGCTCTTAACCCCTTATCAGATATATCATTTGCAAATACATTCTCCCAGGGAGTAGGTTGACTTTTTTACTGTGCAAAATCTTATTTTGGTGGAGTCCCAATACTTTGTTTTTGATTTTTGTCTTCCTTGACTGAGGAAACCTATCTAGAAAAATGTTGCTAAGGTTAATGTCACAGAGATTACTATCTGCATTTTCTTCTACAAGTTTTATGGATTTGGGCCTCACATTTTAAGTCTTCAGTCAACTGTGAGTTTATTTTTATGTATGGTGTAAGAAAGTGGTCCAGTTTTCCCAGCACTATTTATTGAAGAAACTGTCTTTATCCCATTGTGTACACTTGCCTTCTTTGTTGTAGATCATTTAACCATTTATGTACGGGTGTGTTCCTGGAGTCTCTATCCTGTTCCATCTGATCTGATTTTTGTGCCAGTACCATCCTGTTTTGATTACTATAGCTTTGTAGTATATCTTAAAATCTGTGATTGTGATACCTCTACCTTTGTTCTTTTTCAGCATATTTTGGGTTATTCAAGGTCTTTTGTGGTTCCATACATATTTTAGGATAATTTGTTGTAGTTTTGTGAAACATGCTATTGGTATTTTGATAGGGATTACATTGAATGTTTAGATTGCTTTGGGTAGTGTGGACATTTTAACGTTAATTCTTCCACTCCATGAGCATTTAATTTTTTTGTGCTTTCTTGAATTTCTTTCATCATTTTTTAAAATAATTTTCAGAATATAGGTTTTTAACCTCCTTAGTTCAGTTTATTCCTAGGTATTTTATTCTTTTTGTGCAAATGTAAAGGTAATTGTCTTCTTAATTTCTCTTTCTACTACTTTGTTATTAGTGTATAGAAATGCAGCTGATTTCTGTGTTAATTTTATATCTTGCCTCTGTATTGATTTCACTTGTCAGTTCTAATATTTTTTGGTGCGGTCTTTAGGGTTT
This sequence comes from Panthera pardus, assembly GCF_024362965.1. Lineage (NCBI taxonomy): Eukaryota > Metazoa > Chordata > Mammalia > Carnivora > Felidae > Panthera > Panthera pardus. The sequence goes on along the minus strand of NW_026526677.1, from coordinate 110,669,310 downwards.
TCTATATAGTATCATGTCATTTACAATAGTGACAGTTTTACTTCTTCCTTACCAATCTGGATGAGTTTTATTTCTTTTCTTGCCTGATTGTTTCACTAGGACTTCCATTACTACACTGAGTAAAAGTGGCAAGAATGGACATCCTTGTGTTGTTCCTGATCTTAGAGGAAAAGCTGTCAGTTTTTCACCATTGAGTGTGATATTAGCTGTGGGTTTTTCATATATGACCTTTATTATGTTGAAGTATGTTCCCTCTAAATCTACTTTGTTGAGTTTTATCATGAAAGTATGTAGAATTTTATTAAATGTTTTTTCTGTATCTACTTAAATGGGAATTCACTTTGTTACTGTGGTGTATTGATTGATTGGTGGATATTGAACCAACCTTGCATCCCTAGAATAAATCCCACTTGATGGTGGTGAATGATCCTTTTAATGTATTGTTGAATGAGGCTTGCTAATACTTTGTTAAGGAGTTTTACATCTACATTCATTAGAGATATTGGCTTATAATTTTTTTTTGTGGTGTCCTTGTCTGGTTTCAGTATTAGGGTAATGCTGCCCTTATACAATGTAGGTGGAAGTTTTCCTTCCTCTTCTATTTTCTTTTTAAAGAGGGAGTGAGCAAGAGAGAGAGAGCATGCATGTGAAAGTAGGGAAGGGGCAGAGGGAGAGGGAGAGAGAGAATCTTAAGCAGGCTCCATGCCCAGCACGGAACACATTACAGGGTTCCATCTCATGATTGTGAGATCATGACCTGAGCCAAAATCAACAGTCAGATGCTTAACCAACTGAATCACCCAGGTACCCCCATAGTCTTCTACTTTTTGGAATAGTTTGAGAAGAGTAGGTATTAACCCTTCTTCAAGTGTTAGGTAGAATTCATCTGTGAATCTATCTGGTCCTGGGCTGTGTTTTTTGTTTGTTTTGATTAGTAAGAAAATTGAATTGGTAATTAGTCTGTTCAGATTTTCTATTTTTTTCTGATTGAGTTTTTGGAGATTGTATGTATCTAGGATGTAAGTTGTCCAATTTGTTGGCATATATTTTTTTGTGTTTAGTATCTTATAATCCTTTGTGTTTCTGTGGTGTAGGTTGTTATTTTTCCTCTTTTATTCCTGAGTTTCATTATTTTGACCCTCTGTTTTACTTGATGAGTCTGGTTAAAGGCTTATCAATTTTGTTTATCTTTTCCAAGAATTAGCTCTCGGTTTTATTGATCTTTACTATTATTCTTTTTACTCTCTATTTCCACTGTGATCTTTTATCATTTCCTTCCTCCTATTAAATCTGGGGTTCATTTGTTCTTCTTTATATTATCCCTTTAGGTGTAAGGTTAGATTGAGATATTTCTTATTTCTTGAGGTAAGCCTTTATCACTATTAACTTCCCTCTAAAAAGTGCTTTCACGTGTCCCAAAGATTTGGGACCATTGTGTTTTCACTTTCATTTGCCTCCATGTATTTTTAAATTTCCCCTTGGATTTCCTACTGACCTATCAGTTTTTAAACAGCATGTTGTTTAATCTCCATGCATTTGTGGTTTTTTCCTATTTTTTTCTTGTAATTGTTTTCTAGTTTTATATCCTTGCAGTCAGAGAAGAAACTTGATATGATTTCAGTCTTCTTAAATTTATTGAGACTTGGATTGTGGATTAACATGCTGTCTATCCTGGAGAATGGCCCATGTGAACTTGAAAATAATTTACGTTCTGCTCTTTGTGGACAGAATGTTCCGTATATATCTGTCAAATCCATCTGGTCTAATGTGTCATTTAATGGCACTGTCTTCTTATTTATTTGCTGCCTAGATGATGTATCCATTGATGTAAATGTGGTGTTAAAGTCCCCTACCATTTCTGGATTATGGTCAGTTTTTGTGTTTATATTTAGGTGCTGTCATGTTGGATGCATAGTTATCTATTTATTTTTAATTTTTTTAATGTTTATTTATTTTTGAGAGAGACAGTGTGTGCATGGGGGGAGGGGCAGAGAGAGAGGGAGACACAGAGTCCCAAGCAGGCTCCAGGCTCTAGGCTGGCAGCACAGAGCCGGATACAAGGCTTGAACCCATGAACAGTGAGATCATGACCTGAGCTGATGGGAGTGGAGGGCGGGGGTGATACTTAACCAACTGAGCCACCCAGGCGCACCCTGGGGGCATAGATATTTACATTTGTTATATCCTCTTGTTGGACTGATCCTCTTACCATAATGTAGTACCTTTGTCTCTTGATATAGTCTTTGTTTTGAAGCCTATTTTGTCTGATATAAGTATTGCAATCCTGGGTATCTTGTTTTCTGTTCTTTTGTGTGTGTGTGTGTGTGTGTGTGTGTGTTATTTTGTTTTGTTTTGCTCCCACTTGCATGGTATGTATTTTTCCTTGTCTTCAAATTCAGTCTGTATGTAGTTTAGGTCTGAAGTGAGTCTGCTGTAGGTAGTATATAGATGGGTCTTGTTTCTTCATCCATTTTCTCATACTATGTGTTTTATTGGAGCATTTCAACCATTTACATTTAAAGTACTAATTCATAGGTATATACCTATTGGCATTTTGCTAATTGTTTTGTGGTTGTTTTGTAGTTCTCTGTTCCTTTTTCCTTCTGTTGCTCTCTTTCCTTGCAATTGGTGAATTCTTTAGTGTTATGCTTGGCTTTATTTTGTCTATTTTAGGTTTTTGTTTCCTGGTAACTATGAAGCTTATAACATCCCAAGTATATAGGGTTCTATATTAAATATTGACGGTCACTTAAACTTGAACACATTCTAAAAGAACTTCCATTTTTACTACCAGCCTCCACATTTCATATGTATGTTGTTCTATTTTAACCTTATTTTGTGAGTCCCTTTAATTTTGGATACAATTGATTTTACTACTTTTATTTTTAAACTTCATACTAGCTTTACAAATGATTGCTCTACTACCTTTACTGTGTTTACTTGTACTCATGAAATATTACCCTTTCATAACTTTCTTCTAAATATGGCCTTTTCTTTTAACGTTGTTACTAACGCAGGCTTAGTGATGAAGTCCTTCATTTCTGTTTGCCTAGGAAACTATTTCTTCTTCTGTTCCAAATGATAATCTTACTGTGTTGGGTGTAGGGGTGTTTGTTTTTTATTATTCAGCACTTGGAATATATCATACATCCCTCTTCTGATCTGCAAAGTCTCCAGAATAATGAGGAGATTGCCTTATACAGCATCTGTAGTACGTAGGTAGTTGCCTTTCACCTGATGCCTTTGAATTCTCTCTTAATGTTTCATGGTGTGGTTCTCCTTGGGTTCATCTTGTTTGGAACTCTTTGTGCTTCCTGGACCTGGTAGTCTGTACTAACCTTTTCCAGGTTGGGGAGGTTTTCAGTCTTTCTCTCTCTCTCTCTTTTCATGTTGGGACCTTCATAATGTGAATGTTTGTTTGTTTGCTTGCTGTCTTAGAGAGCCTTTAACCTATTCTCACTTCTCCTTATTCCTCTTTCTTACTAGGTGTTTAGGTGCTTTCCATTAGCCTGTCTTCCAGATCACTGATCCATTCTTTTGCCTTTTCTAATATAGAGTTGACCCCTGTATTTTTCATTTCGGTTACTGTATTTTTCCACTTTAGTTCTTTTTTCTATTTTATACCTCTTGAAGTTCTCACTGAGTTCATCCATTCTTTCCAGTCTGGTGAACAACTTTATGACATCACTTTCAACTCTTATCAGCTAGATTACTTATCTCCAATATTAATTCTTTTTCTTAGGTTTTGTCTTGTTCTTTCATTTGGAATATTTTCCCCCTTTCCTTATTTTGCTTGATTTTCTGTGTTTGTATTTATGAATTAGAAGAAAAATTACTTCTCCCAAACATAAAGGAATGGTCTTGTGTATTGTTATGCTCTTTGTAGACTGCGTGTTCCTGGTGACTGTGCCAGCTTGGAGATTTGGATGTGATGGACTGGGGATCCTGCAACACTCCTTGCTGAAGCTTCCCTGGTGGGCTGTCCGGAACTACACTGGGTGCAGTCCAGGCTCTCTGTGCGGAGGGTGCCCTGGCAGGACAACTGCAGTGGAAGTGGATGCAAGCTGAGGGATCCTGGGGATCTCTGCACCAAGGATGGCCAGGTAAGGATGCTGAACTGTCTGCAAGCTGGGGGAGCCTCCAGATTTCTACACCAAGGACACCCAGGTAGGGAGGCTGAAGTGGCTGTAAGCTAGGGGATCTCTGCACCAAGGCAAGGGGCGGAAGTGGCTGCAAGCTGGGAGATCCTGGGTATCTATGCACCAAGGATACCTAGGTCAGGGGACTGAAGTGGATGTAAGCGGGGGGATCTTGGGTATCTCTGCAAAAAGGACACCCAGATAGGCGGACTGAAAGGTCTGAAAGGGGATCTCTGACGCCCAGGTAAGGGGGCTGAAGCATCTCCAAGCTAGGGGACTCTGGGGATCTCTGCACCAAGGACACCGAGGTAGGGGTTGAAGTGCCTGCAAGTTGGGGCATCCTGGGGATCTTGGCACCAAGGACACCCACGTAGCGGGGGGCTCAAGTGGCTGCAAGGTGGGGAATCCCTGGTATCTCTGCACCAAGGAAACCTAGATACGGGTACTGAAGTGGCTGTAACCTAGAGCATCTCTGCATCAAGGACACCCAGGTAGCGGGGGCTGAAGTGGCTGCAAGCCAGGGTATCCTGGGGATCTTGGCACCAAGGACACCCCGGTAGGGGGGCTCAAGTGGCTGCAAGGAGGGGAATCCCGGGTATCTCTGCACCAAGAAAACCTAGATAGGGGTGCTGAAGTGGCTGTAACCTAGAGCATCTCTGCACCAAGGACACCCAGGTAAGGGGACTGAAGTGGTTGCAAGCCGGGTATCCTCGGGATCTCTGCACAGTTATACCCAGGTAGGTGGGCTGAAGTGGCTGCCAAGTTGGGGGACCCTGCACAAAGGACACCCCAGTGGGGGCGGGGCTGAAGTGGCTGCAAGCTTGGGGATCCTGGGAATCTCTTCACAAACAACACGCAGGTAGGGGGGCTGAAGTGGCTGCATGCCAGAATGTCTGTGGACTCTCCATACAGGGGGTGTGCTAACAAGGCAGCTGGATCTGAGGTAGACACAGTGATATTGGCAGGGTGCTCTCTGGGGTGAGCACATAGAAGACACCCTGTTAAGTTGGCTGGAGCCTAAGTGAGGGTGGGGTGTCTTGTGGTACCCTGTGTTGGAGGTGCCCTGGTATGTCCTTTGGAACCTAAGTGGTATCGACCCTGAGCTGTAGTGAGCACTGACAAGGGCCACTCTCAAGGATAGTGATGCTCTTCAGCCCTTCTAAACCAGAGTCCCAGCAATTGCCCCACCCCATGACCCCGCCATTTGCCAAGCTTCTAGGACTGGTTCATTTATATTCTAGTTGCCCTTTTAAATTCAGACTTTTTTTGTCTGTGGCCCAGGACAGACACATCTGCTCAGGGTCCCCCAGGGGTATCCATCTCAGCTGCAGTTTAAAGTGTTGGGGTGGGGTTCCCATCCTTACCATGCTGTTTCTCTTGCCGTTCTCTCTGTGGCCGACCTTTTGGTGTGCGGAAGCCATTCAGTCAGCCCTCAGTCCTGCAGGAGGAATTGCTCTGTAAGTAGGTGTAGATTTGGTGTGTTTGTGGATAAGGTGAGTTCATGGTCTTCCCACATCTCTGTCTTGGACCAGGACTCTATGCTGTTGTTTCCATGAAGGAATAGATCATCTTATTTCTGGACTTGATCCTCATATTTTGTAAGTTTAGCCATATTGAATGATGTGTGATAGTTGGATTATAGGCCTTATCTGGCAATCCCAAAGAAACAATGTATTTGGTAATTTGGCCAAAGCCATTTTAAGCCATGACTCAGAACTGAGCTAGCAATCAGCTTATTCCTACAAGTTTCTATCAGCAAAGGCCTCTTCCTAATAACTAAGTCATATAATGTGATTTTAAAAAACCCACTGATTTCCTTTGTAAATGCCCATATTTAACAGAGATACATAATTATATACATGTTAATTAGGTTACTACACACTTTCTGGCTTAAATGACACAAAGTTTATTATCTTCCCGTTTTGTAGAACAGAATTCTAACATGGGTGTCACTGGGCTAACATTGTCATTATGACTGCATTCTTTTCTGGAGGTTCTAGTTGATTATCTGTTTTCTTCTCAGCTTCTAGAGGCCACTTGTATTCCTTGGTTCATTGCTTCCCTCCTCCATTATCAACTCAGGAATATTGCATCTTTATTATGCTGTTTCTATTCATCACATCTCTTGCTCCCTCTTCCACTTTTGAGGACCCTTGTGATTACATTGGGTCCACTGGATAATCCAGCCACCTGAATTCATCTTTGCCAGGTGTCCTAACATACTGTTTCCAGACATTAGGACACAGGCGTTTTTTTTGTTTGTTTTAGTGAGGGAACTGCTTATTCTGCCTGTAACAAGGGGAAAAAAATCTCAGGACTAAATCAGCCCATAACTATAGCCCTGTCATTTTGTGCTGCTATAACAAAGTTCCATTGTCGGGGCAGCTTATAGACAACATGAATGTATTTCTCATAGTTGTGGATGCCTGAAGTCCAAGATCACATTGTTGGGTTCTGGTGAGAGCTTCCTTATGGCTTTTGGATAGCTGCTCTCTCCCTTTATCCTCACATAGCAGAAATAGAGGGGAAGCAAGCTCCCATAGGACTCTTAAAAGGGTTGATGCCCTTACAACAGTCTCAACCCTCACCTGACCTAATCCCAACTCCATCCCAAAGGTCCCACCTCCTAATACCATCACACAGCGTGTTGAGTTTAAACAAATTAATTCAGTCCATAACAAGGAATGAATTACAATTTTGTATTTAAGAAGAAGTGGAGTCCTTTGCTTGAGGAGGAGATTAAGGAACAGTTCTAAGAAACATGGAATTTTTATAAAGATGAGTACTGTCTCCTCACTCCACAATCTGCCTACAGACATACTTACCCCCTATATATCTCTTAAAAAGCTGGGCACTCATGAGTTTGTAATCCTTAACATCAATAGAAGACCAGTACCAAGCCATCAGGTTCCACAAACCACGTTGTGCAGGCTTGAGCTTGTTGTAGTTATAGACCCAGTTCTCCTGAGTTCTGCACTAGGAGTCTCCTCTTGGTTCAGGGATTAATTTGCTGTGTAATTTTTTGCAAACAAGATAATGACACTGGGTTTGGTTTCTTAATCTCTACAATGAGGGTGGTGGTGACCAAGATGGTCTCTAGAATGAGTCCATTTTTCAGGTACGAGGAAAGTGAGCCTTTGAGTAAATAAGTCAACAAGATTGCATGGCTAGATAAGTGTGGAGTAAGAATTCAATTCATACTCTAGAGCCTTACACTGGGCTGCCTGCATTCTTCTCCTTGGCTAAACCATCTCCGCTGGTCAGTAATGAATGATACGGAATGATAATCTCTGAATAGGACTTACCTAGATGAGTGGATTTTCTCTGCAAAAGAGTGGTGCAGAGAGCAAAAGGGAGCAAACCAGAATCAGGAAGGGGATCTTGTTCTTATTCCTTTCCCATGTCTTGGTACCCTGGAGTTTTCTTCATACTCAGGCTGGTGAAGAATATCTTCTTAAAATATTTACTTGGTGTCTCCATACTTCTACCCACATCAATTTCTCTAACTCTGGATCTGAACCCAAGTGTATATGACAACGATGTGTCAAATACAGTTCTCCATGTTAAACAGCAAACTGTCTTTTGTTCATGGGACTTTGTCTCTAATGCATGTAATAACCCTGGCAATCTTTGTGGATGCACATTGCTAGTGTACTAAGATAGGTGTGGAATAAAAGAAGAAAGATGGTTACTTGTGTATATTTTTCTGTGCATGTAAAAGTTAGTAGTTACTAATACTAGTTCAAAACACTAGCTGGCAAATCTTCTTCTATGCCTTTTGTTGGTATAATTATTATACAAGAGGTAGGTACTATATTTTAAATACTTACTCTTTATATAGATACTTAATGTAGGGGAAGATTCCCAAAGAGCTTCAGAAAATTCCTATATCTAGTAGTTTACCTGTAACTTTCTGTTTTTAAAATATCAAAATGCTCATCTGCACTAGTCATGGGATGTTTAAAGAAAATAAGAAGTATTTGGCCTGTTATTTTACACTGTTCTGTTAGTCTTAAGTGAATTTATTGATCGTGTTAATCCTTTATAGAAGCACCGAGACAGTAAACACTGTATTTTACCAAAAAAAAAGTAATAATAATCAGTGAAGACAAATGACTTAAAACTTGAGTTGTGCCTCAAGAATTATATTTCTACTTTTCTAATTATAGATAGTAGCATTAATATTACCCTCTTAAACGTGCCAATAAAAGTCTCATCTAGCAAAACTGAATGATATGTGAATTCTCAACCTGTACTAAATGTTAGAACCATAAATAAGCTTGGAAATAAATTAGATCGAAATAGTTCTTTTTCCACAAGGAAATTGAGAACCAGAGAATGTAAGTGATTTAACCAAGGCTATTAGCTAATTTGCTTCAATGTCCCCTATATGGGGGGGGGGGGGACTAAATTTAAGAGATCAGATTTATATACTTCATCAGCCTCTTCTCCTGTCTCATCTCTATTACTGCCTTAACATACTTTCTCCCCACAAAAATTAGTATTTTTAGAAGCATCATTTTAGGGGAAGTTGCAAGGAATGTTTGCTATAAAATATTATCTAAAAAGAGATACGTTAAACTTTTGAAAAAAAAGGAAGGAGTTTGCTTTTGTTATTTAGCTTTTAAATATTTTTCTCAGGCTGCCTTGCCTTCTGTGGGACTGAAGTCATGAAAACTCTGTATATATCTCCTTACAATTTAAGCTAATTCTACATGTGATTCGTTCAAGAATATAAAATATAGAGAACGTAGAATTCCTTAAAATTAATTGTGGTCCTAATTTTTAAATAATGAAATCAACAGAGAATTATCCATTTTTCAAAATAAATGTGCATATTTTCTTTTTTCTACTCTGTCCATTTTATACAGAAAGGCAAGTGTGATGATGGACTTGTTTTTAAGAAATAATTTTGCCTCATATTTTTTCATTTCTCTGATCAATTATTTGACACAAGCTGACTACAGTTATCTTTTCTAATCCCTCATTTGTCATATCTTTTTAAAGTTCCATTATTAGACATGGAAAACTTTTGAGTGTTTTAAATCTTTTGGTATTTAGTCTGTTAGAAAGAGTTTTTAGCCTGTGAAAAAGGTCATAATTGAAAATGGTCACAGAATCCAGTGGGGGAGAATCATCTTTTGGCTTTAGGAGTAGAACCCAGTGATTAATCTCTTACACAGAACACAGAGTGCTTATCACAGGTGCCCTCCTTAATGCCCATCACCCATTTAGCGCATCCTCCCACCCACCTCTTCTTCAGCAACCCTCAGTTCTCTATAATTAAGAGTCTCTGGTGCTTTGCCTCCCTCTGTTTTTATCTTATTTTTCCTTCCCTTCCTGTAGGGGTGAAATCATCTTTAGCTATTTAGCATCCTGAAATTCATCAATTTAACAGACATTTGTTTTGCTATTCAAATAGGAAATGCATGCTAGGATGTACCCTCTCACAAAACACCAGGCATGCAGACTATGGAATCCATAGTAAGCACACTTGGCTGTCAACATTTAACTCAGGATGCTTGCAGAAAAAAATGAGTCACAGCATCAGCATAGGGCTCTCTGCCCTGTATTTTTCAGAGGACATACAGGAAGACTATCCCTTTCTGAGGATTAACTTGAATTAAAAACCCACAAATTGATAATTCTACAGAATTGCCACAAGGTCTGCAACTTTGAGTGTTTGTGACCTTAAAATGCATACATATTTGGTGAGATCCTTCTTGCCGTATTTCATAGTGAGCTGGATTCTTACTGTCCTTATTTGGACAAGAGTGTTATTTCCAGAGCATGAATTATTGAGTTTCAAGGGATTTTAGGCTCTCTAGCTGACTCAATAACTATAGTTGCATTGGGCCTGTCTTCAAATCACATCAGATCTCAGAGCAAAGAGCAATGAAGCACAAAGCAAAAATACAGAGACTTCCATTTCTTCCACTGAGTTGGAAAGATGAATAGGAAAAATTCAGGACCTACAGAACTCTTTAAAAAAACATAAAGAATCTTCATCATTTTTTATTTTCATTTTTCAGAACTGGCATCCTTCTCCAGCACTCAAAGGCATAGTGTCTAATGCCATCATAATAGGGTCCAGATACATTCCTTATCAAAAAGATATTCAGATAGGGGTGCCTGAGTGGCTCAGTCAGTTAAGCGGCCGACTTGGGCTCAGGTCATGATCTCTCGGTCCATGGGTTTGAGCCCTGCGTCAGGCTCTGTGCTGACAGCTCAGAGCCTGGAGCCTGTTTCAGATTCTGTGTCTCCCTGTCTCTCTGACCCTCCCCTGTTCATGCTCTGTCTCCCCCTGTCTCAAAAATAAATAAAACATTAAAAAAATTTAAAATAAAAAAGATATTCAGATGGATAATTAGCAACAACAGACACTTCTAATGTAACACAGCAGACTGAACGCCTGACTTCATCATTACTATCATTTTACTATTGTTTCAGAAAAAATTAAAGGTGTAAAACAAGTACAGTGTTCTCCCAACATACAAGGAATGGATGAGAACAAGATGGAAAGTATATATGTGAGCGGTATTTGGCTTTGTACAGAGGACAAAGCTGAAGTCTAGGGTTCTGATGAAAAGGTACAGACAAGAAGCAACCATACACTGGCCAATTCACTCACATACACAAACACAGAATGAGAGACAGGAACTAACGAGAGGATTAATCTCCCAAGTACAACATATAATGGAGAAGATTTCCAGAATAAGTACAGGAAGTAGAAACCACCCCAAGTATTTTAAGCAGGAAGAGATTTCATACCATGAATGATGTGTTTACAGAATCAGTAAAAGGGGGGAAAAGTGGATTCTAAACTGGGTATTTCAAAATGATGCCCCTAAAATGTAGAACTGGCTAGTTAGGCCAGCCCCTATCCCTGAGGTCACCATGAGAGCCATGGCCACCACCATAGCTGCCTTTGAACATCAGGAAACTGAAAAGTGGACACAACCCAGTGATTAGGAAATTATGTGAGAAAGTCACCAATAGGTGAGAAAAGCCCACTTTATGAGACTCAGGGAACTAGGAACTGGAGATATAATCTATAAGATTCTAATCTTGACAGTGTTAATAGTTGCCAAAGGAAAGTGGAGTCCACTTCTTCCATTCAAAATGGGCAAATACATCTAACTGTAATAACTTAATAATCACACAGAAACAGTTGTAAGGAATTTGGGGAAATCTAGTTTTCTACCTGATGCGCTTACCTGAAACTCCACTACTAAGAAAGAATAGAGGTGAGGGGACAAGTAACCTGAGGAGGATATCAGAGGTTTGCATTCCTTGAGATTTTGAACCAAAATTGTTCTAAATTTAGGCAGGTAAATATAGGGGGATTAAGTAAAAGTCTACATACTGAACAGTGTTATTTCTAGCCCAATTCCTCCATTCAGCTTTCAAAATGCTGGAAGCTAGGTGTAATGCAAGGGGCATGTTTGCAACATTAGTACTTGGACAAATTAGCCCAAGGGAAAGCCACTAAATATATTTATATTTGGGGAGCTTAATGACATGGTCAGGGGAAACCCACAATTCCACAGTCTCACTACATTTATGATAAATCCTCCAATCAGATTTTAATGGCTCACAGTTAAATAGAAGGAGACTTTGAGGAATATTAGTCATTTCTTGAATTCCTTTAATATGAAAGAGAAATACCAAAACAAACAAGGAAACAACATTTATTTAATGTCTGGAGAGGCAGAAACAATACAGAGAACCACCACCAAAACCAAAAATCAATAAAAGGTTGATTAATATTGTCATAGGTTTCAGATGATAATTAAGAACACGACACAGTAAAAAAGAAACAATTCTATAGCATGAATGAGATTTGGAAATTCAAAATGTGGTATGTGAACTTTTAAAACTCTATAGAAGAATGAGAAGGTAATACTGAAAACAATCTCGTAGAAAGTAGAAGAGAAAAATGAGCAAGCAGATCAGATAAGAAGGAAAACAAATTTAAGGATCAATTTAAAAAGTCCAATATCCGACTAAGCATAAATCCAGAAAAAGAACACATACAGAAAAACCGTAAGAAATTATCAAAGAATTAACAACAACAAAAATCCCAGAACTAAATTATTCTGTATTTAGTTCAATATTCAATATTATTCAATATTAAAAGGTTCCACTAGGGGTCATTTTAATGATTAAAAAAGATGCATTGATGAAGCTGTGGTCCAAGATGGTGACTCAGGAAGACCCTAAACTCCCTTCCTCCATGGATGCACCAAACCTACACCTATTTATAGAGCAATTTCTCCTGAAGAACTGAGGGATAACTGAACAGCTTCTGCACAAGAGATAAACCACTTAATAAGATAACAGTAAGAGAAATGGACATAGTAATAAAGGAATTGCCCACCTTCAACACTACCATTCACAGTGGGGAGGGATAGTACTGAAGAAACTGTGAGCAGACTTCTCGGCTTTGGAAAATAAGAAAAGCTATAGCTTAAAACTAGAATATAACTTTTTTTTTTACATTTTTAAAAATGTTTATTCATTTTTGAGAGAGAGAGACAGAAAGAGAGTGAGAGTAGGGAAGGGGCAAAGGGAGAGGGAGACACAGAACAAAGCAGGCTCCAGGCTCTGAGCTGTCAGCACAGAGCCTGACATGGGGCTCGAACCCACGAACTGTGAGATCACGACCTGAGCTGACGTTGATGTTCAACTGACTGAGCCACCCAGGTGCCCCAATGTAAACTATAATATAAAGGAAGCAGAATCCAACCCAGACTCTTGCCATATGGTGGAGGAGTTACTGGGACTCTCTCTAGGTCAGAGGGGCTGATGAAGGCCAATGTTTGCATTCCCACTCCAACTTGATGGTGTGGACAGGAAAGAGTCTGGGTGTCATAGCCAACCTTCTGCTTCAGTGAGCCCTGGATCCCTAGCCCACAACAGCCCCAGATATCCTGGGACACAGAAAAAAAAAGCCGTGATTTCAAAGAACAACTAGAATATAAAGGTCCTTGAGAATGGCCAGGGGATCTCCTGAAACCTTCTCCAGGTGGAAGGGGCTGGCAAATACTATGGTTTACATCCCCACCCCCTCACACAGCTTAAGAACAAAGACAAGAACACTGTCCTGGCCTCCTTACCAGCCTACCACCTCAGTGACTCGTAGGCTCCAAGCCCACACCAGCCTTACCTGTTCTACCTAGGCAACGCCCACATGGCATACAATAGGACACCCCTGGTCCGTGATCACTAGAGCTCCAGCCATCTCACCAAGGTGACAAAGATGCAAAGCACCCCGTAACATTCTAGGTGCATACAATGTTGGTTCCAGACAACTTCCAGAGTACTGCTGGTGCGGAGTGCCCCAGAACCTCCTTATCCATGTCTGTTTTGGCTCCAGCCAGAGGCCCTTGAATGGAGTGCCCCAGGAGCCCCTCCCCCACACACGTGCCTCTGATCCCACGGTTCTACTAGGGCACCCCCTGTGTGAAGCACTCAGGAAACCGCCAGGGTACCCCTAGTTCAAGGCACTCCAAGACCCTTGGCTTATACTCACTTCAGCTTCACGTGTTCTCGCAGGGGCCCTCTGCATAGAAAGCCCAAGGACCTCCCTGGGCAATGCCCACTCTAGCTCCACTCATTCCTCCAGGGTAGCCCTAACTCAGAAAGCCTTGGTACTCCCAGACCATGACAGGCAATTTCAACCGGCCAGCCAAAGTCAGCAGGCACACACAGTATTTGCAGGAGATGACCACAGAAAGATCATTCCTTCAAGTTTAGAAGTACCAGTTCAGCCTAATTCATGGAACCAAACACAGAAAGTCAAGGAAAATGAGGAGACAAAGGAATATGCTTCACATGAAAGAATAAGTACCAAGCACACTACAGGAGAGGCCACCTCCTTAACATGGGGAACCCACTCCTTTTATCTGTGTCTTGCTAGAGATGGACCAACTTCCACCAACTCCCACAGGTGCCTTTGATAGCTGCGCTGTGTACTTCTTTATTGGCATTACCGTCCAGGAATCAACTCTGAACAGAACCAGCAGGAGTGTTCACAACTCTCTAACGGTTGCACCAGGTAGCAGAGACATGGCTCAAGCACCCTCTGAGCAGTTGGGAGTGTTAGGACAACAGAAGAGCAGCAGCTGCTTAACTCCATGTGTCATCATGAGAAATGAGTTCCATGTTTCTGCTACACAAGAACCTCTCAGCTGTGACACTTCCTCAACAGCCTGCTCAGTACACACGTGATCACAACATTCAGTCGTGGACTACAAATCTAGCCATTTATTTCATGAATTCATCTTCAGAAAAATGCCATACCTTTTCACACGTGAGAGAATCTAGTATGTTTTCCCGAAATGCCTATATCCCTACTTCCTGTTGGGACTTTTTTTTTTTTTAATGTTTATTTTTGAGAGAGGGGAAGAGAGAGAGAGGGAGGGAGGGAGAGGGAAGGGCACAGAGAGGGAGACAGAATCTCAAGCAGGCTCCACCCTGTCAGCACACAGCCCTGTGTGAGCCTCACGAACCACAAGATCATGACCTGAGCCAAAACAAGGAATCAGATGCTCAACTGACTGAGTCATCCAGGCACCTCTGGTCCTTCCTTTAAACTTTCTCACTTATATTTTTCCTCACCTCAAAGAAATCAATATAAAGTAAAAGGTTGTAACGCCTTTTTTCATTCCATGTTGGGCTCCCGCAACATGGTTTTCCACCTGATGGGATTAATAATCACAAGCATTTATGTAGCAAGTACTCTGTGTGAAGCACTGTGCTAAAAGCTCTACAAATATTGTCTTATTTAAACTTCACAGAAGTCCATACCCCCAAAATACAAAAACACTAATTCAAAGGGTTATGTGCACCTGATATTTATTACAGCATTATTTAGGGTAGACAAATTATGGAAGCAGCCTAAGTATCCATCAACTGATGAATGGATAAAGAAGAGGTGGTGTATATATATACAATGGATTATTACTTAGCCATAAAAAAGAATGGAATCCTGCCATTTGCAATGACATGGATGGAGCTAGACGGTATAATGCTAAGTGAAATAAGTCAGTCAGAGGAAGACAAATACCACATGATTTCACTTGTATGTGGGGTTTAAGAAACTAAACGACTGAGCAAAGGGAATTGAGAGAGAAATAAAGAGACACACCAAGAAGCAGACTCTTAACAGAGAACAAACTGATGGTCTCCAGAGCAAAGGGAATCGAGAGAGAAATAAAGAGACACACCAAGAAGCAGACTCTTAACTACAGAGAACAAACTGATGGTCCCCAGAGGAGAGGTAGGTGGGGGGATGGGTGAAATAGGTGAAGGGGATTAAGAACACGCTTATGATGATCACTGAGTGATGTTATAGAATTGTTCAATCACTATATTGTATGCCTGAGACTAATATAACACTGTATGTTAAATATACTGGATTGTTTACAAAAATTAATAAAAAAATAAACTTCATAGAAACCCAGAAAAGGAGGCTCTCTCTAGTCTACAGCTGAGGAAGCTGGGATTTTAATAAAGTTCAGAAAGTTGCCCAAGTTCTCACAGGTGGTGAGTGAAAGGGTAAGGACATGAATCTAAAAGTTCTGCTCCCAAGCCCCTTGTTACCACCACACCAATAATTTTCCAAGTATGTTCCTGGATCTGCAGCATCAGCAGTAACCAGGAATGTGTTAGAAATACAAAGTTTCCATTTCTATCCCAGAACTTCTGAATCCAAAACTCTTGGGGTGGCAGTCGGTTTTTGAAAACCCTCCAGATGATGCTGGTGCATGCTAAAATTTGACAACCACTGATAAACTGGGGTCTGCAGACTGAGGCCAGACAGACAAATCTAGCCAGCCATCTCACTGTGGGGCCCTGAGTCAATAAGGGTTTTTATGTTTTTTGAAAGTGGTCAAAAATAAAACAAGTGTATATCATGGAGAATGTATGTGGCCAACAAATCCTAAAATATTTACCACCTGGCCTTTAAAGAAAAAGTCTGCTAACACCTGACTTAGATTATACTTTTCAGGGGACTGTACTTGATTTGTTCCAGATATTTATTTCCCAGTAATTGATAACAAGCAATTGCCAACATTGCCTTCCTCACTTTCTCTCTCTTGACCCTACTATTTGTCACCCTAATGCTTTTAGCAAAGTACAAGCAGTCTGTTCTATAGCTTACTGTCCCTTTATATTGACATATCTTTACAGATTTGAATTTGCAGCAAGCGTTCTAGAATGCGTTCACTTTCTCTGGGGCACTGTGCTTTCAAGCACTCCCTGGTGGCTTGGAATACTTTTTTATGGTTTTCTCCTTCATACATCTAAGCTCTCAGAGTACTTATTATATATAGATGGCTATATTTTTCTCATGTGAAGATATACTTTCATTAAGTACTCTTTTCATTGATTCTAAAACATAACTTTTGGTTTTTAAATCTCTGAAACAAGGATACATCTTTTTAAGTTTATTGTGAGAGGGCGAGAGTGAGAGTGGGGGAGAGGCAGGGAGAGAATCTAAAGCAGGCTCCGTGCTATCAGTGCAGAGCCCCACATGGGTTTCGAACTCACAAACCATGAGATCATGAACTGAGCCGAAGTCAGATGTTTAACCTACTGAGCCACCCAGATGCCCCTAGGATCCATCTTAAAATCCATGATGCTTACAGCTCTTTTGGACCAGGAAGCAGTCATGCCATTGTTTTCTTTTCCTACAAGGATGGACTAGGTCATAGCTACTCACATTTCTAGAGCTATGAACATAGTCAACTACCCCTGTGGAGTTTTATTTAAAATGTATTAAAAGATCACATGGTATTTCTTCATAGAAATATAAAAGGTTCTCCTTATTCAAAATAACATGGGAAGTGAGTGAAGCCAGTATCTTGGGATAATAACCACAATTCCACATTTTCTTTCAAAACAATGAAAAATGCTTTATAGGATTGAACAAAGGAAGACACTTGTGAGTAGATGAAGCTGTGATATATTCTGTTGATGAGAAACATGAAAAACTGCCTCAAACGTGGTAGGCACCATGGTGAAAGTTGGGGGAAACCACCCAGATCCTTAGAGCAGAGGAAAGTAATTTCTAAGCAGTAAGAGTCTGTGCCAATAATTCATGCAGCATGCAAAATTATCTTTGTGTGATATTTTATTTGGCAGACGTTCGGTTTTACTTAGTCGTTCATAAAATAGAGAATCTTGCAATTGATGTCATCTTAAATTATATAAAACAGAGTCTTAAAAGTGGTATGAATGAATGTTGCTAAATATTATGTGATTATATGTTAATTACAGCAATCTGAATTTAATAACGCCTATTTTTTAAATGCCAATATTTGGATGCTACTTAGCCAACATTCAAACAGCTACAATCAAGGTTGCCACAAACACACAAGTGTTGCTCAATTAATGGGTCTCAGTCTACTTAGATATTTTTTTCTAACTTATTCTAAATCTATTAAACTCTATTTTTTTCCCGAGGTGAAAGAGGCCAGGATGTACTTGATTAACTGTGTCAAACTCTTGCAGATTACATCCCGCTTCTATTTTATATTGTTTTACACCTCTTTTTCACTCAAGACTTTTAACTACCTGTCTAAAATCAACCTGAAGAAAGGCTTAGGGTAGCTTTTCCAGAGTAACCATTTTCAACTTCAGCTTCATCACAGAGAGCAGAAACAAAGAAAAAAGATCATTCACTTTCATGAAAGCACTGGTTCTTTTTTTTTTTCAATTGTATTTTTTTATTTACATCCAAATTAGCATGTAGTGCAACAATGATTTCAGGAGTAGATTCCTTAATGCCCCTTCCCCATTTAGCCCATCCCCACTCCCACAACCCCTCCAGTAACCCTCTGTTTGTTCGCCATATTTAAGAGTCTCTTATGCTTCCTCCCCGTGTTTTTATATTATTTTTGCTTCCTTTCCCTTATGTTCATCTGTTTTGTCTCTTAAAGTCCTCATATGAGTGAAGTCATATGATATTTGTCTTTCTCTAATTTCGCTTAGCATAATACCCTCCAGTTCCATCCACGTAGTTGCAAATAGCAAGATTTCATGCTTTTTGACTGCCCAGTAATACTCCACTGTATACATATGTATACACCACTTCTTCTTTATCCATTCATCCATCAGTGGACATTTGGGCTCTTTCCATAATTTGGCTATTGTTGATAGTGCTGCTGTAAACATTGGGGTGCATATGTTCCTTCAAAACAGCATACCTGTATCCCTTGGATAAATACCTAGTAGTGCAATTGCTAGGTCATAGGATAGTGCTATTTTTAATTTTTTGAGAAACTTCCATACTGTTTTCTAGAGTGGCTGTACCAGCTTGCATTCCCACCAACAATGCAAAAGAGATCCTCTTTCTCTGCATCCTCGCCAACATCTGTTGTTGCCTGAGTTGTTCATGTTAGCCATTCTGACAGGTGTAAGGTGGAGTCTCGTGGTTTTGATTTGTATTTCCCTGATGATGAGTGATGTTGAGCATTTTTCATGTGTCAGTTGCCCATCTGGATGTCTTCTTTGGAGAAGTGTCTATTCATATCTTTTTCCCATTTCTTCACTGGATTATTTGTCTTTTGGGTGTTGAGTTTCATAAGTTCTTTACAGATTTTGGATACTCACCTTTTATCTGATATGTCATTTGCAAATATCTTCTCCCAATCCATCAGTTGCCTTTTAGTTTTGCTGATTGTTTCCTTCACTGTGCAAAAGTTTTCATTTTGATGAGGTCCCAGTAGTTCATTTTTGCTTTTGTTTCCCTTGCCTCCAGAGACGTGTTGAGTAAGAAATTGCTGCAGCTGAGGTCAGAAAGGTTTTTTCCTGCTTTCTCATTGATGATTTTGATGGCCTCCTGTCTTACATTGAGGTCTTCCATCCATTTTGAGTTTATTTTTGTGTCTGGTGTAAGAAAGTGGTCCAGGTTCATTCTTCTGCATGTCGCTGTCCAGTTTTCCCAGCACCACTTGCTGAAGAGACTGTCTTTATTCCATTGGATATTCCTTCCTGCTTTGTCAAAGATTAGTTGGCCATACGTTTGTGGGTCCATTTCTGGGTTCTCTATTCTGTTCCACTGATCTCAGTGTCTGTTTTTGTCCATGTACCATACTGTCTTGATGATTACAGCTTTGCAGTATAGCTTGAAGTCTGGGATTGTGATGCCTCCTGATTTGGTTTTCTTTTTTAAGACTCTTTTGGCTATTCGAGGTCTTTTCTGGTTCCATACAAATTTTAGGATTATTTGTTATAGCTCTGTGAAGAATGCTGGTGTTATTTTGATGGGATTTCACTGAATATGTAGATTGTTTTGGGTAATACTGACTTTTTAACAATATTTGTTCTTCGTATCCAGGAGCATGGAATCTTTTTCCATTTTTTTATGTCTTCATCAATTTCTTTCATAAGCTTTCTATAGTTTTTCACCTCTTTGATTTTGATGCAATTGTAAATGCAATTGATTCCCTGATTTCACTTACTGTTGCTTTATTGTTGGTAAATAGGAATACAAATGACTTCTGTGCATTGATTTTATATCCTGCCACTTTGCTGAATTCATGAATCAGTTCTAGCAGTTTTTTGGTGGAATCTTTTGGGTTTTCCATATACAGTATCATGTCATCTGTGAAGAGTGAAGGCCAGACCTCCTCCTGGACAATCTGGATGCCTTTTATTTCTTTGTGTTGTCTGACTGCACAGGCTAAGACTTCCAATACTATGTTGAATAACAGTGGCTAGAGTAGACATCCCTGCAAAAGTGGCTCCCTGCGCTTCTCTCTTCCCAAGTTCACCTCTCTGCACCACATACCTGCTGGATTCTGTGGTTCAGGTTGTGCAGATTGTTGTGTTAATCCTCAGATCAGTTTTCTAGGTGTGCAGGATAGTTTAGTGTTGGTCTGGCTGTATTTCATGGATGCAAGACACACAAAAACTTCCATGCTGTTCTGCCATCTTGGCTCCTCCCTGAGCACTGGCTCTTCTAAAGCTCACGATTATATATTTCACATTAAACATAAAGGGAGTGGCTCCCATCGTCCCTATCAGCCTGTGTTTACTGAGATGTCAATGTTTCATCCTTCTACTTGACATGTGTCCCCTTGCCAATCATAACATGACCACCTCTGAAAACTGCTTAGCACTAGGGGGAAACCAATGATCAAAATCTATGAATTTATTCATATTTAAATGGAGTATCAATTTTAAAACTTAAAAGATATTGGTACCTGCAAAAAGAACACTGACATTTGAATCCTCTTTATAGCCCTTACTTGAATCAAGAGAAATCCAAGATTTATTTCCTACTTGACCCTCCAAATGACTACAGAGCAAATTGCACAGTGAGCGTCCATCTGTGGTAACTTAAGATTCATATGCTGTCTTGCCTGATAATGATCTAGTACTACGTGAGTGTTTCTTTTTTTTTTTTTTTTTCAACATTTTTTATTTATTTTTGGGACAGAGAGAGACAGAGCATGAACGGGGGAGGGGCAGAGAGAGAGGGAGACACAGAATCGGAAACAGGCTCCAGGCTCCGAGCCATCAGCCCAGAGCCTGACGCGGGGCTCGAACTCACGGACCGCGAGATCGTGACCTGGCTGAAGTCGGACGCTTAACCGACTGCGCCACCCAGGCGCCCCTACGTGAGTGTTTCTAAGTGAGGAAAGATGTGTCCCTACACTGGCAGTTACAAAGACAAGTAGCTCTTGAATTTTGGGAGAAGAAGATCAGCCTTGGTAAATCAACAGCATCCTGGCTTTAGCTCATTTGCCCTGACTTTCATGTAAGAGTGTACTTTGAAATATTGTCACCTATGGGACTAGTGATGCAGAAAGGAGATGAACAGTGCTTCAAGCACAGTGTCAATGGACAAAACTATGTACAGCATTTCAATGTTAGCAACTCCATGATGAAAATAATAGGGAAATTAACAGTCTCTTCCTGTCTGTCTCACACAAACTTTGTAGGCAAGGTCATTTTATCTGCTTAGTTTCCTTAACAAAATCTTATAATCTGAAGAAAATTGTGAATCTCAAGATGTCCTGCTTTCTGAAGTATGGCCACAAATCTACATTAGAATGGAAAAAAAAACACATGACATATTTTTATTTTCTTCAGTATATGGTCAAACTACACCAAAGATTTGTCTAGTATTTTAAAAATATCATTTTGGGGTGCCTGGGTGGCTCAGTCGGGTGAGTGTCTGACCTTGGCTCAGGTCATGATCTCATGGTTCGTGGGTTCAAGCCCCACATGGGGCTCTGTACTGACAGCTCAGAGCCTGGAGCCTGCTTCCGGTTCTATGTCTCCGCCTCCCTCTGCCCCTTCCCCGCTCATGCCCTGTCTCTCTCTCTCTCTCTCTCTCTCTCTCTCTCTCTCTCTCAAAAATAAACATTAAAATATATCATTTTAAGGTTTCCTTGATTAGCTTTTCCTGAGTAGGCTAAATGGCCAGTTGGTCAGCTGCATTAAGAGTCCTTTGATAACATCTTGCCTGATCATTTAGTGTAAAATAACTAGTATAATCTTTTAGTATAAAATACCACACTATATAATAAAATGCTGATAGGAAGACAGGAAGGCAGAAAGGGTAAAAAGGAGGAAATAGAAGGAAAGAGAATGGGGAAAGCAGTAAAAGAGAAGAAGGGAGGAAAAACTGAAGGAAGGGAGGGAAGAAGGGGAGAAAATGCTAACTTAGAATATGTTAGACAAATACTTAACATTTTAGCTGATTTTCCAAAATACGTAGACATATATAAAAACAGAATCTAAATCTGAATCAAAAAAGAGCTTACTATAAAGCACTGGGTGTTGTATGGAAACCAATTTGACAATAAACTTCATGTATTGAAAAAAAAAAGAAAAAATGAGGCTATTAATTGTGTGCTTACCTGAGATTCTCCTTTTATATTTACAAAACTATCTGTATCAAAATAAAACCTGTATGTGCAAATTTCAAAAAAAATAAAAATAAAAAAAAGAGCTTACTTTGGCTATTTCAGTTATTAATTATAGGTTGCAAATAAGCTGGGGTGTTGATTTCTGGCAGAGGTGGGGAGTACGAGATAAAGCACACTTTGAAAATTCCAACATATCTACACTTTTGGATGGTGAGCACGTCCTCTGGCTTAACCCTAATCAGATGTCCTAACTGCATATTCACCTACTGGGGGCGTGTTAAGGGGCAATCTCTGATTGCTGGGCACACTAAATCCAAAATTATACATGAACTGAGACTGGGCTTATTTTTGCTCCTTGGGAAATACTGAACACTTGTCTTTTTCTTTGGCTGTTTGGGAAATCTGTGGGAGACCCAGGCCGTGGTGGGGTGTGGTTACACGGACAGGATTTTGAATGTATGGGCAGGGGAAGCCCACCCCAGAGAGATTGGGAGAAACACCTGTCACTGTCCAACACCACATCTTCTCTCTGTTAGTCTGGATTATCTAGTATTGATTGAACCTGAGGACTTGACAGGGATGGGGGAAAGATCACTAATTTTCAGTTCTTTGAATTGTTTTGGCGTAAAGTAAAATCTATCGTTATAGCTATTTTCCTATTTCTGAAGGTGAACAAACACAGCAATACTAATAGTTAAGTGCCATTTAAAATATGTGTGGCAGGGGTGACTGGTGGTTCAGTGGGCTGATTGATGGACTCTTAATTTAGGCTCAGGTCATGATCTCAGGGTTCATGAGTCTGAGCCCCACTTAGGGCTCTGTGCTGAAGGCATGGAGCCTGCTCGGGATTCTCTCTCTCCTTCTTCTCTACCCCTTCCCCACATGTGCTCTTTCTCTCTCTCAAAATAAATAAATAAACTTGAAAAAAATAATAAATATTAAAGAATAAAACGTATGGCAAACTGCCATCTTATTTGGCATAATCTGACATATTTGCAAATGGTGTTAGTTTTTCACTCTCATGTAAAGTACTCATTAAGTTTTATCCGAAGTAGAAATGGTAAGGACAGGGTGGAAAACCTGAAGAATAAAATGTCCAGTATGAGGGGAGGGAAAGTAGAGAAGAAAACAGGGTGAACATACTTTTCGTTTCTTGAATAAGAAAGGCATGAGGATGCACAGAAACTCCTTGTGCAGCTGATTAAAAATTCCAAGAGAACTGTTCCTTTTTCCTCATTTCACACAAAATGAGCAGTGGGTAAAATGTGTCATCAGACAGAAATTTAAACATGGACTCTGCTCACTCTCTGTCAATACCGAAGAAAGCACTGACCTATTTTTCTTCATTAAAAGTTTGATGCTTTAAGTATATAGGACATTCTCAGGACTGAGTCTGAGCACATTATGCAATTTATTGTCAGGTATATTTAGAAACCTAGGAGTATTTTATGAGTTCCAACATACTAGTTTTTGTTGTTGTTGTTGTTGTTTGTTTTGGTTTTTTGGTCCATTTCAGATTACTGTGATTCTCCGAAATGAGAATTTAAAAATTGTTAACATTTACAGTTTACTCTGTGAAATGCATTACCACTAGTGTAAAAAAGAAAACTACAGATTAGGGCTCCTGGGTGGCTCAGATTCTCCCTTCCCTTTTCTCTATCCCTCTCTTGTGCTTGCTCACTCACTCTCTCTCTCTCTCTCAAAATAAATAAACTTAAAAAAAAAAAACAAAACTCAGCGCCAAAATGGAATCACTCATGTTAGAGCCCCACATCAGCAAACCAAGACTTAGCACCCAACTTCCGTGTGGTTTCAACCCCCTGGGAACGTGACCTTTAACCAGCCAGCCTAGAACTTCCTGCTCAGCACTAGGAGGAAATCCCATGCAAGACCCTTTGGGTTCCCCTTAGCAGGGCAACCTTGCCTCAAACAGTGCTTTCTGTGTTAATACTTTCCTAGTCTCCTTTCCCTCTCTGACCTTAAAAACCTTTTCTTTCCTGGAAGCTGGAAGTTGCTCCTTATTCTTTGCTGGGTGGGATGCTGCCTGATTCATGAACTGTTCGATAAAGCCAGTTAGATCTTTGGATTTACTTGGTTGAATTTTTGTTATTTAACACCAATGTTCATAATAACTGTGCAAAGTGAGTTTCTTTAACCTTACTTTACTGACAGTGCATAGTACAAATGGTAAAGAGTGTTCACAGACCTGGGTTCAAATCCTAGCTCTACTCCCTACTTGTGATGTTTAGCAATTGATGTAATGCCTCTCTCATAGTCTTCATTCATGAAATGGGATTAATAGTACCTATTTCAAGCATGTATCGTAGGAATCAAATTGGACATGCACTGGCATATAGTGATGACTCAATGTTTCTCAGCTTGAATTTAAAATACCTTGGGTGAGGCCATAGAAGTAGTCAGTAATGCTTCTGGGTATCAGATCTGGACTTATCTACCCTCAAAACGAAAATCACATTTTCTACTATAACGCAATACTCAAATCATTACAACAGGATATTTCACATACATTTAAGGTGTGAGACAGTTAATACATTAATTCACTACACTTTAAGGACAGAGTCACAAAAAATAGATTCCTATACACGGTCAGTGCTTTATTATCAGATTTTTAAAAAACAGTAGGTCTCAAGAGCCCAGAGGATTTCAGATGGCTTACCATGAGTAATATGTATTAAAACCTGAGATGGCCTTTAACGACACACTTGAAAATAAATTACATTGAGTCCATTTTCAAGCAAAACTTGTCAGATAAAATTATGAAGTGATGGATTCTTAAAATAATAATGAGACACAGCTCTTTTACAGGTTCTTATTTTCTGCATGATGGTATGCTAAGGCCTTTCAATGCCCTATCTCAGCTGGACGTCCAAATAAAATTCATGAGGTAGGTCACACATTCTTCCCAATTTGTGGCAGAGCAGTGGAGGCTTGAAGTCCTATAATCTAGCCAAGTGGAAAAGCCAACATTTGAGTCCAAGTGGGCCTGATGCCTAACACTACTTTTCTTGGTTTATTGTTTGGTATTTTCTGACAACTTTTATTCTGCTGACATATTTTCGTATCATCACAGTGTCTCTTTAGCAAGGAATTTTTGTGTACATTAAGTAAGGGTATGGAACAATGAAAGCCCAGTTTCTAACCTTAAAGCAGAAGTGCATTCAGTGGGACATGTTAATTAAGGCACAAGTAGTTATTTATGGGGAACAATAGATCTGGGTAGAACCAGATGGGAATATGTTTCGACATCCATCCCCAGAAATCTCACAGGAAAGAAGTTCTAAGCTATCTATAAAACTCTCAAAAGAGAACTATTTCATTCAGTGGCTGTTTGACCCAGGCTGCTGCTTCTGGCCTCCCTCAGCCATCTGGTTCCTCTGCCCCAGATTCTCCAGGCCTATCTGATTAAACATCATGAAGCTGTGGAAGACCCAGCCACCATGGGCTTTTGGAGGTTCCAGATGAAGGTCAGTGTCCTTCCCTATCACTTCCTCTAGACAATTTTCTTCACTGGCTGATAATGGACACTAAGCAATTTCCAGTCTACATGTGAGGCAAAGGCCATCTCACCTTGTGTGAGCTTGTGTCTCAAGCTACAGGAGACCTGAGCTCCCAAGGTAATCAAATGCTTGGCAGCCATGTCATTTACTACCATTGGCCAGAATGAGTGTCACTCTTCAACTCGTGAAACACTGTAAGAGAGGTAACCAGTGACCTCATAATTGTTGAAGCAGAGAACTCTGCCCAGGCCTGTTAGGACTGATCCTTGATGTACTATTTGGTGTTGTTGTCCACTCAACCTTTACCCAAAGTTTGTCTCAACTTCCTCACTGCCCTCCATGAAGACAAAGCTCTTAGGACAATATTTACCTCTCAACATTGTTTATTAACTCTTAGTGCCGATTATTACCTCCCTCATCAATCTTATCCACAGCCATATCTCCCTGCACTGCCCCCCATATATCCAGCTGGCTGGAGTGGACTTAGAGGACCACATGTAGATTCTTAAATGTTCAATGATGTTTCCTAGCTCGGGTTCTCTCTCCACATGATGCAGATTCCTCGCTCCCTTTTTTAATTTCCCCTTTTTCAAAACTTAGCTCATGCATCCCTTCCCCTGGAAAAGTCATTTCTGACCATTCCATATAAAAGTGAACACTCCCCTCTTCATAGCCTTGCTTAACCCTATGCATATTTCTGTTTTAGCACTTAGAGTGCTTTACTGCACTTGTTTTTACTCATCTCTTCTGTAACTAGACTGCAAATTCATTAACTTCTTCTGGACCAACTATAATCTGTCGTTACTGAAATTAACTCTCTCCTTCCCCCTTACTTGTAGCCCTAAGTCTACTCTCCAGATGTAATCAGTTACTAGATTCATGTGTATGCTACCTGAAATCTTCCAGGCATATGCATTTATATTTATAATATTGAGATTTTGATAGATGCTTCCATACTTAAGACAGGGTACAAACTGGTCTGAGGCTTACTTTTTAAATACATTTAACACCATCAGGGACATCTGCCCATATCAAGACATCGTTTTAAATAACTCTATGAGATTCTGTCATAAACATATATCCTGCTTAACCAGAGGGAAGAGATCTCACTCATTTTGTGTGCCTTCCACTTAATAGGGTGCTTAGTACCCCCAGCACACATGACACGTGTGAGGGGCATTACAAATGCCATTATCCAAACAGAAACACATGCCTTTTCCACTTCCAAATAGGTGGCCTTCTGCTTGAACAAAGTCACAGCTCTACCCCTGGCTCCTTCTAGACTCGGCCTTCCGATTCCTGACTTTTTCTGGAACACATTTTGGACTGAATAACCCTGACTTCATCCTTGGAATATCTGATTAAGCCTGGCTTTTTTCTTTTCTTTACTTTTGTTTCCTTTCTTTTTTCTTTTTTTTTTTTCAAAGGAGAAGACCAGCTGGACAAAAACAGAACACTTGATTCAGAAACTCATCTCCAGAGCCAGAAGCACTTCAGTGCTGTCCCCCTAAAATGCGGACATGCCAGGCAGTCGCCAGCAACACTGGCCTTATCATCTCTTCTACCTGGTTTGTGACTCTGGTCAAGGAAATGAAGATTTGACTTGGTGGTGGAATTAGTCATCTCAGGTTGCCATGACTGAAGGCCACAGAACAAAGGGGGTGGCTTTAAATAATAGAAATGCATGTTGTCACAGTTCTGGAGGCCAACACCCAGTTGTTCACAGAGTTGCCTTCTGGTGAGGCCTCAGGGCCCTACCTTTATGACCTCATTACACCTTTAACTGCCTCCTTAAAGATCCTACGTACAAATGCAGTTACTTTGGAGGTTAAGGCTTCAATATGTGCATTTTGGGGAGACACAATTCAGACTGCAAGTGGTAACACATCCACGGTAATTGTATGTCCTGGTCGCCTGAGACAATTCCCAGTTTTGTCTGTTATCTGGTGTTTCGTTCAGTTGGCCACCCCTTGCACTCTCAATAAATATGGTCACCCTGAGCATCCTCCCTCTCCCTCCAAGGCCTTGTCCTCTATCTCCCTGGTTGGATAAGACATAAATTCAACCACAGGAGAAGCATTATTGTGAGCCGTACACAGATACCTCTTTGGTATGAATTGTGTTGTTCAAGTCTATAAAAATGGATTTTAAAGCACAGGTTTAATGCTGTTTTTTATGCATGGCCTATTACTTCTGTTCATTTCAGTCACACTGCCAATCAATTTTTGTCCCTCAGGTCCTTTGGTCTTGAGGTCTAATATGGCTTTGGGTGTAACCATGTATTTCAGGAGGGGTCTCTGTGATCCCCTGGAGGAATAAGAAATCTACCTCTGTTCCAGACACTTCCAGCACATGATCCTCAACATCCCTTTAAAATTCATGCTTTTGGCTTGGACTACTCATCTGTGAAAACTGTCTTCTGAAGGCTTTGTATTTTCCTCCTTCCTTTCTTTCCTTCCCTCCTCTCCCTTTCTCCTTCTCCTTCTCCTCCTCCTTCTTCAGTGGCGTACTTATTTTGTGATTCGGAGGAGTGTTTCCCTCCTCTTCAGCCCCAGCCCTCTCTCAGCTTGCTCTTTGATGAATATTGGCTTGATCCCCAGGCCTTCTGCACTGTGCTCTTCTTAGATCTTCACTTTACAGGGACTACGCTACCTCTTTCCTCTGCTTCCACTACTGAGCCTGAACCCCAACAGGATTTGGTAGAGACACAGCTCCTGTTCTCAAATGACAGGAAAGAACACCTCTGAGGTTGATCCATGCTTTCAATCAGAATGTTTCTTTATCTGGACAACAAACTGATTCTATGAGCTGGATGCACCTGCTCGAAATAGAGTTTCCCTAGCATTGGTAAAATTCAACGGGAAGTGAAAATTCAACTAGCTGCCAGTCTCAATATTGAATATAGGTAAGACCATCCTCAACTGAGTGCTAACAGGCTGAGTACCATACACGCAAGAAGAAACTGTTTTGGCCAAGTGTTATTGCACCAGTGCAACAGTATTTTCGCATTAATTTGTTCCTTACTCTTTCAACACATAGTTATTGAGTACCTAATGCAGTGCGCTAGGTGCTATTCTAGGTTTGGAGGAACCACTGGGAAATAAAGACATAAGTTTGTGCCCAGATGGAATTTGGAATAAGTCAAGAAGAGTAAAAATTAAATCCACTATTATAGCATAATGAGGTAAATACTTTAAAAGGTCTAAGCACTGAATACTATGGGAGCCCCAAAATAGGGCACTGAATCCAACATGGTGGCATTAAGTATGGTTTAATCTTGAGTAAGTCTACCTCTTAGAGTGCTTCATGGTTCAGAGATTGGGAAAACTATCAGATATGGTGGGTGGCAGTGAATGAGGAATGTTTGCCTCTGCTGTCCATTGTCCTAGCCATCAGTCACATGTAACTCTGAGGCACTTGGAATGTGCTTAGTGCACCTAAAGGATTGCATTTTCATTTTATTTTATTTCAATATATTTAAATTTAAAGACTGAAACAGTGTCAAATATTTTAAGTTAAACAAGTTTGTTTGGATAGGACTCTACTTCACATTAATTGGGCATATTCAGCATTTACATCTCCAAATTTACATTACCAAATTTCCAAATTTAGCAAAAGAACTAATATTAATAATTCTATTAGGAAATAAGATATTAGACTGAAGAGGGGAGAAGATGGTGGCGTAGGAGGATGCTGGGCTTACCTCATCCTGCTGATTGCTTAGATTCCACCCACATCAGCCTAAATAATGCAGAAAACTGCCAGAAGACTAGCAGAATGGGCTCTCCAGAGCCAAGCATAGAAAAGAGGTCCACGGAAGAAGGTAGAAAGGACGGAGAGGCAGTGCGGGCTACACAGACTGGTGGGAGGGAGCTGGGGCAGTGGAGGGGCAGCCAGCCTGCCCAGCAAGGCAGAGCCCCTGAGTCTGACTTGCAAAAGCAGAGGGGCCGGACAGAGTGAGTTCTGAGAGCCAGCAGGACTTAACACCTGGAATTTTAAGAGTCAACAGCTCTGCTCTCGGAGAGTGGGGAGGGCAAGAGGAGCTAGGGGGGACAGTTGTTGAGCCCTGGAAGACGGAGCTCAGCTCTGTGGGGAACAAAGGCGCTGGCCAGCGCCATCTCCCTCGCCCATCCCCCAGCTGAAATCCCAAAGGGAACCAGTTCCCCTCACTGAACTTGCTTGCACCTCACAAACACCCAACACTGTGCTGCTGTGGATCCATCCCTCTGACAGGTCGGCCTCCCTTCTGGTGCTGCAGGACCCCTCCCGCAGGGGACCACCTATGGAAAAGTGATCTAAGCCTGCCTCTCCCACCCCTGTGCACCTTGCGGATCCACCACGGCTAATACGCCAGATTCAATCAAAGCAGCACCTCAGGCCTGGCAGTGTGCAAGTAGTCCAGACAGGGGCCACACCACTCAACAGTGAGTCCTGCCCCTGGGAGAGGGGAAGATAGGGTACACACCAGTCTGACTGTGGCCCCAGTGGTGGGCTGGGGGCAGACATCGGGTCTGACTGTGGCCCCACCCACCAACATAAGTTACTCCAGACAGCACAGGGGAAGTGCCCTGCAGTTCCCCACCACTCCAGGGACTATCCAAAATGACGAAACAAAATAATTCTCCTCAAAAGAAACTCCAGGAAGTAGCAACAGCTAACGAATTCATCAAAATGATTTAAGCAATTTAACGGACCATGAATTTAGAATAATCGTCATAACATTAATCGCTGGGCTTGAAAAAAGTATAGAGGACAGCAGAGAATCTATGACTACAGAGAACAAGGGACTAAGAAACAGGAGGAGCTAAAAAATGCTATAAATGAGATGCAATAAAATGGAGGGGACCGCGGTTCAGATTGAAGAGGCAGAGGGGGGAATACATGAATTAGAAGATATAACTATGGAAAAAGAGGAAGCTGAGAAAAAGAGAGATAAAAAATTCCAAGAGTGTGAGGGGAGAATTAGAGAACTCAGTGATGCAATGAAGCGCAACAATATCTGTATAATAAGAATTCCAGAAAAGGAAGAGAGAGAGAAAGGGGCTGAAGGTGTACTTGAACAAATCATAGCTGAGAACTTTCCCGATCTGGGGAAGGAAAAAGGCATTGAAATCCAAGAGTCACAGAGAACTCACTTCAGACATAAGTTGAATTGACCTCCTGTGCAATATACCATAGTGAAACTGGCAAAATACAAGGATAAAGAGAAAATTCTGAAAGCAGCTAGGGATAAACATGCTCTAACATATAAAGGGAGACCAAAGACTAGTGACAGATCTATCTACTGAAACTCAGCAGGCCAGAAAGGAATGGCAGGAAATCTTCAATGTCATGAACAGAAAAAATATGCAGCCGAGAATTCTTTAGCCAGCAAGTCTGTCATTCAGAATAGAAGGAGAGATAAAGGTCTGCCTCAACAAACAAAAACTGAAGGAATTCATCACCACTAAACCAACCCTACAGGAGATCCTAAGGAGCATTCTGTGAGTGAAATGTTGCAAGGACCACAAAGTACCAGAGACATCACTACAAACATGAAACCTAACCTACAGACATCACAATGACTCTAAACCCATATCTTTCTATAATAACACTGAATGTGAATGGACTAAACGCTCCAACCAAAAAACATAGGGTATCAGAATGGATAAAAAATCAAGACCCATCTATTTTCTGTATACAAGAGACTCATTTTAGACCTGAGGACACCTTCAGATTGAAAGTGAGGGGATGGAGAACTATCTATCGTGCTACTGGAACTCAAAAGAAAGCTGGAGTAGCCATACTCATATCAGACAAACTAGGCTGTAACAAGAGATGAAGAAGGGCATTATATAATAATTATAGGGTCTATCCATCAGGAAGAGCTAACAATTATAAATGTCTATGCACCGAATACAGGAGCCCCCAAATATACAAAACAATTAATCACAAATATAAGCAACCTTATTGATAAGAATGTGGTGATTGCAGGGGACTTTAATACTCCACTGACAACAATGGATAGGTCATCTAGACACAGGATCAATAAAGAAACAAGGGGCCTGAATGATACATTGGACCAGATGGGCTTGACAGATATATTTAGAACTCTGTATCCCAAAGCAACAGAATATAGTTTCTTCTCGAGTACACATGGAACGTTCTCCAAGATAGATCACACACTGGGTCACAAAACAGCCCTTCATAAGTATACAAGACTTGAGATAATACCATGCCTACTTTCAGACCACAATGCTATGAAGCTTGAAATCAACCACAGGAAAAAGTCTGGAAAACCTCCAAAAGCATGGAGGTTAAAGAACACCCTACAGAAGAATGAATGGGTCAACAAGGCAACTAGAGAAGAAATTAAAAGAATACATGAAAACAAATGAAAATGAAAATACAACAATCCAAATGCTTTGGGATGCAGCGAAGGCAGTCCTGAGAGGAAAATACATTGCAATCCAGGTCTATCTCAAGAAACAAGAAAAATCCCAAATACAAAATCTAACAGCACACCTAATGGCAACAGAAGCAGAAGAGCAAACACACCCCAAACCCAGCAGAAGAAGAGAAATAATAAAGATCAGAGCAGAAATACACAATATACAATCTAAAAAAACTGTAGAGAAGATCGATGAAACCAAGGGTTGTTTTTTTGAAAAAACAAACAAAATTGATAAACCTCTAGCCAGGCTTCTCAAAAAGAAAAGGGAGGTGACCCAAATAGATAAAATCATGAATGAAAATGGAATTATTACAACCAGTCTCTCAGAAATACAAGCAATTATCAGGGAATACTATGAAAAATTACATGCCAACAAACTGGACAACCTGGAAGAAATGGACAAATTCCTAAACACCCACACACTTCCAAAACTCAAACAGGAAGAAAGAAAAAATTTGAATACACCCATAACGAGTGAATAAATTGAATCAGTTATCAAAAATCTCCCAACAAATAAGAGTCCAGGACCAGATGGCTTCCCAGGGGCATTCTACCAGACATTTAAAGCAGAGATGATACCTATCCTTCTCAAGCTATTCCAAAAAATTGAAAGGGAAGGAAAACTTCCAGACTCATTCTTTGAAGCCAGCATTACTTTGATTCCTAAACCAGAGACCCAGCAAATAAAGAGAACTTCCAAAATCCCTGATGAATATGGATGCAAAAATTCTCAAAAAGGTACTAGCAAATCGAATTCAATAGCATATAAAAATAATTATTCACCATGATCAAGTGGGATTCATTCCTGGGATGCAGGGCTGCTTCAACATTTGCAAATCAATCAATGTGATACATCACATTAATAAAAGAAAAGAACCATATGATCCTGTCAATCGATGCAGAAAAAGCATTTGACAAAACTCAGCATCCTTTCTTAATAAAAACCCTCAAGAAAGTGGGGATAGAAGGAACATACTTAAACATCATAAAAGCCATTTATGAAAAGCCCACAGCTAATATCATCCTCAATGGGGAAAAACTGAGAGCTTTCTCCCTGGGATCAGGAACACGACAGGGATGTCCACTCTCACTGCTGTTGTTTAACATAGTGTTGGAAGTGCTAGCATCAGCAGTCAGACAACAAAAGGAAATCAAAGGCATCAAAATTGGCAAAGATGAAGTTAAGCTTTCACTTTTTGCAGATGACATGATATTATCCATGGAAAATCCGATAGACTCGACCAAAAGTCTGCTAGAACTGATATATGAATTCAGCAAAGTCGCAGGTTACACTATCAATGTACAGAAATCAGTTACATTCTTATACACTAATAATGAAGCAACAGAAAGACAAATGAAGAAACTTATCCCATCAACAATTGTACCAAGAAGCATAAAATACCTAGGAATAAACCTGACCAAATATGTAAAAGATCTGTATGCTGAAAACTATAGAAAGCTTATGAAGGAAATTGAAGAAGATAGAAAGAAATGGAAAAATATTCCATGCTCATGGATTGGAAGAACAAATATTGTTAAAATGTCAATACTGGGGCGCCTAGGTGGCTCAGTCGTTAAATGTCCGACTTCAGCTCAGGTGATGATCTCGCAGTCCGTGAGTTCAAGCCCTGGGTCGGGCTATGTGCTGACAGCTCAGAACCTGGAGCCTGTTTCAGATTCTGTGTCTCCCTCTTTCTTTGACCCTCCCCTGTTCATGCTCTCTCTCTGTCTCAAAAATAAATAAACGTTAAAAAAATTTTTAAAAAATAATAAAATGTCAATACTACCCAAAGCTATCTACACATTCAATGCAATCCCAATCAAAATTGCACCAGCATGCTTCTCGAAGCTAGAACAAGCAATCCTAAAATTTGTATGGAACCACAAAAGGCCCCAAATAGCCACAGTAATTTTGAAGAAGACCAAAGCACGAGCCATCACAATCCCAGACTTTAGCCTCTATTACAAAGCTTTAGTCACCAAGACAGCATGATATTGGCACAAAAACAGACACATAGACCAAAGGAATAGAATAGAAACCCCAGAATTAGACCCACAAAAGTATGGCCAACTCATCTTTGACAAAGCAGGAAAGAATATCCAATGGAAAAAAGACAGTCTCTTTAACAAATGGTGCTGGGAGAACTGGACAGCAACATGCAGAAGGATGAAACTAGACCACTTTCTTACACCAGTCACAAAAATGAACTCAAAATGGATAAAGGACCTGAATGTGAGACAAGAAACCATGAAAACCCTAGCGGAGAAAGCAGGAAAAGACCTCTCTGACCTCAGCCGTAGCAATCTCTTACTCGACACATCCCCAAAGGCAAGGGAATTAAAAGTAAAAATGAACTATTGGGACCTCATGAAGATAAAAAGCTTCTGCACAGCAAAGGAAACAATCAACCAAACTGGGAAAAAATATTTGCAAATGACATATCGGACAAAGGGCTAGTACCCAAAATCTGTAGAGAGCTCACCAAACTCCATACCTGAAAAACAAATAATCCAGTGAAGAAATGGCCAGAAAACATGAATAGACACTTCTCTAAAGAAGACATCCAGATGGCCAACAGGCACATGAAAAGATGCTCAACGTCGCTCCTCATCAGGGAAATACAAATCAAAACCACACTCAGATACTACCTCACGCCAGTCAGAGTGGCTAAAATCAACAAATCAGGAGACTATAGATGCTGGCAACGATGTGGAGAAATGGGAACCCTCTTGTGCTGTTGGTGGGAATGCAAACTGGTATAGCTGCTCTGGAAAACAGTGTGGAGGTTCCTCAAAAAATTAAAAATAGACCTACCCTATGACCCAGCAGTAGCACTGCTAGGAATTTACCCAAGGGATACAGGAATACTGATGCATAGGGGCACTTGTACCCCAATGTTTATAGCAGCACTCTCAACAATAGCCAAATTGTGGAAAAAGCCTAAATGTCCATCAACTGATGAATGGATAAAGAAATTGTGGTTTATATACTCCATCATTTCTTTACCTAAATGTTGTCCCCACATAAAGGCATTCTTTGACCCCCAAACTCAGTTATGCCTTCCTTCTTTCCCTCTCACAGTTCCATGGCCTTCACATGAAAGTGATCTGTGTGACAGTCTTCTCCACTGAGCTTAAGCAGGTACTGGATTATTATTTATTTATCCCCATATCTAGCAGAGTGCCTAGTACATAGTAGGTGTTCGATAAACACTTGTTAATCACTTGCTACTTCATTGAGTGAATGGTCCAATAAATAAATGAATGAATAAAATTAAATCCATCATTCAGTTGCCCACTTAAAAAAAAAAAAGCCCATCGTTAATAGTTGACGTTTCCTTCGATGTTCACTGCCACACATATTCACCAAGTGACGTGTATAACTACACAGCCAGGAGACACTCAGCATGCAGTTTCTAATATGAGGCAAGAGTATTTCCATGCCCAGAATGGAGTTAGCAGAGATTGGCTGCAGATAACATCTCCTGGCTGGAGATTAAGCAATTGAAAGATCTTGCTTACCTTCCCTACCCCTTCTCAGATCATCAGCTTTTGAGGAATAAGTCAAGTTGGTTAAAAATAAGTAAATTGCAAAACTAAGTTTCATGACACTCCTACATGGTAATAACTACACCTTGAAAGCCCTAAAATGTTCAATGGAAATTTTTACACATTACGATAATATAAGATGTCAAGGCGATTAAGATAAAAAGCACATCAAACTTTCCACAAATGAAATATTAAGGCCAAGATAATAGGTCAAAAGGAAACAGGGAAATTTAATTTTTTTCACTGCGTTGTTGACTTTTCTTCATCTTCCTTGAATACATTAGGAAAAGCAGTTTGTTCTTCCCAGAAGTGGATCACATGCCCTGTGTAAATCTCTAGCAGCACATATCAGAATATATAATTTTTGTAAAAACTAATTTGAATCGATCAAAAATAATAACATACTTTTCTTTCAAGGAAAATAAACTGAATATTCTAACCTTAGAGAAAAAATTAATTAGAAGATGAAATTAAAGCTATAGAAAAACAGAGCATCCAAATATTGATTAAAATTTCAATTACCCAACTGTCTCTTAAAATACATTGCGAAGCTCAGTAGAACCCAAATGCATGATGTTTGGGAAATCTTGACATTTTCTAGCAAAACCCAAATGCGTTCTTCTCATTATTTATGTAATATATAAGCAACTCCTCACTTCACATTTGGGGGGAAAGAGTGTTAAACAGAAGCATATTAGAAATGTATCAACCTGGGGCAACTGGGTGGCTCAGTCGGTTAAGCATCCAACTTCAGCTCACATCACGATCTCGCAGTTGGTGGGTTTAAGTCCCGCAGTGGGTTCTCTGCTGTCAGCCTCCTGGGAGCCTGCTTCAGATCCTCTGTCTCCCTCTCTCTCTCTCCCCCTCCCCTCCCCCCCGTCTCTCAAAAATAAATGAACATTAAAAGATACATTTCCATTGCAGGAGACTGAAATCTCAAACTGTGGCCTCAACATTGTCATCTGAAAGCTGGTTATCTATTCTCTGAATTTTTATACTGATCTGGAAGAGAAGGCAAGAAGAGCTAGCACTTTGGGCATCTCTACACAGGTCCATACCGAACACAATAATTTTAATTAATTTGTATAAACTTGTGATCCAGACATTATGGGAGCACTCACCCAGTCCACACTACCCTTTCTAGAATGTATCCCATTCACAGCCCCTTTTGAAGGAAGTGACTCCTCACCACCAGCTGATGTGGCTTAGGTTGAATGCAAACACAAGAAGAACCAGCATGTAGATGGAGAGGGACTAATTAGATTCTTTCTTCTGAGAAGCTGCACTTGGAGATACAGGGGATGTTATTCAGATGATAGTGGACAATTGAATCGAAGTGTCAGGGCAAGTAGAGGAATGTAAAATCATATGAAACTCAACGAGAGAAAAGAAGGAAGCAGAGATAAAGGAGAATTTCATGCCCTAAAAACATAAAGAATGAATGTGTAAAAGAATTTTCTGTTCTAGTGTCTGTCCCCAGGTGGCTTGGATTATTTCATTTCTTTCCTTATCCTAAAACTAAGTTTACCTTAACTTAAACTGGCTTAAATGGGCTTTATCCCTTGCAACCAGTGATGCTATGCTGATACGTTAATTTTTAGAAAGGTCTGTGGCTGAAGATAACCAGTTTCTCCTCCCTTAACCAGTCTGTGTGTGTTCAGACATGGCTTGAATGTCTGTCAGTGAACTCGTGGCTCCTCCAAATTAGCAACATCATTTCTAATGGCCAGTCCTCACACTTTTAAATTGACAATGGCCATGAAAGCTAATTTTCCAGAATCAGGCAAACTCTCATCCCATTTCTCCCTTGCAAATACAAAATTCAAGCAGCATCTTGCAGAAACAGCCAGGAGCAGGTTATTGCATCTGGGCTTTTGGGACTCAGAGTGCCAATTTCCCAGCACTGATAGGTGAGGTCCTTGAAGCTCCCTTCCTAAAATGGCAGCGCTCTAAATAACACAGTGGAGACATATTGAGATGGATTCACAACTGTCTGCAAAGAAACCTCCTGCTGACGTCAATGGGAGTTTATCCTGAGGGCCTGAGAATTAGGCGCGTATTAATACCTTTTCCTCAGTGATTTCAATCTGATTTAAAAGCTTTAGCTTTTTCTTTCCCGAGATTGGGTAGGAGAAATGGAGGATGTGACTGCGTGGGAACACTTTGAGGTTCCCTGTGTTTTACTTAGGAATTTTACTTCCAAATTCAAGTTGGGAGAAACTTAGCCCTGGTTCTCCTACCCCTATGCTTTGACTCTCACCTCCCCTGCCCCGCCCCCCCCAACTCCCTTTTAGTATTACTGCACTTCTCCTGCATGATTTCAAGTTTCACTGATCATTGGGAAAAGTTCTGAAAGTGACATCGACATTTAAAAGCAGATGACATTGCAGATGTTGAATATTTAATTTTTTTTTTAACGTTTATTTATTTTTGAGACAGAGAGAGACAGAGCATGAACAGGGGAGGGGCAGAGAGAGAGGGAGACACAGAATCTGAAATGGGCTCCAGGCTCTGAGCTGTCAGCACAGAGCCCGACACGGGGCTCGAACTCACGGACCGTGAGATCATGACCTGAGCCGAAGTCAGACGCTTAACGGACCAAGCCACCCAGGCGCCCCGAATATTTAATCCGTAGGTTTGGCGGTCGTGGTGTACTCGGCCTTTTTCTACATTTTTAAATTATTATTATTTTTTACTTTTTAAGAAGTCAGCTTGTTTTTTGGCAGTTTGGGTGTGAGCACTCAAACTGATTAATTTCAGTGTGACTATTAGAGAAAACCTTTTAAATATAGAGAAAAGAAAAAAGGCTTATAACACATGAGAAAGGCTATAGCTTTGGAAACGCATTGTGTTTTTTTTTTTCAAACAATATATGTATGAATAACACATTCTCCCTTTACCCCATTGGATATTCTTGCTGCATAGACTAAAACTCATCATTGGAAAGACATATTTTTCTAATGTTTCAGGTGTCTAACAAAATGATTCTAAAAACACACATAACCTCTTAATATGTTGTCCAAATGAGGACACTTTGAGAATGAAAAGGCGTTGTAAATAATACACTGGGACAACAGGTATAAACCAGTTTATCTCACAAATAAGGCACTGGTTGTCACCATTTTCCCCCAAAGATCCAAATCAATGCAAACAGTTCTCTTCTAGTTTTCTACC
The DNA here is from genome assembly GCF_024362965.1 of Panthera pardus. Lineage (NCBI taxonomy): Eukaryota > Metazoa > Chordata > Mammalia > Carnivora > Felidae > Panthera > Panthera pardus. The sequence goes on along the minus strand of NW_026526677.1, from coordinate 110,630,606 downwards.
ATATGCCATTAGGAAAATTCCAATTAAAACAACAAGGTAATGCCACTGCATACCCAATAGATCAGTCAAAATCTGGAATATTGACAATGCCAGATGCTTATGAGAACATAGAGCAACAGAAACTAATTCATTGCTTGTGGGAATGCAAATGGTACAGCCACTTTGCAATGGTACAGCCAATGCAATATGGCCACAGAATACACCTCAGAGTGGGATGATGGGAATATGACAGATTACTGCCTTTTCTTTGTTGCTGGCCCTGCCCAAAATGTTGTAAAATTTATCTCAACCGTTGTACTTTACAAGTAGACAACCACAAGGAAACAGAATGTCATAACATTTTTAAGGATCACACTCAGGTTCACAGCAAAATTAGGAGAAAAGTAATGAAATTTCCTATATGCCTCCCTACTCCCATACTATGACATTTATTTTTTATTGTGGTAAAATACATGTAGCATAAAATTTACTATTTTTAGGAGCACACAGGTGGCTCATTCGGTTAAGCGCTGGACTTCAGCTCAGGTCATGATCTCACGGTTCATGAGTTTGAGCCCCACATTGGGCTCTCTGCTGTCAGCACAGAGCCTCCTTCAGATCCTCTGTCTCCCTCTCTCTGCCACTTCCCTGCTCATGCTGTCTCTCTCTCAAAAAGAAACATTTAAAAAATTACTAGTGTTAAGTGTACAGTTCAGTGGCATTAAGTAGATACACATCATTGTGCAACTATCAATACTATCCATTTCTGGGACGTTTTCATCACCCCAAACTGGAACTCTATACCCATGAAAAGGCAACTCCCATACCTCCTCCCACCAGTCCCTAGTCACCATTATTCTGGCTTCTATCTCTATGGATTTGACTGATCTACATGCCTCAGGTAAGTAGAATAATACAGTAAGTGTCCTTTTCTAACTGGCTTGTTTCAGTTGGCCTAACTTTTTCAAGGCTCGTGTATGTTCTAACATGTACCAGAATTCCATATGTTTTAAAGGCTGAAAAATATTCTAATGCACGCATATACCACATCGTGTTTATCCCTTTATCAACTGATAGACACTTGGGTTGCTTTCACATTTTGGCTATTGTTAGTAATGCTGGTATGAGCATGGGGGTACAAATAACTGTTTGGGTCCTTCCTTTAAATTCTTTTGAGTATATACCCAGAAGGAGAATCGCTAGATGATATGGTAGTTCTAGTTTTAAATTTTCTTTCTGAGAAACTACTATACTGGTTTCCTTAGCAGCTGCTCCATTTTTCATTCTGACCACTAGTGCACATGGGTTCTGATTTCTCCACAACTTCACCAACACTAATTTTGTAAATATTCTTTTTGTGTTTTTAATAATAGATAGCTTAATGGCTGTAAAGTGGTATCCCGTTGTGGTTCTGGTATTTCCCTAATGATTAGTGATACTGAACATCCTCTGTGCTTATTTTGCCATGAGTGTATCTTCTTTGGAGAAATGTCTATTCACATTCTTTGCCCAATTTTTACACTGAGTTGTTTTTCTGTTGAGTTGTACAAGTTTTCTTTATATGTTCTAGATATATCTGAGTTAATTAGATATGGTATAACACAAGGATCTAAAATTTTTTGCATTGTTTCCAATGTCCAGTTTTCCCACAATCATTTTTTTGAAAAGACTTTTCTTTCCCACTGAATCCATTTGACACCCTCATAAAAATCACTTGACTGTATATGTGAGGGTTTATTTGTGAACTGTTAATCCCATTTATTGTTCTGTATACCTGTCTTCATGCCACCACCACAGTGTTTCTACAACTGTAGCTTTGCATTAAGTTTTGAAATCAGGAAGGGTAAGAGCAACTTTTTTTTTTTTTTTCAGATTGTTTTGGCTATTCAAGGTCCTTTGCAACTCCATATGAATTTTATGATAAATTTTTCTACGTCCGCAAAAAAAGTCAACGTTTAATAGGATTGCTCTGAATCTGTAGATCATTTTGAGTAGTACTGACGTTTTAACAATTTAAGTTTTCTAGTCAATGAACATGGGATGCCTTTCTACTTACAGGCATACCTTATTACAGATAGTGCTTTTTTTATTTTTTTAACAAACGAAAAGTCTGTAGTAACTCTGCATCAAGCAAGTCTATTCGTGTCATTTCTCAACAGGATTTGTTTACTTCATGTCTCCATGTCACGTTTTCAAATGTTTTCATGATTATATCAAAAGTGCTGCAATCCCATGATAAAACTTTAATGAATGAGGAGTTGTTTCTATTAATGGTTTCTTAAGACAGAATCTATTCCTGCTGAAGATGCTGTCATGACTGTTGACATTACAACAAAGGATTTAGAATATTACATAAACTTTGTTGATAAAGCAGCAGTAGAGTTTGAGAGGAATCATTTCAGTTTTGAAAGAAGTTCTGTTGTGTATAAAATGCTTTGAAACAGCATCACATGCTACAGAGAAATAGCTCATGAAAGGAAGTGTCAGTCAAGGAGGCAGACACCATTGTTGGCTCCTTTTAAGAAATTGCCACAGCTGCCTGAACCTTCCGCAACCACCACCATGATCAGTCATCAGTCAGCAATCATCAACATCGAGGCAAGACCCTCCACCAGCACAAAGATTAAGACTCACTGAAAGCTCGGGTGATGATTAACGTTGTTTAGCAATATTTTTAAATTAAGGTATATACATTGGTTTGTTAGAAATAATGCTATTGCATACTTAAGAGACTACAATATAGTGTAATCATAAATTTTATATGCACTGGGAAAGAAAAAAATTCATTCAACTTACTTTTTTGAAGCGGTCTGGAACCAAACCTGCACTATCTCTGAGGTGTGCCTGTATTGGTTTCTTCTGTAATTTCTTCCAGCAATGTTTGTAGTTTTCAGTGTGCATATCTGTTACCTCCTTGGTTAATTTTGTTTTCATGTATTTTATTCTGTTAACCCGTTGGAGCCAATGTGGATTGAAAGATATAAAGAAGAAAAAAACCTGTCTTCTTCTCCATTAACACGTGGCCTCAGTACTCCTTAAATGAGGGAAAATGGCCCTTTAATGCATTCTTAAACTTCAATACCCCATCTCTGCTAAGATCCTGTACATACTTCCCTCTTCTTCCTGAATTACTGTCTCATCTTTGTTTCTTTTCAAGATGTGAAGTATATCTTAAGAGGATTGGACAAATGTGGCCTGACTCTTGTATGGGGGATTTTTCTCCCTCATTCATTTCCCAGGTTAATGGTTATGATAATGGGGGCCAATTGTCTGGTTAGTGTAGCATGGGATGGGGACTTGAGGGAATCTTCCCAAGCAGCTGCCCAAACTCCTTTGTTTCAGGGCGGTTCCTTGTCTTCCCCTGCCCAACATGGACTGCCTATTTTCACTTTTTGCTGGTGAAAAGAAAACGTGTATCTGTTCATCTGTCTGAGCTGACCAGCTTTAGGACTGGGAAGCTTCTTTCTCTGCCCTCTGGGCTCTTATCTGCCTCCGGCCTTGCTGGTGGAGCCTCGCCTCTTCTGCCTTCCCCTTGTCCATTCTGTTTCTGCACCGCCGTGGGTGTGGCTTGCATAATCCACTCCTATACCACCCTCTGTGCCTCCAGTGCCACTGGCTCCTGGTCCTCCTAACCTCGCTTTCAAGGAGCGACTAGCACTCCAAGCTCTTGGGCCACACCTTTATGAGATTCAAACTCGAGCACCTCCTTAATCAACGGGGTGTCCAGGGACTCCTCCCTGGACTTCAACCACCCACTTCAGATTTTCCCACAAGTGCCCCAGGGAAAAGTTGACAGTGAAGAACTGACTTTTAAGTGGACATAGGTGCATCATATTCTGTATTCAAACTAATTTAAGTGTGTTAGTTTAAGATACACATCTTTAGAGTTAGCAGCATTAAATATAAAACTTTAATTCTACCAAGGTTTACTGAAAGCCAAATAAGCGTGTGTTATTTCTGTTGCAATTTTTCAGCAAAAAATATGACTTCATATGAAGGTTAACTTTTTCTGTCTCAAAGGTTTCATGGGTTATTGTTAAAAAACAAGTAGAATGAATAAATAAAAAGTTTCAGAGCTTTCAAAATATTTGGTAACCTAAAACTTTCAACTTTTACTAAGTTAGATGATAAACTGGATTGAATTCACTGGATATATAAGTCTTCTCCAAATAAGATAAAATACTGAAGCTTTGATTACTGATGTAGGTTTGTGTTTTTGGTATCTCATTGCACACAAACTCAGGATTCTTGGGTCTGTTGGTAAACGTGCCCTGTGTTTTGCTCTAAGACTGTACTATGGAAAAGCATGTTTTTAGGAATTGCAAATTGTATTTATAAAGTTCAAATATAGAGAATTCTGGTGTGTAACAGTTCACAACTGGTTACTGATTTTGGAGACAAAGGCATAAAAAATTAAATTTCCTTACTACTACAACCCATTGACAAGTTACTCTTGTAACCTCTTCCACTTACTCTCTCTCTCTCTAAAAACAAACAAAAAAACCCAAAACAAACAAATAAAAAAACCCACTTCCTTTGGAAACTTCCTTTATCTTTACCCCCCAAGATATATGATGATGGCAAACATCCCTCAAGCATATGACCCACTGATACACATCTGAAGGGTTTAATGACTGAGGTTTTACTAAACAGTAATGAATGACGTTTTCTTTTTTAAAAATCTTTTTAAAGTTTATTTATTTATTTTGAGAGAGAGAGAGAGAGCAAGCAGGGAGCAGTAGAGGGGCAGAGAGGGAGACAGAGAATCCCAGCAGGTTCCACGCTGTCAGCCCAGAGCCTGATGTAGCTGGAACTCACAAATCATGAGATCATGACCTGAGCTGAAACCAAGAGTTGGATGCTTAATTGACTGAGCCCCACAGGCACCCCATTAAATGACATTTTCTTAACAGCTAGCCACCTCAAGGTCCTGGAAACCTTGTTTCCAAAATTTCTTAGAGACTTAAGCTATCCCTAACCCCCTCCCAATGTGGAAGTATATAATCAGTCACTCCTCACGACTCCAATGCAGGTCTTTCTGTCCAGGGGACCTATCCCCATGTTTTAATAAAACCACCTTTTCACACCTAAAACATCTCAAGAATTCTCTCTTGACCATTTGCTCTGAACCCCAACATTTCCATGTCAATCACTGCTTGCTTTTCACTGGATCAAAGTTCTGATAAATATGGTTAGGACACTTGGGGGTGATGGGAGAAGCAAAACAGTGTGCAGGAAAGGAGGAGGTATATGAGAAAGATAAAAGGAATCGAAATATATTTTTCTGAGGAAAAAAGAAAGTAATTTTCTCCTAAAATAAGATTATTTAGAGAGAAAAGGCTTAGGACAAAATCTGAATGAAAAAGAAAATTGTACAAGGTTTGTGAAGGGCAGTCTTTGCAAAAGAATTTGATGTGTGGTCAAGAGAAAAGTTCAAATGAATGGACTTTAAAAGTACACTGGTGTAAGATTGACATTCTGCTATTCTCTTTATTAAAAAGACAAAGTTTTCTTGATTTGTGGGTCTGTTCTTAATAGGAATTATAGACAAAGTTTTTTTTTTTTATCTTCCCAGAAAAACAAGGTTTCTATGTTTTGTCTTCCTCATCTTTGATTACTTATGATAGTGAAAACTTCCTCAATATAGGGCACCTGGGAGACTCATTTGGTTGAGCATCCAACTTTTGATTTTGGCTCAGGTCATGTTCTTGGTGCTGTGGGATTGAGCTCTGCATCACGCTCCATGCTCAGCATGGAGATTCTTTCTCTCCCTCTCCCCTACTCACATCCTCTCTCTACAATAAAAAAATAAAATAAAAATAAAAACAACAACAACAAAACTTTGTCAGTATCAAAGAAGCTACGTTTTTATATATAACTTCCTGTAAAATTCCTTATTGCTCCCTTGCTTAAATGTAAATACTAGTTTTATAATGATCTGTAATCCTACTTAGGTATGAGCTTTAAATTTTTCTGAGGTTTTTGACAAGCTTCATGACATTTGAGTTGTAAATGAAGTCTTTTTGATTAATTAGGCTGGTTTATTTGGTATGTGAAGTTATTTGGGAAGCACCGTCAAGGGAATAATAAGCCTTAGGTTGTATTGTTTGGATAAATGCTGTAACTGTTCCAGGAATTATATGTAATTTCTAAAGTTTTAATATGTTTTGGTATACGGCCCTCACTTGGTATTCTGATTAGTCAAGTGTTATAGAAATAACTGGATTTCCTTGTCAGCTCTATTGTAACAAATTCTCTCTTTAACCATGTTCATTTTTGAGTCTTTTGTCATTTATAGTTATTCTCTAGAAAAATGTATTTAATCTTCAGGAAGACTCATTAAAATGACTTTTGACAAATACAGGTTTTTGGTTTTATTTTGTTTTTGAGAGAGAGAGGGAGAGAGAGAGGCAGAGCACAAGTGGGTGAGGGGCAGAGGGAGAGAGAATCTTAAACAGTCTCCATGCCTCGTGTGGCGCCTAGTGAGGAGCTTGATCTTATGAACATGAGATCATGACCTGAGCCAAAACAGAGTCGGATGCTTAACCAACTGAGCCAACCAGGTGTCCCCAAGTGCAGGTTTTTGGTATCTTTAAAATCACAAAACTGAAATGGGTAAGAATTTCCAGAACTAATGGAAAAAGCTGTATTCAAACTGAACAAGAATTAGTAACATAGGACTAAATGAATTGAGAAAGATGATTATAGTATTTGTGACCCCTGTTTGAAACACTGTTGCTTCTCTAATGTTTGTTCTTCCAGATCAAGGTTACTTCCTCTTAAGATACCCATGATATACAAAAACATTATAAATATTCCTTTGTGAACAAATTGAAGCATTTAACTTTTCTCCCTACCTGAACCCTCTGACACTCAGAAACTGTCAGTGAATATTCGTTCTTCTGTGGCAGGTATAATCATTTGCATAAGTTTAATGAGAATCTGTTCTCCTTGTAACAGGAAACCACTGGAAACATCAGTTATATTACCAAAGCTTTGACTGGAATGTCATGTTTGACAGACATGCATAGACTCAGATATGACCATACAGTTTTAAGGAACTACGGCTGACTTTATGAAGCACGGAGTCAATAAAGCACCTTTGGAAATGTTGGCCTGATACCTTGCTTATTACAGAGTTCCCAGCAGCCTGAGTAAAGAATGTCACTTCCTGGCAGGTGCAGGAACCTCAGGATATTGTGGGGCCCTTGGCAAGAGGAATTTTCCCAAATCTACAGGCACTGCAGTCAACTCTGATGACTTGGCATGGCCTCTGACCTCAAGAGGTGATTAAAAGTTCAATCTAGATTCCTTTATAAAAAGTTCCAGCAAGGCATATTTTAATAGATATATGATGATCAATCATTATTCCTGATGAGTGTATCTAAATGATTATGCCAAGTTTAGTAAAACTGGACTTATCTTACATACAAAGTAGTCTTTATTTGGCTGGCTATCTTTGATAAAAATTATGGTGATTATAGAGAGAAAATATGCTTCCATAACACATCTTTGTAGATATTAGATTTTTAAAAAAAATTTTTTTTAACGTTTATTTTTGAGATAGAGAGAGAGACAGAGCATGAATGGGGGAGGGTCAGAGAGAGGGAGACACAGGATCCGAAACAGGCTCCAGGCTCTGAGCTGTCAGCACAGAGCCCGACGCGGGGCTCGAACTCACAGACCGCGAGATCATGACCTGAGCTGAAGTCGGCCGCCCAACCGACTGAGCCACCCAGGCGCCCCTGTAGATATTAGATTTTAACACTATTTACTGTAAAGTGCACTAGAATATGAATTCTTCTGGGTTTCTGAAATATCTGGCTATGGCTCTCCAAACTAAAGTTTCCAGTATTTCCTCAGTATCATAATTTAAAGTCATTAAAAACTAAAATTTCCCTTTTCCCTGAAGCCCTGAATATTGATGCTGCACAATTTGGGGTGGACTTCAGAGAAATGGGCACAAAGCTTGCGTATGGAGAATCTTCGTGCGTGTTGCTCTATGGGTCATTCAAAAGGATCACCAGAGACATTCGAATTACAAACCAAAAGTCATCTGATTCCTGCTGCCTGATCCCACTCCATCTGAGGATGCTTCAATTCTGACATCTAAAAATCTTCTCATTGGTAGCACTGGAGACTGAGACACTAAGTTTGTAATTTTCTACAACCATTAACTGAAAATTTTCTTTTGTTTCCATAGAAGTTCCACTTATTAATTACCGAATTGCTTGCCGAACAAAACAGAGTCTATATGATGGCTAACACCACCTGCTACACAATTAAGGCCTTAAGTGACTCTCAAAATAGCATTACGTTATGAAACATTGAAATAACTCAAATGCGTAAAGCAAAATTGAATGGTCTGAGATGTCTTTTAAAAAAAATTTTTAAAAAATGTTTTTATTTATTTTTGAGACAGAGAGAGACAGAGCATGAGCAGGGGAGGGGCAGAGAGAGAGGGAGATACAGAATCCAAAGCAGGATCCAGGCTCTGAGCTGTCAGCACAGAGCCCGACACGGGGCTCAAACTCACAGACCATGAGATTGTGACCTGAGCCGAAGTCGGACGCTTAACTGACTGAGCCACCCAGGTGCCCCAAAGAAGAGGTTTTTCTTTTTTTTTTTTTTTTTAATGTTTACTTATTTTGATAGAAAGTGAGTGAGTGGAAGAGGGGCAGAGAGAGAGAGAGGGACAGAGGATCTGAAGCAGGTTCTGTGCTGACAGCAGAGAGCGCAATGTGGTGCAAGAACTCACAAACCCTGAGATCATGACCTGAGGTGAAGTTAGATGCTCAACAGACTGAGCCACCTAGGCGACCCTTGAATGGTCTGAGATGTCTTAAGAGCAGCAGGAGGAACATTCTTCATTATTAAAACAGAATGTTCTGTATGTTGCAGATTATCACAAAAATGTAAACACGATTGCTAAAAGATACAGATTGGTGTTTTAAACGACCTCGCTCTGTAAACTCCTGGACTGGAAGAGGATTTTGGACAAGTATCAGGTCTTTTTATTGGGCTTCTTTTTCTCATATTAATCTTATTTTGTTGTGTTTTCTGATGTTTCTCTGCCTGGTGCCGAGACTCCTTCACTGCCACAACTTCTGGCTGACAGATGATCCTTTCTACTCAAGGAAATTCATATATATTGTCTACCTTGTACTGGGCTGCCTCTGCCTTTGGTTACTCCAGTATATAAATTCCCCAACTGACCAATGTCCACCCATAGGCAGAGACATCCCTATGCCCCTATTCAGCAGGAAGAAGATATAGAAGAGAAGACCTTCCACCCTAAGCAATCTTAAAGATTTAAAGGTCAGGGGGAAAATGATGAAGAGAACAAAGGCAAGAGAAATGTAGATAATGTAGATAAATGTACATTTATGTAGATAAAATTAAATTTCCTTAAAACTTGCAGCTCATTGATAAGTCCCTGAGATATGCAGCGTGTGACATCCCTCAAAGAACTCACAACTGCCTTAATGTTAATGCTTTACTAGAGACTAAAAGCAACCTCAGCTTGACAATAGCCAGGCCTCCAGGATCCTTTAAATTTTCTTTAACATAAGGAAATCCCTTTGGAGACTTCTGTCATCTCTAACCAACTCCCCATCCCCAACTTAAAAATATATTATCAGTTACATTTCACAATCACAGAGTGGCTCTTTCTGCCACTGAGTGGTCCTGTTCCTGGGCTATAATATAAAACACCTTTTTGCACTGTAAAATGTCTCAAGAATTCTTTGTTGACTCTTGTGCTCAATGACCCCACATCAGTTATACTGTTTACTTATTGTTTGTATGGTTACTGTTCGGTTTTCACAATGCAGTGGAAGCTCCATCATACAGACTTTTTCTTGCTCTGCATCCTAACACTAATCCCTAGCACAATGCAGGGATGTTCTCATTAGGACACATAAACCAACAACAACAAAATGTGATCACTTTCTATTCTCAAGAGAACGGGCAGGACAAAATATTCACTTATTCTTTGGCCAGCCCTGCGCAAGTAAGCCAAAGGATACTGGATGGCTGTTGAAATGGGAGGGAGGGCTACAGAGAAGGCACATGGGAGAAAACCAAACACAGACGGCTTTACCGACCCTGAAGTTGGAATTCAATTTTCATTTCCTTTTGACACTGATGTATCTACATTAGGGCACATGCTGGGCCTAGCCTAGGATCCTAAACTTCCCCCTGAGGGGGTTGGAGATTTTTTTTCTCCCTCTTGATTCATTCCACTATGGATGCTTATTATCACATGTTAACTTTCTAGGCTGCTGATAAAGCTACACTTCAAATCTGAACAATGGAGGTATTTCCCTAGGAAGCCTGTCTTAGCCCTCATTTGAAATAGTCAAATCCTTTCTCTTCTTCTCAATATAGTACATTTCCTGAGGGCTACATTCCAGTTAAATAAAGACCAACTCCCAAGCTCTTTCTACTACCTATTTTCAACCTTTGCAGCCCTGTGCTGCCCTCAAATTCTGGGATTACGTCAAGCAGCTGCACAACCCACAGGGTGGGAAGACTCTTCCTCTCTTGCAGGCTAAACTTGAGAACAAACTTTTGATTTCTTTGACAACCTGGATTTATTTTTAGAGATATTAGAATGACTCACCTCTCCTGACATTTGTTTCTATAAAAACTAACTTTAAAATGTCACACTTCCAACTCTGTACAAAGAGCAAGAGAAAAGCTGCAAAAGCAATTGAACCTGAAGAGGACTCCACTTGAGACTTGCTTTCATCCTGCCTTATCTGCCCTCCCCCCCCTTCTCTTTTGAGACTGATGTGCCTCTCCTGACCACCTCCACAGAACCATATCCTACAGGTGTGTGTTTGTGTGAGTGACCAAACAATGGACCTCTAGGACCAGGAAGGCACTAACACAAGCCAAAATAAAAGTGAGCCCTTGTTTGCATCACTGCCTCTGCACATGAATTGCTGACTCCAATATTATTAACAGAGTATACAGATGGCTCACAGAAATATTAAAAATAATTGAAGGACGTACAACACAGAACATTGTTCCTGATACAATATTCAGTACCTTGCACCTCCCTTTTGTTTTATTTAAATTTCTCAAGGGAAGTCGACAGACTTAAAGCAAAGAGGATAACAAAGAGTATGAGGCAACTGATAAGTATGTCATGAAAGATTTCCATATGAAGTGGAAAAAGAAAAAGGCTCCAAAGTGAATAGATAAAAAAAGATAGGGAGAAACAGACAAAAATGCAATCATATTTCCCAATCCAAAGCTTATTGTGGAGCTGGAATTATAAAGATTTTCTTTGGCCAAAATTTTTAATTTCTAACTGTTACTTCTAGAATGAAAAAAACAAAGTACAGCAAACTTTAAAAAAATGCAGTTTTCACAGTGTTCTCTAAGTGAATATGTGTGTCTACACTTAAAATGTATTTACTTGTAATGTTTGTGAATTCCTGGATCGGTTACACTAAAGGATTCATGTTGGCCATAAGCAAAGGCTAGAAACAGAAATCTACTCCGGCTTAGGATACCAAAAAGATATTATAGGAACCAGTTGAGAGAGCAACAGAATGGATTCTGGCTGCCAGAGAGATGCAGTACAAGTCTGAAGCTGCTGAGAAAGGTCTTCTCATATATCCAAATTAACTAGAGAATAAGAGGAATAACTCAACCTGGGAATCGTGACCATACTAAGCAGCAAATAGATGTGAAATATTTGCCAAGCATTTATCATACACTAAATGTCCATACCTAAATTATATGAGGAAAACACAACAGATTTAACAAAGTGTGCCAGTTTTTCAGGCATGCACAATCTAAAAATATTACAGATACCCACCCTTCAAGACTTGAAAGATGTGAGGCCATTGTACATGCAAAAGAATCTTATGTAAGGGGAAACCAGGGGGAATTTTAGAAAACCCAAGATGACAAGGAGACTATTACTGAATCCTGAGGACAAGTAAGAGAAGAAGGAGTAGTATTAGAAATGGGAAAATCAGTCTAGTTGGTTAAAGATGGATAGCATTACATTTTGAAATAAGCTGCATTTCAATGTATTTAATGTTTCCAAAGCTATTCATAAATTCTCAATATTGTATGACGAATGAATGAATAAGCAAATGAGAAAAACAGTAAGTATATTGTGAAGTGTACTGTGTACATTTAAAGATGGTGGTGAGGGTTGAAAACTTGTGTGCAACCTGCCTCTCCGACAATTTACTTATTCCCAGCAGGGTCATGCCATGAGTATTAAAGACTAAGATTCTATCTTACACTTAGGATGAGGAATTTCTCAAGTCCCTGTTTTCCAGCATCTGATTCAAAAGGTGTTTTTTCAGATCTCCTTTGTTCTTCATCTTAATCCCACCCCCCCCCCCCCCGCGACCCGTTCCTGTTCTTTGTCTATGCCTGTTTGATTTGTTGACTCATTTTTAGGTTGTGTCTAGCTTAAAATGCTTTAGAAATTGTCTTCACTCTCCCATCATCTGTCATGGTGCAGAAATTGGGTAGGGGCAATGCCACCACTGTTCTTGTACCCAGGCTTCCAGGACCCAGCCCTGACAGTCTTATCTGGAAAAAGGTTTGCTGAATTGGCTAGGAGTCCATTCCACTGAGGTTATGTTGAGTCAGTTAGAAGGCTGGATTCCAGTTATGGTGACTCCATTAATTAATTCTGGATTCTAGAATTCAGCTGTGAACAAGACAGATATAGTCTCTGCTCTCATGGAACTTACATTTCAATGAAGGAGAAAATGATAGTAAGTTTGGAGAGGCATGAAAGAAATCATTAAAGGGTGGTAAGGTTCAGCAATGCTATGATCCCACTTCTGTGTTAAGAGATTACTTGCTTCTGTGCACAGGAGATGAGTTGAGGGGGCCAGGAGTAGACCGTAGATGGTCAGTTAAGTGACATGAAAGTAGACCAAAGTAGAAAACACAGTAGTTGGGACAGAGAGTGGAGATGGGCAGATATGAGTGTACTAAATATGTATTTTGGAAAGTAAATTTGACAGGACTTGTTATTGCAATGGAATTGGGTGACAGGAAGCAAGAGCAAGGGTTCTGGGAAATCAGTGGAGTCTCGGGCTCTACTGGCTTGGTATTTGACTCACAGCAGCAAGGGAAGACTGACTTAAATATTCATATTACAACCAGTCAGTTTCCACTCAGCAAATTTTTCAGTGTAAATCTTTGCCCTAATAGAAGTAAGCCAAACTCACATCTCTGTCGTGTGGCAGTACTTAGACTAGAAGTTGGTCCAAAACTGTGAACATACAGTGCCCAGATTCAAGACCATCTGTTGGGTGGGATACAGCTCATTCAGAAGCAGATCATCTAGATTTAGTAGTGGCCAGATGCCAAACAAAGATGAGACAATTATAAACCAAAGGAAGCAGTTGGTGTTTCCCTGAAAGAGGTGAGTTTTGAAGAAAGGTCATAGCGAATCCTATTCCTTGAATTGTGTCCTCTAGTGGCTTAAAAAAAAAAGTAAACGATTGTAGGAAGCTCTTTGAAATAGCAGGGTGAATGACATCTGTCTTGGTCTATGAAAGCATTTGGCCACCTGGTTGACTTTTTACTTAAAAGGCAATTATCTCCAGGTCATTATTTCTGCTGAAAGATCATGACCAAATTTACAGATGTCATTAGATGGACCTCCATATTGTATTTCCATCCTCTGGGCTGTAAAAGGGCTACAGAAAAATTACCTTTTGTACCCAGGGGATGCTGCATTTTGTCATGAAGTCCCCAAATATCAAATAGCTAAGGGAAGTTCTCTTCAGTTCACGTAGTCTATGCTGTCAAAGCTATACATGATTTCTTTACTTGTCTCCCCAGAAGTTCCAAAGAATACAGAGGAGATAGGAGAAAATTTACTCTCCTCCAGTTCAAGGGTCCCATTATACAAGTGGTCTACTTTTTTTAAAAAATTATTTTGACAGAATTCAAGAAAGAAAATCAGGCAGAAAGACAGTGATGCAAGTATTATGGTGATCATAGTTGAGAAAGATTGCTTTGTTTTTTTTAATGATTATTGATTTGAGACGGGGTGGGGGGGAGGGAGGGAGAGAGAGAAAGGGGGAGAAAATCCTAAGCAGGCTCTGCACTCAGTGCAGAGCCCAACATGGGGCTCAATCCCATGACTGTGAGATAATGACCTGAGCTGAAATCAAGAATTGGATGCTTAACTGACTGAGCCACCCAGGCACCCCAGAGACCACTTTGAAGGATTAGAGGGTGATAAAATACTTCCATTACCAGAGCGTCTTCTATGCACTCCGTTATGTTAGATACTTTAGACCTATTTTTCTACTTAAATTTCACAGTGACTCTTTAAAATAATTGTTGTTCCTATTTTATAAAAGAGGAATCTAAGACTCAATCAATCTATGGATCCAAGGATTGAAAGAAAATATTCCAGTTGAGTCAAATGAATGAGACATATGTGTATGAAAATGGCAATAAATACTAGTGTTAGACACTGACTGTTCTTTTGGACCCCCAGGCAATCCTAAGACACTGTCTGCGAGAAAGCTAACTTCATGGAATTTCATGCCTCTCTGAACAAACTATGCCATTGAGGTCTCTGTCACTCAAATGGTTGAGGTAATATGAACAAAACAACTTGCATTATTTTATTCTCTCCACCCACTTGCCTAATGTGTAGCAATCTGATAAATATATTTCTCCTCTTTCTCCAGTATACAAAAGTTCAACCTTGTCACTATAGCATTATCATGTCTTACTAGATTAAGACTTCTCTGTTTTGGATTTATTCAAATAAAAGCCCTTGTTAATATATAAATATTACCTTGAAAAGTCAAACAAAGTAAAGATACAATAGGTAGTTTAAACCAGTATGACTAAATTAGTTTTGACAAAGGAAAGAACAAGAACACAAAGCAGTGAATAGTGTGTGTTGTGGAGTCAGGGTTGGGGTGTGTGGAAGAGCGGTTTGTGTAGAATTTAGTATAAAGGGAAGGCAAGAGTGGAGGAGGGAGGAAGGGAGAGAATGAGGGAGAGAGGAGATGGCTTAGGAGGATGGAGGAGATAAGAAAGAGAGGAGGGCAGGAGGCAAGGCAACAGTAATATCGTTGAGTGTAAGATGCATCTGCCTCACAAATGTTATGTAAATGGCTCAATGTACAAGTACAAGGACACCTGACTCTTTAACCCATTTGTGTTTAGACTGCTCTCTTCTGAAGGACTGACGTTACATGATCAGGGTGCTTTTTTATAAAGGGTGAATTACTTTTAAAATAATTATCTCTGAAAATATACTACAAGGAGACTAATCTCTGGGACTCTCAGTTAAATATATCTTTTCTCCTTTGAAACTTCATTAGTCATTCTTGAGAAGGGATGCTGCTGTTTTAAGTTTGCATACGAAGAGAAGAGGAAGGGAAAGAAAGAAGAATCATTAAGCTGCCCAGATTTAACTTGGGCTGGGTGATCCAATTTCCAGGGCTGATGAATGTAACCTTTTCCTCCAATGATCTAAAACACAGGAAGGTACCAGTCATTGTAGAGACTATACTGGTGTAGGTAGCTTTACCTGTCTTTTGGTTTTTGTATTTTGCTAGAGAAAATGTGTTATTTCTTGAGATTGCTGAAGCCTCAGAGACCCACCTGTGCTGTCACGGTTTTCCAGGCTCACTGAAATGTGACTTACTGTTCTTTCTTCTCTGTTCAAGCAGGACCAACAAGTTCCTTCAACAAATATTTATGGGCTGTCACCAAATGCCAAGAAGAAGGCTCAGCCCTAAGACTGAAATAATCCGTAAGGCATAGTTTCTGTCTTTGAGGAGCTCACTTAATTACGCCCAATATTTAAGACTTTCTTCATGCCTAATAATTCTGAATGTTTTGTTGCTAATTTATATTTCAATGTTGCAGGGGCAGCCTAAGTAAACTGATTATTTTCACTGAGATACTTTATTTATTGTTGACCCATGGCCAATGGGTCAGTGGTGGTACTATAGCCATTTTGGTGCACGGACTGAACAGTAAAACCTGAACTCTTGACTGTTATTCACCAGTGCCAGCCCCCCAGCAGTGACCCTGAATCTAGTCTTTTCTAACTTGCAGATCTCTGGATTAGTGTCTATGAAATACAACTGTGAGCCTCCACTGGGCAGGAGCAGGAAAATGGTCACTTCCGTCCATCACACTGTGTCAATCAAGATACAAGTACAGTATAACTATGCTTGAATGATAAAAGATTGAAATGAAGAGATCTGCTTTACAACCTATTTGATTTTTAAATATAATACTTTAAGGTGCTAATTTATGATGAAGTTTATAATAAAACAAATAAGTGATCAGAGGAAAAATTAAATGACACAAGGAGAAATATACAACACTTGTACTGGAAGACTAGTACATTTCTCTTCATAACTAATAAACCAAGAAAACAAAAAAAGCCACCAAGACTACAGAACAATGGAACACTATATTTACAAAATTGACCTAATTTACTATATACAACTCTGTATATAAATCTCTAGAACACTCACTCTTTTTAAGTACACATTTACTACATTGACAATATAAAAGGTGGTTAGTCTCAACAGATTTAGGAAAATTCAAAACATACCAGATATGTTCTCTGACCACTTTAGAATGGAATGATGTTAGATATAATTTAAAAATCTAGAAAATTCTATCATATTTGGAAATTTTAAAATACACTTTTAAATAACTCATGGTCCAATGAAGAAATTACAAATGACTATCAAAAAATCTTTGGAACTGAATCATAATGAAAACAACACATCTGAAAACATGTGATATATATCTAAATCCATGCTCAAAGAGATATTTATAGATGTTAATGTATATGCTATAAATGACAATTATTTAAGCATCCATTTCAAAAAATTGGGAAAACAACAGAAAATTAACTCAAAAAATAAAAAGAAAAAATAATAAAGATAAGAAGTAGAGGAATTAACAATAATACTGTAAGGATAAAGTGAAAAACTTTCTGGCTATACATGGATGGAATGGACAAAATCCTAGAAAATCACAAATCACCAAATGTGTCCCCCAAGAAAAACATACCAGTCCTATATCTATGAAATAAATTGTATTCATCACTCAAAACCTTCCCCAAAAGAAAACTACAAGCTCAGATGCTTTCTTATAAATGTTTCATGATTTATAACTAACGGTTAAAGAAATGATAACATCACTGTTATAAAAATTTTCTAGAGAGTAAGATTGGAACACTTACCAAAATGTATGTCATCTGTGTGATCTTGATATCAAAACCTAAAAAAAAGAAAAAAATACGAGACTATGATTTTTTTCAAAATTCCGGGTGTGTGTGTGTGTGTGTGTGTGTGTTTAAATTGGCAAGCTATTTCTATATGTATACATAAACCAAAAGTTCCCCAATAACTAAGACAATCTTGATGAAGATGAGCACATATGGAAGACATATGATGCCATATATGAAAACGTATCATAAACTACATTAAGTGAGTCCTTGCTTCGGCAGCACATATAGTGAACTACATTAAGTCATATGCTATTTATCTAAAGGTAAACAATAAGCCAATGATTTAGAAAGGAGATTCTAGAAATAGGTCCACACACATATAGACATTTGGATTATAAAAATTAGGATTAGAAGTAAAGACTGTTCAGAAAATAGTGCTGGAATAATGAGGTATCAGTGAGGAAGTGGAAATCTGAATTCTAGCTCATAATGAAACACATTCCATGTGAAATTAAATCTAAACATAAAGGGTAAAGTATAAAATATAATTTTTATATTTTGAATTTTTAATCTTGACAAAAAAGCATTAATTTGACTATATTAAAATTTTTTTTAAATATTTATTCATTTTTGAGAGACAGAGAGAGACAGAGTGTGAACAGAGGATGGGCAGAGAGGGAGACACAGAATCCAATGCAAGCTCCAGGCTTTGAGCTATCAGCACAGACACCAACGTGGAGCTTGAACTGAACTCATGAACCATGAAATCATGACCTGAGCCGAAGTTGAGTGCTTAACTGACTGAGACACTCAGGAGCCCCCCTAATTTGACTATATTAAAACTGAAATATTTCATTAGTATAGATTCCATTAACAGAGAGATAAAGGCAAATCCACAAATCAGACCACACTCAACAATTACATCTGATAAAGGGCTCATTTCTAAAATGTATAGAGAACTTCCATAAATCAATAGAAAAAGTCAAATAATTTGAAAAATTTGCAAAAAAAAAAAACTTGAAGAGGAACTTCAAAAATTAGCACATCCAAATGACAAATCAGCACTGAAAAGATGTACTTCTTCCTTGATAATCAAAGTGCAGATTACCACCACAATGACAATCCACTATGCATCCACCAATATGCCTAAAACTAAAAAGACTGGCAGTGCCAAGTGTATATGAGAATATAGAATAAGTCAACTCTCATACATTACTGAACAGGGATATAAATCGCTTAAGTCCTTTGGAAAAGTCTTTAGCAGTATTTACTAAAGTTGAAACATACACATATTCTTTGCCTCATATGTTTTTGTCGTAACTCTATCCAACAAAAATACATATGAATGAACAGTTGTAATAGCACCAAACAGGATATATAATTCAAATGTATACCAATAGTAATTGGGGGGAAACGTTGTACATTACAGGGTATGTTATACAGCAATGAAAATGAATAAATTCTAGTTTAATTCAACAGTATGGGTAAGTATTAGTAGCATAATATTGAACAAAAGACTCCAGACATGGAGGAAGAGAGGCAGGAAGATTGTGGAGTAGGAGGATCCTAAGCTCCACTTGCTCCATGGACACTGAGATAACACCTGGTCCTGTGCAAGTAACTCTGAAAACAACATTAAGATTCAAAGAATAGACCTGTACAGTTAATCCTAAAGAGGAGGCCACATCATTCAGGCTAGGAGGGACAGAGATAGGCAGGGAACCAAATCCCTGGTGAGACCAGCACAGCTAAGAGGGACACTACAAGCAGGAAGAAGCAAGACACTCAGATCTCACACAAGATACCTCTGGCACAGGAGACCTACACTGGGGGAAATAAATCCCCATAATATCTGGCTTTGAAAAACAGCAGGGCTTAACTTCAGGAGCTTTGAAAATCAGCAGAGCTTGGGGTGCCTTGGTGATTCAGTTAGTTGAGCATCTGATTCTTGATTTTAGCTCAGGTCATTATCCCAGAGTCATGGGATTGAGCCCCATGTCAGGCTCCTCCCTGAGCATGGAGCCTGCTTAAGATTCTCTCTCTCTCTCTCTCTCTCTCTCTCTCTCTCTCTCTCTCTCTCTCTCCCTCCCTCTGCTCCTCTTCCCAAATCATGCCCACCCGCCCTCCTAAATAAATAAATAAATAAATAAATAAATAAATAAATAAATAAATAAAATTAGCAGAGCTTAATTGTGGGAGAGCTGGAGGGTGAAAGGAAATTGGAATATATGCCCTTAAAGAGTCAACATAATAAATACCTCAAAGCCCAAGACCTAGCCAGAAGCAGCAGTTTGTAAAATATCTGGGATAAAGTGAAGGAGATCTACTGACTCATCTCCGAATGTGTGCTGTAGAACAGGGACCTTCAGGAACTTTCTCTAGAGACAATAGCGTTATGGGTTCCATTTCTCTCACCCTCCCCAGCCTAGATAACCAGACATTTCCAGGGGGCAGTTCTGCCCTGCCACAGTGCTCTCGCACTGCAGACCTGCCCAACATGCTTGTGTTGGCATGCATCCCTCTAAAAGGGCTCCTGCCCCACCATACCCTCAAGGCAGCCCCAGCAGGGATAAGCACCATTGCAAAGTGACTCCTGACCTGGGAAGGTAGACAGTTAACCCCACACACCAGTGCACTCATAGTTCCAGCAGCATGGCTCTTAGCTGGTGGCACAGGGAGCAGCTACTGCCCTTCAGTGCCCAGCATCTGTGGCAGAAGCTAATTGTGGACAGCTACTCTGAATACTGGCCCCACTCACCAAGGAGAGCCTCTCATTTGACCATGCATGAGATAAGCCCTACCCTTTGGTGTTCCAGCAACTGTGGCAGACAGGCTAATTATACAAGCTAGGCTGACTGCTGGTTCTACCAACTAGAGTCTTACTTGGTGATCTCATACAGATCTTCCAACAAATCTTGTCTAATCTGCTCACAGAAGGCAAAGCAGATCACTGCAGCAGGCTGGGCTGAAGGCAATTATGGCTCAGCCACAACAGTAGAGTGCATGCAGGCCACACAATGGGCATTCCTTGGGCGCCTCATTCTGATGACCAGGGTAGACTGCACTACAGGGCACTGCAAGACCTCTTTTATGGGAGACCACTATTCTCAAGAGCAGGAGACACATCTGACCTATCTAATACAAAGAAACACACACAGAGAATTAGATAAAGTTGTAAGAGGAATATGTCACACATCAAAGAACAAGACAAAATCACAGTAAAAGAACTACATGATATGAAGAAAAGCAAAATGTCCTGATAAAGAATTTAAAGTAATGATTATTAAGATCTCACTGGGTTTGAGAAAAGAGTGGATAAACTCAATCAGAACTTGAACAAAGAGATAAAAAATACAAACAAGATCTAGGCAGAAGTGAAGAATTTAATAAATGAAATAAAAATTTACTAGAGGGAATCAACAGCAGATTAGAGGATGGAGAAGAACAGATCAGCAATCTGGAAGACAGAGTAATGGAAAGTAACTAAGTTAAACAGCAAAAAGAAAAAACAATAATGAAAAATGAGGATAGGTAAGGGAACTCAGCAACATCACCAAGCATAGTAACATTTGCATTATAGGCATCCTAGAAGAAGAGAAAGAGAAGGGGGCAGGAAATTTATCTGAGGAGATAACAGTTGAAAAACTCCCTAATCTGGGGGAAAATAACACAGACATCCATATCCAGGAGTCATAGAGAGCCCCTAAGCAGTAGTACCCAAGGAAGGTCACAGTGAAACACATTTTAATTAAAATGGCAACAAAGTAATGATGAAGAGATAATTTTAAAAGCAACAAGAGAAAAAAGTTACATATCAGGGAAACCCCATGAGTCTATCAGCTGAATTTCCATCAGAAATTTGCATGCCAGAAGAGTGCAGCATATGTTCAAAGTGCTGAAAGGAAAATCCTACAACCACGAATGGTCTACCCGGCAAATTTGTCATTTACATGGGAAAGAGAGATGAAGAGTTTCCCAGGCATAAAATTTAAAGGAGTTCATCACCACTAAACCAGTCATACAAGGATGTTAAAGGGAATTCCTTGAGTGGAAAGAAGAGGTAAGAAATTATGAAGAAAATTGTGAAAGGTAAAAAATTTCAGTTAAAAACATATATATATTAAAGGTAGTAGATTAAATCAATTATAAAGTCAATAAGAAGGTTAGAACACAAGAGTAGTAAAGTCAGTTTTATCTACAAAAATTAGTTAAGGGATACACAAAATAAAAAGATGTAATATATGCAATCATATGCATAAAATGTTTGTGGGGGGGGGGACTAAAGATTTAGTGCTTTTGGAATGTATTCAAACTTAAGCAACCATCAGCTTAATATAGACTACTACAAACATAAAATGCTATATATGAACTCCATGATAATGTCAAATCAAAAACATATACAAGTTATACTAAATATAAAGGGAAAGGAATCCAAAAACAACAGTAAAGAAAGGCATCAAACCACCAGGGAACAGAACAAAAGACACAGAAAGGAACAGAGATGAACTAAAACCAAAAACAACCAGAAAGCAATTAACAACATGGTAGTAAGTACACACCTATGAAGAATTACTTTCAATGTAATGGACTAAATTGCTCCAAGAAAAGAAAGGGTGACTGCATGAATAAAACAAAACAAAACAAAACACATGTATATGCTGCCTACAAGAGACTCACTTCAGAGCTAAAGACATATAGACAGTGAAAGTTCAGAAAAACACATAGCACGAAAATCAGGGGAAAAAAACAAGCTTGGTGTGGTAATACTTATCTCAGACAAGATAGACTTTAAAACAAAGTCTCTAGTTAGAGACAATGAAGGGACCTGCATAATTATAAAGGGGTCAATCCAACAAGAGGATATAACATTACAAATAACTATGCAACCAACATTGAAGGACTTAAATACATAAAACAAACATTAACAGACATAAAGGGAGAAGTTGACTGTAACAGTAATAACAGAGGACTAACAGTAATAATAGAGGACTTTAACACCTTACTTAACATCTATGGTTAGACCATCCAGATAGAAAATTAATAAGGAAACAGTGGCTTTGAACAACACCTTAGACTAGATGGACCTAAGGGTTATGTACAGAACATTCCATTCCAAACCAAAAGAATGCACATTCTTTTTTAGTGCACATGAAACATTCTCTTGGATAAATCACATGTTAGTCCACAAAACAAGTCTCAGTAAATTTAAGATTGAAACCACAACAAGCACCTTTCTAACCATACAGGATGAAATTAGAAATCAATTTCAAGAAAAAAAATGGAAAAAACACAAACATACGGAGGACAATCAACATGCCACTAAACAATGAGTAGGTTAACCAAGATATTAGAGAGTCAAAAATTACACGGAGACAAATGAAAATGAGAACATAAAGGTACAAAATCTTTGGGATATACCAAAATAAACCCAACTGGGTATATATTTTTTTAGCAATATAGAGCTTTCTCATGAAACAAGAAAATTTTCAACTAAACCACCTAACCTTATACCTAAAGGATCAAGGAAGGAAAAACAGAGCCCAAAGCCAGTAGAAGGAAGGAAATATAAAGGATTAGAGTAGAAATAAAGGAAATAACGACTATAAAAAGAATAGGAAATATAATGAAACCAAGAACCCATTCTTTGAAAAGATAAACAAAATTGATCATTAGCAAGACTCATCAAGAAAATAAAAGATCCTAAATTAAAATCACAAATAAAGGGGAAATAACAACCCACACTACAGTATTATCAAGGATTATAAGAGATTATGAAAAACTATATGCAAATAATGTGAACAACCAAGTAGTGGATAAATTCCTAGAAATATACATTTTCCAAAACTGAATCACCAAGTAATACATAATTTGAACAGACCAATTAGTAGTAACAAAATTGAATTGGTAATCCAAAAACCCTTGGCAAACAGAAGTCCAGGACCAGATGGCTTCAAAGAGGAATACTACCAATGATTTAAAGAAGAGTTAATGCCTATACTTTTCAATATATTCCAAATAATAGAAGTGGAAGAACAACTTCTAAATTCATTCTACAAGGCCAGTATTACCCTAATATTAAAACCAGACAATGACATTACAAAACAAGAAAAGTATAGGCCACTATCTTTGATGAAGATAGATGCAAAAATCCTCAACAAAATATTAGCAAACGAAATTCAACAATACATTAAAAAAATCATTCACCGCAATTAAATAGGATATATTGTAGAAATGCAAGTGTGGTTCATCATTTGCAGATCAATCAATGTGAAATATCATTAATAAGAGAAAGGACAGGGGCATCTGGTTAAGTGTCTGACTCTTGATTTCGGTTCAGGTCATGATCTCTTGATTCATGAGATCAAGCCCTGCAGCAGGCTCTGTGCTGACAGCATGAAGACTTCTTGGGATTCTCTTTCTCAATCTCTCTCTCTCTATCTCTCTCTCTTTCTCTCTGCCCCTCCCCCACTTGCTCACATGTACGTGCTATCTTTTTCAAAATAAATAAACTTTAAAAAAAGTTTCCCTCATAAAAAGATAAGAAAATGGAAACAAATCACATGATCCTCTCACAAGGCACAGAAAAACTGACAAAATGCAACATATACTTATGATAAATACTCTTAAAGTGGGTTTTCAGGGAACATACCTCAACATAATAAGGGCCATATAGAAAAACCCAGAGCAAACATCATCTTAATTGGTGAAAAACTGAGATCTTTTCCTCTAAGTTCAGGAACAAGACAAGGATGTCCATTTTTACCGTATTCACCATAGTACTAAAAGTTCTACCTGTACTGATAAGAAAAAGATTGATAAAAGACCTCTAACTGGTAGCGAAGAAGTAAAATGGTCACTATTGGCAGATGGCATGATACTGTATATAGAAAACTCAAAACAACAAAAATCTATTGTATCTGACTATTGAATTTAATAATGTTGCAGGTACAAAATTATAATAATGAAGTCTGGTGCATTTCTGACACTAATGACAAAGTAGCAGAAACAGAAAATTAAGAAAACAATTCCATATGCAATTGCAGAAAAAATAAAAAACCTAGGAATAAATTTAACTAAGGAGGTGAAAGATCTATACTTTTAAAGCTATAAGACACTGATAAAAGAAATTGAAGACAACACAAATACAAAGATATTCACCGCTCAAAAAAATGAAGAGTATTATTAAAATGTTCACACTACCCAAAGAAATCTATACTTTCACTGAAATCCCTACCAAACCCCAACACTAGTTTTGACAGAGTTACAACAAATAACTCTACAATTTCTATGGAACCACAAAAGACCTCGATTAGCCAAAACAATCTTGAGAAAAAAAACAAACCTGGAGTTATCGCATTCCCAGATTTCAAGATATTCTACAAAGCTATAGTAATCAAAACAGTTTGTTACTGGCACAAAGATCTACACAGAGATCAATGGAACAGGATAGTCTAGAAATAAACCCACATCAATATTGTCAATTAATCTATGATGAAGGAGGCATGAATATCAATGGGGAAAAGACAGAATCTTCAACAAATGGAGCAGGGAATATTGGACAGATACATGAAAAAGAATGAATCTGGATTATTTTCTTACACTATACACAAAAATAAACTCAAAATGGATTAAAGACTTAAATATAACACCTGAAACCATAAAATTCCTAAAAGAAAACATAGGCGGTAATCTCTTGGACATCAACCTTAGCAACATTTTTCTAGATTATGTCTCCTGAGGCAAGGGGGGGGAGAAGTGAAAATAAACTACTGGAAATAAACCTAAATAAAAAGCTTCTGCACAGTAAAGGAAACCAACAACAAAATGAAAAGGCAACCTATCATATGGGAGAAGATATTTGCTAATGAAATGTCCAATAAAGGGTTAATATGAAAAGTAATTAAAGAACTTCTACAACTCCAGGAAAAAAACCAGCAAATTCTATTAAAAGTGGGCAGAAGAGCTGAAGAGACATTTTTCCAAAGGAGCCATTACAGATGGTCCAGAGGCACATGAAAATATGCTTAACATCACCAGTCATCAGGGAAATGCAAATAAAAACCACAATGACATATTACCTTACACCTATCAGAATGGCTGGTACCACCAAGACAAGAAATAGCTTGTGTTGGCAAGGATGTGGAAAAAAAGGAAACTTCATGCGCTGTTGGTGGGGATATAATCCCATATGGCCACTGTGGAAAACAGTATGGAGGTTCCTCAAAAAATTAAAAATAGCACTACCCTATGACCCAGAGATTGCTACCAGGTATTTATCCACGGGATACAGGTGTGCTGTTTTGAGGGGACACATGCACCCCCATGTTTATAGCAGCACTATCAACAATAGCCAAAGTATGGAAAAAGCCCAAATGTCCATCGATGGATGAATGGATAAAGAAAATGTGGTATATATATATATATATATATATATATATATATATATATATATATATATATACATACACACAATGGAGTATTACTCAGCAATCAAAAAGAATGAAATCTTGCCATTTACAACTACATGGATGGAACTGGAGGGTATTATGCTAAGTGAAATTAGTCAAAGAAAGACAAGTATCATATGGCTTAACTCATATGAGGACCTTAAAAGACAAAACAGATGAACATAAGGGAAGGGAAACAAAAGTAATATAAAAACAGGGAGGGGGACAGAACATAAGAGACTCAGATATGGAGAACAAACAGAGGGTTACTGGAAGGGTTGTGGGAGGGGGGATGGGCTAATGGGTAAGGGGGCATTAAGGAATCTACTCCTGAAAT
This sequence comes from Panthera pardus, assembly GCF_024362965.1. Lineage (NCBI taxonomy): Eukaryota > Metazoa > Chordata > Mammalia > Carnivora > Felidae > Panthera > Panthera pardus. The sequence goes on along the minus strand of NW_026526677.1, from coordinate 110,604,622 downwards.
CATTGTTGCACTATATGCTAACTAATTTGGATATAAATTATTTTTTTAAATTTTAAAAAAGATTTAAAAAATAAAGTAAAATAAAAAATTAAAAATTAAAAGCACTGACTCATGTTGCCAAGGTTTTAAATTTGGCATCAGTGATCAGATTTGCAAGTTCTGCTTAAAAACCATTAGGCATGCCATCATTTATACGAGACTTAAGAGATAATTGATTTACGCTGTGGGTTTTCTAATAGTATGGTAAAGTTATGTGCAGAAAGAAATCATAATAAGGAAGAAAAACATTTTGAAATGTAGGCCAATTAACAAGACAAAATTTTCAGCTAAAATTTTAAATAAATCAAAGTAGACGTAGCAACACACAAAAAAAGAGGGAAAGAAATATGTTGTTTGTGAACTTTGTAAAAATATAACAAGTTGTAGATAAGACGTTGTCTACGCAGTAAAGCCTGGAAGAAGTTTGGTCTAGCTCAAATCATTGCTTTAATTACTTAAAGACAAATAATTAGAAAAAAAAACTGGTAGCTATACACAAACATCTGATAGGAAGACTTAGAATTCAGTGGTAGATTTTATGTATATAAACATATATAATGTATACATATAATCCTATATAACTAATATAAGAGAAAGCTAAAAAATGATATTTTAGTGTTTTTATTATGTCTTCCTGTGCTTTATATTTAAAAATATACTCTGAATCCTAGAAAAGAGGTGGTAGAAGAGGCCAGATGAATGTGCTGGGCTTAAAATATGTATTCAGAGTCACAACAAAACATTTTTAATATAATGAGCATAGTAAGAGTAATGATCCAAAGACCAAGACTTCTGAACCTTGAGGTTGAGCCCACAGAGGCTGGGAGAGAGAAGACCCTGGTAAAGCAAGCTAAAAAAGACCACCTAGAGTGATAAGCATAGAGAACTGTGTTTCAGCAGGCAAAGGCAGCTTTTTCGGTTGGCTGTGTTTTTCTTGAGATTAGAAATCAACTTTATGCAATATTGTTTTTAGTTCGTGGAGCATGAGAACTAAGAACTTGTATTTAGCAAAACAGAGATAATTTCATAACTTTCTTTTTTTTTAATTTTTTTTAACGTTTATTTATTTTTGAGACAGAGAGAGACAGAGCATGAACAGGGGAGACACAGAATCTGAAACAGGCTCCAGGCTCTGAGCTGTCAGCACAGAGCCCGACGCGGGGCTTGAACTCACGGACCGTGAGATCATGACCTGAGCCGAAGTCGGACGCTTAACTGACCAAGCCACCCAGGCGCCCCTTAATAGCAAATCAGATAAACCCAGATTAGAATGGGCCTCAAGAGAATACCAAGGAAAGATACTGGAGATAGTAAGGAATTTGACTGCATGAGGAAGGAGAGACATGGCATTGTAGATGAACAAGAAGTGACTACCAAGAAGTATTTTTTTTTAAGTGGGAGTATTAAAAGCAGGTTTGTAAGTTGGTGAAAAAGATAAAAATATGAATAAAAAATTCTCAATCCAGAAGATTAGAAGAATTTCTGAGGCAATGTTTATGAATAGAAAAGAAAGTGATGCACAGAGTTTGGAATGTGCTTTCATTCCCTAAGGATCATCCAAGATAACAGAAGAGAAGGCAGAGCCCCTGGGAATAGAAGCAGACAGTTGAGTAGACGTAATGGTGGGAATTTGTGGAAGTTTTCTGAATGGTTTTCTTGATTCTCCTCCAAGAAGATATAGTTTGTCAGAGCTTAAGAAACCCATTAGTTGACTCTTAAAACTTTATGATGATGAATCCTGTCATAGTTATGTGCCTTTATATGTGCTTTTGTATTTTGTCTAATAGTATAAGGATACCTTCATCATGGAATATTTTTAATTCATCATTTTTTCTTTCTCTTTACTTACTAGGATCAGAGAACTTAAAACACAGAATGTGATCTTCTGAATTACCTTACATGTGCAATTCCACTGCAGAATATAAGTAATACATCTTTCGAAATTCCTAATATATAATAAATATGGACCCTGTCTTGTGGGGGGAGGAGGAGGGAGCATCAAACATCACTTTCTAAAAGACTATTATTTAAGGAATATGGCACAGAGAGCAAAATGGACTGCTTAGCTTTCTTGCCTAAAATAGACCTAAATCTAAGAAGGCAAAATAATCAATTTCCAAAAACAGTGACTTCACTTCTGGTTGAGATAAAGTAACCATGACTGGATTTACCCTTCCATCTGAAACAACTAAATAAACTGGAAAATGAGGAGAATCAATGGCTTTCAATACACTAGATGTCAGACCAAAAAAAAAGGCAGTTATGCTGAGAGAGGAAAAATAAATGCTATAAATTTTATAATTGTCCCATTATGTACAGAATTTTATAAATGCTATAAATTTTATAATGTCTTGAGTGAGCTTTTTTGCCTGGTTGCAGGAAGACATGGGGGGGAACCAAGGTAGCCTGGGACACACTGCCATAGTTATGAACACAGAAGTCTGAAGAAGCCAGTGCAGCTAGCTCACAGGGCAGAGTACTGGAATTGGTGAAGTCACAGAGAGCTGTCACTCCATAGATAGCCACAGGGTTCTCCTAATGACGTCAGTGAGAACTTACAAGTACAACCTTGTGAAGAAACTTTCCAAGGCCAAGGAAAGACGTATCTGGTGGAAATATTAGAAAAGGACATTTAAACATTACACATGTTCAAGAAACTAGAGGAAACACTGAGTAGAAACTGGAAGTATATTTTAAAAGGAAGAAAATCAAACTTTTAGGGATAATAACTATCATGTCTCAATTGAAAAATTTACTGGGTGAAATCAATGGATGAATTGGCATTGCAGAAAAAGTAGCGGATTTGAGGACAAAGCAAAAGAAAATATCCAAAATGAAACACAAAGAGAAAAAACACTGAAGAGAATTAAAAGAGAATCAGTGAGTCGTGGAGAAAGTCTAAGCAGTCTAATATACGTGTAACTGAAAACAAAATTATATGAAGGATTTAAATAAAACTAAAGAGTTTCCAAATTTGAAGCCCACAGATCCATGAATTACCACAAACTTTCTAGAATGGCTGAAAAGATAAAAGTAACCATTCCAAGAGTGAGGATATGGAGAAACTGGAACTCTTTCACAATATTGGCGGGAACATAAAGGAGTCCAATCACTGTGGAAAATAACTTAGGAGTTTCTTTTTTCTTTTTAAGAAAAAATTTTTAAAGTTTATTTATTTTGAAAAAGAGAACGCACAAGCAGGGTAGGTAGGGAAAGGGGGGGTGGGGAGAGTCCAAAGCAGGCTCTGCACTGTCAGCACAGAGCCTGATGTGGCGCTTGAACTCATAAATCATGACATCATGACCTGATCCGAAAGCAAGAGTCAGACGCTCAAGCGACTGAGCCACTCAGGTGCCCCCGGCCCCAGGTGTTTCTTAACATTAATGAGAAACAAACACCTATTATATATGCCATGTATCCTAGTATTTATCCTAGGTGTTTGTCCAAAAGAAAAGAAAGCTTAGATGCTCAAACAAAAGCACAAGAGCACACACAGCCATCTATTTGTGATAGCCCCAGTGTCCAATATGTGTGAATGAATAAACAAAGTTTGGTATATCTATAAAATGCTATACTACTTGGCAACAACAAGCAATGAAGTATTAATACATGCAACAACCATGTTGTTTCTCAAAATATTTTTACCACATGAAAGTAAGTAGACAAGATACGGTACGTACTTTGTGATTCCATTATATAGAATTACAGCAAGTGAAAACCAATTTACAGTGACAGAAAGGAGATCTGTCTTGGAACCAGAAATGAGGAGCGAGTAATTACAAAACATCATGAGTAACCTTTTGGTGGTGATGGATATCTTCATTATTGTAACTTTTGTAACATTTTCATGGGTATAGACACATCAAAATTTATCGAATGGTATAGTATACTGTATGTTCACTGTACCTTAATAAAGCTATTGAAAGACATCAAAGGCACATATTCTTTCACATGCAAACACATACATGCATATTCATATATCCATACTTAAACAGAGCAAAAACAAGAAGGCTTGTATCACCTCTGCTATTACTCAACACATGTTCACTGTCTATCTTGGGCTAAAAGTTGTGCCACATGTTTAATATAATATGAATCAGACATAATTATATTTACAGCCATGTTGCTACTCTTGTAACTTTTTCCTTTTAAGGGTTACTCTAAGCTGACCCCAAGTTCACTGTGAGTAGGGACCATCTGGGAATAGGGATTATCTCCAACTAATTTGTTGCTCTAGCTCAAGACTTCTCCACCTCAGCACTATTAATATTTGGAGCTGAATGATTCTTTGCTATAAGGAAAAGTGCTATTCATTGTACGATGTTTAACAGCATCCTTGGCTTTTACACACTAGATGCCACTAGCACTCCTCCCTGTCCCCCAGTTGAGACACACCAAAACTGATCTGGATACTGTCCAATGTCCCCTGGGGCAAAACTGCTCCCAAGTGAAAACTACTGCTCTGGTCCCTAAGCACAATGATGGAAACATACGTGCTTGATATATGGTTTTTTGAATGGATAAATGAATAGATATCATTTGTACAAAATTCATACATCTCATTAGTAATGAAACAAATGTTTATTTTTCTAATTTTTTAATGTTAATTTTTCAGAGAGAGAGAGAGACAGAGTATGAGCAGGGAGGGGCAGAGAGAGAGGGAGGAAGACACAGAATCCAAAGCAGGCTCCAGGCTCTGAGCAAGCAGTCAGCACAGAGTACAATGCAGGGCTCCAACCCATGAACCTTGAGATCATGACCTGAGCCAAAGTTGGATGCTTAACCGACTGAGCCACCCAGATGCCCCCAAAAATGTATGTTTAAACAAAATTTTTATTAAATATTTTTTCAAAAAGAGATCAAGTAAAAGAAAACACACAGGGTGCCTGGGTGGCTCAGTCGGTTAAGTGTCCGTATTGGGCTCAGGTCAAGATCTCGTGGTTCACGAGTTCGAGCCCTGTGTCTGGCTCTGTGCTGACAGCTCGGAGCCTGGAGCCTTCTTCAGATTCTGTGTATCCCTCTCTCTCTGCCTCTCCCCCACCTGTACTCTGTCTCTCTCTCTCACACACACACACAAATAAAGAACATTAAAAATTTTAAAAAATGAAAACACACAATGTTAGAAATGACTAATGCATAAATATTTGAAATGTCGATTGGTACAATCCACATGGGAAGTAATTTGGCAATTCAATTTGACCCATTTACATGTATCTTAGGAAAATAAAAATCTTCAAAGCTTTATATGTATGTATTTATTAGAGTACTATGAATTTCATCAAAAACTTATAAACTGAGAACTCCCACATTAAAAAGAAATCACTAAATAAAGCTTTCTTCACAGGAAAACATTATGTAATGTTTTGCATTTAGGTTAATATGGTTTTTAATAATATGGAGAAATAATTTTGATATGAGATGAAATTAAAATTTTAAGTACACTTGTAACTAATGCAAATTGTGGGGAGCAGAGAAAATCTGCAGTACAAAAGGTTTCAAATATCTAACTATTTTGCCTTGGAGGAAACACTTTAGCTATAGGTGCTTTAATTAACTGGTTAGATTATTCTTAAAATATTATCAGTAAATAAATTTTGGGAACCTATTATCTTAGGAATTTAGTTTTTCTTATTTAAAATAGATAGCTTATGTAACTGAGTTAAAGAAGATTTTGTATTTATGCAGGCAACTCTACAGGAGACCATATTTTGCTCTAAAATTCTACTGCAAATATTAACAGACACATCATTTCTGACAACAGCAAAAAACAGAGCATAGGAAAAGAGAAAATACTGATAGATCCATTTCCCTGGATCTTAAATAAATTTTAGATTTTAAATGTCACTGAAAATATTAGCAAGAAGCTATAAAATGTATAAAAATAAATTTAAAAGCTCCAGAGTATTTCTAAAATATTCAAAGTTCCTGAAAAGTTAATTATTCACTAGGCTGCAGTATGAGGCATTAAAAGGTTGAATTAAAACTGGCTATTTAATAGCTGTAGTATGGACTCCTATCAATTTTAAAGGTCAAATTATTCCCTCTAATCATCATGACCCATAGTGAAGACTGTTTTAACACAGCATATGCTAGCAAATGTGTACTTTTAACTCTGTGCAAAGGTAAGAATTATAGGCAATATAACACAGAAATAAAATTCTGAACTTTATTCCTAAATTAAGTGTATCTTTAATTTTATATTCAACAATCTTTTATTATGTGCATACTCTGTGCCAAGGCTGTCTGAGGCTCTAAGGATTTCAAAGGGAATGTCAAAGAGTCCAAACCTGGGAGAAAGACAAAGATATAAATGACTTAATTGTAGAATCTACCACAAATGTACACACATGGGTTGATTGGAGCATACAAGAGAGATGTAGTCAAGGCTGCAAGTTAAAGGGAAGGGAGAGTTCAGGAAAAACACATTTCCAGAGCTGAAGGTCTCTGATCTGAGTTTATAAAGAGTTTATAAGGAATAATATTTAGCCAGGTCAAGATGGTGGAAGGTCAGCAGACACAGGAAGAGAAAACAGTCTGAGCCAAGGAAGCAAGAGTGGAGGCTGGAGAATCATGCCACCACATGTGGGGCTCCGAAAAGGGTCATGGGAGAAAGGTCTTTATTAAGTGGTAGCAGTATTAGGATTAATTTTAGAGTTTAAAGGCTGGGGCAAGAACTGGCTTCAGGAGCATGCAATCTGTACAATCACATAAACTGCACATTTAGAAAGTCCCTATGTTTGCTTTAATGCTTTTCTGTCACCATCTTGAAATTCTTAAGTATTTAAACAAGGCACCTGTATTTTCATTTTGTGGTAGGCCCCTCAAATGATGTGCCAGTTCTGACTGGAACACAAGTGAGCAGGAACAGAAGCAACCAGTCAGCTCATAACATGGCTTCAGTAGCACGGTTCAGAGTTTGAGTCTTCCTTGAAAACTAACAGCAGCCAGTATAAAGAGTAATTTAAACTGTGGGTGTACACAATCAACTGTGCATTTTGCAACAATAACACTGAATCAGATGTGAGTGTGGCTGCAGGGAGGGAGGTAAGAGGAAGCTACCACAGTGATTCAGAAAGGAATGATGACCATACGAAATCACACAGTGACAATGGAAATAAAAAGAGATTTAAAAATTTCCAGAAATATTTAGGAGGTATAGCTAAAAGCCTTGGTGACCAAAAATATAAATGAGAGAAGAGAAAAATTATTCTAGACCATTCCATTCACCCAAACAAAACATTCACAAAGAGGCAGGCAGGCTTTGGGAAAAGACAACTTTGTTTATATGGCTGTATTCTAGACGTACTCACAGCACATAAGCGAGAGAGTCCTGCCTACATGATGTGGTCTCAGAGGCTCTGAATGTTCCAACTCCAGTCTATCCCCACCGGGTTGGGTAATTGCAGGTGACACCATTAATGACTACTCTTTGGGTGAAGGTATCGGGAAAAGAAGACCTCTGGCAAATTGCAGGTATGTTACCTGACAATGATCATCATCAACTTCCAAATACTTACGGAAGTGGGGTGTTTGTGTGCATCTTAATGTGGGAACAGTAACAAGCATCATTTTGTTGTATGATGGTATGGGTGGTTAGAGGTGTAGAAAGAATCTAAAAGAGAAAGAAATGAATGACTAATTTTACCTCCTTATTTGTGTGACAAGGTGGCTCTTCACAAAACAGGTTTTGGGAGAACACGGTACAAAGGGCCATTTTAATTAGCTTACTAAATTACCCACTCGACTAAGAAACATGAATGAAGAAATCTTTACTGTAGATGGAACTGAATTAGGAATGTGGAAGAGTTAGAAAATTTATACAGGCATTCTGTTGGCAACAATATTTACAGTCAATGCATTTGGAATCTTACACACACAAACACACCCACGTTCATCACAGATCCCTTTCTTTAAGATACTGTTATGAAGAAATCCCCAAGAAAATAGAATAACAAAAAGCAAGATTGAGAGAAGTTGAGAAAAAAATATAAGATCATTTTTACAGTTTCTCAAACTAAAACTAGGACTTCCTGAAAGATAGAGCTGCTGTCTAAAGGGAGTAAATTATCAAATTAATTAATTGGGAGAAGTTTCTGAAACTGAAGAATGAGTTTCCAGTTCAATTGTCTGGCCAAATAGATGAGAAAAGGCACACAGCAACATACATCATCATGAAATTTGAGAACACTGTGGACAATGGGAAGGTCCTAAAATCTGAAACAAATAGAAATATATGTGAGAGGGGGTGAGAGAAGGAGGAAGGGGAGGGATGGAGGGACTATGTCCAAAGTGTCTACAATTATAATGTCATCAAGTTTATTATGGTAAATGTGAAACCTACATTAATATGGTTCAGTGCTTTCAAACTTCTGAGGAAAAATTATTTCAACACACGATTCTATATAGGCCAAGTGGTCAGGGGTAGAGATAAAATAAAGATAGTTTTGGGACACCAGAGGGGCTCAGTCAGTTAAGCATCTGATTTTGGCTCAAGTCATGATCTCTCAGTTCATGGGTTTGAGCCCCATGTAGGGTTCTGTGCTGACAGCTCAGAGTTTGGAGCCCACTTTGGATTGTCTCCCTCTCCCTGCCCCTCCTCCACCCACGCTCTGTCTCTGTCTCTCTCTCTCCAAAATAAATAAACTTAAAAAAAATGTAAAGATAGTTTCTGTCATAAAAGCTTTTTGCATATTGCCATCCATGCACTTGGGGGGAGTTCTGGGAGTACACAAAGAGGAAGGAAGATATTGGAATTAACACTAGAGAGAAGGAAAGAGAAGCCTCAAGAAGATGGTAAAGAGATGTCCAAGGATAACAGAGTTGCCACAGTTCTAGGAAATGGCCTATCTAGATTCTACTTGGAAAAAGGAAGACTCCAAAAGGAATGTTTCAAAGAAAAAAAAAAAGTGAGTTGGATACCTTTAAACATACCAGTTTTATTCTAATGGTAGACAAACTGTGGATGAGTTTGTGGATTAATAATGACTATTTAGAAACTACAGCAACTAAGAATAAACCAATTATTAGCTCCTTGGAAAAGATTGTACAAGAAAATAATGTACACTATGTGGTTTAGTTTTAAGTAACATTTACATTATTATAAACAGCAAACTATTTTGGAAGCATAGAGAAGAGAGGAAAATTCTAAGTGGATAGAGAAGGAAGTTTCCATAGTGGGAAGCCAGTAATTAGGTACGAAAATAAAAAGAAGAGCACCTGGGTGGCTCAGTTGGTGGAGTGTCTAACTCTTGATTTTGGCTCAGGTTATGATCTCACAATTCATGACATGGAGCTCTGCATCGGTTTCCATGCTAAGCATGGAGCCTGCTTGGGATTCTCTCTCCCTCTGCTCCTCCCCTACTCTTGTGCATTCTTCCTCCCTCCCTCTCTCCCCTCCCCCCCAAAAGAAAGTAAAATGAAAGCATAGAAATTTTATTTGGTAACATGGATGTAAAAAAGCGGTTGAAAGTAGTTGCCTCTGGAAGCAGAAAGAAGTTTGAGGAGAGATAAGGACAATCTGTTCTTTAAAACTATACTATTAAACTAACTGATAGAAATTTTTAAATGAGGAGTTGATTGGACAGTTATGGATGTGGTTTCCCTGCAGAGGAAACAGTATGAACAGAAGCAAAAAGTGTGATGGTGAATGGTGTCATCTGCCATCATGTCATACAGTATGACCCAAAGAAAAAGCTAAAAAGGGACAATAAGTAGGAAAACATGATGCTGAAAACAGAGGTTGAGATCTTATTACTGACATATTTGAATACTATCTGAAAGAGTTTAATTTATGCCTATGGTGGCCGTTTACCGTGTTCTGCAAAGTCCTTCTTTCAGAAGGGCTGCCCACCACCAAGAAGCATGTTCCTGCCAGCTGACCCTATAGCCGTAGCTGACTACTAAAGGGTGGATCGCTGACCCTTTTCTGGTCAAATGATTCTTCTTAATAATTCAGAATTTTAAATTTGGAAACACAGGGGGAAGAGCTATTGGTAACTGAGTAGTATTATGTGCAGTATTTAGGGGAAAGATCCACAAACTCATTGAAGTCTCAGAGATGCTCTGTTTCCTGTTTTCCCTAAGCCTGCTCTGAAGTTTTTGATACAAATACTCCATCAATATATTTATTTTTTGCTTTAGCTCTCAGAGTCTGTTTCTGCTATTTACATCTTAACTGATGCACAGTCAACTGAGAACACTGTTGTTCTTTATAATGAAACATGCACATTGAACACAACTGAAGACAGTCTTCTGTTAAGGGCTAGCAGCTCTTTAGAAGGCTCACAGCCTCTTTAAATGGGCTCCCTATCACAAGAGGTATTCAAGTTGAAACAGGATGACCCCTTTTCAGGAATCCTGAAGAGGGGTTATTCAGAAGGAAATGCCTTCAAAGAATCCTCAGGCATCCTTCAGTGTCTGAACAGAGAAACTATGACAGATCCAGAGCCTGCCTCACATCCCTAAAAAGTCAGCAAACTGTTTCAGTTTTTCCTAAGGCTAACCCTGAGCTAAGAATATCTTCTTCTCATGGTGGATACAAAGTCCAGCTGTTTCATATTTATAATGGGTCCATTTCTCAGGGATTGTGACACATCTTTATTTAAAACGTTTAGGGCTTTCCAAGGGAGTCTGGGTGGCTCAATCAGTTAAGTGTCTGACTCTGGATTTCAGCTCAGGTCATGATCTGATTGGTTGTGAGATCAAGCCCCTTGTCAGGCTCCAAACTGAGCATAGAGGCTGCTTGGCATTCTCTCTCTCCCTCTTTCTCTGCCTGACTCTCTCTTTCTCTCTGTCTCAAGATAAATAAACTAAAAAAAAAAAAAAAAAAAAAAAAAAAAAAAAAAAAAAAAAGGTTTATGGCTTCCCATGTCTACTTCAAAGAGAAATAGCTCCACCTAGGGCACTGGTGAGGGGAAAGTAACCAAATTTTGTACCAAAATATCCTGGCCCTTTAGTCATAGACTGTCAAAGTTGGACACTTGACCCAAGTACAATGAGCCAGTTGGTAAGCCAACAAATTATTGTATAATCTATAACTTTAAATCCATGGGTTCATGTGAAATGATACACTGGGCAACCCATTTCCTCTCTAAGAATTATTCAACTGAAAATATTAGAAGACAAAATTTTTGTAGAGGGATCCGATGAGGGGGAATCCAGGCTGGAATAGGAATGGTAAGGCAAAGTTGAAATTTTGAAGAATCAGAATTTTTACAAGTGTACCAAATGCTGACTGATACAGAGGTTTGCCTCAGGTAGATACACAGTGATGGACAGAAGTTAAAAGAGGAGATACCCCATTGGTAACGGAGAGAAAGTGAGCTGCCTTAGTCCCTGTTAATGTTTTTTTCCCCTAGTTCATTGGTATTTGTAGAATAATCTATCCTTTCTTTAACCTAGTGTGAGAAGATGTTTGTTCAGTGGAGGCAAATGAGCAATCAACTTTAAGCAACCAAAGACCCTTTTAGGTTTTAATGTAACCTACAGTCATTTGCTTAGATCCAGGGAGTGGGAAAGTTTGGTAGTATTAGTGAGGCAGGAATGATAAATGGTACTTTGCTTGGTAAGGATGCGTTTAGTGGAAAAGTTAATGGAAAGTTTAATGGAAAAGCTAACAATGTTTTGCATAATAGTAGATTGTTAAAAGCAATTTGCTAAAAACAACCAGAGCTGGGATTCTTAAATCAGCCAATTTCAGGAAAAATAGTCAAGCAAGTAAACTCCTGAATTAAAATAAATGAGAAAATGGGATTCTACTGGAAAGAGTAAAACATAAAGAGCAATGAGAAACATTACATAAGAAGAAAAGGGACAGTGAATTAATGAAATTAATATCTTAGTTTGGACATGGGAAAGTCACACTAAAATTAGAAGTTTGAAGTCTGGATTTGTGTAAATAAAACAAATGTATTCAACCTATAGACTTGAATACTTAACATTTGAGTTTCACAAGGAATTGGACTTGTTTTGGACATTTTATGAATGATTTGTTTCTGGAACACCAAGAGGAAAAGACTGAGGCAAGGCCTAGCTCAACAATTATTAAGTTTTAGGAGGGGAGAACAAGAAACTCTCCAGAAGAAAGTCCTGGGTGTTGAGCCACAGGACTGACTCACCACTTTGCTGGTAAGCCAGTGAGCTATGTGATTTAGTACACACCCCAGGAGAGGACAGGATCTGAATGTTTAGGTAAGGGAATCCAAGACGATATTATCAACATATCTTTTCATTTTTATTTCCCATTGATTCCCTACTACAGAGTTCATCAGTCTGTGAACTGTTGAATTTCACTGTTCAGTGCTTTTCATCTATTCTTCCTACTGTTTGGAATTCTCCCTCCTTTCCATCTTTTTCTCCCCAAATCCAAGGTCAAAACACATCTTTGCTAGAAAGCCTCTCTGGTCTCCTTGGATAAAAAGCAATCTGCCCACTTCTTTTTCAGAACTCATTGTTCTTACTTCTGCCTCAAAAACCGTATTAATTTTCAAAGCATTTTTTCTTTTATTACTTTTAAAAGCAGCTTGGCTATTGACTTTTCATGTTTGACTTTTTCATATGATCAGGCTTGTTTTATCCATGTAACATAATTTTAGGTCCCCTTCATGTTATGAGGTCCTAAACATAAGACTAGCCCAATGCCTACTATCAGGTTACTAGTGTGGACTCAGAAGGCACTGCTACGAAAGAAGGTTACACACCACGTATTACACTCCATTCTAACTCCGACACTTCTTTCAGTCTGATTCCAAGCCCACTAAGTTCTGAGGTTATAGAAAATGTGCCCAAATCTGTGATCCTGTGGGGTATGGTTCAATGTCAGCTTTTGTTACTCAAGTAAGCAGTCCTTAGCTTACAGCTTTTGTTTCCAGGGCTTCTAATTTTTCTGTCGAAAAAGAATCAGTACTATCTAGAGTCTAATTCCCTGAAGTAACTGGAGTAGTACTTGTCCCAATTTTGGTAATTTTGACGCTACTTTCCCTGGAATGTATTTTATCACTCAAATCTCAAACTTTACATGACAACATGACTTTCAGAGCTGCCAGATCAATTTAACTTGATTTAATTTGATTAAAATTAACGTAACTGGGAGGCTGGAACCCATCTCCCTAATTCCAGAGCAGATGGGGGAAAGGACAGTACCTGGTCTGGAGACAGAGTTGGGTCTTTATACAAATTACAATTTTAAACCCATGACATAAACTATTTATAGCTAAGGGATATGTCATTAAAGGATATGTGGCTCACAGAGTCTTTTTATTTTTTCAAGTATGTTCAAGAATACTTATTTTGGACCAAGGTGCCACTGAAGAGAAGGAATTACCACCACCCTGCATAATAATATAAAAGACCAATTGACCAAGTGTACAAGCTGAGCTGCAGTTATGAAGCAGCCAGGGATAGTTTTTTTTTTTTTTCCTCAGTAGGTCATGAAATGGTAGAGTATTAATGATAACTCTTGGGAAAAGTGGTGTGTGTGTGTGTGTGTGTGTGTATTTGTACTTATGTTGTGTGAAATTCAATCATTTTACTCAGATTGACAGAAATGTACTACTATAGTTATAATTTACCATCAGCTTCCCAGAATATGCCATTCCAGAATGCGCCACTGTGGCAGGTGGATTATTTCAAGCTGAAGACAATAAAGCCCCAGCAGATTCATGGAGAGCTTTTAACCTCCCCTTTAACTGACGAAAAGAATTGAGATACGGGGCCTATGTCTTAAAGAAAGCTACTGCCAGAGATAACTTTTTTTTATATCAGAAAGATATTTGCATTGCATAACAAACAGTTGTTTAGGAAATATTTGCTCTTCTCATTTTCCTGTGAATTCCCTTCCACCCCTTTGTAACCCTAGACCCCTACCCTCTCCTCCTTGGCTCAGGATGGTATATAAGCCTCAATTACCTGACTTCAGGGGAGTCTTAGATTTTAATGGGGCTACCATACATTCAAAATTTGTTTCTTCTGCTCATCTATCTTATGTCAATTGAATTAGACCAGCCAAAGTACCTAGAAGGGAGGAGGAACGTTTTCCACCCCTACAGGTGGAATTTTACAAAATAGATGTCAGAATAAAGCCGAAAGGGGCATTCTTTCCTGTATTGTCATTCCATTTAGTTTCTTCCCCTTCTAGCTGTTCATGAAGTTTGATTAACAGTACAAATTTGTGTGGTGGTAGGTGGTAGGTTGAGAAAAATAACAAGTGGGTCAAAAAGAGATTTAAGGACTGTCATAGTAACTCCCAGTCCACAGCCAGCAAGCAGCAAGGAGGCAGTGGTGACCTGTGGCACAGTGCAGAGGATTGGGAGACGTGGAGAAACAGGGTAGAGGGTCCACCAACCTTAACCCACATGCCTTCCTTCAACAATCATCAATATTTTGCCAGAGTTGTTTCATCTACCCTCCTTCCTTTTCAGTTGCATTAATTTAAAACAATCTCCAGTTATCATGTTGTTTACTCCCAGATATTCCAACATATTTCTTAAAAAAACAGAGTGAGGGGGACAAGAAACTTCTTACAGTATCATGAGGTCATTGTCTCACCTCTACACTAATCAACAATTCATTAATATCATCTAATGCAAAATTTATATTAAAATTTACCCAACTAGTCCCCAAACTGCTTTTTGTCAGTTAATTTATTTGAATCATACTTTCTAAAAGTCAACTTAAAAATCATTTAAATCTGATTTAGTCTCTTTCAAGCCTATTTTAATCATTTTCTAAACCAGTATTGCAATGTTGAAGGAACTTTCATAGACGTCATATTATGGATTTGGATAAGTACTTCCCCTCCTATCATTTGACTTGTTTTCCATCCCCTGTGTTTTCTGTGACTGGAGATAAGATTTAAAGTCTTGATATATGCATATGTAATAAATAATGATAAATTGTATTTATTATATATAATATATGCAATATGATATATAATTATATAACCTTATATAATTATATAATTAGATATATAAATTATGTAATTATATAACATATACATATATTCACACACGTATGTACCATAGGCAGTGTTTAATTCTTCATATTGCCTCACATCGCAACGCACATTATATTTGGTTGTCTTTGGTCTGCTGACATCCATCAGTGAATTCAGACAGTGACATCCTGTTCTCTTTATAGTCAGGTTCCTGGGCATAGGATGACCAGGAATCTTTGCCTAGATTGTCACGGTATATGCCTGTTGTCCTGGCATGATTACTAACAGTGAATCTTTCACTTGCAAAGTGTCTCTGTTTGGATTATAGATTACTCATCAATTTCATATTTAGTAATTTTGTCATATACTGATGATGACTACCTGTTACTTCATTAATGATCACATAATGATTTTATAATTCCATCATTTTTTTCTGCACTTATTAACTGGGAACACTTTCATACGAAATTCTTTCCTACATCCATAGGACTTGTGGGATATCCTGAAATACCATTTATGTCCAAATGGCAAGGTAAATGCTGAGTTCTTCTCTTTCAGTTGCTAATATTCACAATATTGAATTGGTGCCCAGACAATCTCTAATGGATGTCCAAAGTCCAATGAGTTTTGGTTTCTTTTTTAAAAAAAATATTTATGAATGCATCACTTTTTTATATTAAATGTGTTTTGTCCTCTTTATTTTTTTTATTAATATGAAATTTATTGTCAAATGGTTTCCATACAACACTCAGTGCTCATCCCAACAGGTGCCCTCCTCAATTCCCATCACCCTCCCTCCCCTCCCTCCCACGCCCCATCAACCCTCAGATTGTTCTCATTTTTTTAAAATTTTTTTTGTTTTTTTTTTAAATATATGAAGTTTATTGTCAAATTGGTTTCCATACAACACCCAGTGCTCATCCCAAAAGGTGCCCTCCTCAATACCCATCCTCCACCCTCCCCTCCCTCCCACCCCCCATCAACCCTCAGTTTGTTCTCAGTTTTTAACAGTCTCTTATGCTTTGGCTCTCTCCCACTCTAACCTCTTTTTATTTTTCCTTCCCCTCCTCCATGGGTTCCTGTTAAGTTTCTCAGGATCCACATAAGAGTGAACACATATGGTATCTGTCTTTCTCTGTATGGCTTATTTCACTTAGCATCACACTCTCCAGTTCCATCCACGTTGCTACAAAGGGCCATATTTCATTCTTTCTCATTGCCACGTAGTACTCCATTGTGTATATAAACCACAATTTCTTTATCCATTCATCAGTTGATGGACATTTCGGCTCTTTCCATAATTTGGCTATTGTTGAGAGTGCTGCTATAAACATTGGGGTACAAGTGCCCCTATGCATAAGCACTCCTGTATCCCTTGGGTAAATTCCTAGCATTGTTATTTCTGGGTCATAGGGGAGATCTATTTTTAATTTTTTGAGCAACCTCCACACTCTTTTCCAGAGTGGCTGCACCAGTTTACATTCCCACCAACAGTGCTAGAGGGTTCTCATTTCTCCACATCCTCACCAGCATCTATAGTCTCCTGATTTGTTCATTTGGGCCACTCTGACTGGCGTGAGGTGGTATCTGAGTGTGGTTTTGATTTGTATTTCCCTGATGAGGAGTGATGTTGAGCATCTTTTCATGTGCCTGTTGGCCATCCGGATGTCTTCTTTAGAGAAGTGTCTATTCCTGTTTTCTGCCCATTTCTTCACTGGGTTATTTGTTTTTTGGGTGTGGAGTTTGGTGAGCTCCTTATATATTTTGGATACTAACCCTTTGTCCGATATGTCATTTGCAGATATCTTTTCCCATTCTGTTGGTTGCCTTTTAGTTTTGTTGGTTGTTTCCTTTGCTGTGCAGAAGCTTTTTATCTTCATAAGGTCCCAGTAGTTCATTTTTGCTTTTAATTCCCTTACCTTTGGAGATGTGTCAAGTAAGAAATTGCTGCGGCTGAGGTCAGAGAGGTCTTTTCCTGCTTTCTCCTCTAGGGTTTTGATGGTTTCTTGTCTCACATTCAGGTCCTTTATCCTTTTTATTTTTGTGAGTGGTGTAAGAAAGTGGTCTAGTTTCATCCTTCTGCATGTTGCTGTCCAGTTCTCCCAGCACCATTTGTTAAAGAGACTGTCTTTTTCCCATTGGATATTCTTTCCTGCTTTGTCAAAGATCAGTTGGCCATACTTTTGTGGGTCTAACTGTGGGGACATCCCCAGGGTGAAGGGGTGCATAGGGCAAGGTATAGGGAAAGGGTGAGGAGCTCTGCAGTGCACCACTCTTCCCACATCACCTATTCTCCAACCTGGATGCTCTCTGGACGCCATCCTTCTGGGCTTTTATGGAGGCTTCATTACATTGGCACAGCTGATTAAATTATTTACCATTGGTTACTGATCCAACCTCTATCCCTACTCCCTTCCCTGGAGATTAGGGAGAGGACAGGGAAAGTTCCAACTCTTTAATCATATCCTTTGATTTTAATTCAGTGTTTTCTCCCCATTACACTATAGAATCCCTCATTACTCATTAGAACTGTGTACCTTAATAAGTATTAATTTGTTATATCTTCATTAGTTCTTTTTTATATAAAATAAATAAGTTGTAATAAAATATTTGGAAATGTTTATAGGACTCTCATTTTAAAATCACTATTACTAGCCTATGTAGTCCTTAATATCAAGAAATCTATGTTGATTATTCTATCTCCACAGTTGAGCCCTGATGTTTACATGGAAAGAACTCAGTAAATATTGAAGATAAATAAATATATTTTCAAAGTATTTTTAAAAAATCTTTGAATATTCCACAGCAGTAATTATGCCTTGAATATTCTGAGGTAGTGTATTTCCTTTTTTCAAAGTTTATTTATTTGAGAGAGAGAAAGAGAGAGTGTGCACACTTGTGTGAGAGTGGGGGAGAGGCACAGAGGAAAAGAGAGAATCCCAAGCAGACCCTGTGCTATAAGCACAGAGCCCAACATAGGGCTCGATCCCATGAACGTGAGATCATGACCTGAGCTCAAATCAAGAGTCGGATGCTCAACAGATGGAGCCACCTAGGTGCCCCTGAGGCAATATATTTCTATTGGAAAGAACATCAAGCTTAGGTGCAGACATAGGTTCCATGTTTTATCAGCTTCCTCATCTGAAAAATCTTTAATATCTTTGGCATTAAACTCTATGATATAATAAAATAGGTACCATATTATGATTTTATTAATGTTTTTGGTAGATTAGTTTGGTGGCCATGATATTTCACCCTTCCCTGTATCTGTTCTCTTTGTTATTTAACGTGGAAATACCTCCCAGAAAAGGCTCTTTGGTAATTGGGCTCAGCTGTATGACTTGCTTTGGCCAATGGAATGTAAGCAAACATGGTGCAAACAGGGCATCGACACTGGTTTGCACAGTAAAGCATGTCTTCTTGTGCATCTGCCATCCTCACAAGAACATCTCCTGGAGAGACTGCTGGTCCCAGGAGGAGAATGAACTAACATGCTGCAATGTTTTACTAGTAACCTGTTCTAATCTGTCCAATTAAAAATATCATTCTTGGTCAAAGCAACATTTTTCTAGATATGTCTCCTAAGCCAAGGGAACCTAAAGCAAAAATAAAGTATTTGGTTTACCCCAAAATGAAAAGCTTTTGTGCAGAAAACCATCAACAATACGGAAAGGTAACCTACTGAATGAGAGAAGGTATTTGCAAATACAACATCTGACAAAGGGTTAATATCCAAAATATATAAGGAAAAGTCATACAAGTGAACACTAAAAAAAAAAAAAAAAAAAAATCTGATGAAAAAAATGGGCCAAGGACCCAAATAGGCATTTGTCAAAAAAGACACAGAGAGAGACAACAGACATATGAAAAAGATGTTAATTGTTACCAATCATCAGGGAAATGCAAATGCAAACCACAATGAGATATTGCTTCACACCTGTCAGAATGTCTATTATTAAAAAGACAGGAAATAACAAATGTGTGCAAGAATGTGGAGAAAAAGGAACACTCACTACTGTTGGTGGGAATGTAAACTGGTGCAACTACTATGAAAAAGACTATGAAATTTCCTCAAGAAAATTAAAAATAAAAATACCACATGATACAGTAATTCCACTATGGGTCTTTACCCAGAGAAAATGAAAGTGCTATTTTTAAAGAATATACGCATCCTTATGTCTATTGTAGCATTATTTACAATAGCCAAGATAATGAAACAACCAAAGCGAACATCGATAGATGAAAGGATAAAGATGTCATACACACACACACACACACACACACACACACACACACACACACACCATAATAGCACTCTGCCATAAAAAAGAACGAGATCTTGCTATTTGTGACAATATGGATGAATCTAAAGGATATTAGGCTATGTGAAATAAGAGAAAGACAAATACCATAAAATTTTTATATGTGGATTCTAAAAAACAAAACAAAATGAATAGAAAAAAAAGTAGAAGTGGACCCACAAATAAATAAGGACCAATTTTCTAAAAGAAAGGAAACTGATAGTTGCCAGAGGGGGGATGTAGTGCAGATGGCAAAAATGCGTGAAGAGTTGTGGAAGTCCAGGCTTCCAGTTTTGGAACGAATAACTCATAGTGATGAAAGGTACAGCATAGGGAATACGGTCAATAATACTGTAATAGCATTGCATGGTGACAGACAGTAGCCACATTTGTGGTGAGCACAGCACAAGGGATAGACTTGTCAAATTACTGTGTTGTACACCTGAAATTAATGTAACATTCTGTGTCAACTATAAGAATAATTATAAAAGACCATTCTCCAGTACAGGGATGTGAGTGGGGTAGGGAAAAAAGCTCAGAATGTTTTTACTTATTCAGATTTTTTTTTTTTTAACTCCTGAGATCATGGTTGATTTTTTTTAATTTTAACTTTTTTTTTTAAAGTTACATCCAAGTTAGTTAGCATATAGTGCAACAATGATTTCAGGAGTAGATTCCTTAATGCCCCTTACCCATTTAGCCCATCCCCCCTCCCACAACCCCTCCACTAACCCTCTGTTTGTTCTACATATTTAAGAGTCTCTTCACTCATATTGAGGACTTTAAGATAAAAAACAGATCAACATAAGGGAAGGGAAGCAAAAATAATACTTATTCAGATTTTTAACAGTATTGTATCTGTCCTAGGTACTTGATCTTTGGTTCATGAAAACTTCAGCAATCTTCAAATTTTTTCACTATGTCCTTGGTTAAAATACCCTTTCTTCTACCTAATACACAAGCCCTTTGAAAATGTGAGTGCTTTGATGGTTCTTTTTTTTTTTTAATTTTTTTTTCAACGTTTTTTATTTATTTTTGGGACAGAGAGAGACAGAGCATGAACGGGGGAGGGGCAGAGAGAGAGGGAGACACAGAATCGGAAACAGGCTCCAGGCTCCGAGCCATCAGCCCAGAGCCTGATGCGGGGCTCGAACTCACAGACCGCAAGATTGTGACCTGGCTGAAGTCGGACGCTTAACCGACTGCGCCACCCAGGCGCCCCTGATGGTTCTTTATAAATCTTCTCTTTCCAATCTAGGACCCACTTTAAGAACTTCCCCTTTCTCCAGATCTATCTTCCCTTTATAGGTTTATGCTTTTCTATGATCCTTGTTATATTTGTTAGTCTGTCATCATGGACATCTGTTTCAAATTCTAGCTAATACAAGATTGACCTGAAAGAGTTTTCAAGTCCAGAATCTTGAGCCATCCATACCCATCAACTCTCTGGGAATGGGATCAGAAAATCTCTTGTTGAAAGTTACTCCAAAAAAAGGATTCTTGTAGAGCATTTTTTTTTCTAGCAGGTTGACCCAGTTTTCTTTATCTTGGCTATCAAAACTGAAGAATAAAATGACCCCTTCCCTCACCCCCTCCCCTTTATTAACTGGTTCTTTCTTGTTTATCAGAAAAGGGACTAGTAAAGGACATTTCTGTCTCTAATTTCCAGTAAATATGTATTGATGATTAATGTCTTTCATCATTGTTCTAATTTCAGAGTGGGCTGTTTTTTATTTATTTTTATTTTTTATTAGAAAAGCATTATCCATACTGTCTCTTCAGTCAGGCATTCATATATCCTTTTTGGATTCTTTTAATGTCTATTTTTTTATGCTATAGTTCATGTGTTTCCTCTCCAAAAAAAAGAGTCCCAAGTCTTTTTATGAATTTATGAATTCAGTCAATCTTTTAAAATATATAATGAAATACAGGATAATAACCCAAATTTGCAGATGAGGACAATACGACTGATTGGTACCACTTGTTCCACAGTGTGCCATTTATAATCAGCAAAACTAGGTTTAAATCAAGCCCTGTTTTATTCTAAAAGACCATGGTCTTTCTATGATGTCTATATGCTAAGTCAAGTTAAATTGAAATTACACTTGCATTCAGTTCTTTGTTTCCAAGACACCTTGTTTGATTTTAAATATACATGAATGAAATAAAATTTCTCTTTCTGTAATATTATGAAAATTTTATTTCATATATACATTTATATATAGTATAAAAATTCCCTGATTGCTAAAAAAATAATAGGATCTTCCAGCTAAAATATACAAAGGAACAGTTTGAAAAGAGCATCATGCAAATAAAGGCTGTTAATACCAAAATCCCCCAAATAAGCTGATACTTTATATATTCCTTCTACCTTTTAGTCCCCCCAAATTTAATTACTGCCACACAGCCTCAGTTTATTTGCCAACTTAACATGGTTCCCATTTGGGTCATCACGGTTCTCATGATGAATGGCGGGTGGACCTAAATGTAGCACAAAGGATTTCCTTGAAAATTTCAATCTTCTGCTTTCTCTAGTAGGTTCTCAAGTTCCAACATTTAGAAAATATTACATTTAAACATCAAGGAAATTGGTTGCTGACAGGGAAAATGACCTATGACAAGTTTTCTAAAATTGCAAGGGCCATGTTTTCTTGGTTTCTTCTTTTTGAAAAAGTAGCAGTGACCCCGTTAAAAGCATTCATTGCTGAGAAACATGCCAAACACTCACTGATTTAGTCCAGGCATTTTAAGTCTGGTGGATTACATGTTTTCCAAACTATTCATGCATCTAGTTTCTCTTTCTGCCTGATTCTCTCTCCCTTTTGTTCACACCCACCTCATTAAAATTTCCATCAAGGAGAGGAGACCTAATTCAATCCTGTCACTTGTTAACTGCTCTTCCAGCAGCTGCATGTGTTGGCAAATTAAAAGCAATGGCTAATGTGTGTGTGGAGCCCAGCTTCTGTTTTTATGTTTTCATTGTAAACTAAGGACAGCAAATGATCTTTGAATGAACATTGTGTTAAAGGTGGTCCATTAAGAAAAACTGAATTTCCAGATTTCTCTGTCCATTAGGAGCTTGTGATAAAGAATAAGGAGGCTGGGTTTTATGCATAGGGCAATCAAAAGGGCAAAGGTATAACAGATGTACTTATACTCATGCACTTCAACAAGGGCTCTGAATGCAAATAACTGCCCTTAGGCTTAAGGTACAGGCATAAAGATAGATGTACTGAAGAGAATCCCTGTAGTACTAGCAACATAAATGGAATGCGATGGTAATCCTGTCAAAGCAAAGATCAGACAAGGAAGAGATAAGGAATAGGCAGGAGCACACTGTAAAAGGCTTGAAAAATGCAACCAGCCAACAATTGCCTTGAGATCACTGGGTCAATGAAGATAACCCAGCAAAAGGGGTTGAAAGCAACACATTCCTGTGGCTGATTTCACCCTTTGTGCCCACAGCTCCTTTTCTCAGGGCCTTTAAACACATTTGATAATGTCTGGGGGCAAAGGTAAGTAAATTAATCACCACAATAAATCATTCCTTTAAAAAAAAACAACAAAACATAGTATCTGAAATTAGTAAGGAATCTAGAAATTATCTGGTCTCAAATCCTAAAAATTAGAAAAACAATACTTCGGGAGATTAAGAAATTTGCTAAACCTGCCCCTGAGGTTCTTATTTCTTCATGTCACCCTTCACCAGATCACTGAAGACTTTTGCAACTGAGATTGCGGAAAATTTTAATAATCTGTGAGACATCACTAGAAATGATGGAGGAGCCAGAGACTGAAGACTGATTGTTTTCCACCAGTGAATCTGATGTTGATCAATGTTTCATCAGTTCTAAAAGTAAAGACCCAAGATAATAGGATTCAAGATGAATTCACTAAGTGTAATTCAACTCAAACTAAACTTTTCTTACTTCAAATTTTTATTATGTTAACAAAGAGTGTATCAAAACAAAGAATACAAGTCTCTTATGAAGTACGTCGCTTAAAATTTTTTTCTTTCAATCTGTTGCTTGTATTTCATTATCTTGACAGTGTCTTTTGGAAGAGCAGTATTTATTTTGATGAAATCTAATTTGTCAATTTTTTTTCATAGATTGTTCTTTTGTATGGTATTTATGAAATCTTTCCTTCACTCAGGGTTACAAATTTTTCCTTTTATGTTTTCTCCTAGAAGTTTTGTAGTTTTAAATTTCACATTAAAGTGTATAAGTTACTTTTTGAATAGGATATGAGATATAGACACAGATGTGCTTTTTAACAAAAATGGACATGTCATTGCTCCTGCACCATGTGTTAAAAATGCTATCCTTTCTTCATAAAATTGCTTTTGCATCTTGATCAAAAATTAGTTGACCATATATGCTGTATTAGTCTGCTCAGGCTGCCATAACAAAATACTTGAATACTTGTAGCTTAACCAACAAAAATTTACTCTAAGTCCTGGAGGCTAACAGTCCAAGATCAAGGTCCCAGGTGATTTGGTTTCTGGTGAGAGCTCTCTTTCTGGCTTGCAGATAGTTGCCTTTGAGCTCTATTCTCATAAGGACACTAATTCTATTGGATTAGGGTCCCATCTATATGGCCTCATTTAACCTTACTGATATCTTTATAGGCCCTATCTCAAAATACAGTTACACTGGGCTGTATTAACATATGTGCTAATTACTTGTGGCCTGTCAATTCCTTTGATGTATTGTCTATCTTTATGCCAACACCAACTGTCTTGACTATAGTAGCTTTATAATAAATTTTGAATCAGGGCTCAGATCTGTAATTCCTCCAAATCTATGCTTTTGAGAGTTGTTTTGCATTTCCATATGAATCAAATTTGAATTTCTACAAAAAATGTGCTCATATTTTATTGATTTGTATTGAATCTCTAGATAAATTCAGTAGAGTTGAAATTTTAACAATTTGAGTTTTCAAATCTACGAAAACATTTATTCTTTATTAATTTCTATCACTAATATTTTATAGTTTCAGGTTGTACATACCTTTTGTTAGATACATCTGTAAGAATTTTATATTTTGATGTTACTGTGAGTGTTTTAAATTGCTAGTATACAAATATACACTTGATTTTTTTGTATTGATTTTATCTTGCAATGCTGCTAAACTCATTTATTAGTTCAAATATCTTTTTCTGTAGATTCTACAGGGTCTTCTATGTAAACAAACAAGTTATCTGTCAATGAACAATTTTATATGTTCCCTTTCAATCTGCATGCAATGATTAGAGCTTTCAGTACAATACTGAAAAACATTGTTAAGAATCCTGATTTTAGGAGGAAAGCAGTTAGTCCAACATTAAATAAGATGTTTATGTTTGTCATAAAAATTCCCTTATGTTCCATTTATGCTAAAAGATTTTATCATAAATAGATGTTAAACATTAAAGCTTGTCAAACACTTTCTCAAAATCTACTGTAATGATCATAGTTTTTATCTTTTTCATACTGTTATTATAATTAAATTCTTTTTAAATAATCAACCTTGAGTTTTGGAAATGAATTATGCCTCATTATGATGCATTATTCTTTTTATACTTTTGGGTTTCAAGAGTTATAATTTTGTTAAGAATTTTTTTATCTAGGAGGAGCCAAGATGGCGGAACAGCATGGAAGCTTGTGTGTCTCGTGTCCATGAAATACAGCCAGACCACCACTAAACCATCCTACACACATAGAAAACCAATTGGAGGATTAACACAACAATCTGCACAACCTGAACCAAAGAATTCAGCAGGTACACAGCGTGGAGAGCTGAATTTGGGGAGCGAGAAGCCTCGAAAGGGAGGGAACACGTTTTGTGGCTGGAGAGAGGACAGAGACTGGAGAAGGGGGGAGAATATGGGAAAAGCACCCCTCCCCAAAAGCAGCTGGAGAGAAAGTGGAAAATTGGAAACAGCTGCAGGGACTAAATTAAAAAGGGAGAAAGGAGAAAGGAGAGGGTTTAAATTCCATTAAGACAGTAAACAAGGGGAGAGCAAAGGCTGCAACTCCGTAGCTTGATACCTGGTGGTACTCTGGTGGGAAGGGTGAATCCCCAGGAACAGAGTGGGGTCTGGGAGATTCTCGGGGCCACATAGGGAAAAGCGGTTCCACTGGTTGAAGGACATTTGGTAGAGATTGTTGAAGCCACCTAGTCCCAGCAGACTCCGGAAGGTGGCCACATTCACTGGTACTGGGGCAAGGTCATTGAGGGTGAAGACTGGTGCCAGATTGTTTGTTATGATTTTCCATAATCCCTGAGACGCTGCTGCTACACTGTCTTGTGAACTTTTTCTGGGGCAGGCTGGCAGATGGCCACAGTCTCGGAGCACTGGCAACAGCAGGGTCCAGCGGGTGTATGTGGGTGCAGCCGACATTCGGCCATGGCTCATTTGGCCATTGCTCAGTGAGACCCTCCTGCAAAGGGGCACAACGGGTCAAAGCTGCCGTCCTTCAGAAGTAAGGGGCCAGGGAAAACAGCCACATCTGAGACAAAACTTGGGAGAGAGATACTGCCTGAGGCCTGGTCATTGAGAGTGAAAAAGTGGGAAGTGGACCAGAGCTGAAGACAGAGGACGGGTGTGCAATTGCTGATCCGGGAAAACAGACTGGGTAGCTGGGTGGTGCCATTTTCACCACTTCCACACATGTGCATATGCACCAACAAGCACCACAACAATCCACCCCAACAGGCTCGCAGCGCCATCTAGTGGAGAGCGGAGCTGTTACACCAAGTCCCACCCAACTGGGTCAACTTTGCTCTTCAAGAACACAAGCCTCACCACTGGCTTAATTTATGGACTATAAAGAGCTACATGGACTGACCTCTAGGGGAAAACGAAGCAATTTCAGTCCTACTTCAATCTGCTAGCAGGTTCATCTATTCAATGTTTTTTGGGTTTTTTTTCTTTTTCATCTTCCTTTTTCATTTTTACAATTCTTTTCTTTTTCTTGAATACAGAAAGAAAAAATTAATTTTTATTTTCAATTTTTATTAAAATATCTCTTTAACTTTTATTACTATATTTTATATTTTGTGTAAGTTTTTTCAAATTCTACTTTACTGCCATCATTTTATTTTAGTCTACTTCAGTCTACTCACATTCTCAAATTTTCAAACAATTTCCTTTTTTTCTTTCTTTTTCTTTGTTTTTCATTTCTTTTCTTTTTCTTGAATGCAGAAAGAGAAAAACTTCATTTACTTTCAATCTCTTTTAAAAATATTTTTATTTTTTATTACTATATTTTTTGCTTTTATGTAAATTTTTTCAAATTCTATCTTACTCCCATCATTTTTAGTCTACTACAGTGTATTCACTTTTTCAAATTTTCAAATGATTTCTTTTTTCTTTTATTTTTTAATCTTTTTTCTCTTTTTTGTTTCTTTTCCTTTTTCTTGAATACAGAAAATAAAAAATTCATATTTATTTGTAACTTTTATTAAATATTTTTATTTTTTTCCACTATATTCATTACTTTTGTGTATATCTTTCCAAATTCTGTTTTACCCCCATGATCTCATTTTAGTCTATTTCAGTGTATTCATTTTTTCAAATTCTCAAACGATTTTTTTCCTCCCCCAACTTTTTTTTTTCTCAAAGTTGTCAAACCACTTTCAACACCCAGACCAAAACACACCTATCATCTAGCATCATCTATTTGATTTGTGTGAGTGTTTAATTTTTAATTTTAATATTTTTTAAATTGTTTTTAATTTCAACTTTTCTACCTCATTAATTCCTTTTCTCCCTTCAAAATTACAAAACGAAGGAATTCACCCCAGAAGAAAGAGCACGAAGGAACAACAGCCAGGGATTTAACCAACACAGATACAAGCAAGATGTCTGAACCAGAATTTAGAATCACGATAATAGGAATACTAGCTGGAGTCGAAGATTGATTAGAATCCCTTTCTGCAGAGATAAAAGAAGTAAAAAGTAGCCAGAATGAAATTAAAAATGTTGTAACTGAGCTTCAATCATGGATGGATTCAGCAGCAGCAAGAATGGACAAGGTAGAGAATCAGAGATATAGAGGACAAACGTACAGAGAATAACGAAGCAGAAAAAAAAAGGGAGATTAATGTAAAAAAGCATGATTTAAGAATTAGATAAATCAGTGACTCATTCAAAAGTAACAACATGGGAATCATAGGGGTCCCAGAAGAGGAAGAGAGAGAAATAGGGGTAGAAGGGTTATGTGAACCAATCATAGCGGTTAACTTTCCTACCCTGAGGAAACACACAGACATCACAATCCAGGAAGCACAGAGGACTCCATTAGATTCAACAAAAACCGACCATCAACAAGGCATATCATAGTCAAATTCACAAAATACTCAGGCAAGGAGAGAATCATGAAAGCAGCAAGGGAAAAAAAAGTCCCTAACCTACAAGGGAAGACAGATCAGGTTTTCAGCAGACGTATCCACAGAAACTTGGCAGGCCAGAAAGGAGTGGTGGGATATATTCAGTGTGCTGAATCAGAAAAATAGGCAGGCAAGAATTCTTTATCCAGCAAGGCTCTCATTCAAAATAGAATGAGCGATTCTGAGACGAAGATGGCGGTGTAGGTGGACGCTGGGCTCACCATGTCCTGCTGACCACTTAGATTCCACCCACATCTGCCTAAATAACCCAGAAAGCTGCCAGAAGACCATTCTGTTAAGAATGGACTCTCCGGAGCCAAGCGTAGACGAGAGGCCCACGGAAGAGGGTAGAAAGGGCAGAGAGGCAGTGCGTGCTACACGGACTGGTGGAAGGGAGCCGGGGCAGTGGAGGGGCAGCCACCCGGCAAGGCACAGCCCCGAGTCTGGCTTGAAAGCGGAGGAGCCGGATAGAGTGTGTTATGACAGCCAGCAGGACTTAACATCTGGATTATTATAAGTCAACAGCTCTGCTCCGAGAGTGGGAAGGCTAAAGGACAACGGGAGGGAGAGTTGTTAAACCCCAGAGGACAGAGCTCATCATGGCGGGGAACAAAGGCGCTCACCAGCACCATCTCCCTTGCCCATCCCCAAGCCAAAATCCCAAGGGAACCAGTTCCTGTCACGGAACTTCGTGCACCACAATAACGTCCAATGCTGTGCTTCTGTGGATCCATCCCTCTGATGGGTCTGCCTCTCTCCCAGTGCCCCTCCTGAAGCGGACCACCGAAGGCAAAGCAAGCTGAGTCTGCCCCTCCTGCCCCTGTGCACCTTGCAGATCCACCCTGGCTAATACACCAGATCCCATCAAAGCAGCACCACAAGCCTGGCAGTGTGAAAGTAGTCCAGACAGGAGCCACGCCACTCAACAGTGAGTCCTGCCCCTGGCAGAGGGGAAGATAAGGTACACACCAGTCTGACTGTGGCCCCAGCAGTGGGCTGGGGACAGACATCAGGTCTGACTGTGACCCGCCCACCAACACAAGTTTCTCCACACAGCACAGGGAAAGAGCCCTGCAGTACTGCACCACTCCAGGGACTATCCAAAATGACGAAATGGAAGAATTCTCCTCAAAAGAAACTCCAGGAAGTAGTGACAGCTAACGAACCTATCAAAAACGATTTAAGCAATGTAACAGAAAATGAATTTAAAGTAATAGTCATAAAATTAATCGCTGGGCTTGAAAAAAGTATAGAGGACAGGAGAGAATCTATTACTACAGAGATCAAGGGACTAAGAAACAGTCAGGAGGAACTAAAAAATGTGTGGAGTTTCCTCAAAAATTAAAAATAGACCTCCCCTATGACCCAGCAATAGCATGGCTAGGAATTTACCCAAGGGATACAGGAGTGCTGATGCATAGGGGCACTTGTACCCCAATGTTTACAGCAGCACTCTCAACAATAGACAAATTATGGAAAGAGCCTAAATGTCCATCAAATGACGAATGGATAAAGAGATTATGGTTTATATACACAATGGAATACTACGTGGCAATGAGAAAGAATGAAATATGGCCTTTTGTAGCAACGTGGATGGAACTGGAGAGTGTGATGCTAAGTGAAATAAGCCATACAGAGAAAGACAGATACCATATGGTTTCACTCTTATGTGGATCCTGAGAAACTTAACAGAAGTTCATGAGGGAGGGGAAGGAAAAAAAAAAGAGGTTAGAGTGGAAGAGAGCCAAAGCATAAGAGACTCTTAAAAACTGAGAACAAACTGAGGGTTGATGGGGGGTGGGAGGGAGGCTGGGTGAGGGGTATTGAGGAGGGCACCTTCTGGGATGAGCACTGGGTGTTGTATGGAAACCAATTTGACAATAAATTTGTTATTTAAAAAAATATAGAATGAGAGATAAAAAGTTTCCCAAACAAAAATGAAAGGAGCTTGTGACCACTAAACCAGCCCTGCAAGAAAGTTTAAGTGGACTCTCTAAGGGGACACACACACACACACACACACACACATAAATGCCAAATGCAACAAAAGGTTAGAAAGGACCAGAGACCACCACCAGAAACTCCAACTCTACAAGCATCATAATGACAATAAATTCATATCTTTCAGTACTTACTCTAAACGTCAATGGACTCAATGCTCCAATCAAAAGACATAGGGTAACAGAATGGATAGGAGAACATGATCCATCTATATGCGGTTTACAAGAGACCCACTTAGATTTAAAGACACCTTCACATTGAAAATAAGGGGATGGAGAAACATCTATCATGCTAATGGTCAACAAAAGAAAGCCGGAGTAGCCATACTTATATCAGACAATTTAGATTTTAAAATAAAGACTGTATCAAGGGTATCATATCATAATCAAGGGGTCTATCCACCAAGAAGACCTAACAATTGTAAACATTTATGTGCCAAATTTGGTAGCACCTAAATATATAAATCAATTAATCACAAACATAAAGAAACTCATCGATAGTAATACCATAATAGTATGAGACTTCAACACCCCACTCACAACAATCTAACAGATTGTTAGATCATCTAACCAAAAAATCAACAAGGAAACAATGGCTTTGAATGACACACTGAATCAGATGGACTTAAACACATATATTCAGAACATTTCATTCTAAAGCAGCAGAAAAGACATTCTTCTCCAGTGCACATGGAATGTTCTCCAGAATAGACCATATACTGGAACACAAATCAGCCCTAAGTAAGTATAAAAAGATCAAGATCATACCGTGCATATTTTGAGACAACAATGCTACGAAACTCAAAATCAACCACAAGAAAAGATTTGGAAAGGTAACAAATACTTTGAGACTGAAGAACATCCTACTAAGGAATGAATAGGCTATCCAAGCAGTTAAAGAGGAAATTAAAAAGTATACGGATGTCAATGAAAATGATAATACCACAACCCCAAACCTCTGGGACACAGCAAAGGCAGTCATAACAGGAAAGTATATAGCAATCCAGGCCTTCCTGATGAAGGAAGAAAGATTTCACATATACAACCTAACCTTACCCCTTAAGGAGCTGGAAAAAGACCAGCAACCTAAACCCCAAACCAGCAGAAGACAGGAAATAATAAAGATTAGAGCAGAAATTAATGCTATCAAATCCAAGAAAACAGAACAGGTCAATGAAACCAGAAGCTGGTTCCTTGAAAGAATTAACAAAATTGATAAACCACTAGCCAGTTTCATCAAAGAGAAAAAGGAAGCAATCCTAAAATTCATAGGGAACCACAAAAGGCCCCGAATAGCCAAAGTAATTTTGAAGAAGACCAAAGCAGGAGGGATCACAATCCCAGACTTTAGCCTCTACTACAAAGCTGTAATCATCAAGACAGCATGGGACTGGCACAAAAACAGACACATAGACCAATGGAATAGAAAAGAAACCCCAGAACTAGACCCACAAACGTATGGCCAACTCATCTTTGACAAAGCAGGAAAGAATATCCAATGGAAAAAAGACAGTCTCTTTAACAAATGGTGCTGGGAGAACTGGACAGCAACATGCAGAAGGTTGAAACTAGACCACTTTCTTATGCCATTCACAAAAATAAACTCAAAATGGATAAAGGACCTGAATGTGAGACAGGAAACCATCCAAACCCTAGAGGAGAAAGCAGGAAAAGACCTCTCTGACCTCAGCCACAGCAATTTGTTACTTGACACATCCCCAAAGGCAAGGGAATTAAAAGCAAAAATGAACTATTGGGACCTCATGAAGATAAAAAAAACTTCTACACAGCAAAGGAAACAATCAACAAAACTAAAAGGCAAGTGACAGAATGGGAAAAAATATTTGCAAATGACATATCGGACAAAGGGCTGGTATCCTTAATCTATAAAGAGCTCACCAAACTCCACACCCAAAAAACAAATAATCCAGGGAAGAAATGGGCAGAAAACATGAATAGACACTTCTCTAAAGAAGACATCCAGATGGCCAACAGGCATATGAAAAGATGCTCAACTTCACTCATCAGGGAAATACAAAACAAAACCACACTCAGATACCACCTCATGCCAGTCAGAGTGGCTAAAATGAATAAATCAGGAGACTATAGATGCTGTAGGGGATGTGGAGACACAGGAACCCTCTTGTACTGTTGGTGGGAATGCAAACTGGTGCAGCCACTCTGGAAAACAGTGTGGAGGTTCCTCAGAAAATTAAAAATAGACCTACCCTATGACCCAGCAGTAGCACTGCTAGGAATTTACCCAAGGGATACAGGAGTGCTGATGCATAGGGGCACTTGTACCCCAACGTTTATAGCAGCACTCTCAACAATAGCCAAATTGTGGAAAGGGCCTAAATGTCCATCAACTGATGAATGGATAAAGAAATTGTGGTTTATATACACAATGGAGTGCTATGTGGCAATGAGAAAGAATGAAATATGGCCTTTTGTAGCAACGTGGATGGAACTGGAGAGTGTGATGCTAAGTGAAATAAGCCATACAGAGAAAGACAGATACCATATGGTTTCACTCTTATGTGGATCCTGAGAAACTTAACAGAAACCCATGGGGGAGGGGAAGGAAAAAAAAAGAGAGATTAGAGTGGGAGAGAGGCAATGCATAAGAGACTCTTAAA
Source organism: Panthera pardus (assembly GCF_024362965.1). Classification (NCBI taxonomy): domain Eukaryota; kingdom Metazoa; phylum Chordata; class Mammalia; order Carnivora; family Felidae; genus Panthera; species Panthera pardus. The sequence goes on along the minus strand of NW_026526677.1, from coordinate 110,572,335 downwards.
AACTGAGAACAAACTGAGGGTTGATGGGGGGTGGGAGGGAGGGGAGGATAGGTGATGGGTACTAAAGTTGGCATGTTTTGGGATGAGCACCTGGGTGTTGTATGGAAACCAATTTGACAATAAATTTCATATATTAAAAACAAAACAAAACAAAACAGAACTGAGGGTTGATGGGGGTGCGAGGGAGGGGAGGGTAGGTGATGGGCATTGAAGAGGGCATCTTTTGGGATGAGCACTGGGTGTTGTATGGAAACCAGTTTGACAATAAATTTCATATATTAAAAAAAAAGAAAAAGAAAAAGAAAAAGACCCAAATAAATAAAATCAAGAATGAAAGAGGAGAGATCACAACCAACACAACAGAAATAAAAACAGTAATAAGAGAATATTATGAGCAATTATATGCCAATAAAATGGGTAATCTGGAAGAAATGGACAATTCCTAGAAACATATACACTACCAAAACTGAAACAGAAAGAAATAGAACATTTGAACAGACCCATAACCAGTAAGGAAATCGAGTTAGTAATAAAAAAATCTGCCAAAAAACAAGAGTCCAGGGCCAGTTGGCTTTCCAGGGGCATTCTACCAAACATGTAAGGAAGAGTTAGCACCTATTCTCTTGAAACTGTTCCAAAAACTAGAAATGGAAGGAAAACTTCCCAACTCTTTATATGAAGCCAGCATTACTTTGATTCCAAAACCAGAGATACCACGAAAAACAACTATAGACCAATTTCCCTGATGAACATGGATGCAAAAATCCTCAACAAGATTATGAGCCAACCAGATCCAACAATACATTAAAAAAAAAATTATTCACCACGACCAAGTGGGATTTATACCTGGGATGCAGGGCTGGTTCAATATCCACAAAATAATTAACGTGATTCATCACATCAATAAAAGAAAGGATAAGAACTATATGATCCTCTCAATAGATGCAGAGAAAGCATTTGACAAAATACAGCATCTTTTCTTGATAAAAACCCTCAAGAAAGTAGGGATAGAAGGATCATACCTCGAGATCATAAAAGCCATATATGAACGACCCAACGCTAATACCATACTCAATGGGGAAAAACTGAGAGCTTTCCCCCCCTAAGGTCAGGAACAAGACAGGGATGTCCACTCTTGCCACTGTTATTCAACATAGTATTGGAGGTCTTAGTCTCAGCAATCAGACAACACAAATAAAAGGCACCCAGATCAGCCAGGAGGAGGTCAAACTTTCACTCTTCACAGACGACATGATACTCTATATGGAAAACCCAAAAGATTCCGCCAAAAAACTGCTAGAACTGACTCATGAATTCAGCAAAGTGGCAAGATATAAAATCAATCAATGCACAGAGATCAGCTGCATTCTTATAACCAACAATGAAGCGACAGAAAGAGAAATCAAGGAATCGATCCCATTTACAGTTGCAAAAAAACCCATAAAATACCTAGGAATAAATATAAGCAAAGAGGTGAAAAATCTATACACTGAAAACTATAGAAAACTTATGAAAGAAATTGAAGAAGAAACAAGAAAATGGAAAAAGATTCCATGCTCCTGGATAGGAAGAACAAATATTGTTAAAATGTCGATACTACCCAAGCCAATATACATATTCAATGCATCCCTATCAAAGTAACACCTGCATTCTTCACAGAGGTAAAACAAATAATCCTAAAATTTTTATGGAACCAGAAAAGACCCCGAATAGCCAAAGCAATCTTGATAAAGAAAACCAAAGCAGAAGGCATCACAATCCCAGACTTCAAGCTATACTACAAAATTGTAACCATGAGGACAGTATGGTACTGGCACAAGAATAGACACTCAGATCAATGGAACAGAATAGAGAACCCATAAATGGACCCAAAGACATGTGGCCAACTAATGTTTGACAAAGTAGGAAAAAATATCCAATGAAATAAAGACAGTCTCTTCAGCACATGGTGCTGGGAAAACTGGACAGTGACATGTAGAAGAATGAACCTGGACCACTTTCTTATACCATACACAAAAATAAACTCAAAATGGATGAAAGACCTCAATGTAATACAGGAAGCCATCAAAATCCTCTTTGATCTTGGCCATAGCATCTTCTTACTCAACTTGTCTCTGGAGGCAAGGGAAACATAAGCAAAAATGAACTATTGGGACCTCATCAAAATAAAAAGCTTCTGCACAATGAAGGAAACAATTAGCAAAACTAAAAGGTAACCAACAGAATGGGAGAAGATATTTGCAAATGACATATCAGATAAAGGGTCAGTATCCAAAATCTACAACTTGTCAAATTCAACATCCCCCCAAAAAAAAAAAAAAATCATCCAGTAAAGAAATGGGTGAAAGACATGAATAGACACTTCTCCAAGGAAGACATCCAGATGGCCCACCAACACATGAGAAAATGCTCAACATCACTCATAATCAGGGCAATACAAATCAAAACCACAATGAGATCCTACCTTACATCTGTCAGAATGGCTAACAACAGATGTTGGTGAGGATGTGGAGAAAGAGGACCTCTTTTGCATTGTTGGTGGCAATGCAAGCTGGTGCAGCCACTCTGAAAAACAGTATGGAGGTTCCTCAAGAAACAAAAATAGAACTACCCTACAACCCAGCAATTGCACTACTAGGCATTTATCTATGGGATACAGGTGTGCTGTTTCAAAGGGACACACGCACCCCCATGTTTATAGCAGCACTATCAACAATAGCCAAAGTATTGAAAGAGCCCAAATGTCCATCAACAGATGAATGGATAAAGAAAATGTGGTTTGTGTGTATGTGTGTGTATATATATACATATATATATGTATATATATACACATACATACATACAATGGAGCATTACTCAGCAATCAAAAAGAATGAAATCTTGCCATTTGCAACTATGTGGATGAAACTGGAGGGTATTATGCTAAGTGAAGTTAGTCAGAGAAAGACAAAAATCATATGACTTCGTTCATATGAGGACTTTAAGAGACAAAACAGATGAACATAAGGGAAGGGAAACAAAAATAATATAAAAATAGGGAGGGGGACAAAACAGAAGCGACTCATAAATATAGAGAACAAACGGAGGGTTGGTGGAGGGGTTGTGGGAGGGGGGATGGACTAAATGGGTAAGGGGCATTAAGGAATCTACTCCTGAAATCACTGTTTCACTATATGCTAACTAATTTGCATGTAAATGTAAAAAAATAAAAAATTTTTAAAAAATAAAAATTAAATTAAATAAATATATATATAATTGATACTCATGATGGATGTTGGCTTATTGGATTTTTTTCTTTTAATATTTTGTCTTGTTTTTGGAATCAGATCTTACAGAATTAATGGGGAAAAATTCACATCTCTCTAATTTCTGGGAAAAAAATAATTGGCATTATTATTTTTTTTAATGTTTGGTAGAATTACCAGTTAAGTCTGGTCCTGGAATTTACCTTGCAGAAAAGTATTTAGGTATATATTCAATTTGCTAGTGCAAGCCTATCATTCCCTGCATTTGAGTGGTCAAGGTATCAGTGCCTCAGGGCATCTCAAAATGAAATTGAGAATAATGCCTTTCTATCCACTTAATATCACTCTGGACAACACAGCGTGTTTTTCAGTCTCATAGATTCCAACAAGAAATCACTGCTCCAGCTTCTGCCACAATCCCTTTCTCCACAGAGCTCACAATGAGTCTTGGGGATGGTCCCACCCAGGAGTTGCCACACACCCTCGGATGTCCTGTAAGTTTGAACATAAGCAATGCCACATTTATTTCTCTTAATCACAGAATATTCTCCTCAAGCCTCACCACTGCCCAAAGCTACTAAGAAATTTGGCTCAGCCCTTTCCATGCTCCCTCTGCTTCCCCTAGGTTGTTTTTGAATTAGCAGGCTTCCATACTTCAGGAGAAACAAGGAAAAGCCCTGGTTTTCCGTCCAGAGCATCGTAATTCATTGTGTCTTGTTCAGGTCCAATGAAGAACCTATCTCCCTGCTTCCCTGTAATAGCTCTTTCCTTGCTAAACCAATCTCTGCTTTGGGACATTTTCTGTGTTTTCCAAACCAAGAGGGTTTTTTACCCAAATCTCCGAAGGTGCCCTTAGAGGTGAGTAGGACTTGGGTCAACCACTCACACAGGCTGCCACTTTTTGGTCCTCTGCGTCTTAAGGAGCTTTGTGACCACTACACCCTCCTTGGAAACAGCTCCTTCCTGCCTCAGATCTTACAAGTTCACTAAGTTGAACTGAGCAGAGACCACAAGCCCCAGAATCAGTCAGTTAAATACAGAACCATCTGTTTCATCCATAACGTAGGTTATACCATGTGAGAGAATAATTAGAAGTGAATTCACTTTAGAATTCACTATATGTGACTTCAGTTAGTAAATCTAAAGACCTGACCAATTGGATCCACATTCCTGCATGTTAAGAGTAATAACTGAGAACAACTTCAGACTGGGGCACACACCCACGACTTTTCTTCAGTCCTCACTGCTCCATACTGGTCTTTTTTTCTTTTTTTAATGTTTCTTCATTCTTGAGAGAGACAGAGACAGAATGTGAGCAGGAGTGGGGTGGAGAGAGAGACACACACACAGAATCTGAAGCAGCTCCAGGCTCTGAGCTGCCAGCACAGAGCCCAATGTGGGGCTCCAACTCACAAGCCAGGAGATCATGACCTGAGCCAAGGTTGGATGCTCAACTGACTGAGCCACCCAGGAGCCCCAGCTCCATAGTGTTTTACATTCAGCTCTTTTCATTCCTTTACGTTGCCTTGTTGGCCACTGTAGTCCTTAGATTCCTGGGCCTACACCTTACAAACAGCATGATAAAGTTATGTTTTATAGTCTGGTTATAGCTGGCAATTTTCAGCTCTGAAACAAAAAGACTCAATGTGTCTCCAGGACAAGACCACTCAAAAATCCAGACCATGAGACCTAGACAGTTATGTCCCATGGTCTGGATGAGGAAGTGGTAAATCACATTCCCCTTCTTTGGATGCTGATTCCAAAGCACTATATCTCATATACCAACTTACTAAATCTGACTCTGTCTCCTATACTCCTATAAAATACATTATTATGCCTCATTTAGCATCAGTATACCCTCCTGACAAGTATCAGTCCCTCCATGTGAACCAACACATGCCTCTCCCACCATTCCTCAACTGGTACCTATATCAACTTGATCCCAGCAGTTGCTGCTTGACTTCAACCACAATAATGAAGTCTGTGTCTGAGATGTTGTAGAATTAGGTGAGATCATACATGTTATGGGCTCTTTGGGTTCAGTCTTTGCTTTGCTTGAACTCTCCATTGCTTACCCCATTTCAATTGCTATATCCCATCTGTTCAGATTTTTCAGAGTATAATAAATTGTCTGAAAAAACAGATGGGTAATTAAAGCTAAAGAAAAAATTAGGAGCTATTAAGCATCCCCTGGACACATGTCCAAACTCTGTCCTTAGAAAATTGGAGGAGGAAAGGGTATGCTTTTGCAGGCTGTGAGTCATTCTACTAGAAATTTGAAAAGTAAATTCAAGTTACAAGCCTAAGTTTTGAGGGCATCACCCTAGCAGCGTTCACAGAGGCTTGCAATGCACTTTAATCTTTGCTGACTGACATCAACAAAGACACAACCCACCTCTTCAGATTGTATAATAAGAACACAAGTGCAAGTTGTCAAAGGAAGAGCCCGTGACTTGCTGCTATGCAAGAAATTAATCATTGGAAAAGAAAAGTAAAAAGGTGAGCCTGTATCTCACTTCCTTTAAACTATCTCCAAAAGACAGCAGAGAAATACAGGGTATTTCAAGTTACTAGAAATCAAATGATGTTAAACAGCTATCAGTTTATTACATCATTTTACAAGACATTCAAGACTGATGCTCAGCTTCTCAACAGACTCCAAAAGTAAACACTGGGTCAGGTCAAAAATCGAAGGGGTTAAGGTAAGAGGCCATGTAAGAAATTACTTTGCAGGATTTAAGGGCTGGCACACTGACAACATAAAACCAACATCCGTAGAACTTTGAAGCCATCCCTTCACAAAGATTCCAGAAATACACATTACTGTAATCATATTAAATTCCAAATATGTTTCATTATTTAAACAAATGTTTATTAAAGTGATACAGCTGTGGACAAAATACACATGGCGCTTGCAATCACAAATCACAGTTCCAGGAAATCATGATATGTGCAATGTAATAGGGCAGATGGGGGGCAGGTACTGTGAGAGCATCTAGGAGAGGTATTCAGCATATCTGAAGAGGGAGCAAAGTCCAGGGAGATTTTCCCGGAAGAAACTGTCTTAAACTGAGTCTTAAGTTTATTCATTCATTTAAGTATGTTCACTGAGAAGCCACTACTATATGTAAAAAGCCAAGTTCACAGAGAACAGAGTGGTGGTTGCCAGAAGCAGAGGTCAGGGAGAAGGGTTGAATCAGTGAAGGAAACCAAAATGTACAAACTTCCAATTATAAAATAAGTAAGTCCTGGGATATAATATACAACATGGTGACTATACTAAATACTGTATTGCATATTTGAAAGTTACTAAGAAAGTAGATTTTTAAATTCATTGCAAGAGAAACAGTTTCTAATGATGTATGGTGATGGCCATTAATTACATTTATTGTGGTGATCATTTCACAATATACAAATATCTAAGCACTATGTTGTATACCTTAAATATGTTGTCAACTATACCTCAATTAAAAAAATATTTAATTTATACAAATAACTTACAAATAATAATATTATATATAATACACAATATGATATAATATATAACATATATTATAATAAAAATAATTTACACAAAAAATTTGCATTTTAATTTATACAAATATCTAAGCACTATGTTGTATACCTTAAATATGTTGTTTGTGAATTATACCTCAATTAAAATTTTTTTAATTTATACAAATAATTTACAAATAATTTATATTATATATTATAATATATAATATATAACATAATAACAATAAAAATAATTTATACAAACAATTTATATTTTAATTTATACAAATATCTAAGCACTATGTTGTATACCTTAAATATAATGTTGTTGGTCAATTATACCTCAATTAAAAATTTTTTTAAAAGATGAAAGATGAGATATTTGTTGGCGGTAACGACAGGAAGATGGCAGCATAGGAGGACGCTGGGCTCACCGCGTCCTGCTGATCGCTTTGCTTCCACCCACATCTGCCTCAATAACCCAGAAAACCACTAGAAGACTAGCAGAACACTCTCTCTGTAGCAAAGCATAGACAAGAGGCCCACGGAGAGGGTAGGAAGGGGGGAGAGACAGTGTGTGCTACACAGACTGGCCAGAGGGAGCTGGGGCAGTGGAGGGGTAGCCCACCCCGCAAGGCAGAGCCCCTTGCAAAAGCAAAAGGGCCAGACTCTGTGAGTTCTGACAGCCAGTGGGACTTAATATTTGGAATGTTAAAAGTCAACAGCTCTGCTCTCAGAGAGCAGGGAGGGTGAGAGGATGCCGGGAGGGAGGTTGTTGAGCCCAGGAAGACAGAGCTCAGCAGGGGAACAAAGGCGCTGCAGGCACCATTTCCCTCTCCCATCCCCGAGCCTAAATTCCCAAGGGAACCAGTTCCCATACTTGCTTGCACTGCTCAAAGGCTGTGCTTCAGTGGATCCATCCCTCTAACAGGTATGCCTCCCTTCTGGTGCTGCAGGGCCCCTCCCACAGGGGACCACCAACAGCAAGCCTAGCTAAGGCCTGCCTCTCCTGCCCCTGCGCACCTTGAGGATCCACCCTGGCTAATACGCCAGATCCCACTGAAGCAGTACCACAAGCCTGGCAGTGTGCAAGTAGCCCAGACAGGGGCCACGCCACTCCACAGTGAGTCCTGCCCCTGGGAGAGGGGAAGATAAGGTACACACCAGTCTGACTGTGGCCCCAGTGGTGGGCTGGGGGCAGACATCTGGTCTGACTATGGCCCCATCTACCAACACAAGTTTCTCTGGACAGCACAGGGGAAGAGCCCTGCAGTTCTGCACCACTCCAGGGACTATCCAAAATGACAAAATGGAAGAATTCTCCTCAAAAGAAACTCCAGGAAGTAGTGACAGCTAACAAATTGATCAAAAATTATTTAAGCAATATAACAGAACAAGAATTTAGAATAATAGTCATAGAATTAATTGCTGGGCTTGAAAAAAGCACAGAGGACAGCAGACAATCTATTGTTACAGAGATCAAGGGACTAAGAAATAGTCATGAGGAGCTAAAAAAAATGCTATAAATGAGGTGCAAAATAGAGGCAGCCATAGCATGGATTGAAAAGGCAAAGGAGAAAATAGGTGAATTACAAGGTAAAATTATGAAAAAAGAGGAAGCTGAGAAAAAGAGATAAAAAGATCCAGGAGTATGAGGGGAGAATTAGAGAACTCAGTGATGCAATCAAACGAAACAGTATCTGTATCACAGGAATTCCAGAAGAGGAAGAGAGAGAGAAAGGGAGGGGTTGAAGGTGTACTTGAACAAATCATAGCTAAGAACTTCCCTAATGTGGGGAAGTAAAAAGGCACTGAAATCCAAGAGGCACAGAGAACTCCCTTCACATGTAACTTGAATCAATCTTCGGCATGACATATCATAGTGAAACTGGAAAAATACAAGGATAAAGAGAAAATTCTGAAAGCAGCTAGGGATAAACATGCTCTAACTTACAAAGGGAGACCCATAAGACTAGTGGCAGACCTATCTACTGAAACTTGGCAGGCCAGAAAGGAATGGCAGGAAATCTTCAATGTCATGAACAGAAAAAATATGCAGCCAAGAATCCTTTATCCAGCAAGTCTGTCATTCAGAATTGAAGGAGAGATAAAGGTCTTCCCAAACAAAAAATGAAGGAATTCATCACCACGAAACCAGCCCTACAAGAGATCCTAAGGGGGACTCTGTGAGTGAAATGTTGCAAGGACCACAAAGTACCAGAGACATCACTACAAACATGAAACCTACAGACATCACAATGACTCTAAACCCTTATCTTTCAATAATAACACTGAATGCAAATGGACTAAATGCTCCAACCAAAAGACATAGGGTATCAGAATAAAGAAACAAGACCCATCTATTTGCTGTCCACGAGAGACTCATTTTAGACCTGAGGACACCTTCAGATTGAAAGTGAGGGGATGGAGAACTATCTATCATGCTACTGGAACTCCAAAGAAAGCTGGAGTAGCCATACTTCTATCAGACAAACTAGACGTTATATTAAAGGCTGTAACAAGAGATGAAGAAGGGCATTATATAATAATTACAGGGTCTAACCATCAGGAAGAGCTAACAACTATAAATGTCTATGTGCCGAATACAGGAGCCCCCAAATATATTAAACAATTAATCACAAACATAAGCAACCTTATTGATAAGAATGTGGAAATTGCAGGGGACTTTAATACCCCACCTACAACAATGGATAGATCATCTAGACACATGGTCAATAAAGAAACAAGGGCCCTGAATGATACATTGGATCAGATGGACTTGACAGATATATTTAGAACTCTGCATCCCAGAGCAACAGAATACACTTTATTCTCAAGTGCACATGGAACATTCTCCAAGATAGATCACATACTGGGTCACAAAACAGCCCTTCATAAGTATACAAGAATTGAGATCATACCATGCATATTTTCAGACCACAATGCTATGAAACCTGAAATCACAGGGAAAAGTCTGGAAAACCTCCAAAAGCATGGAGGTTAAAGAACACCCTACTAAAGAATGAATGGGGGTGTCCCTGGGTGGCTAAGATTGTTGGGTATCCGACTTCAGCTCAGGTCATGATCTCACACTCAGTGAGTTAAGCCTCGTGTCGGGCTCTGTGCTGACAGCTCAGAGCCTGGACCCTGCTTCAGATTCTGTCTCTCTCTCTCTCTCTCTCTCTCTGCTCCTCTCCTGCTCATACTCTGTCTCTGTCTCAAAAATAAATAAAAACTTTTAAAAAAATTAAAAAAAAAGAATTAATGGGTCAACCAGGCAATTAGAAAAGAAATTAAAACATGTATGGAAACAAATGAAAATACAAACATCCAAATGCTTTCGGATGCAGTGAAGGCAGTCCTGAGAGGAAAATACATTGCAATCCAGGCCTATCTGAAGAAACAAGAAAAATCCCCAATACAAAATCTAACAGCACACCTAAAGGAAATAGAAGCAGAACAACAAAGACACCCCAAACCGAGCAGAAGAAGAGAAATAATAAAGGTCAGAAATAAACAATATAGAATCTAAAAAAACTATAGAACAGATCAATGAAACCAAGAGTTGGGTCTTTTTGAAAAAATAAACTAAATTGATAAACCTCTAGCCAGGCTTCTCAAAAAGAAAAGGGAGATGACCCAAATAGATAAAATCATGAATTAAAGTGGAATTATTAAAACCAACCCCTCAGAAATACAAGCAATTATCAGAGAATACTATGAAAAATTATATGTCAACAAACTGGACAACCTGGAAGAAATGGACAAATTCCTAAGCACCCACACACTTCCAAAACTCTAATAGGAAGAAACAGAAAACTTGAACAAACCCATAACCAGTGAAGAAATTCAATCAGTTACCAAAAATCTCCCAACAAATAAGAGTCCAGGACCAGATGGCTTTCCTGGGGAATTCTACCAGACATTTAGAGCAGAGATAATACCTATCCTTCTCAAGCTATTCCAAAAAATAGAAAGGAAGGAAAACTTCCAGACTCATTCTATGAAGCCAGCATTACTTTGACTCCTAAACCAGACAGAGACCCATTAAAAAAAGAGAACTACAGGCCAATATCCCTGATGAATATGGATGCAAAAATTCTCAACAAGATACTAGCAAATCGAATTCAACAGCATATAAAAAAGAATTTTTCACCATGATCAAGTGGGATTCATTCCTGGGCTGCAGGGCTGGTTAGATACTTGCAAATCAATCAATGTGATACATCACATTAATAAAAGAAAAGATAAGGACCATATGATCCTGTCAATCGATGCAGAAAAAGCATTTGACAAAATTCAGCATTCTTTCTTAATAAAAACCCTCAAGAAAGTCGGGATAGAAGGAACACAATTAAACATCATAAAAGCCATTTATGAAAAGCCCACAGATAATATCATCCTCAATGGGGAAAAACTGACAGCTTTCCCCCTGAGATCCGGAACATGACAGGGATGGCCACTCTCACCACTGTTGCTTAACATAGTGTTGGAAGTGCTAGCATCAACAGACAACAAAGGAAATCAAAGCCATCAAAATTGGCAAAGATGAAGTCAAGTTTTCACTTTTTGCAGATGACATATTATACATGGAAAACCTGACAGACTCCACCAAAAGTCTGCTAGAACTGATACATGAATTCAGCAAAGTCGCAGGATACAAAATCAATGTACAGAAATCAGTTGCATTCTTATACAATAATAATGAAGCAATAGAAAGACAAATAAAGAAATTGATCCCACTCACAATTGCACCAAGAATCATAAAATACCTAGGAATAAACCTAACCAAGGAAAAGATCTGTATGCTGATAACTATAGACACAATGTATTTTAAAGTGTTAAATGCATCCTTTAAAAGAAAGTATTCTTAGGGTGGATTTTCTTAAAAAACAAGAGGAACACTCAAACAAAGTGACACCATAAAAGTTTAAATTAAATACATGGAAAATGTTAAAGTAGGGAAATACCAAACAAAACAGGTTTAATCATAATTGAAAAATTTAAAATACTTCTTTGAAATTGAAAAATCAAGTAAAAGCATGACATGTCATTAATTATCCCCAATACTGAATATACATGCTTTGAAGCAGCAAAATCAGGAATACTGACCATGCACTAAATTTCAAAGGAAATCTCAACAAATCACATTTTCTTAAGTTAATTTTGAGAGAGAGACAGAAAGTGAATTGGGAAGGAGCAGGGAGACAGAAGGAGAGAGAGAACCCAAATATGGGGCTCAAAATACACAAAACCATGAGATCATTCCCTGAACTGAAAATAGGAGATGGAGGCTTAACCAACTGAGCCACCCAGGTTCTCCTGCAAATCACAATTGTTATCAAATAGTGTTCACTTATCACACTAGTTATAAATAAACCTCAAAAAAATTCCCCAAATCTTATAGATGTACAAACAAACTTCTATCTCAGTCATGAATAAAGGACATCATAAGAGAAAATTACAAAAGATTAGGAACAGAATGTCAACTCAGTTAGTACCTATGAAATGCCTTGAGGCATACCTAAAGTGGTACTTACAACCTTAAACATACTAGAAAGGAAGAAAGACTGAAAATAAATAACTTATGTTTTCTATTCAATAAGGAGGAAAAATTGGGGGACCTAGGTGGCTCAGTCCGTTGAGCATCCGAATTCAGCTCAGGTCATGATCTCACAGTCCGTGAGTTCAAGCCCCTCGTTGGGCTCTGTGCTGACAGCTCAGAGCCTGGAGCCAGCTTTGGATTCTGTGTCTCCCTCTCTCTCCGCCCCTCCTCAACTCATGCTCTCTCTCTCTCTCTCAAAAAGTAAATAAAAATTTTTTTTTAAATGAGGAAAAATTAACAGGAATGCAAAGAAAACTTTTACAATCTAACAAGGAGAAAAACCACAGAAATAACTTAAAACAGAAAAGCAATGCAGAAGATCAGAAGAACAAAAAAATAGAATCTTTAAAATATCAAATAAAATAGACAAATCTCTGAGAAGTAATATCAAGGGGAAAACAAGACAAATAATATTAAGATGGGAAAAATGGAAAGTAACCAAGAAGAAATTGTACAATCCAGAAAAAATGCTATCACTTTATGTTAATATGAAAAATTTATCAAATTCCTTGTTCTACGAAAAGTATTTACTAAAATCAGTTAATAAAGTTTAAAAATCTGAGTAGACCAATAACCATTAAAATAAGTAAACAATGTAATTTGTTTAAAAATAGGCAGAGAACCTGAATGACATTTTCCCACCAAAGACATAAGGATGGCCAATGGACACATGAGAAGATGCTCACCATCACTAAGCAAGGACACACCCCAAAACCACAATGAGCTATCACCTGACACCAGTCAGAATCACTGGTATCAAAAAGACAAGAAGTATCAAGTGTTAGGATATGGAGGAAAAGGAACCCTGGTGCACTGGTGGGGGGAGTGCACACTGGTGGAGCCACTCTGGAGAACAACATTGAGTTTCCTCAAAAAATTAAAATTAGAACTACCATATGACCCATTAATCCCACTGTATGGTCTTTACCCAAATAAAACCAAAACATAAACACACACACACACACACACACACACACACACACACACACACACCACACTGGAATATTACTCGACCATAAAGAAGAATGAGATCTTGCCATGTATGACAACACTGATGGACCTAGAGGGTATAATGCGGAGTGAAACAAGTCAGACAAATCAGACAGATAAAACACAAATACCATGATTTCACTTATATGTGGAATCTAAAAACTAAAAGAAAACAAAAAGACTCTCAAATACAGAGAACAAACTGTTGGTTGTCAGAGGGGAAATGGATGGGAGAAGGGTTAAAAGAAAAGAAAGGGGATTAAGAGGTACCAACTTCCAGTTAGAAAATAAGTCAGTCACAGAGATGAAAAGTACAACATAAGGAATACAACCAATAATACTATAATAACATTGTGTTGTAACATATGTTGACTACACATCATGGTGAGTATTAACGTACAGATTTTTTAATCAACGTTGTTCATCTGAAACTAACATTGTATGTTAATTACACTGGAATTTAAAACATCAATGTATTATTTAAATACACCATTATTATTTAGCACAGAGGCTCCCAGACTTCTCTTGCCTGCCTCAACCCCCTTTACTTGCAGATCAAAACCAAATTCCTGCTCACCTTTTTACCCCTTATGGAGACCTATCAGAATTTCAAACTGGGTGAGGGAGGAGAGACAAGCTATTCATTACACTGACAGAAATGCATCCGTATATGGCTACGATGCAGCTGGAGGAATCTCATATCTCTGATAAGATATCTTGAGGTCAAGTCTAACAACCAGAGTCCTGGTCTGTCCACATAGATAACATCACAAAACAGGAGCACACTCAGATTTCAAGAAGAGCAGTGATAAGACATAAGGCAGAGGAGAAAGGGAATTTCTGGAAGAGAAGAATTTTTCTGAATTAGCATAGGATACTGGACAAAGCCACTGTAGCAATTAGTTGGGTCTGTTAATGCCACAATACCTGACCTTCCTGCCCTCAACACACCTGTGGCTAAAATAATCACAGCCGGAAAGTTAAAAGAAAAAGTAAATGATATTCAGAGATTCTCTCCCTAAAGAAAAGGTACCAGGCCCAAATGATTTACAAAAATTTTTATCAGGGCACCTGGGTGGCTCAGTCAGTTAAGCCTCCGACTTCGGCTCAGGTCATGATCTCACAGTTTGTGAGTTCGAGCCCTGCACCGGACTATGTGCTGACAGCTTAGAGCCTAGAGCCTGCTTCGAATTCTGTGTCTCCCTCTCTCTCTGCTCCTCCCGCATGCATGCTCTGTCTCTCTCTCTGCTTCAAAAATAAATAAAAACATTAAAAAAAATTTTTTGTGTGTGTGAAACCAGTGTGCCAGGTGGCTCAGTCGGTTAAGCATCTGGCTCATGATTTCAGCTCAGGTCATGATCTCACAGTTTGTGAGATCAATACCCATGGGCTCTGCACTGAGAGCATGGAGTATGCTTGACATTCTCTCTCTCTCTCTGCCTCTCCCCTGCTTACACACATACTCTCTCTCTCTCTCTCAAAATAATAAACTGAAAATTTCTATCAAAGCTACAAGCAACAAATAATCCCTATTTTACACAAACTGTTCCAGGGTTTAGCAGAAGAAAAGTAACACAACTCATTTCATAATTCTGGAAAAACACTGATCCCAAAACAGGGTAACACAAGAAAACCATGGGCCAGTGTCACTCACAGAAGCAAAAGTTATGGTTTTTTAAAAAATGAAAATCAGCATTTGCAATAGAAACCAATGTTGTAAACAAGAGTACCTATCCCAACAATCCAAACTGATTCAACAGTTTAAGAAATCAACTAATTGATCACATTAACAGATTAAGTGAAAACAATAATCTAAGTTTTTAGAAATAAATATTCAAATTATCTCCACCATCAATGGCACCCTTTCAAGATTAAAAAGTAAAATTTGTGACATGCTAAGAACAAAATGAACGTTGTTAAATTGGTTTCTATCCAAATATTACAACAAATATTAGAAATATACCCACAAAAGTCAGAAAGAAGATAAAGATGCCCGTTATCACTGCTACCACTCAACACGGCTTTGGGGGCCTAGCTAATGTGCTAAGACAAGGGAAAGAAGAATGAGGCTTAGGAAGAACAAAATAATAACTGTAGTAACTCTTACTCTTTTGTCTGGCCATTTTTTCTCTCTCCTATGTGTTGGTTTGCACAACGGTCCTGTACACAGAGGGGAAGGAGAGACCCAAGAAAGAGGCGAACCACTCCAGATTGGTACGTGGCAGGTTTGTAAGCCAAACGAAAAGAGAGTAACTTCCTCAAGCAGATAAGTAGCCCAACAGGCACCAGCTGGGCAGAACACAGGTGAAATCTCTAAGAGACAGTCCATCCACATTCTTGCAAATGGCAGGATTTCCTTTTTGATGGCTGAATAAAATTACATTATATGTATGTGTACCACATTCTCTTCATACGTTCACCCATCAATGGACATTTAGGGAATTTCCATTGTAAATAATGCTACAGTGAACATAAGGGTGCATGTATCTTTTGGAAGTAGGGGTTTCATTTTCTTCACGTAAATACCCAGAAGTGGATTGTAGCATCATTGTGAAGACAGTGATGGGAGGTGTTTCTAGACAACATTGACTGTGATGGAATTTGACTCAGAGACTCCTTAGAAGCAGAGGAGGCAATGTGACAGGAGTAGAATGCTCTAGACCTCCAAGTCCTCTTTGGTGAAAAGGATCACTAGGTATATTACGGCAGGTGAATGGGGGTGAGAGTAAGATTATGAGGCAGTGAGTTCAGCCTCATCAAGGAGTCTGTTGAGTTTATATAGGGATTTACTACTTGAATTTCAGCCCTGTGGAATTTCAGACCTAGAAAGACTATCGGTGTCCCAGCTAACATGATACCGTCCCCTTTCCCATTTTACTATCCTTCTAGTTTAATCTCAGGTTGCAAACCTCCAGTGACAGGAGACCAAGTTTCTTCCATGGAAGAATGTCCTCTTTGGGGGTAAATATAATTACAGAGGAAAAAGCATCTTTGAACTTCTAAACTAGATATTACTTTTTGGTTGATCTGTGGGATTCCACATTGTCATGCGGACATTTCTGAAAACTTTTATCTCATTGCGCTTCGATCGTTCTATGTGCTTGACTTTCCTAGCAAACTTTAAAATCAAGGAGGGAGTTACAATCTTATTCATCTTTGCATCTCCAGGCACAGCAGAGTGGCTGACATATAGTTGCCACTCAATACATGTTTCTTAAATTAACTCAAATTGAATTGACTCACACCTAACAATTTGCATTCTAAATTTAAGAGCCGAAACCAGTCATTTTAACCCCTCTTCCACATGATCCTCCCATTAGAATCTGGTTTCCAGCATCTGCCACAAAATTGAAACACCATGGAGACTATTCTCAAAAATTCTCGGAAGACAAAGTTATATCACATGAGAACAAAGAAGGATAATGATTCATCACACCTTCCAATGCACAAAGAATTATTTAGATCTCTCTGGTAGAAGATAGAAAAGGATGAGCCAGAGCATAACTGTGAAACATTCTTCATCTTATTGCAGAGAGACAGGAGTTAAAATGTTTAAAAGGTTATAATAAGTGTCTCCTTTCCTCTTAAAGGAGTAAAAAAGAGGCTGTGTTTATGTAGGTGAACAAAGTTCAACACTCATTGAACAACGCGGCTGGGCTGAGTCACGTTGTTCGACAAATCAGCAAAATGACTTTCTGGCATAACTAGGCTAACCAGAGTGAGTGGACAAGTTAATCCACCTGCAGAAGCAGCCAGTGGTGGTTGAACCCTGACCACTCTTCTCCTGGCAAACCAAGTAAGAAGAAAGCCTTTGGGGCACCTGGGTGGCTCAGTCGGTGAAGCGTCCGACTTCAGCTCAGATCATGATCTCCCGATTCATGAGTTTGAGCCCTGCTTTGGGTTCTGTGCTGACAGCTCAGAGCTTGGAGCCTGCTTCCAATTCTGTGTCTCCCTCTCCCTTTGCCCCTCCCCAACTCACACTCAGTCTCTGTCTCTCAAAGATGAATACACATTAAAAAAAAATGAAAATAAAAAAGGAAGAAAGCCTTCCATTTTTGAGAGCCTTCTGAGACAGGCCTCATCCACGGCTTAATAATATTCATAAGGACCACAAACTCCCTTATGCCTCTGCACACAGGTCAAGGAAAACATGCCCCCAGGAGTAGTTTTATTTTTCACAGATAAATTCTGCCACTGAAAAATTAATGACCCAGTCCCCCAGAGTACATACAGATTCTGTAATTTTATCTTTAAATAATAATGTCTTTATAAAATTTTCATTTTATTCTACAAATAGCTGTTTAATCCACTTAAGCTGCTTACGGGATCATCCTATATTCCAAATGTGGATTTCTCATGAGAGTCCAAATTCTATCCAGACTTTAAATCCTCCAATCTTGTCTGATTTCCTGATAAACTCTAGGATGCAGAATCTGAGTTCTGACATAATGCCTACCACATCCAGATATTCAGGACACTTTCATGAAACAAATTAGAAGTGTTTTCTTTTTACAAGCTCCAAAGGAACCTAATAATGAAACCACTCAATCTCTACTTCTTTGTTACTCCTCTCTCAGGATATTTTAAAATTCATTTTCTTGTGACTCTGACCTTAATTGGCTTTTTTCCCTGCTCAACCTCTCCTTTAAATGGTAGGCAAATGTAGGCAAATAGGTTCTACTTACATAAATGGGTTAGAAAAACAGCTTTGGCAAAAAGCCGCCACCAGGGGGCAAAAGCACCTGAGGTGAGCTAGCAAGATGCTGTAATGGGATCACCAGTAACTTGTTACATCACCTGCAGGAAATTACTTTCCATCTGATGCCAATATACTATTGTGCTTGAATCACAAACTCCACTTGCCCCCCAGACCCTTTGCTTCTTACACCCACAAGTTAGTGATTACTCTCTGATTGTTTTCTCCACATTCATGTGTGTAAAATCTTGTTTTCTTCACGTTTACCACGTGGGTAACATCTAGTGAGCTCAATAAATATGGGCATGATAGCTCTGTTGGGGGCTCTTGTCTCCTCCCAGACATTAACCTCTCTCATATTCAGTTCTGTTCCCGCTCTCTTGCTGGACAAGAAAGAACTCCAGGCTCATAGTCTGTGACAGGCAAATGGGGAAGACCCCCATCTTGTATTGGATTCATTCTTTCTCCACCAAATGTCCAGAGGACTACTCTGAATCTATAGTATACTGTGTGCTGAAAATGCCAACATAAAGGAGACGCAAGCACTGACACAAAAACTTGAAGTCCAGGTAGAGACACATACAGAGAAACATAAAATATGAATTTGCATTGGCAACTACAGTAGGCGAGGGTCTCCATACTTTGCATTTGGGAAAGCTAGATGGACCACAGAAAGGAGTGGTGTTCTCTATTTTTCTTATGTTAGCAACCAATCTAAAGTAAAATTCTATTTCTAGTCCAAACTTGAAGATCAAGTCAACTATTGGACACCGATGATTAGACATTCCACAGGTATATCAAACTCGAACCATCCTTGCATTTACAAAACTGAATTTCTCAATTTTACTTTATTTTTATTCTCTAGATTGTTCCCACGTTACCTCCCTCATTTATTTCACTGCAATAGTTTCCTGACTTTTGTATCTCCAGTCTATCCTTTAGTGCCAATGTCTTCTGCATTGAAATAAAAATTGATTTCTGACACACAAAGCTGATCACACCCTTGCTCATATAAAACCTTCCAATAATCTCTCATTGTTCACATGAAGAATGAAAAAGCATACAATGTTTATGTGCCAAAAACATGCCAAGCATACCTACTCTGTGGTCAATAAGTATTTACTGAATAAACCAATACCTCCCCACTTCACTGTATCCTGACAATTCTCCTGTGCTAAGTAGAGTGATGGGCTCCAAAGACGTCTATGTACTAATTCCCAGATTGTATTCATACATTTTTGGATGGCAAGGGAGAATTAAGGTTGCTGATTAGCTGAACTTAAAACAGGGGCAGTTACCCTGGATTGTGTGTATGGGCCCTTTGGTCCTTGTAAGTGAAAGAAAGGCAAGAGAGTCAGTGTCAGAGGGACACAGCCTGAGAAACACTATGGCTGTTGTTCCTTTGAAGATGGAAAGAGGCCAGGGAAAGTGAGCTATAAATGCCGGAAAAGGGAAGGAAATATATTCTCCCCTATGACTTTCAGGGAAACTCAGCCCTGCCAGTATCTTGATTGTAGCCCACTGGGATGATTCTGGACTTTGAAACTAGAAGATAATCAACGTGTATTGTCTTAAACTATTAAATTTGTGGTAACTGGTAACAGCAACAATAGAAAGGTGATGTACCTCATTACAGAGCATGAACCATTGCCCTGTCCTCAAGTGTTCACATATGATAAGTCCATCTTGGACAAGAAGGCGGACTCATTCATCGTTGTCTGGACTGAAAACTGAGTCCGCTCTACAGAGTAGAACCTTAATAAAATTGTATTGGATGAAATAAATTTGTCAGGGAGGTTTTTTTGAAAAAAAACATTTTCAACATTTCCAACATTTTCAGAAATTCTTAAGGATCTGATGTCAACTAAACTTCCACAAATATTGAATATAAATTTCTTATAAACATTCAAATTGCTTTTGTTCTCACTTAATTTGCCATCGTATATTCTATGTAATTTTTTCGAGCTGTATATTTTCTTTTCTTTATACATTTTCAGACTTTCATGCTTCCCTTCTTCCAGAAAGTCATAATGGGATTTAGCTCATCCTTATTCTCTTAATTCTAAGGGTCAAAAGGCTCTTGACTTAATTCTACCTGTTCTGTCTTTGAACATAATCCTAGTCAACTAATTCCAACTCTCTTTTGTTGTGAATGATTTAAAGAGTGTGTGCTGCTCACTTTCTCTCCTGCTCTAGATTTTCATCTTGACCTTTATTAAGAACATGTAGGTAAGATACAGGACACGACACACTCACTTTATCCTGGATAAGTTCCCTGAAGCTCTTACTATTCACATTGACCACATCCTCTATTTTTGCCTTGTGAATACCATTCTAGTTTTCCTATTATCAGCACTTAGACTGACCCCTGTACTCTGCACCTTCTCTGCATCCTTTTGTAAGGTTTCCTTTTCAGCTTTAAAAAATCTTTCCTTCTCTTCCTATAGTATTTCAAATGGAGTTGTCTGATTTAAAGTTTACCCCCTGCCTAGTTTTTTTTTTTTTTTAATCTGCTGATTGTGTTAAAGGTTGAACACAAATGACAACTAAACAGAGAATTTCACTCAGCTCCCTTCTTGGTACTAAAATGTGAACTTCCTCCTCATTTGCTCTGTTATCCTGTAGCCCCATGAAAAGTGCCACCATCAGTGAAATGGTGTATCTATTGGTTGGAGCCAAGCACCACTGATACATAGGTAAGTTAGCAAAAGAATCGCATTGATAAGTCTTATCTATTTGCCAATGATAAATATAGTCCTATACATACCTTTTAATATTTTCCCCATTTATGAACTGCTTTGTACTTTTTGAAGTAAATACCAGTCACTCTTACTGGATCATTCTCTACTTTTTATCTTCAGTTCCATTCATTTTTCCTTTTGTCTCTACTTTATATGACTTTTTACTTTGTTTGTTTTCTGTTCCAAGGATAATTTTCATAACTTTCAAATGTTGACACTTCTTTTGTTACTGCCAGAATGACATCATTTTGAAGTAAAGCAGGGCTCAGACTATTGACATTCATTTTGATCTTTATTTGTTGCAACTCTTCAGTTCACAATTAGGTTTCATTAGAGAAACAGATTCTCCAAGACCATACATTCACTGACTGAGTGTGAGAAATATTTTCTTACTCCCATTGCCTTTCTTATTTCTTTCTCCCATTTCCACATAAAACTGTAAATTACCTTGGTTTATATGTCTTTACATATATTGGTGGTTATTTCAGTATATACTAAATTTGCCTATTTGGCAGTATGATTGAGTGAGATATCAATTTGGTCTCTGTTTTCACTGCTGTGGTGTCATTGCTTCCCCCAGTAAAAGACTGTCGCCAACCTTTATGATGTGGCGTACAAACAGCTTGCATCTTTGAGTTGAGGTAAGAGGATGGTAAATTTTATACTACAGATTATGGTGGTTTAGATTCTCCAAAATGCAGACAGCAAGATGGATTTACAAGTGCAAGTTTATTTTATAAAGGATAAAGTAGAGAGAGCTTAGGCATAAATTGGAGAGCTGCAAAATGTGTTACTCGTCTGAAGAAAGGGATGATGGAGGACTGGATAAGAACAGCCTCTGACCACAGTACAGATCATAGAATGTCTTACCTAGGCCAATGGGGCATCTTAGAACAAATAATGCCCACCAGAGAAGTCCAGCATTGGGCAGGAAGGGCCCAGATCTCGTACCCCCGCCATGCTGAGTCATTGGCAAGGAGCAGCCTGAGGAACATGGGACTCTGGTGTGAACATGGGACTGACTGGATTCTGATGGTGTGGCAGCTGAACACTATACCCCAACCTTGCATAAGGTTCTTTATTGAAGGGAGATATGAGTGGCATTTTCCCATGGCTGACACACAGGACCCCAAGCAGAATCTACTGGCCATGCAATGGACAGTCATCCCCAAACATGTGGAAGGTGGAGAGAAGTCTAAGATGAAATATGAGCTAACCTGAGAGGGAGTGTGAAATGCACTGGGATCTATTCTCTTACTACCAGATTCCAGGAAATGGTGACACATGGACCCATCCTATTTCGCTCCTACATCCTAAGTGAGGGGTGACGATAAGACAGTACAGAGGTGGGACCCCATGCCAATAGATTAGCAGCACAGATACATAACCTAGAGGGGAGTCCGCAGCCAATCCTTGGACCAGGATATCTGAGCATCTGCAGAGCAGACTCTTTCACCAGAGCTTAAGAACCAGGGCCTAAGAGCAACATCAGGTAGCAAAAGGAGAAACCAAAAGATAGTTGACCTCAACGGACACCATTTTTGTGATAGAACATAAGGCTGAGTTTATTTAAGACCTTGTGGAAGGATACACTACAAAGAAGTGACTGGAATTGAATTTGGTACCACCCAGTATGGCAGGAGGACTCCGAACAGGTTAGACGGAATGTACAAGGAAAGACCAGCACTGTGGGACGAAAGCGGTAGTGGATGTGTGGGCAGGTAGTGTGGGATGTGGTCTTGCAGCAGATGCGAGGCTGCCTGGTGTTCTGCACTCTCTGCTCTGTTGACTGCTGCTGCTGGGTTGCTCCACAGTTACCTTCCTAAATCCCTGGCAACCTCTCCTAAACCACTCATTTTCCAGTGCTAGTGCTGTATGCACTGCCGCCGACCTCATACAAATCCCTACTGTGCAATCGTCTTCTCCCTTTCTGCCAGAGGGGTCTTGACTGTGCCTGGTGACTACCTGTTCCAGGAGGGTGTACCTCAGGAGAACCTTCAGATGTCTTGTGACACCATTTTTCTTGTTTTTGTTCTGTTTGTTTACATGACAGCTTGTCGTTCCCAGATCGCACAAACAGTCCAGGATGAGAAGCTTGCAGAATTGAGTAGGTGGCTAGTCAGGCACAGCTTCAAACTGCAAGTGAACCATGTTAGTTACCACGTTACTGCCTCTCAGCTCCCAGACCCACCTCTTTTTGTTCTAGTTTGTGATTCTGGACCTCAGACAGACAATTACATTTCCTCTGCCAGATGGGTCAATGCTAGGCTTTGTCAACAGGGGCCGCCAGAGGGAGAGTGCCTGCCTGGAGGAGGGAAAACGGGTATTTTGTGCATGGCAATGAATGGTCATCATGAGTTGGTCCCAGCAGATGTCAGGAAAGCAGGGGTGGCTTTCACACTTCTGCACCAAGAGGACCCCAACCAGTTTCTTCTTCCCTAGAGGGGCAGATGGCATATTTCTGCACCAGCAGCCATACCTTCTGCTGAGCGGTCTCACGGTGGGAGGGCCCTCTTCTCCCTAAGTTTACTTTTCTCACAGTCCCATGGGTAGTAGCTGCTTTCTGCACCCGCCACCTTTATTACACCTTACAATTCTTTTCCACCTTTTTAAAGGTAACCATCTTTTACATAGTTAGTACTTCTTGACAGTAAGCTTTCCCTGTTCAAGTTCCTGGTATAGTTTCTATGAGCCTAAGTAACTCAAAGACACACTAGACCCTTCGACACTCTGAGCTCAGCCAGCTGACCCAAAGTCTGACATTTGCCTTCTCCACTCTGTGTCCTGTTTCTCTATCTCTCCAATCCAACCTCCTTTAAAGATCCAGAGGGCATAAAACAAGTATGTATGTCTCTGAATTCCAAACGGTGGAGAGAGTTCAAAGGCATTAGGTATCACGCAAATTAGTTCATCTGTGCAACTTCTTATTTGTCATTAAACAATCCTTTATAAGTAAGTAATCTCCTAAGTAAATAAGACAAACTAACCAGCTCAAGCCCGTGAAAACCAGAATATTACGTTAAGCTCTATAAACATTGGAAATATACTACGAGGATATTACAGATGACTTTGCACCAATAAATTTGAAAAGTTAGGTTACATAAACGAATTACCAGAAAGAATATAGAACTCATGAAAACCAACTCGAGAAACAAAAATACTTAAAATGTCTTCTTAACTGTTAAAAATTTGAGTCAGAAGAACATACTGTATAAGAAAGCTCCAAATTCAAGTGTCTTCACACTGAATACTTAAACACACCCAAGAAACAAATATTTTAATCTTACTGAAATAATTCCAGAGTACAGAAAAAGATCTCTTCCAATTTGTTTTTGAGGATAGCAATTTGAGGCTAATTGTTTGAGAAGATACTTGTGAGGCAACAAGGAAACCACAGCCAATAGAGAAGAAAGATGGTACCCCAGAATAGAGACTGCAGAACAACAGTGTCATGCATGTAGTTCGCAGAATCTGAGATCCAGTATCACTAAATAGAGCAAGGAAGAGGGGCTTTTGGAACTAAAAGGCAGAAATCTGACAAGGACAGTACAAGGCTTATGCCACCTAAGCATAATGATACAAAAACCCTAAACAAAGTGCTAAATCAAAACCGATAAGATATAAAACAGATATTACTATCTGATCACATAAGAATTGTCCCAGAAATGCATGATTGTGATTTAATATCAAATAGTTTAAATTCTTCATGTAGAAACAGGAACCTTCTTGCACTGTTGGTGGGAATGCAAATTGGTGCAGCCACTTTGGAAAACAGTGTGGAAGTTCCTCAGAAAATTAAAAATAGACCTACCCTATGAACCAGCAATGGCACTGCTAGGAATTTACCCAAGGGATACAGGAGTACTGATTCATAGGGGCACTTGTACCCCAATGTTTATAGCAGCACTCTCAACAATAGCCAAATTATGGAAAGAGCCGAAATGTCCATCAACTGATGAATGGATAAAGAAATTGTGGTATATACACAATGGAGTACTACATGGCAATGAGAAAGAACGAAATATGGCCCTTTGTAGCAACGTGGATGGAACTGGAGAGTGTGATGCTAAGTGAAATAAGCCATACAGAGAAAGACAGATACCATATGGTTTCACTCTTATGTGGATCCTGAGAAACTTAACAGAAACCCATGGGAGAGAGGAAGGAAAAAAAAAAGAGGTTAGAGTGGGAAAGAGCCAAAGCATAAGAGACTGTTAAAAACTGAGAACAAACTGAGGGTTGATGGGGGGTGGGAGGGAGGGGAGGGTGGGTGATGGTTATTGAGGAGGGCACCTTTTGGGATGAGCACTGGGTATTGTATGGAAACCAATTTGACAATAAATTTCATATATTGAAAAAATAAAAGAAAATTCTTCATGTTAACAGATTAAAGAAAAACATATCATTTCAATAAAAAAATTTGATAAAATCCAAGATTAATTAATAATGTTTTTAAAAAACTCCTAGCAAGTGAAAAGTTGAAGGAACTACCTTTAATTAAGGGTATCTACAGAAACCTGCAGGAAAACATACTTAAATGGTGAAATATTGAACATTTTCCCTTTGAAAACAGAAACAAGATCAAGAAGGCTTATCACTGTCTCAGCTATTCAACATTGTACAGGATCCAGGAACACACTAGGAGTTGTTTCTCAAAATGTATATAATTCTGTTCTCCAAGTGCAATGACCCACTTCCCCTGGGGGCCTCCCACCACTGACACTCTCAACGCCATGCTGCTTCTAGAACCCAAAGCATCCACCAGGCATCATGCTTCCTGGAACCTGACAGATGGAGCACCTGACTTTGGGAAACCAACTGACTGTGTAGCTGGAATTGGCCATCACGAATTGGATCCTATTGAACCAACAAGGTCAAAAAGTGGGACAGGCCCATGCAAATCCATCTTACTTTGGAAGGGGTACATCTTAGATCAAGCAGGAACAACACCACTGGTCTATACCCCAATGGCACCCATCACTGTTTCTCCAGCTTATTCCTATGGCTATATGGGGCATCCCAAACAACCAGCTGAAGGAGGAACAAAAAATCCAAGACCAGTTTACAAGCACGTAGGCTTGATAGGTAAGTGCTAGACTCAGGGATGGATTTGAAAGACAATGATGAGAAAAAACACCCTCCCGCTGGGTATAGCTTTTAGGGGTATATCTAGTCATCTACTTTATGTGGAAAGAGAAATGGCCTCAGGTTGGAATATACTAACTCAGGGGCAGTGACAAATAGCTTGGCCTGCTGGTCAGGGACCTAAATGGAAAAAGACAAAAAGATGTGGAACAAGGGGGTCTGGGGTAGATGCCTCTGGAGGGAGAAATATATTGAGCAGGAAATGTGATGGCTTCTGTATGACATGTTAATGCCTACCACAAAGCACTGACCATGGAAAAGGTGCTAAGTGGTTAAGGAGACAAAAGTTTCAGCCAGTTGACGTAATCCAGCCTCTATCATTGGCAGCACCAGTGATGGTCCAATGAACACAAGGAATAAAGTGGTCATGGCAGCAGAGACGGATATTACACATGGGCCCAAGAGCTTATCCAATCTTGTTTAGTTATTACTGCTGCTTAACATCCAACCTGAAAACCACACATACTAACATGGAGTCCTCAGTATGGTACCATTCCTCAAGGAGAACAATGAACCAGTTTGTGGCCACTTGGTGGCCCATTCCATGCTTGAAAAAGCTATTGCTTCTTTCTCAAAAGAGAAAAATGAATTTATTTTGGGTATATGTTTGTCTTTTTATGCCCTCTGGGTATCAGCCAGTATCATAGTCCTAAGGCTTATGGAATGTTTACCCACTGACATGCATCCCAAATAACATTAGAGCAGACCAGAGGACCCACTTCACAGCAAAGGGATGTCCAGTCCTAAGATTCACTGGTTGTATCACCTACAAAACCACCGAGAAACTGTCAGCCATCGTTGCAACCTCCTATGCAAAGCAGCAGTGCCATTTTGGGGCAATATTCCGCAAGATGAGAACCATCTCCAACATGCAATGTAGCTACCAAGTCAAAGACCTTTCCATCATGCTGTGTCTTCAACAGAAAGAATTCATGGGTTCAGAAACAAAGGGATAGAACCAAGAGCTGCCTGGGGTCTTGTTGCTTCCAATGACTCACTGCAAAATTTAAGTTTTTATGACTGGCAATGTCTTGCAAAAATTGAAGTCCAATTACAGCAGCAAAATTAAATTAGAGTAACAACAACACCAAAAATTAATTTAATTTAAAATTACAAAGAAAATAACATTTTTGCTGACTATTGAGCCTCTCTGTTATACTATACAAGAAAAACTTCCTTCAATACCAAAGCAGAGCCAGCTAATTTATATTTCTCAGAACCACTGGTGATTTTCTGATAAAGACAGGCAAATAAATGATTTCTCAGCTAAGTTTTTCTGAAAGTCCCATTTCTAAGGAAGCATCCTATAAGGCCACTCCAACATACTGAGTTCATTTGTCTTGGAACCACGTTTATGAGTCTATTATATTTATTCTGTTCTTTCTCATATTTGTTCAAGAATTGACAGGAATGGTACCACATGTTAGCTAGCCAAGTCTAATTTATAGAAACAGGAAGCTGATGATGTTCTAAGTATATTAAACATATATATTTTTAATAGATATGTATGCATGCATACACATATGTATATGCATCTCATATTCCCACCCCTCCTCTCCTATCTAATCACCCCTTCACTGATGCATGCTGGGCTCTCTCACACACTGCCTGTGGCCTCCATTGTGCAGCGATATTGGTCTTTGTAGTCCTCTATCTTAACACATGCACTAAAATATCCTTACTCAACATATTTTGTGATAACCACTATTATTTTTCTGATGAGTGAATGTCAAGCTATATAACAGAGGCAAACCCAAGTTATTGGCTCTACAAATTTTCCTGGCCTAGAACAGATTTTTGTGCACCTTTAAAATGGGGCTGATACCCTCTACATTTGGAGTAGACAGGGGTTATGGCTAATATACAGAAAGGACTTGTGAGGATTAAATGAGATAATTACAGAAGTGCTTAGTACAGGAACAGTGTGAAGGAACTAATACTATTTCTCCATGCCCTTGTGAGAAGTGGGATCTCCTAATACTATCAGAAAGCCAGAAGTTCTAGAAAATTTATAATACTGAATTCCAAGATAATCATGAACAGTATCCCATAACCTCGCTTACTGCAATTAAATAGTCTTTAAAAGTCTTCAACATAGTAATATTTTCAAATTTGAAAGAACAGTGTAATAAACAGTGTAATATATCTTCAGCCTATATTTAAGAATTATCATTGAGACGCCTGGGTGGCTCAGTCAGTTGAGCCTCCGACTCTTGATTTCTGCTCAGGTCATGATCTCACAGTTGATGAGACTGACCCCCATGTCAAGTTCTGTGTGACAGTGTGGAGCCTCCTTGGGATTCTCTCTCTCTCTCCCTCTCCCCCTGCCCCTCCCTTGTTCACTCAAGCTCTCTCTCTCAAAATAAATAAATACACATAAAAAAGAATTATCATTTGCCACATGTACTTAATCTTTTTCTCTCTTGCTATGCATTTTCCTTGTTGAAACATCTGAAAATAACTTGCAAAGAGCATGATCCCTCGTAAACACTCAGCCTGGATTTCCTCAGGACATCTTCATACATAACTGCAGTAACATTGCCACACCAAGGAAAATTAACCATTCTCTCTTCTAACATTCCTTTTTTAATAACAACAAAAAAGTCCAGTTATAGTGGGAAAATGAAATAAAAATTAGTAATAAAAATGACCAAAAATTTCACAGGGATTAAAAGATTTAAACTAAAATGACAGAGAAAATAATTTTTTTTGCTATTTTTGCTATAGAGCCTCTCTGTTACACTGCATTAGGTAAACTGAGGAATTTTTCTTTTGTTCAATACCCAAACAGATCTATGTTAGGTGGATAAAGTTAATTTATCTTTAAAAAACAAAGAGAGGCACCTGGGAAGCTGAGTTGGTTAAGCATCTGACTTCGGCTTAGGTCATATCACCGTTCGTGTGTTCGAGCCACCTATCAGGCTCTGTGCTGACAGCTCAGAGCCTGGAGCCTGCTTCAGATCTGTGTCTTCCTCTCTCTCTGCCCCTCCTCTGCTCATGCTTTGTCTTTCTCAAAAATAAGTAAATATTTAAAAAAATTGAAAACAAAGAAGAATAACCAACTTCATTGTGTGCCTATAAATTATAAGTGCTCCTTAAGTAATGCAACAGCTCACATCAGGGCACAAAAGCCAACACTCACAGCTTGCTGTCTGCCAAAATGAAGCATTCTGCCTTCATAATTATAAACAATATTGTGACAAACTGCTCTGAGTGAATATTGGAATTTAAGTCAAGTCAGGAGTGAGGCACAAAACCGAGTCTTTCCTCCTCCATCTCAGAAGCACATTAACTTCCTGGATCCCATGCACTTTGGGGTCACATAGGGCTTCTCCTCAGAAAAGCCAGGCCAAGTTTACAGGCTGTGCCCTAAAGGCTCCGTTAACCCTTACCTCCACGTTAGTGCAAATATGAAACCGGGCGCATCAGCAGACACCTGTTGTGATCACCTTGCAGAAGCCCCTGGGGCAAGAAGGAGGGGATGTTGATCAGAGTGGTTTTGGTTTTCTCCCTCACCCGAGCACAGTTTTGACTTAATACACTTAAGCAAGATTCGGTGACTGAGATTCCCCAGCAGCACTGAGGCTTCTGTCCCTGCAGATCACAGCACTGCCCCAGGCACCTGGATTTCCTTTTGTTAACCAGATGGAGCAGAGAGCTTGCCTCCCCACGTCTAACTAGATTGAAGGGAACGGAAAACAGTGCTGCTCACTAAGTGCTAGTGTTTGGCCTCTGCTGGGGGAGGTGGGAGTTACTGTGGGACTTGTTTCCTTGTTACACATGTAACGGGAACGAATTTCAGGCCACAAACTCAGGTACAAGAAGTCTTTATTTTCCCCCTAGAACTCAAGTTCATATCTGCCTTGAGAGCCCTTTCTCTGGAAATGGCAGGAACATGGTCTCTGGTGGTTTGAAGGGTTTCTCTTATTTCCTTCCTCTCCCCATCCTGGGGAAAGAATTTTCCTATCTGGAAGCCTGAAGGAGAAGAGAAGCTCAGTTCTCCAATTCTTGTGGTCTCTCTTTCAAATATTTTGTCTGCTGGAGTTTGGTGGACCCTCCCCAAGGTCATCAGGCTTTGGAGGCCAGAAATTGTCTTTTTTTTCCCCCTGTGATTTCATCCTATCAAATCCATGCCCAGAAATGTTAGGCATACAACAGGACACAGATGCTTCAACAAGGGCTAGAGCAAATGGGAGAAATGGTTCTGACTCTGCCACTCATCTCTATTCTCCTGTCATCACTGTGTCACTCAGGCTTTTAGACACGAGAACCCTGGCTAATTTAACCTAAAGCAATGTATCACATGAGGTAAGTAGCTCACAGGGTCTCCAGGGAGGCTGGGAGAAGCAGACCTGCACTGCAGAGATGTTAGGATTGGCACCCAAACTTTAACAACAGAATTGGTTTCTCCCATGAAGGTACCATCCCCACTGGGCAGACACCTGCCATTACGGCTCCTGGAGGGTGACGTGACTCCTCAGCCTTCTTCTCCTGCACCAGAATGGCTTCTTCAAATCCTAGCTCCTGAGTCAGAATCCAGGCTGGGTGCCCCTCTAGAGCATCATCCAGAAGCCGGCCTTACCGGAGGACCTGACAACAGGAATGTCCGGGAAAGGGTTTTCAGCTTCACTGGTGGGATCAGTGCTGCTTTCCACCATGACCCCAAAGACAGCTAAACCCCTGATGGTGTCTCTGACCCAGTTTATAGCACCCTGATGTGCTCAGCACAACCTGTCCCCTGGACTCTGGCCACGTGCCTCACGTCTCTGGCAGACCAGGTGGATAACGGTTCACATTCTTCCTGTGAACACAAAGCAAGCAGTGAGAGACACTGTGTGCAGACCTCAGGCCATCATTGTCTCTGCACATCCCCCTTCTGAGCAGGACTGGGGCCCGGCACTGTCTCAAGAATGCCCAACAAGGAAGACGACTCAGGAGCTCTGAAATCCAGTCTCCACACTGCCCTCTCCAGGGGGTTCCCAGAGGGGCCACATCACATCACACATCCCAGGGCACAAGTTAATGTCTCAGGGGGCAGATTTTGATCAATAAACACCAGGAGGTGGGAAAAATCCAGCTGGTAAACTGCTTGCTGTTCTTTTCCTGGAAAACTGCTAAGGATCTGTGACTCCAGGTGTTTCTGGAAATGTCCTGTGGGGCAGAGCCCCCAACAGTGTGCTCTGGAGAAGCCATGGCCAGCTTAATAACACATCTCCTGTATTTTTTGGCTTTTCCTCCTCTCCTGCCTCACCTCTCTGCTGCTCTTGCATCCTTGGGTTTCAATAAAGTGCTAGAGGTGAGCTGTGTCTCAGACTCTGCTTTCTACAGAATGAGCTAAGGTGCATGGCATGGGGGTGGGGTTCAAAATATCACCGCACCACATGCCCCATAGCTCTTAAAGCAAGGCCCATTTTACAGATGAGAAAACTGAGGGGTTAAATCATCTCTCAATGCTGACACTGCCGGTCAGTGACAGTCAGGACTTGAAATCAAATCAAAAGGAGTGTGACTCATGTTCTTTTCACAGCACTGGGTTGCCTGCCTATGCTCAACACCACACAGGCTGGTGAAAAAGGGGTGGGACATACAGGAAGGGTTCTACATTAAAGCATCTTGAAGGGAAGTCTATGACACCAAAGTGGTTTTGTGCACATCCTGCTCACCAGGGCCTGCGATGGGTCTAAGTGCTTATCTGACCCACTTTCCCAAAGCTCTTTTGCAGGGTGGGAGGGCCATTGCATGGGTGTAGCTTTGAACAAATAGCACTAGTAGGGAGTTAATAGGACAAGATGCTGAGCAGCTCTTGGGGCAAGACTGAAGGAAAGGAAACACGATTAAGTATAGGGAAAGAGCCTTCAGAGAGAAAGCATCATAGAGAGATTTTCCATTTGGAGTGTGGAGTCAGACAGAGGCCCAAATCTTGGCTCTGCCACTAACCAACCGAAGGCAAACTTAATCTCTTTGCACCTCCATTTACTCAACTGCAAAGTGGGGCTATGTGTAGTCTCATTCAGCCCATTGCTAAGTACTTGGTAAATGTAGACAAAAGAAGGTGATGCTGTCATCGGAGGAAGAGCAGTAAAATGAATCCCTCATCCTTTGAGGACCCTAACCCTCTCTGAGAGACCCATACCCCATTCTGCCCCATAAGGCAGAGTCCAGAACATTTTGCTCCCTGGAACCCTTGCAGGATGAAGGCATGAGATGTGTGTTTCACCTGACATAAACATCTATATAGGACTTCAGTTTGTAAGCGAGTAGCCTAAGGAAAGAAAGAGGCTTTGAGGGGGACATCAACCTTCCGACACAAGTGACAGGCAACAGTGAAGATGTCCTGGTCT
The DNA here is from genome assembly GCF_024362965.1 of Panthera pardus. Classification (NCBI taxonomy): domain Eukaryota; kingdom Metazoa; phylum Chordata; class Mammalia; order Carnivora; family Felidae; genus Panthera; species Panthera pardus. Next base: position 110,540,077 of record NW_026526677.1, on the reverse strand, counting down.
ATCTACCATTTGCCACAGTGACGGGCTCCTGGCATCCAGGGAGCAGGGAGGAGGAGGGATGGTGGGCACGTTTGGTCACCATGCCAGTGCTGAAGCATGGCTCTGAGTATTGATTTTGAAAGCTCAGCTTAGCTTCTAGCCCATTTCTCTGACCCTTCAGTGTATTCCATGCCCACCTAGCACTTTTGTAGAATGTGCTTCTTCCTTCCTAAAAGAGCCAGAGTGTATTGTTTATTTTCAACCAGCAATCCTTCTGGAGACAGTGGAGCTAACATCCATCACACCACGTTCAAGATATTCTCACATCATTAGCATTTTCATTTTACAGGTGAAGAACTGGGGCTTGGTAAGGTGCAATGACAGGAGGTGTGGCAAACCACCTTTTGTCTGGCATGATGAGGCATGATTATGGCACCATCAAATGCCAAATGTTATACTTAATCAACAATTTCGTGGCGAAACCACCATTGCTGTGTGGACTCTTTGTAAGCATCACTTACTAGCAAAGAATTGAGAGGAATGACGGGGGATAAAAAACATCTTTCAGTGTGTCTGAAACCTATAGAAAATAGCTAAGTACATTTTTCGAGAAAATTCATGCCTTGATGAATTTGCCTCTAGGTGGCAAATTCACAAATCAACAAGCAGAGCACAGTGCCCCGAGCTGGAAAACAACTGAAATTCCAATAATGAACAACATAGCTGTTCTACTGTCTCCCCCTTCACTGCCCTTCATGCTAGCAGAATTATCTGCATGCAGGCATGCCCATCTTTATTACATTTTGAGATCCTTCAGGGCAAGATTGAGCTTTTACTTGTTTTCCAACTTTCTATTAAGGTATCTGTTATGGGAAGTTTCAAACATTTGCAAACAAGTAGAGAAAAAAATACAATGAAGCCCTACTCACCCATCACCCTTCTCAAACCATCATCAACTCAAGGCCAATTTTGCTTCATCTGTTTTCCTACATACTTTCCCCTCCTCTGGATTATTTTGGAACAATTCCTGGCAGCCAGTATCATTTCCCTCCACAAATGTTTGAACATGTATCTTTAAAAGATAATCATCTTTATAAACTATAATCACAATGCCATTATCCCTGCTGGTAATTATATAATTCATTAATTTTATGAGACGTTCAGTTAGTACTCACATTTCTTTGTCTCCAAAATATTTTCTCCTGCATGTTCACTTTAATTGGGATTGTCAAAAGGCCCATAAACTGCAGTTGGTAGATATGCTTCTTTTTTAATCCACAGTTTCTTTTCCTTCCTATTTTTTTTTCTTCTCTTTAGATGTTGAAGAAACTGGCTTATCTGTGTTGTGGAGTTTCCCACAGCCAGGCCTTGGCTGACTCTATGACCATATTGTCATATAAAACATCCCTTGACCCCTTGTATTTACTATAAATTAGGTCTAGAAGCTTAGTTGATACAGGTTAGAATTTCTGGCAATACGACTTAAAAGGCAGTAATACCTACTACCTCTATGTTGAGACATGTATTTTCTGTTCCTCTCTGATATTAGCAGTAATTGATGATCACTGCTTAGAAGCCTTATTTCATTAGACAATTGTGTTTTTCTGCTAGGACAGCCATAACAAAATAGCATGGACTGAGTGGCTTCAACCACAGAAATTTATTTTCTCAAAGTTCTGGGAGGCAGGAAGTCGAAGAGCAAAGTTTCAGCCAGTTTGGTTTCTGGTTAGAGCTCTCTCAGTGGCTTACAGAAGGCTACCTTCTCGCTGTGTTCTCACATAGCAGAGAGAGCTCTAGGGTCTCTTTCTCTCTTTGAAAGGCCACCAGATCTATCACATTATGGCTCTACCCTATGACCTCATTTAACCTTAATTACCTCCTTATAGGTCCTATCACCAAATAGAGCCACTCTGGGAGTTAGGGCTTCTTCACTGGGGGAGACACAATTGAGTTCATAGAAACATGTAAAATGTGACCTTCTGATCCTATCGTTTATGCTGCATTGATTAGCCTGAATCCCCCTCTAAGGAGAAAACTCCTCTCGCTGACTATTTGGACACCCTCAGGAATAGTTTATAACAGGAAAGATGAGGATTCTTTCCCTATATTACTGATTTTCAAAAAATGAGTTTGTGTGTTAGTTGTCTTTGTTTTCCAGTGCTTTTAAGATGTCTGACATACAGCAGGGGCTTAGTAAATGTTTATTGAATTGAGCTGAGCTACTTTCATATTGCTTATATACTAAATTCTTTTAAGTCCCACTTTTCTTGAGAGCAACACTTTCCCTCCCAATTTTCCTGACAGTCCTCAGATTCAGATATTATTATGGTTAGTCTTTGGATAAGATCTACTTCTGCACCTTTTAGAGCAAACATGTCAGTACATGAGGGTACATGATGAAGCTCCCTGAGGTCTCAATCAGAATGTGGACAACAGATCTCAAGAAATTCCTGTAAGGGGCACCTGGGTGGCTCGGTCGGTTAAGCAGCCGACTTCGGCTCAGGTCATGATCTCACAGTCCGTGAGTTCAAGCCCCGCGTCGGGCTCTGTGCTGACAGCTCAGAGCCTGGAGCCCGTTTCAGATTCTGTGTCTCCCTCTCTCTGACCCTCCCCCGTTCATGCTCTGTCTCTCTCTGTCTCAAAAATAAATAAACGTTAAAAAAAACAATTAAAAAAAAAAAAAAAAGAAGAAATCCCTGTAAAACACAGCCCTGCAACCCACCTACATAAGTTGATCAGCCCTTCACCTGGGCTAGACACAGCTCAACATTCAGATTTTCATTTTAGAATGTATTATTTGCCAACTGCACATCATAGAGACTGGGGCCAACTTGTCTGTATGTCAGGCTGGGACTCAGCATGGAGGAGCCAGTGAGAACACAAGCAAATCAAGGACCATGTTTACAATGGCTCTACTTTCAGTGAAATAAACCAAGTAAGTAAAGTAACCCAGTACAGAGGCTGTTCCCCAGTGAACACAACCAGGAGGCTGGAAATGAGGATACCACCAGATCCTAGCTCTGGGAGTCCAAATGTTCCTTCTCGACTCCCCCGATGTAAACCCAGCCACAGGCACACAAACATACACACACATGCTCAAATGTATACATCTTCCACATAGTTTAACTGAGGCCGCATAAGGATTTCCTTTCTTTGTTAAAATTGGCACAGTCAGATATCAGACGCAGACCTGTCTGGCTCCAGAGACAAGCTCTACTGCTACAATGGACTGCACCACCATTCGCTTGTTAATCTCGGCTTCTGCAAGCTACCTCAAATACCTCCACCAATGGGTAGGACAACTGAAATTTATATATATACACATAAAATTCATTTATTTGTTTATTCAATATATAGTGTAGATATATACTTGAATCTATAATGTGTCTATGTGTACGTGTGTATATATACATATACATCTATATACATATATAAATTTTTCTAATCTTCTTTGCCACTGGATCCCATGATTAGCATATTGTAGTTGTGCAATAAATACGTATTAAATTAATGAATCCACTTATACAAACAGACCCCAATGAATGCAAGAGCAAATGAGTGTGCGTATAGAAAGAATAAAACCTTGTTACTCAATTTGCCTTCAGAATTACTCACCTGAGGGCGATGTGTTTCAACAATTTTGTTCCTTCCATAAATATTCTGAACAATATGTGGTGAATGAGTGACTGCACGGCTAAAGTATGGCTAAATGACTCACTGTGGCTACAATATCTCATGGATATACAGGTATTCAAACAATTCCCATAAAGCAAACTCAAACAGGAAGCTACAAGCAGAGCATGCATTACAGAAAGCATGGTGTCCCACTGAAGAATGGTACCAAACAGTCCTGGCACCTGATCAAATTATGGGTCCTCGTGCTGTTGTTTTTTTTTCCTATTATGAAAGGAAATGCAACATTGGCTTTTTTTTTTCCTAAAAATCACTGAGACTTGAGTAACAAAATCTGAATATCTATACAGGGCCATTTGGTTGGTTTGCTTTGGTTTCATTTTATTTGTTTTAAGAATATGTGTTTTGAAGAGGTTTTATTTTCCATTCAAAAGCAAAGAGAAGAAGGGAATTTAGAGAGTATGCATCTGCCATGAATTGGCCACAATACCAACTAGTTCCTTCCAAACCAACTCTGTCAATATATATTATTATAATCCAAAGTAAGGAAATAGAAACTCAGAGGTGAAGTGGTTTTCTCAAGGTTGAAAAGCAACTTAAGTGGCAAAGCCAAAGCCTGAATCCAGGTCTGTGGGCTTCAAAGCCCAAGGTCTTTCTTTTTCTTTTCTTTTCTTTTTTTTTTTTTAATTTTTGAGAGAGATGGAATGCAAGTGGGGGAGGGGCAGAGAAAGAGGGAGACAGAATCTGAAGCAGCTCCAGGCTCTGAGCTGTCAGCACAGAGCCCGACTCAGGGCTGGAATTCATACACCACAAGATCATGACCTGAGCTGAAGTCGGACACTCAACCAACTGAGCCACCCAGGCACCCCTCAAAGCCCAGGATCTTTCTAAACATAGCTTGAGACCCCGTCAGGCACAACCACGCTTTATTTCCCATTTGAAGAGCTCCTCAATGTGCTCAGCATGAGCAGTGAGTATCTCATAACCACCCTGACAGGCTTCAGATCTTTTGCAGAGGCTGATTAAAATAGATATGCAGTTTTGCTCTTCCTGGGAGTGTCCTTCCTAATAACACATGGGGGAGGGGATATGGAAATAGGAACAGAAATAATATAATACAATGCAAAACTTAGAGGTGAAGAAATACAATAGAATGATAGAAGTTTACAAGGAAAACATATATGTTCAAAGATCACTGTGTGTCCTTTTAAGGTCCACAGATTTATACACATGTATTAAGGACTTTTTCTGATCACCTTAAATAGGTAAGAACACTTACCAAGCCAATCAAATGTGAATGAGTAGTAATGCTTTAGCAAAAATCACCATGCCAGCCAGCTACTGACAGAACAAATGGTTTTGCTACCAGTGAAATCCCTATAGAAATAAAGCCATTTGAACTGAATGGGTTTTGTACAATTTATTTCCAAAAATATCTCAACATAATGTAATTATCCTCAGAATTATTCTTCCCCAGTGATGGCACTGTTTAATCATAGGGCACAGCTACTCAAGCTGAAGTGGGCTTTGTTGGTGTTCAAAAATCATTTGGCAGATAGTCAGGCTTTACCCTATGTTAACTTTCTGTCAGTGAATATGGGAATGTAGGTGTCTCTATTTTCAAAACACTCAGCTCTATGAAGTCAAAAGAAATTTTTATCTTTCTTTTACCTCTAGAGTACCTAGAGAATGTTCACTCGTTCATGCAACAAATTGTATTCAGGGGGTTTATTTATGTCACTTCTGGCTCTTGCCAAAACCCACCAGAGTAAGTGCAACAAATTCCATTTGCCCAAAGTCACTGAGTGGCAGGGTCAAGACTTCACTCACATCTGTCTGAATATCAAACTATCACACTACCTACCCTGCCTGCAACAATCTACCTATTATCAAAAGACTGCGTAGGAAATTTTTTCAACTAAAAACAAGAAACTAAAATCACTACCACGTAAGTGAAAACACTAAAAAAGGAAAGATTATGGAAATGAGGACCCAAAAGAAATTTTACTGTAAAGACATTTTAAATTTATGATCTCTCTTTTCTAACAGCTCTTCTTCTGTTTTTTTTTGTGTTTGTTTGTTTGTTTTTGGAAATATCCAGATTATAATTAGAGTGGATAGAACCTTAGGCGGGTTTTAGGATCCCTATAGCCTGATAGTAATCTAGCATAACTGATAATCTAGACAAACAGTATGTATGGAGCATCTGGGAGGCTCAGTCAGTTAAGCCTCGGACTTCAGCTCAGGTCATGATCTCACAGTTCGTGAGTTCCAGCCCTACATCAGGCTCTGTGCTGACAGCTTAGAGCCTGGAGCCTGCTTCAGATTCTGTGTCTCCCTCTCTCACTCTCTCTCTCTCTCTCTGTCTGTCTCTCTCTCTGTTCCTCCCCCACTCATGCTCTCTCTTTCCCCTTCAAAAATAAATAAAAACATTAGAGTAACAGTACGGAATGCACTAAAGATAGTATTATTCTTTAATCAAACATAGGAAAGAAGCTTTGTAGCAAGATGCAAAAAAAATATTTTTGTCCTCAATGATGATTAAAATCTTCACATCATTTTTATCTCCCACCAATATTCAAGAAAGACAAAGCACTTTGTCCCCTTATACCTACTATGCAAAAACCTGGTGTTGCCTGTCATTTTGCAAAAGTACCAGGGAACCAGTTACAAGGGAGAGGGGTGTTACAGACCAGCTTATGAATAACAACTGATTTTACCTCCAAAGCAAGTACCAGCTGATTGATAGTAGCTGCCCAGAATGCTGTTCTCAAGGGAAGCACAGGCTTTACTGCAGTTCAGGACACAATTAACAATTGTGATTAATTGTGAGAAATTTTGATCTTATTATTCTAAATGCTACCCTGTTTAAGAAGTCTTCCCAGGGGAACCTGGGTGGGTCAGTCAGGTAAGTTTCTGACCCTGAGATTTCAGCTCAGGTCATGATCTCACGGTTCGTGAGTTCAAGCCCCACATTGGGCTCTGGCAGTGCAGATCCTGCTTGATATTTTCTCTCTCTCTCCTCCTCTCTCTGCCCCTCCCTTGCTCACACTGTCTCTGTCTCTCTGAAAATAAACAAATAAATTTAAATAATTTTGAAAGAAAGAAAGAAAGAAAGAAAGAAAGAAAGAAAGAAAGAAAGAAAGAAAGTCTTCCCAGGTCAGATTCTTCCAGAACACAAATACCTTGTAACTTGTATTGCAACAGCCACCCCTATAGAACCTGACATATAGAAGACATTCATAAATAATAAAATAACTACAAGTTTGAAGACGGTAACTTAAAGTCTGCATTTCCTCTTTTTCTACCTTGGAAATCATTCAAAACCAATGATGACAACAAGAAACAAAATCACTAATCCATTTTTTGTGGAAACGGGAAAAAGCAAAAACCCCAAAAGTCAAAATAGGTACACAATCTGTCAAAAACAGTGAAGACTGAGCAGAAGTGTGACTGGGAAGAGGTCGAGAGAGAGAAAGTCAAGTTGGACAGAAAGAACATGGAAAACAAGCTTGGAAAGGAAAAGGGAGGTGAGGGGAGGGGAGAGGAGGGAAGGGGAGGGGAGGGGAGGGGAAGGAGGTGAGGGAAGACAAGGGAAGGGAAGGGAAGGGAAGGGAAGGCAAGGGAAGGGAGCATACCCTGAGGTATGAAACGCGCCTGGGATGACAAACTTCTTACTTGTGATGAGAGAAATGAGACAAACAAGTGACAGGAGAATCATACACAAGTCACAGTGGTAGGCACCCATCTGTTTCAGGGACAGAATGGGGAAAAAGGCTTTTCACTGATTATACAGCTATATCTATACCTATATCTATAACTATAGATATATAAATATATATCTATCTCACGGATACTCAGATCCTCTATCAATTGATTGGAAAGAAGTACAAACTCACATGCACAAAATCATCGAAAATTATCTCAACTAACCTGAAACCGAGTTCTGGGACACCTCAGGATGAGTTTTAGGCAAATATATGAAAACGTTCAGGTATTTCAAAAATTGATAATCAAAAAGAACCGATCCAGGATCTATCTACTCAAACCCACCACAAGAAAATAAGATGGAGACACAGAGAGAGAGAGAGAGAGAGAGAGAGAGAGGGCCAGATAAAGAAAGAACAAAACGTGGGGGGGGGGGGGGAGTCACCATGGAGCAGCTGAAAATTTGACCATACTTACACAAGACTTTTTAAAATTAACAAAATATTACCATTTATAAAGAAAAAGTAAGGTCAAGATTCAAGAGCTAAGATGGAAAGGAGGGAAAACCGAAGGAAAGCAGAGAGAAAAGAAGCAACAGGTGATAAAGCATGAACTGACAAAGATCAGGAAAATAAAAATAGAAGAAAAAGTTAAACCATCACAGGAATGAAGGCAGAACTAGGAGAGTCAGAATGAAGGATATCAATAATTAAAGCAAAGGAGAACACAAATAGTATAGAAAAAATAAAAGCATGCAAAATAGAACATAAATGTAACAAAGTTTTGAAAAAAAAAATAGGTTCACTTCCACCTAGAATATAACGGTTGCAAAAAACCATCATTCCTTTGGAGGAAAAATGAGAAAATAGCAGATAAACGGGAGAAAATATAATTTCTTTCAAGTTACTGAAGATCTGTGAAACAAAGAAGTCTAGGTAAAGTCAATCACTAAAAGGAGCCAGCCTTCTGCAGGCGAGCAGAGATAAGTGTCACCGTCACCTCTGTGGAGGTATTTGCTGGGGCTGGGAGCATGGAGAAGTCCAGAAGGCGACAAACCCGTGCAGACATGAGCAGAAACCACCCTATCTTTCAATAGCTGTATGCTGTCTGGTGCAGTGGGACCAGAATCCCAACGAGCTCAAATCCAGGGCTGGGCTTTCCTGTTCACCAGTTTCCTTCCACCAGACCTTGGTGAGTAAATACTCGTACAGGGACTTGTCTGGAAGACACAGAAGGATCTGACAGACTTGCACTGCTCAGATTGAAAAGAAATATGAAGGAATAATGGGGGAGAATTTCCCCAAAAAGATAAAGATGTTAACCACACAGTCAAGCTTAGCAAATCCTAAGCAGGATAAATGAAGGAATCCAGTCGTAGGTACATCAGAGTGAGCATTAAAAGTAAACGGGAAATCTTATACACAACCAGGAAAAAAAATGCCACATAAAAATCAGAGCTAGGGGCACCTAGGTGGCTCAGTCGGTTAAGCGTCTGACTTCGGTTCAGGTCATGATCTCACAGTTCATGAGTTCAAGCCCCGCATCAGGCTCTGTGCTGACAGCTCAGATCCTGGAGCCTGCTTTGGATTCTGTGTCTCCCTCTCTCTCTGCCCCGTGCCTGCTCACGCTCTGTCTGTCTCTCTCTCTCTCTGTCCCAAAAGTGGATAAACATCTAAAAAAATTTAAATCAGGGTTAAAAAACAAAAAAAGAATTACAGCTGACTTTTCATCGAAATAATAGAAGCAATGGCAGAGGGAAGGTAGCTTTAAAATGCTGAAATGAGAAAACTATCAATTTTAAGTTGTAGTGAATGTATCCTTCAAAAACAGGCAAAGATAAAGACATTTTTAGATGAACAGATGTTAAGTGAATTTGTCCTCATCAGATTCATACTACAAAAAACACTAAAGGAAGTTCTTCGTGTTGAAGAGAAGTGATCCCAGATAGAAGTCCAGACCTACGGGAAGAAACTAAGGACATTACAAGGAATAAGTATATGAGTAGATATAAAAGACTTACTTAGATATTTATAAAAATAATGTTGACCATTTGAACCACAAGTGGCATTTAAGTAAAGAAAGGAAAAATGAATTGTTTGATAAGCAGTTTGGGAACAGATGGTTAGTAACCTGGAAAAAAATTAAGTTGGCATTGTTTTTCATACCTTAGATTAACATAAATTTCAAATGGTTGAAACATTATAATGAAACCGTAGGGAACTGGAATGATCTCTGGAGAAAACATTTGTTAATCTGAGTATGGGGAAGAACTTTGTAATAGGACTTTAATGCCAGGAGCATAAAGTTTTAAAGTTTGATTCATTCACTCCCAAAATTCAAATTTTTATACTTGGTAAAGGCATAAAGTCAAAAGTCATCCAAGAAATTAGAGGGAAATTGCTTTTGTAAATCATATCACAGCCCAAGGGGTAACCATGGTAAAAAATAAATAAATAAAAGGTACGCTAGAAATCAATAAGACTAAAAGTCTAGTAGAGAAATAGGCAGAGTCCATGAAAGGCCATGAAAGGCCATTCACAGAGAAAGACATGACAAGGTGCTTTATTTTAGGTACGCTAAGAAGAATGCAAATTAAAAGTACACTGAAAGATCAGTTTCACCAAAAGTGGTCACTGTGTATTCATCCAAAACATCCATACATTTTTTGGCAAGACTGTGGCAACAATGACTTTCACCCTTCCTTACAGAGGACACAGCCCTTCTGGATGGCACATTACTCAGTGTTCAGAAAAGTTACAAATAAGGGGCGCCTGGGTGGCTTGCTCGGTTAAGCGTCCGACTTCCGCTCAGGTCATGATCTCGCGGTCCGTGAGTTCGAGCCCCGCGTCAGGCTCTGGGCTGACAGCTCAGAGCCTGGAGCCCGTTTCGGATTCTGTGTCTCTCTCTCTCTCTGCCCCTCCCCTGTTCATGCTCTGTCTCTCTCTGTCTCAAAAATAAATAAACGTTAAAAAAAAAATTTTTTTTAAAGTTACAAATAAAAGTATTCTCTGATCCAGCAATTCCATTTCTACAAAATTTGACCTATAGAAACAATCAAGCAAGTACAGGTGTAGTCAATGAAATGTTGTTTGTAAAACCAAAATGAAAAGAGACAACCCAAATGCCTGTCACTGAGGCACCAGATCCATTAATCATACTACATTCCTGTAAAAGGAAACTATAGCCATAAAAACAAGGAAGCAGGGTGCCTGGGTGGCTCAGTACATTGAGCCTCCAACTCTTGATTTCAGTTCAGGTCATGATCTCATGGTTCATGGGATCCAGCCCCATGTCGGGCTCTGCACTGAGAGTGGTGCCTGCTTGGGATTCTCTCTCTCTCTCTCTCTCTCTCTCTCTCTCTCTCTCTCTCTCTCGGCCCTTACCCCACTCATGATCGCTTGCTCTCACTCTCTTTCTCTCTAAAATAAAAAAAAAAGGAGGAAGCAGTTTATGCACTGAAACAGAAAGTCTTGAACTTTATAAGCTAGGTTGTTAAGCAGAAAAAATTTAAAATGCAAAACAGTGTGCATTACAGAACAACTTTAAGAAAAAGAAAGGAAAGAAAAATATTTTTACTTGAATATGCATAAATATCTAGAAGGATTCACCAGACTGATAACATCGAAAGTCCTCACAAGGGGTGGAGAGTACAGAGCATAGAAGGGAAGATTGAATGAGAAGAGACACTTTTTATTTCATATCCTTTCATACTTTTTGATTTTTTAAGCAAAAACTATTCAAACCCTATTCAAACCCTATATAAACACAATACAAGTTTAAAAAATATACTATCTTGGTCATGTTGAATTTGGTTGTTAAGAGTAAGAAAAGAAAGGACTGTTGAAAAGAAAGAGGGAATCTTTCCAGTCCCTTTACTTTCCCTTTTGTGGAAAATAAATCCAAGCCTTGTGGAAACTAGAAAATACACATCACAGTTGTACACAACCTTTCAGCTCTAGATTCTTAGCCTGTCTCACAGACTCCGTCTACACCTCAAGTACATGTATGCCCAGGAGACAAACTCTAACCGCTCTGGCAAACATCATCCCTGGACACAGATGTTTGGCATCACAAAACCACCAGTGCAATGAGTAGGGCTCATTATCCCCCAAAAAGGAACAAATAGTGGGTGTCTGGAAACAAAAAAGACAGAAATAAGTTAAGCTGGCAGTGGGAGAATTTAGTATAGACCCTAACGTTATTTTCCCCTGTCTCCACTGTGGGCAAAGATCATAAGATACAATTAGAAGATACCAGATAACTAAACCATAAGTTTTACGTCTCCGTGTATCAGTTATCTATTGCTATAACATTACCACACACTTAGCATCTTCAACTAGCACACATTTGTCATCTCAGAGTTTGTGAGTTGGAAGTCCAGGCATTGCTTTGTTGAATTCTCTGCAAAAAAGTGTTGGCCAGGACGGGTTCTCATCTGAAGGTCTCGAGACTGAAGGTCTCGGTGTCTTGCTGGCCAGAGATCACCCTCAGTTCTTTGCCACATGGCTGTCTGCACAGGGAAGTCTACAAGATGGAAGCTTGCTCTTCAAGGCCAGCAAGGAGGAAAACATCTCCTCAGAGATTGGAAGTTATATTATCTAATGTAATCCCATATACAATCCCATACATCCTGACCCCTTTGCCATATTCTATCAGCTGGAAGCAAGTCACAGTTCCTTTCTCCCTAAAGAGGAAGGGACCACACAAAGCAGATAATACCAGGAGGCAGAGATCCTGGTGGCCTCTTTAGAATCTACCCACCACATCCAGCACCACAAGAGATTAAAAGAGAATTAATATTCTCTGAGCCAAAATCTTACCACTGATATTCAAGTAGTTATTTGACTTCTCTGTGTAAATATTCATCTCCCACTGCTTGGTCTCTACAGCTAATTTATAAGTACTCTCTGGGAAGGGATGATTTGATGGCCTATTGGTTGGTGGCTGAGTTTTTTGTTGGCAATCCATACCCCATTTCTATTCCACCCCCTACTAGTTCAGTTAAGTGTCTGAAAACTCTTAGTGGAATGCATTTCTTTATTATCAGTGTCTCTATTTGAGAGGTGGCACTGTGCTGACAGCTCGGAGCCTGGAGCCTGCTTCAGATCCTGTGTCTCCCTCTCTCTCTGCCCCTCTCCCACTCTTGTTCTGTCTCTCCCTCTCTCTTTCAAAAATAAAATAAACATTTTTTTTAAATTAAAAAGAAAGAGATCTGGGTATTGTATTAAAGAAGTGCCTTGGGAAAAAGTTGCTGCAAGGCAGAGAGTAGGTAAAAGCTAGCCCTGTACTTCAAATCAAGGAGGCTATATTTAAAGGGGTCAGGGGCAGTTCTTCTATCACACTGCTAATTCCAACATCTTATTAATCTCATCTCCAGAGTTATTTCCAGGAGTAGAAAGTGAAAAAGCTTTTGAATTGACTGTTTCCATTGGCCAACTGAGAAACCTCCTTTAAGAACCGTTTTTAATATTGCATTTGTTCTTAAGAACTCTTAGGAATTCTAAATTTAACTCCATCAAGAAAATGTCTGAGAATGCGACTCCTCCCTCTATGAAAATTATTTGCAGTTTTCTCTTATGGAAACACGACATTCCAAATGTTTCCGTCAGTGTTGTTTGTTTTTAATAGAGCAAAACTCACAGTATTCTTTTCCACTCAACTGTGAGCAAAACAATAGCAGTAACGTGAATAAATCCCATTTCTAAAGCAGTATCCTTACATATTGGTTGGCTCTTGTAAGAGGCCTTATACAGCAAAAGACACTGCTGGCTTTTAGTTTCCTACATGTGCTTTTTACTTCTCGTTCTCAAAGCCCTTTACATGAAGATTTCTTTACCCATATGAGAACTTACATCTAAAAAAATTACTGAACTCAAACATGCATTCTTGAGGCACTTTGCACTGTAAATAAAACACTGAGCATCTAGGACAGAAGCAGAGAGAGAAAAAGAGATAGAAACAATTGTTCAACCCATCTTGTTTCTTAATGACCATTTCTCCTCCTCATTTTCTTTCCCTTCTTTATTTCCCAACCCTTGAAAAGTATTCCTTTGTACCTTCTCCATCGCTATTTCTAAATTAGCTTTTTAAATTATTTTTATCATGAAGCAGGGCTGAACATACTAACATAAAAAAATGTTCACAATAGAGTAAGTAAGGGGAACAAAATCAGAACAGTTATAGTAGGAGTCCAATTTTTGTGTTATATATACATAATAAGTTACAGTAAATACATATGTTTTTTTCTGGCATTCAAATCTATTTAATCTGTTAATATATATTAATAGACTTACGATGGGAGAGAAAATAGATTAAAATGCTAGAAAGATACCTACCATATTTTTAATACAGTGATGTGGGGGAATGACAATTGGAAAATGGGACTCAGTTGATAGATATGATTTCCTTGCTTTAAAAAAAATGTCAGTTACAAAGAAAAAGGTTAACGCTTTCAAATTGCGTCTATTTGCACAATATTCAGTTATGCCCAAAGCTGCCCAATCTTGTTGTGCCTATTACTGATACACTGCAGGATTTTGAAAAGGATGGAACTCGGCGGTGACTGTTTCCCCTGCTATTACCACAAATGTCATTATCTCAAAAACAGATGTGCTACCTACAATGCAGACCTACGCGCCATGCACCTTGCCCTGGGAACTTGCCCGACATGTCCTGTCTGCACTCCATGGCACCTGTCCCCACAGAACCTCCTACAAGCGTTCCAGCCACTGCCCTAAGAGCAGAGCAGAGCACCTGCCTGCAACTGTCAGGTTTGGGAAGTTAGTCAATGCTTCCCCTGGGAAAGCTCATCACTGTTTTCAAAAGCCCAGTTATAGGGGCGCCTGGGTGGCTTGGTCGGTTAAGCGTCCGACTTCAGCTTAGGTCACGATCTCACGGTCCGTGGGTTCGAGCCCCGCGTCGAGCTCTGTGCTGACAGCTCAGAGCCTGGAGCCTGTTTCAGATTCTGTGTCTCCCTCTCTCTGTGACCTCCCCCGTTCATGCTCTGTCTCTGTCTCAAAAATAAATAAACGTAAAAAAAAAAAAAGCCCAGTTATAAAAGAAATCACCACACAAATGGGAACCCAGAGAATAATCTCAAAAGCAATAATAAAGCCATAAAACCTCATACTTAGCACGTTATACTTGCCCATTTCTTTTTTGATTCTCACAATAATTCTGTGAGCTAAGAGAGGCAAGGGCTTACAGAAAGTCCCTGCTTTTTGCTGCTTTGCACTTCGCCCATGTGCTCACCCAACTCCACCAAAAATCCTTACACTTGGTGTTTTGCTGAGTCATTTGCTTAATCATCACCTCACCTGCAATCTCCAAAAAAAGCTCCAGACCTTTGTATCCAGGGAACACAGCTAAAATAAGCATTTTTCTTCTCCTGGGAAGAAACACTGTAGAGAAGAGCCTGACAGCTAGAGTCAGAAAGACTTCTGATCTAATCTTGGTTCTGCTACTTAGTAGCTCATGCAGTCTTGGTCACATTGCTTAACCCACTAACCCTCAATTTTCCCATCCATAAAACAGGGAACTTAATTCCTACTTAACAGGGCTGTTGTAAGGATTAGATGAGAACCTGGGATGAAGCAGCTGGCTTTAAGGAACCTCACTAAGCATTTGGACCTTGGCAAAATCCTTTCCCGGGCCCCATCTGCTGGCGATAAAGAGTAAAGTCATGGCTACAATGAAGGAAAAACAGTTTTCACCAGGTAGCTGTTCTTGGACTCACGAGTTACAGAAACTCGTAACATTGAAAAGCAGGAATCGACTGTATCAATGTCTCTGTGTGGTAGTAAAAGAAACCAAAGGATGCAAGGCAGAGTCACGCAGCTCGCTGGGAAGAGAACTGTAAGCTCAGAGTCCACAGAAGCCAAACCGAAGAGGTCTGTGGGTAGAAGGAAGGGAAGACAGGCTTCCAAGTCTGGCTCCACTGCTGTTCTCGGGGAAATCTCTTCCCGTCCTCAGAACCCTTGGCTCCTTTCTACGCCTGTTCCATACTGACAGATACACATATTTTTGTGTTTTACAAACTTTGCGAAAGGCTTGCAGTAAGGATGCTATACATTGCTGATACATAAGCATTTACATTGATGATGTGGACATCCACAGTCTGGAAAGTTCTTCAGCAAACTGACACCAGCAGCTTCTCCCTAAGAGCCTCTTTCTGGAGACGCCAGCTTCCCACCACAGAGCTCAGACTCCTTTCTCCCTTAAGTCTCTATTATCTCCAATTCCTTTACGATTTTTCAGAAAATGTCAATTGTCACTTGCTCCTAAGCCCTGGACCTGTATTTGCACCAGCACATCCATTAATAAGGCCCATTCACATCAAGGCCCATCCTTCTGGGTCTCACCCTTCAGACACACCAACTTTCAGAGACGACAGCTTCACTTCTGTCTGTCCCCACCCAAAATCTCTGTCAATAAAAGGGCACAGTGTAGATATTTACAGAAGGACCAACCCTCCCCCACAGTCTCTCCCTAAACTCGCAAGTAAACCTGAGAAAGCAGAGGCAGTTACAGTTACATCCTTAACATTGCATTTTTTGTTCATCCCACTACTCAAAGAAACAATACAGACTGAGGCTGATTACTTTTGAATATTAAAGAGCGAAGAGAAGTCAAAAATGACATATCCCTAAACTCAGGAAATTGGAAGGAGAAGGTGTCGAGATGCAGGATGGACTCTGGTTTGGGAAGCTCGGGGTCAGAAGTCCCTGGCGTTGAGCACACGGACGTGTCCAGTTGTGCGCAGGACATGTGGGCGCAGAGTAGAGGGAAGAGGTCAGCGCTGGAGCTTAGGTGACGCACAGCTCCCAAGATGACATAAGAAAGATGACTAAAACAAGACAGGAAGCTGTGCTCCTCAAAGAGAAAGGGGTGCAAGGAAACAAGGAAAGAACAAAGCTCAAGCCTCAGGCGATGCCTACAGTTAGCAGTTGCTGGGGAAAAGAAAGAACAATGACACAGAAGAACCCTGAGCATCTTAGAGACTGGAAGAGCCTCAAAAGAGAATCAAAACAATGTGCTGTCACAAAAGCCACAGCGACAGAGAACTTCAAGGGAGAGTGGGAGGTAGGATCAGAGGCTCCAGGTAGTTCAAAGATAATTGCTTCACAGGGTCTGAAAAAGGGCAGGAATCTCTTACCACTTCAGTTCTGCAGTGTGTTGGGAATAAAATTCAAGTTTCAAGTTGGTAGTAGCATGAGCAACTTTATCTAACATTTACTGAGCACTCAAGCTATGCCCAGGTTGCCAGATGAAATACAGGATGCTCATTTAAATTGGAATGGTAGGTAAATAATGAGTAACTCTTAGTGTATCTTCCATTTCACATAAATAACTTTTTAGTATAGGTATGTCCAACTGCACATAAAAAATCTGAAATTCAAATTTAACTGGGAATCCTGTATTTTTAAATCTAGCAATCCTGCATATACAAGGCACTACCTGAAGCATTTTATATACCTAACCCATTTAATGCTTCTAACATCCAGTTCATTTAGGAGGTCTGTTGCATTTTGTTCCTCTCTCCCCTGAGAAAGCCATAAAGGTTCTATGCTGACAATAGAGAATAAGTCTAATTTTGCATATTTGCATTGATTAATAGAGCTATTTATTAAGGCATATCTGTGCCAGGAATACAACAAGGAAAAAAAACACACTATATCCTCCCTTATGGAGTTTATTATGTAGTCTTCCTCTCCTTTTTTTTAATGTTTATTTTTGAGAGAGAGATGGAGTGCGAGTGGGGGAGGGGCAGAGAGAGAGAGGGAGACACAGAATCTGAGGCAGGCTCCAGGCTCTGAGCTGTCAGCACAGAGCCCAACACGGGGCTCGAACTCATGAACTGCGAGATCATGACCTGAGCAGAAGTCAGACACTCAACAGACTGAGCCACCCAGGCTCTGTAGTCTTCCTCTCTTAACCCCTCATGGAAAGGAAGCCAGTATGATCACACTGTGTGTGTATGCATGTGTGTGTGTGTGTGTGTATGTGTGTGTGTGTGTGTGTGTGTGTGTGTCTAGGAGCTTTAAAGGCACTCACAAAAATCTAAAATGAAATGCTGACTGTCTAGCACCATACCATGTAAATGACCAGCACTGGCAAGAGTATTAGGAACATGCAAATCGTCTTTTATTCCATATGCATAATTGTCTAGAAGGCAGAGGTAGATTAAAGAATAAAGAATGGGTATTTCCATAATACCTTAAAGGTATAAAGCAAAAAAAAAGCAATGTTGAATATAATTGATCTGATTCAGTGATCTTATTTATTAAAAAGTCTTGAATTTCAGGGGTGCCTGGGTGGCTCAGTCAGTTAAGCATCTGACTTCAGCTCAGGTCATTATCTCACAGTTCATTGGTTTGAGCTCTGCATGGGCTCTGTGCTGACAGCTCAGAGCCTGGAACCTGCTTCGGAATCTGTGTCTCCCTCTCTCTCTGCCCCTCCCCTGCTCATGCTTGCTCTCTCTCTCCAAAACAAATAAATAAACATTTTTTTAAAGTCCTGCATTTCACCCTACATAAGTAAGGCAAACATAGGTCTCTGAACTGGTACAACAAAATTGGTTTGAGAACTGCTGAACCCATTAGAACTTCTAGTTCACTGCCTTAATAAGCTACAATGTTAACAGAAATCTCAAAATTTACATCATGACCTGTTTAAGCAGTGGACTCTAACATACATTTTCATATAACTTTTATCAAAGAGTCAATTCTTGATTATAGAGGTGCTTAGGAATATAGCAAAAGGAGTCTGAAATTAAGTATAAAACAACCTAAGAGAGTTTTCCTACATCATTACTTACTAACATTCTATGATTTCTCTTTGAGCCTAAATTTTCTTATCTGTAATGATCTTTGCCTATTACAAAGGGTCACTGTGCAAGCTTGTGTCCATAAAAGTGTTCCATAAATTATAAATACAAGTGGAAGGAGACCTCATTATTATTAATTATGGCAAGAATAGAAGGAAATATGGTTCGTGGAACACAAATTTGATTAATATGATTTTGGAATCCATCTAGTTTGGATGCAAACTAATTTTGCATTTAACAATGTGAATTTTCAAAAGCATAGTATATAATACAAAGCATTTTTGTCTCATTTTATCCACTAACTGTGTTAGTAATTGCCTCATATTAACAATGAGAGTCTTATACTCCATGGTCTTTCCAAGGTCTGTTCATCTCTATGATAACTAAATCCACAATGACAGTAGGACAAATTGGCACCTAAGCATTGCTAGATGCTGCTGTGAAGTCAGCCTAGATTTAAATTTTTCTTGCAGAAGATGCACAAAGTAAATAATTCACACATGGACCATGAAATTAAAATTCTGAAATATCAACAGAAGGCAAAGGTTTGATTCCTTCTGTCTCAGATATCTTTCTCTAATAGAATTCAGCCTAATAATGAGTTCTTGCAAATATTTAGGAAGCCAAGTCCTATTGGGTATTGGCAAACAAAAGTCTTTGAGATCAAGGGGTTTAAATAGGCAAGAGTAGAGACAGTCAGAAATCTGAGTACATTGGGGTACCTGGGTCACTCAGTCGGTTAAGCTTCCAACTTTTGGTTTTGGCTCAGGTCATGGTATGTGAGTTCAAACCCCCAATATGGGGCTCTGCACTGACAACATAGAGTCTTCTTGGAATTCCCTCTGTCACTTTCTCTCTTCCCCTCTCCCTCTCCGAAAGAAAGAAAGAGAAAGAAAGAAAGAAAGAAAGAAAGAAAGAAAGAAAGAAAGAAAGAAAGAAAGATGCATGGAAGGGGAAGGAAGGAAGGAAGGAAGGAAGGAAGGAAGGAAGGAAAGAAAGAAAGGAAGGAAGGAAGAAGAAAGAAAGATGCATTGAAGGGAGGAAGGAAAGAAAGAAAAACAGAAGGAAGGAAGGAAAGAAAGAGGAGGAGGAGGAGGAGGAGGAGGAGGAGGAGGAGGAGGAGGAGGAGGAGAAGAAGAAGAAGAAGAAGAAGAAGAAGAAGAAGAAGAAGAAGAAGAAGAAGAAGAAAGAGAAAGAAAAGAATAAACAAAAGAAAGAAGGAAAGAAGAAAGAAAACTCAGTACATTATGGGACATGTTTTTATGGTACAATATTATGGGTATTACCATGAGGATGAAGTAATTATACAGAGATAATTCCACATCAGAGGAGCCAAGGAGCCACATCAGGAAACCAAGCTTTAGCAGGTCAAGGAACGGGTCCCAGAACAAGTGACATCCAAGAGGGGAGAGGATAAGTAAATGAGTTAACCACACATGAGTGGGATGGGATAACATTTGGAACCAGTGAGTGTGTCCAGAGCAGAAAGCATAAAATAAATAAAAGAAGTATGCACTTGATAAAATATGGTAGAACTTGGGAGACCATGAGGGAGAGATAAGAGTCCAGATTGGACAGCTAAGGAGGAAGAGAAAGAAACAGTATAAACCAATCCAGGAGAGTTACAATTAATGTTGAGGGCAAAAGTTGACCTTGCCACATTTTAGCCAGAATAAATATTACTGTTACTAGTATGGAGAGTAGAGAATGAGTTAGACTCTAAATTTTTTTTATTTAAAAAATATTTTTTAATGTTTTATTTATTTTTGAGACAGAGAGACAGAGCGTGAGCAGGGGAGGCTCAGAGAGAGAGCAAGACACAGAATCCGAAGCAGGCTCCAGGCTCTGAGCTGTCAGCACAGAACCCAACGCGGGGCTCAAACTCACAAACCGCGAGATCATGACCTAAGCTGAAGTCGGAGACTTAACCGACAGAGCCACCCAGGCGCCCCTGGACTCTAAATTTTTAAAGAAATTAAAACTAGATGAATGGATTTGAAGCACAGGTGAGGTAATTGTAAGAAAGTGAAAGGAGTCAAGTGAAATAAGAGATTTCTTGCTTGCAAGATCTGGTGTATGATGGCTTGTTAATTAAGAGAGGAGACTAGTCAGTTTTCACTAGTTTAGACCATGGCAACAAACAGCCTCAAAGTATCAATGTGCTATGGGAACAATTTATTCTATGTTTGCATTACATGTCACTGGCTATAGGTCAACTGCCACAAATTTTCTCATTCGAGGACCCAACCTGAAAGAGACCCTGTCTGAAACATGCTGCTCTTCAAAGAGAAAGAAAGAACAAGACAGGCTCAGGAAGCAAGTATTAACATAAACATCATCAACTCATACACCATTGGCCAAAGCGAGTCACAAGGCCAAGCCCAATGTCTTCAAAGAAGACAACACACATTTTCTGTGTCCAAATGATTCAGTCTAGCATAATCACCTTTTTGGTCACAACTATTTGCATACTTCTTTTATTCACACAAAATGAATGAGACTATAAATGTCTTCTCCAACCAGCCTGGAAATCCAGATCCTGTTCTAGTCTCTATACCAGATTTAAGCCCTCCCGACTCAAGACACCTATAAATAACAACAAAATGAAATAGAAAATATCTTCTCTACACACATCCAACATACAATGGTAAATGGGGACAGGCTAATGATGATAGATATTCCTATTTAACAAAGAGAATAACGGGAATGCACAGCAGTCATTGGTTAATAGCAATGCTGAAGCCTTATGGGACTAATGTTTCGATAAACCTGTATCTTGGGGAATAGACATATTCTTGTTTAAGGCCAGGTTTCGTTATTTGGGATTAGCTCCCCAACCTATGTTTTCCCATAGTCCTTGGTTACTCCTCAGAGGTCCTCCCTTTTCCAATATCCTCCTTGGCCATATATGAAGAAGGTGTAGAATATGCAGCTCTTTGGGGCTGGGCAGCTTTCTCAGTCTACCCACTGCCAGAAATAGCTTTGGGAGTCACAGCTGCTTTTAATCCAGGCTGGCAACTCTTTTGGCAGCAAGAGTCATTTAAAAACTTTTTATTACTGTGTTATAATCAGCTTCCTGTGCCATTAATCACACCACCATTATTTTTGTGATACACATCTTTCTACATTCACAACTGGTAGTTTTAGTTTATCAGGATTCTACTAGACCAGTCCCTTAATCTTTGTCCACGAGCAGATTTTATAAAACTAAAAGAATATACTGTCCCCTGCAGTACACTCTGTCCGTGTGGAGGTTTTAACAATAGATAACATGGCACACTCTTGATCTGGTCTTTGTCCCAAGGCTGAACCCCAATGAGCCCTGACTGCTCACAGCATTTCTGTGTCTCCTCTTTTTTAACTAGTTGGAGAAAAAACACAACTTCACCTCTCCACCATTCAAGTCCTAGAATTTCTCGATTCCTTCTGTTCTCTTCCATCCCTTCTTGCAAACTTCCTGGTTCTTTTCTAAGATCCTTTCTTTCCAGTAGAACCTTGGCCAAAGGAAGCTAAAAAGAACCAAGGTGCATAAGTGACATTCTGTTCCTAACCTGTCCACTTAAAACCACATGCACATCAGTCACATTATCTGCTTGCATGTTATCACAACATTTTTATCAAATAATTTTCCACTGAAGAATACAGGCTTCCATCTTTTGGGCCTCCAGTGGGTTTCCTCGATGCCCACTTCATGATCCCAGAGTCAATTCCACATCTTTTATTTGTTTAGCTGAATCCCATTTCTAGCGACCAAATTTGGTGTTTGCATTTTCCCACGTATTGAAGTTAAACCATGTTTTTTTCAGAGCTGATTGTCATCCATATATCCTCTGTGAGGTGAATGGTCTTTTCAAGTCTTTAGCCCATTTTCTTTAATTGTGTGTTACTTTCTTATTTCTGGGTTTTAAGGCTCTTTATATATTCTAGATCTGAGTTCCTTACCAGACATGTGATTCACAAATATTTTCTCCCAGTTTGTAGCTTGAGTTTTCATCTTAACAATGTATTTCCCAGAACAAAATACTTTAATTTTAATGAAATTCAATTCAGCACTTTTTTTTTTCTCTTACAGATTGTGCTTTTGGTCCCCTAACTAAGAATTCTTTGCCCAATCTCAGATTACAAAGATTTTCTCCTATATTTTCTTTTGGAATTAAAATAAAAATAAAACCATTATAGTTTTACATTTTGTGTTTAGACCTGTGGTCCATTTTAAGTTAATTTTTGTATAATATCGGAGGTATAGGTCAAAGTTCTCTCTCGATTTGTGCGTGTGTGTGTGTGTGTGTTTGCTTATGAATATCCAGTTGTTCCAATACCATTTGTTGACAACAACTATTCTTTTGCCATTGAATTGTCTTTGTACCACTGTCAAAACAAAAACAAGAAACCCAATGAGTCATATTTGCGTGGGTCTATTTCTGAACTCTTCTGTATGCACTGACCTTTGTGTTTGCCCTGTTGTCAATATCACTCCTACTTGATTGCTGTAGCTTTATATTAAGACTTAATATTGAGTATTATGGGGGTACCTGGGTGGCTCAGTCGGTTGATTGTCTGCCTTTGCCTCAGGTCATAATCTCACGGTTCGTGAGTTCGAGCCCCAAGCGGGGCTCTGTGCTGACAGCTCAGAGCCTGGAGCCTGCTTCAGATTCTGTGTCTTTGTCTCTTTCTGCCCCTCCCCTGCTCTCTCTCTCTCTCTCTCTCTCAAAAATAAACATTAAATTAAAAAAAAATAATATTGAGTACTATGGGGGCTCTTGGGTGGCTCAGTCGGTTGAGCATCCGACTTCAGCTCAGGTCATGATTTCACAGTTTGTGAGTTCAAACCCCACATCTGGCTCACTGCTGTCAGGGTGGAGCCTGCTTTGGATTCTCTGTCTCCCAACCTGCCCCATTCTCTCTGCCCCTCCCCCATCATATTCTCTCAAAAATAAATATACCTTAAAAAATTTTTTTAATAAATAAAATGGTAAAAAAAAATATGGAGTACTGCAATTTCTCCAACTTTATCCGTTTTAAAATAGATCTGGCTATTCAGATTCCATTTATTTTTCGTAAAATGTTGGAATCACCCACTGATCAAAAATCTATATCCATGAGACAATACTAATAATGAAAGATCAACTTGGAAAAATGTGAATGTATGTTGAAACTTCCAATCCATTTACATGGTAAGTCTCTTCAGTTCTTTAGATCTTTTATTTCTTTCCTCACTCTTTTGTAGTTTTTAGCAAACAGGTTCCTCCCTTATCTTTTTTTTTATAACTATTATGAATGGCATCCTTGGCAAATTTTGGTTTCAAGGTTTTCATTGCTTTTTTTTGAAGAAATGTGCAGCTTTTTCATGTATTCACCTTGTATCCTACAATATTACTGAACTCACTTGTTAGTTCTAGGAATATTTTTGTAGATTCTTTGGGATATTCTACATAAATAATCACCTTATCTGTGAATAGGGACAGTTTTACTCATTTATTTTCCAATCTGGATTGGGGTTTGGTGTGTCTGTTTCTTTGTTTTTCCTTATTTTGCTGGGTAGGACTTCTAGTAGGATGTTGAAGAAGCATGGCAAGGGTGGACACCCACCTGTGGGAAAGCACGAGGCTATCGCCATTAAGTATGATGTCAGTTGCGGGCTTCTCTTAGATGCTCTTTATCAGACTGAGGAAGTCCCTTCTATTCCTAGTAGGCTGAAAATTATTATGATGTGATGTTGAATTTTTTCAAGTTACATTCCTTCAGCACTTGACATGAGCATGTGGTTTTTCTTTAGATGGTTAATATGGTGGATTATACTAACTGTATTATTTCCCAAAGTCCCTATGGGGAGAGTGCAGAGGGTGGATTTTGGAACTTTTTTTCCCAATAATTTAAAGACATGAATTGCCATACAGCACAATTTTAGCTGCATCCTAGGAATTCTGATATGCTGTGTTTTCATTTTCATTCAATATGAAGTATTTCTAATTTTTCTTGTGATTTCTTTTCTGACCTATGGGTTACTTGGCTGCGTATTCTTTGATTTATAAATATTTGGTGTTACACAGGTATTCCTCTGCTATTTAATGCTTTGTTTTATTGTGGTCAGAGAATATAATCTGTGTGATCTCAATCTGTTTAAATTTAATGAGACTTGTTTAATGACCCAGGAGATGGTCCATCTTGATCAATGTTCTGTGTGGATCTGACAGGACTACGCAGTGCAGTTGTTGCTATAGCATTCTATGTAACTGTCACTTAGGCTGAGTGTACTGATTGTCCTGTGCAGGTCCTCCATATTCCTACTGGCTGTCTTTCTACTTGTTCTATCAGTTATTAAAAAGGATCACTGCCATCTTCAAATATAACCAGGAACTTCTCCATATTTCTTTCCACTTTCTCCGATAGTTTTTCTTCATATGTTGCGAAACCTGTAATTCAATTCTTGCTGTTTAGTGTGGTTATATTTTTTTAGACATTGAAGCTTTTACCATTATAAAACATCTCTATCTCTTGTAATATGCCTTATTCTAAAGTTTACATGGTCTGAACTTAATATATCCACTGTGGCTGTTTTATAACTAGCATTTGCATAGTATGTCTTTTACAAACATTTTACTTTTTGTTTGTATCTTTTTTAAATGTTTTTTTAATTTATTTTTTAAGAGAGAGAGACACACACACAAACACAGAGAGGGAGGGAGGGAGAGAGAGAGAGAGAGAGAGAGAGAGAGAGAGAGAGAGAGAATGAGCAGGGGAGGGGCAGAGAGAGGGAGACACAGAATCCGAAGCAGGCTCCAGGCTCCCAGCTGTCAGCACAGAGCCTGACATGGGGCTTGAACTCATGAACCGCGGGGTGGTGACCTGAGCAGAAGTCAGATGCTTAACTGATTGAGCCACCCAAACGTCCCTGTCCTTCTTTAGTTTGAACAAACTTCTTGTCTATACTGATAGTCACAGATGTCATCTCTGCAACAGAAACAGAGGTGGTGACATTTCAAGAACATTAAAAAAATATCACACCCATGTGCCTTTTTAAAACCAACTAAACTTCTATAAAATGTCTCTGATTCCTTCAGAGTATGTGTTGTAAGGAGCAATGTAGGTGATGCCATAGTACTTTCTGTTTTTGCTTATAATGGCAACTACTAATTCTTTTTCTTGATAAGTTAGGTTGAGAAATTTTATTTAATGGCAACTGAAGGGCCATTTTCAACTGGGGAAATTCCTTTATATCTGTCTTCAACTTTTTTTGATAAAAAGTTGCACCAGTATTTTACCACCAGATGAAAAAAAAAGAGGAATATCATTTAAAAATTAATGTGTTTAGGGGCGCCTGGGTGGGTCAGTTGGTTAAGCGTCCAACTTCAGCTCAGGTCATGATCTCACGGTTCGTGGGTTCAAGCCCTGTGTCAGTCTCTCTCCTGACAGCTCAGAGCCTGGAGCCTGCTTCAGATTCTGTGTCTCCCTCTCTCTCTCCCCTTTCCCCCCTTGTGCTCTGATTCTCTGTCTCTCTCAAAAATAAATGAACATTTAAAAAATTAATGTATTTAAAGTAAAGTACAGAGAAAAATATGCATATATCAGGTTTTGTTTTGAATGAATCTTTTTCTCTGATCCTAATGTAAAGATCTTGTGCTATAACTTTTAAAGCCATACAAATAAGAGTGCTAAACTGTGGGCTTCAAAGTAGGTGCGTTTAACCAGTATTACTTGGAAAATAAAATAGAAGAACTAGAAAGAAAGAAAGAAAGAAAGAAAGAAAGAAAGAAAGAAAGAAAGAAAGAAAGAAAGAAAGAAAAGAAAGAAAGAAAGAAAGAAAGAGACAAAGAAAAAGAAAAAGACATTTTCATGGGATTACTGTCTTCTGATTTGCATAGTTTCTTATACATTGTTGTAATTCTTTGTCCCTTTGAATGCAGTGTGTCCTTTTCTCTTGCTGTTTTTAAGATCTTCTCATTATAAATTTTTTTGAAATGTGTCCAGACGTGGTTTTAGTCATGTTTATCCTGCTTGAAGCTTGTTGGATTCTTAGACCTGTAAGTTTACAGTGTTCGTCAAAATTGCAAGGATTTTTTATTATTTCTTCAAATATTTTTCATGTTCTTTTCTCTTGTATCATTTGTGGAGTCCAATAACATATATTTAGGTTATTTATCTAAGAAGTCACTGATATTCTGTTCATCTCTTTTGGTCTCTTTCTCTCTGTGCGCTTAATTTTGGGAAGTTTCTATTTCTGTCTTCAGGCTTACTGATGATTTGTTCTGAAGTGTCTTACCTGTTAAGTGGACATGTTTTGTTCTCCAGAGTCTAATCTGTTGAGTTCTCATTTTATTTGATGTCTGTGTGTGTGTATACCTTTACTATCCTTCCTCTATTCATGCTTTCCTTTAAATTCTTGAAAATGTTTATAATTTGTTTTAATATTCATGCTGCTAATTCTACTGTTCTGCATTATTTCTGAGTCTGTTCCTATTAACTGACTCTTCTTTTAGTATGTCCAGTGGTATTTTCATTAGATGCTAGACAATAAATTGTATGGTATTAGTCCATGGATTGTGTTGTTTTTATTTAAAGAGTTTGGGCTTTTCTGATAGGCAATCAAGTTATTTGCAGTTTAGTCTAAAGGGCTCAAGGATTGTTTTAGGCTTTGTGAAGGCAGTTATAGAGTATTCTTTAGGGGTAGATTATCCCCACTATTGAAGCAGGGCTCATCTGGGGTTTTTACTGAATGTGTGCAAACAGTCAACAAGGGCTCTTTCTTCTGGCTGGTGGAAAAAAAACAAATGATTCCACTCCTGCAGGAGTTCTGGGTTCCATTCAGCTCACAATTTCCCAGTTACTCAATTTTCCAAATTCTTGGAGCTTTCATCTGATGGACTCATTTCCCCATATTCAGAAAAATATATAGAAATCCATCTTCAGATTTGTGGAGCTCTTTTCCTGTATAATTTCCTCCTTTCCAGAATTCTACTCTGCAACGTCCAGCTGCTTCAAAGTCCCTGACCCCTGATCTCCATCTCACCAACCCAGTAGACCATTATGAAACACTTGGAACATCTCTCTCTGCTGTCTGTTTGGGGATGTGCCCCTGGGCAAAAAGCCAGCATGGTCATCAGGCTCAACTCATTTGCTTCCCTTCAGAGATCATGATCCAATGAATTCTGTTGTTTAATGTCTGAAAGAGTTGGTTCATAGATTTTGTCAAGTTTACTAATTGTTTAAGACAGGAAATTAAATCCAGTCCCTTTACTCCTTCATGGGCAGAAATAGAAGCTGTCATACCGTTTTTTTCTTCTGGAAAAGTATTACCCTGTTTTTCAAGAGACTAGAACAGTTGTTTTAAAATTCATGTTCAAATGGTTTGTCTAATCATCTCTCCATTACTACATTAAGATCACATACTCTTGTCAGGAAAACTACAAAAGGATTCTGTGATCCTTCAGGATATATACCAGAAATATACCATAATATACCATAGTAAAGTAACTCATTGTTTATAACATATATTTAGATTTAAATACCTTGTAATTATTCATAATCGCAGGTTCAGACCCCATCTTTTTTTCCTGATAAAATCTCTTTTTCCCAAAGAGTTAGGCTTTTTCTGGTAATGACTCAACTCTATACAGTAGAAGAAATATACATATATTTTCTAGATGGTTACATATTGAATAGAAGAAAGATATTTACATATTTTTATATACAACATAATCCTAAAAATATCATTTATGCAGTATGATAAATAGTATGCTTTAACATTTATTATACTAGAAACTGATTTTTGCTTTTTATACTTTCCCTATACAAAACCAAAAAAATATGGTTCATATTTTTATTTGACCCAGGTGATTTCTTTTCCCACTCTGTGATTCATAGCCCTTGACAGATAAGAGGTTCTCAACAGTCAGTGTATGCCCCATTTCCCATGGCAGTTTTCATTAAAAATTATAAATGAGGATACAAAGTCTCTTAAAAGCATCATTGAATAATGGAATCAGATAAATTGCTCAGAGATCAGCTGCTATGGTTTTTACACTGAAAAAGAGAAAATCATTTAACATAGTACTTGGTACAGCATTTTCCTTGACTAAACGCTGGTTCTCTTATGCACCCTCTTCTCTCTCTCTGAGCAGGAAGATACCCTAATGCCCCAGTGGCAAAATCAAAAACGCTTGATTCTGAGACCCATGTTCTGTTTCAACGCTAATCTTGCTTATAGCTAAGATTTAATACGAGGCTAGCCCAACACTGTTCTCTTTACCAGTCCTAACACTGGTTCCAAAAGCACACTTAATTCCCAGGGATACGCTGGAGACACTTCATGACACAGTGAACCACGGCTGTATATTGCAGCTAATGATCCCAACTATGCAAATGAAGCTGTGACATCTGTAATTAGAAAGGATCTCACTGTCAATCATTGGACATGAATCAGCATCTTCACTGCACTTCAGGAAAGGCTTTTTAATGAACAAGGTCTAATAATTTTAAAGGCTTAATGAGCAATTACGCTAAACCAATGATAGCACTAAGAAGATTCCTCATCATTTATTGTTTTTTCTCAGATGTGACTTCTAATCATAGCATAGGCAAGATCGTGATTGAGGTTCTACCCTTATCAAGACACCATCTCCATTACAAAATGAATCTACCCTTTACCTAATGTTATGTATTCTAACTAGTGGAAGGAGATAAAAGAGAACTGATATTTATTCAAGATCATTACTATAAAGACTCTCTTATATATTAACTCATCTAATATATATCCAAATAGCACCATATGATAGATATTATCATGTGTATTATTACGCTCATATTTTTAATATAAGGAAACATAGACTCAGATATATTCAGGAACGTCTCCAAAGATTAGAAAGATAAAGAGAGAAAGAATTTGAGTTGGACCCAGAATAACAGACTTTAAACCTAATACCCTTTCCACTGTATTACACTGCCTCTCTTTTATACCACTGTAGCTACATACTGCCATTAATTTGGGGTCCAAGAGTAGTAATTTAATTCCTATTCCTGTTTATGCATTTTGATTAAAAATTGATATATTAACATGCCTCTCATTTTTTAAAATTTTTATTTGAGGCAATTTTATCTGATTCCCATAGGAGATACTATGGCTTTATTCAGTCAGTAATACCTTGCATGTCTGATGTCAAGCTAATTTATAAATGGAAAGATTTGTAAATAGCTATCATTATACTTCTGTTTACACCTGCTTCTGTCTTCATTGCACCTATCACTTCTGCTCAATGCCTCAACAAATGGGGCAAAGATGGTTTTCCTGAGTCTCATTATATCTACCAGTGTCTTGTGATCCTCTGAAATCCCTACACTCACTTGTTTTTTCTTCCCATCAGGAAGCCATTTCATTAATTTGTCCTATGGGCAAAAAAGTTTTGTTTGCCTTAACACAATGGAAACATGTCCATGTGTATAATTAACAACATTAATGCCATTTTATGTGGGGGCTTAAGAGCAGAAATTAGTAGCAGTTCTCAGCTCAGAAAAGCCCATGTCTTTGTTTTTGTTTTGTTCTGGTTTTCACTGTCTCTTGTCTATTTCGATCACAGTAGTATTAGTTAAGTGAATTGAATAAATCTGAGAGGGCCCTCATTTCTTCTTTTTAAAGTTTATTTATTTGAGAGAGAGAGAGAGAGAGAGAGAGAGAGAGAGAGAAAGCACCAGGTGGGGAGGGCAGAGAGAGAAGAGACATCGAGAATACCAATACCAAGCAGGCTCTGCACCCGCAGCATGGAGCCAGATGCGGGGCTCAAACCCATGAAGCTTGAGATCATGACCTGAGCCAAACTCAGACACTTACCCAACTGGACCACCCATGTGCCCTGAACCCTCATTTCTTCTTGCCTTCTCATCTGGAAGGCTTGTATTATAAAACCAAACTACCAGGAATCCCAGAACACTTAATTACTGCTAGTGATGATTTACCAGAATCAGTATTTTAGAACCTATTTCTATCCTAACTGAAGTCTTCCAAACCACGGTCATCAGAGTAATAACCCTGTAAATAAAATTTTCATTGTTTATTCTGTCTTTGGGGGCAGCTTATGTAATGTCAATAAAATGACATCTGAGCCTGCAAGGCTATATAGAAATAACTGGGAAAAAAATACCAGAAGAGATTCATTTCCAAATGCATTCTTTTCCCCAGTGCCAAGCACAAATGTATCAGTTGGGGAAATCTAATGTCTCCAGAAGACCAAGGTCACCAAATGTTGTGGGCTGTATGAAAAGCCTACCATTTTATTTCAAATTGACACATTGCCCCATCTAGTTGAAACTCCACAGCTCAAGTACAAGTACAGTTTAGTTTAGGTTCTTATTAAACTGGCTCAAAACACTTTAAA
This sequence comes from Panthera pardus, assembly GCF_024362965.1. NCBI lineage: Eukaryota > Metazoa > Chordata > Mammalia > Carnivora > Felidae > Panthera > Panthera pardus. Next base: position 110,509,567 of record NW_026526677.1, on the reverse strand, counting down.
ATGAAAGCTTCTGAAAGGAATTAGAAAATGTGCTCTGGAAATTAAAATAGTAAAATAAAAACAACGGATCTCGTATTTGCAACAAGTCTGAGAATCCAAAAAGAAAGTCTCTAGGGACAATATGCAACATTAACCACTGTGTTAACAGCTCCCCCATCAGTGACGACTAATTGAAAACTAGCCAATCCATATTTCTACTAAATGAATACATGGTATTATTGGAAGGCAGAAAGTTAAACTCTCTTCATCCAGCTCCGTATTAATAAAAGGAAGCTATTCCTTCACTATTTACAAATGTGCCAAGATTTCATAAAGCCAAACTATACATGTTTAAAGACAGGGACTATTAGAAAGGAAACTTAGATCTTAGACCCTGGGTCCACAACAAGAAAGACAATGAAGACCTGAAGAAGAGCCCCTCACCTGATGTCTCTCTTGCCCTGCTTTCTCATCTTCTGTCCCTAGTTTATTGGTATGTGTCAGTTAATAGACAAACACTGTTAGAAACTAAAATTAATATAAAAGAAGACAAGACATGGTCCCTAATCTACTTTCTGAATTTTATAGTTTGCAGGTGAAAGAGAGAAGGAGAAAAAGCTAACATTTATCCCTAGCAAGAGGAAGTATTGTAGAGTAGTTAAGGATATCGGCCTCCAGTCCAGTCCACACTGGGTTCAAATCCCAATACTACCACTTACTGGCTCTATGACCTTGAGTAAAATACTTAACTGTGTCTCAGTTTCCTTACCTGTGTAATGGACTGATAACAGGATCCTTAGGGTAAGAGAAATAAACAAGTAAATACATTTATTAGGTCTCACTAAATATGAACTGTTGCCATTAGATATTCCACATCAACTACCATACTAAGTGCTTTTGAATACATTCACTTTTGACCTTTCCATCACCCATTGTAATAGTTACTCAATTACACAGATGAGAAAATTGGCACGCAGAGAATTCAAATTCATTGTCCAATGATAACCAGTAAGTGTTGTTGTGAAGACTGAGACTCAGATCTAATCGTAAAGCTTGTATTCTTTCCACGACATGTGCCTATCTGACTTATTTTTGAGGCATTTCACAAGATGCCAGCTTTGATACTTTTTAAAAGGGTCAGAGGAATCCAATCGATGATTCCATACTTAAAAAACAAAACAACAACAAAAAACAACACCTGAGGCTTTTAAAACTCGGCTTAACAGGATTTCCCCTTCCATTTAAGATGGATCCAATTAACTCATGTCCTAATTAACTATCCTGTAAGTGGCCTGCAAATTAATTTGATCTTCTTTTCTCCACATTGATCACGTTCCTTTCTTCTTATCAACAAACCTTCTTATGGGGCACCTGGGTGGCTCAGTCGGTGAAGCGTCCGCATCTGGCTCAGGTCATGATCTCACAGTTTGTGGGTCTGAGCCTGGCCTCGGACTCTGGGCTGAAAGCTCAAAACCTGGAGCCTGCTTCAGAATCTGTGTCTCCCTTTCTCTCTGCCCCTCTGCTGCTCATTCTCTGTCTCTACCTCTCTCTCAAAAATAAATAAACATTAAAATTTTTTTAAAAGAATACCTTCTTATAACAATTATAATTGGTCATACAACTATTTTCAGAAAACTGAGTTTTCAAAATCTGCTGTGTCCAGAAAAGAAAATAGAATTCATTCTCCCATATGAGATCATAGATATGACAGACCACCCTAGGTTCACAGAGTATGACTGACATCCAAACTTACATTTACTCCTGCACCTGCGTCTTGACCCAGATTTTGTACTACTCGTCAGTTCCTCCATCCCTCAGTCTCCCCAGCTGCAGACTGAAAAGATGTGAAGACTCTAAATCCACTCATTTATTTGCTGAATATATAGTGATTGATTACTTTCATTGTTCCAAGCACTGGAGGCTGGAACACTCTGTTCCAGCTTCTGGAGAGGCTACTGTAAACAGAAGAAAGTCCCTGCCTGCATGGAGATTTATTTCCTAGTGGGAGAAGAGATGCATTAAATTGATAAGACTATCCAAGGGTAAAGAATGCAATGGAAAACAAACAAACAAACAAAAAAAACATGGAAGAACAAGATAGTGTATGTATATGGATAAAGTTGCAATATTGAACAAATTCATTAAGGAAACCTCACTGAAAAGATGATATCTGAGCAAACACCTGGAAGAGGTGAGCAAGCATATCACATGATATATGGGGGAGAAACATCCCAAGCAGAGATAAAAGCAAGTATGAAGACCTTGATGCTAGAAGATGCCTAATGCATTTGACCGATGCAAGCAAACCACAGTGTCAAGAGGTGAGATCAGAAAAGTAATGAGGGACCAGACCATGTAGTGCCTGATAGAGTACTACTGTAGTACTCTACAGCTACCTGAGTGAACTGTAAAGACATTGAAGGTTTTGGAGCAGAGAAATAACGAGATTTTACTTAAGTTTTGAAAGGATTCCTTTTGTTGCTATATTAAGAATAGATTGTATGGTATTAATGGCAACAACAAAGATAGAAATAAATATTTTTCTATCTGTAGAAGAAATTTAATGTGTTTCATAGAAAACAGGAGAGAAGAAAAGGGAAGTAAGAAAGTACAGCAAATGTAAGATATGACGTTAAGTAGCAAGAATAAGGCCTACTACATCAATAATAACAATAAATATAAATGGGTGTAATTTTTCAATTGACAGAAGGACTCAGATTAAGAAAATAAAGAAAGTCAATAAAACATTGTGTACAAAACAACTTGGAAAAATTTTAAACGTTGAATATGAAAAAAATTTTTAATTATTAGGCAAATATGAAACAATTTTGAAAGCAATATTGTTATCTGACAAGATACAAGGAAGACAAAAAGTGGCACAGAAGAATATTACATGCTGGCAAAAGGAACAATAGAGCAAGATGACATAGCCCTTATTAACATCATTGCACCTAAGAATGGTGCTTGAAAATACGTCAAGCAGCAACTGACATAAGATATATATATATAGAGATAGATATATAGATATATAGATATATAGATATATATAAATAATAGTAATTGGAGATTTAGCACACCCATTTCTGCAAATGACAGATGGAAGAGACAAAAATAAACATCAGGATTTGAACAATATTGTAAGTATGCGGGTGCTAACACACACACACACACAGGCACACGCACATAGACAAACACACACACACATACACACACACACACAAACACACACACACGAAGAGAAAGAAATCTATACCTAACATAAAGAGTACACCTACCATATGAGCACTGAGTAATGTACAGAATTATTGAATCACTATAATGTACACCTGAAGCTAAAATAACACTGTATGTTAACTATACTGGAATTAAAATGTAAAACTTAATTTAAAAAAAGAAAAAGCAATCTATACCTAAGAAAGTAAGATGCTCATGGAACATTTACAAAAATAGACTGTATGTTAAGAAAAAAAAAAGAAATCATCAATAAAAGCCAAAGTATTAATATTACGTAGGCTATATACACTGACCATAATGCAATAAAATTGAAAAATAAAAACAAAGTAGAGCTTAAAATTTATATATCTGAAAAAACTAAGTGGAATATTTCTAAAAAAATAAAAAGGAAATCATATTGGAAATTCAATATGTTGATGTTAGTGATTATGGGGTTTGGTTTTTTTTTTGGTTTTTACTTAAATTGGTTTATTTGTAATATCTAAAAAGGCAGGTAAAACAGCACACCTTCTGATGCTGATGTTAGTGATTATGAAAGCAGTGTATTAAAATTTGGTGGAGATAACTAAAAAGTAAGTTATGTCTTAACTCACAAAGAGCCAATTTTCACCCTTTTGAGGGTGTTATCACCCATGTTGAGAATGCACACCATAAATAATCTACCAATTTACATGAATTGAGGCACACAGAGGGTCATATTAAATAACACCGCAGGGATGTCATCAGCAAAAGCTATAGATTTTATTTAATATCTAAGCACTATATATTACATATATTAATATATAAGCACTATATATATAGGCACAATATGTATGTAAATGGAAGGATAAAATATTTAAAATTTTTTAGAAATGTTTATTTTTGAGAGACAGAGAGAAAGAGTGAGAGCAGGGGAGGGGCAGAGAGAGAGGTCTACACAGAATCTGAAGCAGGCTCAAAGCTCCAGACTCTAGGCTGTCAGGACAGAGCCCTACATGGGGCTCAAACCCACAAACCGTAAGATCATAAACCGAGCTGAAGTCAGATGCTTAACCGACTGAGCCATCCAGGAGTCCCATAACAAGAACAAGTCCCATAACATGCTTAAATGTAAGAAGGGAAATCTAATAAGATAGAAAGGACAGGGATGTAAGTTTATTTTGTAGAATTGACTCTTTGAAACTATTAATTTTGAAAATTAAAAGCAAAATTAAATTTAAAGACAAATGCCCACAATTTGAAAGCAAAAATGAAACAAATTAACTTGCAAGGCAACTTAACCATAGGGACTACTCAATTTCTTCACCAAGTATATAGCAAGAAAAAAGTCAAAGGGAAATGTATAGACCAAAAGTAACTTAAACAACACCTCACAAACTGTGGTGTAGGGTACATTTTTTCAATACTGATTCAAAAAAATAAACCGTACCAAAAAAAATTTCCTCAGCCAAGTGCATAAATTTATTATTAAGATATCATTCAGTTTTGATGCCACAGAAATAAAAGGGATCATAAGAGATTACTGTGAATAATTTTATCTCAACAAATTTGATAACCTAGAAGATATGGACAAATTCCTAGACACATACAAGCTACCCAAACTGAATCATGAAGAAACAAAAAATCCAAACACATAAAGAATTAACAGCAACCTTTCACAAATGCTTCCAAAAAATTAAAGAGCAAAAGATACTCCCAAACTCATTTTATGATATCAGCATTACCAAATTAGCAAAGGCATAAAAAGACTATAAGAAAAATAAACTCCAAGTCAATATCCTTGATGAGCAGACATGCAAAAATCCTCAACAAAATAGGAGCAAACCAAATTCAAGAGCATATTAAAATATATATACATATATATATATACATATATACATATATATATACATACATATATATATATACATATATACGTATATATACATATATATATATATATATATATATATACGTATATATATATTGCATGACCAAGTAGGGATTTATTCTTAGGAACGAAAGGAATATGAAAACCAATATTTGGGATATGCCATTTAACAGAATGACAAATGAAAATCACATGATCATCTCAATAGAAAAATTATTTGACAAAATTGAGTATCTTTTCAAGATAAAAACTCTCAATAAACTGGGAATAAAAGGAAATTACATCAACATAAGGAAGGGTATATAGGAAAACCTAAAAATAACACTCAATGTTAAAAAATGCAAAGCTTTTCCCCATGGATCAGGAACAAAACAAGGATGTCCACTCTCGCTATTCCTGTTCATCATAGTATTGGAAGTCCTAGCCACAGAAATTGGGCAAGAAAATGAAATAAAATCAAACAAATAAGAAAGGAAGAAGTAAAACTGCCTTTGTTTACAAATGACACAATCTTATATGTAGAAAACTCTAAAGATTTCACCAAAGCACTGTTAGAACTAATAAATTCAATAAAATTGCAAGATACAAATCTACACGAAAAAAACCAGTTATGTTTTTTGTTATTTTTTTAACATTTCTTTCAGTTTTGAGAGACAGAGCATGGGCGGGGGAGGGGGCAGAGCGAGAGGAGACACGGAATCTAAAGCAGGCTCCAGGCTCTGAACTGTCAGCACAGGACCCGACACTGGCTCAAACCCATGCACTGGGAGATCATGACCTGAGCTCAAGTCAGATGCTCAACCGACTGAGCCACCCAGACTCCCCACCACAAATTTTTATACTCTAATAATGAACCATCCAAAAAAGAAATTAAGAAAACAATCTCATGGATAATTCATCAAAAGAACAAAATACTTAGCAATAAACTTAACTAAAGAGGCCAAAGACCTGTACACTGAAAAATTACAACACAGTGATGAAATAAATTAAAGACCCAAATAAATGGAGATATCCAATGTTCATAGACTAGAAGATTTAATATTATTAAAATGCCCAAACTATCCAAAGAGATTCTAGATCTGATGCAATGCCTATTAAAATTTCAATATTTTTTTCCTGAAATAGGAAAAGCAATCCTAAAATTCATAGGGAACCACAAAAGACTTCAAACAGCCAAAACAATCTTGAGAAAGAACAAAGCTGGAGACATCACATTTCCTGATTTCACAATATATTACAAAGCTACAGTACTTAAAACAATATGGTACTGTTATAAAGACAGACATAAAGACCAACTGAACACACTAGAGAACCCAGAACTAAACCCATCCAGATTTAGTCAACTGATCTTCAAACAGGGGTGCAGAAAATACACACTGAAGAAAGAGCAGTGTCTTCAAGAAAGGGTACTGGGAAAACTGGATATACACATGTGAAAAAATGAAATTGCATTCTTATCCTATATCATACACAAAATCAAATCAAAACTGATTAAAGACTTTGATGTAACAGTTGAAACTGTAAATCTTGTAAAAAAATAGAAAAAAAAATCTCATGACATTAGTCTTGGCAATGATTTCATGGATATAACAACAGAAGCATAGGCAACAAAAGAAAGATGAACAAGACTACATCAAACTAAAAAGCTTCCACACAGCCAAGGCAACAATCAACATAAGGAAAAGGCAACCCATGGGATGGGAGAAAATATTTTCAAACTGTATATCTGACAAAGGGTTAACTTCTAAAATATATAGGAAACTCCTACAACTCAACAGAAAAAAAAAAAAAACAATTAAAATAGGCAAAGCACTTTTCAATAGACATTTCTAAAAACGACACACAAACAGTTTAGGATGAATCTTCTGCTATACCAACACACAGAGGATAATATGCTCAATATCACTGACGATCAGAGATGTATAAATCAAAACCACAAGGAGATGTTACTTATAAATATGTTAATCGGGTAGGTTTCATGTGAAGTATCTTTTCTGAAGTGAAATAATACAATACAATAAAAAAAGATACCACTCAGTTTTTTAAATATTAGGTAGGATAATGGCATTGTGGTTATATTTCAAAAAAGAATCCGTATATTTGGAGATTACAGTGTGGATATTTATAGGTTAAATTCTAAAATGTATGGGTTTGCTGCAAAATGATCTGGAGGGAGAGAGAAGTAGACAAGGTAGAGGGGAGATGAGATGGTCCAAACTGTACCTGCTAAAGCTGCGTGCAGGCATATGGAACATCACTGTTGCATCCTACTTAAATAAACAAATACACACACACACACACACACACACATACACATAAATATATAATGTTTTATAAACTATTCCATATTTTAAGTTATATGATATATTTCATGTATTTTATTTTAAAAAATACAAAATTGCATATAAAATAATATATTGCTATATAAAATATTCAACATGTAAATATTAAATTATATATAAAAAATATGCATGAAAGTTGCAAAATAAAAGTTTTTTTAATGAGTATTATTCATCTCAAAAATTTGGACTTAGAACAACCAATCATAAATGCCCCGCCCCAAAAAAAAGAAACAAGGAGGGAGGAAATAATAAAGTTAAGAGCAGAAGATGAGCAAAACTAAATGCTAGTTCTTTGGGGCACCTGGGTGGCTCAGTCGGTTAAGCGTCCGACTTCAGCTCAGGTCACGATCTCACAGTCCGTGGGTTCGAGCCCCGCGTCCGGCTCTGGGCCGATGGCTCAGAGCCTGGAGCCTGCTTCTGATTCTGTGTCTCCCTCTCTCTCTCTGCCCCTCCCCCGTTCATGCTCTGTCTTTCTCTGTCTCAAAAATAAATAAATGTTAAAAAAAAATTATAAAAAAAATGCTAGTTCTTTGAAAAGATGAATATAATAAACAAGAAATACCTATAGTAAGATTAAGCAAGAGGAAAGGGGAGAAGGATATGGTTAAATCAAATTTAATTTAAAAAGGAAAATAAAAAGATATCAGTTATTTAAAAATGATAAAAATCTATTGTAAGCAGCTTACACTAATGAATTTGAAACAAGACAAAATGAGAAAGTTCTAGAAACGCACAAAACACAAACACTGGTGCAAGAAAGAATGTTTAAGGCACCTGGGGGGCTCAGTCAGTTGAGCATCTGACTCTTGATTTCAGCTCAAGGTCATGATCACACAGTTCATGAGTTCGAGCCCCGCATCAGCCTCTGTGCTCACAGTACTGAACCTGCCTGGAATTCTCTCTGTCTCCTCTCTCTCTCTCTGCCCTTCCCACATGCTCTCCCACTCTCTCTCTCTCTCAAAATAAATAATAAGTGAACCTAGGGAAAACAAAGAGAAGTTTTATAAGCAGTAAGTATTAAAGAAATTAAAATGGTATTAAAGACTGTTTCTCCCCCCAAATCCAGGCTATCTTGGCTTTGCAGGACAATTCTACCAAATTTTCAAGGAATAATGCTTTACTATTTTACATTAACTATTTCAGAAAAAATGGAAAAACAGATGCCCAATTCTTTTTATGAGGTTAGTGTAATCTTTTTCTCAAATTTTTATTTATTTAAATTCTAATTAGTTAACATAAAGTGTAATATTGGTTTCAGGAGTAGACTTTAGTGATTCATGAGGTTAGTGTATTCTTGATTCCACTGTCATAACCTCGGGGAAAGAACATTGTAAGTCCATTTCATTTATACATGTAGTAGAAAAGATCCTTAAATAATATGTTAGCTAGTAACATGTTCATTAAATAATTCTACAAGTCCCCTCAAAAAATAATAGCATTAAGCTGCAGAGGGTTTACACAAGGAACGTAAGAATGATTTACCTCAAAAATATTAGAGTAATTCCTCATGTCAGTAAACTAAAGGAGAAAAAGCATAATTATTTCAGCCAATGCCCAAAAAGATTTGATCAGATTTAACATGTCTTTAAAATCTTATTTTTAAGAAGAGCAAGCTAAATTAGAAGAAAATCCTCTTTTGTAAGTAATGAGTAATACTATTATAAAACTTCATCTTCAGTATTGGTTACTATATCAGACACTATGCAATTGGACTTTATAAATCTCATTAAATGCTTACAGAAATACTATGAATACTAAGAAGTACATGTAGAGAGATTAATTTATGTGCCGATGATCATAAAGCTAAAAGGTGGCGAAGAAAAGACTCAGACCAGGGCTGCCCAGTGACAAAGCCAAATGATTTTTCCATACTCCCCAATGATTCCTGTACAAAAGCCAAGCCAGTTTTGTTGTTTTCCATAAAGACCTAAAGCTACCCCATAATGAAGCTTTTTGTCCTGAGTAGAGGTCAGTGCTCATGATGATCTTTCATCACTGCATCTATATTTTATCTTGGAAGAATTACAAACAGCCCCAAGATGAAAATAAGCCTTATCCAAAAAATAACTTAAAAGGTAACAGAGACAACACTAACACAGATGAGCCTGGGTGTGGTAAAACAGGTCCAGATTCTGCAGATATAAAGAGCCACAAATTCGCTTTGATCAAAAGAATGCGGAGATGTAGTACACTGATTTCGGAAACAGTGACCGTGGGATGAACATACTGCTCATAAACAGCCATAAAATTCACCACAATTTACAGAAGAATAACTGTGTCAACCCTGCCTAACAATTAAACTTCTGTCTAGAGCAAAAGAACAGAAGCTACAATTTTTCTGCCTGATGTTAAATGGGGGCAGATGGCAGCCAAGGTCAGAACATCAGAGTAGAAGGCTATAGACGAGTGCCAGGCACTCTCGTATCTAATCTTCCCAGCTCAGCTTGCCAAAACTCCCAGCTGGTCTAGGGAGCTAGAGAGAGGAAACGCTGGGGACAGGTACACCCAGAAATTTGGTCCTGGAAAACTGACCTTTGACAGCCCTCTGAGTAAGTACTCTGAGAATATGCTGAGGTTGCATCTTGTTGGCAAGCAGGAAAATGGCTGGAAATCTACAGAATAGTCCAGAGATGGCAGGAGTCCACAGACAAACCAAAAGCTCAAAGAAAGGTAGAGGGCGCTACTCAAGAGACCAGACAGGATTCCTGTCCCAAATGATGGCAACACTTTGGTGAGGCCTGAAGACCAGGGACAGTTGCTACCCTGGTTCTAATTGCTTCTGTCTCTCCCACTCTAAGTAGTATCTATCTGCACATTCTTAGTTATATCCTTTTCCTGTATTAAAGGAACTTGTTTTCTTTACCAATATGTATTAGCATCTTTCTGTTAATCATATCACTATCCCATTACAACAACATCATAGGAAGGGAAGGCTCAGTGATCTCAAGGTCACTCAACCTCCGTTAGGTTTTAACAAATAGTACTCATTCATACTTAGCTTCTCCTACTCCTGACTTATCTATAATGCTACCTTATTAAAATATCAAGTTTCTTATAATACAAAAAATATCTATGGTATAAAAGAAGGGATTTTGAAGCATTTATTGACCGTTATCTATCTAGACAATATATATTTATTTATAATCCTTGTAACAAAGCATTCTATAGAAAACAAAACTTTTACCATGCATATGGCTAAAAGATTACATTTTTCAGATACATTTTCAGTTTTAGGGATGGCCATGAGATACGTTTGAGCTGATGATATACACCAAGGTGTCGTATAAAACTTCTAGAAAGTCTCCTTAAATGGGAGGGGGTGTGTCATTCTCTGCTTCCTCCATTCTGTTAATTCATGTAATGGCCGGAACTCCAGCAGCCATTTTTGGATCATGAAGACAAGGATCACAACACAGAGTGGAGAATCACAGAAATGGTTCTTATGCACATCATGAGGATTCTATTCCATACCCCTGATCTTCTCCTGTATGAGAAAGATTTTTTAAATATCATTTAGCCAGAACTGCTTTTGTGTTTTCATCATATGTAGGTAAAGCTGATCCTAACCAATACAAGAATGTAACATCCCAAGTTCATGTATCTTTAAGTGATAAAGCCAGGATTCAAACGTGCTCCAAAGCCAGATCTATATGATGCCAGAGTCCCAGAGCTCTAGAAAATAATCCAGTGAAGAAACATGTTTCTTAGATTTGATTCTCCAGGAAACAGACTTAGGGTTGGAAATTGGAGATTTGCATAAAAGAAACTTACTGAAGAATTCTCTCAGGTACCACATCCATGAATGCTGGACAGATAGAGAAGCTGAACAGTAATTCAGTTGCAAGAGACCTCATTCATTCCCATGGGTGCTTCAAAGCAGGGATGGCCCTTCAGAGATGTCTCCAAAGTGAGGTGAAGGGGCAGGGTCTTTGAACTCCACCTCTACCAATCATTGTATGCCAGGTGTCTGCAGGTAAGGTCCATACCTTGGGTGAAGTCATTTCTCAGAAGGGGCTCAGTTATGAGCCAGCACTAAGAGTTAACATTCCCAGCTGCAGGAATGAATGCCTTGGTTCTATAGTTTCTAGATGTTGCTAGAGCCTCCACTGTGATGCATTTATTGTTAAGGAGATATCAAGAGGACTTAAATCTGTTTCAGATATGATCTGGCAACATCTGTTCTCTCCAATGTGGTACATACTTCAGCACCACAAGGTGCTATGCTGAGTGCCACAACAAATAGGAAGATGATTTAAATATATGTCCTGTATCAAGAGGTCAATATGGAGATGCCAGTGACCTGATGATTAGCAAGGTTGAGAATGTCTTTTGTGATAAAAGAAATAAGTGCATGTCCTGAGAATTCAGAGAAGGGAGAAGTTATTTCCAACTGGGGATTTATTTCATGAGAATATCAGCACATGAGCTGGACCTTCAAAGTGAGTAAGATTTGGACATATAAAGGTAAGTATGGGACTAAGAGAGGTACTCCAAGGGGAGGAAATAATGGGACCATAATGAGTAAGAAGAAACAAGTTTCATTGGTTGACGTATAAAAGCAACAAAAGGAAGTAGGAAAACTCCCATGACAAAGGAGTTTGAGGAATATTTTGCTGAGAGTTGCAAATGCCTAAAATTAATTCCAGAAGCAAGAGTGACCAATTGAAGTACTCTGAGCTCCAGAGTGACACAGCAAAAGCTCTATTTCAGGAAGATTAAACAGAATGAGAGGAAGGGCCAGACCTTCAGAATTGTTGTCATCTGCTTCAGTAAAGAAGAAACATCAAAAGTGTCTTTGTCAGGCAGTTTCTTCAAATAGTGCGCCAAATAAGCAAGGCCATGCTTTTTAGTGAGACAATCCCTTTTCTTTCCACTGTGTCAATATTTCAGTCCCGGATTCTAATTTTCCCTCAAATAGACACTGTCTTTAATCAAACTGTTTTGTTCAGTAATTAGTCTGATCATATACTGTAACCACTAGGAAGAGCACAGGGGTCTCAATCACTGATGCAGCCCAAGATCTAGTAAGGGTCAAGGACTAAACAGAGACCCAGAAGAGACAAAACTAGCATCACAAGGAGTCACAGAGGTGGGAGAGGAACGGATGGGATGAGTCACCATGGTGCCCCCAAACTTGTTGGAGAAAAAAAATGTACTATTATGGGTACGCTAGAAAATTCCTAAGTATGTTTATTAAGTAGGTTACCATTCTTTTATTTCTGTAACAGGTAAAAATAAAAATAGACCAAAACAAAATAAAAAAAGACACTCTAATTCAGTGACAATGACACTTCAGTCTCTTATGTGCAGTGGTTAGACATACAGTCTCTGAAGTCACATCCAAAATACAATCTGTATTACTTGTCCAAATTGCTGGACAGCTCTATGCCTTATTTTTCATTGGCAAAATGGGGTCACTAATTGTATCTGCCTTGAGGGCTTTGTAAAGATTAAATGAGTTAATATATACCCTTATAAAGTGCTTGGCACAAAAAGCATCCAATAAATGCTAATGATCATCATCATTACCACCACCACCATCATCAACATCACCATCATCATCATCACCACTACCATAATCAACATCATCATCATCATCATCTTGCGAATGTAAGAGTTACTCATACAAGTTTTTTTTTTTTTTAATTTTTTTTTTTCAACGTTTTTTATTTATTTTTGGGACAGAGAGAGACAGAGCATGAACGGGGGAGGGGCAGAGAGAGAGGGAGACACAGAATCGGAAACAGGCTCCAGGCTCCGAGCCATCAGCCCAGAGCCTGACGCGGGGCTCGAACTCACGGACCGCGAGATCGTGACCTGGCTGAAGTCGGACGCTTAACCGACTGTGCCACCCAGGCGCCCCCATACAAGTTTTTATGCAGATGCATTTACATAGCTTTGAATCACGTGGTATATGCATTTCTTACTAGCATTCAGTTATTCAATACAATGTCTTGGTCAACTATTTTTCTTTCTTAATAACTCATATTATTTTTAAACAATATAACAACATACACATGAAAATACCTCTTTTTTAATCCCCCAAACCCCTCAGTAGCTGTACTTCTCCAGCAGCATCTTTCCATCTACTGCTGTCTCTCTCCCCTCCCCACACTTTGTTCAGAATTAATGCAACAGATTAGGCAGAAATCATCAAAATTCCTGAATCCCAAAAGAGCTCTGTTCTAATGTAAAACCCACAGACAGCACTCAGGCCAACACTACCGCTGCCCTCCTAGCATGGTTCACTCCCGTGAGGTCTGTGCCACCATAATGGAGATGAAGTTGGGTACAAGGAGGAAGGAAGGTTTGAGTCATCTTTGTGTGCGTGGCCTCCTCTTTCTCATGCTTCTACATGGTATGGTGGTGCAAAAAAAAAAGCCAAGAAGCACCAGAGAGTCATCCAAAGGAAAGGCATGAATACTCACGTGATTAAGAAGCAAGGGAAAGGTATGATGCTCACAAGCTGTCCAGCAGTGTGCCTCCAGTCAGGAGAACTACTTAGTGGTTCCATTAGCAAGGCCAGAGCTCACACATGCCCTCTTCTAGGCCCCTTGCCAGTTACGTGGGACCCCACAATTTCCCTTCCAAGTGTCTCCAGTCTGCTTCCAGGGCCTGCTCAGTTCTCCTCAGGAGGTCTGGCACAGCTATTTATGCAGCATGGACAGAGCTTGGATGTGTGGGCCACAGGGTCCGCCTCTGGGAATGCAAACCTCCATGCGGTGCATGACATAACCAAGGGCATGCAGAGAATGGAGCAAGCTACAGGCCTTGACCAGGGGCTATGGGCTAACTCCCCATTGCTGCCACATTCCAGCACAGATCTCCGAGGAAGCCAAGCGTTCTCAGCTCAAACTTGGCCTTCCAGCCATCATGAAGATAGAAATAGGGTAGACAGCATTTAAAACACTTAGTTTGGTTAATCAATTTTTAAATATTTACACACATGGGTCCTCATTTGTACTCTTGTGCCACATCATGCACATGACAGCACGATCATTTGTCCACCTCCTCCTCCACTCCTTAAGAACCACGTGGGAGCCTACAAACGTCAGTGGCCCAAAAGGCTTTCAGTCATGGACCACGACAGGTTCATCCCGACAAAAAGTACTGAGACCGGTAGGAACAGGTGCTGTAAAATGCCTAGATGGTTCACTCAAATACCTTTGTAACCCAGCAACCATCAAATACTTGTTGAATGAAAAAGGAAGGAGTGGGTGTGCCCAAACTTTCTCAAAGGGCCGGGAAACTTGAGAAACTTAAATATAGCTTTCCTCTGGGTAGCACCATTACTGCTGATATGGAGAGGTGCCTTGTGCATGAGAAACAACAAAGCAAATGAACAATACCAAGAGCTGTGAAATTTGCACAAAATGCATATAGAAAGAACTATTTTCTGCTTTTTAACAACACACTGAGGTACCCACATGTGTAAACCAGGGATGTTACACTTGGAAGCAGGTGCCACTTCTGCTCAGCTCCTTGATTACATATTCAAATAAATGTACACAGCTTTATTTGAATGTGTAATCCTATGTGAATGGGAACATTCAAACAAACTCATTCAGTCCATTTATGTAGACGTCTGATGGCTGGCTCATTCTAGGAAAATGCATGTACTTTCCCCATTTTGCTTTCTACACCATTAAGTGGAAGAAATACAATTTAAAACATTTTGTTAAACTAGCATTAAGGATGGTGGGTTATGTTTTCTTTCTTTGTGGAGAAGTTACACTGAACTGTGATGCATAGAAACATATGTACGCATCTCCAACAAAATGAATATATATTATATATGACCTCAATAACATTCTATAGGATAAAATGTCTTAATGTATAGCAATATAGGTTTTTATGTATAAAGGGAAAAATGGATTGCATTAGAAATAAAGGGAAAAGACATTCTTTCTTGCCTCCCCTGCTGCTTTGATGATTGTGGATTGCAGGGTTTGGATGGGGGAAGATGGAAAGTGGGACTTTATCATTATATAAAGGTTTTTTTTTTAATACTTATAATTGTGCTCCAGAGCCACTAACGTGGGGAATCTTATAAACCTGAGTTTCCAGAAGGTTCATCTGAGAGCAGTGTGTAAAAAAGAAGGAAGAAAGGAGAGGCTGGGAGGGAAGGCATCTGTCCTTTAAGAGGCTCAGAAAGAGTAACAGGGGCATGGAATGGGATGTGGTAAGGGAGACTGGGTTGTTCAGCAAGGACTAGTCATGGAAGGAGGAACAAGAGGACTGGAAATCTAATGGCTATCATTGCCTCTGCCCTCGCCTGAACCACAGACCCTCATTCCAGTGCACGGATGGACCTAACACACAGGCACCTTTCAGAACTCAAAGTGCTCATGGTCCACCAGGACTTACAATCTTTTCTACTTGGGTCTTCCACACGGTGTGTGGCTTTGTGAAAATCTCCACACTCCTAATAAACATTCTCTGACACCACTTCTCTGGCAAACCCGGGGTCTCGTTCTTTAGTCGGTCTTTCTGAGTTTGGTCAAAGACAAAATACGAACATGAACGTTTGACGGGAGAGGCAAAAATTATAAACATCTCCCTGCTGCCTGTCTTGTGGGCTTCTCTTGGTTTCTGTCTGGCCCCTTTCAGATAGAAAGATAACACATAAGTAATTTATTTGGGAGGGATTTTTAGGTGTGGGGTTTGAGAGAGCCAGAATGGGCCCAGGGGACTGACTTGGGCCAGTGGAAGAGTGAAAGGGAAAATACGAATTTGAGCCAAGCTCTCCTCAGAAACAAAGTGTGTGTCTGGCTGCACCAGTAGGTAGGCTTACCTCTGAGTATGTGCAGTCTGACGAGACAGAGCCATTATCAACACCAGGCACAGCTGGAAGGAGAGAACCCCACGAGCTGGGAAACCTCATCTCCCCTTGCATCTACCCAATGGAATCTAGCTTCCTTTCCCATTATTTTATGGAAACAGCTCTGGTTAATGGGCTCCATCTTCAACTCATATGGACTCTCTATCTCATGCTGCTTGGCTCTCAGCCATGGCTGCCAGGTGCTCTTGCGTCTCTGCCCTCTGGATGGTGTCTGCCTCACCTCCACTCTCTCTGGCCGCTCCTGAGAAGCCCACCTCACCAGTCTTACCCAACTGACCTGCCTTTGTGTCTCTTCTCTTCTGGGTATTTTCTTCATTAGAAATCTCATTTTATCATATGGCTTCAAACACATGCACCCAGAAGACTCTGAAATCTCTATCTTTTGTTACTGAAATGTCACCTAATCTTCCCTTTCCAGTTGTTTAGGGGTCTCCTGATATTGGTTGGCTTCTCCGTGTGAGTGCCCCGAAAATGAAACTCATCTACCTCCCTCCCAAACCTGCTTTTTCTCCTGAGTTTCCCTACAACACAATTCTCCCAGACACTCCTACTCAAGCTCTAATTGTTATTTATTCATTCAGTGAAAAACAAAAACCCACTCAAGCATCTGTTGTGCACCAGGCACTGGGGACTGGGACAGCTGCTGGGCATCCGGTCTTGCCACAGTCACCTTCAATGCCTTTTTCCTTGATCATGCAACCTATTGCTAGGTCCAATCAACTCATAGTATCTTCCAAATCCATTCTGCCCTGTGTGTTCTAGCTTCTGCTATCCAAACTCTGATCTTAATGACTTCCAAGATGGATCTTTGCTGTGGCCTCTTAATGGGCTGCTTTCTGTCCTCCATGCTAACTCATTTGACAATCCTGTACCAGATTAATCTCAAAGCACATTTATCACTGATCAGAAGCCAACAGAGAGACGTAAAAAGACAGTGCCGTCTCAACTAGCCGTGTGAGCCTGGGCAAATCGCTTAGTTTTCTGACTCTGTTAATTCCTCTGTAAAATGATTCCTTCCTCATTGGGGTGTTGTCAGGATTAAGAAAATGGTAACATTGTTTAAGCTCTTTATGCATAATATTTCACTAAATCCTTGCCACAACACTATGGAGTATATACTATTATTATCTTTCTTTCATAAGTAAAGAAATTGAGGCACAAAGAAAAAAAAACTCATCTAAATTCATAGTTCTAGAAAGAAGTAAAGCCAGGATTGTTGGGACCCAGAACACTAGATTAAAGCCAGGATTGGGACCCATACCATTGGATTCTAGAGTACAGGCTTTTCCCAGACACATAGGTACAAAACGAATGTTAACTCTCATCATCTTCCCAGATACATGAGCTAATTTTTTCCCCTCTGCATTAACTAGATAGAGTTAGGTTTCTAACACTTGCAAATGAAAGAATCTTAATTAATACGACTGCCAAACTCATGGGGTTTTCACCAATTTATATTTGGTGAATATTAGGGAGGCACAGGATAGTTTCTACACACCAACAAATCCAACTTTATATGCAAAACATGTAACTTTTGAATCATCTCTTTCACATATATACAAAGCATTCTGTTTAATGGAACAAGCATAGAAAGCTTACCCAAAGCATATTTCTCCTATGTTTTCAAAGCAAACACTCAGATGTTTACTCAAAAACATATAAAACTTCTAATTCTCATATTTGTAGTTTGCTTAGAGTGCACAGGTCAGATTTTGAGCCTCCTTTTATCCTGATTTTGCTAATATCTCACCTAAAGTGTCAACGGTCATTAAGCAAATAAACTAGAATTTACAGGTTGTTCGTTTGTACTTGTTCCTCCATCTCAGGTGGCTTACTCATTTAATCATTAGTCAACTATTTGAGCAGGGCTTTACATTCTATTAGATAATAGGCTGAAGAGCACAGCCACCAGCCCAAGAGTTGCTGACCATGCCTGGGGCATCTTTGCATCACCAAATACATACTCCATTTATTGAGTGTTGTCTATTTCTCTTCTTACCACCCTAACATCAGACTGTACTTTTACTTCTCAAATCCTCCCGTCTGCAGCTGCAGAAGGGACCCAAGCCTCAGCCCTAGGAATGCTCTCAGTATGTCTTTCTGGCACAGGACTTAGTCTAGGAGCTAGCACCTAGACTTAGCTCAGGTTTACCTTTAACTTTACATCCTCAGGCTTTGCATATACAGAATTTCTCTTTGAAGCATACATTTTGTTAAACAGTTTCAGCTATGCTTGGTATTTTAAGCACTGAATCCATCACAGGAGAAATGACTGTTGAATCATTTCTCATAGAGTAATTGTAAATAGAGCTAATGAATACTGGACTAGCTTTACACAAATGTTGTACATAGGGGCACTTGGGTGGCTCAGTCGGTTGAGTGTCCAGCTCTTGATTTTGACTCAGGTCATGATCCCAGAGTCATGGGATCAAGCCCCACATTGGGACCAGAGTGAGTGCAGACCTGCTTAAGATTCTATCTCCCTCTCCCTCTGTCCTACCCCCAGTAGTGTACACACTCTCTCAAAATATAAAAAAAAAATTTAAATGTTGTACAAAAATAAACCAAGTAAGTGAGTATAATACAAATCAGGTAAAACAACAATACACTTGGCTGTATCTAATTTTATAGGGTCTTTATAGTTCATATTGTGTTTTCAATGCTCAAAACAAAAATCAATCACTCAATTAATTAATTAGATAGACTAAACAAACATAAGTCCTAAAGTTTGTGCATTAATGTATAACCAATGCTGTTATATGTTCTTTGTGGCTCCATAAAGCTGAACTGGATACATTGTTTGGATTAGAATTATTCTTTGGGCAGGCAGAGAGCTTTTCATTTTCATACATTTTTTTTTGAACTTTTTTCATCTCTCAAGGCAGCCTTGATAAGATTTAAGAGCTCTGTAAATACTTCCAAAGGTTTTTATTGAGCCACAGAGGTGTCCAAGGAACATTCAATCCCAAATTTAGGGAAAACAATAAACAGGTAACTCGGTGCCTTCCATAAAATCTGACAATGAGAGAGTGAATGTGTCAATAAATAAGCCCATCCTCTTTTTTAAGATATCTGCTATTTTTAAATTTGCCTAGCTGCTTATAATAAACAAACACATCAGAAGGAGGAAGTATCTGATTGAACAGTTCCATTAAATCTCCCTTTTTGTCTCATAGGGGACTCAAGCAAATTTTGAAGGGGGGGGCTTTTAAGTAATAATACACTGTTTATTAAACATCAAAGTCATTCACTGCTTAAAATCCTTCCCAACGGCTTCTAATAATGTATAGAATAAAATTCAAATCACTTACCCAATAAATTATTGCTGAACACCTCTACCCACACTCACATCCCATTGTGGCCCTCCTTGCGGCCAACCTGTGAACCTTAGAAACTATTATTCTTCCACCTAATCCACCTACAACCAACACAGACAGTGAATGTTCCATGGAAAACGGAAAATCTGAGCAGGTCAATAATGAGTAAGGAAACCGAATCACTAATCAAAAATCTCCCAATAAAGAAAAGCCCAGGACCAGATGGCTTCACTGGTTAATTCTACCAAACATTTAAAGAAGAATTAGTATCAACCCTTCTTGACCTCTCCAAAAAAAAAAAAAAAAAAAGGAAAGAGAGAAAAGGAGAGGACACACTCAAACTCATTTTATAAAGCCAGCATTACCCTTATACCAAAAACAAACAAGACCTCTGCAAGAAAAGAAAATTATAGGCTAACATCCTTAATGAACATAGATGCAAAAATTCTAACTAAAATATGAACTGGGGCACCTGGGTGGCTCAGTCAATTGAGCATCGGACTCTTGATTTTGACTCAGGTCCTGATTCTAGGGTCATGGGACCAAGCCCCACATTGGGCTCCATGCTGAGTATGGAGCCTGCTGGAGATTCTCTCTCCCTTTGCCCCTCCCCTGCTCATGCTCCCTCTCTCTCTAAATTAAAAAAATAAAAATTTAAAAAAATATATATAAACTGAATTTAACAACACATTAAAAGGATCATAAACCATGATTAAATGGGGAATCTGTTCCAGGATTGCAAAGATGGTTCAACATTCACAAATCAATAAATGTGATACATCATAACAGAATGAAAGATAAAAATTTTATAACTATCTCAATAGATACAAAATAACTTAAAATTCAAAACTCTCAATAAATTTGGTATAAAAGGAATTTACTTCAACATAATAATGGCCATATATGACAAGCCCACAGACAGTATCACTTTCAGTAGTCAAAGCTGAAAGCTTTTGCTATAAGATCAGGAGCAAGACAACAATGTCCACTCTCACCACGTCTATTCAACATAGTATTGGAAGTCCTACCAGAGCAATCAAGAAAGAAAAATAAAAAGCTTCCAAATCGGGAAGGAAGAAGTAAAATCACCCATTTGTAAATAACATGATCTTATTATATACAGAAAACCCAAAAGACTCCACCAAAAAATAAAAGGAAGAAAGAAAGAAAGAAAGAAAGAGAAAAGATATAAACATATAAAAGACATGTTGCTACTATATTTACCATGTCACTGTATCTTAAGGGAAAATCCTGGCAATATGCCATTCCGTCCATTCCAAGGATCTACAGTAGCTACACTTAATCAGCTGTATTTACTGCAGAGTCAGTTGTTAGGTCTTATACCCAGGCCAGGGATTGGCCTCCTGATTGCCAGTGGGGTGTCAATGCCTTATGGCCTTGAGAGGTAGACCAGCAGCTTTAGGAACTTAACCTGGTTGTGCATGCCATGCATGCTGGCAGGGGGAAGCAGCACTGTCAGGCATGAGGAGATAGAATGGGGCAGAATATGCCAGACCAGGACCCCCATGTTCTCCCCTCTTTCGATGGGGTACGCTCCATTCCAGGTATAGTGCATTTCAACAGGTCTGGCTTTCAGCAGAACAGGATCCCAGTAGAAACTGAGTAGATCCCCCTCACCCAGAAGTACAAAGTAACTCACCTATCCTACGAGATATCCCATGGCAAATTCCAGTAGACAACATCTTTTGGTGTTCTCAGCAGCATAGCACATTCATCCACAGTGAGAGTTGGGGCCCTAGGTGTCTCCCTAGACTTCTATATCTTTATAGTATTGGGTGCCTCAGCAGGGGTCCCCAGTCTGGCATCGGGGACCACAGACCCTACTGCTTGATCATTCAAATGTATTAAAGCCTGTGACAGCACATTAGTACACCTGGCCAAGGTGGTTTTCCCTGTTAATAATTTAATCTGCTGCTTTAATATTCCATTTTCCTTTCTACAAACCAGTGCTTTATGAGCCAGGACATGGAAAACAGTGAGGATCACCTCAGGCTCTTGCAGGTGAGCCCAAATGTCTTTCCACATAAGCTGATACCACAGGGCTTAATTATGACCATCTGCCCTTTGGCATCCCAGTGTCTAAATTCTAGGTTAATCTCTTTAGAACAACCCACCTGTCGGTGCAAAGGGTTAATGGCTAGAGCTCATGAGTGATCACCAGTGAAACTGCTCTGAGTTCAGCCCAGAGACTGCTTAGCTTATTCCTGTTTCCATCCAGATGGCATCACTAATGGGTTAAATAGCAACTTGAGTTCCTCTGTGTGTCCCCAACTATAGCTGTCTGTATATTAGGCGAATTTCCCCCATTTCCTCTATAGGCCACAGAGGCCATAACATGAATAACTGGGGGCATTTGAAAGATCTACATATTCTATAGGACCCATTAGCACCCACATTTCTGGAGACAGTGGGCTGTACATGGAAAATTATAAAACTTTGATGAAAAATTGAAGAAAGCAGAAACAAATGAAAGATATCCTATGTTCATGGATCAGAAGAATTAATACCATTGAAACTCCCATATTACCTAAAGCTATCTATAAGCCAATGCAATCTCTATCAAGATTCCAATAGCATTTTCACAGAAGTAGGAAAAAAACAACACTAAAATTTGTATGGAACCACAAAAGATTCCAAACAGCCAAAGCAATATGAGGAAGCATATAAAGCTAGAGGAATCATACTTCCTGATTCAAATTATATCACAAGGTTACAGCAATCAAAACATTATGGTACTGGCATAAAAAAGACACATAGGCCAACAGAACAAAGAGCCCAAAAGTAAATCCATGCATACGTGGTCAGTTAATTTACAACAAAGAAGGCGAGAATATACAATGGGTGAAAGACAGTCTTTTCCTTAAATGGTGCTGGAAAAACTGAGTAGCTACATGCAGAAAAATGATATTGAATTCATATTTTATACTAGTCACAAAAATTAACTCAAAATAAAGACTTAAATGTTGTACATGAAACTGTAAAACTCCTAGAAGTAAACCAACAGGAAAAGCCCCTTAACATTGGTCTTGACAACATTTTTGGATATTATACCAAAAGCACAAGCATTAAAAATTAAATAAACAAGTGGAACTACATGAAATTAAGAAGCATTTCACAGCAAAGGAAATTATCAACAAAATCAAATGTGAACCTACAGAACGAGAGAAAATATTTGCAAATCATATATCTGATAAGGGGTTAATGTCCAAAATATATAAAGAATTCATATCACTCAATAGCAGAACCCACAAAAAATCCAATTTAAAAATGGGTGAAGAACTTAAATAGACATTTTTCCAAAGATTTTTCCAAAGACCCACAATGGCCTACAGATACATGAAAGATGCTCAATATTACTAACATCAGGAAAGTGCAAATCAAAATCAGAATGAGATATTGCCTCATACCTGTTAGGATTCTTATCATAAAAGAAGACAAGCGATAACAAGTGTTGGTGAGAACATACAGAAAAGGGAACCTTTGTGTACTGCTGGTAAGAATATAAATTAATACGCCCACTATGGCAAACAGTATGGAGGATCCTCCAAATATTGAAAATATAAAAACCAGGGTACTTGGCTGACTCGGTCAGTGGAGCATCAGACTCTTGATCTCAGGGTCATGAGTTCGAGTCTCACACTGGGTGTAGAGATGGCATAAACAAACAAACAAACAAACAAACTTAAAAACAAATAGAACTACCATATGATCCAGCAAACCCATTCTGGATGTACAACCAAAGGAAACAAAATCACTACCTCAAAGAGATATCTGCCCCTACATACTCACTGCAGCATTATTCAAAATAGCCAAGACATGGAAACAACCGAAGTATCCACCAACAGATGAAAGGATAAAGATGTAATATATATATGAGATATTATTCAGTCATAACAAAGAAAATCCTGTGATATGTGACAACATGGATGGACCTTGAGAGCATTATGCTTAGTGAAATAAGTCAGACAGAGAAAGACAAATCTTGTATAATACTACTTATTGATGAATCTAAAAAAGTCAAATTCACTCATAGAAACCAAGAGTAAATTGGTGATTGTCAAAGGCTAGGGATGGGAAGATGTTGGCCAAAGCGCACAAACCTTCAATTATAAGATGACTAAGTTCTGGGGATTGTGCAGCATGGTGACCATGGTTAACAGTACTGTACTGTGTACTTGAGAGTTGCTAAAAGAGTATTTTTACCACCCCCCCACATACAAACAGGTAACAATGAGAGGTGTCGGATGTGTTGACCAACCTTACTGTGGTAATTATTTCACAATACATATGTGTACCAAATCATCACATTGTACATTTTGAACCTACATAATGTTATTTGTCAGTTATATCTCAATAAAGCCAGAAAGAAAAATCAGGTCAAGCATTTACTTCTTTATACAGCCATTCTGGGACCCTTTTCCCACGCAGTGAGAGTTGACTCAGTTCTTCTGTTCCAACCATACTAAGCATATGTTCTAATAATAACACTAATAACATTTTATTACCCTTATTTACCTGTATGCCTATCATCCACTAAGAGATTATAAGCTCTTTGAGGACAGGGACTATTTTATTCATCTTTACACCTTTTGTGACTAAAATACAGCTTTACATAATTATATTATAAGTGGGAAAAATTAGATTATAAATGGGAAGTGAATAAATAAACTTTGTTTCTCCAATAAAAATTCAAACTGGAAAAAAATTGATCTAGGAAATTTGGCTCAAACTTCTCAAGCATCCTTTAGAAATTCTATTTGAGCTGAAAACAAGGTATAACTTTTTTAAAAACCAAGAGGGAAACAAGAGGTTGTAACATATCCTGAGGTCACTACGCCTACACATGTAATGCCCTTAAAGTCTGAGGCAATGAACACAATAAAAAAAAAAAAAAATCTGTTTATTCTCTTGGGAAAAATAACTCTTTACACAAATGACTGATATGTTTTACGTGGGAATAACTCCTCACTTTTAAGGAATTTTCTATTTGGTAGGGAGCTTGTTAAAAACTCAGATTCCTAAAACCCATGGCAAGCAAGCCCTACAGGATCGAAGTCTCTGAGCAGGTGCAACTTTTACAATGTTCCCAGATGTGTCCTGACATTTGACCATGGCTGGCTTCTCTACCCTGGGTTTACTGTTGGGAGGCCCAGGTTCTACTCCGGGGGTTTGGGCTTGTTTTCCCCTCTTTCCTGACAATTCTCAGAACTGGAGATTTTCTCCTCTGATGCAAACCTAATGGCCCAATTATCTATGACTTTCTGAACCCCAAATCTTATTATTGCAAAGTACATTTTTGCTTTGAAAATTACTTCAAAGTGACAGATAACCTAAACATTCACTGGTTTATCTGATTAAGAGACTAAGCCCTTCTGATTTCATCACACCTGTCCTCTTCCCTCTGCACTAGCAGCATCCAATTTGCTTCAGTGCCCAGGTCTCTGGGCTTGAATCTGATCAAGCCTAACAGCAGAGTTGCAGAAAATATACATATATGTCATTATGTGGTCATTAATATCAGTAAACGAATCAATATAAGATTTTGTGATAGTAAGTTATATGTGGTACCTATTGGAGATATGTGGTAGATTTTTTCTTATCAATCAAAGCAATACTATTATGGTTATTTTCAGCAAATTTTAACAGTATAGAGGTTAATTAACAATTAGTGATCCTCATAGATGCCAATTTACCAAGATATTATTTTATTCTCTTAGCAATGGAACTATAAAGCCCTCCAAACCAGACAATAGATTATGTTATGATTTCATTGTTGGTCTCATGGAACTTTTCCAAAAATCTATCAGGTTTTCTGAAGATGTTAGAATTACATCCATTTGAACAACAGAAAGTATATGGGTTTCTATTTATATCTATTATGTTCAAATGTTCAATCAATAGCTTTTTCTGAGATTAGTGCCACAACTGCAAAATAATCCATACCCAATGGAGCCAAACAGAGAGAATTCCTTACATTCTTTTCTTATCAGAGAAGCAGGCTCTGCTTTGAAGGGGGGGCTGGGTGTTTTTATCTGCCTTTTCACTAATTTGACTAGGAAACAATGCATAGTTTATTTCCACATATAAATTCACAAAGCTGTAGAACAAAGGAGCCAGAAGGGACTTTAGAAGTCAACCTCCTTGTTCAAGGTCAGTGGCAAAAATGAGACTCTTTCTCCTGTTCCATAAATCCAATTCAGTTGATTTAACATACATATGTTAGATACCAACTTTGTATAAAGGAAACATCTTTTGAAGCATAATGTTTGTAAAGAACAATTGTCCCAAAATACCTGCCACAAATCTCTTTGATATGACACCGTCTCTTGATGAAGTTTTTGTTAAAACAAAATGTATAACCAGTAGCAATAACATAATCTGAAAAGAGAAATTCTTTGTCCGCCCATGACTCATTCATTTGTCCAGTCAATTATCAAGCATATAGCAAGAGTCTTACCATGTCAGGCACAACAAAGTCTAAGGGTAAGTAGATCAACCAGAGATGGATCCTACCCTTGAGGAATTTACTGGCTAGTGGGGAGAGACAGAGATATCAACTAATGGCTAACAGCATACAAATTAGGATCAAGGCAAGGAAATGTGGAAACAGTGGTTTAACATTTAGCCTGAAGGAAGTGAGTAAGATAACATTTGTGATGGATTTGGAAGTACACTTGGTCATCTTTCTTTAAGGTATGAGTGCAATTAATGGGACGCTATCTCGGCTATGCTTGGAGTTACCAACCATCAGGTACTGTAACAGAAAGTTCGCTCATTCTGAATCTCTCAGACTCTCTTCTCTTTCATACATCAAAACAGCAGTGGGTTTCAGTTTTGCCCTAACCCAGTTTGCTAAGTGGAGATTTAAAACCTGGCATCAGCAGGCTGTGTTGGAAGCATGGTACTGGGGGCTCAGAAGTTATCTCAAGGAGTAAGGCAGCATCTACTCACAGCCGTAAAGATTCTGAGGATGGAAGAACACACTCCCCAGCATTATGCTCAGAGAAGGGGCCAGGTCTCTGAGGATCAATGCTCTGTCATTCCCTCACCTATGCATATTCTTAAGGCATAAGGCAGTCCCAGAGTGGTGAGGTCACGTCAGGTTTTTAGAGACTGCCTGTCACCTCAAGGGTTAGTGATTATGGAGTTCAGGCTGTGAGAGGAAACTTTTAGGAAAAATGGCAAGAACTGAACAGAAGACTGTAGGGGGCTGTGCTTCTGCAGAGGAAACTTTTCCCAAAGGCCCTATGAGGACAGCTATAGGGTTCGGTTGAGATGATGTCTTGCTCTAATGGGCCCAGTTTTCAAGCTTCCCTGAGCCTGTTTTCAGTTCACCAGCCCAGTTGCTTACAGGAGAGCTAGTTGGCTGGGTTAGGACTAGTTCCAGGGTTTGCCACATCACAGAAACAGAGCACTCTCACTTCTTGCCACAACTCAGAACTATTTCTGATCCCATGTCTCACCATGACAATAAGAGTTGTCACCTTCTCCAATACCATTATGCACCAGAAATGAAATCATAATTCAACCTTTCTTCCTGAAATATACACAGATTCCTTTATGCAAATTTATTGAATCATTTTCAAGAACACTCAGATGCCATCACTAAGAGAAACTGGTTTCCATAAATCAAATGAAAGTCTCTATTCACCTTTTCTGCAGACCTCCTTAACACAACTTCTATCTCTAAGCAGCACAACACAATGGTTGAAAGTACAGCCTTAGAGTCATATTCCTTGAGTTTACAACATCCTGGCTCCACCACTTATTACCCATATAAATTTAAATGTCCTGTATCAACTCATCTGGAAAACAGATGTTACAATAGCTCCTGCTTCATGGGGTTGTTATGGTACCTACAAGATAGATAAAGCATTTAGATCAGAGTCAGCATAATATAACTGCTAGTGATTATTATTATTTTAGTAAGAGCAACTAGAAGCTGTTTTCATAAGAGAGGGAAAACTGTCTGATAGGATGCTGTATTACAAAAAAGATTAAAAAATTGAAAAACAAACAACATTCAAGACATCTCAGAGGAAAGAGTTACTATAAAGATATGAATGTATTTGAACTTCCAACATGTATTTATTGAAGCCCTGTTTAAAAAAAAAAAACAGGGATACAGTCACTCACAAACAGACCACAATCTCTGCCCTCATGAAGCTAATACTTAATGGGGGGATTGGGGAACAGATAATTTACCAAAAACATAAGCAAAAGGATATAATATATGAGTTCAGGATGAGTACTTTGGAAAAAAATAAATGGGTATGATCATTCAAAGTTAGGAAAGAAGGTGTAATTTAGTTAGGGTGGTTGGGGAAGCCTTATTGACAAGATAGCATTTGCTCTAGGACCAGAAGAGGGAAGGCTTCAATCCATGTGTATAGCTGAGGAAATACTTTCCAAGTATCTTGCAAAGTTTCTGAGATAAAAACTTGGTGCATTTGAAAAACAGCAAGGAGGTCAACACAGGTTTTGAATATAATGTGTTTGAGATGTTTGTTAGACAAACAACAGAGGACATCAAGTAGGCAAATAGGAGACAGGAGTTCTGGGGGAGGTCTGGGCTGGTGATTTAAATTTGAGGATCATCAGGGGAAAAGGTATTTAGGAGAGTGATAACAGCCAAAAGAAGAGATGTGAGGATTGAGACGTGGAGCCTCCAATATTTAGGGTTTGGGGAGACAACAGGAATCAGCAAAGAAAACACTGAGGAATAAGAGACTTGATCAATGTGATATATTATAAGTCAAGTGATAAGCTATATCAAGGAGAGTTCTGATTAATATAACAGAATTAGTTATATATTATTAGTTATATATATATATTATTAGTTATATATATTATTTATATATATTAGTTATAATATAACAGAATTAGTTCTTAGTTCTGATTAATATAACAGAATACCACACATGGGTGGCTTATAAACAATACAAACTTATTTCTCAAAGTTCTGGAGTCTGGAAGTCCAAGATCAAGGAGCATCATGGTCAGGTTCTGGTGAGAGCTCTCTTCTGGGGTGTAGATTTCTCTTTGTATTCTCATGTGGCAGAAGCAGAGAAAGGAGGCAGGCTCTTTCATGACCCATTACAAGGGCACTAATCCCATCCCTCAGGACATCATCCTCATGACATCTAATCCTAATTACTTCCCGAATGTCCCACCTCCTAATACCATCATATTGGGGAGTAGAGTTTTAACATATAAATTTAGGGTAGGACATAAACATTCAGTCCCTAACAGTGAACATTTGCATTGATCTAAACATCATTCATTGGTCAAGTAAGATGAAGACTAAGAATAAAGAATGAAGTCTAGTATTGCCCAAAAGACTTAGCAATATGGAGGTTTTTGGTGACCTTGAAAAAAGGAAGCCTACTTTGAGTAGCTTCTAGAGGTCATGAATGAGACAAACTGGAAATAATGAATGTATCCCCAGTTTCGGCAGAAAAGGGAACAGAAACATGAAATGGTATCTAAGAATGAGAAATGGGATAAAGAGAGGTATATTTTTCTTAGGGGAAAAGCAATAACATGTTTATATGCTTTGGGGGATGATGCAGTCAAGAGGGGGAAATTGACATGCCAAGGAGGTGAGAGTCGCCAACATCCTAAGTAAGGGGGAAGGAAGTGAACCTAGTGAATCTAATGGGATCTAATGTAAGGCTGGGGGAGCTGGCTTCAGGCAGGAGCATGGACAATTCCTCTCTAGGAGCAGCAAGATATATCTGCTAACTAATTCTGCTTTTTCAGTGGAATAGGGAACAAAGGAATCTGCTGAGATGAAGGATCAAGACTGATGTATTAGAGACTTGAGGAGTGAAGGAAAGCTACGGAGCAGTCATGTAGGGGAGTGGACCAGGAAATACAGTAGGATGGCAGGGTGGCACTACTACCCATTTAATATTAGCACTTAGGGATTTCAATGAGACCAAGCAGCTGGAAAAGGCGGGGAAGGAAGAGGCAGAGAGTGAAGAGTCGGAGGGTTTGGTGAACAGTATAAAAACCCTGGTAAGGATTTTATACTCCAACCTACAAGATAAAGGGAAGCTAATCCTGTTTGTCAAGCAGGGCAGTGGCATAATTTAACGTGGCTTGTTAGAGAGAAAATTCTGGTCGGTAAGAACATGATGGAGCCCATGTGGAGACATGGGCTTTGTGGTATCTAAAACTCCTCCTTACAACCAAGAAAATATATAGTTTGCTCTGTAAAACTAACCCAGTAAATAAAAGATTTCCCAACAGAATATTGTTGAAAACTCCAAATCAGTCATGAGTCCCCACTAAGCTTTGTAACTAAGTGGCTTTCTTAATTTTCCTAGTTTCTCATAAATATAGACCGTGTGCTCTGACCCAAATCTGCTCTTGCCCTGCCTCAAGGTTAGCAGAAAGAAAATATTCTCCTATGACTTGGCTTATTAAAAAGAAAAGAGCAAAGAAAATTCATTTGAGATAAACCAACTATTTCTCATGATGGAAAATCTGCATGATTATTTTGGACATAATGTATTGCATTTGTTTCTGGCTGACTTTGCCTAAATTAGTGAAGCTTTTTGAATGACCAAATACTGCACATTTCACTTACTCACATACACATGCTCATGAACACACACACACACACACACACACACACACACAGCATGAAAGTGAACAGGATATAACATAAATGCACTAAGGATATAAAAGTTTAATTTTCCTGTAAAACATAAAATAACTGCCTTGGGAACAGTTTTCCATTTGATAACTTCGCAAACAAATTTATGTTGACGTCTATTTATTAACCGTTTTTAGAAATACTATTTTTAATGATAACTGTAAATACAAATGTGATTATGGTTCAGAAAGAGGGAAACATTTTTTTTTTTTCTCTTTGGTAAATTAATCATGCCGAAAACTGAAAGGATATCAGTTTTGCAAAAGACAATTCCAAGAGACAACATTGTTGATATCTGAACCATCATTTCAGTGAAAGTACAGTCAGTAAGTCTGTATCCTTGACTCAAAATCATGTACCATTTTTGGAGGGAACCCCAGAAACTCTCCTCCAACATGACTGTCATCCATTAAGATTGTTATCTTAATCCTGAATACCCAAATAAAAGACACCACACATTAATTCTTTGATCACTAAAGAAAATAGGTCTACAAGAATGATATATAGCAAACTTTACTAGCTAAGATAGTATGCTTATCTCTTCCAAGTTACTTGAAGATTAATGCTTTCATTCAGCTTAATGGTCAATGTGATATATGATGGGTTCCTAGGGAAAGAACAGTAATTTATGCTTGGAGATTCAGGCTATTTCTTTGTTTTAGTCACCAGTCATTTTAAGTATGTTACTGTCTACAAAATTATTCTAGAACTATTTTTTTTATGTTTTATATTATATTTGAGAGAGAGAGAGACAGAGCATGAGTGGGGGAGGGGCAGAGAGAGGGAGACAAAAAATCTGAAGTGAGGCCCAGGCTCCCAGCTGTCAGCACAGAGGCCAACATGGGGCTCGAACTCACAAGCAGTGAGATCATGACCAGAGCCAAAGTCAGAAGCTTAACCGACTGAGCCACCCAGATGCCCCTAGACCTATTTAAATTCACGAATTAATATCAGACTGCGAAAGTACTGATGACTATGTAAGCCTTTAGCTCATTCACAAGGTACATTTATTTTAAACAAAATTTATTTCTATAAAGTGCTCTAGACTTCTGTTTTTAGGAGCTACACAGACATAGAAGCAGAGAACCAATAGTTTCCTCATACACAACTTAAGAGCCATCTCTACACCCCTGATGCCAATTTAAAACAACAATTACATGAGCTGAGGGCACCCATAAGCTCAGGGCAATGGTTTAGAAATGCCAAATGAAACCAGAGCTCAACAAGTGTTCACACCATGACCTATAGTATTTCCATCTACATGTCCAAATGACAACTATTAACAGCTACTTTCCTGTCAATTTAATGACTGCACAACTTGCATGAATGCAAATGCAACATACTTTTTAAAGCACAGCTCATTCTAAAATATAAAATCTATGGAGAAAAATTCTAATTTCCATTTTAAACAATCAGTGCACTCAAAGAGAGCGATATTCTCCTAACTATAAGTAACTGATTTTCAAAGTCTATGACGGTTTTTCACCAATAGAGCTCAGGCATGTTATCAAGAACACATGGTAAAGTCTTACAACAAAGGCAATGACCTTTTCCTCTATATTTTAGGATAAAATAACAGCTATTGCCTTGACATTATGAATTCATTATATAATTCCAACCTATTAAAAAGGAAACAAACTCTCTTAGTATTCTTAGTGGCTAAATTTTGCAAAGGGAAAAATCCATTTAGATAATCCTTAAGGATAACAGAAATTGCAGCAGTAAAAAAAAAAAAAAAGGGATATGACATTCAAATTCAAACTGTGGGTATAACTACTCAAATTCTAAATGTAATCCCATTTCCTAAAATGTGACACCAGCTTTACAGGTACCATTGCTTATAATATGTCAGGCTGAGTATGGCTTTTCCCCATTCATCTTGGGGACAGTGTGGTAGAAGAAAGAAAGTGAGCTTTGGAGCCCATGAGGACGAAGTTATCAAAATGACAGCACTTATTAGTACTGTGATATCAGAAACATGACCTTCTCTCTTTTGAGCCTCAGATTGTAGATTTTCGAAATGAGAGTAATCATACAGATTGTAGATTTTCGAAACGAGAGTAAGCATACTTACCTCACCTGGAGGTTATGATGTGCATCCTAAGGATGTAATTCCAGTGCCAGCCAGGAACTTGGAGTATAGAGGTAGAGGGAAGATGCAAGCCTATACAAATAAATAAACAGTTATAACTTGGACTAAGGGCAAACTGGGATTAGCACTGTGTGGGCAAATAATGAGGGCAAGGGCATACAGAAAAAAAACCCATGTGAGTAGTGACTAGGTACTACAGACAGAAAGCTGTTATGGAATGGATTTGCCCCCAAAGTCCATACTTTGGAGTCCTAACTACCCATGTGACTGTACTTGGATACCAGCTCTTGAAAGGTAAAGTGGAGGTTGAATGAGCTCATTTGGGGGGAGGGACCCTAATCTGATAACTGGTGTCCCATAAGAAGAGAGTGGGCACCTACACACACAGAAGGAAGACCATGTCAAGACAGTGGGAAGGAGGTCATCCACCAGCCACGGAGAGAGGAGACACACCCTGCGCACACCTTGATCTAAAGTATGAGAAAATAAATAAATCAATTTCTGTTGCTTAAGCCACCCAGGCTGTGGTACTTTGTGATGGCGGACCCAGCAAACTAATATGAAATCCCAACACTTACTCAGCGAATGGTGTTTGAGCCTTTGTAGGAGTTAGGCACTGTTCTAGGGCCCTAAGGAAACAGCCCTAAACAAAGCTGGTTTGGTCCTTGGACCCCATAGAGCTGACATTCTGGCAGGGACTGCAGCAGGCGACAGACAGCAAACAAGTAAGAAAAACAGATGATGCCAAGGGTCAGGAAGAAAAAGAATGCAGGGAAGGCAGATCAGGTGTTCAGGTCAGAGAAGGAGCAGTTTTCAGAGCTAGCAGAGACCACACTGAGCAAGTGACGTCAGAACAAAGATATGACAGAAATGAGGGAGTATGTCATCTGGGCACATGGGAGAACATTCCGGACAGAGAGAGGCAAAGCCAGCGCAAAGGCCTGAAGCAGGAGTGTGTGCCTGACATGCTCAGGGAGCGGAGAGGGGGCCGGTGTGGCTGCAGCCCAGTAAACAAGGGGAGGGGAAGAGGAGAAGCCTTCAGGGAGGTAGCAGAGGCTGGGGAGGGTAGCACCTGTGTGGTGCGCAGACAGTCAGGCGTCTGGAGACATGAAGAGCTGGGGGCAGAGCTTAAAGACTTGGAGGCCCCAGCTGCTTGTAGATAGGAGCCTGAGGCTGGCTGCGATCGCCCCAGAGTAAGGACGGGCGGAAAGCTGATGGGAGGTGGGAAGAAGATGAGGACAGACCAACACAGACACTGGTGAGCAGCGGCCCGGGCGGTGGGAGGAGGAAGCAAGGAATTTTTAAACAAAGGGAGTAATTACGTGTGTCTGTAAAATGGTGCCACATAGTCCGCAAACTGGGGGTTGAGACTTCACCGTGAGCTTCAGCGAGGTGTGGTTCATTAATGAGATGAGAACTACAGCCGAGTGGGAGAGGAAGCCGGCTCAGACTCAGCTGACAGAGGGAAGATCTGCAGGTGCTGGCACGTGCAACGCTAGGACGTAGGAAGACAAACAGGTGGTGGTGGATGGGAAGCGATTGCCCCCCGTGGGCTGGGAGAATCAGCCGCAGGTGCACAGGATGGCCGGTCGCGAGGAAACCCCCAGGTGTGCAGGAGAGAGTGAAACGGTGCAGGAGCTGCCTTAGCGAGATGGCTTCCTCCCTTAGGAACACGGCTCAACTATGGCAACGGGACACCAGCCAGAGCCGTGGGGACAGATGTAGCAAGGTGGGCGGCTGTGGGGTTGCTGGGACTGTGTGTGATTGGCAAACACCGTGAAGATGCCCTACGTTCTCTCTGCCTGTAGGACGGGATCACGGCCGGGATTTCAAAAGCGATGCACGTGAGAAACAGAGCATCGGGCCCTCCACAGGGACCCCCGTGTTGTCCTCTTAGAGCAGACATTCCCACCTCCTTCTTGCCCCCGTCATCTTCGTGATGCCTGGCAATCCCTCATCTGCTCTCCATTTCTATGATTTTGTCCCCTCGAGAGTATTACACAAGTGGAATCGAAAAGCGTGTGACCCTTTCAGGATTCGCTTTCTCCCATCTGGGCATAATTCCCTGGAGATTTGGTCCTGCTGCAGTGTCTATCAGCAGTGCATGCCCTGGCACTGCTCACCGGTGAGCACCCCACCGCACGGGGCTAGCATGGTTTGGCTGTCTCCCTATGGAAGGACACGTTGTACTAGGCTGGACAATGGCCCTCAAAGAAATCAAGTCCTGATACCTGGGATCTAACTCCCATGAATGGGATCTAGTTGAGGATCTTGAGTCCTGGGTTGTCTGAGTGAGCCCTAGATGGAATCACGAGCATCCTTAGAGAGGCAAAGGGAGACTTGACAAAAGAGGAGGCACTGTGTCCATGGAGACAGACTGGGGTGATGTGGGCACAAGCCAAGGGAGGTTGGTGGCCACCGGGAGCTACCAGAGGGAAGGGATACACTGTCCCCTGGAGCCCTGGGGTCTCCAGAGGGAGTACAGCCCTGCTGACACCTTAGTCTCAGCCCAGTTAAGCGAATTTTGGGTTCCTGGCCTCCAGAACTGTGAGAGAACACGATTTTGTTCTCATAAGCCACCAAATTTGTGGTAAACGAGCAGGTGTGCACACAACAGGTCCCCATTCCCATCTCCCTCGGACCTTGGAGTCTTCCTTCCCTGAGAAAGTCAGGGAAGCTCTGGCATTTCAACCTAGTTGACTGAAGGCAGCCATCAAGTCATTATTACGACCGTTCCCAGTTCTCAAGGCAACACATTAAATCACATTTCCTGCAGGAGGAACCCTGTACCATGTCTGGCCTATCATATGTCACCCTCCTTGGTTTAATACTCTTTGAATCCACTCCCATCCCTAGTCTCCTACCAGTGCGAAGTGGTAATGCCCTGCCACTCCCCTGCATGAGCACCTGATCCTGTGTGGACCTGATCCCATACCTCCATTGGGAGTACGCTGGCATCCCGTTATCTTCCAGGAAGTAAACACGGATGGCAGACGTGGAGCCTGAAGATCACTGCTCTCTGTCACGACGGTATTGTCTTAGGTGAAGCCATTGAAACCTTTTCTCTAGGGGTTCTGGGGGTGGGGTAAGACTATTTCCCTCCAACGGGGGTCCGGGGGAGCTGCTTCTCTTGGCAACAAAACACAAGATACTCCCCTTATGAGGCCATAGATTTTCTGATGTTTCGCCCTTGCTTTCAATCTCTCCTACTTCCTGTGTATACCTCAGATACCCAAAACTGACCCCGAACAATCTCTGTAACTGCCCCCCATGGCCACAGTGACGATTCCACCCTCTATCCTCCAGCATGCTGTCCTCCATCACTCTGTACCAGCACTGGTGGTAATGTGAGCAAGTGTGAAATCACCTCTTGCTTCCAACGACCAGTATCCACTTCTGCCCACAAGGAAGTTATTTGTATGTCCACCAGAGAGAAGAGCAGTCCAGTCCCAGAGTCCCATCTTGAGGCAGTTTCCTGAGGCCACTCCAGGTACAAATTACCATTTGTGCACAACTGCGACAGGAGACAGACCGCACACCCAAAAGCAGTGAGTGGAGAGCGCTGCAAGGGTAAGGGAGCCTCCAGGAGACAGCGGAGAGGGCAAAGCAGCCATGCTAAGCAAAGGCAAGATGTTTCCACTAAGAGGAAAGTGCAAGGAAAAGTGGTTCCTGATCCTGTGAGATTTATCCGGAGATGAGGGTCGTGTGGGCGGATGTGATACAGAGGAACATGACTACAGAAGCCCCCTGTTATCCATGGGGATATGTCCGGAGACCCCAGGTGGATCCCTAAAATCACAGACAGTAAGTACAAATACTATAGTGGCCGTGAAGGAGTGCTGGCAGAACAACCCTACAGGACCCATGAAGGGGTGCAGGCAGCTCACCCCTACATGGCCCATGAAGGGATACTGGTGGCACACCTCTGCAACACCAATGAAGGGGTGCAAGTTGCTGATGAAGGGGGGCAAGCGGCACACCTGCAAATCTCCAATGAAGGGTTGCAAGATGCCCATGCGTGTTTGCAGGCAGCACACCCCACAACGCCAATGCAAGGGTACAGGGCACCGATGTGGAGGTGCAGGCGGTTCACACCTACTTGGCCCATAAAGGGGTGCTGGTGGCACACCCCTACATGGCCCATGAAGGGGTATAGACAGCTCACCCCTACATGGACCAAGAAGGGGTGCTGGCGGCACACCCCTACATAGTCCATGAAGGGGAGCAGGCGGCTTGCCCCTATATGGCCCATGAAGGGGCACAGGCGTGATGCCCCACACGGCTGAAGAAGGGGCACAGGTGTGACATATCTAAATGGCTGATGAAGGGGCACAGAAGGGGTGCAAGCATGACACCCCTCCAATACCAATGGGGGGTGCAAGTGTGACACCCCTACATCGCCAATGTAGGTGTCTCGAGGCTGTCCTAGAAGGGTGAAAAATATGACTCGTGTACTGTAGGCGGCTGTTAGGGATGCAGTGATGAACATTCATAGTACGGCTCAGGCATTGGTATATGACCTTAAGATCTGAATACCAGAAATAGACAACCAACTCCTTAGTTATGACCAGGTGAATTTCACAATAGAAGCAATAATGTTAGTATGTGCAACAAGAAATATTTGTCCTTGCATAAACTTCTATCAGAGCAGATGACTACAGATAGTTAACAATAAGATAAAAAATAACCTAACTGTAAAGTCACTATCAAACCAATTGTTGACCCAACATGGATAGGCAATCAAGGAAAGATGAAAAGAAGT
Organism: Panthera pardus; assembly: GCF_024362965.1. NCBI lineage: Eukaryota > Metazoa > Chordata > Mammalia > Carnivora > Felidae > Panthera > Panthera pardus. Next base: position 110,472,466 of record NW_026526677.1, on the reverse strand, counting down.
AAAAGGAACTCAGTGAACACAAACCCCACCTGTTTACCAATAAAATCACCTCTAGCATTTCTAGTATTAGAGGCCCTGCCTGCCCAGGGACATTCGCGAAACTGCTGTGGTATCCTGATCATGCAAAGGTAACATAATCACTTATTTCCTAAACAGTGACTCATATGAATGGCCACACGAGGGTTTTACGGTCTCTTCCAATTGGTAAAATGGACCTTCCCATGAAGAGGCGGGAATAGGATAAGAGACAAGAAGACCTATGGAGCTGCTTTTATATGCTTTTAGCTTCATTTTTTTAGAGAGAGGGAGAGAGAAAGAACACAAGTAGGGAAGGGGCAGAGAGAGAGACACACACACACAATCTGAAGCAGGCTCCAGATTCAGAGCCATCAGCACAGAGGCCGACCCAGTGATCGAACCCACAAACCATGAGACCATGACTTGAGCCGAAGTGAGACGTTTAACCCACTGAGCAACCTACACACTGCAAAAAAAAAAAAAGTCTGACCTAAAAGGAACATCACCGCTACGTCGCTTGATGAAGGGAGGCAGAGGGGGTGCATGTGTGACCCCCTCCCCCGTCAAGGTGGGGCTGAGTGCATGAGTGACACCACTCCCTCCCTGAGGCAACGACGCAACGGAGAACAACTCCTTCACCAAGGAGGGGCACATGCGTGAACCCCCTCTTATGCAAAAGGGGGGATGCACTAATGCCTGAAAAACTTTGGTGCCCCAGGGGAGGAAGCATGACCTAGGCCTTACCCTATGCATGATGGTAATGCTAATCCTAACCTTAAGAGACAGGTGTTTGTTCAGCTGTGAAAGTGAAAAGAACATTCACGAAACATCACATTTCATAGTGACATCACTACTCCCACCCAGAGGTGTGGCGCTGTGCAAGGGTGACCCTCTCACACCCCAAAGGGGGACGAGGCGCAAGCCTCAACCACCGCCTGAGCCAAGCGGAGCGGGGCGCATTTGCGAAGGTCCTCCGTGGTGGAGGAGGTGCTCTGTGCGTGTGTGAACAAACACCCTTCTGCACTGAGAGGAGTGGGGCGCATGCATGAATGACCTCCCTTGCTGAGGGTGGATTGTACGCATGCGTGAACACCCTGCCGCCACGAAGGGGCTCTCTGTGCATGCGTGAACACCCTCCCTGGCTGAGGGGGGTTAGGCGCATACGTAGAGGACCTGCCTCAACAAGCGGGTTGTGCACATGTGTGAACACCATTCCACCAGGAAGGGGCACTGTCCGCATGCGTGAACATCCTCCCTGGCTGAAGGGGGGGTGTACACATGCACAGACTCCCTACCTTGACAGGTGCGGGTTGAGCACACATGTGAACACCCTTCCGCCACGAGGGGGCGCTGTGCTAATGCGTGAACACCCGCCTACCATGAGGGTGTCTCTCCAGATGAGTGAAAGACCCCCTCGCCTAGGGGGGCGGGGCATATGCGGGAACCAGCTTCCCCGCTGAGGGAGATTGGGCACATTGAAGAACACCCTTCCGCCACGAAGGGCAGCTGTGCGCGTATGTGAACACCCTCCCGCCATGAGGGGGCACTGTGGGCATGTGTGAATACCTTCCAAGCTCAGGCTCGCAGCGCAAAAGCGCGAACACTCTCCCTTGCTTTGGGGGTTTGTGCGCTTTCGTGAACACACTACAGACACCAGGTAGCTCTGCACGTGCGCCACACCCTCCGCACTGATGGGTGCAGGGCACATAGCTCCATACCATCCCTCTCCCAAGGGGACGGAGCATATGTGTGAATAATCTCTCACGGTGACGGGGCAAGGCGCATAGTTCAACACCCTCCTGTGCCAAAGTGGAATCAGGAGAATGACTGAACATACTCCCTTACCAAAGGGGGAAGCGCTAATGCTTGAAAACCTCCCATGCGCAGGGGGCAGGTGGCTTGACCTAACCCTTACCCTACCCCTGATAGTAATGTAACCGTAAACCTTACCTTAAAAGATTCGTGTTTCTTCAGCTGTGAAAGTAAAAAGAACCTTTTATGAAAAATCACATTTCATAGTGACATCACTTTTCCCTCCCCGAGCGGTGGCCCTCTGCATGGGAGACCCACTCACGCACCAATGGGGGGGCGAGTCAGAAGCCTGAAACTGCCTAGGCCAAATAGTGTGGGCCACGTTTCCGAACATCCTCTTTCACCGAGAGGTTGTTCCGGGCATGTGTGAACTCCCATCTGCGCCGAAGGGTGTGAGGTGCATGCACGAACAACCTCCCCCGCTGAGGTTGAGGGGAGGTTGTACGCATGTGCAAATGCTCTACCTTGCCAAGCGGGGATGTGCGCATGCGTGAACACCCTTCCGCCACGAGGGGGTGCTGTGCACATAGGCGAATGCACTTCCGCCACGAAGGGGCGCTGTGCGCATGCGTGAACAGCCTCTCTGCCTGAAGGGGGTGTGTACATGTACACACATCCTCCCTGCCTGAGGCTGGGTGTGCACATTCACAGATGGACTACCTCGCCCAGCGTGGTTTGTCTGCACGAAACCCTTCCGACAAGAGGGGGCGCTATACACATGCACAAAAGCCTTCTGGCACGAGGGGGCGCTGTGCACTTGTGAGAACACCCATCCTACACAAGGATGCCCTGTGCGCAGGCTCGAACGCCCTTACGCCACAAAGGGACTCTGTGCGCATGGACGAACAGCCTCCCTTCTGTGAGGGGGGGTGTGAGCATGTGCAGCCGGCCTACCTCACCCAGCATCTTTGTGCGCATGCGCGAACCTTCCACCACGAGGGGGCACTGTGCGCATGGGCGAACACTATTTGGCCACGAGGGGGCACTGTGCGCATGCGTGAACGCCCTTCCACCGCATAGGGAACATCCTTCTGCCACGAGGGGGAGCTGTGCGCATGCGCGAACACTATTTCGCCATCAGGGGGCGCTATGCACATGCACGAAAGCCTTCCGCCACGAGGGCGAGCTGTGCGCATGCGCGAACACTATTTCTCCATTAGGGGGCGCTATGCACATGCGCGAAAGCCTTCTGCTCCGAGGGGGGCGTTGCGCATGTGCGAACACCCTCCTTGGCTGAGGTGGGGCTGTACACATGCACAGATGCCCTACTTCGCCTAGAGGTGTTATGTACATGTATGAACACACTTCTGCCACCATAGTGTGCTTTCGCATGCGTGAGCACCATTCCACCACGAGGGTGCGCTTTGCGCATGTGGAAATGCCCTCCCTGTCTGAGGTGGGGTTGTGCACATGTGGAGACGACCTATGTCTCCAAGCGGGAGCTGTGCGCATGCTTGAACACACTCCTGCCAAGAGGGGGCTGTCCAGATGGGTGAACACCTACTGCGCATAGGCAGGCATGGAATATGTGCGAACGGGCTGCCTCGCTGAGGGGGGTTTTTCGCATTCATGAAAATGTTTCACCATGAGGGGGTGGTGTGCACTCGTGCAAACATCCTCACTGGCTAAGGGCTGGTTATGCGCATGTGTGAACACTCTCCCGCGCTACGGGATGTCAGGCACATGCACAGTCACCCTCCCTGGCTGAGGTGGGGTTGTGCGCATGCACAGATGCCCTACTTTGCTGAGGGGGTTGTAGGCATGTGTGAACACACTTCTGCCACCATGGGGTGGTGTTTGCATGCGTGAACACCAGTCTGCCACGAGGGGGCACTTTGTGCATGAGTGAACACCCTCCCGCTCCAAGGAGACCTAGTAAGGCACATGCAGGAACACGAGGGGGGCTGTCCAGATTCGCGAACACCTCCTGCGCCTAGGCGGACGGGGCATATGCGCTAACGCACTCCTAGCTGAAGTGAATTTTGCGCATTCGTGAGCACCGTTCCACCATGAGGGGGCGCTGTGCACGTGCGTGAACACCCACCACCAGGGGCACTGTGCGCATTCATGAAAACCCTCCGGCGCCAAGGGGAGTGGGGCGCATGCCCGCATGTGCTCCCAGGCTGAGTGGGGGTTGTGCGCATGCGCAGATACCGTACTTCCCCGAGGAGGGTTGTGGGCATGTGTGAAGACACTTGCACCACCGTGGGGCGCTGTTCGCATGCGTGAAGTCCATTCCGCCACGAGGGGCCATTATGCACATGCGCAAACACCCTCATGGCTCGGGGTGGGGTGGGTGCACACATGCGCAGACGCTATACCTCGCCGAGCAGGATTTGTGCGCATGTGTGAATGGCTGACCGCCAAGAGGGGGTGCGTCCAGGTGCGTGAACGCCTCCGACACCTATGGGGGTAGGGCGTATGGGCGAAAGCACGCCCTCGCTGACAGGGATTTGTGCATTTGCGTATACACTTCCACCAGGAGGTGACACTGTGGGCATGTGTGAACACCCTTCCGCCACAAGGGGGCGCTGTGCACATACGCGAACTTCCTCCTTGGCGCGGGGGGGGGGGGGGGGGGGGGTGGTAGTGCGCATGCGCACATTCCCTACCTCACCCAGCGGAGCTGTGCACATGTGCGAACTTCCTCCCTGGCTGCCTGGGGTGGGGGTTGTGCGCATGAGCCGACGCCCTACCTGGCCGGGGTTTGTGCACATGCATGAAAACCCTCTAGCCAGGAAGGGGGGCTGTCTGGATGGGTGAATGCCTCCCGCACCTAGGCATATGAAGCGTATGCCCGAACCCGCTCCCTCGCTGAGGGGGATTGTGCGCATGTGTGAACACCCTCCCGCCATGAGGGAGGTTGTCCGAATGCGTGAACACCTCCCGCGCCTAGGCAGATGGGGTGTATGCACAAAGCACTCCCTCGGTGAAGTGGATTTTGCGCATTCGTGAGCACCCTTCCACCACGAGGGGGCCTGTGTGCACATGTGAAAACACTTCCATCACAAGGGGGCTCTGTGCGCATGCGTGAACACTTCTGCCAGGAGGGGGCGCTGTGTTCGTGTGAGAACGCCCTCCTTGCCTGGGGGGGGGGGGGAGGGGGGTTGTGCGCATGCTTGAACACCCTCCCGCCAGGAGGTGGAGCTGTCTGTATGCGTGACCGCCTCCCTCACCTAGGTGTGGTGGGTGCACGAAGAGTCTCCCCTGCTGAGGGGGGTTGTTCACACTCATGAACACCCTCTTGCCACGAAGGGTGCCTGTGCACATGCGTGAACACCCACTGGCACCGAGGAGTGTGGGTCATATACATCTATACCTTCCCTCCTGAAGCGGGGCGGGGGACAGAGCACATGCATGAATACTTTACTGCGGTGAGGGTCGAGGCGTATAGCTCAACACCCTCATGTGCCAAAGTGGTGTCGGGTGCATGGGTGAACACTCCTGTACCAAAGGGGGGCGGGCTAAGGCTTGAAAACCTCCCATGCCCAGAGGGAGGTGGCTTGACCTAACCCTTACCCTAACCCTTACCTGAAGAGATGCGTGTTTCTTCAGCTGTGAAAGTGAAAAGACTGTTTCATGAAACATCACATTTAATAGTGACATCACTACTCCCTCCCTGAGGGGTGGCGTTGTGCGTGGGTGACTCTCTCACGCTTGAAGGGCGGGATGGGGGGGGGGGGGGCGAGGTGGAAGCCTGAACCACATCCTGAGCCAAATGGGGTGGGACGCATGCTAGAACACCCTCCCTTGCCAAGGAGGTGTGGTGCCCATTCGTGAACCCCCGCCCAGCCGAGGGGGACAGGCACATGTGTTAATATTCTCCCCTGCTTAGGGGGCGAAGCGTGCACGAACACCCTCCAGCGCTGAGGGGGTAAGGCACATAGGTCAACACCCACCCGTGCCAGAGAGAGGCCGGGGCACATGCCTGAATCATCTCCCTTGCCCAAGGGTACAAGTCAGATGCGTGAACGCCCTCCCTCATCAAGGGTGTGTTGTGTGCATGCATGAACCACCTTCCGCACTGAGTGAGGCTGGGCACATGCACAAACGCCCTTCCTTACTGAGGAGGGCAGGACGCAAGGCAAAACGACCTCCCTCACCAAAGAGGGGGAGTGGAATATGGGTGAACTCCCTCCCCTGCAGAGCGGTGCAGGGTAATGCGTGAAACCCTACCACACTGATGGGGGGGAGCAAGCATGACCTAATCCTCACCCTAACCCCTAAAGGTAATGCTAACCCTACCCCTTACCTTAACCGATGCGTGCTTCTTCAGCTGTGAAAGTGAAAAGAACCATTGATGAAATGTCACATTTAATAGTGGCAACACTACTCCCTCGCTGGGAGGTGGCTCCGTTCAGGGGTGACACGCTCTCTCGCTGAGGGGGTGGGGTGCATGAGTGAACCACCTCCCAGGCCCAGAGGGACACAGCGCATGCGCCAACTCCCTCCCTTGCCGTGGGCGGTTTGTGCGAATACTTGAATGCCTTTCCCAGCCGAAAGGGTTGGGGCACATGTGTGAATGCCCTCCCGCACCGAAGGGGACAGGGTGCATGTGTGAGTGACTATTCTCCTGCTCGCTGAGGGACGGTGATATTGCATGAATACCTTCCAGCGATGAGGGGGTGTGCAAGCATGATCTAAACCTGACCCTAACCGCTAATGGTAATGCTAACCCTAACCCTTACCTTAAGAGATGCCTGCTTCTTCAACTGTGAAAGTGAAAAGAACCATTCATGAAATGTAACATTTAATAGTGGCATCACTGTTCCCTTGCTGAAGGGTGGCACTCTGCACGGGTGACCTCCTTCCACCCCAAGGGAGGGCTGGGTGTATGTGTAAACACCCTCCTGCGCTGACGTGGGGCACATGCATGAACTATCTTTCTGGCCGAGGTGGGGTGTGCACGAGTGAACACACTTTCGCCTGGGGCGGGGCGCATGCGTGAATGCCCTCCCTCGCCTAGGGGTGGTGGTGCACATGCCTGAATATTCTCCCGCGCTGAAGGGGCAGGTAACATGGGTGAACACCCTCTCCTGCGGAAGTGGGAGTAGGGCCCATGGGTCACCCCTCCCACACAGAGGGGGGCGGGGCGCAAGCGTGAACCACATTCTGCGCCGGGGGGGGGGGGGGGGGGGGCATGAGCATGCATGAACACCCTCCTGCGCTCAGGGTTTGGGGTGCATATGTGAACGCCCTCCCCCGCCAAAGTGGGGCAGGATGCATGCCTCAATGTTTTCCCACGCTGAGGAGGCAGGGAGCATAGGTCATCACCACCTGAGCTGAAGCGGGGACAGGGGAATGGGTGAACACCCTCCCATGCTGAGGGGGGAGGGGTAATGCGTGAAACCCTCCGTTCGGAGGGGGGAACAAGCATGACCTAATCCTTACCCTAACCCCTAACGGTAATGTTAACCCTACCCTTACCTTAAGAGATGCGTGTTTCTTCAGCTGTGAAAGTGAAAAGAACCATTCATGAAACATCACTTTTAATAGTGGCATCACTACTCCCTCCCCAAGGGGTAGCACTGTGCACGGGTGACACCCTTCCACATAGAAGGGGGCAGGGCGCATGCGTGAACCATCTTCCTCGCTGAGGGGTGGGGGTGAGCATTCCTGAACACCCTTCTACCCTAAGGGGGGCTGCAAGCATGACCTAACACTTACCCTAACCTCTAACAGTAATGTTAACCCTAACCCTTACCTTAAGAGATGGCTGCTTCAGCTGTGAAAGTGAAAACAGTCATCCAGGAAATATTAGGTTTAACAGTGGCATCACTACTCCCTCGCTGAGGGGTGATGCTGTGCACAGGTGAACCCCTCTGGCACAGCGGGGGGGGGGGGGGGGGGGGGCGGGGCACATGCATGAACCACCTCCCACGCGGAGGGGGAATTACGCGCATGCGTGAACACCCTTCCGCACCCAGGGATGTGGGGCACATGGGCAAACGCCCTCCCTCCACGAGGCGTGTGGTGCCCATACGTGAACACACTTCTGCCCCAAGGGGGGGCTGTGTGCTGCGTGAACACCCTTCCGCGCCAGAGGGGCGAAGCTCATACGTTAACACCCTCCCCCACTGAAGGGGGCCGGGGGGGGCATGGGTGAACCCCCTCCCACTCCAAGGGAGGGTTCAGGAATGACCTAACCCTTACCCTAACCACAAACGGCAATCCTAACCATAACCCTTACCTTAAGAGATGCCTGCTTCTTCAGCTGTGAAAGTGAAAAGAGCCATTCATGAAATGACACATGAAATAGTGGCATCACTACTCCCCTGCAGAGGGGGGGGGGGGGGGCCCAGCGCATGGGTGACCCCCTCCCATGCGGAGGGGTGGCAAGGCACATGAGGGCCTCCCTCCTGCACTGAAAGGGGGGGGGGGGTGCAAATGTGACCTAACTCTTACCCTAACCCCTAACTCTAATCCTAATCCTAACCCTAACCATAACATATGACTGCTTCTTCAGCTCTGAAAGTGAAAAAAGCTATTTAGGAAACACAGCAAATCAAGGAAAGATGAAAAGAAGTAAAAGGAACTCAGGGAACACAAACCTCGCCTGTTTACCAATCACATCACCTCTAACATTTCTAGTATTGGAGGCCCTGCCTGCCCAGGGACATTAGTGTAAAGGCAGTGGTATCCTGACCATGCAAAGGTAGCATAATCACTTGTTCCCTAAATAGTGACTCATATGAATGGCCACATGAGGGTTTTACTGTCTCTTCCAATGGGTGAAGTGGACCTTCCTGTGAAGAGGCGGGAATAGGACAAAACCCTATGGAGCTTTAATTCACTGGTCCAAAGAGACTACATCAATACAACCAACAGGGACAACAGATCTCCCCATGGGCCAACAATTTAGGTTGGGGCGACCTCGGAGAATAAAATCCCCTCTGAGGGATTTAGATTTACACTTACCAGTCGACAATACACCCTCACTTATTGATCCAAAATACTTGATCAACACCATAGGTACTGTATACATGTACCCTGCTGGAGTTTCCTTTTGGGGGTGGGTGGTGGTGGTCTCCACATTCTTTGCAGGGTTATGAAACGGTGGTGGTGGCCGTGGTGGTGGTTTTTTTCTCCTCTTCTATAAAGAGTTCCAAGGCGACCATTTTGTGGGAGCCAAACGGTAGCAGGGCTGCTCCTGGATCCCTCACTGCTTCAGGTTCCCTGTCAGGGGTCCTAGAAGCGGTCTAGGGGAAAAATAAGAGAAGATGTGAATGAAGAGCCTCCTGAAATGCCATGAGAAGACGATGGGACAGTGCTGCTGTCCACAGTTACAGTCCAGTTTCCGGGAGCATGTGGGACGCGCTAGAGGAATGCAGTGTCACAGCGGATGAGAGGTGTCCGGCCGGTGAAAGAAATGCTACACGTCCTGGATGCTGGCTGGGGAAATGTGGTATATGTAGTCACCTATGCCAACGACAACAAAAGAACGATGGACGAGACAGATGCCTGCTTCTTCAGGAATGAAAGTGAAAAGAGCCATCCAGGAAACCTCTGCTTTAAAATGTTTTCAGGTACGCCATTTTTTGCGAGAGAGAGAGAGAGAGAGAGAGAACGCAAGTGAGGCAGGGGCAGACACACACACACACACACACACACACACACACACACACACACACACACACAGTATCTGAAACAGGCTCCAGGTTCAGAGCCATCAGCACAGAGGCCGATCCAGGGCTCAAAACCACAAACGGAGAGACCATGACCTGAGCCAAGGTGGTACGCTTAACCCACTGAGCCAGCCAGGCACCACAGAAAACCCCTGACTTAAAAGGAACATCACTGCTACATCACTGATATGGGGAGCAGAAGGGGCGCATGCGCGAGCCCCTCCCAGGCGATGGGGGCGTGGCGCGTGCGCAAAAACCCTCTCCCACGCAGAGCAGCGTCGCAAGCGTGAGCCACCCGCCCCTCGCTGAAGTGGTGGTGCAAGGATGACCTAACCCTTATCCTAAACATCCTGCTCATTCTTCAAAACCCATCTTTGTGGTCATCTCCTCCGTGAAGTCTTCCCGGATATTGCTCTCTTTCCTCCCACTTACACCCACAGTGCACTGTTTAAACCTTCTCTTTCAGATGATCTTCTCTTGAAAGACTTAACTGTATGTCTCCCTTTCTGTATCTGAATGTAATGTCCGGGTAGCAGGGATTAGGCCCCATTCATCTTTCAGGTCTCACATAGTTTCTAGCTCAACACACGTTTGCTGCAGGGAATTGAACCATGGAACATGTTACTATGAATTTTGATGGGATTTAGTTAAAAGAAAGGAATCTCAGGGGAAAAAATTATTTGTGTTTTGAGAAAACAAAGAATATTCGTATTAGGGCTCTTTTGGATGAAAGAACCCCAAATCTGTTCAAATTAGCTTAGGTGGAAGTGGGTTTTTAAAGAAAGATAAAAATCCCACAAAATTCCAAGAAAATCTAGAAATCTAGGTGTCTCAAAGGAAAAAGAACTGGGTGGTACCAGGGAATCTTCAGCTGTCAGAGTTTATGGACCATTCCTCTGGTGATTAGTTTTTCTTTCAACTAGTATGTGTATATATACACACACCATGCACATATATATGTGTGTATAAATATACACATATGAATACACATATATGTATACATATATATATACATACATATATAATTTGAGAGAGAGAGTGCAGAAGAGAGGAGCAGAGGGAAAGAGGAGACAAGCCCAAGTAGGCTCCATGCTCAACGCGAGGCTCCATCCCATGACCCTGGGATCATGGCCTGAGCCGAAACCAAGAGTCAGACGCTCAACTGACTGAGCCATCCCCGCACCCCTCAACGAATATTTATTGAGCACCTAGTATGTGCCAGAGTGGTGGTAAGCACTGGGCATACAGCACGAGGAAGATTGTACATTTCCTGCTCTCATGCAACTTCCTCTGGTTCCTAAGCATTAAGGTAATGGGATTACCCGCCCCCCTCCCCCCTCCCCCCCCCCCCCCCCCGTGTTTTCTTAGCTCAAGTTCTTGAGGACAAATCTAATTGGCTTTAGGCAGCATTATAATTGACTGGATACTCCTGGGTCAGGCATCTTCATCCATCTCTGGCTAGGCTACGGAGGACTTTTCTCTGCAGAGGGTGTGGGGTTGATTAGGTGCCCAAATGTGCCTCTTGTAAAAAATCATCTTATTCTACATGATTTGCAAATATGTTATTTATGATTCATTTTATATCCTTTAACTCGCCGGATTCCAAAGATAACTCTAATAAAGAAAAAGCCATTTCATATTATGATGGTAACATCCTGTGCTGCTGTGGAACGCTAGGACAACCACTGCTTTCATTTGAAAGTTATGCCAGAGCAATTAGCAAGAGCGGTTTTGGAGCAGGGACCTTAGAGAGCATTGAATTCTGCTGACCTGTTTTCCAGGTGAATGAAACGAGGCCCAAGGAAGGGAAATGGTCTAGTCAAGGTCAAGGATCCATCAAGGAGGTGCTTTTAAAAACATTTTAATCAATTACTTTGCTGGAATAGTTGAAGCATATATAGATGGTTTAAAAAAACAGCACACAGAAGCATGCAGGGAAGAACAACATGCCTCTCCACCCTTCCTGTTTGTGAGGTCACGACTTCTTCTAGTACATCTTCCAAGAAATAGTCTGTGCATTCTAAAAGTAAGTATGCTTGGGGCGCCTGAGTGGCTCAGTGGGTTGAGCGTCTAAGTTCAGCTTAGGGCAGGATCTGGAGGTTGATGAGTTTGAGCTCCGCGCGGGGCTCTGTGCTGACAGCTCAGAGCCTGGAGCCTGCTTCGAATTCTGTGTCTCCCTCTCTCTGTCCCTCCCCCTCTCATTCTCTGTCTCAAAACGTAATAAACATTAAAAAAATTAAAAGTAAGTGTGCTTGTATCCTCTGCCTTGCTTTTAAAAAAAATTATATCTTAATTGAAGATCATTTGATATATATACACACATAGTATGTATTTATATATAATACATGTATATTATGTATATTATCAATATAAGTTTATTTCTAAGTTTCATATTTGTGTTATTTATATAAACACATTCATATAATAAATATACTTTATAATATATAGAATATATATAATATATAATATATATTTTGTATATTTTAATAATAATTGACAGTATATTTATTACATGTTTTTATAAAATACATTTAGATGTATAATAATATGAATTATGATTTATTATAATTTATAACATATATAGAATATAAACATATTTATTTATTAAATATGTAAGTAAGGCAGTAATGCTTAAACTGAGTTCTCGATTTTTTTTTAATTGATTTATTTTGAGAGAGAGGTGGGGGAAGGGCAGAGTGAGAGGAAAAGAGAATCCCAAGCAGTCTTTGAGCTGTCAGCTCAGACCCCTATGCAGAGCTTGATCCCATGAATGGCAAGATCACGACCTGAGCTGATATCAAGACTCAGATGCTCAACTGACAGCCACCTAGGCACCCCTAGAATTTTTTTTCACTGCTCATTCTTTTTAACTGCTGTATAGTATTCCAATATGGAGTTACTGTGGATTGTTTGGCCAATACCTCACTGATGGAGAGATTTCTCCGGGACACTATCAGTTCTCTCACTGACGGAGGTTGTTTTCAGTCCTTTACTATTACAAACAATGCTATAATGAACACTTTTTCTACGTCTCTGCGTATGTATGCAATGACACCTTTCTCTCTCCCCCCTCCTCCTCCCCTCTTCTTGCCTCTTCTCCCCACCCCTGCCTTCCCCTGACCTCTCTCCTCCTCCTCTCCATCTGGCCAACTCATGGCGTTGGGGAGGAGAGACACAAATGTGACACTTGGTGGTGATGTGATGAAGGCCTGAAGAAGAAACTAGACACACAGTATCCAGGTCAGAATTATAACAGGAATCAACTTGCGTTAATTTGGGCAAAAATAGGAGGAAGGTAGGAGGACTTTATTGGAAGATTCAGTAGTAGCACAGAGAACCCCCAAATCTCGGGATCCAGAAAGCCATCAATAAGGTAGTTAAGTTTCTTTTTGTCTTGCTTCTGCTTCTCTCTGGAATCATATCCATTTTCCCTTTCTGTTTCCCAGCACTGTTTGATCCTGTCTGTGCATGGAGGCCAATGGGATTCCCCACAGGACTTGGTATAGACGTTCTCAGCTCCGACTGGTTGGCTTTTCTCGGTCCCATATGGGTGACGAGGACCAGATTGGCTGGACAGTGATCTGCATAAGATGCAAATCTGAATGGATGTGTCTCTCTTTGTTTTACATTGTTAGACAAGGTACCATTATTATAGGAAGCAGTCTTGAGTCCTTGTTTAAGGCAAGGCATTGAAACACTTTCAGCTGACCCCCTAGTTGACCTTTATTGCCAGTCTTTATTGCTTTTCTCCTCAAAAGCTCCAAGTTCTGCCCATGCCAAGCATCAAATCATTTTCTGTATACACCAAGAGTACATGACTTGCCAGGACAGTGCAGGTTGGATTTCAGCCCCAGCTCACCCATTGGTTGGGGATATCTCTGTGGAGTGCACATCAGCATAGCTGTACAAGGAGAAGCAGGAAATCAGAGTCAGAAGTAATTAGGAGAAATAGAAATCCTTGATCGTGGTGTGGGTGGTGATGAAGGTTAATGCTGGATTTCCCTGTATATGGGGATGGTGCTGTAACTATTTTACTCAAATTACAAAGGACATGATGGTCATGGCAACTACAGGATTTGGAAGAAGGCATCCAATGGATAGCACCTGGTCTTCACAGGCACCTTCCCTGTTCCTTTAGACTTCCCTAGTGTGTCTCTATTCCGGATAGGTTGCTAAGCAGGTTATGTCCTCTGCAGGTACCATTAACCACCAGAGTTGGTACAGCTGGTGTTGGTGATGGAGTGGATGTCTCTTATCAGAGCGGGACATCACCAAGTCCTGTTGATTCCACTACATGTTGCCAGGACCCTGAATTATGGCCTTTCTACTTTTCTCCTGGGATAAAGCAAATGACTGTCTTCTGCTGCCAGCACTGGTTCCCCTGATCTTCTCTTTGCAGAGCAATGGGGTCAGTGGGGTCATCGTGCAAAAATGCAGATCTTGGTCAGGTCACTCTGCTTCAATGGGCTTGCTGGTGCCCTCAGGCTTAAATTCACTGCCCCCCTCCCCTCTCTTTCCTCCCTGCCAAATCCTGTTGGATCTGGACCTTGCTACCCTTCAGCCTTAACTTCCACTTCTAGCCCTGCCTTCCAGTCTTTTTGCTTAGCTCACTAGTGAGTGATCCTTATCTGGAACTCAGTGTAGGCATTACTGCTTGTATTAGTTTCCTCTTGTTGTCACAACTTACCACAAATTCAGTGTTTTAAAGTAAGAAAACTTTATTCTCTTATATTTGTGGAGGCCAGAAGTTCAAATTGAACCTTAACAGGCTAAAATCAAGGTGTTGGCAGGCTGATTCCTTTTGGAGGTTCCAAGAGATAATCTCTTTCTTGCCTTTCCCAGCTTTTTAGTTTCTGGGGCTTGTGTACCCTTCCCCCATCTTCAGAGAACATCACTCCAATCTCTGCTTCTGTCATCCCATCTCATTTTTCTCTTCCCTGGTCAAATCTCCCTCCATCTACCTCTTAGAAGAACACTCATGATTACAGTTAGGGCCCCCTTGGATAATCCAGAGCAATTTCTCTGCCTCAAGACCCTTAACCTAATCACATCTACAAAGTCCTTTCTGCCAGGTACTAGGTTTGAGGCTCCAGGGATTAGAACTTGGATCTTCGGGGGCCATTATTTAGCCCACTGCTCTGCCTTCCTGAATCCAAGGATATATTAAATACATTAGACCCTCTCCTGGTTCCCTTAGGATGCCATACTTTCCAGTTATATGCATGACAATCATCCACTGAAGAAAGGACTGGTTATACTACTCACCAGCAATCTTTCCTCCTCTGAGCATGTAGGAACACTACATTTCCCAGACTCCTTTGTGCTGAACTTGGGACCATGTGACCAAGTTCAGCCAATGGAATATGGTGGGAATGATGTATGCCACTTCCCAGGCATGGCCATAAACTACCTCACGCCATCCTTCTGCTCTTTCCTCTATGGCTCCATATGGCTTCCACCTGGATGAAAGTAAATGATTTTTTGATGGCGGAGCTACATGATGGGAGGGACCTGGATTCCTAAGTCATCATTTATTGGGTTAAGCCACTGAGATTTTGTGGTTATGCACTACAGCACATGACCTACCCTGACTAATAAATTAAGTCTTTTTTTCTTTCCTTTAGCAAACTATGGGCTCCCTTATTTCCTGTTGTATCTGCCACCACCAGCAGAGTGCTTGGCATGATATGAGCATTCAATAAAGGCTTGTTAAGTGAATGAAAGGCAACTAGATTCAGGATGAGGACATGGTGGGGGGGGGGTAGGCAAATTAGGGAGAAGTGTCATTGTCACCATGAGAGATGATGAGAGCTGAAGTGAAACAGGAGGAACGGGGATGACAGGAAGGAAGGATCTGATGTTTGTTCAGGAGGGAGAATTTACAGAACTTGGTGACTGACAGGGTATGGAAGTTGAGACAAAGGGAGGCACCAAGGACCTCCAGATTTACTGGTTTGGACACACGGCTGGCTGTTGGTGTACCAAACTTCCCAATATACAGCGGTTGTTCTGATTATGTAGATGAAAACACAGATTGTATAACTTTATGTGACTGTTGCTTCTTTGCTGACGGTACAATACGTGTGTGTAAGTTTCTCCTGTCATACTGGCGGTGAGGCAGTCTTGGTGACAGGGAGATTCTCATGCTACTGTGGTTGGTAGTAATGGCATTTGAACTGCTTGGTAGGTTGAAGCTATCCTCTAAATGTTTGTGTCCTCTCAAAATTCCCATCTGGACATCCTAAAGACCAATATGATGATATTAGAAGGTAGGACCTGTGGGAGGTGGTTAGATTATGAGGGTGGCATCTTCACAAATGGGATCACTCTTCTTATAAAAGAGACCCCACAGAGCTCCATCACCCCTTCCACGATGTGAGGGCACAGTGAAAAGGTGCTGGCTATGAACCAGGAAGAGGGGGGTCACCAGAATGTGTCCATGCTTCTGTCTTGATGTTGCCAGCTTCCAGAACTGTGAGAAATAGATTTCTACTATTTACAAACCACCCAGTGTATGACATTTTGTTACAGCAGCCCAAATGGACTAAGACAGTTGATATTTAAAAAAAAAATGGCTTCAGTGATTCACACATTCTGCATGCATGTCCCTTTTCTTTTCTTTCTTTCTTTCTTTCTTTCTTTCTTTCTTTCTTTCTTTCTTTCTTTCCTTCTTTCTTTTTCTTTCTTTCTTTCTTCTTCTTCTTCTTCTTCTTCTTCTTCTTCTTCTTCTTCTTGTTTATTTTCAGAGAGAGAGAAAGAGAAAGAGCAAGTGGTCAAGGGGCAGAGAGAGGGAGAGACAGAATCCCAAGCAGGTTCCACGCTATCAGCACAGAGTCTGACACAGAGCTCAAACTCACAAACTGTGAGATCATGCCCCAAGCTGACATCAAAAGTCAGATGCTTCACTGACTGAGCCACCCAGGCACCATATGCATGTCCCTTTACAGTGCAACCTTGCCACTCTTCCATGTTCTTCTTGAACATGAACTGCCTTTGTAGCTTGTTACGTACCAACAGAATGTGGCACACTGGTGATGTGCCTGTTCTGACCGTGGGTCTCAATAAGTCTTATGTGCTTTATTTTAGTGACTAGGAGCCCTGCCCAGGCACCATGTGAAAAAGCCTGGGCTAGCCTACTGGCTTATGAAATCTCATGGGACAGAGAGGAGCTGTCCCAAATGAAGGCTATCCCAGACCAACCAGCACCCTAGTGACCTGGCAGTTAGCAGCAAATGCATGAGTGAGTCCAACCAAGACCAAAGGAACCATCCAGTTGAGACCAACCTAAATTGCCAATCTAGAGAACTGTTAGTTAAATAAATAGTTGTTATTTTAAGCCACTAAGTTTTGGGATAATTTGTTACATGGCAAAAACTAACTGATACAATCTGTATTTATAGGCATTTGTTGCAGCAGAGAGACATGGGTCCATGGAGTTGTGTGGTTTGCATCCAGCCATAGCTGATTCCTCATCATTTTAGCCAGTGTAGCTAGCTGGCAAATGCATGACCCTAAAACCTATTTTGGTTTCACAGTGCAGTTGAAGGGACTTAAATTATTCAGAGAATTGCTTCAAATTACCACTTTACTTGTGAACAAAAGCTACTGTGGTGTTCTTAAATTAGTCATCCCAGTCTCTGGGATTTCATCTATAGTAAAATGACCAAAAATTAGGCACAATAAGTTTACCATTTTTTCCCTGGTAAGAAATATTTAAACACACACATACACACACACGAATATAAGACTAACATAATTTTTTTTAATTAAAAAAAAAAAAAATTTAACATTTATTTATTTTTGAGACAGAGAGAGACAGAGTATGAATGGGGGAGGGTCAGAGAGAGAGGGAGACACAGAATCTGAAACAGGCTCCAGGCTCTGAGCTGTCAGCACAGAGTCTGACGCGGGGCTTGAACTCACAGACTGCGAGATCATGACCTGAGCTGAAGTCAGACACGTAACCGACTGAGCCACCCAGGCGCCCCAAGACTAACATAATTTAGAAAATGAATTGTGACACATATAAAGTATACAACCTTTAAAAGAGGTGCTTATAGAATATCTATTTCATCATTCATAATTTTTCTCAATTTTCTATGGACCAGTGGAAACTTAACTATGGAAAACTTCAGTACTGTTCTTGGGACTGACATTTGAGAACTACCTGGTTTTTTTTAAGTTTATTATTTATTTTGGTTGGGGGGGGGGGTCAGAAAGATAGGGAGAGAGAGAATACCAAGCAGTCTCCACACTCTCAGTGCAGAGCTCCATGTGGGGTTTGATCTCAGGAACTGTGAGATCATACCCTGAGCCGAGATCAGGAGTTGGATGCTTCACCGACTGAGCCACCCAGGCACCCCAAGAACTATTTTTAAAGAAAATCTACCAAAAATTTTCCTGCTATGGGGTGCCTGGGTGGCTCCATTGGTTAAACTTGATCTCAGCTCAGGTCTTGATCTCAGGGTTGTGAATTCAAGACCAGCGTTGGACTCCACACTAGGCATAAAGCCTACTTAGAAAAAAAAAATTCTTCCTGCTACATTGCTGAGAATGCTTACATACATGTAAGCTAGGACTACGGGATGTCAACACCTTTGAGAGAAGGCTTTGCCTGTGTAGGCGGAGTAAAACATCCTCCTGTAAGTTCCCGTATGCTTGATCTCTCATTCTGCCAGAGGTGCATCCCCTACATAGAGGACTAGCTGAAGAATTGGTGAGGCCTCATGTTCAGAAATCATTTAAGAGATTCAAGGCAATGGCAGAGCAGCAGATGAAGCATGGGGCCCTCCTGAGCATGGGTTTCTGTAAGGCTGTACAGACTGCATACTCAGGATGCTTGCCCTGCCTCTATGTTCTATCTTGCCCTGGAGATCTGAGATCCTGGAGAGCAAGGATGTTGTCTCAGCCTTCTGTCTCCCCAGGGCTCAGGGAAGTGCCTGACACCTGCTAGGCTCCTTCAGGTTTCCTGTAATAAGAGTAACTGTTTACTAAGCACTATTAAAGTTCCATTTCACTGTGCTAAGCACTTTATGCAAGATATGGAGTGTTTGTAATTTTAGAAGATATGGGGTGTTTGTAATATAAGAAGATATGGAGTGTTTGTAATATTCCTGGGGAAAGCACCATTCTTTTATTAAGGTAGGTATGTATGTATTTATTTATTTAGAGACCCAGAGAGAGAGAGAGAGAGAGAGAGAGAGCGCATGAGGGCATGGGGAGGAGTAGAGAGAGAGAAAGAATTCCAAGCAGGCTCCACACTGTCAGCGTGGAGCCCAACATGGGGCGTGAACTCACCAACCATGAGATCATGATCTGAGCTAAAATCAAGAGTCAGAGAGGCTTAACCGACTGAGCCATCCCTGTGTCCCGGGAAAGCACCATTCATATCCACATCTTATAGACGGGGAAACTGAGGCTTAGAGAGGTTAAGTGTCTCATTTGAGGTCATAAACCTCATATGAGAAAGAGCTAGGATTTAAACATGGGGAAGTTCTCAATTGATTTCACAATCTGTGCTCATCAACAGTGTTTAGTTGTGGCAACTGGGAGATGCTCCTGGCATCTAGTGGGTAGAGTCCAGAGATGCTGCTGAACCTTCTACAATGCACAGGACAGCCCCCCACATCAGCTTCCCCCATCACAGAATGATCCACTCCAAAATGTCAATAGCATTGGGGCACCTGGGTGGCTCAGCTGGTTAAGCTACTGACTTTGGCTCAGGTCATGTTCTCATGGTCCGTGAGTTTGAGCCACTCATCCGGGTCTGTGCCTGACAGCTCAGAGCCTGGAGCATGCTTCAGATTCCGTATCTTCTCTCTCTCTCTCTCTCTCTCTCTCTCTCTGTCCCTGCTCTGCTCACGCTCTGTCTCTCACTCTCAAAAATAAATAAACATTAAAAAAAATCAATAGCATTGAAGCTGAGAAACCCTGTCCTCATACCAAAACCCACTTTTCCTAAACACAAGACACTTCATCTTATTTTCTTCATTTTTACTTTATTAATAAATACTATAACATATTTATCATTCTTCTTAAATGGACTTTAAATTGATGTGCACCTTAAATGTTTCTGCCCATGAAGCCAAGTGTTTGATATGTTATTTTTTTCTGACACACATTAAAAATAAATATAAAATTATTAAAAAAAACATGTTTGGGTACCACCAAAACTCATCTCACCTACTACTTGTAGTCTGGGGGAACCAAAATTTAGACCCACTTCACTTCTCTTGTAGTTTCCTTTATCTTTTCAGAACAAGAGAATAAACCATATCAAATCAGCCTGTTGCCCCAGCACGGCAAGGTGCTGGCCACATTTTGGCTTCTGTTGGAGAAAGTCATCAAGGGGACATGACCTTCAGTTGACCCCTGAGCTGGAGGTAGGCAATCGGAGGCTCATCACCCGCTCCCCTGTCCTTGCAATGTATATTCCAAACACCGTTCTGGCACTAGGAGTCTGCTTCAAGGATGCAGCCTTGAGAGAGCAAAGTGCTATTAAGACCATCTGGACGATTTACTACTGACCCCTATTGCAGGTTGTGTGTAATATAAACTTGTAAGATTCTGGCAGGCAGGTACAGAGATCCACTTGCCTTGCAGGGCCAGGGTAGGCCTTGTAAGTTCCCTTGCTTATTACCCCATCACCCACCCATCTGGAGACATCTGCCTCCTTCTTTGGTCTCTCCTTGCCCTCTGTATATGGGGGTCCAGTTTTGATCCCCCCACCGCCCCCCCCCCCAGCCCCCAGGTAGCTCTTAAGGTTTCCAACCAACAGCTTCTGTGTCATCTCTTTTCTTTTTTCTCAAGGCTAACAGGTGCTAAGAAACCTTTCTGAAACCCTAAATGTCACCCGATGAGGACTATTAACAATCAACGCCTTCCAGTGAGGGCCACAAGGCAGTTTAATTTGTAGAGCTGAGTATAGACTGACGTGGGCTGCAAGTCCTGGTGAGCAAACCTCCATTGTAACATCGCTCCTTCCCCTTAATTGTTGGGGAGTGTACGTTTGCAGGCTCCTTGCAGATCATGCTGAAGACTGAGATGATTAAGCCTACAGCAAACGAGATTCTTCCTTAGATATTAAAAGTGCCTGTGTTGTAAATAATGTCATAAACTCTTTCATAGAAAGCACTTTCCTGAAGAGCTGCGTTTTAATTTCAACACATTTGCATAAATTCATTTGGGTAGTGGAGGGGGTGGTCTTTGATGATGATTTTTCATTTTCTATGAACTTGACAGGTGTTTCAATTAGGAAGTGAATAAACACCCCCTCCCCCCCACACACACACCGCACCCCCCCCCCACCAGGAACTCTGAGAGAAATGCTTTCTCAACCACATGTTCTAAATGGGGCATGTTCTCAACAATCACACATCTATTAGGAGGCAGTGACTCTATTTACTGAGTTGACATACCCAGAGGAAAGTGGCTTTCTTCCTTTAAAGAGTAAAATGAACCTGATTCTCCCTTCTTATACATATTTTTCAAAGGTTTGGGAAATGGGTGTGGGTGATATTCCAGAGGGGCAGGCGGGAATAGGAAGGGAATTTGGTTTAGTTGAAGTTCGAAGGGATAGTGGTTTAAAGTTTGGGATCTGGCAGATAAGCCATGAAGGGTCGGTCTGTCAGGTTGGCTTCTTTCTGAAACAGGTTTCCTGCACTCTCCTGTGACAAAGAGGGGGCAGTCTCTGTTAATTAAAGCCAGGAACAGCAACCAGGGTGTCTCCTCTGAGGACTGGACTCAAATGTTCTGGTGACAAGCAATATTTTACAGAGATTGGAGACAGATTCTAAAAAGGACTTTTCTGTCTAGATTTTGTCTGTTTTCACTTAGGTGGGTTTTTGTTGTTGTTCTCTCTCTCTCTCTTTTAAAATCAAACTTAGAAGTGGCTCAACACCCCCAACTCTTGTGGAAAGGTGTCTGTGACCTATTCTCCTACCAGGCTCTTGCCCTAGGCTCCCAGCCTTGAGGCTTGCTGGGAGGTGCCTGGGTGGGGTGTGGTGGGGGTGGGCAGGCAGGAAATCAGAGGTTAGGAGTCTGGCATTCTCCACCCAGCCCTGGCTTTCTCATTTGCTGACCATGTGACCTTGGGACAAAGCCCTTAACCTCTCTGAGCCTCAGCTTCTCAGACCTTGGTAGGCCTGCTGGAAGAGTCCTTTCCAATTTTGATTTAGTGCCTAGAAACATCCCAATCCCTCTGTGTGATCCTTACAGCAGAAACTCCATTGTCTGTCCTGTTGTACGCATTCCTTTCCTCCCTTGGTTTAACACCAACGATCTTGCATAAGAGCTTAGTAAGTTCATCAAAACAGCCTGTAAATAGTTTTTCTCATGCTTCTGGCTGCTGTAGGTGCTGGGAGATGCTGTAGGAGTGAAGGCCCCTTTCTACCCTGGAATTTACCGTTCAATGTGCGGAGACGGGCAAAAACCAAATATATAATGTAATGTCAGATGGACAGGGAGTCTAGAGGCCTATTTTAGGAAGGCACTACCTGCAATGGTTAGAACACAGACCCAGGAGTCACATTTCTTGGGTCAAACGCCAACTGTGTAGCGTCCTTGCTGCACTACTCTGGTGGGCAACTGGTTTAACTGCTTTGAGCCTCAGTCTCTCCCTCTGTTGTGTGGGCCTGGTAATATTATCTAGAGATAGAGTTAAATGAGATCAGTCACTCCAGTGGTTTAGCACCTATTCCCAGATTGTCTGCGAGATCCTAGGCACTGCTTTGAGCATCTGTGAGGAGGTGACTTTAGAAGAGGTGAGCTTAGTGGGTATGTTGTAAGCATCAAATAAATGTCAGCTATCATTAGCTCTCACACACCAATGCTTGTGTTTGCAGAGGCTCACACAGTGGTGGTGGCTGTGGGTCGACAGACATGCCACACTCCCCTATTTCGGGAACCTCATTCGGAGGCTCTGATGAATTTAGACTAAACAATCTCACACCTTGTCCAGGTGGGTTTGGGACATAATACAGCCTGCGATTCAATGAGTCTCTGAGGGCTGGCCTACTCCTGGATATGCTGGGTCAGTGTTGGCCTGGTTCATTTTTTGCTGGAACAGGGTCATTCTATGCTAGTCTTTCGGAAGACAGGAGGTGACATTCTTCCAAGAGAAGGCACAATTAATTACCGAAGCTCCCTGTCATTCTGAGAAAGCTTGCAATAGAGTCCAATAACCACCTCCCCAACCATGCTGTTTCAGTTAAAGAGAACCCACTATATCATTTTCTATGTGGCCCAACTTTTTGGTGCTTTGAAAATGAAAATGCCTTGAGAAGGCCCTGACTGAAGCCCAATGGAGGGGGTGGGATGGTGGAGACATCATTTTCCTGCAAACCGCCCAGCTGACTGCAAAGTGTATACTTAGTTAATGAAATTAAAAAAACAAAAAACCAAAAAACAACAACGCAGTGGCGTGGGAGATCTAACTTCCGTGTAGCGGCTTTGGTGCAAATCCTGTTTTGGGGGCTATTGGAGTCAAATTCAAGCAGAGGAAAGAAGTGGGAGAAAATGAGAGAGGGCCGACGGATGGCTGGAATCGGCTGGGTGGAGACGGCAGATTTGTAAATGCTGACGGGTGATGACCGGAGGCTCGAAGCCAGGGAAGCAAGGCCGGACTGCGCCACATCGGGTGAGGATGTCTGGGGGGCTCCGTGAGCACAGGGCCAGCCAACTCCGGAGACCCAGATGCGGGCTCCAGGCGTGGGAGGGTGGCTGAGGCTAGATGTCCAGGCCTTCCGCTGCAACGGATCTGGGTGCGCAGACGCGGCGCGGCGGTGTGTCCTCCTAAGGAACGCAGAGAAGGCCACCGCCAGGTCGTAGAGGGACAGAAGTGGCAGGTCCTGGGGCCTGGGAGAGTCCCAAGGAAAGACCCTCCGGGACGTGAGACGTGCCCCTGCCTGGGCCTGGTCTGCTGCCTCTCCCTACCCCCTGCGCTTCTTTGACTTCAGTTCCTCCCACCGCCCTCTCCCGGGGGTGCTTACCCCGGGGCCAGTGGCTTGCCACCCCGCCTTCCCAGCTAAGCCTTGGTCCTCCGCAAATCCCAGGGAGTGGAACCATCCCGGACGCGCGCCTGGCTAGAGGGCGCAGTCGGGGGAAGGGCAGGGCGAAGCGAGCTGAGGCGGCCCCGGGCACCATGGAGGGGCGATCCTGATCAAACTGTGCCCCAGTCGGCCTTGGAGTGGAAACCACTTAGTCTGTCCCCACCTAACCCCTGCGAGTCCCCCCTTCCCTGGAGGACAGATTCGAACCACAGCTCCTGCAGACTGACGCCTGAAAAAGCCACGGGCTGAGCCGCCTCTTAGCCAGGAACAGGTCTGAGCCGCGCCTCCCTCCCGGAGAGGGCGCGGGAGGTCCCGCAGCCATCCTCCACCTGCTGGGAAACCCGAGCGCTGCCTTCAGCCCCAGTGGCTGCCGAAGCTCCCTACTCCCCGCCCGTTAGCCTAGCTCAGCGCCGCACGCCCCCCAACTCGCTCCCGCCAGCGCTCCCGAGTCACCTGTTCCGCGCACCCGCCCCTCTCCAGCTCGCGCTCGTCCCTCTCCCCCTCTCCTCCTGCCCTCCCTTCATTCCACAAGCGTTGCTGGGCTCTCTCCAGGGCACGTGGCGAGCTGGAGAGGTGAGAGGGATCCTGAGAGCGGGCGCAGGGCGGCTAGTCCGGAGCCGCCGGCCTAGACGAGCCGCGGCCAGACCAGCTCTCCGCCGCCCTCTGGCCCCCGCCTCTCCCGGTAGCCGCCCGGAGCTGCACCCAGCGCTTGCCCCCACTCATCCTCCCCCCGCCCCGCCAGGCGCGCCCCTTCCCGCCCGGTCCCTCCCCCTCGGCGTGCGGCGCGCGGGAGGCGAACAAGGGCTGAGCTCCGCGCAGCTGCCTGATCCCCGCGCAGCTGCCTGCCTGCCGCGAGACGCGGCGGCCCAGCGGCCGAGCCCAGGCTGGGAGACTTGGTTCGTCGCGTCCTGCGGCTGCTCCTCGGCTGCTTCCTCACCGAGCTGTGCGCCCGCGGGTGCCCGGCGCAGGAGCGAGCGGGGCACGGGCAGCTGGCGCAGCTGGGCGGCGTGGTAGTGCTGGCGGAGGGGGGGGGGGGCAACCGCTCCGGGGCCGCCTGGGGAGGGGCCGGCGAGGGCGCGGGGGTCTCAGACGAGCGCCCTACCCGAGCGCCCACCCCGGACTTCTGCCCGAGCTACTTCGATGTCATGGGCCAGTGGGACCAGCCGTTCACTCGGGACACTTCATCTGCTGCTGCGGGACTTGTGACTTCCGGTTCTGCCGCCTGTTTAAGAAGCGGGACTGAGGCACAGCACCTGCACCAAGCACGACACTCCGCTGTGGCTCAACACCCGCAAGCGCCCCCCCCCCCCCCCGCGCAAGGACGACCCCCTGCACCACCCCACGAAGGACAAGACCACCCTCATCATCTGCGGGGTGGGACGTCATTGTGCTTGTAGGCATCTTCAAGCTGGGGCTGGAGAAAGCGCACGGGCGGCAAAGGCAGCACGTGTCCAGGTGGGCTCAACCCTTTCCCCCCACCCCCCGCCTCCCCTCCCGGCGCCGCTCTCCCTCCACCTTTCCTCTTCCTTCTCCACCTTTCCGTGGGCAATGGCGCGTCCCCCACCGCCCGCACCTCCGCTGGGAGAGGTCGCCCGGGAAGCCAACTTTCGCTCCGAGCGCGGAGAGGGGGCGCTGGGCTCCGCACGGGTGTGGACTTGAGCGCGTGTGTGTATGTGGGGGGTGGTCTCTGCCCACCCTCCTTCACCCTCTCGCCGCCGCCTCCCGCCTAGGATTGAGGCGGATCTGAGACACACACAGCCCGGGAGCCCACGGCCCCCGGAGTCTTGGGTTTTGGCAAGGGGTCTACCCCTCGGATTCCAGATGCTAGTTTCTAGGTAAACAGGGCAGGCGGGCCCTGCAGGGAAGGAGGTGTGTGTGAGGGAGGGAAGGGGTGTGTGCAGCCTGCAACTCACAAGGCTGGCGAAAAGGAGGTGGAGAGAGAGAGGGGAGGGCGAGAACAAAAGCCTTGCCTGGAGCGGCCGCCTCTCACTGAGATGCCAGGTCCCTGGAATTAGAACCTTGGTTGCCTCCCCGCCACCCGGACCCCTCCCCACTTTCCGCTGTCTCCACTTCTCCCTGTTGGGTGCCAGGGCCTCTGCCCCGCGCTGCGCCCCTTGCAGGGGTTGGCGCGGACTCCAAGGGCGGGAGCCCCCCTCCTGCCCCCTGATTCCTCAACTTTCCTTCAACTTTCTCTCAACTTTCATTATGCAAGTCCTAGTGGGAGCGAGTTGCAGCAGATGGGAGAAGGCATTTGGGGATTAATGGAGCGATTTTAATTTTGCTTCTTGAAAAAGTGTCTAAATTGATTCGCACAATCTAGTAACCTTGGAGGCAGAGGACACAGCCACCGGGAAGCAGCCCCCAGACGCGACGCAGGCCTGAGGTCTGGGCGGGCGGGGTTGGAGATCGACTGGCCATCTTGGGACAGCTGGATGGCTGGGCGCTAGCTAGCTCGATCTTGCCGAATGCGGGCAACGGGGTCTCCATATGTCCCCCCACCCCCCAACACACAGACACACACCCTCCCCACACCTCCGGCGGAGGCCCATGTGTGCTCGCGTGGATGCACGAGCTCCGTGCGCCTGCCTAAAAAACCTGAACAGAGACCCACCCAAAATAGGCGAAGGAACATTACCAACTCACTAGTAATTATTTTCTATTTATACTCAGAGTATCCGATGATTCCCACCCCCCCACCCCCCCCAGAGGGGAGGGATTTGGGGCAAGAGGTGAGGCAGTTCCTCTTGGTTTGGGTCAGCAGGGAGGTGTGGGTGGGTGTTGGGGTCTTGAAACACAAAAGTTAGCTTCGAGGGGATTCATGAAACTCTGACCGACTGAGAGAGCAACACGCTGGCCCCGCCTACCTCCTGCACCCCCAAGATGCCCTGTCGCCAGCCCCACCGGCGGGGGTTTCACTTCCCCTCAGTCCCTGTAGCTTCCCGGGGTCTGTGTTAAGGTGAAGGGAAGAGTACCGAGGCAGGACTGCGGCAGGCGACGGGTGCCTCCTTGGTCGGGAGAGAACCTTGCAGATTCGGATACTCTGCTGAAGTATCCACTGAGCCTTTCCCTTGCAAACCAGCGCTTCCAGGAGCCCCCCTGAGTGTTTGGGTGGGGGGTGGAGGAGGGTAGGAAAGGCGGGAGAAGGGAGGTGGGAAGGTGCGAGCTGAGCTAAAGGTGGGCGGCTCTCCTGAGCCTGTGGCGGGGGATGGTGATGTGTGATCTTCAGGCTTTTTGTGACCTGGGTATTCCTGTTGAGGCAGCGCTCCACCGCCCACCCAAGGGCCCAGGAGGGAGTCCTGTTCCTGTCCTGCCACCTTGAAGCTCTGTCTGGAGAAAAAGAATCCCCCCCAGCTTAGTCGGTTGCAGCCACTTCTGCAGGGACCAGGAAAGGGCTGCTTGGGGGTGGAATCTCGGGGCATCCACGCCTCTGATAACAGCCTGGACACAAGGCTCTCCCCGGACACAGTTGGGCAATTCCAGAATGTGGTCGAAGTACATTCTCTTGAAGAGAAATGATGGTTGATTTTTTTTTTTTTTTATTTGAGAGACAGAGTGCAAGTGGGGGAGAGGCAGAGAGAGAGGGAGACACAGAATCTCAGCAGGTTCCAGGCTCGGAGCTGTCCACACAGAGCCCGACGCGGGCTGGAACTCACAGACGGTGAGATCATGACCTGAGCTGAAGTCGGAAGCTTTACCGACTGAGCCACCCAGGCGCCCCTGATAATTGATTTTTATTGGCAGTTTCCCCGGTGTGGTTTTCAACCCCAGCTGCTGTTTAGGACCACCTGGAGTGCTTTAAAAAAGAAACCAAACCAAAATAACCCCGTGCTAGGGGCCGCCCTAGGCAATTTAGATCAGGATCTCTAGGGTTGCTGAGTCTGTGTACTTCTGTAAAGCTCTCTAGGCTTTCCAGTGTGTGGCCAGTTACTATTACGGAAAAGGAAGGAACATTTGCCAGGCACACTGCACTAGAGGGGTGTGTGTGTGTGTGTGTGTGTGTATGTATACATACACACTTGTGTGCATGCGTGTGCAAACACTCCTTTAGTGTGCGTGACCACCTTAGGAGACAGGTGCTACCAGTTCCCACTTATAGATGAGAAAATCATGGCTCAGGTTGAGTGGCTTCTCCAAGGTCACCCAGTTAGTTATAAAACTGCAGTCCCCAGCCCCCTGATTTCAACCGTGTTTTCAGTTTGAGTGAGCTTTGGGTGGGGGTGGGGTTGTATATTCCCGTGTTCTATCCGGAAAGGGAAAGATTCCGGGTCAGTAAAGGTCTGGGATGTGCCCCAGAAATCTGCACGTAACAGCCTCCCTGAATGGGGCCTCAAAAGTGGCCTACACGTTTAAGGAAGGCTGTTCTTGAGTTTGGGACTATTTCAGTCTTGGAGATGGATGCGTTAATCCAGTGCCACTCTCTTATTTGCATTTGGTTGTGTGTTTTCTGCACGTATTTCTGCTTTGTGTATTTGTGGTGCTGGGGGCTGCCCCAAGGACCGTCCAAATGCATGTTGCACTGTGTATGCAGTTACTCGTTTCAAGTCCCAGCCACAGGTCAGGGGGTACCTGGGTGGCGTATACCCAGCCACCTGAGAGCTTCCGGGTGAAATTAACATCTCGGCCACAGCCTCTTAATTTATTTTGTCTTGGGCTGTGCCGGTCACTGAGATGAAGGGTTCATTCTCATTTCATCGGAAGGCACCCCCACGTCACCAACTGCTTCTGGTGACCTGTGCACTTGTGGTATCCCAGAAGAGGCCTCTGTGATGTCAGTTTTCAGACCCAGAGTCCTGGGCATGTCGGCTGCTCCTTTCTGGGCCGACTGGTACCTGAAAACAGGAGAAAGTCTCTAATTCCAGGAGCTGCGGGGGTCTTGCCCACAATACAGGCAGAGCTGCAGAGACCCTCATTCACCAGCCACAGCAGCGTTATATCCTGCCCCTCTGTATCAGAACAAGTGACTGCAAACAGTGGCCAGCTGTGGTTACCCAACCACACAGACATGTTTTGTTTGGTCTGCAAGGTATTGCTCTTTATGTATTCTTTTTAAAAAAAATTTTTAATGTTTATTTTTGAGAGAGAGAGAGACAGAGCATGAGCAGGGGAGGGGCAGAGAGAGAGGGGGTGGGGGGAGACACAGATCTGAAACAGGCTCCAGGCTCTAAGCTGTCAGCACAGAGCCCAACACAGGGCTCAAACCCGGGAACGGCGAGATCATGACCTAGGCCGAAGTCAGATGCGCAACCAACCAAGCCACCCAGGCGCCCTTATTTATGTATTATTTTTATTTTTAAGTTTCTCTCTCTCTCTCTCTTTTTAACTGAAACATTTTACACATACAAAAGACAAAACTTGAAAGAAGAATAAAAATGTCTTTAGGGTTTTTCACTCCCTGTACCACTGCCGTTGGGGCGGCTCATTCTTGGTTGTGGGAAGCTGTTTTGTGCATTGTGACAGTTAAAAAAAAAAAAGTCCTCAGTCATAGCCACATGTCATCCGGGGGTAGAATCACCCCCAGTTGAGAGTTACTAATCCAGGCCACACAATTATTAGTATTTTGTCATATCTGCTTTAGTACACACTCTGCATTTTCATTTTCTCTCTCCCTTTCTCCCTCCATTTCTTTTTCCTTTGTTTCTTGGCGGAAACATTTGAAAAGAAGTTGCAGACGTGGCACTTGATCCCTAGATCCTTCAGCGTGGATCGCCTAAGAACAAGGACATTCCCCCACACAACACAGTCCCAGGATCACACTCAAGAAGGACAGAAACTCTGTGATACCATCGAATAGCCAATCACGGTAACATTTTCCTGGTCGTGCCACAAATGTCCTCTGGAGCTTGGGCTTCCAAACTCAGATCCAGTCAAGGCTCACTGCATCTGGGCTGTGAAATTTCTTCAGTGTCTGTTATATATTGTGTTTTAAACCCAACTTAGAACCAAGGAGATTTCACATAGAAATCCCAATTTCTGACTTCTCTTGAGAAATTGGTAGAACTGACAACACCTGACATGCATTTTCCCAGGGAAGCTGTTGGTTGCCTCCCAGGGGTGACTTCCCTCTTTAGGAAGCTCTCAGGTTCACCTCCTTCTCCACCCCCCACCCAGTTCCCTTAGTGCTGGTCCCTGCAGTGCCTGGAGACGCAGTCAGGCCGATCTCAAGTCAGATGGCCGGAGATTTCCATCCAGCCTGGCCACTTGAGAGTTGTGTGGCCTTGAGAAAGTGACTTCACCTCTTTGAGTTCTAGGTTCTTGTCTGTAAAATGAGACCATGGTGATCCCTATGTCCTAGGCTTGTGTGAGGGTTTCACTGAGACTGGGCTTGGGAGGCCCTTAGCACAGGAC
Source organism: Panthera pardus (assembly GCF_024362965.1). Classification (NCBI taxonomy): domain Eukaryota; kingdom Metazoa; phylum Chordata; class Mammalia; order Carnivora; family Felidae; genus Panthera; species Panthera pardus. The sequence continues at coordinate 110,442,618 of NW_026526677.1, read as the reverse complement.
CTCTTGATGGTCACTGCTCAGCAACTTTTACCCCTTTGCCATCACCCTTATTACTGGAATTTTCTACCCCTTACCTGCCAAAGGGGTACCTAGCCCTCGCTCTGTTGTATCTTTTTAGCTGTGTGACATTGGTCAAGGCTCCTAACTCCTTCAGAGTTAAGCAGCGGAGGGTGACAGGTTCAGACTAGGAGAGAAGACCCAGGTATGGCCACCCTGAATGCCTTGCAAAGTGTTGGCCTGGGTGATATTAAAGAACTCTTGTCCAGCCTTCTATTTTGCCGTGAGCTTGGGTATAAATTCTCCTCTAATGTCAGGTCCTGCCCCAGTGAGGCAGGCCTTAGGACAGTGTGCCTGTGCCTTTGAAGAGGCACAGATTTCTTTCCGTGAGGATGAACAAGGCCCTGGGGCATGGAGGAGTCAGACTTCCAACCTGGACAGTCTGAGGCCAGGGCACAGGTCCTTGACCACTAGGCTGCACGGCCTTTGAGCGGACACGTGCAGGACTTCCGTGCTCTCAGATCACAAAGAAGTGCTTGCTGTTCTGCAAATGGCAACACGTACAGGGGGGCCAGTTCCAGGAGCCGCTGTAAGACCAAGACCAGGAGTGTTTCCTGCATCTGCCCCTGCCAGGGCCAGTGCCCTTGGAGGAAGCATTGATGAGAAATGACCTTGGGGGCAGGAATGCCTGTTAACACTCCATACACTTGAGGCCGGGAGGGAACACATGCCATTATTTTGCCCACCTTCAAACAATCAGAAATCCAAGTGGCACATTACACAGCACCGTGTCCTGGGTGCTTTTCAAACACACTTCAGAAGAGCTGGAGTCCCTTCTAAAGAAGTGACATCAAGCGATAAATGTCTTCCCTTCTTTTGCCTTTTCTCTCTTCCTCCTGCTTCCCCTTTTTCCTGCATGTCTGTGGTTACCCTCTGGCTTTGACCAGCTCCCCAGCTTGGAGAAACCCTTGCAGGCATGTCTCCTTGCCCATGGAGTAGTCTGTCTATATCCTTTTTCATGGCAGGTTACTTCTCTTTGGGCAATGGAGTCCTTGCATTTTAGCAGTCCCCTTCAGTGGGATATACTTTACACAATAAAAAGCACACATTTTAAGTTTAAGTGTGGTTTGAGGAGCTTTGCCCGTAACCACCACTCCAGAAAGTTACCTTCTGCCCACAGCCCTTGAGATCTTGAAAGACTGAAAGATGCTTCTGGTACAAGAGAAAATGCTCCGGAATCCTAGTCAAGTGTTTAAATGTCAGAACACGGTTTAGACCTCGGGACTCCTGGTAGCTTTGAACCAAGATGAGGAGGTTCTCAGCTCTGTTTGGGAATGTTGGGGTCTTTTATTTGCTTGCTGTAATTGGAAAGTGAAGGAACGCCGTATTCTCTTTTTGTTCCTCAAATATGTCAAGCTCATTGCTACCTTGGAGCTGTTGTGTTGGTTTGGATTGAATTATCCTCCATCAGACCTCACATGCTGGGTCCCTTGCCATTGAGATCTCTGCTCCAGTGTCACCTTGTCTGAGAAGTCGTCCCTGATGACCCAGGCTCAGTTACCACTGCCCCCCCACCCCAGCCCCTACCAGCCCATCGCTTGGTGGTACTTGCTTCATTTCACATTACAGCCTAAAATTAACTTATTAATTTCCTGGTTTGCTACTTGATTATCTGTCTCTTTACGTTACTGTCCACAGTAAGGAGTGCGGGGACACTTCGCAAATCTCTTCTACTGTTGTATCCTCAGTGCCTAGAACAGTATCTGGCACAAAGGGATTCTGGGTTCTGACATCCCAGTTTACAAAAAAAGTATCTCCTCTTTCATTCATTCATTCATTCATTCACTCACCCATTCACATATTCATTTAATTGATATTTATTGAGCACCTACGGCATACCTAGCACTATTTTGAGAGCTATAAGAGAGTAGTGACAGTACAGACACAATCCCTGCACTCAAAGAATGCAGTCAAATGGCCCAAGACAGGTAACACACAAGTACATCTAGAAGGAAATTGACACTAAATTGAACCTTATGAAATTGCCAATATTCAATCATTTATGACTACAAAAAATGGCAGTGTTTCAACCTAATTGTTCTGAACTGGGACAAGTGATATCAAGGAAAAGTATAGTTTCTTTAGTAAGGTACCTGTATTAGTTAGGGTTCCCCAGAATACATGCAGTTGAAGGCTGTCAGACAGGAAAATTCCCCTTTACTCAGGAGAGGGTCGGCCTTTTGTTCTGTGCATGCCTTCAACTGATTAGACGAGGCCCACCCAAACAATGGAGGGCAATCTACTCAGTCTGTTGAATGTCAACATTCATCTCATCCAAACGCACATTCTCAGATGCATCCAGAATGACCTTTGACCAAATATTTGGGCACCCTGTGGCCCAGTAAAGCGGACACTTAAAAGTTACCATTATAGTTCTTTTAGGGACTTAGTACTCAGAGTGTGTCCTGTGGAGCAGCCTCATTTTCATGACCTGGGAGCTTGAGCAGAAGAATCTTATGCCCTGCCTCAGACTTATTGAAATAGAATCTGCATTTTATCAAGGCCCCTAGGTAGCATGAATGCACATCATTTGAGAAGCACCCAAACTAGGTGCCACAAAGAGATGGCAAATCCTTGGGAATTTTGTTTGATTTACAGCACACAGTTGGTGATTTCCATGGTCTTATTTATGAAGCTTTATGGACACGTATTTTCACGTTTTTTAGTATGTACCCTAATCCATACACATTTGTTGTACTAATAATACCAGTGAACAGTTATTAGGTACATTATAAAGCATACATAATAACACATTTTAAACTGAGCTGAAGGTGCAGTCAATGTTAAAATTTGTTTGTAAGGATGATGATGTCGTGGAATCATTAGCTAATGTCAAAGCATGATATATGTTGAGGAAGAAACTTACCATTAATAAACAGTCCATATTTTGAATATTGTACAGGAGAGTTTTGATTATTCTTGGCTGACTTTGCTTTGATCTGAATAGGACATCGCTTTTAGCCTTGTGACAAGCTAGCTGTTGAAGAGAAGGGGAGAGTCGAGGCAATTGCTTTCTTGTGCTTCCTCTATCAGTATTTTCTTCAGCCTGTGGTTCTGTTAGGGCTGGGGTGAGGAGTGGTGGTTAAGCCATGTGCCTGCTTAGTGATGTTTAGCCTCGCTAACCCTAGATAATGCATCTGCTTATCTCCTTTTGGGGGGCTCATAGCTGTAATATGGGCAACATACCCCAGTGAGGGTGCCACTGCCAGTCACTGTTCTTGGTCTGAGCTTCCTGATTCTCCCTGTCTGACGTGGGCATCTCAAGTGAGGGTACCAGCATCCATCCACTATTGCATTGATTCCTCACTTTATTTATTTAAAAAAATTTTTTTAAACATTTTATTTATTTTTTAGAGACAGAGACAGAGCATGAGCAGGGGAGGGGCAGAGAGACGGGGAGACACAGAATCCGAAGCAGGCTCCAGGCTCCGAGGCATCAGCACAGAGCCTGATGAGGGGCTCGAACTCACGAACCGCGAGATCATGAGCTGAGCTGAAGTCACTTAGCTGAGCCACCCAGGCACCCCTGATTCCTCAATTTAACAACTAAAGACCATACACAGGAGTTCTCACATTTCCTGTCCTTATGCAGAGTCATTTTATGTGGTGCTTAGAGTGAGTGGACTCTACTTTGATGACTGCTTTTCCAGGATATGGAGGCCTCTTAAGAATTCTCATCTCCATTGCATGCCCTGGGAAGGACTGCCTTGGGGAAAAGCATCCTTGGTTTTTGGGCTGGGTTTTCAGGAATTTCAGCACTCCGGAGAAGCCCAGGGGTTATGCAGATAGTAGTGCTGACCAAGTTCTTGGTAGCTGTCCTGATAACCTACTTTGCTACTCTCTTGAAAGCCTGAATAACATGGAATTCTGGGGGGGACTCCTTAGAGAAACTGGTGAAACCTATGGCTTCTTGTTCCAGAAAAATGCACAGACAAAATTTCCACTCAACCCCCCGCTGGGTCCAGGGACCCCCTGAAGCTCATGATGAAGAACCTGTTTAGAAGTGAAAAAGGCAAATCAGGTTTGGAGGGCCTTTCTTTACCTCAAACATTCCCTTTCCTGTAGCTTCCTTGAGTTTCAGACTCTGCTTACAGCAAAGGGTGAGGAACAAGGCTGAACTCCGATTTCACAGACACTCAGGTTTGTATCTCAGTCCCTGCAGTGATGCGCCAGGTGACCTTGAACAGTTTTTTAGCTCCATAAAACGGGTAGGATAATCCTCAGGGACATGTGCAACACTCCCATGAAGCAAACCCTACACACACTGGGCACACAGAAAACACACACACAGTTGTGGTCAGAAACACCCAAAGTGACAGCAAATTCACACATACAACCAATATACAGACACGAAACACAGATACACACGGATACTCTCACAGGGACACGTGTACCTGAGAGATACAGATAATACAGTCACAGACACAGAGATTTGCACAGCAGATATATGCTCATTCACAGACACAGACACAGATACACATGCATACAGATAAACACAAGAGGAAAATGATGAGGGAGCATAAGGCAAGCTGCCAGGCCTAAAACCCCCTGCCCCCACCCCCAGGTGGGATATGTGTGATATCCCTTGGGCACTCCTGGCTGCCCAAGAACAAAGGAAAAGAAAAGAAAAACAAATGGTTAACAGAGATCATAGTCCTGCAGGGCCTGTCTCCATCTATTTACAAATACCTTAGTAAATCACGAGAAAAAGGCAATGGTAATCTCCAGAAACCTATGGACTTGGTTTCCTAGAACCCCAGCAACATCCCTCCATAGTGATGTAGGAAACTAAGGCAGAAGGAAATGGCAGATAGGACTAAATTTCCTTATAACCTGCAGCCCATTGACAGATTCTTGAGGCCAACAGAGTGAAACATTTCTCCAGGAACTCCCTGTGTCTTAATGCTAATGCTTTGCTAGAGGGCAAACAACCCTAGTTTGACAAAAGCTAGGCCTCCAGTATCCTGGGAGTCTTATTTAGCATATGAAAGTCTCACTGGAAACTTCCCTCCCCCCAGCTCCATAGTATATAACTAGTCTCTCCTCATGGTGCTTGGGCAGCTCTTCAGCCAGGGCCACTGGTCCTGTCCCTGTGCTTTAATGAAATCACGTTTTTGCACCAAAGATGACTTCAAAAATCTTTTCCCCACGAACCCCACTGTCACCCCAAAACCTCATCAGAAAACATGAAAACGGCCAAATAACAGGCAATTCATGTCCACAGTCATTATAACCACAGACACAGAACTCCAACTCACAGGTGCATGATGCAGATTACACACGTGTGCAAGGGCATGCACGCACACACACACTCCAGGACGGCTCTGGCACTCCAGTGGAGGCCACTACAAGCAGAAGGGGTACAGACCCTGGCATGACCTTTCCCATCTAAGTTGTCATGGAAGGGGGTGTTTTCCTGGTTCCAACCCTGTGCTGGGCATGTGTCCCATGTCAGTGCCTTATGGAGGGTTGTGCCCAGGCCTGGATTCCAGAGAGTGGCCAGGATAGGGTGGCCACAGGGACAGGGGCACAGGGCAGAGACAGGGTACACTTAGAGTGGGGGTGTTGCATGGGACCAGGTCAGGTGAGGGAGACAGGCGAGTCTCTCCAGGATCCTTGGGGTGTGTCAAAGTGGGCTGTGCCTGCTCCCACAGCAATAATGGCACTAATGGCATCATCAGGACTAGCATATGACAGCACTGTCATCACCACAGAGATGAATGACCAGCAACCTGAGGTGCAGGAGCAAGGCTGTGACCTTGCTGTCTCGTTTGGCCTCAGCTTCTGTACAGGCTGACCTGGAACAAAGCGGGGCTATGGGGCCAAGCATCTTTGTGGTCCCTGCTCCCTCTGGAGTCCCCAGGCCCCTGCTTCCCACTCTTCCAACATCCCCTCCCAGACCCAATTCAGCAGTGAGCCTTTTCTCAGCCTTGGTCCAGCCTTCCCCTTGAGGGCTCTGAGCCTGGTTCCCCATCTGTGCAAGGGGTTAGAGATGGTACTGCCGCTGGGTCCTGAGAGGTGATGTCTGCAAAGGCAAAGGCTTGGCACAGGCCTGAAACTGGAGGGAACTGAGGTTTTCCCCTTTGTTGCCTTTAACAGCTGTGCAACTTTTAAGGCACCAGACTGGGAAGACTCATGCCCCAGGGAGGTGGTGACACTGATATCTGCTAGTGCACAGCACGTGGCTTCCTCTTGTCCTCAGCACAGTTCTGGACACAGGCATGGACACTCCCATTTTACTGTAGGAAACCAGCCCAGGCTCACACAGCTGTTAAGCAGCACACTGGATCTCAAACTCTATGCTCCTGGCCCTGCCCCCAGGGGCCACGAAGGACTCCCCAGATGGGAGGCTGACATTGGCTTTGGGGACACTTTCTTACCTCCATGAATGATCTCACTTGTTCAAGGCCCCCCAAACTCTGTTCACTGCCTCCTCTTTCCCTGGTTCCTGCTCCAGTTATAATCCGGGTGATCCTGGCCACCCTTCATGGAATTCCCTAGGCCCCCTTATAGTCAGGGCCTCTCTCCCATTCACTTTTGGGCCAGTCGGACTCCACCCGCTCTGTAGCTGGCCTCTCCTTGTACCACCAGGACAGCCCAACACTGGGGCTCTTTAGGCAGGCAGCAGGATCTAAAGGGAATGTAACACTATTGGTTTTTCACTCCTGCTTTGTTTTGGTTTTGGTTGTTTTGTATGGTTCCTCTATATTTAGGTTGGAGCCCTTGCTTTGCTATTTTAGCAGTGGCAGAGTGGTTCCTGTTACAATAAATTTACATAAAAATAAAAGTGAGGGCATTTAGAGCAATGATTTTCAGTTGGGGAATCACTGAGTCAACCGTGTAGAGAAACTATTTAGGAAGCTCAGCTCAGGACAGAGCCCAGGACAGGTGATCACAGTAGGTTTGTCTGGTCACCTGGGTCCCTGGCCAATGCCCACCTGCTTGGCCCTCCTCGCCCAGCACACCTGGTACTGCCAACAATCTGGGTATTGTCCCAGTTCCCCCAGGAGAGAAGCTGATGAACTATTTCTCTTACAATGCTCTCATTCCTGGAGATTGCAGGAGATCCCTTGTGAGCCAGCTGGATTTCCCCTCACCACCCGCTCCCCCCCCCACCCCCCGTATGGTTCATAATGTACAGCCCATGCCAATAGGTAGGAGGGTCACACAGATAAGTGACAGATCTACCACCGTTTGTGGTGTTAAAATGCCTAGGTCAACTAGAGATGATTTGGGGACCAGACAATCTTCTCACACCAATATTCCAGGATATTCCAGGCCAGGAGACATTTTTTATTACAATTTTATCGTGCACCTATCATTCAGTTCAAATATAGCTCTTTTTCTTTGGGATTTCTTGACTCATATTCTACTTCTAGAGGAACTTCTCAATTTCTAAACATATGGGAGTTTCTAGTTACCTCATTATTAGTGATTTCTAGCACATTCTATTACCAAAACATGCTTTGTGTGATTTCCTTTCTCTGAAATCATTTCATTCCTCTGAAATTTCCCTTATGGCTGTAATAAATAGGGTGAATGTTTGTAACTGTATCCTCTGTGCCTAAAGTGAATGTGTCCTCTACAGTGTTATGTCCATGTGGACACATATATGGATATAGCTGTGGGATTCAGTTGGTTTGCTATCAAGATGACTACCTTATGGATGTTCTGTCTGCTTTGACTTACTGAGAGAGGGTTAAACTTTCCTGTCTGCTTGCGTATTTGATTGTTCTTGCAGTTGTGTCCTCCTTTGCTTTCTCGATTGTTCAGCTATTGCCCATGGGAGATGAGAGTTCAGAAAGGAAGCAGAGAGCACTCAGAAGAGGTGACGGGGAGCTGGGTTGGAAGGGCCCAGAAACCAGAAGGTCAGCCAAGTTTCCAGAGAGGAACTGTCGTTGGGATGGCACGTGGTGGTGCACCAGGTGGGAAGCAGCTTTTTAAAAATGAGGTCACATGGGGTGTCAATATGGCTCTACCAGGGGTGAGGGCAGCTGATTGGTCGAGAGAGAGTATCAAGGCTCTGGGTTGCTAAGGCAACACCCAGACAGGTGGGGGCTTGGAAGAAGAAGGATCTTCCTCTGCTCCACCTGCTCCTGAGAGTCCACTTAACCTGCTGTTTGTGTCCTGCTCACCTAGTGATTTACTGACCTGCTGACCTACTAGCCTGTGTGAATCCTCCCCCTTCCCCTCTTATACTTGATCTGATCCTGGTACTGTCCCTGACCCCCTTCTTCTCCTGACACACCCCTTCCATAGCCCCACCCCTTTTTTATACTCCTCCCCCATCCCCAATTACCACTCCTCCCCCCTTTCCCACCCCTCCCCACTCTTCCCTTGCACACCTACACCCCATCCCCCATCTCCACATCGTGCCTGGAACCCTACAGTCCCCTTAAAGGACCAGGACAGGAAGGTGCAGAGGCTGTTTTTCTGGCTCCTTGTGCTTGGGTGTCCCGGTTACCCAAACACAAATGTGAGTAAACATGGGCCATCGGTGGATTCTTCCTTCCTATTGGCTTCTTTCACACTGTGGTTACACAACAGCTTTTCCATGGGGCTTTTGATGGGAACTTCAGAAGAACTTCATTTCTTCCTGAAGACTGAGGACCACAGGGCAGTTTTCTCCACCAGCCTGAAGTGGTTGTGGTCACAGCTGTCCACATCACGTTCTGGGTCCTGTCTGTGCTGCTTGGTCCAAAAAGAGCAGTGGTGACAGGATGTAAACCTGATTATAGTAGGTTTATAGTGTCAAGAAGGAAGGATTTGTGAAGATACTAAAAGCTATTGAGCTGATTGACTGAAATAGGTGTTTCTATGATGTGTGAATTATTTCATTAAAGTTGCTTTAAAAAATGTCAAGAACTCTTATTTAATAGGAACTATGGGTATTAGACTGGCTCCTGGAAGCCCTGTTAAGATCCTGCTTCACGCTTTGTAAGCTTAGGGTCCATGTTCTATGTAGTTCATTTTCCTATCAGCACGTTGTTCATATTTGTGAAGTTTGGTAGCTTTGGGAACAGTGGTAACTGGAGCATTGGTGTTGGCACTAGAGCGTTAAAAAGTGAAATGTCTTTGGGCTCTGTGCTTCCTGGTTTGTTGACTTTTAGCAACTTCTGAGTCATCCCTTTGCCTCTGGTCTTGGAGGCTGTCCCCAGGGACTCTGTGTCCAACTGTGTTGATGGGAGCCTCAAAGCCCAGCAGAAACTAAGTGGCTGCATCTTGCTTGGACATTTACGATGGGAAAGTCACGAGGAGCAACATGATCAGGAAGTGAAAGAATTGTTGTCCCTTCTTTAGCTAAGTATGTGCAGAGTGTTGATTTCCTCAAAGCAAGAAGGGTTCTGAATGTCCTTAGGATGGTCCAAATATAATGAAATACCTGGTTCCCAGTTCCCAGTGTTTCACTCTATCATTGAAAAGCAAAACTTGTACCCCTAGGAGAGTGAGAGAGGCAGACAGACAGGGACACCATAGAGATAAGTAGATTTCTTTAGATTGGCATGTACCAGATCCTTAGAGTGGGATCTGGAAAGTCCCAGTAGTCAGGAATAACCCTTGCATTGAGGCAGAATCATTCCACACAGAAACCTCCAATCTAAATAGAAACGACTTTATTTCTTTTGAGACTATGAAGGAGGAAAATTCTTGATTGTCTTTATCAGAATTTTCCCCCTCTACCTAGGCTGCCTGTTACAGATTGGTTCAGTTCTCTCACCATACCTCATCTCTGAATTCTTCCATTAGCTAACTTGTCTTGCATTTGCCACCTCTGCATACTCATGGCCATTGACTGTGAGAACCTAGTGTTATTGGCCCCATTGGATCTAATCTAGTTCAGCGTCAATTAATGATATCAGCAGCCAGACAGCTGCCAGATGCACCAAGAGTGCCCACAGCTGAAGGTGTTTTTACCTTTGTGACAAGATGGCCTGTGTCTTTGGTGCATTTGAGCCCTATGAACAACCACTGTGCTGACAGCTACTGCTTTCTTTTAGACAGTGGCTAGTCAAAGACAGTATATATTTCCCACCATTATACATTTTTGTGACCTTATCTCTGAGAGCTGAAGATGAAAATGTTATGGATTTCAGAGGCTACTTTCTAGACAGGTTCATTTGCACAAAATTAAGCTTGGTATGTGAATTAGTGTGAATTGCATTGTGAATGTTTTACTCCTAAAATGCTTCTAAGACCAGTTTTTGTAGAATGAGATGTGCTCTGTTGTTTTGGTGACCATATTCAGGAATTTTGTATTCTTTTAGAGATCAGTTTTCAGAGTTGCTATTGATTGCTTTTGGCACAATACCATGAAAGAGAAACATGAATTCCTTTCATAGGCTATTTGGAGATGTGATTTCAGGTAACTTAAAATCCCACAGATATTATCAAAATATACAAGGTCACCTGATTATGCAAATCTTTATGTGCCTCAGAAATCTGACATTTTGAGCTGTGATTCAGAATCAAAGTGAACATTAAAACATCAAAAAGTGAACCATCATGTATAATTTATTTTTTTGGAAGAATAATCCCATATTATTATAATAGCAGTTGCCCGTTTCTCTCAGATATATCCGTTATCTGTAAACATCTTTCTATAGAACAATCTCATTTGTATCTCTAGTACATTTTGTGTTTTTACTTCTTTCCATTCTTCCATGAATTTTGGGCATAGTCTGGAGATAGTCCAAAAGATTTTATCCAGGTACTTCGTGAATGTACACTAGAAATCATTGACTTCTTATCTACTATAAATTTGCATTTTCTTAATTTTTCTATTTTACATGGCTTACAAATTCTTACTATTGAAAGACAGCTGCAGGGCACCTGGGTGGCTCAGTTGGTTGAGTGTCCGACTTCAGCTCAGGTCATGATCTCGCGGTTTGTGGGTTGGAGCCCCGCATCGGGCTCTGTGCTGGCAGTTCGAGCCTGGAGCCTGCTTTGGATTCTGTGTCTCCCTCTGTCTCTCTCTCTTTCTCTCTCTCTCTCTCTCTCTCTCTCTCTCTCTCTCAAAAATAAATAAAGATTTAAAAAAATTAATAAAACAAACGAACAAAGCAATATGTCAGCAAAATAAAATTTCTCAGTGTTGCCTATTACATCTTTCCTGCAGCTTCAGTGTCATATAATTTGTATAGAATAACAAAACCTTTTTAAAGAACACAGTACGCTGATATTTGACATATGTAAGCAGCAATGAAACCATGACCACAGTAAGGTAGCAAACACAGTCATCACCCCCACAAGTTTGTTCCTGCTCCTTTATAAGCCATCCGTCCTCTCGCTCTTCCATGAGGAGATATTTGAGAGGTGTGCTTATAACCTCTTGGAGGCTGGTAGATGGTTTATAAAGATGATTCTTTGTGACAGATAGATTGTAAACATCTTTAAGATTCTTCATCATCTCCAATATTAATTCAGCCTGTCCATATTTTGCCTGACCATTTCCCTTTTGGCTCTGATGTGTTTGAAATTCTGTGGAAACATAACATTATTATTGCCTCTGTGGGAACTAGTGCTTGTCTCATTTACATCTGGAGAACTGTTTTTGCTGTGAATATACCAAGTACCTTATAGATAGACTTGTAATCATAAGTAAGCAGAAAATTTTATAGTCACTGGAACTTTTATATGCACTCAGTATTACAAATTTCCCTCTAATATGTTCAATTTTCATTATCATGTAGATTGAAATATGCTAAAATTTCTGTAGAAAAGTCTTCTTTGACCTATATGGACTTTTTTAAAAAAATCAACTATAATTAACATACAGTGCAATATCAGTTTCAGGTGTTCCATGATTCAGTGATTTCATGCATTTCTCGTGCTCATCACAAGTGTACTCTTGATCTACTTCACCTATTTCTGCCATCTCCCCACCTAACTCCCCTCGAATCCATGTCTTTTTGAGAAGGTTGTTGTTTAATCTCATTTTTTTGTCATGGTCCAACTAAGAACTTTTTGTTCTTGATGTCTAGTTTGAGTCATTTGTGGTCTGAGAACATACTTCCTATGATTCCATTTCCTTTGTTCAGATCTCTCTATAACGTCTCAAGTACCTGCTCTAATTTTATAATGTCTTCAGGGAAGGACTCTGGTCAAGGAATCACATTTGCACTTTCTGGAAATGTTTGTTTTCATTTCTTTTGTTGCTTGTGTGTTTTCTCTAGCCATCTCCCAGTTCCTTTCTGATTTGAAAACCTTTGTTGTTGGTGATGTGGGAAAAATCATAGGACCTGATTTGATAGAACTGTTTGTCAGTTCAGGAAATAGCCAACTGTACAAGACATTTCTCTGGTGTTTCTGGTGAGCCAGAGGCATCTTTTAGTCCAAAGATTTTGCTTTGCTTTGTCTGAAACTCTGAAATAATTTGTGGTTCTGGACCTTATTATGGCTATTGGACTTGACAAAAAAGAACTGCAAGTAAATGGTGCATTGGTTATTAATTTAAAAGAAGTCTGCCAGGCCAGAAAGGAATGGCAGGAAATCTTCAATGTGATGAACAGAAAAAATATGCAGCCAAGAATCCTTTATCCAGCAAGTCTGGCATTCAGAATAGAAGGAGAGATAAAGGTCTTCCCAAACAAACAAAAACTTAAGAAATTAATCACCACTAAACCAGCCCTATAAGAGATCCTAAGGGGGACTCTGTGAGTGAAATGTTGCAAGGACCACAAAGTACAAGAGACATCACTACAAGCATGAAACCTACACACGTCACAATAACTCTAAACCAATATCTTTCCATAATAACACTGAATGTAAATGGACTAAATGCTCCAACCAAAAGACAGAGGGTGTCAGAATGGATAAAAAAACAAGACCCACCTATCTGCTGTCCACAAGAGACTCATTTTAGACCTGAGGACACCTTCAGATTTAAAGTGAGGGGATGGAGAACTATTTATCATGCCACTGGAAGTCAAAAGAAAGCTGGAGTAGCCATACTTATATCAGACAAACTAGACTTTAAATTAAATGCTGTAACAAGAGATAAAGAAGGGCATTATATAATAATTACAGGGTTTACCCATCAGGAAGAGCTAACAATTATAAATGTCTATGTGCCAAATACGGGAGCCCCCAAATATATAAAACAATTACTCACAAACATAAGCAACCTTATTGATAAGAATGTGGTAATTGCAGGGGACTTTAATACTCCACTGACAACAATGGATAGATCATCTAGACACAGGATCAATAAAGAAACAAGGGCCCTGAATGATACATAGGATCAGGTGGACTTGACAGATATATTTAGAACTCTGCATCCCAAAGCAACAGAATATACTTTCTTCTTGAGTGCACGTGAAACATTCTCCAAGATAGATCACATATTGGGTCACACAACAGGCCTTCATAAGTGTAAAAGAATTAAGATCATACCATGCACACTTTCAGACCACAATGCTATGAAACTTGAAATCAATCACAGGAAAAAGTCTGGAAAACCTCCAAAAGCGTGGAGGTTAAAGAACACCCTAATGAAGAATGAATGGGTAAACCAGGCAATTAGAGAAGAAATTAAAAAATATATGCAAGCAAATTAAAATGAAAATACAACAATCCAAATGCTTTGGGATGCAGCAAAGGCAGTCCTGAGAGGAAAATACATTGCAATCCAGGCCAATCTCAAGAAACAAGAAAAATCCCCAATACAAAATGTAACAGCACACCTAAAGGAACTAGAAGCAGAACAGCAAAGACACCCCAAACTGAGCAGAAGAAGAGAAATAATAAAGATCAGAGCAGAAATAAACAATATAGAATCTAAAAACACTGTAGAGCAGATCAATGAAACCAAGAGTTGGTTTTTTGAAAAAATAAAAATTGAGAAACCTCTAGCCAGGTTTCTCAAAAAGAAAAGGGAGATGGCCCAAATAGATAAAATCATGAATGAAAATGGAATTATTACAACCAATCCCTCAGAGATACAAACAATTATCAGGGAATAGTATGAAAAATTATATGCCAACAAACTGGACAACCTGGAAGAAATGAACAAATTCCTAAGCACCCACATACTTTCAAAACTCAGAAAGAAATAGAAAACTTGAACAGACCCATAACCAGTGAAGAAATTGAATCAGTTATCAAAAATCTCCCAACAAATAAGAGTCCAGGACCAAATGGCTTCCCAGGGGAATTCTACCAGACATTTAAAGCAGAAATAACACCTATCCTTCTCAAGCTGTTCCAAAAAATAGAAAGGGAAGGAAAACTTCCAGACTCATCCTATGAAGCCAGCATTACTTAGATTCCTAAACCAGACAGAGAGCCAGCAAAAAAAGAGAACTACAGGCCAGTATCCCTGATGAATATGGATGCAAAAATTCTCAATAAGATACTAGCAAATCGAATTCAACAGCATATAAAAAGAATTATTCACCATGATCAAGTGGGATTCATTCCTGGGCTACGGGGCTGGTTCAACATTTGCAAATCAATCAGTGTGATACAGCAGATTAATAAAAGAAAAGAACCACATGATCCTGTCAATCGATGTAGAAAAAGCATTTGACAAAATTCAGCATCCTTTCTTAATAAAAACCCTTATGAAAGTCAGGTTAGAAGAAACATACTTAAACATCATAAAAGCCATTTATGAAAAGCCCACAGCTAACATCATCCTCAATGGGGAAAAATTAAGAACTTTCCCCCTGAGATGAGGAACACGACAGTGACGTCCACTCTCACCGCTGTTGTTTAACATAGTGTTGGAAGTGCTAGCATCAGCAATCAGACAACAAAAGGAAATCAAAGGCATCAAAATTGGCAAAGATGAAGTCAAGCTTTCACTTTTAGCAGATGACATTTTATTATACATGGAAAACCTGATAGACTCCACCAAAAGTCTACTAGAACTGATACATGAATTCAGCAAAGTCGCAGGATACAAAATCAATGTACAGAAACCAGTTGTGCTCTTATACACTAATAATGAAACAACAGAAAGACAAATAAAGAAACTGATCCCATTCATAATTGCACCAAGAATCATAAAATACCTAGGAATAAAACTAAACATCGAGGTAAAAGGTCTGTATGCTGAAAACCATAGAAAGCTTATGAAGGAAGTTGAAGAAGATAGAAATGGAAAAACATTCCATGTTCATGGATTGGAAGAATAAATATTGTTAAAATCTCAATACTACCCAAAGCAATCTACACATTCAATGCAATCCCAATCAAAATTGCACCAGCATACTTCTCGAAGCTAGAACAAGCAATCCTAAAATTTGTATGGAACCAGAAAAGACCCCAAATAGCCAATGCAATATTGAAGAAGAAGACCAAAGTGGGAGGCATCACAATCCCAGACTTTAGCTTCTACTACAAAGCTGTAATCATCAAGACAGCATAGTATTGGTACAAAAACAGACACATAGACCAATGGAATAGAATAGAGACTCCAGAATTGAACCCACAAAAGTATGGGAAACTAATCTTTGACAAAGCAGGAAAGAATATCCAATGGAAAAAAGACAGTGTCTTTAACAAATGGTGCTGGGAGAACTGGACAGCAACATGCAGAAGAATGAAACTAGACCACGTTCTTACATCATTCACAAAAATAAACTCAAAATGGATAAAGGACCTGAATGTGAGACAAGAAACCATCCAAACCCTAAAGGAGAAAGCAGGGAAAAATCTCTCTGACCTCAGCTGCAGTAATTTCTTACTTGACACATCTCCAAAGGCCAGGGATTTAAAAGCAAAAAATGAACTATTGGGACCTCATGAAGATAAAAACCTTCTGCACTGCAAAAGAAACAACCAAAACTAAAAGGCAACCAATGGAATGGGAAAAGATATTTGCAAATGACATATCAGACAAAGGGCTAGTATCCAAAATCTATAAAGAGCTCACCAAACTCCACACCCAAAAAACAAATAATCCAGTGAAGAAATGGGCAGAAAACATGAATAGACACTTCTCTAAAGAAGACATCCAGATGGCCAACAGGCACATGAAAAGATGCTCAATGTCACTCCTCATCAGGGAGATACAAATCAAAACCATACTCAGATACCACCTCACGCCAGTCAGAGTGGCTAAAATGAACAAATCAGGAGACTATAGATGCTGGAGAGGATGTGGAGAAACGGGAACCCTCTTGCACTGTTGGTGGGAATGCAAACTGATGCAGCCGCTCTGGAAAACAGTGTGGAGGTTGCTCAAAAAATTAAAAATAGATCTCCACTGTAACCCAGCAATAGCACTGTTAAGAATTTACCCAAGGGATACAGGAGTGCTGATGTATAGGGACACTTGTACCCCAATGTTTATAGCAGCACTTTCAACAATAGCCAAATTATGGAAACAGCCTAAATGTCCATCAATTGATGAATGGATAAAGAAATTGTTGTTTATATACACAATGGAATACTAGGTGGCAATAAGAAAGAATGAAATATGGCCTTTTGTAGCAACGTGGATGAAACTGGAGAGTGTTATGCTAAGTGAAATAAGTCATACAGAGAAAGACAGATACTGTATGTTTCACTCTTGTGTGGATCCTGAGAAACTTAACGGAAGACCATGGGGGGTGGGGAAGGGAAAAAAAATAGGGAGGGAGCCAAAACATAAGAGACTCTTAAAAACTGAGAACAAACTGAGGGTTGATGGGGGGTGGGAGGTAGGGGTGGGTAGGTGATGGGTATTGAGGAGGGCACCTTTTGGGATGAGCACTGGGTGTTGTGTGGAAACCAATTTGACAATAAATTTCATATTAAAAAGAAATCTCTTCTTTGTTCTGGGGCGCCTGGGTGGCTCAGTCAGTTAAACATCCAACTCTTGGTTTCAGCTCAGGTCATGGTCTCATGGTTCATGAGTTTGAGCCCTGCATCGGGCTTCGTGCTCACGGTGGGGAGCCTGCTTGGGATTCTCTCCCTCTGTCTCTCTCTGCCCTTCCCCTGCTCACTTGCTCTGTCTCTCTCTCAAAAAATAAAATAGAGTATTAAAATCCCTTCTTTGTTCTTTGAAAATGGAACTAAATGTAATGAGTAAAGTATTCCTGATAACTATGTTTTTTGTTGAAGAATAACAGTGAGATGCTTGAGGTCACTAATTAATTTTTTAATGACATAATTCCAAGTGTGCACGCTTCGTTGCAATATGAGAGAAATCAGAATGTCAAGAATCAGGGCTTCCTGAGTTACCATAATTTGATGTTTGCACCCTTTTGGTCATTGGGTGAATTGAGCCCCTTAGCCTTCCGTGCTGTCTACTGCTGTTTCAAGCAGTAATACCATAGTACCTCTTTTATTTAGGAGTGAGACAGAATTTGTTTTCATAACCCTGCGTTAATTTTTATATCATTCAGTGCTGCCAGGAGAGAACACTAGAGGTTTCTTTGCCATGTTGAATAGTTCTGTTCCTCTTAATTCAGAAAATTTTGAAAGTGAATCTGGTGACAATATTTCTCTTCCATAACGAAAAATCATTCATTGGAGCTTTTTGGCTTGAAAGATTTTACACTGTTTTCACTTTTTCATTGTCATCCAGTCACAGTTCCATTGTCTGGAAACCAAGATAGTTGCTCTGAAACATTTACACCTTCCACCGTTGTCTTCATCCTTCATTTCTTTATGTGTCTGGCTTTTCTCTTTGGCCCAAACTGGATCGACTGTTTTTAATGATACAGGGACTGACTATGGGGTGTGTTCTATTGACAATGCTTCTTTGTGACACGTTGTCCAGTGTTTGTTTGGAAAGCCTAGTACACGTTTTGTTTCTATCTTACTTGCAAATCAGGGAAAGGAAAAATCTACAAAGAACTTGAAAAGTGCTATTTTAGTAAACACTTCAGAAGTTTCAGAAGTAAATTCCCTCTATTTCCTGCAGGATTTCCACTGTACACTTTAGCTTTAAAGAAAAACAAATCTTTTATGTCTTAGAATATTTGATTTATATGTTATCTACTGAGTGATCTTCTTCTTGGGAAGAAGTCACTAGAGAGAATGTTTTTCTCAGGTTCACTTCTCCCTTAATGAAGTTCATACCAGCGAAGTGAAATCAAAGTCTGAAGAACAGCCCTGCAGAAAGAAAATGCTCAGCTTAAGATCCAAAAGAATCAGGTAACAAAATTTACTATCAAATGTTATATAAATCAGAGAACTGAACATCATTACTTTCTTTTTAAGTTTCTCTTCTTTAACTGTGGTAAAATACATGCATTAGAATCTTTCCCATCATAAACATTTAAGTGTACATTTTAGTATTGGTAAGTACATTCGCTATACTGTACATTCTTCTATAGTCATTCCACCTTCCTCAAATCTGTCTTAAAGTCAGGAGATACTGCACGCATCAAGGATTCGATGCAGAGAGTCTTGACGTCTAATAAATGTAACGTGGAAAAGGTGTTGCACTGGGGGGAGAAAACCACACTTGGTAGAGTGAGTTTGCTCTGGGAAGGTAAAAAGTGGCTTCCTGCCTTGGGAATCTTGTCCTTTCTCCTCTCCCCCCTCATGGCCACACTCGTGGGAACAGGTGTGCACACTCAGTAAACTGTTTTATGCTTGATAGGCAGCAAAAGGGAACTGGGGGACAACTGTGATGCACTTAGGTGTGGGAAAGGGGCAAAAGACGCCAAATGGGACACACTGAAGAAGAATGTAGACGTTCGTGTTGGAATGTGTGGACAAAGAGAGAAGCTCACAGAAGAGTAAGACTTTCAGGAGTTAATTGTTACAAACACTGTTGTAAGAATGAATGTGTCAGACAGCGGGGATAATTTTCTTTCTTTGAGCACGTTTAACACCAACCATACTTTTACCATAGTAATCAGTAAAGAATTGTGTTTCTCCCTTCTGCCTTGATTTCTGTGATCTGCACCTTCCTTCACTTTGTGGAAACCTCAGGGTTCATTTTCATTGTCCTTTACCTTTTAGCCCCATCGTGGCAACATGACTGCCATATGTACGTATATTTTTGGTTGAACTCTAGACATTGGGTAGGAAATATTGGGAGGAGAATTCAGGTGTACTGTGATGGTATCTTGCTGCAGATGATATGGGAGTTTATGTCTGGTAGGAGATCAGGGGTGCCAGCATTACTGAAACCTGTGAACTCAGTTTTCTTTCCTTTCCCTCTTTCCCTTCCCTTCATTCCTTTTCCAGGAGACAATACTCTGAAGGTGGGCAGTTCACATAATTTTCTTTTTATCAGTGTATTTTGCATTCTTCTCAACTGATGTCTTTGAGTCAGGTGGCAGGAGTTCCCTCGTGAAGTGTAGAAATGTCCAGTAGGTCATTGTACAGTGTTAATGACACCATGTCCAAGAAAGATGTCTCTATGGCAGTGTCATGGCCCGAGCCTTGATTGAAAGTTCAGGGCTCTTGGGAGAAAGTCAGGAACCCTTGCGTCATCCTTATGTGTTTAGTTGTGATGAGTTGGCCAGGCTTGGTTTTGTACATTGAAAAGAAATACGCTTATGCCATCCCCATCACAAGCACAAGTCTGAGACTGGGAGGGCACTTAGTGCATCTCATGTGGGCTTTTTATATTTATGTGATGTATTGATGAGTAGGAATAGAAAGCTGTGAAGAGAAACTCAGAGTTGCCAAAGACTTGCCAGCATGCTGGAGTTTGAGTTTGTTTAGTCCCTTAATGGGGTGCGTCAATGCTTCCCCCTGGTTGTGTTTGTGGATCTGTGCATTTATGGGGAAGGGGAGAGGGGACATTTGAGTCCTGCCTTCAGATTTCAGGGAGGGAAGAAAGGCAGACTTTCACATGGGCTACCAGGTAATCTATGTTTCTTTCCCCTCTAGAAAGCTGGGACTGAAAGAATGGGAGCAGGTGGAAGGGGAGAAGCAGCTCCCCTTCACCTCTTAGCCTCAGAGGAGAAACTGAAATTAGCTGCAGAAGAGCTATGGATCTACAAGTGAATTCAGCTCCTACCAGCAGCTCACACGATGTCCATTGTATTACTTTGAAACTTTGTACAGTGTTTAGACCCAAGTAGCACACAAATCTATACAAATATTCAGGAGACATTTATTTATATAGACACTTCAGGAGAAATGTGACATTTTCCAGATGTTAAGTTAAAAATATTAATCTAAACAAGTTAAGTAACTAAAGATTTCCTGATCCCTGATGCTGGCCAGACTATGTGGAAATGTGGTTCCTGAACATGTTTCTGGAGGTGCTGGATATGATTAGAAATCTCAGGAAGCAGTTTGGTGGAGGACAAATCACATTGACAAGTATGACCATCCCATTTAAGAGACCCACTTGTTGTAACCATGAGAAATAATAATGAAGATACAAGGAAAAGAAGATTTGAACTTTACAGTGAAAGATCCTCATTGCAGAATTAGGGAGCTGTCACCACAGGTAAGGAGACCGTGTCAACATGGAGCCCCACAGGCATTAAATAATAAATCCAAGATGATGTAGCGATGGCTTTGAGCTTTCTGTACTCTCCTCCTCATGTGAAATGTGTCTTATATGATTGGATCGTGTGTATGAGAACTCAGTTCTTATAATGGGAACCTGGGCCAATTAACATCACCTTCAACATGGTACTTCATCTGATGAAAGCCATTTCATGCCCAGGAGAAGAGTAAAAGAAACACAAGAACAGCTGCAGCAGTCAGAGCTCACCTTCAGACACCAGGTAGCCTGCACCCTGCCCAGTAGTTCTTGAGTGCTTCAGCACCTAATGCAGATGATCATAATGGGCCACTGAATCTCTCCACATGGGTTTTTATTGATGTGTTGACTCTTTCAGATGGCTCTTGGTGAGAAGGCGACTCAGGACAACTGGGTAAGAATGTTTTTCCCTCCTCTTCTTGTGCACATCCTGCCACAGCTGAACGTGGATGTGTTTCTCTCTCCCGGCTCGGGGCTCGTGATCTGGAGAGGGCGGTGGTGGAGCAGAGCAGGGAGGTGGCCTACTTGAAGTGCAGGTACAGGACTTTGACATATTTATTTTAAGGGTGCTGTGACTTTTTAAAAAGGCTAAACTGTTCGGTGTCCAGTGGAGGCCTGGGTGTGTGGTAACTCTTAGTGAAACTGATTCGTCTCGATCTGCAAGACTGGAAGTCATCCAAAGACAGAGGCTTCCAGAGGAATTCAGGAGGCACAAACCAATGGCAAGAGGACCTAACAGGGAGATCCCTCCATGGAGAGGTACGGAGCACATTGTGAAATGCAGTAGTTTAACTTCTGTGGCAACATCCGCACAATCGGCTTCTTGTTACCGTGGGTGTAATTGTTTGGTCTCCTGCAAACAGTCCCAGGTGGTTACTAGAGGACAAAGTTGTCTCACAGTGGTGACAGGACACTGTTTCCCTCAGATGCGCCAGCCAGCAGGGCTCTTTGGGTCTGTCCCTTGTGAGTGGTGTAGCTCACGCCCCTCCAATGACTGTGGGCCCCCCTACAACCTCCCAGTTACAGTTAACTGGAGAGTGGGTGCTAGAACGGATGTGGGTCAGCCCCCCTTCCACCTTGAGACAATGTTGAAGGCTGTTTCTTTTGTTTCACATGAATAATGTGAACAACAGCATGAATTGGAGGCTGTATGTCCCGATGAGCTTTCTTGATTGGCTTTTGGATAAATGCTCCATAGAAAATACGCTTTCTGTAAAGAAAGCAGACATTTATTTACCTCTGTTTGGAGGTCCCTTTATTCTTTAAAAGATGTTTGGTTTTTTTTGTATTCTGAACTATAATACTCCATTAGTAAAGTAAATCCTTGTGAAATTTCACTCCTCTAATGTTATTTTATTAGTGTAACTCTAAAACTTTGCAGGTCATTCCACATGGAATTAACCTTTCCCTACCTCATTACTATAGTATTAGTCTCTTCAACGGAATTTCTATTCATGAATCCTCACATAATCCCTTGTCATATACATAAGGCAGATGATGTAGACAGTAAACCACTTCAAACACCCCACCCATGCCTTGTAGAAAAGGACAGTGTGCTGTTCATGCTGATGTTTACTGACATTATCCTAACTAAACCATTCTTATTTTCATTTTTAATCTGATAAATTGTCATTTCCCATGATGTGTATTAGGAAACCCTTCTCTTCATGTTAATTTCCAATGAATTGAACCCTGACCTGTCCACAGTTGGTTATCAAATATCCAACCAAAACCTTCTAGTGCCTTCCTCAATGCTCCCCTGAGTCCCAAGGAGTCACCTGGGCCGTGTGGAAAATCCTCTGTTTCTGTGAAGGGACCTGATTGTAGGAAGATGGAGGAAGGCACAGAGGTTTTGTTTTTGTTTTTGGTTTTTTTTTTTTTTGTTTTTTTTTTTTTCCCACCCAGTCTATGCAAGTCAGAAGAAACCTCCATCCCTTCTTTGGCCTCTATCACATGCAGAACCTTGTGCAGCTTCTGTGAGGAACAAGAATTCTGTCCCTACTATGGACACAGAGAAGGTCAAGGGAAATGATGTGACCATTTTCAGTTGTAGCTCTCTCCCTGGAATCTTTTTCTCTTTATACAGACTTTCTCCTGGTCTTGTCTTTAGGTTGTGTGTTCTGAGATATATCTATGGTGTTATTTACTTTACAAAGAGTAAAACTCTTTCCCAAGAGCCTATGGGCCTCTCTGTTCTTAGCTTGTTGGTCATCTTTGGTGGTGCCTCCAGCAGCCATAAGTGTTTAGAGGCTGAGGACCACAGGGCAGTCACTGTGTGTTTGTGGAAATATCATGAGGAGGATGACATCTCACTCCACACTTACGTCTCCTGGCCTGGCTCACTTCTTCCAAACCTCCTTTCATGGGAATGTTCCTGAAAACTGAAACAGTAGTGTTGTTGTTCTTTTACTCCTTTTCTATCCAGAGTTAGTCGCCAACCTGTTTAGAACATTGATTGTAATTCTCGCTAACTGAAAAACATGAAAAGCCCAACTTTCTGAGAGGTGCTTAGCAATTTTGAATGCTCTTATTCGAAGGTTATTTTTTTTCTAAATTTCATAATTCATCAGTTTTCCCATCTCTTTTGGGAAATGTGCTTTTGCAGAGTCATTGCAGCTGTTCAGTTAGTAAAAATATTATGAATTCTCAGGGAAGACATATTTGCAGTAGAAAATGTACACTGGAACTGAAGGAACAGAGAGTGAAAGTCAGGTCTGATGTGCCAGTTTCTGGAAAAGAGCTGAAGCCATGTTCATGTAACCAGGTTCTTTTATGGCCTCTGTAGCTGTTATAGCTGGCATCTTCTATTCATACCTTAACTGTCTTTTCCATTTTGATATCAGAACATATTCATTTTAATTCTGTCATTTCAAATTCCAAAATATTTTTCCTTGGGAAAAAATTAGTCTGTGTGTCACAGTGTATGTAAAAATTCGACATTACCTGTGAATTCACATGTTATCTATAACTTTTCCTAACTAACTCCTGTAGGTGGCACTGTTCCTGCAGAAAACACTTTTCCCAATTCCCCTTTAGGGATGTCATCTCCCCAGAGATCTTTGTGGCTTCGGACAGCAGGTCCAGAGAGGGAGCCAGGTAAGCAGAGGCTGCCAGCAGGACCTTGCAGGCAGAGCTGGTATCAACTCCTGCTTCACCTTTTGCAAGCCTTTTACCTTCATTCCTCTTAGAGCCTGTTTCCTTACATTTAGAGCAGGGTGTGGCTGGCCATCCTTACCTTGCAGAGTTCTGAGAATCAGAGCTCGGGCATGAAAGACCTGTACAAGTTTCTCTCATGAGTCTCCGTGGTGAAACCACTCATAAGAATTAACTGGAGGCAGACTAAAGATTTAAATGAATGCTATGTAACCATAATTCCCTGTTCTTCTATCTGCTCTTAATATGCAAAGATGGAGCTGTTGAGGTGGTAAAGGGCTGGGTGGAGAGTAGTCCTGGAAATAGATGCCTGTGTGTGTGGAACAGACATTCTTTAGTAGTCTGGAATTATCTATCTGATCCTCTAGGACCGGCCACTTCCTTCCTCCATTTGCAGACACAGCCAGTACCATGCATGCTGCCAGAAACTTACTGTCTTGGTTTCTCAAACTCCTGTAAGGTCTAGGTGGGACCCAGTGGGAAGGGTGGAGTTTTGCGGCACTGATGCTGCCCTGTTGAAAGCAGGTGGAAGGGAAGGAGACAGGCACTGTTCCTGCTTCATTGTGGTTCAGCTATGTTAGTGTTGGTGTTGGTGTTGGATTTCTCACCTTTTACCCTAACATATCTCAAAAGTTTAATATCTGTCCTGCAGGTCAACATGGCTGCCAGAGCATTTCCTTCTTTCCCAGAAGTGCCCTCCATGAGGTACCCATGGGCTGCCCTTTATGACCATTCATGAGCTCTGGGCCACCCCCATATTCTCCATCCTGGTGGCCTTTGGGACCTCACCCTCCATCTCCATCTTCACCTCCACCATTTGGTAAAATGATCTGAATAGTAGAAGTTGACTTGTAAAACACATTTTATCTATTTTTTCTTGTTGAGTCTTTGGGGGAAGATGCAGTGATGGCATCACAGGGCTTTCAGGTCAGCCTGACTGAGGGCATTGTAACTTTCTTGGGACATGCATGAAATGGGCTGTTATTTACACATGGTCAGCTGAGCAGCAAGTGTCTCTTATAGAGAAGAAACAGGCCTTATACAGGTTGACAGACATAGCACCCTTTAGGATGTAGCTTGTTACAGAGACCACGTATTGGGCTCTCTGAGGGATGAGACATGCCCCTAAATTTATTTCTAGCTAGTTGAGACCTGAGCTGTTTACAGTTGCTTGATCAGTTATGAAAACACCTGAACCAGGGCCCTGTGGAATCTCCCTCAAAGATCAGGGTCAGATCTTTTCTCTTGACTATAATATTAGTCTAAGTCCATTTCTATTCAGAAATAGTTATATAATACCTGCTGACATGTGGAAGGCAGCTTATAGATAAGCTGAAAGATTGAACAATTCCCCTGGAGCCAGACAAAACACACCCATGCTCTTCTGTTGAGGATTTATTGATGTTATACACCAATTGAGATTCTCATTTTAATTCTTATCTATCATGAGATGGTGATTTATTACCCCTAATGTATATTAAGAAATGGCTGTTTTGGTGACGATTTCCAGATTTCTATTTGAGCTGACCTGTCGAAAGTTATTTGACTAATTAAGAAGAACAAGAACCAGGGCCCTATGGTTTCTTCATTAAGATGATGGGATGGATCTTCCCCTTATCGTCGGGGTCACCTGAGGCTTGTGGGTTACTCTCTGCCTTTCTTCATGGTCCTGAGTGTGGGGAAGAGTTTAAGATGTCACAAGATGTGGTGTTTGTTTGAATTCTGCACAGTCTACTAAAATCAGAATACACTTCCGTCCCTTCTAGAGCCTTTAGCCGATCCAGAAGCTGGTGTCACTCCCATGAGTCACAACAACAAGCACTCTACCAAAAATGCCAAGAAGGACCAGGAAAATGCTGGGGCCATTTTCAGTTGTAAGTCTGTCAGGACACCCTCATTTGCGATACAGCATGCTCTCCAGCCTTTTCCCTGTTTTTTGTGTTGTGTGATATGTCTGCCTGTTTCTATTTGCCAAATGCACATCCTTAACCCAAGAGCCTACAGGCTTCTCTCTTTTCAGCCTGTCACCTTTTTTCTGGTAAATTTAGTGGCCAAAGGAACTTAGAGATTGAGGACCCTATTGCTTTTCCCATGTGTTCTGGAAATAACACAGGAAGATAACACTGCGCTCCATACTAAAGTCTCTAGGCTTGTTGACTCCTACCATACCGCCTCTCTGTGGGATCAGTGTTGTTGTTATTTCCCTTTTTCTGGTCATGCGATTACGTGTTAAAGCTATCTGTTAATTGGAAATGTGAAAAGACGCCCCTCTATTTTTATATTGTGTGCCTTGTACAATTCAGGGTGGTCTTAGACAAAGGTCATTGTCATAACTCACCACCTTCACATCTTCGTTGGTCAATGAGCTGTTTGGAATCCTTCAAGCTGTGACTTGGGTAAAAATGTTTTGAACACAAGGTCCTTCACTTGTGTTCACACGAGCAGGTTCTGTTGTGTCTCCAATCCGTTTTAGAGCTGATACCATCACTCATGACACATCCCAGGGAATTGATACCAAAATCAAAACATGTTCACATTAATTCTGTTACATGAATTTCTTCTTTTTTCCCATATGATGTATTACTCTGTGTCTTCGTAGTGTGCTCAAAATCAGAATTCCTTATGAATTCAGATAAACACATGTGGGCTTAGTAGACACTGGTAAATAATGTGTTTGTCACAGCAAACACTTTCTCAGTTCCCCTGCAAGACTCCAGGGATCCCCAACTCCCCAGTGGCCTCTTAGGCCTTTGACAGCACTTCCAGAGATGGGGAAGACCCCTTTCTCAGGGAGGGAACAGAGGGGGCAAAGTGAGGGGCCGACAGGCAGAACTTTTCCCCAGTATTAGCTGTGATTTTTTTTGTGCAGAAAGTGAGCTGTTTATTTGCACTCAATTGTGTGTGTGTGTGTGTGTGTGTGTGTGTGTGTGTGTGTGTGTGTGTTCTGAAGATGCCAAAAACAGAGCTTCTACAGTCACTGTAGTGGAGGGATGCAGGGTGATCTTGGATATAGATGTCTGCCTGTCTGGAGTATGCTACTTCATTTGTTTGGACTGACTTCTTTTAATACTCTAAGATGGGATCATTTTGTTCTCCATTCTCAGACATAGGCAGGGACATGTGGTGTCAGTAGTTTAGCCTCCTGCATTTATTTGCCTAGGCTGTAGGTGGTACCCAGTGGGAGGATAGAGTTTTCAGGTAGTGATGCTACTCTCTTGGATCCTAGTGGCAGAGAGGGTGGCAGGTGCTGACCCATACTTCTCTGGGTTTCAGCTGCTTTGGGTGTCGGTTCTCTTGTCTGGCATCTGAACATAGCTGTCACTTCTGTTCTGCAGGGCAGTGTGGATCCATGGGGACCTCCTCTGTTAACTGGAAGATTCTTCACACCCTGCCTACCCTAGAGGCCACGCTACGGGCTCCTGGGCACATCCACCTCCTGAACCTTGGTGGCCCTGGGGACTACCCTAAACCCCTCCACCTGCACCACTTGGTAAGATGATCTGAGCAGTATGTGTTGACTTGCAAAACACATTCATCTAATTTTTGTTGTTGTTGAGTCTTGGACAAAGTGCAGAGGTGTTACCACTGGGCATTATAATGCAAGAGAAATTACTACCACAATTACTACATTCCTCAAGTGTCTCATGATCCACATATCATCTTTGTGTCATTTCCCCCACTCTGTGTTGGTACATATGTCTCTTGTGGAGATGGAATGGGGCCATATACAGAAAAGCAGGCATAGCGCTTCAGCAGATGTGTGCCGTACACAGTCCATGTGCTGGGCGGTGGGAGGCATGAGGCTCAGCCTAACGTATATGTATCCAGTTGAGCCCTCACTCATCCACAGTTGTTTGATGACTCATGAAAGCACCTGAACCAGGGCTATAACAGGTCTTCATCAAAGTTTAAGGGATGGTTCTCCCCTTCACCTTGGCCTGAAGCATGTGGGATACCCTCTGCATGTGATTTGGGATGTGACTGGGCCAAAGAGTTTAAGTTGTTTGAGGAACGAGGTGATGGTTTTTGTTTTTAGTTTTTTGTTTTTTGGGTTTTTTTTGTCTCTGCACAATCTACTCCAATCAAAATAAACCTCCATCCCTTCTAGGGTCTTTTGCAGATCCAGATTTTGCTCCCGTGATTGACAACAAAACTGACTCTACCACAAGGACCAAGAAGGACAAGGTAAGTGTGTGGACATTTGCAGTTGTAACTTTTTGTGGAAACCCTTATTTTTCTGTTCAGCACTCTCTCCTGGCATTGTCTCTGTTTTGTGTGTTGTATAATATATCTGCTTATTTTTCTTATTTTCCAAATGCACAACCTTAACCCAAGTGTCTACGGGCTTCTCTATTTTCATCCCATCAACTCCTTGTGGTAAGTTTAGAAGCCAAACATGGTCAGGGCTGAGGACCTGAGGGCTTTTCCAGTATGTTCCTGGAAATAACCCAAGGAGGATGACACCACACTCCACCTGGAAGTCTTCTGGCCTGCCTCATTTTTTCTGCACCTCCTCAAAGTGGAATCATTGCTCTTACTGTTACTTCCTGTTCTGTTTCTGTTTAGGGGATTAACATGTTCAGAAAATCCACAGTTATCCTTATGGTATGAAAATGCAAAATACCTTCACTCCAACTTTATTTTTGTATGTGTCATTTAGAGTGGTCTTAGACAAAGTAAATTTCATACTCATCAACATTTAGCCTTTTCTTTCTTTCTTTCTTTCTTTCTTTCTTTCTTTCTTTCTTTCTTTCTTTCTTTCTTTCTTTTTCTTTCTTTCTTTCTTTCTTTCTTTCGTGCTATCCAGAATCCCTTCACATGTGCCCTGGGTATAAATACTCTGAACTATAAGAGGTGACATAATTGTCCTAGAAAACATGCATTGGAACATGAGTGGCAAAGAGAGAAAGTCCATAATTGCCTGCATTGTAATTCCCCACTGTGTTCTTCGTTTGTGTTCACATGAGCATGTTCTCTTGTGTCCTGTGTCAGTGTTACAGGTGAAACATGGAAATGTACAGCAGAAACAAAAGTGTGTTTGTGTTAATTCTGTTATTTAGAATTTCAGCTCATTTTTCCAGAGGACACAATTACCATGAAAATTGTACTGTACTTAAACTGAGAAGTACCATTGCATTAAAATAAATTACCTAAGCCTAACTAACATGTATAAGTGACATGTTTCTCTAAGAACATGACTTTCCAGGTTCTCTGCATGACCTCAGTATCCCCATCACCCCATGTGTCTCTGTGCCCATGGATAGCACTTCCAGAGAGGAGAAGAGCCCATTGTTGGGAGAGGAGCAGATTGGGCACAGGCAGGGGCTTAAAGGCAGATCTTTGAGCCACAAGGGCTATGATTCCATGTGTGGAGACTAGGATTGTCATTCCTTCTCATTCTGTAGTTCTTCACATACAAATAAGCAGTCTCTGTGGTAGAGGGGGTTGAGGGGTGGTGGTTGATCCTGGACTTAGATGCCTTCATATCGGGAATATGCTATTTTATTAATTTACTCTATATTCACTCCATGAATCCTTTAGGACAAGAGCCCTTGCTGTCCTACATTTGCAGACATGTGGACACCCTAGTTCCTTCCCATAGCCTCTGTTCCCCACCCCCAAAGCTCTCAATAGAACCCAAAGTATGGGTAGAGTTCTTTTGATGCCGATGCTGCCCTCTTGGAACCTGGTGGTGGGGAAGCTGGCAGGAGATGAGCACTGGTTCTTTAGGCTTCCACTTTTTGCCAGTGTTGGTACTTGGTTCTGTCCTCTGAACATAGCTTTCATTTCTGTTCTGCAGGCCATTATGTATGCAAGAGGGCCTGGTCCTTTCCTAGGTTTGCCTTGCAAGCTGTACCCCATGGATCACCCTTCATCACCAGTCATGGGCCATGGGCCACCTCCAGCTCCTCCAAGTACTCAATTTGGTAAGATGACCTGAACTGGATGAGTGACTGATAAAGCGTATTCATCTTCTTCGTGAAAGACTTTGTGGGAATGACGTAGAGATGGTTGTGAGGGCTTGGCAATTCAACTGCAAACCTGCCTGAGGACAGTGTAATATAAATCCAAGGTTTCTCAGGACATAGGTACGATGGGCTTTGCCATTTCCCTGAAATGAGGTGAGGTATAGGTTTCTCTTGTCAAAAAGAAAGAGGATTTTTACACAACGGTAGACGTATCAGCAGTACTGGTGTGTATTTTACAGACACAATGTTGTGGGTTCTGTGACAGATGAGACGCACCCCTAACTTTAGGTGCCTCAGGTGTCCTGTGTGAAATGGGGCACATGCATTATATGACACAGAACTTGTGGTCACCATAATAGAAGCAGCAGGGAAGGAATGGGGGAAACTTGAATCACACAGTAATAGAAAGTAAGTTGTGGATGGCAAGCAGAGTTTGAGGAGTTGCAGAAGGGAGGGTGTTGGGGTCAGTAGGATGGATTTGGAGGCCTTTCAGGGCAGGGCCCACGGCCTGGGCAGGGAGCATGAGGATATCTGCAAAGAACTGCTTCACGGGTTCAAGCACAGTGTACAATGCAGTCATCATCTCTGGAATGTCAAGGTTACCACAGTGCACCCAGTTCATAATCTAAAAAGAAGACTGTTGTTTCCTTTGGTTTTCTGAAGGGTCTGCACATGTATGAAAGAATGTCCTGGAGATTTGGTAAATTAAACTTGGTCTTAGGAAATGCTTGTCTGCCTAAGTTTGTGTGTCTCAGTGAGACTAAGTGTGAAGATAGGTTGTAGATCAACTGAACGGCTTCCTTGGCCTTCAGCCTGAGTCAGATTCTTGGGGAATTCAGGGTTGAGGAGGAGCCGCCCCTGCTGAAGTCCGGTCATCACACCCCTGCATCTGCTGTCACCACCCTGCCTGTGGGTTTGCATCTCCAGAACTTCCCTCACAATTTCCTGAGGCTTTGCCTGTGTTCCTGTTGGCTCAGCTCTAACACCAGCTCTCAGTGGGGCCATCTCAGAGCCTGAGATTTGTAATCTGAGAAACAGGGACAATGTTGGTTTCTGAGGTCAGTACGATGAAGAGGTGACAAGCACATAAGGAATTTGTAAAATGTATGGGATGAGTGGGCACTCACCCTTCTCAGGGTATAAATGTATATGCACGCAGAAGATCATCTACAGATGTTCATTCAATTTCATGCAACTGAGAGTATAATGCCTGAGGCTGAGAGATTGGCAATCACTATTTCAAAAGATACGGCAAAGACCCCAGTGTTTTTTCTATGAAAATTCAGGTCCTATTTTACAAAGAAGAAAAAGATGACTGTGATACTGTGTACATTCAGGAATCTATATCTAAGATTTAAAGACAGTCTTCTTCCCTTATAGGTAGACACACAGATGTGGCCACACAATGAAGTGTTCATCCAAGGCCACAGATCTGTTGTCCTCTATGCATTTTGTCTTCAACAATATAAGATCCCATTGTAATAACCCAAAATCTCTTTGACTTACAGGAGAATTTGAAGTTTGAAGAGAACCCTGAACTGCGACAAACGGGCTGTGGTCAAGTAATATATTTAGAAAAGTTGTCTGATAAACGTATTTGACTGAATTCTTTCCCTGACCAATCCTGTCCCCTCTATTTTGTCTTTGCTCGTTTCCCCTGATAAACCCATCACAGTTCTGTGTCTGTGTCAGTATCTGCTTCCAGGAGGACCTAACGGTCATCCTATTTTGATGTATACGGTGTGACTCCTGTATACACAGTCACAAACAGTTAGAATCTACAGTAATAGGGGCAGAAGATAAGTCACTGTTTGAATTGTATTGACTGCACATGTCCCCTGGTTCCTTCTGGGGTGGTGGACACAACCTTCCTCTAGATCTGGTGATGGTGGCGTTCACTCCTCAATAGGTACTCGCAAGCACACGGTGCCTGTTAGTCACAATGGTGTGTGGTGATCAGCAGGACAGCTGTCAGTCCCCACGAAGTGGCTGATTCCTGATTGCAAGAAATGGATGAGGAGTCAGCAGTGTCTCTGGTAGAACAGCGAGGAAACCCTGCATTAATCCAGACGTTGTGGACTTTTCCCACCTACCAGCTACCTCACGGTAGCACCAATCCAGGTGGGAGCTGAGGTAGACTTATGGTAGTAGTTTTTGGGGTGACACTTATGATGTCTTGTATTCCTCCCAGTGTTTTCTTTTAATTTTTTTGCAATGTGTTTATTTTTTGAGCGGGAGAGAGAAAACAAGCGAGAGAGGGGCAGACAGAGAGAGGGAGACACAGAATCCAAAGCAGTCTCAGTCTCTGAGCTGTCAGCCCAGAACCCGACAAGAGGCTCAAACTCACATCCCATGAGATCACGACCTGAGCCGAAGTCAGGCACTTAACCCACTGAGCCACCCATAGGCCCCTCTTCCCACTGTTTTCTCAGTGAGGGATGGGCAGGGCAGAGGTCAATGACATGATACCCTTTCCTCCCTCACCACCAAAGTGGGATTGGTTGTAAGCATCTGGCTCTTTCCAGGTCCTCAAAGCCCATGCATAATGCCCTCGAGCCCCTGACTCCTGCTGGGCCCTCCTTCCTCCCAGGTTATGGAGGCAAGCAGCCTTCCATCAACTTTGGGGTCATGGCTGGGCCACCAGGGGGTCAAGGTCTGGCTGTCCACATGCTTCCCAGGAGTGGCTTGGAACAGCAATGCTGCAGTAAAGGTCAACATGAGCAGCTTCTGTAAACAGGATTCTCATCCACTGCGATCAGGGCCTGGGCTAAAACATGACAGGAGAGAGGGGGACACAGGATATGTGGTGCCCTGCTTCTTGGACAGGGCTGCACAGAGCAGAAGGCTGAGGGCCTGGGGAGAGGCAGAGAAAGAGACACTGAGTCAGTGATGGGGGAATTGGGCATGTCCGAGAGAGTGAGAGGAAGAAACAGAGGGAGACAGGAGTAGAGAGAAGCAGAGACAAAGAGGAGTCAAAGAGGAAAGGATGGAGCTGGTCACAGTGTGTGAGGGGGCGATGGGCCATGCAGGAGGGGCTCTGTGACGATACTCTCAGTGTTGGAGGCAGAAAGTGTGGGAACCCTGGGCATGACAGTTCCCTGAATGCAAGGCTCCAGCCTCACGGGGGCAATCTCTGTACAGGCCATTGCCCCTGGGAAGATGGGTGCCCCTCATTTTGCCTGGTGTGTTGGGGCCCAGTCTCAGTATCGGTCATGGAGAGAAATGGCTTGAGGCAGAGTGTGCAGGTCATTAGCAGGTAAAGTCCAGAGTGTGCCCCATGGGGAGGTAACCATCATCTGTCTCCCCCACTGTCCCCAGTCCCTACTCCATTCCCCCGTGCTTGAGCACGACCTTCCCTATGTTCCAAAACCAGGCGTCAGGCATTGTGCTGTCCCCAGAGCCTGCAGCCTGGAACTTGAAAAGATGGATTATTGATCTCAACCAAAAGCTTTTGAGAATAAGGTCTGTATTCTCCTTCTGGACCGAGTTATGTGCAACATGATGGTGCATTGCTATTCTTACATCTACTGCTGATCTCTGGATTCTGGATTGTAAGTGAGCAGTTTAAAACACCACAGCTTTCTCTTACATGAAAGGAGAAACCTATGTCCTCACCCAGCCTTCCTCTGATTGTGAAGACATGGCAGTTATTATTTGAAGGCACAATTATCTACCTATGAGTCTGATGGGCACTATTTCATCCATCTTCACCCTGAAAGCATTTCTCATTGAAAATATTACCAATATAGAGGCAGGAAATTCATAACAGATGTGTAGCTCCCTCTGGGTATGCATTCTGACCTTGTCACATTTGTGTCATCAAACACATTATTGACAACATGAAAAATAAGCTCTCAACATCAAGATGGTGACATTAGAGAATGTGGTATAAATGGAATTTCATATGCTCTCAATGCAGAGTCTGCATGGGATTCTCTCTATTTCTCTCTGCCTCTATTCTGCATGCTCTGTCTCTCTCTCAAAAATAAATAAATACACTTTTGTTAATGTATTGTTGACTTTAATTTGAAGGTATTTTAATGAGAATTTCTGCATACATACTCATTAGGCTATTGGTCTGCAGTTTTATTTTAAAATAAAATTAAACAAAATTTTTTAACATTTATTTATTTTTGAGAGAGAGAGAGAGACCGAGCTCAAGAGGGGAAGGGCCAGAGAAAGAGGGAGACACAGAATCTGAAGTAGGCTCCAGGCTCTGAGCTGTCAGCACAGAGCCCGACCCGGGGCTTGAACTCACGAACCGCGAGATCATGACCTGAGCCAAAGTCGGATGCTTAATTGACTGAGCCACCCAGGTGCCCCTATTTTAAAAAAAATTTTTAACATATTTTTGAATGTTTATTTATTTATGTAGAGAGATAGAATACATAAAAGTGAGGGAGGGGCAGAGAGACAGGGAGAGAGAATCCTGAGCATGCTCCACTGTCAGCACAGGGTACAATGTGGGACTTGAACGCATGAACCGCAAGATAATGACCTAATCCGAAATTAAGAGTTGAACAGCCAACCGACCAAGCCACCCAGGCGCCCCGGCAGTTTTTGGTTTTAGTGGAGGCTTTATCTGATTTTGGTACCAGGGTAATAATGGCCTGACAGCATGGGTTTGTAAGTTTTCCTTCTTTTTTATTTTTTGTAATAATTCAAGAAGAATAGATATTACCTCTTCCTTACATGTTTGGTAGAATTAATCAGTGAAGCCTTCTGGCCCTGAACTCTTGTGTTGGGGGAGATATGTTTTTATTACTGATTCAGTTTCTTTCTGGTTTCTGATTTTATGTATCTACCTGTTTCAGTTTTGGTAGTTTATGTGTTTCTAGGAATTTATCCTTTTTTCCCAGAGTGTCCAATTTGTGGCATATAGTTTTTCATAATATATCTTCTAATTGTATTTCTGTGGTGTGGACTGTTATTTCTCCTCTCTTATTTGTGATTTTATTTATTTGAGTCCTTTCTTTCTTTCTTTGTGAACAGTCTATCTAGGAGGTTTTCAAGTTGATTACTGTTTTCCAAAGAACCAGCCCCTGGTTTCATTGATTTGGTCTAGTGTTTTTTAGTTTCTATATCACTTATTTATCCCTTAATCTTTATTATTTCCTTCCTTCTGCCATCCTTAGGGTAGGATTGTTCTTTTTCTCATTCCTTTAGTTGTAAGTTTGGATTGTTTGAGATTTTTCTTGCTCTGTAAGGTAGGCTTGTATTGCTATATACTTCTATCTTAGACTGCTTTTGCCACATTCCAAAGGTTTTTACCAGTGTATTTACATTTTCATTTGTTTCAGTGTATTTTCTCATTCATTTCCTGGTTGACCCATTCATTTAGTAGCATGTTGTTTAACCTCCCTTTATTTGTGGCCTTTCCTTTTTTTCTTTCTTTTCTTTTTTTGAGGGGGGGGCATTGACTTCAAGTTTCTTAGCTTTGTGGTCAGAAAAGATGCTTGGTCTGATCTCTGGGTACCTGTTGAGGCCTGATTTGTGACCTAGAATGTGATCGATTCTGGAGAATGTCCCATGTACACTTGAAAAGAATGTGTATTCTGCCATTTTAGTATGGAGTGTTCTGAATATGTTTGTCTTTCTCTGATTGACATATTTCACTTAGCATAATATATTCTAGCTCCATCCACATTGTTGCAGATGGCAAGATTTCATTCTTTTTTGATGGCTGAGTGATATTTCATTGTATATATGTGTGTGTGTGTGTGTGTGTGTGTGTGTGTGTGTATGTATGTATATGTCTGTATGTATACACACACCCCACAACTTCTTTATACCTTCAGCAGTTGAGTTGATGGATATTTGGGCTTTCTCTATAGTTTTGCTATTGTTGATAATGCTGCTATAAATAATGGGTATATGCAATTTCACTATTAGGTATTTACCCAAAGGGTACCAAAATACAGTCTTGGTTTTAAAGTTTATTTTGCCTGATATAAGTATTGCTACTGGCTTTCTTTTGACATTATTGGCATGAGAAATGTTTCTTCATTCCCTCAGTTTAAATCTGAAGGTGACTTTAGGTCCAAATAAGGCTTTGTAGGCAGCATCTAGATACATCTTGGGTTTTTTTGTTTGTTTGTTTCTTTTTTTTTTTTTCTTTTGTCCATTCTGACACCCTATTCGGTGTCTTTTTATTGGAGTATTTAGTCCATTTACATTCAGAGTAATTATTGATAGATATATAGTTAGTGCCATTTTATTGGGTGTTTTGCCATTATTTCTTGATGTTTTCTCTGATCCTTTGTTGTCTGTATCACTTTTGGTCTTTCATTTCCACTCAAAGAGTCCGATTTAAATATTCTTTTCTTTTGACTGGTATTAATTAATTTATTTTTCATATTTCTTTTTTTTTTTTAATTGAAGCCCAAGTTAGTTATCTTATAGAATACATTTTCAGGAGTAGAATTTAGTGATCCATCAACTACGAAAAATACCCAGTACTCATCGCAAGTGCCCCCCTCCAGTGCCTGTCACCCATTTAGCCCATCCCTATTCAGTAACCCTCCAGGAACCCTGAGTTTCTTCTCTGTATTTAAGAGTCCCTTATCATTTGATTCCCTCTCTGTTTGTATCTTATTTTTGCCTTCCTTTCACTATGTTCATCAGCTTAATTTCTTAAATTCCATAGATGAGAGAAATCCTATGATGTGTGTCTTTCTCTGACATTTTGCTTAGCATAATATAGTTCAGTTCCATCCACAGTGTTGCAAATAGCAAGATTTCATTCTTTTTGATCGCTGAGTAATATTCCACTGTATAAATATGCCACATCTTCTTTATCCATTCATCAGTCAATGGTCATTTGGGCTTTTTGCATAATTTAGCTATTGTTGATAATGCTGCTATAAATATTGGAGTGCATGTGCCACTTTAAGTCAGCGTTTGTGTATCCTTTGGATAAATACCTAGTAGTACAATTGCTGGGTCATAGTGTAGTTCTATTTTTAGTTTTTGTGATGAATCTCCATACTATTTTCCAGTGTGGCTATACCACTTTGAATTCCCACCAGCATTGCAAAAGGGTTCCCTTTCTCTGCATCCTTGCCAACACCTGTCAATTCCTGAGATGTTAATTTTAGCCATTCTGATAGGTGTGAGGGGCTATCTCCTTGTGGTTTTGATTTGAATTTCAATGATGATGAGTGAGGTTGAGCATCTTTTTTTATGTGTGACCAATCTGGATGTCATCTTTGGTAAAGTGTCTCTTCATGTCTTTTGCCCATTTCTTCACTGGATTATTTGGTTTTTGGGTGTTGAGTTTGATACGTTTTTTATAGATTTTGGATACTAACCCTTTACCTGATGTGTCACTTGCAAATATCTTCTCCCATTCCATCATCTGCCTTTTACTTTTGCTGATTGTGTCCTCTGATGTGCAGAAGCTTTTTATCTGGAGGACCCAATAGTTCATTTTTGTTTTTGTTTCCCTTACTTCTGGAGACACGACAAGCAAGAATTTGCTATGGCCAGGATCAAAGAGGTAGGTTGCCTGTTTTCTCCTCTAGGATTTTGATGGTTCCTGTCTTACATTTAGATCTTTCATCCATTTTGAGATTTGTGTGTGTGTGTGTGTGTGTGTGTGTGTGTGTGTGTGGTTTAAGAACATAGTCCAGATTCATTCTTCTCACTGTCCAGTTTTCCGAGTACCATTTGCTGAAGAGACTCTTTTTTTCCATTGGATATTCTTTCATTCTTTGTCAAAGATTACTCGGCCATATGTTTGAGGGTCCATTTCTGGGTTCCCTATTCTGTTCCATTGATCTCTGTGTCTCTTTTTGTGTCTGTACCGTACTGTCTTGATGATTGCAGCTTTCTAATACACCATAAAGTCCAGAATTATAATGTCTCCAGCTTTGTTTTCTTTTTCAATATGACTTTGGCTATTTGGGGTCTTTTCTGGTTCCTTACAAATTTTAGGGTTGTTTGTTCTAGCTCTGTGAAGAATGCTGGTGTTATTTTGATAGGGATTGCATTGAATGTGTCGACTGCTTTGGGTAGTATTGACATTTTAACAATATTTGCTCTTCTAATCCATGAGCATGGAATGTTTTTCCATTTCTTTCTGTCTTCTTCAATTTCTTTCATAGATGTTATATTGTTTCTTCTTTTAATTTTTTTTAATGTTTGTTTATTTTTGAGAGAGAGACAGAGCATGAGCAGGGGAGGGGCAGAGAGAGAGGGAGACACAGAATGTGAAGCAGGCTCCAGGCTCCAAGCTGTCAGCACAGAGCCCATCGTGGGACTCCAACCCACAAATGTGGGATCATGACCTGAGCCGAACTCGGCGCTTAACTGACTGAGCCACCCAGGGGCCCCTCTACTGTTTTAAGTGTACTGATCTTTCACCTCTTTGGTTAGGTTTATCCCTGGGTATTTTATGATTTTCAGTGCAATTGTGAATGAGATCAATTCCTTGATTTCCTGCTGCTTCATTATTGGCATATAGAAATGCAACCAAATTCTGTATCTTGATTTTATATCCTGAGACTTTCC
Source organism: Panthera pardus (assembly GCF_024362965.1). Lineage (NCBI taxonomy): Eukaryota > Metazoa > Chordata > Mammalia > Carnivora > Felidae > Panthera > Panthera pardus. Next base: position 110,404,539 of record NW_026526677.1, on the reverse strand, counting down.
TGAATTCCTATATCAGTCCTAGAAGTTTTTTGGTGGAGTCTTTTGGATTTTCCACGGAGAGTATCATGTCTGCGAGGAGGGTAAGTTTGACCCCTCCTTGCCATTTTATATACCTTGTATTTCTTTTTGTTGTCTGATTGTTGAGGCTAGGACTTCTGACAGTATGTTGAATTATAGTGGTGAGAGTGGACATCCCTGTTGTGTTCCTGACCTTAGGGGGAAATCTCTCTTTTTTCCCCATTGAAGAGGATATTAGCTGTGGGACTTTTGTATCTGGACATTATGATGTTGAGGCATGATCCTTCTATCCCTCCTTTCATGAGGTTTTTTTTTTTTTTTTCATGAAGAAAGGATGCCATATTTTGTCAAATGCTTTTTCTGCATCTGTTGAGAGGATCATGTGGTTCTTACCCTTTCGTTTATCAATGTGATGTATCCCATCAGTTGATTTGCAGACACTGAATCAGTTATGCATCCCAAAAATAAATCCCACCTCATTGTGGTAAGTAATTCTTCTTATGTATTGTTGGATCTGGTTTGCTAATTTTTGTTGAGAATTTTTGCATCCAGGTTCATCAGGAAAATTGGTCTGTAGTTTTCCTTTTTAGTGGGGTCTTTGTCCAGTTTGGACTCAAGGCCATGCTGGCCTCATGGAATGAGTTTGGAAGTGTTCCTTCCATTTCTCTTCCCATGACCTTATCTTGTTCTTTCATTTGGGATGCATTCCTCTTGTCTTGGTATTTTGGCTGAGTATTTGCCTTCTCTGTTACCAAACCTCATTGTGTTACCTGCCTGTGAGTTGAATGGTTTTATGAAGAGGAGCTCATCCAATGTCCAGGGCCTGACACATCAGGGAGTGTCTGTGGTGTGTGTTGCATGCACTGTTTTGTGTTCTGGCTGCACTATCCTTCAGGCCAGTTGTATGGAAAGTGTATGGTCCTTGGCCAGAATGTGGTGAGTTTTATCTAGGTCTGCTCTGATCTGCTTGTTAAATAAGACTTGAAATGACTGCCACTAGAAGTGAAGGCCTGCAGAACTGTCTGGTCAATAGAGGTGGTGTGGTCATGGGCTTCACCTGGTCTTCTGGGGAAGGGGCCAGCTCCATTGGGACTGAGGCAACCTTGAATGACCCAGAAGGCCAGTCTCGCCAGAGCACAGGAAGGTGGGGCTTGGTCTAAGCAGGTTAGGCAGCCAGTGTGGGAATGGCCTTGTTTCTAGCAGGTGGCTCTGTGTTTATGCTGGGTGGCAGAGGAGGGAAATGGCGCCACCCAGCTCCTCTGGCCCAGCTCCTTTGTCCCCTCTTTGTGAACACTGCCTCTCAGGGATGTTCTCCAAGGTGAATGTATAATCTCCCCACTGTGTGCACCAGGAGTTGTACAGATCACTGTTTCCATGCCATCTGGTTGCAAATAGTTTGCTGCCTTCTCTCCAGGAGTAGACCAGTGTCCTCAGGGCTGTATCCCAGCCAAGCCTAACCTTTGAAACTCCACATTCTTGGAGTGCCTGGATGGCTTGATTAAGTGTCTGACTCTTGATCCTGGCTCAAATCATGACTTCATGGTCATGGGATTCTCTCTCTCCCTCTCTTCCCACCCCTCCCTTGCATGTGCTCTCCTTATGTCTGTCTCAAAATAAATAAACTTAAAAAAAATTAGTGGCACGGAATACCTTATTTAGGTAAGATTGCCTCCCTGAGGGGAATGGCAGGAGTCTATCAGTTAAATTTCCAGCACTGACTAGGAAATTCTTTGTTGACTCGTTAAAGGTTACATTCCTGCAGGAATGAAACTAGGTTTGGTGACATGGGGCCTTAACGTAAGTAACTCCATGATGGGGCTGTGATTTTTCTTAACATTCCAAACCCAAATTTTTACACATCCATTTTTTATTAAAGATATATCCCTAAATAATATTTTAGCCATCTACTGCCAGCCCGATTTTTCGTATCCTGTGAAACTATGACCATCTCCTAATCATAGATGAAGATCAACTCTGTGGCTCTAAGATCTTTGTGAGTCTAAGTTACTGATGGACTTTTGAAGTCTTTGACCCAGGGACCCCCAGCCAGGCTGCTGAGCCATCACTTAGGCACAGAAGCACCCTTTCCAAGTCACCCCTTCCTAAAGTGTTGTCTTTCCCTCTTGTACTTCTGGGTCTTACCCTTTGGCAAGTCACATATCCTCATGCAAACCTGTCAAAGTGGCCCAGAGAAAGCTGATTGCCTGTGACTGCCACTTCATGGTCACATCTTTTCCTTCTGAAACCACTTGAAATCCCTATCATTCTTCCAGTCTTTGAAAATCTCTTTGATTTGGAAATATTTTATTCTGTTGTATTCCTGCTAAAAATATGCATGAAAATATTAAAGCAAGGATTCTTTAGAATAAGTGAGCCGGTCACAATGATTCATCTGGCCGTTTGTACATTTTTTTTTAAATGTTCAGGCATGATGTGAAGCACATCCTGTAAAATCTGAGTATCATTCATTATCTAGGATAACCACCTTTATGGAAAGCCATTAGATGACATGCTCCTTCCAAGATCAGAAAAACACTTAATTTACATACCACAGAATACAGTGGTATATACATGTTATTACCTTAAAATATGTAAAGTAGATGTTTCTATGAATTGTATATCATTGTACATTTGGTTTTCCATAACATGAATGCTATTATTTAAATTAAACGATAGTAAGAACAAGAAGAGGTACATGTCAATCACTAGTAACTAATACTAGAACTAGTTATATGATATTATGTGTTGAAAAAATAAAACCATGATTACTAATAATCTTTTCATTCGTGATGGGTTTCTAGTTACCAAAAAAAATTGGGAAGATAGTACTGAGTCTCCACAGACATCAGACTGTTTTCTGACTATTGATGTCCTATGAGTTGGTACATTATCACAATCAATATCCCGAAGAGATATGGTAGTATTAACTAAAGTTTATATGTTAACTCAGATTTCTTCAGTTTTAACCTCTTCTGTTCCAGACTCCTCCTAGCTGGCAAATTACATTCAGTCATTCTGTCTCCTTAGGCTCCACCTGGTCATGGTGATTTTTAGATTTTCCATATTTTTCATAATCTGCAAAGTTTTGAGGGTACTTTTGTACAATGTATTTTGTAGCATGTGGTTGGGATATGTCTAATGTTTGTTCAAATGCATAGGCCAGAGTTAATGTGTTTTGGAGCAGAAGATCCAGAGGCATGATGCCATCCATAATTATCACTTCACATAAAGGTTGTTTACTCTGAAGATTGGGGTCTTTTGTGGTTCCATACAAATTTTAGGACTGTTCTAGTTCTGTGAAAAATGCTGTTGGTATTTTGATGGAGATTGCACTAATTGTGTCAATTGCTTTGGGAAGTATAGACATTTTCACAATATTTGTACTTGCGATCCATGAGCATGGAATGTCCTTCCGTTTCTTTGTGTCATCTTGAATTTCTTTCATCACTGTTTTACACTTTTCAGAGTATAGGTCGCTCACCACTTTGGTTAGATTTATTCATAGATATCTTATTATTTGGTGTGCAACTGTAAATGGGACTGTTTTCTTAATATCTCTTTATACTGCTTCATTATTGTTGTCTAGAAATGCAACAGATTTCTTAACAATGATTTTGTATCCTGTGACATTGCTGAATTCATTTATCAGTTCTAGCAGTTATTGGGTGGACTCTTTAGGGTTTTCTATATATAGTATAATGTAATCTGCAAAGTGTGAAAGTTTCACTTCTTGCAGATTTGGATTTGTTTGGTTTTGTTTTTTTGTCTGATTGTTGTGGCTTGGACTTCCAGTACTATGTTTACGAAAAGTGGTGAGTAAACATCCTTGTCTTCTTCCTGACCTTAGAGGAAAAGCTCTCAGATTTTCCCCATTAAGGTTGATGTTAACCGCATAGATAACCCTTTATTACATTGATGTATGTTCCCTGTAAACCTAGTTTAGGAGGGTTATAATCATGAAAGGATGTTGTACTCTGTCAAATGCTTTTTTCTGTATGTATTGATAATGACCGTATGTTTTTTTCCTTATATGTTTATTCATTTTTGAAAGACAGAGACAGAATGTGAGTGGGGTAGGGTCAGAGAGAGAGGGAGACAAAGAAGCAGGCTCCATGCTCTGAACCGTCAGCGGAGAGCCTAATGCAGGGCCTGAACCATGAACCATATGGTCATGACTTGAGCCAATCAAGAAATGAGCCACCCAGGAGCCCAGATCATATGGTTCTTATCCTTTCTTCCAGTGGTGTAATGCATCACAGTGATTGATTTGTGAATATGGAACCACCTTGCAGCTTGGGAACAAATCCACTTAATTGTGGCGAATGATTTTTTGAAGGTATTTTTGAATTTGGTTGGTAGTATTTGATTGAGAATTTTTGCATCCATGTTCATCAAGGATATTGGCCTGGAGTTCTCTTTTCTAGTGGACTCTTTATCTGGTTTTGGTATCAGGGTAATGCTGGCCTCATAGAATGAATTTGGTAGTTTTCCATCCTTTTTTATATTTTGGAATAGCTTAAGAAGATGAGGTCTTAACCTTGTTTTAACTGTTTGGTGGAATTTACCTGTGAAGTCATCTGGTCCTAGACTTTTGATTGTTGAGAGTTTTTTGATTACTGACTCAATTTCTTTGCTGGCTATTGTTCTGTTCATGTTTTCTATTTATTTCTGTTTCAGTTAATGTAACTTATATGTTTCCAGGAATTTACCTGTTTCTTGTAAATTGTCCAAATTTTTTACTTACAAGTTTTCGTAATATTATCTTATGATTGTGCTTCTGACGTGTTGGTTGTGATTTCTCCTCTCTGATTTATGATTTTATTTGAGTCCTTTCTCTTTTTTTTTCTTCTGATACAAGTATTGCTACCCTGGCTTTCTTTTGACGTTCATTTACATGTTTCTTGACATCCTCTCATTTTCATTCTGTAGGTGTCTTGCAGTCTAAAATGGGTCATTTGTAGGCAGCATATAAATGTGTTTTGTGTTTTCAAACATTTTTACACCCTATGTCTTTTTATTACAGCATTCATTCCATTTACATGCAAAGTAATTATTGATTTGTATCTATGTATTGCCATTTTGTTACCTGTTTTGTTGTGGTTTCTAATGATTTTCTCTATCCTTTCTTGTCTTTCTCTTTCATGTTTTACTGATTTACTTTACTGATGTATTTTGATTTCTTTCTCCTTATTCTTTGCATATTTATGAGTGGTTTTTGATGTATGGTGACCATTAAGTTTTTACATAATTTCTTTGTGTTTAGCCATTTATATTAAGTTGATGGTCATTTACCTTTGGACCCATTATTTTCTTCTCCCTATATTTTGGTACATGTTATTATGAGTTCCTTGACTGATTTTTTACAGAAATATTCATTTTTACTGGATTTGTGTTTTCTACCTCCCTGTTGTCACTTTTGTTCTCTCCTTTCCACTCAAAGAGTCCCTCTTAGTATTTCTGGCTGGCTTGGTTTAGTGGTACAGACTCCTTTAGTTTTTGTTTGGGAAACTCTGTGTCTCCTTCTATTCTGAACGATAGCCTTGCTGGATAGAGTGTTCTTGGCTGCTGATTTTTCCATTCAGCGCTTTGAATATGTCATGTCACTTCCTTCTGTCTTTCCAAGATTCTGTTGACAAATCTGTAGCTGTCTTTGGTGGCTGGGGGCAATGCACCAGGGCAACCAGGGGCTCAAGGCTGTGCACAGAGTGTGTCAGTGGCTGGGACATGTGGGTGGGTGAGACAGATGAGGGTAGCCAGGAGTGCACAGCATGCGGTGGTAGCTCTGCCTGCAGCTGGCCAGACAGGGTGCCCATGCAGTTTTAACAAAGTTTGCCCTGAGCCCAGCGCTGAGGCCAGCAGGCTTGGAGTGGGTGAGTCCACCAGAGGACTGGCACATGGCTAGTATGTTAGGTAGCAAGTGTCTGTGCAGCTCCACTCCCTGGTATGTGCCTCTGGTCTTATTCCTGGACGGGGGCGGGGGGGGGCGGGCGGTGGTGGTGGGGAGAGGCAGAAATGGTGCCTGTAAGCTCCCTCATTGTTGGAGAAGTCCCCTAACCACTCAGAAGTCAGCATGAACAGATCTGTCTCCTGTTGCCTTGGCGTTGTGTAAAATGCTACGTTTACGTTGTCTCTCTACACTGGCAGGGAGCTGGCTATCACTCATCCTCCTGGATCACCCAGTGCTGGGTCATCTGACCTCCAAAGCTCCAGGATCCAAACTCAAGGGAATTCAGCCCCTCTGGGTTTTAAAGCCAAATGTTCTGGGGATTAGTCTTGCCTGTGTGAGCTCCCTGGTGTGAGGGCTCACTTTCTCTGCCCTCTCTGCAGGCAGCTGCCCTCCACCTTTCTGACCTTCCTAACCTTTCAGGTACAGCTTCTATTTAGTTGTGGAGTTTGTTCTGCCAGTCTTTGGATCGCTCTCTGGTTCATGGACTTGGATGTGGATGTTATGCAGTTGAAAACACGGGACAGGGTGAGCTCAGGGTCCTCTTACTCTGCTATTATTAATTTTTTAAATGTCTTCATCTTTTGGATTTTTGAGACATGGTCAGACAGACTCCTATCACCCATGCACTCAGGATTAGAAAGGAACTTTCCCACATTTGCTTCTAGTATTTTATGTTTTGAAACTCTCTTTAATGAGGTATAATTTACATATAACAAATAGCTCTAGTTAAAGGGTATGATTTGATGAGACTTGATCTCATAGGTACAGCACCATGAAGTCATATGGTTTCTCTCTAAACCTTAAATCATGATTCCTTTGTGTCTAAGTTAATGTTGCTTTTGAAGTACGGGCTACATTTTTTTTATGTTTTCAGATATTGCCCAGGTGTCTGAATGCCTGCACTGGGGTACCTCCTTTTCTGATAGCCTGTATTCCTGTTAAGTATTGCAGTCGGTCTAGCTTTGGACTTTATCCTGTATTGTACCTTTCACTCTGTTTACTTAATTTTGTTGCAGTATGATGATGTTGCAGTATGAGTGATGAGGGATTCATAATTGGATTGATTTTCACTAAATGGCACGAGCTGCAGTTCCAATTATGACAGAAAGCATGGGCTTCCTGTGTTAGGTACTCAAGAGCAAGGCAGATATCCTGGGCACTTGAGCTGAGAATGTCACTCTTTTTGCTCGCACTCTTCCCTTCCCTTGGAGACAAGAATCCCCTGTTGTTCACACAGAAATGTAGGTGAAGTCAGCAGAGAAACGTACCTTCTCTTCTCTCTCCTTTGTCTCTCAGACTCCCTGTCGCTACCTTCTGCCTGTTCCTTTCTCTGACTCAATCCCCCAGGTCCCCTGCTCCAATCCAGCCATGATCAGGGTGTCCTCCAGCTCCTGGCCTCTGCTCTGGCCATCCCTCAGTGAGGAAACTGCAAGAGCATTATGTAGTTCACGGGTCTGATCAAGAAATCTCTGTTCCTCAGAGCCCTCCTACACATGGTGCTGTCTGTGGAGACCTGGCATCCTGGGCAAGGGTTTGACTCCATGTGTGGCCTCCTCACTCCTCTCCCACAGTCACTGCTGGTCCCTCATCCTTCCCCACCATTAGAACTCCACCATTTCCCAGGGACAGATACCTATCTATTTGACCCCAAGGCACCAGGAAGCCAGTGAATATTTCTAAAATAAATGAGCATAAGCACCCCATCAATCTAGATATAGGAAGTTCCCATCACCCCAGAAAACTCCCTCGGGCTCCCCTGCACAAAGGGTGATCTTGCTTCTATCCTCTATCACCACCATTTCTGGTAACACTTTGTTACCTGTGTGTACAGGAACCCCACTGTGTGCACTCGATGGGGAGTGAGAGTAGATGGTCCTAGAAGCAGACGCTGACACAGAGATAGAACGATGAAAGGTGGATTAACAGACAGTAGGAACGACAAAGTGGAGGGGACAGGATGGGCAGGGAAAGCATTCAGGCAGATCTGACACCTTCTTAAAATGTATATGTAATCACCATAGTCTGTCTCCATGCGCAGTCCTCTTCAAATTTCAGAATAGTTGTCCTATAAAGCAAAGAGATTTTGGTTTATTTCCCTCTGATCTTATGTTTTCCTACATGCATTCTGTCTTCTGTAGTTTATCAGTGGCTGTGGCCTCAGATGAACCCTTTAGTGTGTGGCTGCATCTGTGAGATTGTATGTAATGGAAAATGATTGTCTCCAGATCTAGATCTCTGAATGTACACATTTTCATAATTATCTCTTCTTTCTTTGTCTGGTAGGGCCCAAATTTTAATAGAAAAATGAGGGACCTTGTCTCATTGTTTAAAACGGCGATTCCCAGTCCCTGGGCTGACATGTTAACAGTCTTAGTTTAATGAACTTCTGTGACCATCTTTTTTTGATGATCACTCTGTGGAGATATCTTAATTGAAACTGTGAGAAGGGTGAATGGACACTTCCCAGACATTTTGCAGATGCTTTATGTATTTAATATCTTCTTTTCATAATGTTCTTAGAAACAAATATTACCCCTGTTTTCACAGATAACACAGTTGAGGCTCTGTGTAGGTCCCACTGAGAACTGGTATTAGGGCTGAGACAGCAGGAACACAGGCAAAGCCTCAGGATATTGTGAGAGAAGTTTGAGGAGATGCAAAGCTGTAATCAGGTTGATGCAGTGGCGGCTTCTGGCCAACCCTGAATTATAGGTTGACCCACTAAGAGTTTGACTCAGGCTGAAGGCCAGTGCAGGCCCTCAGCTGATCTAGATCCTGTCTCCACTTTTAGTCTCACTGAGGGATATGAACTTGGGCATACAAGCATTTCCATAAGACCAAGTTAAATTTCCCATGTCTCCAGGGCATTTTCCCCCCACAAATATCCAGAACCTTCAGAAAACCCAGGGTGACAACAGCCTTTTTAGATGATTACCTAGGTGCACTTTGACGAAAATGACATTTCGGAGATGAACACTGCATTGTGCACTGAGAGTGATCGCACATAGCAGCTTCGTGTGAACCTCACACTCCCTGCTCAGGCTGTGGTCAGGAATGGCCTCCAACTGCATCTCTCTGACCCCAGCACCCTCTGCACCTCCTCAAACTCTGCTTACTGTCCTCAACTTCCCTTCTATTCCTGTGTGATACAATTTTCCCCTGTTTCTTTCTGCACTGGATCCTTCACTGGTGTTTCCATTATGGTGATCACAAGGTCTGTGTCACTTAATGCATGTCCCTCTTTCACATAGGACACCTGATGCTCTAAAAGTTAGGGGTGCGCCTCATTCTTTACAGAACCCAAAACATTGTGCCTCCAAAATATGCACCGGTGCTGCTGATACGTCTGCTTTTGTGTAGAAAATCCTCTTTCATTTTGACAAGAAAGATGTATATAGCTCACTGTATTACAGGGAAATGACACTGCCCATTGTATGTGTGTCCTGAGAAACTTGAGATATGCTACAGTGTCCTCAGGCAGGTTGTAGTTGGATTGCCAAGACTCACAACCATCTCTACATCATTGCCACAAAGTCAGTCATGAAGAAGATGAATATACTTTACCAGCCACTCATCCAGTTCAGGTCATCTTAGCAAATAGAGTAGGTGGAAGAGAGGGAGGTGGCCCATAACCCATGACTGGTAGTGAAGGGCAGTCCATGGGATAGAGCCTGCAAGGCGATCCTGGGAAAGGAACAGGCCCTCTTGCATACATAATGGCCTGCAGAACAGAAATAAAAGCTATGTTCATAGGATAGAACAAAGCACCAACACCAGCAAAGAGCAGAAACCCAAAGAAGCAGTGCCCGTAACCTGCCAGCTTCCTGACCACCAGGTTCCAAGAGGGCAGCATCAGTGCCAAAATCTCTACCCATACTTTGGGTTCCACTTACAGCTTTGGGATGGGGAACGGATGTTATTGGGATAAACTAGTGTCTCCACGTGTCAGGAAATGTAGAAACATCAAGGGCTCTATTGCTAGAAGATTAGTAGACTTAATACCAAATTAACAACGTAGCATATTCCAGATAGGAAGGCATCTATGTCCAGGATCACCCTCTACCCCTCATCCCCCTCCACCACAGAGGCTGCTTATTTATATGTGAAGAACTACAGAATGAGAAGGAATGACAATCCCAGTCTCCACACATGGAATCATAGCCCTCATGGCTCAAAGCTCTGCCTCTAAGCCCTTGCCTGTGCCCAATTTACTTCTCTCCCAACAGTGGGGTCTCCTCCTCTCTGGAAGTGCTATCCATGGGCACAGAGACACATGGGGAGATGGGGATCCTGAGGTCCTGCAGAGGACCTGGATAAGCATGCTCTTAGAGAAATAGGTAACCTATACATGTTAGTTGGGTTCAGCTAATTTATTTGAATTCAGAGGTACTCCTCAGCTTAAGTACAGTACATTTTGCAGGGTAATTGTGTCCTCTGGAAAAGTGAGCTGAAATCCTAAATGACAAAATTAACACAAATGCACTTTGATTTCTGGCGTATGTTTCTATGTTTTAGCTGTACCTGTGACACAGGGCGCAAGAGAATGTGCTCATGTGAACACAAGTGAAGGACATGGTGGGGACGTGCCACACAGGTAATTTTGGATTTTTTCTCTTCACAACTTAAGTTTCAGGGCATGTTTTCTATGACAAATATGTCACCTCTTATAGTTTACAGTATTTATACCCAGGGCACACCTGAAAGAATTTTGGACAGCACATTTACCAAAAAAAAGATGGAATGCTGACGGGTATGAAATTTACTTTGTCTAAGACTATTCTAAATGACGCATACATAAATATAAGTTGGAGTGAAGGCAGTTCTCATTTTCAAACTGTAAGGATACCCACAGATTTTTCTGAACACGTGAAAACCCTTGATAGAAAGAAACAGGAGAGGAAGAAACAGCAAAAGCAATGATTTCACACTGAGAAGATCTGGAAACAATGAGGCAAGGTAGGAGACTTCCAAGTGGAGTGTGGTGTCATCCTCCTTGATTTATTTCAGGAACACGTTGGAAAAGCCCTATGGTCCTTACCCTTAAGCACGCTTAGCTTCTAAAGGTACCGCAAAGAGATGCCAGGTGGAAAACAGGGAAGCCTGTAGACTCAGGGGTAAAGGTTGTGCATTTGGGGGGAAAAAAAAGCACCCATACCATATGGCACTCAAACCAGAGACAGTGGCAGGAGAGTGTGCTGCACAGAAAGATGCGGCTCTCTGGAAAGACATAGAACTGAAAATGCCACAGCATTTACCTTATGGTTCTTGGCAGTTTTGGTAGAGCCAGTGTTGATGTCACTCTTGGGAGTGACACCTGCTTCTGGATCTGCTAAAGGCCCTAGAAGGGATGGAGGTTTATTTTGATTTGAGTAGACTGTTTAGAGATCAAAAACAAAAACAAAAAAAACCCCTCCCTTCATTCTTCTGACAACTTAAACTCTTTGCTCCAGTCAGATCCCAAATCAGATGCACAGGGTGTCCCACATGCCTCAGGTGATCCCCAAGAAGAACTTGAAGAACCATCCCTTATAACCTAATGAAGACTCCTAAAAGCCCTGATTCAGATGTATTCCTCACTCATCGAACAACTATAGATGGCTGGGGGCACAACTAGATGGACATACGTTACGTTGTGCCTCATGCCTCACAGATCCCAGCAAATGGACTGTGTATAGGGCATCACTGCTGAACCGCTATGTCTGCTTTTCTGCACACGGCCCCATTCCTTCCCCACAAGAGACGCCTGTACCAACACATGGTGGGGGAAATGACAAAGATAATATGTTGAGCATGAGAAACTTGAGGAATGTGGTAATGGAAGCAGACACATTCCCCTTGTATCACAATGGTCTGTGGCACTGCCCCTGCACCTTGGCCAAAGACCTAACACCAACAAAAATAAGATGAGTGTGTTTTACAAGTCAACTTCTAGTGCTCAGATCATCTTACCAAGTGTTGCAGGTGGAGGGGTTTGGGGTGCCCCCAGGGCCACCAAGGTTCAGGAGGTGGATGTGCCTAATAGTCCATGAGGCCGGGGCGCCTCTAGGGTAGGGCATGCAAAACCGTCCAGTTAACAGAGGAGGTCCCCAGGATCCAAACTGCCCTGCAGAACAGAAGTGACAGCTACATTCATATGCCAGACAAGAGAACAAATATCAAAACCAGAGAAGAATGTGTTCGCACCTGCCACCTTCTCTGCCACCAGGATCCAAGAGAGTAGCATCAGTACCTGAAAGCTCCATCCCTGCCACTGGTACCACCTACAGCTTGGGATAGTAGATGCAAGAGGTTAACCTACTGCCACCACTCATCACTGCCCATGTCTGCAGAAGTAAAATGGCAAGGGTCCTGTCCTAGAGGGTTAACAGAAGTAATTACAGACTAATGAAGTAGCATTCTTTGGACAGGCAGCCATCGATGTCCAGGTTCACCCTGCATCCCTCCTCTATGGCGACTCCAGATGCTCTGTTTTTGGTATGTTAAGAACACAAAAAAATGAGTGGGAATAAATGGCTCATATTCTGCTCATGGAATCATAGCCACTCCTGGTGAAAAGTTCTGCAGCTGGACCCTCACTTTGCCTCCTCTGCTTCTCTCCCTGAGAAAGGAGTCTTCCTTCCTGAAGTGTTGTCAAAGGCCTCTGAGACCTCTGGGGAGTGGAGGATGCCTGAAATCTTGCAGGGGAATGAGAGTCTTCTGTGACGAATAAGTTACTTATGAATGTCTACAAAGCTCAGATGTGTTCATCTTAATTCATAGGGAATTCTGACTTTAAGCATACTACAGGACACAGAGTAATTATGCCCAACAGAAAAAAGAGGTAGAAATTCACATAACAGATTTAAAGCAAGTGTTTTGGTATAAAACTCCTGGTATGTGTCATGAGACTGTATCAGCTCTAACAGTGACTGGGGACACAACCAGAAACTGCTCATATAAACATAATTGAAGGACACAGTGTTCAAACTATTTTTACCTAAGGTATAGCTGGAAGGATTCCAGACAACTCATTTACCAACAAATATGGGAAGGTGATGCGTGATGACACTGACTTTATCTAAGACCACTCTAAATGGTACAGGGCACAAAATATAAAGTTGGAGTCATGATGTCGTTTTGCACTTTTGAATTTTAAACAATATGGCAGACTTTCTAACAGGTTAATCTCCTAGCCAGAATCAAGAAAGGAAGACACAGCAGCCACACTGTTCCCACAGAGGTGAGGTCTGGAAGGGGTCACGCAGCCCAGGAGACTTCTGTTTGGAGTGTGGGGTCATCCTCCTCTTATTATTTCCTGAACCACACGGAAAAACCTTAAGGTACTCAGTCTCTAAGCACTTTTCGTCTCTAAACTTACCACAGAAAGCTGACAGACTAAAAAGTGAGAAGTCTGTGGGCTCCTGGGTTATGGGTGTGCATTTGGAAAACAAAGAACAAACAGACACAGAACACACAGAACAAGACAAGGCCGGGAGGGTGTGCTGTACAGAAAGATGAGGGTTTCCCGAAAGAGTTACAACTGAGAATGGCCCTAGTGTTTACCTTGTCCTCGTCTGCATTCTTGGTATAGTCAGAACTGCTGTAATTCACAGAGGTTTCAGCAGTTTCTGGATCTACTAAAGATCCTAGAAGGGATGGAGGTTTATTCTGCTTTTAGAGGACTGTGTGGAATGAAAACAACCCCTCATCTCATTCCTCAAATATCTTAAACTTTTCCCTACACTCAGGTCCCTGACCAGAGGCAGAGGGTATCCCACATGCCTCAGGTGACCCCCCAAGGATAAAGGGGAGAACCATCCCTCACCTTGATAAAGACCTCACGGTGCCCTAGTTTATGTTGTTTTGTAATTAATCAAATAACTGTGAACCGGTCAGGCACAACTAGCAATTTAGAAGTCATCAGTAAAACAGAGGTTTCTCAGTATACATCATGGGAAATCACGATTTCATTACAGATTAAGAATAAATATGAGGACGCTTGGGTGGCTTTGTCGGTTAAGCATCTGACTCTTGATTTTGGGTCAGGTCATGATCTCACAGCTTGTGAATTTGAGCCCAGCATTGGGTTCCTCACTGACACTGTGGTGCCTGCGTGTGATTCTCTCTTTGTGCCTCTTACTCTATGCCTCCCAGACTCTCTCTCTCAAAATAAATAAACTTAAATAAATAAAAGAATAAAATTGAGAATACTGGTTTGGTGTATATCCTCAATGAATCTCAAGAAGTGTGCATTTCTTCAGACTTCAGGCAAATTGTTCAATCTCTCAGCTTATCTACAAGCTGTCTTCCACACGAGAGCAGTTATTATATAACGAAAGACTAATTTTACACTATTGAGAAAAGGAAAACTATGAGAAGTTAGCAGTGAAGCTGCAGAGTTGCACTGATACCATCAGAGGACTAAGCTAAGCTCTATGGAACTTGAATTCAGGGATGTAGGGCTACAGTTCCCAAAAACAAACAAAAATAAAGACCATTAAAATAGTGAATAAATTACCTTCTCCTCAAATAAAGTCTTCACATTGAGTGCAGGTGGGAAGAAGGATGAGGCCCATGTCTTGTCATCCTTTCCAGGCTCTTCAGACAGGGGGATGCTAGAGGAGGTGGGAGGGTCACAGAGGAGGGGCATGAGCTCCACCAGTCACAGGGACAAGTGCCTCATTGCCTGCGGCACCAGAGGAGAACACCCTTCTGTCACCCCTTCAGACCACCTGCCGTCCTTAGTGCTTGTGATTCTTTCCAGACCACACAATGATCATCCACAGGAACAGGTTGCACAGCAGAAGTTAGATTGTGGCACATCACAACGTGCTCCTTACCTCTCCTTGGAGGGTTCTGTGTCTCTGGTCTTGCAGCCATTGGTTTCTGCCTCGTGTATCCCTCAGGCAGCCTCTTTGCTTCCATCCTGTCCAGTCTTGGATACAGAAAAATAATAGACTTCTATAAGAAGTGGTGCAACACCACGTCGTCTACTAGACAACAAACAGTGCACACATCATCCCTGGAAACACCCATAAAAACGCAAGTCAAATGACCACACCTGTATTTCAAGTAAGGGACCTCCCTGCCCTACTCCACCATCTCCCTATCCCAGATCTGAGTCTTGATCTGGGGGAGAAACAACACATCCACCTTCAGTCATGCCAGACTGTGCACCAAAGAAAGAGGAAACAAGAAAACACTTACCTAGTTGTCCTGAGCATTCTTCTCATGAGCTGCGATTTGAAAAAGCCAACAATGAAAAGCCCGTGGTTAGGGATTCCAAGGGCCGCTACACTCACCCGCATGAGGTGCTAAGGGTTCAGTATGTCCGGCAGAACTCAGGTTACCTGGTATCTAAAGGTGAGCTCTGCCTGCTGCAGCTGTTCCCATGTTTGTTCAATTTGTTGCCTGTGAGTTACAATTGCTCTTGTCAGATAAGACCCAATATTGGGAATGATTTTAAATAATCTGCCCACGTTCCCAACAACCTCATATCTGTCCCCTGATACAATTTATTCTTACACATGAAACACTTTTCACATGATTATAAATGTACAGTAGGATCAAAGCTATTGTTACATCCTTTCCTTACTCATTATTCCATGCCCGTAGGGCTCAGAGTTCATAGAATTCCTTCCCAGTTTCAATCTTTCCCTAATTCATCATGTGACAAGTGTCTTTCAGATAAAGTTCTATTCTTCTTTAACTTATATCCTCACCAGGTTTCCCAGGGTTGCAAAGACGAGAGCCATGGAATGGCACTACCATGTTGATGGTTATGATTCATCGTACAACACACTGCTCTCCTATAGATTATGACAATTGACACCACCCCCAAGGAATGTTGGCATGGACAAAGTTTCTACACAGTCTGGCTATTGCTTGAGATCTGCAAATGTTTGAAAACCTAATTGTTTTGTTCTTTCTAAAACTTACCTTTTTTATCTGTTAATACTCCATGTATATGATCTCTGAATTTTTGTTTATATTACTAAGTTGAGTCTAAACATTGTAAAAAGATTAAAAACAAAAAAAAAAATGAACAGAGGTTTCATGAGCTGCTGGTAATTAGTAGCTGAACTCACTTGTACTTACTTCTTTCATAGCTGTTTTCCTTTTTTTTTAATGTTCATTTTTGAGAGAGAGAGAGAGAGAGAATGAATGGGGGAGGGACAGAGAGAGAGGTAACAGAATCCGAAGCAGGCTCCAGGCTCGGAGCTGTCAGTACAGACCCTGACGCGGGGCTCGAACTCATGGACTGTGAAATTATGACCTGAGCTGAAGTCAGACGCTTAACTGACTGAGCCCCCCAGGAGCCCTTTCTGTAGCTATTTTCAAATTTTCCCTGCAGCTGCCATCCGATTCTTCTTTGCCATCAGTTCACACTATCATTTTCAGCTTCCTAAGATGGGAAAGATATATACAGTCAGGACCAAGATCCAGAAATTCTCCCTTTTTACCTCCCAGCACTCTTGAAGGCCTATGCAGATATCCCTTCCCCCACCTCTCCCATAAATGCACAGACTGACAACACAATCAGAGAAAGGAGGTGAACACCCCATTTAAGTTAAAGAAACTTCAACCTCTGTTGCTACGTCTCTGCTATCGGAACTGTCTTTCTAGTTCTCTTTTTCCTCTCCTTCATCATAAAGTCATCAAATAACATTGCACTTCGTGCCTTCCCAGAGTTCATCTTTGTTTGAGATGGTGAAGACTCATTTCATCAGTGTGAAAAACCATGTCTGACCAACTGTACCCATTAGGATAAAGCAGGGGATCATCACTAGTCTTACACCTCCATGGAGAGCCCTGATTCTCAGTCCAAAAGTTGTACCATGACACAATCACCCCGAAAGACGACCTCCCAGACTATGGCTTCACCAACATTGCAGTTCACTCCCAGACATCGCTAGAGTTCAGGACTCCAACCCCTGCCTCCACCTTTACATATCCTAGTGGAGAAAAAGGCCAATCTTAGAGGGGCAACATCTCCTGAAGTATAATCTGATATGAAATGTCACACAGTCTGGGTTTATTTCCAGGAAACAGATTTCAGATGGAAAAATCTCAACTTCATGGAGCCAATCTACTTTCACAAGACTGGTTCCATTGATAGTGAAGGCAGCAAAAGGCAATGCTTAGAAAGGCTGGTTTGTTGTGTTGCCCTCACACTATTTTGTTTGTGGTGTTCATTTAAAGGCTTTCACATTGACACTTAATGTACTCAAGAATCACATGCAAAATTGAAATTCTCTTAAAAATGGACACAAAAGCATGAGACACAGAAAGGCACATGCATTTCCTTCTGGCCTCAGGCAGTCCTTCAGCAAATGCTTTCTGTCGTGGTTGTAATGTAGTGGCTCTGTTGTAAGGGGTTGAAGATAGAAAGGTGGTCAGGGCACTGTACTCACAGAAAGAGCCTACAAATTAAAACAAAACAAAACAACACAAGATGCCAGTGAGACAGAGCAGGCCCTAACCCCAGGTGTGGAAAGGACTAACATAAAGCTGAGTCTCCAGGGAAGAAAAGGAGTTCACTTTCCACCATGAGTGAGGGACTCTAAAGTCCCTGATGTCCTGAGAACAAAAGGAAATACTGTACAAAGGAGGAAGCATGTGAGTGAATGCACCAAATATCTAACAACCCCACGAAGACACACAAGACCAAGATAGGAAGGAAGCCCAGGACAAAGCCAGCCTGGCAGTTGGACCCAATCTTCCTAGGGCTCATCATTGATTTGGGGGGCATACATCTGAATGGCAAAGAAGCTGAACAACCTTATGGGCAAAGACTTAGAAGTAAACAAATGTAGTTCAGGGGTGGCCAGCAAAGATGAGCCCTAGTGAAGCTGCAGGCTTTGGTCAAGACTCAGAAGAGTTACACTTAAAACCTCAGGGGACAGGAAACAATTCGACTTTCTTAGGGATTGGGCCTGCACTGAACAATCTCACTGGCCGAATGGATTCAGGGATTCAGTGCAGCTGGTACTCCTACCCACTTTTCAGAAAGCAGTTTCTCTTGTGTCTGTAGCAAGATAATTCAAATTCTCCCCCCCCCCCAACATTTTTGACCCATGTCTGGCCCTGAACAAAATGACCTAATTGCTGGATGACAAAACAGTGTGATGGGCTTGAAACCTACATAGGACAATGTAGGTGTATCTACAATGGATCCAGGTATCAACGTTACTGCTGGTACATTCCCTCTTTGGCCCCAAATTCATGACACAATGTGTGACAAGCACTTAGGGCAGAAAGGAAAATGCAGGTTACAGAAAGCAAGGTAGGAAGGGCAGGCACAATTCCACTGAATGCATTTGGCAAAATACTCTGGATCCAGTTCCAAAAGAAATATAATTATCTCTATTGGCTGCCACATTCTTTCTTACAATGCAGTCCTTGTGACAGTTCTCACATGAACATCTTACTTTTCTGTAGCCACTTTTCTTTGTTCATAGAATTCTTCTAGGTGATATGCTTTCTCCTTCAGCTGTTTGACTTTTGCTTCCTTTGTTGCTTTCACAGTCCTCAATGCATTACACTTGTCTTCCAGGGCCTTTTTATTTTCTGTAAAAAAGAAAAAAAGGGGGTTTTCTTTATAAAGGTGCACAAGACCTGAGTCTTGATTTTGGCGAGACAGAAAAAACGCAAGAACCTTGAAGGCATGAGGGTATTCTTTCCCTTTTCAATGCAGTCATTGCCATCATATGGAGATTTCTTCCCAACAGAAAATATACCTTCCAGTTGACAGTTACTGGACCTCAAGGCTCTTAGCTCCACATCCTCGAATTCAACATTTGCATCTTGTGGTTAAGACAGATACGAGAAAAGACTTTTACAGAAAACTGATCGCACAGCAATAAGATCATGCATTGCAATAAACAAAGACCTTGAGGCATAAATATAACTAGAAGACAAAGATGGTGGAAGATAGTTCACATCTAACAACTCATAAATAGCTTTCTTAGTGGTATACATATGTATGTATATGTGTATGTGTGTGTGTGTGTATCCCCCTTCCCCCATTCATGTTGAGAATTCACTGTTCAGCCTTAAGAGAGAAAGAGACTACAGAGCACCTGGGTGGCTCCGTCAGTTAAGCATCAGACTCTTGATTTTGGGTCAGGTCATGATTCTAGGATCATGCGATCCAGACCTGTGTTGGGCTGCAAACTGAGTGTGGATCCTGCTTAAGATTCTCTCTCTTTCCCTCTGCCCCTCTCCCCCACTCACATGCCTTGTCTCACTAAAAAAAAAATAAAGAATGATTTAAAAATATTTTTTTTAAAGGAAAGGATTATACACTGTGGCTATCACCCTTTCTCTCTCAACTATATTTGGGGATTTTCTACATATCTTGGAGGGCAGAGTTGAATGATGTGATAATTACCTAGTTGTGAAAACAAAAGGTAGTCCTTGAAATGGACTCCTAGTCCTTGAAACGGCAAAACTTATCTTGGTGATTCTACTGAAATTCCAGCTCATTGTTCAGAAAGAGGTTTGGCTCCCAGAGGCCCACTCTCTACTGTGGTAAATGGCAAGCAAATATGCTGTGCTTACTTCACCCAATGAACAAAAAGCCTCCAAAGCCAAATTACAGCAAAACTCAGCAGCCAACTCTTACCACTTCCTGATTCTTCACATTCCTGTCTCTCTCTGGCTCTGAGTTTGCAAGGTAGCAAGTGCACTTTGAAGGGTGTCATTTAAAATTTCATTCAAGTGGGTGCCTGGGTGGCTTAGTTGGTTAAGCATCTGACTTCAGCTCAGGTCGTCATTTTGTGGTTTGTGAGTTTGAGCCCTGTGTCAGGTTCTTTGCTGACAGTTCAGACCCTGGAGCCTGTTTTGGATTCTGTGTCTCCCCCTCTCTATCCCCTCTCCTGCTTGTGCTCTGTCTCTGTCTCTCAAAAAATTAATAAACACTAATATTTTTAATTTAAAGTGCTCAACTATTTTGATGTTCTCCTTCAACAAAACGTGTTGAATGAGTAATAATAATTCATTACTTTTACTTGTGTTTTTTAGAATGCAATCCAGGCAAAGAAAGGATTCTCACCTTCAATTTAACAGCTTCATCAGAGAGAAACTTACTTTCTTAGTTTCCTGAAGACATTTCCTTAATTCATTGTTGTATAAAACACGAAAAAGGAATCAGAATTAAAAAAAAAAAGCATAGTGCTAGATAAACCTACCTTCTAATGTGTGACTCCTTTAACAAATAAAGAGGTAGCTCTTTACATTTGTGAAGCTTGTCTTGAATTGGTACTGCTTATAGAACACATAGAGTAGGTCAGTAGGATGATCTACCAGAGTGGAAATAACCAAAATGAAATCACAAAAAATATTTGAAAGGGCCATGCTACCTTCTGTTCCCAAATGGATATTTCTTCAGGAAGTAAAGTTCTCTGTTTTCTTTCTTAAAAGTATTGATCTTCTCAGTTTTTCTCTGTAAACTAACTAAAAGGAGAGAAAACATTTTCTAAGTTTGTTACCAAACCAGTGACATCGAATAATCCCAGTGTATTAGCAGCACAGACACATGATCTGACAGGTGGGTGTAACTAACATTTTAGCTTTCCCGTTGTGCCTGAAGGAATCAAGTTTTAGCAGCATTTTAAACCTAAGAAAACCTTATTTCAATGAGACTCCTATTTAAAATATTGTCCAAAATGGAGCAACACAATAAAATATCTTCTAATTTCTCTCCCATCTGGAAACACCCTTCTTGGAAAATTCAATCACTTCAAATACTTATGTCACCACCAGAGATGAAACAGAAAAATCAAATCCTATCAACTTACATTTCTCTCCTCCAGTTATTAAGGTACATACATAGGTCCCTGCAAATAAAGGAACAAACAAAAACAAAACCATCATTTAGTCTCGATTTGAGCTACTTACACCCCCAGGTGCTATTTGGAATATCAAGGAAAGCTCAAACTGCTGACTGATTGACTACTCAAAGGGCTTGAATGTCTTCCTGCTGCTCACAGATTGCCTTTCATGAACCTAGGCTGGGGGCCCTGGAGGACAAGGTCTTTGGAATCAAACATACGGGTACAATCTCAGCTTTACACTTAATGGCTGGAGGATCTGGATTAATGGCAATTCCTAGAAGACAAACTTTTTTCATTCCAACATGCGAACATTACCCTCCAACCTTACAGGAATATTATTCAACACACACGAAGCACCCAATTATGGATTATGTGGATAACACATGTAAGCTCTAGAACAGACTCCTCTAACAGGGATTAATTCTCTCATCTGACCATATAGTGCAAACGTCTCTTCTTTTGGCGTAGTGTGAGAGCTCTCATGCCCTGAGATCACTTTTCTCACCGCCACCACTGCTGCATTCAAAGGGATAAACACCAGCCTTGGAGGGTTTGCTAAGTGTCAGGCAGCCACCCTGGCTCTCAACAGCGCCACAGAATCACCACAGTCTACCCCCATTCGCAACAAATTCATTTCCACTCATGCTCTCCTGGCACAAATGGCTCCCTCCACTTCAGACTCAAAACCATGGTTTAAACCTCTCTTGTGACACACACCCTGCCTGGCAATATCTGGCTTCTTTTCTAAGCTTAGGCTTCTTGATAGACTCAAAAAGGGTTTTCTCTTTGTGACATTTCAGCAAGAGCCAGGTCATGGCAAAGTACTCACTCCAAACTTCAGGCTCATATCATCACTTGTTTCATTCCCTCTACTCTGGTGATGTGTTCCTCCTCCTGATGTCTTATCTTAAGAGATGGTAACTCCCTCCACATTGTCACTTAGGCTCTGAACAGGGAAGAGAAAGATGAATTTCAAGAGTTAACAAATCAATTAGACAACAGACGTCACCATATTTATTCTTAGTTGAATTAAAAAGCACATCGAGGGGTGCCTGGGTGGCTCAGTTGGTTGAGTGTCTGACTTTGGCTCAGGTCATGAGCTTGTGGTCCCATCAGGCTCTGTGGTGACAGGTAGGAGCCTGTAGCCCGCTTCGGACTCTGTGTCTCCTTCTCTCTCTGTCCCTCCCCCACTCATACTCTGTCTCTCTCACTCAAACATTAAAAAAAAACAAACCCACACCAAACACCAGTACTGAGAAAATACTGCAAAGAAAACTAAAGCTTAAATTCTTACCATGATATTCTAGAGGCTCTAAGAGGGGAAAAAACAAATTTGTTGTCAAAACATATTATTAGTAAAAGCCTACATTTTGCATAATTAATTCACAGGATTAGAAAATAAGAAAAAATAGAATTTCCTATTTAAGTCATGTTACTTCACAATTTCTGTTAAAGAGCACAATGTAAATAGCTTTTTTTCAACCAAAAATCTGTTTATATTGAATGAATATAAACAGCCTATTCAGCCTATTCACTTTTGACCATTGATAATACAGACATTTACAAAGTGCTCTAAATCGTCATTTCCCTCGCTTATTTTTTTTTAAACCCAGTATTCACACTGAAGTTTAGAACTAGGATTATTTTTAAATCCTGAAATAAAGAAACAGGAAGGAAGGAAGGGAGGAAGAGTGGGCAAAACCTTTGAACTAAGATATGTCTCTTTCATTCTCTAGAAAGCTCTTCTGAAATATTACATGAAGTTGGCTGTTTGCTGAATTCATACAGAGTTATAGCACATCAGGTGCCATGAGCTTTTCCAGACTGCTACAAATGAAATAAAAGCCACCAAATGAGAGAAAGATAAAACATGGCGAGAGCTAAAGCACAGCAACAAAAGAAATGACAGCTAATGTTTAAAAAAAGAGCAAAAAGTGCTCTGCAGACCTCAGTCACCCCTGATAAATTCTAGCTCAATCAAATCTAGACATGACCCAGTTTTGATACCATTAACATATTTCCCCATTCTAAAGTTTTAAAGGATGATGAGAGGCTAAGGCCAGCCCTAAACTCTTGCCAGGACATCAGAATATCATCATGCTATCAAAAAGCCACTTAGGAACTTCTGAGCTTCCCTGTCCCTTGTCATCCAGACGCACTGGCAGGGGAAGTGAAAAGGAATATGATGAACTCACCAAATACTTACTATTTGTGTTTCTTTGTGAAGACAAGTTTTCTACAGTGGCAGGGAGAGGGGGAAATACTCATTTAGAAATAAATTCCAAAGTATTCTGTTCTTCCAGAAAAGATCTGCCCTCAAGAGAAGCTAAGAGCCTAACTGGGGATTTCCCAAAGAGTAACTGATACAGCTGAGGGAAAAATACTCAACTCCAGGGCTCTCTCCTTCCTGTCTCACCTGGCAGTAAATTCATCCTAACCCCCAGCCATATAAATATAAAAACCTCACACTCATGTTCTATTTACCTCAGTTTCTTTACCAGCACGTAACATTTAGCTTTCCACACAACTTACAAGGCATAGGTAAGTAAAAACCACACAGTTTGAACACAGACAGCAAGCACTAGAATCACAGAGATGAGCAGAATGAGCAGAGATGTAGGAATTACCAGTCAGGGAACTTAAAACCACTTCCATTCCTATGATAATGCAGATAATGAAAAAAGTGGACATCATGCAAAAAGAGATGGTGAATGTAAGCAGAGAGATGAAACTCTAACAGTTTAAAGTGATTCGAGATATCAAGAGCACCATAAAAGAAATAAAAAATGCCTTTGATGGGTTCATTAGTAGACTCAACATAGTTGAGGAAAGAATAATTGAGGATAAAGAAATGCCAGTAGCACCTTCCAAAAAGGAACACAAAGAAAATAAAAATAAAAATATGGCACAGCAAACCCAAGACCAGTGGGACAAGTGTAAAATGTGAAACACACACATGTTAGGCGTACCATGACAATGGAGGAGAGAGACTTGAAGCAATAATGACTGAGGATTTTCCAAAATGAATACTGGTCACCAAATCACAGATCCAGGATACTCAAAAAATCAAAAGCAGGACAAATACCCAAACAAACATACAAACAACTAACAACAACAACAAACCCACCAACTATGCTTAATATATAATATTCAACTATGGATAATTAAAATAGCTTTGGAAATCTGGAGCAGGGGTTGGAGGTATAAGGAGAGAGGGGCGCAAGAACACCTTACCTAAGAGGAACAAGGATAAGAAATACCTGAGACTTCTTTTCATAAACCACACAATCAAGAATGAAATATTTCAAGTGTTAAGAGAAACATTAAACTATCTGTAGCCAGTGAAATTATCCTTCAAACACACTACAGAGTAAGGAAAATTGTCAGGGATCATGACTGGCATTATTTCAATGGTAAAGAAGTCAGTTCTCCAAAAAGACTCAACAATTTCTAATGTGCATGCATTAACAACAGATGAGTCTAGATACACAAGGCCAATGCTGACAGAACTTCTGGTAGAAAGAGCTGAATCCATTACTATAGCTGGAGAATTCAATACCCTCTATCAGTCACTGACAGATCCAGCATATAGACATTCAGTAAGATCACAGATGAACTGAACAGTATCACCAATCAACTGGATCCATTACCATCTGTAGAATACTTCATCCAACAGAAGATTATACATTCCTGTCAAGCTCAAATAGAACGTTTACCGAGATAGGCCATATTTGTGGCCATAAGATACATCTGAACAACCACAATAACAGAAATCATAGGAAGTATGTTCTTAGACCATAAATGAGTCAAATTAGACCTCACGAACAGAAAGAGAGCTGGAAAATGACAAAAACCTTGTAGATTAAATAAGCTTCTAAAGAACACATGGGTTAGAGGGGAGATTGGTGGGGGGATGGGCAAAAGAGGTGAAGGGAATCAAGAGTATACTTATGGTGATGAGCACTGAGAAATGTAAAGAATTGCAGAATCATAATGTACACCTGAATCTAATATTACATTTTATGTTCATTATACTTGAACTTAAAAAAAAATGGGTGAAAGAAGACATTTCTACAGAAATTTTTAAATAGTTCAGTCTAAATGATAGTGAGAATTGAACAGATTAGAGTGAAATTTGTAATACTGAGTGCATATAAAGGCACAGGGAATATAAAATTTTCTGCTTATTTATGATTTAAAAAATATAAGGTACTTTAGTATATTCACAGCAAGGACATTTCTCCAGAGGTAAATTAGAAATGCATAAATTCCGAGGGAGGCAGTAATAATGTTATGTTTCCACAGAATTCCAAACACATCAGAGCCAAGAGAGAAATGGTAGGCTCAAATATGGAGAAGCCGAAATAATATTGGAGACAACGAGGAATCCATCAGACATTGACAATGTATCTGTCAAAAAGAATCATCTTTACAAACCCTCAAACAATCTCCAGGAGACTTTCCAATGCCTCCTCAAAGGAGAAGGACAGACGGGTTAGAAAGGAGCAGGAGCAAACTTTTGGGAGTGATGCAATGTGTTTACTCTCTTACTGTGGTGATAGCTTCATTACTCCTTACATATGTTAAATATCAACAAATTGTTTCCTTTAAAAAGGTGTTATTATACATAAATTATACCACACTGAAGCTATAGGAAAACTATAACAGGCAACACTTAGGGATTTTATTTTGCTGAAAAACACTTCCAGATACTTTCTAAATAGTTAACTTAAGAATTTATAAACCAACTCAAAACAGAAAAATACATAATATTAAACATATGGTAGATAAGAAGTCAATGACTTCTATTGTACATTAATAAAATACCTAAATAATAAAGTAAATAAAATTACTTTCTTTTATCTCAACAGAAATGTATTCTCATTCCTCACATCTTTCTTACACATCTCTTCTTTTTTTATATGCAGAGTTACTTTTCTTATTTCTGTCAGTCTTAATTACATTTAGCAGAAAACTTTTAACTCTTAGAAACCTAAGTCTCCAGTAAAAACTAAGTAGTAATCAATTGTGAACTGTCTGTTACACCAGAATTCTTCTAGATCTAAAATGTATAATTGCATTTTATAATTCAAAAACATATTTTTCCCTAGTACAATCTTTTAAGGAATCACAAAGCATATTGCCAACAGACCCAAATATCCTCATCTTCTCTTCAGTAAGAAGCCCAAAGCCCAAATCTATGTTCAGTAATCAATGTTACAGCACTCAGTCCTATTTGGAAAATGCACAGATGGCCAACGAATTCAGTTCTATTTATCATTCAAGCAAAACTTTCAAGTTAAGGACTTTGAAAGCTATCTTAACAATTACCCAAGAAAACTTTGAGACATACAAAATTAAGAATCATTTTAAGTCATCTTTTTGCTAACAAATTGCAACATAAATAACACAAGCTTATTTGACTTTCTGCACAGCTTGGTAGAATGAAAGTTTTATATTTGATGCTGACAACTCCAAAGGCATGTCCATTTTCATTAAACCAACAAACATAGTTTAAATACCAAATATATTCCACCTGGGGCCACTAAAAAGTCCATTAGTTTGTTCCCCATTGTCAATTTTTACCTGGAGCTGCTGCTGCAAATCTGAAATAAGTCCAAGGGGTTACTCTTTGCTCCTTGACAGCGAGGATAGAAGGAGCCAGTGCTGCCAGAGGCACTAAGGATAGTATATGAGTTTAATATGCAGGTGGCACCCCAGGTGGTAGAGAAAGAGGAGGAGGGGCTCTGGGGAAGCCTACCTGTCTCCTACACTTGCCATGGCCCCATGAAACACTCCCACTCTAAGTGTATCCTGTCCCTACCCTGTGCCCCTGTCCTCACGGCCACCCTACCCTGGCCACTTTCTGGAATCCAGGCCTGGGCACAACCCTCCTTAAGCCACTGGCATGGGACAGATGCCCAGCACAGGGTTAGAACCAGGAAAATACCCTCTTCCATGACAACTTGGAACAGGTCATGCCAGGGTCTATGCATTCCATCTGCTTGTGCCGGCCTTCACTGGAGTGCCAGAGTTACGTGGAATGTGGTGTGTGTGTACTCATACCTGTGAGTATGAGTTCTCTTTCTGTGAATATATTGACTGTCGACATGAGTTTCCTGTTTTTAGGTTGCTTTCATGTTTTACTCTTGTGTTTATCTGTATGCATGTGTATTTGTGTCTGTCTCTGAATGAGCATATATCTGCTGAGCAAATCTGTGTCTGTTACTGTATTATCTGTATCTCTCATGTACATGTGTCCCTGTGGGAGTATCTGTGTTTGATGTCTGTGTGTGTATTGGTTGTATGTGTGGATTTGAGGCCCCTTTGAGTGTTCTTGATCATACCTGTGGGTATGTGTGTGGTTTTCTGTTCTTGTGTCTAGTATGTGTAGAGTTTGCTTTATGGGGCTTAGTTATGTGGCCCTGTGTGTGTGTGTGTGTATTCCCCTCAAGATGTCATTGGCTATGTATGCTGTGTGGGTCTGTGTGTGAGCCTGTCCATGAGCGCCATACCTGAGTCCCCAGATGAGGCTGTCGGTGGCTCCATGCCTGTGTGCCTCTGTGGTTGTGGTGTCTGTTTTTTCCTCCACACGTGTGTATCCATGCAGCTCACAAGTAAGCAGCTGCAGAGGGGATCTTTTAAGGGTGACTCCTGGGAGGGGGTGAGCAAGAGACAATATGTGCTTCCTCCTCTCAGGCTCAGCTCCCTCTGCCTGTTTTTCTCCCATCCTTCAGTGCCCCCCTTGTGGTGTGATGCCTTGTGGTGTAGATGGATGGAGTGCAGGATCACCTCATAAGATCACAGGCCAGGGGCTGGGAGGGCTGTAAATGGCACCTGGAGGTCACAAAGAGTGGGGAAGCCTTGGGGCCTCTGGTGACGCTGAGGGATTCCCAGGCCCTGGGAAGGGTGAGTGAGTGGGAGCCCCAAGGGAGGGCTGGGGGCTCCTGGGACCTATGGAAGGAATGCAGGATTGGGCACCCCGGAAAAGAGCTGGAGGAGTCCTGCAGGACTTGTGAGTCCCCAAAGGGCAGATCTCTCAATCACCTGTGCTGGTACAGGCTGGGGCTGGAAAGCAGCAGCAGCATCCAGAGGCAGCAGATCCATGGGATGGTAGATGGAGCAGTGAGCCATGGTCTTGCAAGCAAGTGGAATCACCACGCTGAGCTGCCCTGGGCCCTTTCCCCCTTCCCCAGCCACCTTGCTAGCTCTGGCCCTGACATCATCCTCCAGCAGGGCATGGGCAAGCCAGGCAGAGACAGACACCTGTGGCCATAAAAGTGTCTCCTCTGACCTCTGTGCTAATTGTTGAATGGGCATAAGGAGTCACCCAGGGCCCCTGGAACCAGGAGGAAGAATTTAGCCCTGGAATCTTCTCTGATGGGACTTGGGGAGAATTATGGAGGGACAGCATTTAGTACCAGTTCATTCACAGGATAAAAGCACAACACGAGGTCACCTTGGATGCTGATGTCAGTGTTTTCTTACCCAGACCACTTTCAGAGCACTCACTCAGGAGTGAGAATAACTGATATTAATTTAAAAGAACAAAAATGCTGGATCGTGTGCACTCTTGATGCTCTTACAAAACAATGCCCAACACTCCCTCCTCATCCTCTCCATATTGTGGAAACTGAGGCAGTCAGGGATTTGGCCAAGATCACATAGTGGTTTCTGAATGTTTTGCTGATTACATCTGACTAAACTCCATTTTCTGAAGCTCACGTCTTTAATTTTGTCAGTGATGTTTTTGGGCTGCTCTGTGACAAATTTCACCTCTTCAAGGATAAAGCAAATCCATCCTCAATGAGTCCTGCTGTCATTTCCTACCAATGACCCATGCCCCTCCTTTGCCCCTGCACAGTCCCCCAGTCTGGTACCATATGGTAGCCTCACTAGGCTCCACGAAGAATGTCACATTGTCCTCTGACCCCATAAGCTGGACGCAGCCCTGTGATGTGCTCTGACCTGTGAAATGTGAGTGGGAGTGAAATGTGCCACCTCGAACACAACACTTGGGAACAACTGCATCTGGCCACCTCTCTGTCCATCTCTCATGGCACCTGGTAGTTACCTATGGTGGGTGATCTTCTATCCTGGTCCCAGGAGGATCATGGTGGACATGTGGCATGAGCAAGGAAGAGAATTCCCTTATTATAAGCCATTAAGACTTTGGGGCTATTTCCCACAATAACATCTAGCCCATCCTAACTGGTATGCACCCTCCATTCTCCTCTCTACGAGGCAGCACAGCCTAACATTCAAAGCATGATCTCTGTTGTTAGATACACATGGGTTTGAGTTCCAGCTCCATCATTTAATTAACTCCAACCCCAGGCAATTTACTGGGAGTCTCTGAGCCTCCATTTCTGCTCCATAAAATGGAGCATCTCAAATGGAGATGGTTACACCATCTCATGTTTGAAGAGGATTAAATGAAATAATAAAACATATAAAACTTTGAGTCCAGGGCCTGGCACCCATAGTGAATGCTCAATAAATATTAGCTCTATAGCTTTATGTCCAGATTGCATTCAGAAAATGCAGCAACTATTACAAAAGAAAAGAAGGAAATATTAAGCCTATGGCATATGTTGCCTTTCAAACTGTTTTATAACAACTAGGATAATGTTACGTATTTCACACCCTGCTTTCTACTCTTAATAAGATATTGTTGTGATATTTTTATGTTACAAATAAAAAGATCTGCATCGTCTTTTTAAATTATAGGACAACATTAAATACCATGAAGAATTCAATCACTTCTCTTGCTGGACATTTCCATAGGTTGCACATGGCACTGAAAACAAATGAAGTAAATAAAAACTATCAGAATGTATTGTTTTCTAGAATAAATATTTGTTAACTTTTGTTTGTTCTGTATCTATATATGTATTGGGTTGCAATTTACAATGTTTTTCTTATCATAAATAATGTTTTTAAAAACTATGGCAGTTGTTTTCAAGTTTTTTCAAAATCTGAAAGGTTACGAATAATCCATGTTTTTAAATTTCAGGAATAGAATTTAGTGATTCATCACTTACATATAACACCCAGGGATCATCCCAAAAAGTGTCCTCCTTAATGCCCCTTACTCATTTAGCTCATCCCATCCAACACCACACCAATGACCCTCTGTTTGTTCTCCTTATTTAAGAGTCTCTTATGATTTGTCTCCCTCTCTGCTTTTATATTATTTTTGCTTCCCTTATGTTCATATATTTTGTTTCTTAAATTCCACATATGAGTAAAATCATTTGATATTTGTCTTTCTATGACTTGTTTAACTTAGCATAGTACACTATAGTTTCATTTACATTGTTGCAAGTGGCAAGATTCCATTCTTTTTGATTGATGAGTAATATTCCATTGTATATATATATACCACATCTTCTTTACCTATTCATTAGTCAATAGACATTTGGGCTCTTTTCATACTTGAGCTATTGTTGATAGTGCTGCTATAAACATTGGGGTCATGTTCCCCTTTGAATCAGCTGTCCTGTACCCTTTGCATAAATACTTAGTAGTGAATTTCTGGGTCATAGTGTAGTTCTATTTTTAGTTTTTTTTTAGGAACCTTCATACTCTTTTCCAGGATGGCTGCACCAGTTTGCATTCCCACCAGCAGTGCAAAAGGGTTCATCTTTCTCTGCATCCTCGCCAACATCTGTCATTGCTTTAGTTGTTAATTTTATCTGTTCTGACAGATTTGAGGGAGTATCTCAGTGTGGTTTTGATTTGTATTTCCCTCATGATGAGTCACGTTGAGCATCTTTTCATGTGTTTGTTAGCCATCTGGATCTCTTCTTTGGAAAAGTATCTTTCATGTCTTTTGCCCATTTCTTCACTGGATTATTTGCTTTTTAGGTGTTGAGTTTGGTAAGTTCTTTATAGATTTTGGATACTAACCCTTTATGGGATATGTCATTTGGAAATATCTTCTCCCAATCCATTGGTTGCCTTTTAGCTTTGCTGATTGTTTCCTCTGCTGTGCAGAAGGTTTTTATCCTGATGAGGTCCCAAGAGTTCATTTTTGCTTTTGTTTCTCTTGCCTCCGGAGACATGACAAGAAGTTGATGCAGCCGAGGTCAAAGAGGTTGTTGCGTGATTTCTCCTCTAGGATTTTTGTGGCTTCCCACCTTACATTTAGGTCTTTCATCCATTTTGAGTTTGCTTTTGTGTATGGTGTAAGAAAGTGGTCCACATTCAGTCTTCTGCATGTCGCAGTCCAGTTTTCCCAGTACCATTTGCTGAACAGACTGTCTTTTCTATTACATAGTCTTTATTGCTTTGTCAAAGATTAGTTGGATATAGGTTTGTGGGTCCATTTCTGGGTTTTTATTCTGTTCCATTGATCTAAGAGTCTGTTTTTGTGCCAGTACCATACTGTCTTGATGATTACAACTTTGTAACGCAGCTTGAAGTCTGGAATTGTGATGCCTCCAGCCTTTGTTTTATTTTTCAGGATTGCTTTGGCTATTCGGGGTCTTTTCTGATTCCATACAAATTTGTTCTTCCTATCCATGAGCATGGAATGTTTTTCATTTTTCTGTGTCTTCTTCAATTTCTTCCACACACTTTCTGTAGTTTTCAGTTTAGAGATTTTTCACCCCTTTGGTTTGGTTTATCCCTAGGGATTTTATGGTGTTTGGTGCAAGTGTAAATGAGATTGATTCCTTGATTTCTCTTTCTGCTGCTTCATTATTTGTGTATAAAAATGCAACTGATTTCTGTATACTGATTTTGTATCCTGTGACTTGGCTGAATTCATCTACAAGTTATAGCAGTTTTTTGGTGGAGGATTTGTGTTTTCCACACAGAGTACCATGTCATCTATGAACAGTGAAAGTTTGACTTGCTCCCTGCTGATTTGGATGCCTTTTATTTCTTTGTATTGTCTTATTGCTGAGGCTAGGACCTCCAATACTATGTTGTATAATAGTGGTGAGAATGGACATCCTTGATCTAGTCCAGACCTTAGAGGGAAAGCCCTCAGTTTTTCCCTGTTGAGGATAATATTAGCTGTGCGTCTTTATTATATGGCCTTTATGATCTTGAGGTATGATCTTTCTATCCCTCCGTTCTTGAGGGTTTTTATCATGAAAGGATGCTGTATTTTGTCAAATGCTTTTTCTACATCTATTGAGAGGATCATGTGGTTCGTATCCTTTTACTAATGTGATGAATCACATTGGTTAATTTGTGGATATTGAATCAGCCCTGTATCCTTGGAATAAATCCCACTTGATCATGGTGAATATTTATTTTAATGTATTACTTGATCCAGTTGCCTAGTATGTTGTTAAGAATTTTTGGATCAAGGTTCATCAGGGAAATTGATCTGTAGTTCTCCTTTGTAGTGCAGTCTTTGTCTTGTTTTGAATTAAAGGTAATGCTGGACTCATAGAATGAGTTTGGAATTTTCCATCCATTTCTATTTGTTGGAACTGCTTCAAAAGAATAGGTGGTAACTTCTTTAAATGTTTGGTAGAATTCCTCTGGAAAGCCATCTGGCTCTGGAC
This sequence comes from Panthera pardus, assembly GCF_024362965.1. NCBI lineage: Eukaryota > Metazoa > Chordata > Mammalia > Carnivora > Felidae > Panthera > Panthera pardus. The sequence goes on along the minus strand of NW_026526677.1, from coordinate 110,372,233 downwards.
TCTTTGTTGGGAGATTTTTGATTGCTGATTCAATTTCTTTAGTGGTTTTGGATTTCTTCAAAGTTTCCATTTCCTCCTGTTTCAGTTTCAGTAGTTTATATTTCTATGAATTTGTCCATTTCTTCCTGATTGCCCAATTTGTTGGCATATAATTGCTCATAGTATGGTCTTTTTATTGTTTGCATTTCTGTGATGTTGGCTGTGATATCTCCTCTTTTATTCATGACTTTAATTATTTGCATCATTTCCTTTTTCTTTTTGATCAATCTGGCCAGGGGTTTATCAATTTTTTTTAATTATTTCAAAAAAACAGCTTCTGGTTTTGCTGAACTGTTATACTGTTTTGTTTTTTGTTGGTTTGTTTGTTTGATTTCTGCCCTAATCTTATGATTCCCTTCTTCTGTTTGGGCTTTATTTGCTATTCTTTCCCCAGCTCCTTTAGGTGTAAGGCTGCGTTGTGTATCTGACACTTTTATTCCTTATGTTTGTGATTAATTAGTTGATTTATATACTTGAGTTCCACCACGTTGGGGGTACAAATGTTTACAATTGTAGATCTTCTTGGTGGATAGACCCTTTATTTATATATAATGCCCTTCCTCATCTCTTGTTACAGTCTTTACTTTAAAATCTAATTTGCCTGGTAAAAGTATGGCTACTCTGGCTTTCTTTTGGCGACCATTAGCGTGATACATGATCCTCCATCCCCTTATTTTCAATTTGTATCTTGAGGTCTACAATGAGTCTCTTGTAAGCAGCATATAGATCTTGTTTTCTTATCCCTTGTCATGCCCTATGTCTTTTGATTGGAGTGTTTGGTCCATTGACATTTAGATTGAGTACTCAAAGATATGGATTTTGTACCATTGTGTTGCCTGTAGATTTGTGGTTTCTGATGATGTTGTCTGGGCCTTTCTAATCTTTGTTGCTTTTGGTATTTTCTGTTTTGTTTTGTCTTTTCCCCAAAGATTCACCCTTAAAATTTCTTTCAGGGCTGGTTTAGTGGTTGTGAACTCCTTCATTTTTTGAATGTCTGGAAAACTCTTTATCTCTCCTATTTTGAATGACAGCCTTGCTAGATAAAGAATTCTTGGCTGCATATTTCTCTGATTCAGCACATTGAATATATCCTGTGACTCCTTTCTGACCTGCCAAGTTTCTGTTTACAGGTCTGCTGCAAACCTGATCTGTCTTCCCTTGTACATTAAGGACATTGTTTCCCTTGCTGCTTTCATAATTATTTCCTTGTCTGTGTATTTTCTGAATTTGACTATGATATGCCTTGGTGATGGTTGTTTTCTGTTGAATCTAATGGGAGTTCTCTGTGCTTCTTGGATTTTGATGTCTATGTTGTTCTCCAGATTATGAAAGTTTTCCACTATAATTTGTTCACATAAACCTTCTGCCCCTTTTTGTCTGTCTCCATCTTCTGGGGCTCCTATTTTTCAGATGTTATTCCTTTTTTTTTTAAGTCACTGAGTTCTCTACTTCTTGTATGATGCTCTTTTGCCTGTTCCCCTCTTTTTTTCTGCTTCATTTCCCCCCATAATTTTATCTTCTATTTTGCTGATTCACTGCTCTCCTTTGTCCATTCATTCCATTGTGGCATTCATTCGATATTGCATGTCAGTTTTAGCATTTTTAATTTCATCCTGACTAGATTTTATTTCTTCTATCTCTGCAGAAATGGATTTTGTGCTTTTTCCCACCCAGCTAGTATGCCTATTATTGTGGTTCTAAATTCTAGTTCAGACATCTTGCTTATATCTGTGTTGATTAAGCCCCTATCTTTCTCCCTGTTCTTTCTTTTGGGGTGAATCCCTCACCTTGTTATTTTGGAGTAAGAAAAAAAATGGTCAAATAAAAAAATAAAAAAAATTCAAATAAAGGAAGCTAGATCCTAGGTGTGTTTTGTTGCCTTGTGAAAGAAGCTTGCTGTGTGGAGAATAAGCTAAGAAGTTCTCTGGGCTTACACCAATGGGTTAACAAGGCATAAAGAATTACAAAGCCATAGGATGCTCACATCCGAGTTTGGGTAAACAGGAAAAGGCAACCAAGAATAGGGAGGTGCAAAGGCACCCCAGAATAGAGAGGGTGTGCAGAACCCCTAGAATAGAGAGGGAGGGGCAAAGGCCCGAAATAAGGGCGTAAAGGTGCCCAATACATAGGTATATGAAATAAACAAGATTAGATATTCAGAGTGGAAGCACCCCCAATTTAATACTATAGCAAAAAGCCGCTTTCACAAGAGGAAAGGACCAAGTTAGGTAAACAGGTAAATTGGACTATAGACTGCTGCTACGCCTACAGGTGTAGCAGCTCAGAGTGGAGATGATTAACAAAAGAAAGGTGCCTTATTAATTCTGTCTATGATATTGTTAGAATAGAGAAAAGAGGGAAAGAAAATTTAAAAACCCACAAAACAAAACATTAAAATTTATATAATTAGAATGAAATAAAGAAAATGAAACAATAAAAGACTTTAAAAAGTTAAAAATAAACAAAAAAATAAAAACACATTTTTCTTTCTGTTTCCAAAGAGGAACAAAGAAAGAAAGAAAAAAGTCTACATTTTAAGCCCAAACAGAAGAAAATGTACAAATAAATGAACCAGGAAACAGAATGAAACCCAAATGAAGTTACATCCAGTTTCACCTAGAACTGAAACTATGAGGCCCTCTATAGTGTGTACACTCAGTAAGTGAAGTGACTTGTGCTGGTCTTCTAGGGGATGTGCTTGAAGGGGACAGTTGGGCAAGTGTTGGTATAAGGCTCTGTTCTCCAGTAGTTTAGCTTACTGGCATGGGTGTGCGCATGTGCGTGCGTGGGAGAAGTGGAAATGGCTTCACCCAGCTCCCTTGTCTCTGGCACAGAAACTTCATACTCTCACCAACCCACGATCAAGCACCTCTCCCTTATCCCAGGCCTCTGTCCTCTCCCCACCTCTACTCTTTCATGTCCACACTGTCTGCCTGCCAGGCAGCACCTTCCTGTAGAGTTTTATCTCAGACGGGGTTGTGTTTCAAAGTCCCACACTTCAGAGACACCTGTGGCTTGGACAAGAACCAACTCTCTGGGGGAGGGTCTCACTGAGCAATGGCCAGGTGAGGGCTTGCCCAGAAAATATTCATGCAATAGCACGGCAGCAGAGGTTCAGAGATTATGGCAAATCACAACACACACAGCTGGTGCCAGGTTTCACTCTGGCATCTTTGTCCCAATTCCTAGCAAATGTGGCTGTTCTCTGGGGTCTGCATGAGATCTTTTTCTGTGAGGAGGTCATATGGCCTCTACCAAATGCATTCCAAGCAGGGGAATCATTTCTCCCCATGTGGCACAAGGACCCCTCAGGCCCCACTGCCTGTTCTTGGGGAGTTGCCATACTTCCTCACCAGAGCACTGCCAGGCATTGAGTTCCAAAACTTCAGACTCTGCACTCCACTGACCCTCTCCTGTCCTCCTGTCAAAGGTCTTACGGAACTGATTTCTTGTTCAGTCTCCTGTGAGCATTTTTACTCTCTCTCCAGCTACTTTCAGGGGAGTGCTTTTCTTGCATGATCCTGTTGCATCACACTCTCCCCCCTTCTCTTTCTCTGTCCTCTCTCCGGAAAAACATCTCCCTACCCTTCTCATTTTTTCTCTCCCCCAGTTTACCTCTCTACACCATTTACATGCTGAATTCTGTTGCTCAAGTTATGCCAATTGTTATTGTCCTCGGATCAATTTCCTAGGTGTTAGAAATGGTTTCATGCTGATCTGGCTGTGTTTCAGGGATGAGGCAAGATCAGGATATCCATGCACCTCTGTCATCTTAACTCCACACAAATAATCTTGATACCTCTGGGCACTTGCTTCATCTTTTCTTTATGTTGACATGCCAGCCATGTTTCTGACATAGGACAGAGGTTCCATCTGATTGAGTTGCTTCCCCCAAATCCCTAAGTTGAACTGCTTCTTCTGCTTAGGGAAATGTTCATTCCTTTGGCTCCATAAGCTTCACCCAGCCACCCAAGGGGATTTGGGGCAGCAGAACCCCAGGAACCACTGGAGGGTACCGGATCCCATCCATCTGCCCTCAATCACCTTCCTCGGGTACTTATACAGAGATGTTACCGACTTCACATGCTGCTGCAGCTCTTGGGTGAGCTGGTCCTGGTCATGGGAGAGGAATTCTGGGGTCAGGACAATAAATGCCTTCACCACCTGCAGTGCAGAACCAGAGTGGAAGTTCAGGGTGAGTGGCAACCAGTTGCATAATTTAAAAAGTAAATTTTTATTAAATAAATGTGAAAACAAGTTGAGAGTTGAGAGTTGAGCCTTTGGAAAAAACAGGGCCAGTTTCTATACTTCCAATGTCTACTCTGTGCCTTAGAAAATAACCTCTCAGCCTTTATTTCCTTCTCTGTGATGTGGGGATAGCACAGCTTCACCCCTCATTGCATTTGTGTCAAGATTCATTGAGATCATACATGGAAAACGTGAAGCCAGTTTAAATTATTTGTATTCCTATCATTATCATCACTATTTTTACTATTATTATAGATAGAGTGATGTGGGCATGAAATAAATGTTGGTAATTAACTCTTTTTAGATTATTTATGTCCCTGTTATGGGACACAGGACCTTGTACATAGTGAGTACTCAGCACAAACTTGTTGAATCAATGAATGCATGCTCTGAAGCCAGACCTCTCAGATTCCCATTCCACCTCCACCATTTAAGGGCTTTGTGATTAGGCAAATTATTTAATCTTTTTATGCTTCTTTACTATTTAAAAAAGGGTATCAGAATCCTTAATGAATTAGGCTGTTGTGAGGGGGAAATGAGCTTGCACATAGTAAGGGCTCATTCAATAGGAGATTGGCAGCAGCAGCAGGAGCAGCATTCACAAGCATCATTTTCTGTCAGCACACAGTTAGGGCCACAGTGCCCTCTGGTGACCACATAGTGTAAATGCACATGCACATGCACTCGACCCTCCCTCCACCCTAGGTGGGAGGCTGGGGAGATATGGCCTGGAAAATGTTTTTCCAGCTCCTGCCTTCTGGGTGCCCACACACGGACATGATGACTTCTGTGTCCTCGTCCTTCCCTCCTTTTGAATCGGGTCTGGTTGCTCACCACAGCTGATTCAGCTACTGCCAGATGTTCCACCAGGGCATTCTTGACCTCACTGGCCTGATCCAGTACCTGGAGGATCAATGACTCCTTCTCAGTTTCTGAGCAACTGGCAGGGCTGGGTGACCCAGGCCATCAAGTGTCATATTTTTGAGTATCACATCTTAATTTGGTATGTAGGATAACTGTCTCAGTGACCCCAGATACCTGTGACCTGCTTCTTTCTTGGGCCCCACACATGAAGAATGGGCACTCCAGGTAAGAAATATGACAGTCACGGGGCACCTGGGTGGCTCAGTGGGTTAAGCATCCGACTTCAGCTCCAGTCATGATCTAGCAGTTTGTGACTTTGAGCCCCGTGTGGGGCTCTGTGCTGACAGCTCAGAGCCTGGAACCTGCTTCAGATTCTTTTTTTTTTTTTTTTTTTTAAATTTTTTTTTTAACGTTTATTTATTTTTGACAGAGAAAGAAAGACTGAGCATGAGCTGGGGAGGACAGAATCCAAAGCAGGCTCCAGGCTCCGAGCTGTCAGCACAGAGCCCGACGTGGGGCTGGAACTCACAGACGCAAGATCATGACCTGAGCCGAAGTCGTACACTCAACCGACTGAGCCACCCAGGCGCCCCCCTGCTTCATATTCTGTGTCTCCCTCTCTTTCTGCCTCTTCTCCGCTGACACTCTGACTCTCTATGCCCTCTCAAAAATAAATAATCATTAAAAAAGAAAGAAATATGATAGTCACATGCTCCCCAGAGTTTCTTACCTCACTGCCTCTGGTCAGGGAAGAGGGCACATGTTTAGTCTTCCCTGAGCTCTGGGGCTTAATCTGAAACCTTCAGGCAAATTCTGCATCCTATTCCTCATTATATGAGCATGTTTTAGGAAAAAGAAGAAAAGATTCTCTATTGTTTAAATATACATGGAAATGGGGTGCTGTAGGATAATGTAAACTTTTTCCTAGAAAAATCACTTTATTTTACAAATATGTCCCATTCCTCCTTCTGCCTTCTCTCCAAGACTGCCAGATATTCATTCAACAAATGTTGAGTATCTGCTATGTGTCAGACATGATTCATGGTCTTAGGGACACAGTAGAGAACAAACAGACAGGGTCCCTGCTCTCAGTAACTCACATTCTCATAATGATAAGAAGGTTACCACAGATTAAGCTGTTATAGTATGCAAGCATGGTGCAGATTCATTTCTACACATCATGACTCTTACACTTCATAAAGGATTAGAAAGTACACAGTTACTTCCCCAGTTTCTCTAAGGTAACACAGACTCAAATGGTGAAATAATTTGTCCCATGTCACCAGCTAGTGTTGGGGTCTCAGAGTTGAGTTATCACCTGTTTCATTCTATTGTTCAGGCTGCATGTTTTTTTTGGCACACGGACTCTAATTGTAACAAAGTCAGTAAGATTTTCTGATCTGAAGTTGAAGGTAATCTCCTATATGTCCTATCGCATTACTACCTCAGCTTATGAGTTTTCAGGTTAATTAATATGTCTTACTCTAGGGGCACCTGGGTGGCTCAGTCCATTAAATGTCCAACTCTTGATTTCAGCTCAGGTCATGATCTTAACGTTCATAGGATCGAGTCCCACATCAGGCTCCATGCTGAGTGTGGAGCCTGCTAGGAATTGTCTCTCTCCTCCTCTCTTTGTGCCCCTCCCTGCACTCTCAAAATAAATCAATAAACTTAAAAAAATATGCCTCATTCCAGTGTGTAGGCAGGTAACACACAGAGGTATGAACAAAATCAATATTTCTTATACTTTCAAGTATTTTCTAAAATAATGTGGAGATACTCTGAAGTTGAGATCCAAGACCTAGTTTTCCTGTGTGCTAAGGAACAACTTAAGGAACATGCAAAGATTCCCCTGCATCCTTTTCTGTATCCAAGTTTCTGATTCTTTCACTCATTAATTCACTCACTCCATGAGTACTAACGGAAAGCCTATTCTCTTCTAAGCAAAGTACATCGTGGTGAGCTAGAACACACAGCCCAGCCTCATGGGAATCAGATACAGCAGAGCAAAAACAAAATTTTAGTCTAATAACAGTGTTGTAATAATATAGCCACAAACTGAAATAAGTGCTATTAAGGGAAGGACCAGATAAGGCCATGAAGATACATTTTAGAAGGAAATTACCTATTTTAGGAGAACAAGGATCCCTTCCCCAAAAAAGTCCTACTTGCCTTGACATCTGAAGGATAAATGGGACATCACCAGGTGAAGGGGGGCATCCTGGAAGTGGGGGGGGGGGGGACAGCTCGCACCAGAGGAACTCTCAGAAGGGTCATGCACACACTATTGAGTGTTGGGGGTTGGATACCAGGGGTCACTGAGAAGTGGGCTTGGTCTAGACCTTCCAGGCCATTTAGAGTCAAGATGATAATTGTCAGCCAACATCCATTCCCCCTTCTCTGTCACAGTAAGACAACAAGCTGAGTTTAAGATAATTAATCTGAGGCTCCAGAGAAGCTGAACAACTTGTAATGATCACAGAATCACTCTGGGTTGGATATTTTAATTGAGATATCGACACACCATCAGATAATTCATTGAGCACTTTTATGTAGATATTTTATACTTCAGTTAAATTTTTTTTAGAAAAAAAGAGAAAAAGATATTTGCACACCATGAAATTTATCATGGTGGATTTTAGTATATTCATAAGGTTCTACAACCATCACTGCTAGATATACTTGCTCTTAAGTACTCTTCATTCTTATCAAAATTATTTTAAAATAATATTTTAATTGAGTTTATAAAATAAACAATTTGCAATGAAATTTTTACATGTGCATTCATCTGTGGAACCCCCTACCACATCAAGATGCTCAGGACACCTTTAGCCACCTGGATGGCTCCCCAGGCCCTCTCCCACTTCGTATGCCCCCCAGAATGACCACTAACCATTCTTAAAGCCCCTTATAGTAGACAAAAAAAAGGCAATGACTTAGAAGGGTCAGGTGTTAATCCGACATGCTATGCAGCAAAGAGGGCTGATGAGATCCTCCCTTGCTCCCTCAAACAGGCTTCCTCCTCAGAAGTGAGTAGAAAAGTCCTGAGAGGCCTTGTCCATCTCAGAAGGGATGAAAGCAGCAACTCTTGTGGCCCTGGTGGTGTGGGCATTAGAAAATTTCATCTTAGCCCTCAAACAGTCAGTTGGTTCAGACTGAACTATCAGGAAGGGATCATCTGGACCCTCATTAGGATCCAGGGGTAGGATGATGCTGAGGGAACTAGCACTGGCCACTAACACAATGATATTTCCTAAGAAACCTGCTGCATGTACCACTGATCACTGTGATGGCTTTGTCATGCACCAGCACAGCACCACACACATTTTCTAAACCCACATGTAACCTCCACATAAATGCAATGACAAAGTCATGCTTCCCCCCAGGATCCAACTAAACCTTGTACAACTGAAAACACACTAAATTCTTTCCCTAAAAAGTTTTGTCCTGGGTAATGTTCTCAAGTATTCCTCTCTAATTCATTCAAGTGGTGATTCCTCACCCTCCTTGTGATATTCTTGATGTTGGCCTCTGCTGTCAATGGTCTATGAGGTGTAAGATTTCAAGATGCTAAGAGTACTGATGCTGGAAAGTATGAAAATCACTCATAAAATGACAAAGGGTGATGTCAGAGAGTTAGATCAGAAACATCTGAAGGAGAGAAAATGAACGGGAAGAATGATGTGATAAGCCCTTTAAGAAAAAAGGATAACGAGGAGATCCAGCATCCTGAGAACATTTCTGAAGCCCTCAAATATTTTTCACTGAAAAAGAACCATTTTGGGGTTGCTTGAGTGGCTCAGTTGGTTGAGCGTCTGACTTCATTTTGGCTCATGTCATGATTCCAGGGTCAAGGGATGGAGACCCACATTGGGCTCCACAGTAAGCATGGAGCATGCACCAGATTCTCTCTCTCTCCCTCTCTGCTCCTCCACCCCTGGTCATGTGAGATCTCAAAAGAAAATTTTCAAAAAGAACCATTTTCACAATAGTATTGTACAAGTAGGAATGGATTTCAAAACATTAAATTATAGTTGGCATATAATTTTTTTCAGAAAATTTGCATCCAAACTCTCCTACATCAACACTTGACTCAGTATGTCTTTATGCCAGGAATGTGCATATAATTACAACTATAGCTTCAAAGTTATTATATAAAGTAAGCTAAAATACACAAGATGTTTTCAGGGCAAATTCTCAAACAGTTTTGCTTTCTTTTCTCAACCCTAGTATTAAGTTTTGGACTCCAATGATTCAAATAAAATATTAAGGAACAAAAACATGTAAGAAGTCATCCTCATCAAAAGAACAAAAAAAGAAACCAAAGACTGGTAGAAAGTATTTGTAAAGGACACACCTATAAGGACTGTTATCTAAATATGCCAAGTACCTTTCAAACTCAAAAGTAAGAAATCAACCAACCTGATAGAAAGATGGGCAATGACTTTAACAGATGCCACAACAGAAAGATATACACATGGTAAATAAGCATATGAAAATGTGCTCTACATCATATGTCACAAGATAGATGAAAATTAAAACAACAGGAGATACCACTACACCTGTTAGAATGGCCATAATCTAGAACACTGACTACACCAAATGCTGTTGTGGATGTTGAGCAACAGAAACTCAATCATTCCTGCGGGGAATGAAAAATGGTACAGCCATTTTGAAGAGAGTTGGGTGGTTTTTACAAAACTCTTATCCTATGATCCAGTAATTGTGCTCCTCCGTATTTGTCCACAAAGTTGAAAACTTTTACCCACAAAACCCTGAACATGGATGACTAGAGAAGTTTTAATAACAATTTCCAACAGTAGGAAGTAACCAACGTGTCTGTCAGTAGGTGAATGGATAAAAACTGTGGTACATTCAGACAATGGATTATTATTCAGGGCTATAATAAAAGAAGGTATCAAGCTATGAAAAGACATGGAGGAAAACCTAAACAGATGTTATTAGGGGGAAGAAGCCAATCTGAAAAGGCTACATACACTATGATTCCAACTATAGGACATTCTAGAAAAGGCAAGATGATGGAGACAGTAAAAGGTCCGTGACTGTCAGGGCATAGGGCAGAGGGAGGGGGAGGGATGAATAGGTGCAGCACACAGAATGTTTAGGGCAGTGAAACCAGTGGGTATGATACTATAATGGTGGATACATGTAATCAAAAATTTGTCCAGTTCCACAGAATGCACAACCCAAGAGTGAACCCAAATGAAAACCATGGTATGTCACAGGTTCCTAGTGTCAAAGACATATCCTGTGTGGGACACCACCCAGGAGTCAGAAGGTGGGGATGGTGTGGATTTTTGGTAATGGACCTTCTCTAGGCTGCTTCTTTGGTTCTAGGGACTCTTCTTTGGCATGCCTTTCAACGCACCGGAACCAATTAGGATTGCAAGCTTTAAAAAAGGACTGGTCTTCTGTAACACTGCAAAGACTCATTATTCCTTAGGATATGAGGAAAAATCACCCAATAATGGGATATTAAGCTTCAGTATAAACTTTCCGTTATATCTCTTCTGCAGGAAACAGGGAAAATGGACTGCTCTTTGACAGTGAAGGGAGCAGGAGGAGCCAATGTCTAGGCCTGAATGGCCCTAAGTCAGGACCCCGATCTAAGGACCACTTGCAGAATATGTTTGGCCACTAACCAGGTTGATGAACTCCCTCCTGATATATTGGATGATTGTCTAAACATGCCTCCTCTGAAGAAATCCAGCTTGCTGGAGGAAACACAGGCCATCCCTAACAGAGGGGATGCTGACACTCTTTGTTCCTCCTTATAGACTCAGGTTCCTCTAGCTCTAAGTGGAAGCTTCTCCTTCATTCATTTCCCAGGTTAATGGCTATGATAATTGGAGCCAGTTGTCTCTGGTGAATCTACCTTGGGACAGGGACTTTAAGGAATATTCTCAGGCAGCTGCCAAAACTCCTTTTGTTTCATGGAATGTCCTGTCTTCTCTGGCCAGATTTGGACTGCCTGTTTCCCCTTGCTGGTGGGGAGAAAACATCTGTGTCTGGTTATCTGTCTGAGATGACAGGCTTTAGGACCAGAAAAGCTCTTTCTCTGCCCTCTAGGCTTTGACTTGCCTCCAGCCTTCCTGGCAGCAGGAAGATAACCTCCCATCTCTGCCTTCCCCTCCCCCTCCTCCTGTTTCTGTACCACCTTGGATATTGCCTGCATAACTGGTTCCTATATCATCCTGGGTGCCTCTGGCACCATTGGATCCTCCTGCTCCCTTCACTGTCAAAGAACAAAGAGCACCACCTTGGACTTACACTGCCCACTTCAGATTCCCCACCAATGTCCTGGTCAAATAAGTGGTCAAATAAGCTCCTGTTTTCTCTGTTGCAATTTCTTAGCAAAGGGAAGACTTGAAATGATGGTTAATTTCGTGTCTCAGAGTTTTCATGAGTAAATGTTAAGACAGCTATCAAGAGCTTTGGTAACCTGAAACTTTGAAGTTTTGCTAAGTTAAATGATAAAATGGGTTGAATTCATTGGTATCTAAGTATTTTCCAAATGAGATAAAATACTAAAGCAATGATTACTGAAGGTAGTTTTGTGCTTTTGGTTTCTTACTTCATAGAACCTAAGGATACTTGGATTTGTTGGTAAATATTCTATGTGCTTTATGGAAAGATGGTACTATGGAAAAACCCATGTTTTAAAATTTCAGATCCAGAAGAATTCTGATGTAACAGACAATTCACAATTGGCTACTACTTAGTTTTCACTGGAGCCTAAGGTTTCTAAGAGTTAAAATTCTTCTGCTAAATGTAATTAAGATTCATGGAAATACGGAAAGCAACTCTGAATTTTAAAAAAGGTTGTAAAAGTTTCATAAAGGGAAATCTTTCGAAAGGAATTTTATGTGCTGTCAGAACAAAGTTGAAATAAATGGATTTTAAAAAGTACACTGGTAGAAGATTGAAATTCTGCTTTTCTCTCTGTTAAAGAAGACAAAGGTTTCTTGGATTGTTGGTCAGCTCTTGATGAAAAAAATGTAAACAAAGTTGTTTTTTTCTTCTCTTTTGTCTCCATAGAGAACCAAAGTTTCTATGTTTTGTCTTTATCAGGTCCTTGGTTACTTAAAAAAGGTTAAAACTTCTCAATATTAAAGGAGCTAAGTTTTACTCACAGCTATATAACCCTACATATTTGCCTTTAAAATCTTATTGGCACATTGGTTAAATAAATAATTGTTTCAAGTTTTATAATGATCCATAATCCTATTTAGACATGTACTTTAAAACTTTGAGGGTTTTAACAAGCTTCCTTAAGATTTGATTTGTAAATGAAGTCTTTTTGACTAATTAGGCTTGTTTATTTGGTATGTTAAATTACATGGAAAGAACTGTCAAACAAATAATGATGAACTTTAAGTTGTATTGCTTGGGTTAATGTTGTCACTGTTCAAATATATAAATGAAATTCCTGAAGTTTTAATATGTTTTGATAATAAAGTCATCACTTGATATTCTAATTATTGAAGTGTTCAGTGTCACAAAAATAACTGGATTTTCTTGTCAACTGCATTGCAGTCTTTTGTCATTTGCAAAATGAGTTTCATCTTCAACAAGGTTCATAAAAAGAACTTTAAAAAAATACAGGTTTTTGATATCTTTAAAATCATAAAAATGAAATGGACAAGATTTCTAGAACTAAAAAGTTTAATTCAAACTGAACAAAAGATTAGTAACATGACACTAAGTGAGCTGAAAAAAAAAATATGATTTTTATGACTTTTGTTTGAACCATTACTGGTTCTCTCATGTTTGCTCTTCCAGACTGGGAAGAGCTCAATCAGGCTCCAGGGTGAGCATGGGGCCTTCTTGGGGTTCTCCCTCCCGCCCCACCTCTGCCTCTGCCCCTTTCCAAAACTTGTGTTCTCTCTCTTTAAAATAAAATTTAAAAAAATCTCAGTGCAGTTCTTCCTGCCCACAGGTCCTGTTCCTGCGTTATAATAAAATCACCTTTTTGCACCAAAAACACCTCAAGAATTCTTTCTTAGCCATTCACTCTCTCAAACCCAAACCTTCAAAAATTTTTTCACATTTCATCAAAAGCTTGTATGAACTTTGAAAATTAGTAATGGGAAACCTTATAAAATGGACACAGAATGTTATGGTAGGGGCAGCTCTCCCACCCAACCATGGCAAGTTGATTGTAGACACAATAGGAAAAGAAGGACTTGACCTTACAAAGACTTGACATTGCATGTGGATACTAATCTACTACTCTAGCCAGAGGGAAGAAACTCTTTCCTCACCACCGCCATCTCTGCAACAGCTCAGACAATGAGAAGCCACCACATTTCAAACCTCCATTTTACTCCAATGGACTTTTAATCAGCCTTTCTTACTTACCCCTTTCTCCTTAAAAAAGCTTGCCCGTCCTTTATTTTCTGTACTTGCTTATGGTTTTGTGACAGCTTGTGTGTCCCAGATTACAGTTCTCTTTCATTCCTGAATAAAACCATCTTCTTCTGGTAAAATAACTGGCAGTTTCTATTTTTAAGGTTAACATTTCTTGGTGATCAGAAATGGGCTCCAGAGAAGATCCCAACTACTCCAGAGCTGGCTAGCTAACAGGTACAGTATCCATGGAGCTGTTTGAGCTGCTTTCTTGCCCACCGGGGCTTTTCTCCTGGATTTCAAGCTCCGCACCTCATGTCTCACTTCTCCAGGATTTGGGAACTATTTATGATTAAAAAAAAATGTATCTCAGAGGGTACTCATTTGGCCTTCAGTCTAAAGGAACTGCACCAGCCTTTGGTCTAATTTCTGTTTTGAATGAGACAGCTCCTAATGGAACTGGGCTAGCCCTCAGTCTGAGTCCTTTTCTTTTTTTTTAAATTGTTTTATCTTATGTTTAATTATTTTTGACAGACAGAAAGAGACAGAGCACAAGTGGGCGAGGGGCAGAGAGAGAAGGAGACACAGAATCCTAAGCAGGCTCCAGGCTCTGAGCTGTCAGCAGAGAGCCGGATGTGGGGCTTGAACACACAAACCTCGAGATCATGACCTGACCTGAAGCCAGATGCTTAACTGACTGAGCCACCCAGGCACCCCAGTCTGAGTCTTTTTCAAAATCAGACCTTTCCAGTTGGAATGGTGCCAGGTGGGATTGTGAAGACCTTTGTTCTTATTCCCCTTTGCAACAGGGCTGTTCCCATTGGAACTCTGCCTGTTGGAACTGTGCTAACCTCAGTCTGTGATCTGTTTGGGGCTCGACTGTTCTCTCTGGAACTGTGCTGGCCTTTGGTCTGATTCCTTCTAGAAACAGGATGTCCCTGAAAACCTTCTAAGAAATGGGATCCCAGACATCAAAATGGTTTGAGGGCATCCTGCCTACTGGGACTCTGGATGGTTTTATGTTTAAAAACTATGGTCCCTCTATGTATGCACACTGATAAATAAATAGACTGACTTAACCAGAAATAATGTAGAACTTCAATGTCCATGATGGGGAGCTTTTGGTCATCTCCAACCTAATTTTCTCAAAGCTAAACTGGACAACCATGGTCCTAAAATTGACAAAACTGAATGGGATGCCTATTTGAAGCTTCCAAATCTATCAAGAATCAAAAATTACATCTCTCTAAATACAACTTACAAACTAAATGATGCAAGCATAGATTAAAAAGACAAAAAGGGGCTTCTGAGTCCTCTTCTTCCCTTCCCCCACCTTCTCTGTCTACAGAAGGGAGACAACCACCTTGTGTTCAGGCCACACCTCAGGCCCTGCCTCTGGTGCCCATCTTCCTCTGTCTGACATAATGTGTAAGGCCATGACTAAGGTCTCAGATTTTTAAGGCTCCTTTCCTGTTTGTTTGTTTGTTTGTTTGTTTGTTTTGTTTCGTTTCTATCTAGGTTGTAATGCCCCTGATTGGCAGCTCCTAAGAGCTCCTCCTGGGTCCCTTCCAGGCCAACAGCCAATTTTTGCAGCTTCCTCTGAATATCTGGGGCCAATTGAGTAACAAATTTGTCGTTTAAAATCATCTCAGCCTCAGGGGTGCCAGCAGAAATAGATATATATTTAATGAGAGCCTCCCTCAACGTCTCCAGGAAGGCCTTCAGGCTCCTATTTTGTGTCTGTAAAGTAGAGGCTAATTTAATATAATTTAAGGGCTTAACCTTAGACCTCCTTAATTTCTCTAAAGCACAAGCTTGGAAGTGGTGGCAATACCATTTCTTAATGGGATGGTCACAGTCCCATTTAGGATCTTGGGATATAATTACCTGGGTCCCAGTAGGAAACTGGACATTCCCTATAGGACCTCCAGCCCCTGATAATTACTGAACTGTCTTTATTTTATTCTTTCAGAATTTATGGATCAAAATCATCCCAACGTTTCAGAATGCATTCCAAATGAGTATTGGCTTTGTTTGGGGAGCTGCCCATCTATAGGAAAAGGGGGCAGAGGCATCCCTTATCTTAATTTTCCATAGCTGGCCAAGAGAATCCTCATGTTCTGACCCTGACAGTTGGACAGGAGAAGAAGCCTTATCTCCTGGCCCTGCATTTTGGCTGGCTATTCAACTGGCAGCCAAAAGCTTTGTCAATCTCATGAGGTGCTGGGAGCAGTCACTCTTATCCAGGCTTGACTCTACCTCTGAGAGGTGACCTTGTCTTCCCTGATTTCTCCTATTCCTCCATTTTCCTCCTGCAGGACTTTGGGGGTATCGACTGTGACCAAGCAAGACTTGCCTGGTTGTAGAAGGATGCACTAATTTTATTTTGGCCCAACAGTAATCATCTTTACAAATATATTTTAAAAGGCTTATGAAAACCATTTTTTGTGAGGACAAAATTGGCTGTTGAGAGGGCTAAAAGGGCCAAAGTAGAGGTCTATTCCCTTGCTTTTTTCAGCAGTGCCCACAGAAATATGTTCCAGCTATGTGGATATCCATTTTAGAGTATCTAGGCTGTTAGAAATTGGCATAAACTGGACTAAGTGTAGCAAAATGACTCCTATGTATTCCAGTAAGAGCCATTTATGTATTATAGTCATCTATCCCTTAAATGGCACAGACATCCATTCCTGTGCTAAAGAGAAACAACACAAATGTGGAGCATTTCGTGTCTGGCAGCAAGGACATCATCATCATCTCTCCAGCCTTTGGATCAAAGGAGGAGCAATTTCAACCAAAGCTTGAGTAAAACAACTCAAAAGAGCATGCTGTCCACCCTTTTGGTTAAAATCATATTTTTCCCATGTTTTTGGACAGACAAAATTGGAAAAAAAAAACCCTTCGTTTACCTTTTTTTTTTAAATCAAAAGAATACCAACAATCCAAGAAACCTTTGCCTTTTTAACAGAGTAGGGCAGAATTTTAATCTTATACCAGTGTACTTTTAAAATCCATTTATTTTAACCTTAGTCTGTCCTGACCACATATAAAATTTCTTTCCAAAGATTTCCCTTCACAAACCTCTACAAGGCTTTCCTTGCTTTCAGATTGTGACCTAAGCCCCTTTTCTCCAAACAACCAGTCTCATTTTGGACAAAATTACTTTCTTTTACCTTCAACAAAATGTGTTCCCATTGTTTATGTCTTTCTTACATATCTCCTACTTTTCTATATAGTAAATTTCCTTATTTTTATCAGTATTAATTGCATTTAGCAGAATTTTAACTCTTAGAAACCTTAGTCTCCAGTGAAAACTAAGCAGTAACCAATTGTGAATGGTTACGGCAGAATTCTTTAGATGGCAAATTTATCAATTAAGCAAAATCATGTTTTCCAAAAGATCCAAATATCCTTTGTTTCTGTGCAATAAGAAGTCAAAAGCACAAACCTATGTTTAGCAATCAATGTTGTGGCATGTTATCTCATTTGGAAAAGACCTAGGTGTCCAATGAATTCAATTTCAAATTTATCATCCAAGCAAAACTTACAAGTTTCAGGTTATCAAAGACTTTGAAAGCTATCTTAACAATTACCCACGAAAACTTTGAGAAAGAATTAACCATCATTTTAAGTCATCTTTTTGCTAGCAAATTGCAACAGAGACAGCATGAGCTTATTTGACCTTTAGTAAACCTAGATAGAATAAAAAGTTTTCTATTTAATGCCAATAACTCTATTTTTAATTAAACCAATAAACTTACATTAGTTTAAATATTACGTTTCTCTTGCATCCGCTTAGAAGGCAATCAACTTGTTCCCTATTGTCAGTTTTTACCTGGGACACTGGTAGGGAGCTCTGAAGTGGGTGTCCCAAGGGAGTGCTCTTTGCTCCCTGACATCAGAGGGTGGGAGGAGGAGCCAATGGTGCCCCAGGCACTGAGCATGGTATAGGAACCAGTTTTGTAGGTCTTACCCAAGGTGATACATAAACAGGAGGGGGAGAGGAAGGCAGAAGAGGTGAGATTCAGCCTAAAAGCCTGAAGGCAGATAAAAGCCCAGAGAGAAAAGAGAGATGTCTCCTGGTCCTAAAGCCTGTCAACTTGGACAGATGAGCAGATGCCAGATTTTGTCCACTAACAAGTAGAATTAGGCACTCCATGCCAGGCTAGAGAAGAGAGGGATCTTCCCTGAAACAAAAGGAGTTTTAGTAGCTGCTTGAAAATATTCCTTAAAGTATCCATCCCGAGGTAGACTAACTAGAGACAGTTGGCTCTAATCATCATAATCATTGACCCAGGAAATGAACGAGGGAGAAGCCCCCACATACAGTTAGAGTCGCTGTAATGTATTAGGAAAAACAGAGAAGGAGTGTTAGAGTCCCCTTTGTTAGGGATGGCCTGTATTGTTGTTATTGTTTCCCAGCAATCTGGGTTAGGCTTTGGAATACTTCTATATATTGATCTGGGTTGTCTGAAAATTTTCCCAGGTACTTTTTATTTGCTTAGAATCTTTCAAGGGAAATGGAACCTTCATGGGATCAAATTCACCATGAAGCATTTTAGTCAATAGATACATTGAATGTGCCTTCCTTTTGAGGGGATAACTTTTCATCTCTGATAATCCTGGATAAGGAGGGCATGGGGGTCTATTAGGTGGCTTTTCCTGAGAAGAGCCCTCAGAGCACAAGCCTGCAAGAACTTGCTTTCCCTGCTCCTGTTAAGGGCCAGAAGTTTGGCCCCTAACTTACAACTCTTACATGAGGAAATTTTAACCATTTACCCTCTCTTTTACAGTATAGATCTAACTTTAAGATAGTACTGACTGAATGTCTCCCTCAGGAGGCCAGGAATCTCCATCCTCCAGGAGATATTTCAGGCTCCTCTTAGCATTGGCAGGTCCAGTATCAAGCCCTGACCTGGATAAGACTCCCAGGGAAGTCTGACATCGCCTTCAGCTGTATGAAGTCACTCACCATGGAATCATAGATTGGGATTCAAGACTCGCTTGAGTCCCTTGGTCAGGTCAGAACCTTTCCACTGTCTGTCTCATTCACACACAGTCATAGAGTGACTCCAACCTGCTGCCTAGTGCCCAGCACCTTAGAGTTGTGGCTTCACTCCTTATTCCTTAGGGAACTACTCAGGTAACTCTGGGAGGTGATCAGGCTCCCCTTCTGTCTCTTAGGGGCAGGTCTACCAAAATGAACCTGGGTTTTACCAGTCTGACCACTGGCGCTCCCTGAGCTGGTTCCTGGGCCTCACTGGTTCTGTTGTGCATCTGGGGTCCTTGCCCCAGTGCGTCGGGAGGGGCTAGTCTCCTATGAATCAAGTGGTCTGCTGGCACCAGGTGAGGTCACTTCCCCTGGTGCTCCGAGGTTCATACCCCAGTGGTAAACGAAGTGTGAATGCACCATCCTCAAATCCTGGAAGCAAGCCCCCAAGAAATATAGCAGGATTCTCGCACAGAGAAACAGGACACTGAGGCTTTCTTTGTCCAGGAAGCAACTTTATTTGTTGTGCTTGCACAGGCTCAGTGGGCTTGCACCTGAAAAACAGAGCCCTGAGTGCAGCAGGGTATAAGAGTTATGTCAGAGTTATTCATATGTGTATGGGAGTTCATTGGGCCATACTGCCTTCCTTTGTTTTGAGAAGCCCTCTCCCACATTCCCATATCCCATACCAGATAGATACCAGAGAGATACCACCTATCCCATTACATCACTATTACAGTATCTTTGACTGTAGTCCTTATGCTCTGCTTTTTATTCCCATGACTTACTCAATTCACAACTGGAGGCTATATCTCCCTCTCCCCTTCTCCCATTTTGTACCCCCTGGCCATCTGGCAATCATCATTTTATTCTCTGTATTTATAGTTCTGATTCTGCTTGTTTTCTTATTAATTTTTTTTTAGATTCCATTTATGAGTGCAATCATATGGTATTTGTCCTTCTCAGGACAAATAAGTGACTTATTTCACTTAGTATAATGCTCTCTGGGTCCTTTCATGTTGTCTCAAATGTCATGATCTCACACTTTTTAAAGCTGTATGATATTTCATCATATATGTATGCCACTTTTTCCTTATCCATTCATCTACTAATGGGCACTAAGGTTGCTTCCATATCTTGGCTATTGTAAACAGTGCTGCAATAAACATAAGGGTGTGTGTATCTTTTCTAGTTAGTGTTTTCCTTTTCCCTGGGTAAATATCAATAGTGGTACTATTGGGCCATATGGTATTTCTATTTTTAATTTTTTGTGTAAATACCATACTGTTTTCCCCAGTGGCTGTACCAATTTACATTCCCAACAACAGTGCACAAGGTTCTTCTTTCTCCACATCCTCACCAACACTTGTTTTTTGTGTTCTTGATTTTAGGCATGAGGTGATATCACATTGCAGTTTTGATTTGCATTTCCCTGATGATGAGTGATGTTGAGCATCTTATCTTTTCATGTGTCTGTTGGCCATCTATATTACTTCTTTGGAAAAATGTCTTTTCAGGTCCTCTGTCCATTTCTTAATTGGATTGTATTTTTGGTGTTCAGTTGTAGGAGTTCTTTTTGTATTTTAGATAGTAACTCCTATCAGATATTTCATTTGCAAATACCTTCTCCCATTCAGTAGGTTTTGTTTTGTTTTGTTGATGATATTCTTTGCTGTGCAAAAGCTCTTTATGAGAGGTGAAAGACCTGTGTTCTGAAAATTATAAAACACTGATGAAACTGAAGATAACACAAATGGAATGATGTTCCATGTTGATGGATTAGAATAATGAGCATTGTTGTGATGTCCATATTACCCAAAGCAATCTACAGATTCAATGCAATCCCTATCTTAATAACAAAAGCATTTTTTTTTCAAAACTAGGATAATCCAAAAATATGTATGGAACAACAGAAGAACTCAAATATCCAAAGCAATAATGAGAAAGAAGACAAAGCTGGAGACAGCACAATCCCAGATTTGAAAATATACTATAAGGCGTAGTAATGAAAAGAGCATGGCACTAGATGAAAAACAGACACATAGATCAATGGAACAGAATAGAGACCCCAGAAATAAACCCACATGTAGATGATCAATTAATCTATGACAAAGGAGACAAGGACATACAATAGGGAAAGGATAGTCTTTTCAATATATTCTGCTGGGAAAAGTAGACAGCTACGTATAAAAGAATTAAACTGGACTACTTTAAAAAAAATTTTTTTTTTTCAACATTTATTTATTTTTGGGACAGAGAGAGACAGAGCATGAACGGGGGAGGGGCAGAGAGAGAGGGAGACACAGAATCGGAAACAGGCTCCAGGCTCTGAGCCATCAGCCCAGAGCCTGACGCGGGGCTCGAACTCACGGACCGCGAGATCGTGACCTGGCTGAAGTCGGACGCCCAACCGACTGCACCACCCAGGCGCCCCTAAACTGGACTACTTTTAACACTATACACAAAAATAAACTCAAAATTGCTTACAGCCCTAAATCCAAACAAAATCCTAGAATTAAACACAGTAATTTCTCTGACATCTGTTACAGCAACATATTTCTAGATACGTCTCCTAAGGTAAAGGAATCAAAAGCAAAAATAAGCTATTGGAAATTCATCAAAATAAACAGACCCCAAGTATTTTATGTGCATAAGACTAAAGCTGAATTTCAAACTAGAGTTAAAGCATTTCCTAAAGTGACTGAGGACCCCTATATGTTTGCTGAAGAATTTAACATACTTATTCCAACTTACCAACCTGGTTTCTAAGATTTTTATCAGTAGGTTTACATGCTTGTTGCTGAAAGGTAGGCCAAATATTCCTTGAAACTCACTCACCCACTGGGAACACCCTGAACAAGATTTACAGAAACGGAGAAACTTCTCCGGGTGGGGCCAAGATGGCAGAGCAGCATGGAGTTTCCTGGCTTCTCTCATCCTTGAAATGCAGCTAGGTCAGCACCAAACCACTATGCACACCTAGGAAATTGATCTTGTTATTAACACAACAATGTGCATGATTTGAGCTACGGAATTTGGCAGGTATGAGTGCAGAGAGGTGAAGTGGGGGACAGTGAAACCATAGAGGGTAGGGAGCTGTTTTGGGGGAGAGAGGACAGAGAAACTGGAGGAGAGTGTGGTGCACTGGGAGAGTATAGGAAAAACACTCTCCCAAAAGCAGCTGAAGAGAAAGAGAAAGAGTGTAAACACCCACGAAGGACTGAACAAGAAATCTGTTCCTCAAAATAATTGATGGGGAGAAAAGAGAGGGTTTCAATACTATTATGACTCTATAAAAACAGGGGAGCACAGAGCCCAATACCTGGTAGGAAGAATGAATCCCCAGGAGCAGAAAATGAGGTCTGAGGGGTCTGTAGGCCACATGGGGAGAAGTGGTTCCCCTGCTTGGAGGGCATTTGGTAGAGGCCATACAGCCTCTCCACAGGCAAAGGTCCCAGCAGACCCCAGAGAGCAGCCATGTTTGCTGGTATTAGAACAAAAATGTCAGAGTATGGTGAAACCTGGTACCAGTGATGTGTTGTGATGTGCCATAATCTCTGAAACTTTGCCACTGCAAGGATAGCATGAACATTTTCTGGGGCAGGCAGGCACCTGGCCATTGCTCAACAAGACTTCCCCAGATGGTTGGAGCAGGTCCAAGCTGCAGAGTTCTCAGAAGTGAGGGGTTTGGAAACACAGCCTCATCTGAGATAAAATTCAAGAGGGAGGTGCTGCCTGGCAGACTGACAGCTTGGACACAGACAGCGTAGAAGCAGAGAGTGGACAGACTCCTCAGACAAAGGAGGGGTGCTTAAATGTGGTTGGGTGAGAACACAGAGTTCCTGTGCCAGAAACTAGGAAGATGAATGATGCCGTTTTCACCTCTCGCATGCATGTGCATACATCTGAAAAATAGGAGTCCCACAAGATGAAGAGAGAGAAAAAGCTGCAGAAGGTTTATGTAAGCAAATTATAATGGAAAACTTTCCTAATCTGGGGAAGGACACAGACATCAAAATCAAAGAAGCACAGAGTACTCCCATTAGATTCAACAAAGACTGACCATCAACAAGGCATATCACAGTCAAATTTAAAAAAATACATAGAAAAGGAAAGAATTATGAAAGAAGCAAGGAAAAAAGTCCTTAACCTACCAGTGAAGACAGATCAGGTTGGCATCAGACCTATACACAGAAACCTGGCAGTCCAGAAAGGAGTGGCAGAATATATTCAACGTGCTGAATCAGAGAAATATGCAGCCAAGAACTCTTTATCCAGCAAGGTTGTCATTCAAAATAAAGGAGAAATAAAGTGTTTCCCAGACAAACAAAAACTAAAGGAGTTTGTGACCACTAAACCGGCCTTGCAAGAAATGTTACTGGGGACTCCCTGAGGGGAGAAAAGATGGAACAAAACAAAAAAGACCAAAAGAAAAAAAGACTAGAAGGGACCAGAGAACACCACCAGAAAGTCCAACTCTACAGGCAACACAACGGCACTAAATTCGTATCTTTCAGTACTCACTCGAAATGTCAATGGATTAAACGCTCCAATCAAAAGATGTAGGGTATCAGAATGGATATGAAAACAAGATCCATCTATATGCTGTTTACAAGACACCCATTTTAGACCTAAAGACACCTCAGATTGAAAGTAAGGGGAGGATTGGTGCCTGGGTTGTTCAGTCTGTTGAGTGTCTGACTTCAGCTCAGGTCATGATCTCGCAGCTCACAAGTTCAAGACCTGCATTGGGGTCTGTGCTGACAGCTCAGAGCCTGGAGCCTGCTTTGGATTCTGTGTCTCCCTCTCTCTCTCTGCCCCTCCCTGGCTCATGTTCTCTTTCTCTCTCTTTCTCAAGAATAAATAAACCTTTTTTTTTTTTTTAAGAAAGCAAGTAAGGGGATGGAGAATGATCTATCATGCTAATGGTTGCTGAAAGAAAGCCAGAGTAGCCATACTGATATCAGACAAACTATATTTTAAAATAAACACTGTAAGAAGAGATGAAGAAAGGCATTATATCATAACTAAGGGCTCTGCCCACCAAGTAGAGCTAACAAATGTAAGCATTTATGCCCCCAACGTGATAACACCCAAATACATAAATCAATTAACCACAAACATAAGAAACTCCTTGATAATAATACCATAATAGTAGGGGACTTCCACACCCCACTTAGAGGAGTGGACCAATCATCTAAGTAGAAAATCAACTGGTAACAATGGCTTTGAATGACACACTGGACCAGATGGATTTAACAGATATATTCAGAACATTTCTTCCTAAAGCAGAAGAATACACATTCTTCTTGAGTGCACATGGAACATTCTCTAGAACAGAAAACACATTGGGTCACAAATCAGCCCTCAACAAGTACAAAAAGATCAAAATCATACCATGCATAATTTTAGATCACAATGCTATGAATCTCAAAATAAACCACAAGATAAAATTTTGAAAGACCACGAAAACTTTGATTAAGTAACATCCTACTAAAGAATAAATGGGCTAACCAAGAAATTAAAGAGGAATTTAAAAAGTACATGGAAGCCAATGAAAATGATAACATGACAGCCCCAATCCTCTGGGATGCTGCAAAGGTGTTCATAAGAGGGAAGTATATAGCAATCCAGGCCAGCCTAAAGAAAGAAGAAAGGTCTCAAATACACAGTCTAACCTTACACCTTAAAGAGCTGGAGAAAGAACAGAAAATACAGGCCAAAACATGCATAAAAAGGGAAATAGTAAAGATTACAGGAGGAACCAATGATATCAAAATCAAGAAAACAATAGAACAGATCAATGAAACCAGGAGCTGGTTCTTTGAAAGAAGTAACAAAATTGATAAACCCCTAGCCAGATTGATCACAACAAAAAAGAAAGGGTCCAAATAAATAAAATTAAGAATGAAAGAGGAGAGATCACAATGAACACTGCAGAAATAAAAAAGTCTTAAGAGAATATTACAAGCAATTATATGTCATTTAATTGGGCAATCTGGAAGAAATGGAGAAATTCCTAGAAACTTATAAGCTACCAAAAATGAAATATGAGGAAATAGAAAATTTGAACAGGCCCATTACCAGTAAAGAAAGTGAATTATTAATCAAAGATCTCCCCAAAACAAGAGTCCAGGGCCAGATGGCTTTCCATGGGAAATATACCAAATATTTAAAGAAAAGTTAAACCTATTCTCTTGAAGCTTTTCCAAAAAATAGAAATTGAAGGCAAGCTACCAAACTCATTCTACAAAGCCAGCATAACTTTGATTCCAAAACCAGACAAAGACCCCATTTAAAAGAAGAACTACAGACCAATTTTCCTGATGACCATGGATGCAAAAATACTCAACAAGATACTAGCCAACCAGATCCAACAATATATTAAAGAAGTATTCCTCATAATCAAGAGATTATAGAGTGCTTCATAGTTTGAGTTCTAGGGAAAACTGGATGTAACTTGATTCGGATTTCATTCTGTGTGCTGGTTCACCTATTCAATTTTTTTTCCCTTTTGTGGTGGTATTTCTGGATCTTATGATGAACATGAGCACTTCTGAGTCTTCCAAGCCAGGACTATATTTGGCTGCCTTCCTGGCTTTCAAAGTAAAGCACACATGTTGTTAGTACGTCTTCCATCTAGAGTTTAAAGAAGGATTCCTTATAAGTGTTAGTGCCTATAAATCCTGCAATTTTGAGTGAGGGCTTCAGCAGAAGGGCACTAATACCTAATTCTACAGTTTACTGTTTTCAGAAGCCTGAAGAAAGGACATTAGTTTCTTGAGTTCCAATTTCCTTGTTCACCAAGAACAAAATTTCAAACCTCATACCAATGTTTTAAGAATTAGTCACATTTTGTATATGTACCATTTCTTGACCCAGAGGATTTATTTAGTACATATTGAATGAATTAAAGATCTGGCAGGGGGCAGTGCTTTAATGGGATTTCATTCCCTCCGTCCCTTTCCTTTCTATTTATGTCACAGCCTTCCACTTACCTACCTCTTGTTACAAAGCTGACTCAAACAAACAGCTGCTGATTGTCCTGGGCAGAAGAGAAGGCTCACACTTTCACCGGTTACTCATAAACCTCCTCTGGTGACCATTCCCATAGTGCCTCAGGCTGAGTCCTCATGGCTCCCTGAAAATTGCCTGTTTGTTGCACCTGTTCACCACAGGCTGCTGAACTTGTTCAAATAGCACTTTTACATCTATCTGCAAAAATCTGCCACATGTTGGGGATCCTTTCTCCCAGCCAAGTGCCTGCCCAGCCTATTGGGCAAATGTGTGCCTTAGAAGGTCACTCACACAGTTTCTCACCATGTGCATTCTGCCAGCTGGCTATTCTGTTCCCCCCTATTCTGTCCACTCCTGACAAGTCCCTATTTTCTCCTGAAAACTAAAAACCTTCCTTAAAATAACAAGTGTACAGCATGCTTATTGTTCAAAGTGTAAGAGGTTTACATTATTTTAAAGGTGAAAAATTCCTTTATTAAGTATTAAAAAATACTTTCCATAACCAACCATTCTTGCTAAAAGAGGCAGGTCTAAAGAAATGACCCATCCAGGGGCACCTAGTATACACAGGTCCACAAATATCTCTTAGCCAACTTTATTGATCCAGTAACATTTTAAAGCAAATGTAAACTTTTCAAGAGAAAAAGAAAAAACATTTTTCTTAACAAAAAAATATATATAGTGGCACAAGAATTATTTTATTCTTTTTGATTCACATTTATCAAGAAAAAGCGAGAATAAATTTTTCTCCTATTGGAAAATGAGGTAAAATTGAATTAAAAAGTGGTGAAACATGGGAAACTTGTAGACCAGGAATAAGTCAAAGCGACCATAAAAAGTGACCTTTTTATGTACTGGCATAAAAAGAGGACTATGACATAACTCATCACTGGGTGAAGGGACACTGGATAATTTATACATAAACAGACGTGAGAATGTTTATACTCTGCTTTATAACAAGAATACTTAAGGAATGTAATCAAGTATTACATTGGTACTCTGTAGGAAATATGGGGACTTTAAGATGGAGTGTTTGTTTAGTTTTACCTGAGTCAGGAAAAGTTTCATAGAGAAGGCGATAATGAATATTGAAAAATAGCTACCAGTTCACCACTATGTGGTTGGAGGAGGTAGAGCATAATCCAATACAGTTTCTTGGTTTAAACATTTTCCTGGAACTTCAGAGACCACAGAAACAGACATTAAAGCCCTAGGGACTAAATTACAGGAGACAATAGTAATAATAATAAATAGTAAAAATTCAAGAGTATGTAACCAGAGACTATAGAGAAAAAGGTAACTCTCTTGCTTAATACTGACAATTTATGAGCACTTTTTGAAGAAAACTAAAAGCACTGTTAAATCCATCACTAATATAGACCAGAGCTTTCAACTGTCAATCATGGTTACAATCACATAAATGCATTTACTAAATTCACTTAAAAATATTGATAAATAATTGAAGTATGGAAAGTATGTTACCTTGGTAGGAAGAAAGAATATTTAGTAATGATGTTGTGTGTATTCTGAATAGATGTATCATGCAATTGTGATGCATTGTTAGTAATTACCTCTTAGAGCACATGCAAATATGAATGGAGATTTTTACCGTGTTGGAAATGGGAAGTAAACACTATAAAATACCAAAATTTTTTGTTACAACCTTTATAATGCCATCACTTGATAGGTTTTTAATAGGATTTCCCTATTGTGTCTTCCCCCATTTCCCTTCTCTTCTTGAAGACATGCTAAAACACAGCCTTCCAGAAGGAATTCATAATACACTAATGACAGAATCAGTCTGCAAAAATATCCCAATAACTAGAGCAATGACCTAAAGCTAAGATGATGAGACTGAACAGTGAAAAATAATTTATACAAAAACAAAATTCAAAGGCAGACAGAAGACCTTATTTAAAACAATTTGCTACAAAATGATCTGGGCATGGAAAGTGACTACCAATCCAAAGCACCTGTTTCCTGGGACAGGGTGGGGACGGGGAGAGAGAAAAATCACTAGCTTCATTAATGGAAGAAGCCTCATTTCCACCTCAAATACTGCCAATCCTTCCAGGCCAGACCACATGTAGACTATGGCATTCATTTAAGGACCAAGTGGCAAAATGAGAGCCTGTCCACTGGTGAGCACACTGGAGGATGCAACATCTTAAACTCTTATCACACGAGCAAAAGCTTAAAAAAATCAACAATTCTTAATTAGTCCCCTCCAAAAAATGACTTAGAGTTATACCTATTTTCATGATCTTTCAACAGATAACTTGAGAATAGGTCAGGCTGTTCCATATTTACCCAGGACAAGAAGAGAAACTCAAGACAGACAGATCAACCCAGGATTAGAGTGGAACTGGATTAATTAGCATGGAAAAATGCAGAGTAAATGCTATATTTCTATCACTGGGAAATAAAATCAAAAAGTCATTAAACCACATTGCACCAATTCAAAATTTAAAATATATATCATTGAGTGTGGGTGAAGTGTAAGTTTATTAAACCACATTAAAAGTATAAACAGGATTACTATTTCGGGGCAATTTTAATCTGTTAAAAGGAACTCAACCCTGTTTAATGGCTTAAATATTTCCCATTGTTTGCCATTTGTATAATATAATTACACAGGACTCTTTTATAGCCGCTCCAACAGTCCTGCAAGATGCCTCTCACTAGCAAAACATTAACCTGGTGGTTTCTTTCAAACACCAAATAAAGTTGAGCATAAGAAAATTCCATTCCTTTTTAAAAAATATATCTATTTAATGAGTTCTCTTATTCAGACTGTCCTTATTGCAATTACGCTCAAATAATGACACTTCAGTGCTTCATTAACTACCAAACACAATGACATTCTAGTAATAAAAAAAAATGGAGCCTCCACTTTTCTGAAATGTACCTTATATTCAGAATCCTATGATGAACCTAATTTTTATTTTTCTTTTCATATTTTATAATCGATTCAATACATGTAACATGTCCTAAAGCCAGTAAAGTATCATAAGACCAACTGTGATATACCTACCCTGTCTTACATAGTCCATGTGCCTTGTAATGTGATTATGTGACACCAAGGGAAAAGCCAGGGACAGGGCATGGAAGTCACCTATTTTTAAACCTTGTTTATGGATTTCTCATCATTATTTCCAAGTTCACTGAACTCAATTACCCATATCCTGAAATGCTCCAAGACTCGAACTTGCATTATGACTTCTGTTCCTCCTGGACCTGACCAGAAAAATCCCTCAGATGTTTCCACATTTACAGCCAACTGGAACATTCTAAGATGCCCTTTCCTCATATTCCCAGGGATTCGTGCCAGAAACGTGATCCTCAAGACAAAATGCAATCCAAACGTGGCTTCAAAGATCATTAAAAGACTAGAACAATTCTGGTGTAAAACTGCCACTCTTTTATTAAGAATATGCTTTCAGTAACTTCCAGGGGTCTTTCTTGACCAGTATAATCATGTCATCCTTCTATTCTCAATTGCCTCCTCCAATTCCTCTACATGTTATCCCGTCTTTGATGAGCTTACAAAGTAATATTCACACAATTAATTTTCTTATCTGTAAAATGGGAATAGTGGTTTGACCTTACAGGGCTGTTGGAACCATTTAGGCCAAGGCCTTGCTCATAGTAAGAACTTGATAAACAGTCACCAAGGAGACAAGCCAAGAACAAACCAACCCCTTCCATTTAAGGATTACCACAATGTATTGGCTATTTGCCACACTGAATTTGGTCTTGCCCTTCTCCAGGGGTGGAAACTCACTAACAACAGATGGCTTATTCATCACTGTGTCCTTAACGTCAAGCCCAACCCGCTGATTAGTACACAGTACATTCTCAAGAATTAATCAAGTTACTGAATTTAAGAAAGATGCTCATTTCTTTTTCCAGTTAGGATCTTGTCATCAGGTGCCCATTAGTGCATCTCCAAAAACATATTTATTCCATAAAAGTTTGAAAAGCGCTGAACTCTCTACACTCTTAACAATTAGCTTTTGCATAGGTTGCTTTCTTAATGAAAATGATTCTGGGATTAGCACAGCACGTGGTACATTATTTCTATCATCTGCCCTCTGTTTCTTCAACTATAAAATAGTGATAACAAAGACCTGCCCTCTTACTGCAAGTTGATGAGCTGAAAGAAGAATTTGAATTGAGGCTTATGCATGAAATGGTTTTACATGGGCCTTTCTAATAAAGGATAAACTCTCTGTGAGCTTATTCACTTGATCAATGACTGAGGGCCCATTTTAGGCCAGGCACTGTATGGGGTTCTAAAGAAATGCAGGTGTGTAAGATAGAGTTTGTGTTCTTAAACTCATGATTCAAGGAGAGAGACAGACACACAGAAACGGACAACAATTAAAAAATATATGTAATATGAGTAATGAGTGATAAGAGTCTTTAAGAGATGGAAATGTGTCTTATTCAGATATGTACTTCCAAAGGCTTGAAATGAAGTAAGTGTTCACTTAATGGTCTTGTGCTGAACCATGACTGAAGAGATGCAGGCAGTAATGGAAAGGAAAGAAGGCAAAGAAAAATGACGAGGGACTTAAGGTCAAAATTCTGAATATTCATTGTAGAAACATGTTAGACAAAGAAGGGGAAATATATAATAAGCTTGAATTATTTATGTTTTAGGCAATGATTGAAACTGAAAATCTTAAGATTTTACTTGTAATCCTTTTTTTCCCCTTTCATTTTATGCCAGGCATATGGTGATGGCAAGTAAATTAGAGAAGTATTGTCTAATTAATCCAATTATTTTATGTTAACAGTGAAAGTTTAAATATGACCACTAGTTAAAGAGTGAATTGGTTTTATCTAAAAGTACCTCCCAATCCAACAGTACTTTACAAAATGGCATCACATGTATCCTCACACTTTGGCCTTAACAATACAGAGTGAATTACAAAATTGTTCAATCACTCCCTCAGCAAACATTTCCTGAGTGCCTGTGACATGCCAGACAGCGGCTCAAGGTTGGGGATGGAGTCACGAATGGAAGTCGACATGCCTGACTCACACGTGAAGCTAAAGGATGAAGTATGATGCCCGGTCATACATATGTGACTGGCTCAGATGTAGTCCCAGGCCAGCACTTTTGAGGTCCCAAAGCCACATTTGCCTAAACATGCCATTGTAAAGAGGACATTAACTATGGGAAGAAAATGCAAACTTTTAGAAACTTTCTAAAAAACATATGACAAAAAAGATGCACTGGGAAGCAACATCTAAAAAAATTTTTATTTTAGTAACTACTAAAATGTGAAATGGTGGGGGGGGGGTAACAATATATCAGAACTCTACCGAATAAAACAGGGAGGGGGATGATAGACTTAAGATTTTAAGGAAAAAAATTAAAAAAAATAAAAAAAAGACTTTAAGGATATCATGTAAATACATCAAGGTAGTATTAGATTTTCCTGTATTTGATAACAAATGAGAAAGAAACTTAAATTAGCACAATTTGCTCATACCACTCAAAAATAAAAACAATAATACAATTTGTTATCATCTACAGTTATACTCCTAGGGCAATCAAAAGAATAACCTAAATGTGATATTTAAAAACAAAATTAGCTCCTCTCAAAGAAAGTATTCTAAGTTCAGATTGATGTTAAGTTATTGAAGAACTTTTCTGTATCTTTTGTGCTAATTATGACCTTGGTAAAAATTTATCTTATTTCTCTGTGAGTTGATCTGTGAGAATATGAACCTTATGAGTACCTGTAACAACCCCTTTTGCAATAAATGCTCAAAAAGTATACATTGTTTGATATTCCCTTAGCAGAATATGCTGATAATGTTCATTAATTCTGCTGGGAAAATAAATGGAATAAATAATTAGATAACTGTTTACCCTAATTTTTAACAGGGTGACTGGAATGATTTTTGACACTTTACACTAAAAATAAAGAGAAACATCTATACTATGATACATAATAGTTCACAAGTAAATCAATGGTTGGTCTAATAGCTGACTTTTTGGCATTAGTGCCATCAATACTAGAAGGCTTCTTCTCTATCATAAAGTGTGATTTTGAAAAATATACTCAAACTTACAATATGTAAAAATAGTGTCATTGTCAACCCAACTATGCCAAACCAAGAAAACCAACCCTACCATTGAATACAAACAATGACAAAGGAAACAGATCAAATTGGGGAATGGAGTAGCTCAAATAAAATAAGTTGAAAAGTTTTAAATAAATCATTTTTGTTGGTGAGAGCAATTACTATTAAGATAGAGTGATGGGAAGGGTGCCTGGGTGGCTCAGTTGGTTAAGTGACCGACTTCAGCTCAGGTCATGATCTTACGGTTCGAGTTCAAGCCCTGTGTTGGGCTCTGTGCGGACAGCTCAGAGCCTGGAGCCTGCTTTGGATTCTGTGGTTCCCCCCTCTCTGTGACCCTCCGCCATTCATGCTCTCTCTCAAAAGTAAACATTAAAAAATTTTTCAAAATTTAAAAAAATTTTTTAAAAATTAAAGATGGACTGAAGTAACATATCCAAAAGTTAACACACAAAATCCTCACACCTTTGATACTAAGATAGGTAAAAGTAAATTTAATTTAGGTATTATGACTCAAGAATTATCAAGGGCAAAAACAGGAAAATAATGAAGTGCTGAAGTAAATTCTTGTACAAATAACAAAATCATTTCAAAATTTATGAGAAATTTTTTTCTCCAGGAAACATGAGATCAGACCCTTGTTCAAATTACAAAGAACATTTCATACCAGACCCACTTAATACTTTTTTCCTTTGGAATTATCAAATTAGTGGTTAAGGGAAACAAGGCAGTTGTACATATACTCTATATTTATAATTAGGGAAGACTCTGAGAACACATCTCTCAAATTAAATTACTTTAAGTTGTTATATCATAGGGGTGAGAAGCAGCCCTATAAATTGAATATTGGCAGCACTCACAAGGTCTCATTATAGAAGAGCTGATCTCTTCAAAGAAATGTCTAAAGAAAGTTAAATATACCAAACTATATGTAATGTCTTCAGGTAGTGTTCTTTAAGAAAATCAAACACATTTTTATAGTGTCCAATCATCCCTATCAGAAACAAAACATTGGAATCCTTTTTCTCATATAGAGATGAAATTATTCATTCTCTTCTATAATTTAGTAATATGGATTCAAGTTTAAAAAGGCATAGCCTTGGGAATAAAGCTTCAGTAATACAAGAACAGTAAGTTCTAGAGATCTGCCCTGTGGTTAACAATACTGTATTATACACTTAAAAATCTGTTAGAGAGTTGATCTTATGTTAAATGTTCTGACCACAATAAAAAATTTTTTTAAAAGTATGAATGGAAAAACTGACAGACTGCAATGTAAAATCTATGAAATACATAATCCCATAAAATCAAGAAGATTATAGAGAAACTGAAAACAGAACCTGTAAATAATTTATTAGATATTATTTCTATCTGTAAATTGGGAAGGAATAAATAAGGACTCTAACTTCATAAAACTTTGTCCTTTTGAATTTACATAAATTACAAACATTATGTATAAAATAAAATGTAAATTATTTCACAGAATAATAAACTCATAGTATGGACAAAACTACAGACCAGAGTTGAATGGAAATTAAATCACTGAAAATTACTTGTCATAAATAGTTCCAGAAAGACCTTAAGAATAGAATAATGTATAACCTGCCTAGAAAATGCATCAGAATAGGACAGAACCCTTTTAATGTAAATTACTTATAAAAGTTACTTTCTTGCTCTTGTTTACCGAAATTCTAGTATTAAAGGTCCATTTATCATATTTCTAGCATCATCTAAATTAGAAAATATGGAAATGCAAGGTACTAGAATCATAGTATAAATTCTCCATATATAGAGATTCCATGACATCTTTACTAAAGTAGAAGTATGTCTGAAGATGGTGTTCAGCAGTCCATAGAGAATTATTCCATTCATTCACTCATAATTTTGAGACATAAAACTTAAAGTCTCAATCCTTTTAAGGAGTTGTACATGTTATCATAAGCATTCTCAATATTAACCATCAACAACTGTGGGGAAATACGTTCTACTTACATAAATGGATTAGGAAAAAAACTTGGGGTGCAAAGCTGCCACCATGGGTGAAAGCACCCAAGACAAGCTAGCGAGATATTGTACTGGGATCATGAGTAACCTATTATATCACTTGCAGGAAATTACTTTCCATCTGGTATCAATGTACCTTGATCACAAACTCCACTTGTCCCCCAGACCCTTTGCTTCTTACACACACAAGTTAATGGTTACTGTCTGATTGTTTTCTTCATGTTCACATGTGTAAGATCTTGTTTTCCTCATGTTCACCACGTGGGTAATATCTTGTGAGCTCAAAAAATACAGAGATGAAACCCTTGTTCAGGGCTCTCATGTCCTCCTGGACATTAGCCTCTCTCATATTCAATTCTGCATCCACTCTCTTGCTGGACAAGGAAGAACTCCAGACTCAGTCTGTGACAAACAACATCACAGATTAGTCTGTCTTGACAAGAAATACAGTTCTAGATGTCTCCTCCAAAGGGACAGAGTTTGGAGATCAATTCTGTTTATGTGCTGGTCTCTGGCACTCAAATCAGATTTGGACTCCTCTGAGCCTCCATGAAAAACATAGACACTGTCTTAAAGAAAAAGAACAAACCAAGACAATCATGTGATTCAAACATAAATACTTCGATTCTTTTCAGAAAAACACAATGTGGTGAACTCTACTCATTCTCTCACAAAACAGGGGAACACTATTAAACATGAGCAAGGGCTCTAGTTCATATTTTTTTAAGTACGACAGAATAAATCAACCTAATAAGAAATCAGAGTCTTTAATCACCAATATATCAGAAAATGAAAACTGTGATTTTCTAATAACTAAAAAGCCTCAAGAAAACTTACTAAAGACTCATATTCTAAAGAATTATTTACTATTTCAGGATTTCCTAGAGGTTCAATTTTTATACTAAAAGGCATAAATAAATACTTTCTTATACAGTGCTCCTGTAAGCTGAAAATGTTGTAAAGGTAGCTTTTCCTATGTTTTACTATTCATAATAGAAAATAGGTCATACGGGGGTGCCTGGGTGGCTCAGTTAAGTGTCCGACTTCGGCTCAGGTCATGATCTCACAGTTCGTGGGTTCAAGCCCCGCATTGGGCTCTATGCTGACAGCTCAGAGCCTGGATCCTGCTTCAGATTCTGTGTCTCCCTCTCTCTCTGTTCCTCCCCCACTCATGATCTGTCTCTCTCTCCCCTTTGAAAACAAATAAAAACATTAAAAAAAAAAGAAAATAGCTCATACAAATCAAATTTTCATTGCATTTTGAGGAGTAGAAACTGGCTGCTAAACTTGGAGCCCAAATATAGGGGGCATTTCAAAGATACTTTAGTGAGTTGAAATTTGAAGGACACCGTAGACTACATTATAAAAGAGAAGGATTGTTGGCATGCATGGATGGATTAGTCAGTTAAGCATCTGACTCTTGATTTCGTCTTGGGTTATGATCTCAAGGTTCCTGAGTTTGAGCCCTTCATCAGGGTCTGTGCTGACAGCAGAGGCTGCTTGGGATTTTCTCCCTTTGCCCCCTCCCCCCAACTTGCATACTTTCTCTCTCTCTCTCTCCCTCAAAATAAATAAACTTTAAAAAAAATTTAAAAAATAAAAGAAAAAGAATTGATAACTAGAATTATAGCTTTTACAAAAATGTCTATTTCACAAATTCTTCAGTCGTTCAGGAGTGCAAATAAAATGGTATCAAAGCTTATCTTCATAAGAGCACAGAATGTCTGTAAGATATATACTACTCTGGCTAAGTGAAATAAATCAGACTGAGAAAGATACTGTACGATTCCACTCATACGTGGAATCTAAAGAAACAAAACAACTAAATCAACAAACATAAAGCAGAAACAGATATGTAAACCCTGAGAACAAACTGCCTGTTCCCAGAGGGGAGGGGAGTAGGCAACACAGGTAGAGGGCATGGGTTAAAGCAGTGTTCCAGTCAGATGGTAGCTGCACCTGTGGTGAGCTGGTGGTATGTTCAAACTCATCATGTCATCATGCTGTGCATTGAAACTAACATAGTATCATGTGTCAACCGTATTCAAAATAATTAGAGGAAAAAAAAACTTAGCAGAGTGCCACCCGTCAAATGGTAAGTGCAACAAATGTCAGCTGGTGTTACTGACAGACAAAAAGAAAAATATAGGTACTACTCTTATTCCATAAAATAGCATTTTAAAAACAATGTGGTATTATTTACCTCTGAAGATTTTTGGGTTCCGTCTCTGAATCTTTGATAAAATATCTCTAAGAGGTTATCATTTAATATATTTTTGAATTCCCAAGTATTATGCAGCTGATTATCTCAAATGGCACCTCACTCCACTGTAAATGTATCTAATGATTGAAAGGTTCCTCTTAATCCTAAACCAAATCTACTCCCTTATAATCTACAGCTCTATCCCGGCTTTGCCTTCTGAAATAAAGTGGCATAAATAGTATCTTCTATTTGATAACTATTCAAATACTTGAAGGCAGTTTCCACATCTTTCTTATGAATATTTTCATGCAAGGGACTTAATATCTTTCAATAGTCCAGGTACTATTTTGAGTGCTTTGCATGAATGAATGAATATATATTCATTCTGTAAGTGACAGAGACAGTGTAAACTTGGAAAGTTCTGCTGTAGAGATGACATTCTTCATCACACACAATACTGACTCTCAACACCCCTTCTGTGCTTACTCAAGGAGGATGCCCAACAAGACACATATAGAGCTAATTGTTTCAATCAGAATCAGAATCATTATGTATTATCCTAAAATCCACTTGAAAAAATAAAGAAGATATAGTTTAAAGAATGGCTTACAAGTTGCCTCCATAGTCAAGAAGTCAGTCATGATCAGTGTTCTGGAACTCAATTATAACAACTCTCAGAATCCTTGAAGGGTAAAGATGTAATGTGAATAAAGAAGAAAAGAAAATCTAGTATACTGTGTTTTCATGCCTCTGAAATCTTCAGGAAGGCAGGACCACTTAAGCTGCCTTCCCACCACACAGGTAACATAGTAAATGGCAGGCTCTGTGGTCCTCTTTTGATGACTACAGGGTGAAGCTTGGCAAGACAACTGATGTGTGTTCTCTTAGGAGACACATCCTGTGTTAGTCATAACAACACTGACATGTCAATAGTGTTTGTCTAACGATCTTGGAGTATTCAATTAACTTCCAGGTTCAGTTGCTGCTCAGAGAAAAAAAAGGATGTGTAAAGGACTGGCCTTGTGGTTCAACTGCAATTTCTGGGTTCCCACAAAAGCACATAAAAATATATATATACCCAGAGATACACCTGTGATTTCAACCAATGTTATTTATAAAAAAGGATGAAGTTAAGTAGAAGAGTAGGAGATATTGAAATATGCAAATAGTGTTGACTGATAAAGAGTAGACTTTTATTTGTGCAGAACAGAAGTTCCTGGGCAGAAGTTTCTCTGTAACTATTTTTTACAGAAGAATAAATGAAAGATCACAGAAGACAATTACATGAGAACTAACAGGGATAGAGTTAGTAGATGTGCTAAAGTATGTTAGACTGTTACTGAGTAACCAAAAAATGACACGCAAAAGAGTAACTGCACTAATGACTATCTGAAAAAAAAACTATAAAGACTAAATTGGCACATGTTACTCTTTTATCAGAGAAACAATTTTTAAATCAAATTATCTAAAACTATATAAAAAAGATTTATAGGAAAAAGTAAAAATAAGTATATCAAAATTTTATCAGTATTATTTCAAAGTACTAATAATAAAAATAGATTTTTTTCATGATCTGCATTTTGTACAAAGTATAAATTATTTCATAATAAAAAACTTAATAAAAAGATTCCAGTAACAGACTGAAATAATGTGATGAAAAATCTTCAGTAGCCAAAAAAATATGTAGTTTTATTCATTAAAAAAAGAAAGAGAGAGAGAAACAAAGAAAGAAAGACAGAAAGTAAGAAATTAAATTGTATGCCCCACTCTTTTTTTTTAAATATATGAAATTTATTGTCAAATTGGTTTCCATACAACACCCAGTGCTCATCCCAAAATGTGCCCTCCTCAATACCCATCACCCACCCTCCCTTCCCTCCCACCCCCCATCAGCCCTCAGTTATTGCCCCACTGTTTATAGCAGCATTATCAACAATAGTAAAACTATGGAGAACCCAACTGTCCATCAACTGATGAATGGATAAAGAAGATATGGTATATGTATACGTATGTAAGTATATGTGCATGTGTGTGTGCATGTGTGTGTGTAATTGAATATCACTCATCCATAAAAGAGAATAAATCTTGCCATTTCCAACAACATGGATGAAGCCAGAGTGTATTATGGTAGTGAAATAAGTCATTCAGAGAAAAAACAAATCCTATATGATTTCACTCATATGTGGAATTTAAGAAACAACAACAACAAAAAATGAGCTTTCAGGAAAAAAAAGAGAGACAAACCAAGAAACATACTCTTAACTATAGAGAACAAAGTGATGTTTAGCACAGGGGAAGTAGGTGGGGGAAGGGTAAAATAGGTGATGGGGATGAAGGAGAGCCCTTGTCATGATAAGCACCAGGTGATGCATGGAAATGTTGAATCACTATATTGTATATTTAAAGCTAATATCATACTGTTTGTTAACTGGAATTTAAATTAAAACTTAAAAAAATAGAGAGTATATAGTACAGTGGAATATAGTTTTGTTTCCTTTTCCTAATTCCTTTAAAAAACATATAGTTGTAATTATTATATGTAATTATTATCTTATACATAATAGTCACAATTATTACATATAACTAGGTTTATAACACATAAACTACACCACAAAAGGTAGTGGGAGAGAAGGAATGGAACTATCTAAGAACAGAACTGTCTACCAACACCAGGGCAGTATTAATTTGAAAGAGCTTGTAACAAGCTAGATTATGCATTGTAATCTCTAGAGCATCCACTAATAAAATAATTTTAAAATATATTTGTAAAATCAATAAGGAATTTAAGTATCATGATAAAATATTCATTTAATACAAAAGAATTCTTTTTGAAATAGGAACATAGGAACAAAGAAACATGAGACACATCGAAAACAAAACAGTACATGTAATTCCAGACAAGTCAACAATTACATTAAATGTGAATATACTACAATCCAGTCAAAAGACAGAGATTATGAGGGTGTATTAAAAAAGTGAAAGTCAACTTTATTTGAAATAAACACCCTTCAAGTTCAAAGACAAACACAGGTTGAAAGTGAAAAGATTGTACATATATATATATATATATATATATATATATATATATACCATGTAAACAATATCTAGTCATCAAACGTTCAAAGAAAAAAAATAGTAACAATCCTACACAAAGTCTTTCAGAAAATGAATAAAAACAAACACTTCCCAACTCATTCTCTGAGGCCAAAGACATTGCAAAAAAAAAAATTTTTTAAAGAAATGAAAAATTCTACAGACCAATATCTCTCATCTACTAAGATGCAAAAATCCTTAACAAAACATCAGCAAACCAAATTTAGCAACATATAAAAACGTTTATAACATATACATGACCAAGTGGGATTTATCTCAAGATTTTGAGTTCAACATCTGGAAATCATTAGTATCTCATATTAAGAGAAAGACAAAACCACATGATCATCTCAATAGATAAGGAAAATAGACTAGACACAACCTAACACCTAGTCATGATAAAAAGTCTCAACAAACTAGGAATAGAAAGCAATTTTCTCCGTCTTATTAAGAACAAAATAACCTACAGTTAACATCACACATATGGCAAAAGACTGAATGCTTTACTTTTTAATTTCAGAAAAAGGCAAGGATATCCACTATCACCACTTCTTTTCAACACTGTACTGAAGGTTCTAGCCAGGGCAAAGGTTAGGAGAGAGAGAGAGAAGGAGGGAGGGGGAGATATAGGGAGGGAGATAGACAAAGAAAGACAAATTAAAAAGCAAGAAGGACAACTATCTTAACTCTCAGACTACATGACCTCCTATGTAAAAAATCCTAAAGCCCCCCCCATTGCATTTTTTCTATTGTGTAATAGTAAACTATTCGAATATGAGTTTAGTAAGACCATAGGACTCACGATCAATATACAAAAATAATTTGTATTTATATATAAAAATACCATTTAAAAACATTGTCTTTGTCATATCAAGAAACAAGCAACAAAAAAGCAAAAAAGTGCAAGACGTGTCCACAGAAAATTATAAAACCTTTGTTGACAAAGGTTAAAAAAGATCTATATTAACTGAGAGAGATAACTTCATGGAATGGAAGACTCAGTATTTTAAGACAGCTCTTCTTTCTAACTAAACCTACAAATTTGGTGAAATCCCTAAAAAATACTAGAAGTTATTTTAGAAATTGACAAGGGTATCCTAAACTTTATGTGGAAATACAAAGGACCAAGAATAGCCAACACAACTTTGAAAAAGAGTAAACTTGGAAGACTTAAAATACCCAATTGCAAAACTTATTTTGATCCAGTAATCAAGACACTGTGTTATCACCATACAGTTAGGTATTTTTAAAAAATGAAAAAGAACAGAAAGGCAAGAAAAAAATGTACAATCAATTGATTTTTGACAGAGTTGCAAAGGCAATTCAATGGTGAAAAGATAGTTTTCTCAAAAACTGAGCTGAGACAACTGGAAATCTACATGCAAAAAAATAAAAAATAAAAACAAAAACTTGGGCCCCATGGCATACACAAAATATACCTCAAAATGAATCACAAATCTAAATGTAAGACTTAAAATCATAAAACATCTAGAAGAAAACAAAGGAGAAAATCTGTGGCCTTGAGTTATATAAAGATTTGTGAGATATCATACCAAAAGCAAGCTTCCTAAAAGAAAATAATGATACCATCACAGTATCTTTGTGCTTCAAAAGACAGTAATTTTTGAAGTCTTTATCCAGAATGTATGTTTAAAAAAAAAATCAGTAGGAAGACAAACAACAGATATAGGCAAAACATCTGATTAGACATTTAACCAAAGAAATTATACCAATGGCTATTAAGCACAAGAGAAGATGCTTAACATCATCAGTCATCAGGAAAATGTGAACTAAAACCCAAGATACTACTTTACATCCACCAGGATGGTCATGATCAAAAAGAATGCCAATACCTAGTGTTGGTGAGAACGTGAAGAAGTGTGAAGCCTCATATGTTGCTCAAATGTGAAACAACATAGCCTCTTTGTTCAACAGCATGGCAATTCTCTAAAAAGTTAAATGTATACTTAGTATATGACACAGTAATTCCTCTGCTAGGAATCTATCAAGGACAACTGGAAATATATCCAACACAATCACTTATACACAGATGTTCATTGCAACATTATTCACAACAGCCAAAATCTGAAAACAATCCAGTGTCTATCAGCTGGTAAATGTGTAAAAACAAAACAAAACAAAACAAAACAAAACAAAACAAAACAAAACAAAACAGAAAAACCACAGTATATATATGCAATGGAACATTGTACTAAAAGTGAACAAATTACTCATACACCCAAGAACATGGATGAACCTCAAAAATATTATGCTAGACCAAAAAAGACTACATATTTGTATGATTACATTTTTAAGAAAGATCTAGAAAAGACAAATCTATACAGATGTAAGTAGGCCAGTGGTTGCCTGGGGTCAGGAGTAGGAGCAAGGATTGACCACAAATGGGCACAGGAAACTTTGGTTGGGGGGTGGGCAGTAAAGTATTCCAAAACTACTGCTGTGATAGTTTCACACTGAATACTTGTGAAAAATGTTAATATGAATTAAATGCATCATTAAAACTGAGGAGGTACGCAATGAATTCCAAACATCTCTTCAGCTTTTAATTTAACTGAGACTGAAAGCTACCAGCTAAAACAAAAGGACGAATTAAAGAAAGATTCTGAACAATTTGTAACTCAAAGGGCCAATCCCGCCTCCCCTCCAAGAATGTGTCACTCTAGCAGTCAATGGTATCTGATCTATGGTAGGAAACACCTCCTTTGTTAGTTCAGGTGCACTCTTTCCTGCTAACAAAAATAAAAATGTGGCAATGTTACAGAACCAGACTGCAACACTGGTGGAAAAACCAAGCGGCACTCAGAGATCTTCGTGGATTGGAAATTTATTTAACACCGATGGGCTCAGAGAAGACTGTTTTCCCAAAGATATGAGCCCTGAATGCAAGGGGGGAGGGTAATTTATATTTGTCAGCTTCAATATCTGTGGGGGTTTTCGTGCACGCAGCAAACACAGGAAGAACACGGAGGAGGGGTCTCTAAGCTAGAGACCAGAGTTTGTTTTATGCCCATTGGCCATCTTTGGCATACTCTAGTCACTTCTCCAACATTCCCCCCTTTGATGCCTTAAAAAAACTTTTAGTAGGCATCATCTTTCAGTTTTACAGGTTGGTACTCTCAGAAGGTTAAGATATGTGCTGTAGTTTGGCGAGCAACAGTGTTTTCAATAAAATGTACCACGGCATTCAGTATACAGGGGCTGATGGATACAAGTAAAATTATGGAGAAGAGGGCCCCCCCTAGGGAAGGAAGCCAGGATGTCAAATCTGTGAGATCCCATCCTTTCCATTGATTGATATTTTCCTGTTGTCTATG
Organism: Panthera pardus; assembly: GCF_024362965.1. Lineage (NCBI taxonomy): Eukaryota > Metazoa > Chordata > Mammalia > Carnivora > Felidae > Panthera > Panthera pardus. The sequence goes on along the minus strand of NW_026526677.1, from coordinate 110,329,971 downwards.
TTGACTTCTTTCTTTGACTTCCTTAACCTTAGTTGTAACTATTCCTGATTGGTTTATGAAATAGACCTCTCCCAGAAAGATGAAAGTTCCTGCTTCTTCTGAAGTGAGGAGATTGAGGGATCCCCTATTTTGGAGGGTCACTACCACCAGAGAGTTTATTTGGCTTTGTAAGTTTACCAGAGAATCTTCTACCTGTTCCATGTCTTCATTTATCTCTCTCTCTTTTTTTTAACATTTATTTATTATTGAGAGACAGAGAGACAAAGAGCATGAGCAGGGGAGGGGTAGAGAGAGGGGGAGACACAGAATCCGAAGTAGGCTCCAGGCTCTGAGCTGTCAGCACAGAGCCCGATGCGGGGCTCGAACTCACAAACTGCAAGATCATGATCTGAGCCGAAGTTGGTCACTTAACCAACTGAGCCACCCAGGCGCCCCTCAGAATAATATATCTGAGTCCAGTTGGCCTGTAAGCATTGGTAGGCCAAATTAGAACAAAGATAGAACATCCCAGGGGTTGAGCATAGGGTTGTATTCCTCTTTAAGGTTATATTTCTTCCACATAGAAAGGTACCATTCATACCTTCAGGGACTGTACCAATTAGATTGTCAGCATTTGTGAGATGGATCCCAGTGGCCAGGGGTCCAATTAAGACAGAGGTGTTGGTTTTGAGATTTTCAGGAACTTCTCAGGTCAAAGGGATAGGAGTGGCTAAGTAAGCCCTCCAGCTGTGGGGCGAGCACATCCAGCAGGTTTGGGTGTGATTATCTATTTTATGGAAGACTTGTAGAGTAGTGTTGGCCCACTGTAGTAGTGTTGGTAAGCGTATCTGATTGAGGGCTGAAAGGTTCAAACCCTGGTAGGCTGCCAGGGAAGTGGTCACCTTTATGGCTTGTATTACCCTATGCTGGGTATCCTTTATAGCCTTCTGAAGGGCCCTGTCTTGTACCCCTTCTCCATCCGAGATCCCCCATTGAGGAAGGTAAGTGTAGCAAGCTCACTTCCCTCTCTGGAGACCCTTGTTGTGACATGGGTTCCTGACATTTTGGGTTATTTCTATGGTCCAATACTTAGTCCTTGGGGCACCAGGTGGCTGACAGAGAGTGTGTGTTTTTCCCTTGTAGCAATCTTTGTGGAGGGAGGTGAAGGCGCTGAACACCCTTGACTCACTAATTGTCATATAACAATCCTGGGGGCAAAGTGGATAAGTGGCAATTGTGAGGGTGAGAGAGGTTATCATAATATGCAGGCAATACTTAATAATCCTCCCATCCAGAGGAGGTATGTGAGACCCACCAAGCATGTTTTGTCCCATGTCCAGCTTGTTGGTGCAGTCTCTATCAGCCCAACAGTAAGAAGTAAGATCAGGGCTATGACACCAGTAAGGGGCAAGGGCTGGCAGAGCTGCATCCAAACCCCTGGGCTAGGTTCACAAGTTGATTCCTCAGGCTTCTGCTGTGTGCAGGCCAGATAGCTTCTGGGGTGTGGTTAGAGCAGGGGTGTAGGTCTCAGGGGCCTGTTTCCCTTTTGAGGGTCAGTTTAAGTGGGTTGACTGGAGTTGGATCACTTTGCCAAGTTGTTGGTTCTTCTGAGCTGACCTTCTTAACTCTGGAGTGATGGACCCATGGGTTGATACCTGAAACTTTAAGGGCTGTAGGAGTTGTTAGAATAACAGTATGAGGCCCATTCCACTGTGGTTTAAGAGGTTCCCTCTTCCAATCTTTGACCGACACAGAGTCTCCTGGCTGAAAGGGATGAAAGGGAGTCCCTAAGGAAATTGGGCCCTCTCTATGGTGTATCTCTGTAACTTGTTTAGGACTGCCCCCAAAGTCTGGAGCTGTTCTCTTATTCCCTTGTCTCCAATCTGGTGTAGGTCTCCTGGGAGTTTTCCTAAAAATGAGGGAAGGGGTCACCCATATAATAACTCAAAAGGGGAGAATCCTAGTGCCCAGGCATGCATCGGGCATGCAGGAGGGCCAGCGGTAGTAAATCTGGCCATGGGAAATTAGTCTCTTGGTGGAACTTAGTCAGGGTTTCCTTGAGGGTGCGATTCATCCACTCTATTTTCCCTGAGCTCTGGGGTCAGTAAGCAGTGTGCAGTTTTCAGGTAATGTTCAAGGACTTTGTCAGGGTTTGTATGTCTGCCACAAATGCAGGTCAATTATCATTGTGTATGGTTAAGGGTAGACCAAACTGAGGCACAATCTCCCATAGAAGAGATTTGGCCACCTTGCAACTTTGTTCCACTCTGCTAGGGAATGCTTTGACCCATCCTAAATATGTGCAGATTATTACAAAAAAGTACCTAAACCCTTTATTTGGTTGTAGGTTGGTAAAGTCCACCTCTAAGTCTTCGAAAGGGGTGGCTCCCATCCTTTGTGTGTGAGGGAGGGGCTGTAGGGCAGACTAAGCATTGTTTTTGGCACAGGTTACACATTGTTCACTGACAGGTCGCCATAATGCCAGCAGCTGGCTGATATAGTAGTACTTTTGAGGAGGGCCTCTAGCGCAGTTTTCCCTAGGTGTGTGAGTTGGTGATATTCCTTCACTAGGTGTTTTCCCATAGATGACAGGACAAAGATGTGTCCATTTGGCATGACCCCAGAATTTGGCTGAGGAGAGTATATGGGTTTGGAACCACTGAGTGTAAGGAAACAGTCACTTTGTTAATGGCCCTCAAATCCTGTACTGGTCAGTATCCTCCTCCTCACTTCTTGACTGGCAAGAGCAGGGTATTCCAAGCTGATTGGCACTCAGTTAGAATACCTGCTTCTCTGAGCTTGGTCAGGTGCTCTTGTATACCCATTCTAGCCTGGAGTGGAAGGGGGTACTGCCTTTGTCTCTGAGGTTGGGCTCCAGGCATCAGGTGAACAATGATGGGGGCCCAACTCCAAGCTAGTCCAGGTGGGTTATCTTCAGCCCATACAGAGGGGAATGTAAGCCTGAATTCTGAGGGGCCACAGGGTAGGGCCTGGGCACAGAATAGTCTCTATTCTTCTTCCCTTGGCAGGGTAATCACCAAGACCAGGGTTTCCTTCTGCCTTGGGTTTAATTGGAAGCTAGTGTGTTCAGTGGGTTCAAAAGTTATCTGGGCCCCAAGTTTGGAGAGCAGATCCTGGCCCAGGAGAGGAATCGGGCAGTCAGATAAGTAGAGGAAATCATGCCGGACCTTGTGATCCCCAAGTTCACATTGACGAGCTTGACAGAAGGGCTGTTGCATTGCCCATGTCCAAGTAGCCCCAAGTATGGTTGCTGTCTTTTGGCTGTAGGGCACCACTGGGGAACAAACAATGGAGTATTCAGCCCCAGTGTCAACCATGAAAATTATTGTTTGGCCCCCTACCTTCATTTTGTCTTTGGGCTCATGCGGGCCAAGAGAGAAAGAGCCCAGTCGCCCTCAGTCTGATTCTATCCAGGCCAGACCAACAAAGTTCTCACCTCGAGGATCCTCCCGATATTGGCTGGGTTTTGAGGTCCCTTCCAATTCAGACATTCATTCTTCCAGTGTCCTTTCTCTTTGCAGTATGCATATTGCTAAGGGGGCTCTGGGCTTCCCCCCTTTTAGTGGTTGGGGTCTTCCCATCTTTGCACCATCTGTTTCTTTTAGTGCTGCTGTGAGAAGGGTGGCCTTATTTTTTACTCTTCCCTCCACTTCTCTTTTGGCTGCAAATTCTGTGTTCATGAAAACTATTGGCAACCTCTATCAGCTGAGTGATATTCATCCTGGCAAAGCACTCCAACTTCTGGAGTTTTCTTCTGATATCTGGGGTAGTCTGTGCCACAAAAGAGGTATTTACCATTTATTGACTTTCTGGTGCCTCAGGGTCAAACGGGGTGTATACAAGGTATGCTTCACATAATCTTTCATAGTAGTCTCCAGGAGACTCCCCAGGGTGCTAGGTGACTGATGATATTTTAGTCATGTTCATGGGCTTTTTGGCTCCAGCTCAGATTCCCTGAAAGAGGGCTTCCTGGTATCATCAGATGTGGGCTTGTCCTTCTTCTGTGGTGAAATCCCATGTTAGGCATTCTTCAGGTGCAGCAGCTTGAGCCCAGACAGCAGGGTCATTAATCCCCAGAGGTGCGTGATCTTCTAGGTACTGTTGTGTTTCTCTCATTCTTCTTCTTTCTTCTGTATTAAACAGAGTATGGAGTAACTGTTGACAATCTTCCCAAGTTGGTTGGTGGGTCTGGAAGAGGGACTCCATCAAGTTGACTATTGCTTGTGGCTTTTCAGAGTATGGTGGAGTGTTATGTTTTCAATTGAGGAGGTCGGTTGTAGAGAAAGGTTGATAATACATCATGGAACGACTGGGCTGGACTGTTCCATCCTCATTATGTCTTTCAGGCTCTCTCATCTCCCTTACAGGCATTTGGAGAGCGTTAGATCTGGGTCTGGGGCGCAGTCTGTCTGCTGGCCCCGGTGGGGGAGGGTTCTCTGGGTCTGAGAGGGGCGGGGAGATGGGCGGTGGCAACTGCTGCAGCAGTGGCTGTGGTGGCAGCAGAGAGACAGATGGGGGAGGAGTTTCAATCTCGGGGCAGTGGGGAGGGAGCTTGACAGTCATAAGGAGGCAGAAAGACAACATCTTCCTCCATGTCTCCTTTAAATATTAGAGGAGCAGTGCATTGTTTCTTTGGCTTCCTGTGTGAGCCTCCAGATGAAGTGGCAAAAACCTTTGCCTGGCTCTGTTTGCTAAGGATGAATCACACCCAAGGCAGGGGATTTTGGGCAATTTCAAGCCAGGAGTTGATGTATGGAAATTTATCAGGGTGGCCTGGGTTCCCAGTGACTATTAGCCAAACCCGCTCCACTATTTGAGCATCTAATGCCCCTTGTGGGGGCCATCCTACATTGAATATGGGCCATTCTAGTTCACAAAAGGTCCTTAACTTCCTGGGTGTCATTTTCACCCCATAATCACCTGAAAATCCCTTTTTAAAATATTTGAGCATGACATCTAAAATCATAGGTTTACTCTGTTTTGATCCCATTGTTAATTTCTTTCTCATGTTCAGTGTCACAACGACAGACAAAGGGAAGGTATCCCCTTGGATGAGAGGACCAATCAGATACTCCACTGGTCGCATTTCTGAGGGAAACTTCAGGTGAGGTTTGGCTGTTGTGGACTCAGCTTTGCGACTTGCAATCAGAGTCTGATCCGATACTGCCCTAGACCTTATATGCTCACCATGACACAGGAGAGCCCATTCAGACTCCGTAGACTTTTGGGGACCTTAAGAGTGCCTGCCTGTGAAGCCACAAACTCGAACTTGACTGGCAAGCCTGGCTGAGCTGTACATTCACATGCACGCACACACACCAGAGTCTATTACATTCCCTCCTGCAAAATTTTCTACCTGTGAGACTATTAAGGCTTCTGGGGATTGATTAGGTCCCCCTTCCACCATTTTGGGTAGGCCTGACTATTTTGAGGTCCCGGCCTTACCGGTTCTGACATCGGGTCCAGGTCCTCACCTTCCAGGTCTCTTTGAGTCTGGTGGGAACAATGGAGCAGGGCCGGCCTGAGGTGACTGAGTAGGAAACTGCCGAAATTCAGGCAGGACGCGTCTTCTCCGTTGTGATCCCTTGCTCCGTCACTGCCTCGCCATTCTTCCAAACCAGTGGCAACAATGGGCCAGTGTGGTTGGGTTTCCCAGTCAGGGAACCAAATATATTACGGAACCAGGCTGGAACACTGGCAGAAAAACCAGGCAGCACTCAAAAATCTTGGTCAATCGGAGATTTATTTAACACTGGTGGGCTCAGAGGAGACTGTTTTTCCAAATATCTGAGCCCCAAATGCAAGTGGGGAGGGTAATTTATAGCTGTCAGCTTCCATATCTGTGGGGATTTTTGCACATGCAGCAAACAAAGGAAGAAGAACATAGAGGAGGGGTCTCTAAGCTAGAGACCAGAGTTTGTTTGAGCCCCATCAGCCATCTTTGGCATACTTTATTCACCTATCCAACAGTAAACTGGGCACTTGAGGCATGGAGGTCACTATAGTGAATATATACTTCACCATGTAACAAATACCTTGTCCTCTTTACAGAATACAGTAACTATACAGTAGCATGGCACTATGCAGGCATTTTAACATTACAGGCATTTAAAGATTGAAAGAACCAGAATGAGCCTCAGCAATACCAGCGTCAGAATCCAAATTTGTCCAACCTACTTTAAAAGGCAGTTTATGGGCAGGAAGCAGTTCCAGAGAAAAGACAAACAAACAAACAAACAAACAAACAAAAAACCCACAAAAATTGAAGATCTCATTTATAACTACAAGAGCAAAGCAAACTCCAGATAGTTGTGACTCAAAGACATAGTTACATCAATGTTGTATAATGCTAATTTATAGAGAAAGACCTAATGTCATTTTTTCCATCATTAAAATTATCGTCCAATATTTGAAATTCTCTAACAGAATGTGTCAGTCTGAAGAGAGAAAAAAAAAAAACACCTCACATTTTCCCACACTAACCTGAAATGAAGTCAAGTGATGTATTCTTGGTAGGTGAAATTTGTCTTTCAACAATGTCATTACAGCATGGTAAGATTAATAAATATATTTTCAACTTTTCAATCATTGTGTCAGAAGAAAATGGGCACATGTCTAGGAAAGATAAAGAAGGCTGGAAGCTGATCTGATCACAGAAAATCAGAGGTTAATTCTGTATTCTTTTAAAATTATTTCCCAGAATTTGTTTTGTGACTTCTAATTAATAAGACAAATGTGAGGATATTTCTAGGGATTGAAAAAGAAATGCGTTACTGTTCATGCTTTTCCTCAGTTCCAACTCTGGGAACACAAGTGAAAATGCCATTTCTCTGTTGTAGGGATGATGTATTTCAAAACCTGGACTCCTTCCACAATATTATTAAAGTTCTTTGAAGCGTTGCTACTAGGAAAAAAATGTCAAAAGAACTCATGTTATTTATTGTTTCTCAAATCCACTGCTATTTCAGGTTGTGCCTAAGCTAACCAATTGGTTTTATCTTGGAAGCCACTGGCACAGTAGAGCACTATAACGTGTGTACATAAAAGGTATTAGTAGACCCAGGTAGTAAAAACTTGATTCCAAACTCTAGTGACTCTGAAAAGGAGACTTGGGATTTTAAAACAAGAACAGTTTATAAAGAAAAAAGCAGATCCCCAAGTCATATTTTAGGGAGACGTTATACCAGCAGGTTTCATATTTCTTTAAAATTATTAAACCTACTGATGTCCAGTACCTTCTTTTCTAAGGCCATAAGTGAGGAGGAGAACAGATAGGAAGGAGGTTACAAGTGTGAAGAGCAAAAATAATAATCATGGCTTACACTGAAGCTGAAGATAGAAAAATTTTACATGGATTGTCATTTAATCCAAACAAAAAAGTGTTTGAGGTAGGCAGCCTAAGCTGTCAGAGAATTACTTTAAGTCGGTCCTGATAAGAGGATGACTCTTCATGGTTGAAAAGTCAGATTCCCCTCTGCTTCTCTTTGAAATTGCCTGAATTCATTGAATCAAAGGGATGATAGCAACTTTCATGACCCACGGACTTCCTATAAATTTACACATGTTAAAGATGACTTAATAAGGAGTATAAATACTAATTATTCATTTGAGTTTCTTAATGTCCAGATGAATTAACCTGAGGCTCAGATTACAGGGATTTACTAAAATCACGGGTCTGAGACGCCTCTCGCCCAGGCTACCTCCACTTTCCCACACACTATTACCTTATAATGTGGAGAAGAAAGCCATGGGCCATTCGTCCAGTTTCTAACAGCCCTCTTTACACACATGGCCCCTTTCATACAAAGAAGCTTTGGAATCTATGTCAATACATTAGATTCACAGGACTAGATGTAATGCCCCAAGCTGCACATTGTACTACAAGAAATTTCCTCTAAAACTCACCACAATGCCTCCAAAGACTGATGTGAAAAACTTCCAAATTCTCCAAATAGTTAGATTTGAATGACCTAAAGATGCATGCACAAATTAAAAGAGATTCATAATTCACCATTAATTCCCAATGCTGAATCTGTTCTTTTTTTAAATAATGAACTAATTCATTCATATTTAATGCCTGACATCTGATAAAGAAACGTGATGAAAAGAAGGTGAGCTTTAAGGAAAGATAAAAACACAGAAATGCCACATGGACAGAGAAGAAAAGAGAGAGAGGAGACTATGTAAGGCATAGGTGATCACTTAGAAGATGCAGAGGGAGCCAAATAGAGGGTCTCCAAGTTGGATCAATCCACCTGGAAGAGTCCCTCCTGACCTCTAAAGTCTGCTGAATTGAAGCCTGCCACTGATGACTGCATATGATGTCTCTCGGTGACATTCCCCCTTCTGGTCTCATTCACTCATTACTACACAATCACAAGGCAAGTTCTCTGGAACTAGGATGATGGCTTTCTGATCCATTAGTATTTCGCCAAACTGCACACAAACACATTCTGCCTCTAATCATATGGGTAAGCAATGGCTGACAACAGAAAATGACAAAGATTCTGTTTAGCAGAAGTATTACAGTTCATTCTGCAAATGATTTACTGTCATTCAGTTACACAATTAGCTCTTGGTTTTCACTTCTTGGGTATTTGACTTTTTTTTTTTTTGGATGGCAGGCATTAAGTGCACAGCCAAAACAGTGAAATTATCATGAAAGCCTTCATCTTTGGACCAAGGAATATCCTAAATTATTTAAAAACAGCACTTTTTTGAGGTGCCTGGGTGGCTCAATCTGTTGAGTGTTTGACTTTGGTTCAGGTCATGATCTCATGGCTTGTGAGTTCAAGCCCCACGTCAGGCTCTGTGCTGACAGCTCAGAGCCTGGGGCCTGCTTTGGATTCTGTGTCCCTCTCTCACTCTGCCCCTCCCTGGCTCATGCTCTGTCTCTCTCTCAAGAATAAATAAAACATTAAAAAATTAAAAAAATAAATAAAAATGAAAATAGCACTTTCTTATCAAAGCCCCATAAAAAATTAGAAACTTCAGCAACATGGAATTATTCATCAACAAGAAAGAACACCTATTATGGGGAAAATAGTGAATAACAGGTCAAATTTATCAAGAGAATCCTAATTTTTAACCTTGGTTTTCTTCTTTCCATGTGTTAAGAAAATACAAATTTGGGATATGGAAACATAGTAACTCAAAAATGTTATTCACCTGGTTAAGACTCCATGCCATAAAGTTACTGACCACAGTTCCAAATGGGGCCAAAAGAACTTCCCAAATATCCCCTTCTGGCAAACCCAGGTGAATAAGCAGAAATATAAGCCTAAGGATGAGAGGATTGCTGTCCTATTCTAAGTAAAAATCCTGCCTATTGCTTTATTTTTAAGCTGTCACTGCCATGTTTAAGTTATAATGGCATTTCATTCATAAGCACATTTTCCTATTATCGGAACTGGCAGGGGGCCTTGACATGTGAATCATCATTTCATTATGTCTATTCCTCACACTGGTATGCAAATTAAACAGAAATACAAGCCAGATGAAATAGAGGGGGGAAATCTGAAGCAATAACTATAAATTGAATTAATTTTTCTAAAATCTACAAAATATATAAAGCAATTAATATTGGTAATAACATATTCTACTTCAGGCACATTTTCAAAAATATTAACTTCAATTTTAAAGGCCAACACTGCTCACACCCTTCTAGCCAAACACTTCACTTCTGTAAAACAGAACTGACAGTTTTAATATTCTCTAAATTAAAAGGACAGAATAATTCCAATTTTAAGTCAACTAAAAATATGGACAAAAACATACACTAAACAACTTCCCTCTTTTGCAAAGAGCTTCAAGAAAGGGTAGCAATCATTGAACATATAAATACATATAATATATATGTAAGAAATATTATTAAAACACCATGTGTAATCAAACAGAAATAATAACAATTCATTCAGACTAAAATATCCAAGCATGCCAAGTTGGATTTTTCAGATTTATACTTAGATGCTTTCGAATCGCTGAATCTAAATGTTGAAAACAACATTGGATCAGTTTTCTAAATCACGGGATCCAGTCATCCTGAATAAATGGGTATTGTTCCCTATCTCTCAAGTATTTTGTTTAAAATGTTTCCATTGAATTTCAAAATTATAAAAAGCAGTTCTAAAACGAATGCTGCAGAAGATCCTCAAAAATGTCTTTGGCTCTGCTTTCAGGGGGCTAGTCCCTTATTTATTTCTCATGGCAGGCACACCACAATACAAATACATGAGTACTCATTCACTAAGGTTTTTTTTTTATTTTTTATTTTTTTAATGTTTATTTATTTTTGAGAGACAGAGAGACAGAGTGCGAGTGGGGGAGGGGCAGAGAGAGAGGGAGACACAGAATCTGAAGCAGACTCCAGGCTCTGAGCTGTCAGCACAGAGCCCAACGCAGGGCTCGAACTCATGAACCATGAGATCATGACCTGAGCTGAAGTCAGATGCTTAATTGACTGAGTGACCCAGGTGCCCCTAATTCACTGAGTTTTTGATCATCTCTGTAACTCATCTTTCCTTTAGCCCACAGCAGCTTGTTCATTTCCAAAAGTCAACAGCTTTCCCTAAAATGCTTGCGAACAAGCTGAATCACCTAGAAGAACTTCACTTTACTTAAAAAAAATTTTTTTTAACATTTATTTTTGAGAGACAGAGACAAAGCATGAGAGGGGAAGGGGCAGAGAGTGAGGGGGACACAGAATCTGAAGCAGGCTATAGGATCTGAGCTGTCAACACAGAGCCCCACACGGGGCTTGAACTGGGAGATTGTGACCTGAGCCAAAGTTGGATGCTTAACCAACTGAGCCACCCAGGAGCCCCATACTTTTCTCATCACAAAATACCAAAAAGCTCTACTGGAAGTTGATACACACAAAGGTCTACTGCAGAAGAGTATCATTTATATCATTTATTTTTGTATTTAAAATAATAATGACTAATTTTTCTTCACATTTCTACTTAAATGTTGACTTCCCCTAAAAAAAAAAAAAGCTTTACCCATCTTTTCATTTGTTAATAACCAAGATTTTCCAAACCGGGATTTAAAGAAATTGATAATTCCTAGCGTTGACACTGTTCTCCAAGCAGTGAGCCTGTTCTAAAGGAATGAGTCCCTGTGTCAATGCTACAATCTATTGAGAAAAGCACTCGTGAGATAGCCACTTAATTTCCACCTCTTAGAAAATCCATTATTCTGCACACTGAGACAAAAATAGGATGCAACCAAGACGGTCCTAGATTATGACATTTACAACAGAGCATATTCAAAGTGGAGCTAGCTTTCCACCCATAGTTATTTAAGGAGAAGGTGAGCAGGCCCCACACTTTTGGAATCCGCCTTTCCATTTCTCTCCTGTTTGCCTTCAATTGGTGGAAATATTCATGGCTTTACAGGGTCAGGTTCTTGGTGAGTCCTATCATTTTTGTAATTACTGTGGCTGGTATTAGTAAGTGTCTTCCTTTTATATGCTGAAATAAACTAATGGAAGAGGCAGACCCTATGCAAAATGGCTGGGAATAAGGCCAAATCTTTTTCCATACATTCAGGGACCAGTAATTTTCTAAATGGCACTTTAAGCTCTGTAGCCTCAATAATTACAACTACCGCCGGCATGTAATTTACAGAAATAATTATGCACTCTTCCAGTCCCCATCACCCATCTCAAGCCCATGGCCACTCACCTTGTCTTTATTTTCAGCGCCAGAAGCCTCAGGCTTGGTCCTGATCACAAACGGGGTGGACAGTCACAACAGGACCCTCTCAAAGGCGGCACTGACCTTTGGAGAAACGATCTCGAAGCAGTCCTCAAACCTGAGCATTTTGTGGCTGTCGCACCACAGCTATTTCCGCAGGCCTTCCCCCAGCTGCAGGACGGACATGTGGATGTCAAACATCAAATTGGAAAGGGAAGGCCCTGCAGAAGGTACTGATGCTGATTCTGAGGTCCGCAGGGACTTGGGAGACTCCCCGGGGAAGGTTCTTCCTGGTGTTAGTATTGTCACATTCTTTGATGAGGAAGGTAAGACAGCTACAATTGCCTGGGTTCTATCGGAGCACAGTTTCTCATTGGCCACTTGCTCCATGGCCACATCAAGCTGGTAGATCTTCTTTCCCGCAGCCTTGATCATGCCCAGCATCGCAAAGCCCACAACGTGGTGAGGACGGAAGTAGTGAAGCAGAAGGGCGCCCTCGGGGAGCTCCTTGCACAGGAACGATGGGGACTCCAGCGTGGCCTGTTTCCCAAAGGAAGTTCTGATGTGTTCCAACAGAGCATCAAAGCCATTAAAAAAGTCCTGCAAAGTGCCACCTACGGCTCGAAGGACTCTCTCATTCTCATCAAAGCATATATTAAAGAACTCCTCACCAAATCTTTCTTGAACTTCCTCAAACTTCAAACCTAGAGGTAAATGGGAAGCAAATGTTAGTCAAGTGCAATAAAATAATTGAATTTATAGCTTTTTAAAAAATGCTCATCAAATGAGATAACTAGTGAGTGAAGCTAGAGAGATATTTCCCTTGGGCCCAGAGATTCTCAGAGAGATTAATTCATTTTGAATTAGAGAAAGAAAATTTCAGTTCACCTTCTGGGGGCTTCTAAGATGTTGATGAGCATAAGCTTCCTTTAACTTTATGCTTTTTTGTTTTTGTTTTTGTTTTTAAGTAGACTTTATTTTTTAGAGAAGTTTGAGACTCACAGCAAAAGTGAGCACAAAGTACAGATATTTTCCATAGAACACTCTTCCCACAAATACACAACCTCCCCCTTCACTCACACACACACACACACACACACACACACACACACACACACAATCAGTCATGCACTACAGTGGTACATCTGTTACAATCAATTAATTACAATGACACAACACCATCGCTCAGAGTTGGTAGTTTACAGTAGGGTTCACTCTTGGTGTTGTATGTCCTTGGGCTTGGACAAATGTGTAAGGATACGTGTCCACCATTACAGCATCACACAGAGTAGTTTTGCTGCTCTAGAAATCCTCTGTGCTCTGCCCGTTCATGCCTCCCACCTTACCTCAGCCCCCTGTAGCACAAACTTTCTAAATGCTGATAATTTAGCTGCCCAATTTTCTTTTCAATACCCTACTCCATTTGCTACAATTAGCACAAACAAGATCTTTTTCTTAATGGTTTCCCTCATAGGTAAATAAACTTTCCAGAAGCAGCTATCAAGTTGTTTCTCTATCGGGCCCATCCACTATTACTATCTGACTTATCAAAATTCTTCTGTTAAGTGGGAAATGTCAACCAGAGAGGGAATTTATGGTACTTGAGCAGAGAAAGGTATCGGATTATCTAGTGTCAACAGAAGGAATGAAGTTAGAATCCAGGGAGAGAGGGACAAAACAAGAAACTAAAATGGCAGAATGGTGGACTGCTTTGCATTCTTTGACCCACAAAACTGAGAGTAACCAAGAGTCTGGAATCTCACCAGAAAGGGTTAAAAGTCTTTGTCTTCCTGGTCTACATTCACTCCCACTTGACATGGCAAAAGGAACTCTATCTTACAGTAATGGAGGTACAATAAAAAGTAAGTACATATGCACACACATACACACAACCATTATGTAGAAACTAGAACCAGTCACACGTGATCTAGTTAGATCCACCATTAAGGACGATCTGAGGGAAAATATGGAGGGAATTTATGGTCCATACAGGAAGGATACAACACCTGTGTATGAGCTGAGTGTGTACACTAAAGGAAACTGCTATACAGAGTCAGTCTGTTGCTTCTCCTTTGACTTTGGCTGAAATCAACACATGTAAGTTCATATATTCATATTTTCTTGCCCCGTCTACTCCATCTCATAAGGAGGTCCTGAAGATAAGGCCTGACTGGGAAAGAAACAGAAGGCCACTCTGCTAGTGTCCTGTCCAAGGGCAGAGCCATCTGGGCTGTCTATGGCTCGCTTTGCTATCTATTCCTACATTTATTATTCCCTAAGCGTTCTCCCCATGCAGAAATCAGGGAACAAAGCAGAGTCAACACTACTATTTGAAAAACACAGCCAAAAGACATCAAATATTTTTTGAGACAGCACTAGAGAGTATAAATTTTTTGATAGCCAAGTGAAGAAGTCAGTTGGACAAAAAAAGTTCTTAAAATCAACGTGAAATGAAAAAAAAAAGTAGAAAACCTAAGAGAAAAAGAGTCCTTTTATTAAGAAGAATTTCATATTAATTTTAGTTTTATAGGTTTGATATTTGAGTCAAGCTGACAAATTCACCTATCAAGATAAAAACATGAGCGCACATCTTACATGGTCATGGTACAAGATTGCCCTTCAACGTAGGCTGCAAACACGAGCAGTAAGACCAGCTCAACTGATGATAATAGCATTTATCTGTCCAGTTCTCCAGCGTGGAAGAAAAAAAGGTGGACGACACTCACTGCAATTTGGCTCCTGTCCCAATGGCTCCACTGAAACTACTCTTCCAATTGCTTAAAGCAATACATACTGTTTCATCCCTACCTTAGTTAACCTGGTTTGTTGTTTTTGTTTTAATTTGACTGTACTGATCATCTCATTCTCCTAAATCTCCCTTCTCTCGGCTTCTAAAAATATACCCTGTTGGTTTGATTACTGACTGTCTGAAGACTCCTTCCCTAAAATGTATTCCTAGACCAAATCCTTATATCAGCATCGATACATAACCAAAAAGTCCTAATACAAATTAAATGTATATCCCTTCAAAGACAGTGTTCTTGGTTGTTATTAAATTTTTCAATTACAAAATTCTAATTAAAACTAAATTCAAAATAAATAAAAATTCCTATAAGCTGATTATACTCCCTGAACTACAAAATTCCATGGGTCACTAAAACATCCCACGAATTGCTTCTATACTTTGAAGAGTTTTATCTTAAAAGGACAGAGAGTCTTTATGCACAAAAAAGAAAAAAAGAATTTCTTCTAACTTGCTTTTTGTTTTATAACATTGAAAACGCCCTCAGAGTTATTAAGAACAGAGATTAAACATAATATAGTAAGCTTATGTTCTATTTTCATTGCCAGAATCCCAAAAAATAATCCAGAAAACAATTCACCAGGAGCACAAAATAAAAACTACTCTGTGAGTACAGCATTCTATCCACTAGGAATCCCTGCTGTCTTACAAAGCACTTCTGTACTTGAGGGTAAAGAAGAGTTGTTAATTCTCAAGCAAAGACACTGAGGTCTGCCAGGGTGCTAGAGTGACTTATACCAATAAAGAAAAGTTAGAATATTTTGAATATTACACCCAAATACTATACATGGTAATTCTATAAAATCACAGTACTCAGTTAACTAATAAAGATCTTTGGGGGGTGCCTGGGTAGCACAGCCAGTTAAGTGTCTGACTCCTGATTCTGGCTCACGTCATCATCTCATGGTTTGTGGGTTCCAGCCCTGCACCAGGCTCTGTGCTGACATTACAGAGCCTGCTTCGGATTCTCTCTTTCTCTCATTCTCTCTATGGCCCTCCCCCACTCATTCTCAATCTCTGTCTCAAAATAAACAATAAAAAAAATTTGTTCTCACAATTATTAAACTGCACAGTATCATAAAAGACAAGAAAGTTCTTCAAGTTGTAAACATGTAAACTTTGGGAAAGATCACTGTAACTTTTATAAATAGTTTCATTTTAAACCTCATCTCAAAATTCAGAAAGCACAGACAAAGTAGTTCAGCTCAGACAAGTGGTACAGTTCTCACTTCCAATACCCCACTTATGAGGATGCAAATCCCCTACTTACAGCAAATCAGGTGAAACATACAGACCATGCTCATGTGTTCATGTCAGAAGATGCTATGACAGTTTGACCTTTGGGTCTATAAGAATATGTTCCTCTAGAGGCAAAACTTAAAATAAATCTGCTTTCATTAACAAGTTAAAATTTTAAATTATTGTTGGGGCACCTGGGTGGCTCAATTGGTTAAGCGTCCAACTTCAGCTCAGGTCATGATCTCATGGTTTGTGAGTTCGAGCCCCACATCGGGTTCTATGCAGACAGCTCAGAGCCTGGAGCCTGCTTCAGATTCTGTATCTCCCTCTCTCTCTGCCCTTCCCCTTCTCATGCTCTGTCTCTCTCTCTGTCTCTCTCTCAAAAATGAATAAAACTTAAAAAAAATTAAGTTACTGTTAATTCACTTCTTTAGAAAAATGAGTAGCCTAAATGTGACATCTTTTATCTCAAAATGTAGTAACCTATCCATTGATGACATGAATCTTTGTCCTTCATTTGCTATCCATCTGACTTCACATCGTGCACCTCTTAAGGACAAAGACATGAGCTCATTTATGTCTGCACACCCATCACTAGTGTAATGCCTGGCACATGGACACAAAGATTTCATTCATAGAAACTAAGCTTTCAGGGTGCCTGGGTGGCTCTGCCACTTAAGCATCCAAATCTTGATTTAGGCTCAGGTCATGATCTCACAGTTCCTAGGTTCGAGCCCCATATTGGGCTGCTAGCACAGAGTGTGCTTGGGTATCTCTCTCCTTCTGTCTCTCTGCCCCTTCCTCACTCATGTTCTCTTTCTCTCTCTCTCTCTCTCTCTCTCTCTCTCTCTCTCTCTCTCTCTCTCTTCTCTCTCAAAACAGATAAAAACTTAAAAAAAATCTAAGCTGGGGCACCTGGTTGGTCAGTCGTTTAAGCGTTCAACTTTAGCTCAGGTCATGATCTCACAGTATGTGAGTTTAAGCCTTGAATCGTGTTCTGTGCTGACAGCTCAGAACCTGGAGGCTGCTTGGGATTCTGTGTCTCCCTTTCTCTGCCCCTCCCCCACTCACATTCTGCCTCTCTCAAATGAATAAAAGCATTAAAAATAATAAATAAAAGTTTAAAAAATAAAACTAAGCTTTCATCTAAATATTTGTTTGGTAAATATAATCAAGCTTTTAAAGCTACACTTGTGCCAGGACACCTGGGTGGCTCCATCAGTTAAGTATCCAACTTCAGCTCGGGTCACCATCTCCTGGTTTGTGACTTTGAGGCCCACATTGGGGCTCTCTGCTCTCAACATGGAGCCTGCTTCAGATCCTCTCTCTCCCTCTCTCTCTCCCCCTCTCAAAAATAAACATATAAAAAATAAAATATTAAATAAATTTTTAAAAAGTACCTTTAAAACCAAAGTTGTGCCACATTTAAGGGTACCTAGACACCTAGACACATTCTTTTCTGATATGAGCCTCTACAGATAATTAAGTCACAGTGTGATTAGGCTGTGACAGAGGCAAATGGGAATACTTATGGACAATGGAGAAAACAATGTATGACTCTCTCCTCTACAGCTTTTCCTGTTTGCCTCCGTTAGAGCCTAACAGAGGCATGGGTTTGAGCCCCATGCCTGTGATAGTGTCTGAAGAACTTGAATAAAAGTGGGTGTTCAAAAACCCAACAAGGAAGGCACAGTCACACTGACAGATGGACAGTAATGGAATACAGATGAACCAGAGAAGTGGGAGAGCCCAGCCTGGTCAGGGATGGGAAAACTGTAAGTGGATAGCATCTGGGGAATAGGAATGAGGGGGTGAGCTGTTAACTGATGGGCAACACCGAGCCTGGACTTTTGAGCACCAAGACCAATGTCAAAGGCACCAGCCAGAGATGCTATAATGTCTTTAAAAGCCTACATTGACTGAACTAGAGAGGTCCCAGTGAGAAGAATGTTAAACAATGTGCCAAATATTTTCATAGATGACTTTACACTTTAAAAAATTCTTATCAAGTAGATATTTTTAATTGTCTTTGTTTTACAGGTGAAAAATGTTAAGACATTTGCCCAAGTTCCACAACTATATGTAGCAAAGGTAGGTCTCAAGGTGAAGTCTGTCTGATACCACATCTTGTGAAATAAACACAGAGGAAAACATCTGTGCGAGGGAAGAAATGCACGTCTTGCCCACTGTTATTTAATCAATACCTAGCATTTTGCCTGTCATTTAGGAGATGCTTAATATGTATTAGCTGGATGGTCAATGAATTAATGTATCACTGAAGTCAACAGAAAGCAGTTATAAGGAACAGTCAACAGCTATCAAATGTCACAGTGAAGTCAAGTAAAAGAAAGACAGAAAACTGTAAAATGGATTGGTCAGCACTTTGGGGACCTTTGACAGCAATTTTAATGGAGGAGTGGGGCAGACTACTGGGTGTAAGGGATTAAGGAGTGTGTGACAAGTAAAGAAACAAAAAGTTTTCAGCTGGATTAATATTATTGGAGAGCTAAAATTACTTCCTTTATAAAACTGTAACAAATCTGACCACTATACTTGGAAAAGGAAATATTACCTTCATTGAGAACCAAGTAATTAGAGAGAGGTAGCACCAAATACACAGCATTGTACATTTGGGGTCCTGGGTCCTCTAGGGGAAGATGTATCAATAAAAGAGTACAATTAGTGTTTTTTAGATCCAGAGACCATCCTTGTCACCCAGGAAGGGCACGGGTCTCCACTAACACAGGAAAACACCAAAGCAGCAAGTGTATCCTTATGTGGACCAAATATCAACTGAGGAGGTGAATACCTACCAGCTACTCACTTCTGTGAGCTGCAGATGCCCCATAATTATCTTTTAATTATTTAGGCTCCATCAAATTCACATTTCAGTAATGTAACTCAAGCACAACTATATCTCAAGTCCATATTGTAAAGACATTCCAATATTTTAAGGAGATAATCATCCTCTTAGAGAAACCATTTTTTCAGCTTTCCTTCCTCTGCTATAAATGACATAAAATATTGTATAACTTTAAGGTGTACAAAGTGTTCTTTTGATGCATTTATATATTGCAAAACAATTACTCTCATAGTGTTAGCTAACACTTTCAATATGCCACATAATTTTGTGTATATATATATATATATATATATATATATATATAATTTTTTTTCTTTTTGGTAGTGAGAACATTTAAAATCTACTCTCTGAACAACACCCAAGCATATAATACATAATTGTTAACAATGCTCACAAAGCTGTGCAATAGATCCCAAGAACATATTCATCTTCTAACTGGAAGTTTGTACCCTTTGACTAACATCTCCCCAATCCCCCACCTCCCAGACCCTGGTAATCGCCATTCTGTGAATTTGGCATTTTTTAGATTCCACATAGAAGTGACAGCATATAGTATTTGTCCAGAAACAATACTTTTATCAGGAAGACCCTAAGGTCTTTGTGAGCTAGTTTGAAACCCAGATGACACTTTAATAAAAATTTATTCTAGTGTCTTGCCAATCTATAAAGAAATGACTGAAGTTGGTCTCAGCCTCCCAGGGGAGACTTACCGGTAAATACTATATGCATATGTCTAAATAATAACAAAGGAGAAAGGCTCAAAAGAAATGCCACTGGGAGTGGAAGGTATTATGCTCAGGGAAATAAATCAGTCAGAGAATGACAGATATCATAGGTTTTCACTCATATGTGGATCTTGAGAAATTGAACAGAAGACCATGGGGGAAGGGAAGGGGTAAAAATGGATACAAACAGAGAGGGAGGGAGGCAAACCACAAGAGACTATTAAATACAGAGAACAAACTAAGGGTGGATGGGGCGCAGGGGAGAGGGGGAAATGGGTGATGGGCATTGAGGAGGGCACTTGTTGGGAGGAACACTGGTGCTGTATGGAAGCCAAGTTGACAATACATTATATTCATGAGAAAAAAAAAAGAAATGCCATTGCATGAATTGTAATTTTAAAGAAAACTGTTTTCAATCTGATCTATCAATGCAGTTTCATTTGAATCTCTGTTGGGGTGATATAAAACCTCTGTAGTTTCAGGATATTCTGGAGTTAAGTAAGTAATAGTATAGGTATAATAGTGAAAAGAAAGATCCTTATCAATCTTGTCCTTAATCTGTGAAGAGTTAAACAATGAGTTTCTACTATTTTAGAAGCAAATTGTTCTCCTTTTACTGCATTTGTGGCATCTCTGCCCCTCTCCAAAAGGAACACAACCATGTCATATATTTACTTTTAAATATAAGTGAACCAAAATTAATTGTTTCAAATTTTATGATATAGTTAAAGAAAACAGAGTATACACTCAGATTTTTTTTTTTAAATAGGGTTTTAACATCTTTGAGCCAACAAAGAATTTGCTAACAACAGGGAACTCTCTAATATATTTAAGATTAATTACTGAATATCCAAAGGAGTAGGTATTATCAAAAGCATATTAAGTGCTTCAGGGACATTTGTGATGGTTAAGTTTAAAGTTTTTAAATTGGAGAATATGCTAAGATATACTTTAAAATATGCATAGGATATAAATTTTGATAGAAATATGGCATAATGGAGGTGAAGCCAGACTCTTTATAATCTGGGCCACATTTACAGTCTGCGATACATTTTTCACCAAGAAACCACATCTAAAAAGCAGAACATCCTATGGAAATGATGAAATAGAGACTGGGTGTCGAATGATGTATGATTGGAAATTTTTAATATGTAAATTAAGAGATTAATCTAAGTTTTAAAAAAAGAGCATCACAAAATTACACTCCAATATTATCAGTTGTTTCTCTTTCCTTTCAAACAGCAAAGCCTATCTGTGTGCCTTTCTTATAAAATACCAGATATTCCCTTGTATTATATATATTTGTCTGGATTCCTCTGTTGACTCTAAAACAGATTTAGTAGGACAGTTAATGAAAAGTACAACCTCTAAAAACAGTGTGATCTAGAATGAGAAGAAAAAAACAATGGAGGAAGAAATATAAACCAAAAGAACTTCCCCTAAATTGTAGAAAATCCTGAATCTTCAGATGTAAACAAGTTCCAGCCAGATTTGATAAGGGCATGCACACACACACTCTAATGCTCTCTCTCTTTCTCTCTCTCTCTCTCTCTCTCTCTCTCTCTCTCTCTCACACACACACACACACACACACACACACACACACACACACAAGCTCATTACAAAGAGGAGCTGGCCAAGCACCTGCCTCAGCTCTATACCCAAAAACCTGCATTTTTGCATTGCATAAATAGGGCAATGGCTCACAGGCTTTGGCATCTTCCCACAGAGACCTGCTCTCATCATTTCTCATGCCTGTACCTCTCCCAATCTTTCACCTGGTGGCTAAGAAGGTTGGAGAGGGAATCACAGTGCAAACATGCATGGACTCTGGCTTCCGTTGATGATGACTGTCCCTGCTCAAATTGGAGGCCACCGTAGCGATGGCAGGAGAGTTTCATTTCCACAAGGACAGATCCTCAGAGGGCTTACTCGGAGCCATTAATCACTGCTAATGCCTCTTTGATTGCTACGCCTCTACAATTGTTCAGCTGTGTGAGTCAGCCTCCTGAACTGCTGCACCCCAGTCTTGGGAGCTACGTGTCTGACCAATTTGTACAGAAACGATTAGGTTTTGGAATGAAAGTTGTGTTACAGTAAAGAAATAAAATTGAGGAGAATCTGAAAATTTTTTACCACTTTCCAAATGATATAGGTAAAAGTTAGCCAAAGGCTAAACCTATGAGTTTCCTTAGCCAAATATCAGACTTTAAATGTGACAGAAATTATCACATCATACGTCCATGATGTGGCTATTACAGTAGCATATGGCAGCCTATAGAGCATGCATGAAGAAGCAATCCTAGTACTTTTGTACTTCTGGAGGACAATAGCATGGAACTATGTATGTGTTTATTTACAAAATAATTTGTAGCTACACTGTTTCACACAAGATCAGTGACATGAAGTCATTAGATGCCCTGGAACTGCACTAACCCGTCTAACCTCCATCACAATACAGTAGTCCTCAGGATGCCTGGGTAGCTCAGTCAATTGAGCATCCAACTATTGATTTCAGCTCAAGTCATGATCTCATGGTTCATGGGTTTGAGCCCTGCATCAGGCTCTGCGCTGACAGTGTGGAGCCTGCTTGGGATTCTCTCTCTCCCTCTCTCTGTTCCTCCCCAGCTTGTGCTCTGTCTCAAAATAAATAAATATAGTACATACTAAAAAAATATAGTATTCCTCATAAATAGTCATCCTTCGTCTACTTCTACACCACCCATGATGAGGAACTCCTGAAGCATGCTCTCCCGATAATATTTCTAGTGATCACATAGTTTCTTCCTTCTTCCACAGAGAAACAATCTATTCCTATCACTTTGGCTCACTGGTTCTATTATACCCTCTGTTTTCCCCACAAAAATCTGTTAAACTGCCTGAAAATAGCTCACAGGCTCTCCTTTGTCTTCTCATCTTGTTTTCAAAGAACTAATTCAAAATCCATTAAAGGCAGCTAAAAAGAATGATCTTAAATGGATGTGAAAGGCAAGAGTACATGAGAAAAAAGATACAGAACAGGTGTGATTTCGAAGGACACTGTAAGTTACCAGGAGGAAGGGAACAAGAAAGCAGCAGAGATAAAAGAGGTCTATTTCAGATAAGAGGAGCTGACGTGAGATGCTTTGACTCCAGGTTTCAGCCCTGTGTGTATATGTGCTCTAACGTGGGAAAATAGATGTCTGTATTTACTCATCCTCACTAGAGTATACACTTCAAACTGTTTTTCAGTGTCCTATTTATTTGCCCTGACCCCATCCACACTTTTCATACTCCGTTCCCTTTAGATCATACATATGGAAGATGCTAGGCCAGGTAGGGAAGCAAGTGAGGACTATGGAAAAACAGTACCGATGGCACACGCATGGACTGAATGAATATCCTCTATGTCTTCTCCATCATGGGTAAGGCCACTGTATGAACAGATGAACAGAGACTGTTCATGTGTGTTACCATTTCCACGGGAACCTGACAGGAATTCTGAGCTACATTTGTCACACTACATCTGGACATATTCCACAAATAGAACACAAGGGCAAGCCTCAGACACACAAGAATTAACAAAAATGGCCAGCTTTTTAAATCAGGAGGGGATAACATCTACATTTGAGTTCCTCTGTTATTGTAAAGGAACCAATAATCTCTTTGGATTCACGGTTTCTTTGGGGAAAGGGTTATGCCCTTATTATTTCTTTTGCTTTTGTGACATAGCTGTGTTCATTTTTTTCTCTGTCCCCTTTCAGTTTTTGTGCATACCCATACACATATTTTACAAAGCTGGATTCACAGTGGACACAAAAACACTTGGTTTTTGCCTATTTTTCTTTTTGTGTAATTGTTTCTCTCTAGCAGAGGCGGGGGTATTTGTAGCTGTCGGTGCTCAGCAGAGTCTTGCTCTAGAAACTGTCTTGAGCTAAATAAGGCTGCCTGACCCAACGTCCCTTCCCCAGGGCAACCTGTATCCAAAGACATGAGCTGTAATGCAAAGATGAGTCTTCCTGGTCTCCATGGAGGGCAACTGTGAAAAGCTGAGCAGAGTCCTTTCCTGTGACAGCACATGAACCCTGGCCCCTCTCCTTTCTTCACATCCTCACAAGGAAGTAGTCTGGTGAAACTATAAAGCTGTAAACACATGCTACATAACTTCCAGAAAAAGGGATGAATGGAGGGTGGAGCTGCGAGCCACAAAGCGTTATTCTCAGGACTTGATATCTACAGGGGTTTGCCTGGTGTGTCATCGGTCCTAACTAAGGGTTCCTGAGCACAAATCTTCATCTGAGTCTGTTTCCTGGGGAAATGAGGCTATCAAAACATCATAAACATTCTCCCATGCCACAGTGTCATCTTGCCACACTGTTCTCATTGCAACAGCTGCTTAATGCCCTCAGAAGCAGATCATATTTTAATTGACCATTTCCTCACAGTAAGACAGTTGGTTGTTGCCAATATTTTGTCATTATAAAGAGAATTCAATAAACGCCATCGAGCCATTATTTAAAGTTTCTTCTTCTTGTTTTGAATTATTTCTTCACAATAATCTAAGGTGTGGGCCATTACCAAGAGGATGGAAAGGTTTCAGATTACTGATACTAAAGCCTTGTAAGTTGTAATATGGCACACCTAAGTTTAATAGGAAGATACACTAAGGAATCGGGGCAGATTATGTTCTACATTATAGTGTCTTTGACCCAAGGCTCGAACAGAATGCTTCAGAAGCCCAAAGAGAAAAAGATAACAGAATGCTCTATAATGAACTTATATAGCATTCCATTATACTTGGCTGAGTAAATCAGAGCCTACACAAGGTACCCAGTGTACAATAAATATTTGTTCAGTAGATGTGTGAATGAATAAATGAATATTTAGGTTGCTTTAAATTTTAACTGAAACATGAGGGGGCTCATTAATATAGAAATGCAGATAATGCAGAAAATATGGACTGGATACTAATAAGTCCGTGGCTTTAAGTTCTTAAATTATTCCCATTCCAAAGCAAAAGTGATGGTGGTGGTAACAGGGAGAGCCCACATGGGTATGTGTTAGATCCTCTTTTATGCACAACTTAGCAGAGGGACCAACGAGGAGAATTTAAGGAGGAATAAAATAATTGCTAAGAAAAGCACTTTGTCAACCAAAAACCAGTAAGCCAAGGTTTGTCATTATCACAATAGGACACATACAACAAATTCATGCAAAAGAATGCCAAAGACTGGATTTTAGTGAAAACCCCAATCTTTAAAATCGGGGCAGATGAGGAATGAAGACAGTAAGCTGAGCACAATCTACCTCTGAGATGCGCTGGCAGATCCTGGAGACATAACCTAAGAATCATCTCCTGTTCTTGTCTCTTAAAATGTCCCAACAAGAATCGTTTCTCAAATTAGTCTGACCTCATCAGTACCTTGTGAGCATGCCCTACTATCCAACTCATGTCCTATCACTCAGACCCTCCCTGGGGTTATCACAAGAGAGCATAGGAAGACAAAGAAGGGGACACTCTACCTGTTTTTGAGGGGAGAGAAGAAAAACAATGGGACACAGAAGGTGCAAAAGGAAGAAAACAGACCAAAGGCTTAATTTCTTCCTATAGATAGCTTAATAGGTCAGTTTAGGGGCCACTTGACCCAAAGGAGATATAAAACAAAAATGTCTGTATTCAGAGCTCTTCATTTTCCTATAAACGTTTATCCCTGACCTATTACTCCTTAACTCCTAAAGAAAACTAAAGGTTCTATGAGAAATCTTTGTTAATATTTGAAAGCAAACAAAAAAGCATTATCCAAAGGTCAACCAAATCTAGTACTTGACAGGAAGAAGATGTTACAGAGCTGTAAGATCTTGAACTTTCAGTCAACAAAAGATGCCTGGGAATTCAAGCATGTGCAGCCACTCTGGAAAACAGTATGGAGGTTCCTCAAAAAACTAAAAATAGAACTACCCTACAACCCAGTAATTGCACTACTAGGCATTTATCTATGGGATACAGGTGTGCTGTTTTGAAGGGACACATGTACCCCCATGTTTATAGCAGCACTATCCACAATAGCCAAAGTATGGAAGGAGCCCAAATGTCCATCGATGGATCAATGGATAAAGAAGATGTGGTATGTATGTATATACATATACATATATCTATCTATCTATCTATCTATCTATATATATATATATATATATATATATATATATATCTACATACACAATGGAGTATTACTCTGCAATCAAAAAGCTTGAAATCTTGCCATTTGCAACTACATGGATGGAACTGGACCATATTATGCTAAGTGAAATTACTCAGTCAGAGAAAGACAAAAATCATATGACTTCACTCATATGAAGACTTTAAGAGACAAAACAGATGAACACAAGGGAAGGGAAACAAACATAATATAAAACCAGGGAAGGGGACAAAACAGAAGAGACTCGTAAATATGTAGAACAAACTGAGGCTTACTGGAGGGGTTGTGGGAGGGGGGATGGGCTAAATGGGTAAGGGGCATTAAGGAATCTACTCTTGAAATCACTGTTTCACTATATGCTAACTAATTTGGATGTAAATTAAAAAAAAAAAGCCATTCTTTCCAAAGCACTTATTTAGTGTGGTGTAGAGAAAGTCCTAAATGAAAGAAAAAAAAGAAAAACAAAAAAACAAACAAACCAAAAAAACCCCCTGGCTTTTCTCTCCTCAGTCCATTCCCAGGACTTGCCAGAATATTGATTGCTATTTCCTTTCTAGCTTCCAGAAGGATGTCAATGGTCAACAGAGTTTGCTTTTTCTATCCCAGTGACAATGAAATGGTTGGCCTGGTGCCCTAGAAGGCAAAGAGATATACTGTTTTTTTTTTTTTTTTAAGCTTTGTGACCATGGCCACCTTGTTGCAAGTGCAAACCTTGCAAGGTAGGCGATCTTCTTTTAAAACAGTGAGCCAATAAACTACAATTCTGTTGCCAGGAGAACTGAGCCAACAGTGAAACTAACATCCCTGTTTGACTTATGAGAATGATCCAAATACATAGATAAATAAGACAAGAATGAAACCAAGAGCAGGCAAGCCTGTTTGTGGTAAGATATACTCTATCCCCCAAATCCCTATTTTTCTTGCATACTAAAGTGGAAGCAGCCATACCGGTTTGTGAATACCGCTGTTACTTAAATTTCTGCCTCCCATTAGTAACTAGATTCAGCCGACCATTTTATTAAAAATTGTGCCCCCTAAGGATCAAGATTGTCAAGTATGTCACAGCATGAAAATGCATGTGTGGATGTCAGATTGGAGGGGGGTGGTTAAGAATACGTAGGGAGACATGAAATGACATTTATCTGCCTTGTATGTTGGCTTCTGATCCTATACAAGTTTGAAATTTGAGTATAATTCACTTAAATCCTATTATTTCTATACAACAATTAGGGCTTTAAAGAATTACACAGAGATGCATTTAAAATGGATATGGTTCTTAGGGTACCTGGGTGGCTCAGTCGATTAAGCATCTGACTTCAGCTCAGGTCATGGTCTCACAGTTCGTGAGTTTGAGCCCCGTGCCAGGCTCTGAGCTGTCAGCACAACTTTGTCAGCCTGCTTTGGATTCTGTGTCTCCCTCTCTCTCCCCCTCCCCCACTCATACTCTGTTTCTGTCTCTCTCTCTCTAAAATAAAATAAACTTTAAAAAATGGATATAGTTCTTGAAAAGTATTCCATCTGTCCAACAAGAAAGAAAATGAGTATCAAGCATGTGCCAGATGCTCTGACCCACTATGAATTGCAACAAGTGAGCCGTGGTCATTTTAACTATGGGTAGTAATTGTCACAGGGGTTTTAATTACCTTTAAATAGTTCACTCTAAACTATTAGCTCAGTTGAAACACTAAACAGCTACTTAGCATGATGTCCTGCTTAAGGTGAAGATTCTGTTTAACTAACTGTACATGCTGCTGTAGACAGAGGCAGAAAGCACCTAAACACAGAAACACTTTAATAGCACATTGCAATAGTATCTAATGACTGATGACAGACTGTGAAAAGTCATTTACCGTGGGTATTTATTTGTTATGTTTTTTCAATGTTTATTTTTGAGACCGAGACAGAGCACGAGTGGGCAAGGGGCAGAGAGAGAGGGAGACACAGTATCTGAAGCAGGCTCCAGGCTCTGAGCTGTCAGCACAGAGCCCAATGTGGGGCTTGAACCTATGAACCGAACTATAACATCATGACCTGACCTGAAGTTGGTCACTTAACCAACTGAGCCACCCAGGCACCCTTCCTATCACTAGAGGCATGAATCACCTGCTCTGAGACCAGTTCTCTGCAGTATTAGATAAATGGAGTGGGATTATGTTCAGACACTATTCTAATTTCATCTTCAAGGTCCTTAGCACTGCAACAGATTAATAAGCAAGACCACACAACTGGAGGAAATACACCTCATAGATGGGCTCTACTCTGGACACTCATTACATGTATAAAATTTGGTGCTTTCATGAGTGATGTTGGGGGGAAAACACACTTAAATATAAAAATAGACTACAAGCTCTTATTCATGTGTTTTAGTTTAGGTTTGGATTTTTTTCTTAATTGGGGCTACCACCAAGTAGAAATACAAAGTCCTTTTGGGCTTACCTATCTTAATTATCATTTTATTCAACAGCTTTTAGAACTATTTGATTTTGATATAATTTCAAACTTAGAGGATAGTAGCAAATAGTACCAAAGTAGGAATAGTACCAAATAGTACCAATAGTACCAAAAACTCCCATTTTCTTTTATAAAGATTTACCAATTTGTTAGAAATTTATCCCTTCTGTTTTATTCTCATTCTCTCTCTCTCTGTCACACATACACACACACATACACACACACACACACACACAATTTGATAATTAAGTGGCAAAGGTCCTTCCCTAAATACATCAGTGCATATTTCCTACAAACAAGGATGTTCCCTTACAAAACCACAGTACAGTTTTGAAGATGAGGAAATTTAACTTTGGTACAATATTATCTAATCCACACTCCATATTCCAATTTCGTTTATTGGCCCAGTAATGTTCTTCATGGCTCCTTCCTAGCACAGGATCCAATACAGGATTATTCACTGCATTGGTCTTGTATCTTTAGCTTTCCTTCCTCTGGAACAGCTCCTCAGCCTTTGTCTTTCAAACAATACTTCTTTCAAACAATACCTACCCTTCCAGGCCCCCTGCCTTATTGGTGTGGTTACAAAGGACTAATATAGCACCTAACCACTAGATACCTACAGTCAAGGTGGAGAGAAAGACCTGGGGACGATTAGGAAGCACACCATGAAATGTGCTGTAATAGAAGGATACGTTAGGTTCCTCCCATTTTTATCAGTTCAAAACCCTTGTTCTCTAGATCCTTGTTTTCTATCTTCATAAGAAAATACATTTATAGCCAGAATCATCATTAGCCAAAGTTATTTGTAAAATGTCTTTTAGTTCAAGGAGTTGGCCAAAGTTATGTATGTATGTATGTATGTATGTATGTATGTATGTATATGTGTGTGTGTGTGTATGCATAAGAGGGTACTATATGTATATAATACAGTATGTAAATATGTGTACATATACGTATATATGTACGCATGTATACATGTATGTATGTATGTATATGAGGGTACTATATGTATATAATACAGTATGCATATATGTGTGTGTATATATATATATATATATACACACATACAGTAGTTTATGGCAATATATGCACACACAAACACACACACACACACACACACACACACACACACACACACACACACCAAGTTGTCTTTTCTTTCCTTTCCTTATCTTTTCTTTCCTTTACTAAGAAACAGAGATGGTTCTTTTAAACAGGAGATGTGCTAAAATTGCTACTTTTAGAAACAAAAATGTGACCTGGTAAAAAGAACCATGTCTCTTTATAGTTAGAAAAGCTATATTCAGGGGAAGAGCCAAGACGGCGGAACAGCATGGAAGTTTTTTGTGTGTCTCCTGTCCATGAAATACAGCCAGACCAACACTAAACCATCCTACACACATAGAAAACTGATTGGAGGATTAACACAACAATCTGCACAACCTGAACCACAGAATTCAGCAGGTGCATGGTGTGGAGAAGTGAACTTGGGGAACAAGAAGCTGCAAAAGGTAGGGAATCACTTTTGTGGACAGAGAGAGGATGGAAACTGGGGAAGGGGGGAGAATACAGGAAAAGCATCCCTCCCCAAAAGTAGCTGGAGAGAAAGTGGAAAATTGGAAACAGTCACAGGGACTAAACTAAACAGGGAGAAAGAAGAAAGGAGAGTGTTTAAATTCCATTAAGACTGTAAACAAGGGGAGCACAAAGGCTGCAGCTCTGCAGTTCAATACCTGGCAGTGCTCTGGTGGGAAGGGCGAATCCCCAGGAACAGAGTTGGGCCCAGGAGGTTCTTGGGCCACATGGGGAAAAGCGGTTCCACTGCTGGAAGAACATTTGGTAGAGACTGTTGAAGCCACCTGGTCCCAACAGACCCCAGAAGGTGGCCACATTCGCTGGTGCTGGGGCAAGGTCGTTAAGGGTAAAGCCTGATGCCAGATGTGTGTTGTGATTTTCCGTCATCCCTGAAACACTGCTGCTACACTATCTCCCAAACATTTTCTGGGGCCAGGTGGCAGCTGGCCGCAGTCTTGGGGCACAGGCAACAATAGGGTTCAGCGGGCGTTTCTGGGTGTTGCCGATATTTGGCTACTACTCATTCGGCCATTGCTCAGTGAGACCCTCCCACAGAGGGCTGGAATGGGTCAAAGATGCAGTCCTTCAGAAATAAGGGGCCAGAGAAAACAGCCACATCTGAGACAAAACTTGGGAGAGAGGTACTGCCTGGGGCCTGGTACAGAGAGTGAAAAAGCAGGGAGTGGGCAAAAGCTGAAGACAGAGGATGCGTGCACAACTGCTGATCCTGGAGAACAGACTGGGTAGCTGGGTAGCGCCATTTTCACTGCTTCTGCGCATGCCCACCTACGAGCTCCACAACAATCCACCTCAGTAGGCTAGCAACACCATCTAGCAGAGAACTGAGCCATTACACTGAGCCCTGCCCAACTGGGCCAACCTTGCTCTTCAAGAAACAAATCTCACCGCTAGCTTAATTTATAGACTATAAAGACTTACATAGACTGACTTTTAGGAGAAAATGAAGCAATTTCAGTCCTACTTCAATCTGTTAGCAGGTTCATCTATTCAATTTTATTTCTTTTTCCTTTTTCTCTTTTACAATCCTTTACTTTTTCTTGAATAGAGAAAGAGAAATAATTCATTTTTACTTTCAATTTTTATTAAAAGTATCTTTCTTTAATTTTTATTATATTTTTTACTTTTGTGTAAATTTTTTCAAATTCTACTTTACTTCCATAATTTTATTTTAGTCTAATTCAGTGTATTCACCTTTTAAACATTTTAAACAATTTCCTTTTTTTTTCTTTCTTTTTCTTTTTTTCTCTTTTTCAATTCTTTTCTTTTCTTGAATGGACAAAGAGGAATACTTCATTTTTATTTTCAATTTCTATTAAAATATTCTTATTTAATTTTCATTACTATATTTTTTGCTTTTATGTAAATTTTTTTCTAATTCTATTTTATTTCCATCATTTTATTTTAGTCTAATACAGTGTATTTTTTCAAATTTTCATGATTTCTTTTTTCCTTTTTTTCTTTATCTTTTTCCTCTTTTTATTTTCTCTTCTTTTTTCTTAAACAGAAAATGAAAAATTTTACATTTATTTTTAATTTTTAATAAAAATATTTTTCTTTAGTTTTTTTTCTACTATGTTCTTTACTTCTGTGTATATGTTTTCAAATTCTAGTGTACCTCCATCATCTTATTTTAGTCCACTTCAGTGTATTCATTTTTTCAAATTCTCAAAAAATTTCCTTTTTTTTTTCTTTTTCCACCCCTTTTTTTAATCTAATCTGTCAAACCACTTTCAACACACAGACCAAAACACACCTAGGATCTTGCATCATTTATTCAATTTGTGTGTGTGTGTGTGTGTGTTAAATTTTTTTAATTTTAATATTTTTTAATTTATTTTTTAAATTTTAATGTTTCTACCTCATTACTTCCTTTTCTCCCTTCAAAATAACAAAATGAAGGAATTTCCCCAAAAGAAATAACACGAAGAAACGACAGCCAGGGATTTAACCAACACAGATACAAGCAAGATGTCTGAACCAGAATTTAGAATCACAATAATAAGAATACTAGCTGGAGTCAAAAATAGATTAGAATCCCTTTCTGCAGAGATAAAAGAAGTAAAAAATAGCAAGAATCATATTAAAAATGCTAAAACTGGGCTGCAATCACGGATGGATGCCGTGGCGGTAAGGATGAATGAGGCAAAACAGAGAATCAATGATATAGAGGGCAAACTTATAGAGAATAATGAAGCAGAAAAAAAGAGGGAGAATAAGGCAAAAAAGCATGATTTAAGAATTAGAGAAATCAGTGAGTCATTAAAAAGGAACATCAGAATCATCGGGGTCCCAGAAGAGGAAGAGAGAGAGATAGGGGTAGAAGGGTTCTGTGAGCAAATCATAGCAGAAAACTTTGCTAACCTGGGGAAAGACACAGACATCAAAATCCAGGAATCACAGAGGACCACATTAGATTCAACAAAAACTGACCATCAATAAGGCATAGCATAGTCAAATTCACAAAATACTCAGACAAGGAGAGAATCATGAAAGCAGCAAGGGAAAAACAGTCCCTAACCTACAAGGAAAGACAGATCAGGTTTGCAGCAGAACTATCCACAGAAACTTGGCAGGCCAGAAAGGAGGGGCAGAATATATTCAGTGTGCTGAATCAGAAAAATATGCAGTCAAGAATTCTTTATCCAGCAAGGATGTCATTCAAAATAGAAGGAGAGATAAAAAGTTTCCCAAACAAAAATTAAAGGATTTTGTGGCCAGTAAACCAGTCCTACAAGAAATTTTAAGGGGGACTCTGTGAGGGGAGAGAAGATTAAAAAAAATTATATATATATATATATATATATATAAAGCAATAAAGATTAGAAAAGACCAGAGAATACCACCAGAAACTCCAACTCTACAAGCATCATAATGGCAATAAATTCATATCTTTCAGTGCTCACCCTAGACATCAATGGACTCAATGCTCCAATCAAAAGACATAGGGTAACAGAATGGATAAGAAAACAAGATCCATCTATATGCTGTTTACAAGAGACCCACTTTAGACCTAAAGACACCTTCCGATTGAAAATAAGGGGATGGAGAACCATCTATCATGCTAATGGTCAACAAAAGAAATCTGGAGTAGCCATACTTATATCAGACAATCTAGACTTTAAAATAAAGACTGTATCAAGAGATGCAGAAGGGCATTATATCATAATCAAGGGGTCTATCCACCAAGAAGACCTAACAATTGTAAACATTCATGTTCCAAATGTGATAGCACCCAAATATATAAATCAATTAATAACAAACATAAAGAAACTCATCGATAGTAATACCATCATAGTAGGAGACTTCAACACCCCACTCACAGCAATGGACAGATCATCTAATCAAAAAATCAACAAGAAAACAATGGCTTTGAATGACACACTGGACCAGATGGACTTAACAGATATATTCAGAACATTTCATCCTAAAGCAGCAGAATATACATTCTTCTCCAGTGCACATGGAACGTTCTCCAGAATAGACCATATACTGAGACACAAATCAGCCCTAAGTAAGTACAGAAAGATTGAGATCATACCATGCATATTTTCAGATCACAACGCTATGAAACTCGAAATCAACCACAAGAAAAAATTTGGAAAGGTAACAAATACTTGGAGACTGAAGAACATCCTACTAAGGAATGAATGGGCTAACCAAGCAGTTAAAGAGGAAATTAAAAAGTGTACAGAAGTCAATGAAAATGATAACACCACAACTCAAAACTTCTGGGATGCAGCAAAGGCAGTCTTAAGAGGAAAGTATATAGCAATTCACGCCTTCCTAAAGAAGGAAGAAAGATCTCACATACATAACCTAACCATACACCTTAAAGACTTGGAAAAAGAACAGCAAATTAAACCCAAAGCCAGCAGAAGACAGGAAATAATAAAGATTAGAGCAGAAATTAATGCTCTCAAAACCAAAAAAAAAAAAAAAACAAAAACAAAAACAAAAAAAACCCCAGTAGAACAGATCAATGAAACCATAAGGTGGTTCTTTGAAAGAATTAACAAAATTGATAAACCAATAGCCAGTTTGATCAAGAAGAAAAAGGAAAGGACCCAAATAAAATCACGAATGAAAGAGGCAAAATCACAACCAACACAACAGAAATAAAAACAATAATATGAGAATATTATGAGCAATTATATGCCAATAAAATGGGTAATCTGGAAGAAATGGACAAATTCCTAGAAACATATACACTATCAAAACTGAAACAGGAAGAAATAGAAAATTTGAACAGACCCATAACCAGTAAGGAAATTGAGTTAGTAATCAAAAATCTGCCAAAAACCAAGAGTCCAGGGCCAGATGGCTTTCCAGGGGCATTCTACCAAACATTTAAGGAAGACTTAACACCTATTCTCTTGAAACTGTTCCAAAAACTAGAAATGGAAGGAAAACTTCCAAACTCTTTCTATGAAGCCAACATTACTTTGATTCCAAAACCAGACAGGGATGCCACAAAAAAGGAAAACTATAGACCAATTTCCCTGATGAACATGGATGCAAAAATTCTCAACAAGATTAGTAGCCAACCGGATCCAACAATACATTAAAAAAATTATTCACCACACCCAAGTGGGATTTATACCTGGGATGCAGGGCTGGTTCAATATCCGCAAAATAATTAACGTGATTCATCACATCAATAAAAGAAAGGACAAAAACCATATGATCCTCTCAATAGATGCAGAGAAAGAAATTTTGTATTTGTCAAAATACAGCATCCTTTCTTGATTAAAAACCCTCAAGAAAGTAGGGTTAGAAGGAGCATACCTGGAGATCATAAAAGCCTTATATGAACGACCCAACGCTAATATCATCCTCGATGGGGAAAAACTGAGAGCTTTCCCCCTAAGATCAGGAACAAGACAGGGATGTCCACTCTCGCCACTGTTATTCAACATAGTATTGGAAGTCTTAGCCTCTGCGATCAGACAACACAAAGAAATAAAAGGCATCCAAATCGGCCAGGAGGAGGACAAACTTTCACTCTTCGCAGATGACATGATACTCTATATGGAAAACCCAAAAGATTCCACCAAAAAACTGCGAAAATTGGTTCATGAATTCAGCAAAGTTTCAGGATATAAAAGCAATGCACAGAAATCGGTTGCAGTCCTATTCACCAACAATGAAGCCACAGAAAGAGAAATCAAGGAATTGATCCCATTTACAGTTGCACCAAAAACCATAAAATATCTAGGAATAAATCTAACCAAAGAGGTGAAAAATCTATACACTGAAAACTGTATAAAGCTTATGAAAGAAATTGAAGAAGACACACAAAAAAAGGAAAAATATTCCATGCTCCTGGATAGGAAGAACAAATATTGTTAAAGTGTTGATACTACCCAGATGGGGGTGAGAAGGAGGAGGGGGAGAGGTGGGGATGGGGGGGGGGTATGTGGAGCAGCCAGGCTGAGCTCAGCAGAGCCCACGTGTGTGGCTTCCTGTGCTCCGCCACTGGCTGAGAGATTGGGAGGTGCCCGGGGAAAGGAGGAGGAGGAGGAGGGGGAGGAGGGAGCAGGAGATCTCAGGCTGGTAGCCAGGGCTCTGCTCCGATCCCTGTGGGGCTCAGTTTTTTGGGGGTGGGGGGTGGGGGGTGGGGGGTGGGGGGTGGGGGGCGGGGGGGGGGGCTCAACTATGGAGGCAAATGGGAGCCAAGGCAGCTCCGGCAGTGCCCACAACTCCCAGCACGACCCCGGTGACATGTTTATCGATTGACTGAGCTGGCAGACGTCACCAGATAGCCTTAGAGACTATTTTAGCAAATTTGGAGAAATTAGAGAACGTATGGTCATTAGAGATCCCACTAGGAAATGCTCCCGAGTCCGGTTTCGTCACATTCGCAGACCCAGCAAGTGTAGATGAAGTATTAAGTCAGACCCACCATGAGTTCGATTCCAAGATGATCGACCCCAAAGTTGCATTTCCTCGTGGGGCACAACCCAAGATGGTCACAAGAACAAAGAAGATATTCGTAGGCAGATTATCTGCGAACATGGTGGTGGAGGATGTAAAACAGTACTTTGAGCAGTTTGGCAAGATGGAGGATGCAATGCTGATGTTTGATAAGATGACCAAAAGGCTCAGAGGGTTTGGCTTTGTTACGTTTGAGAATGAAGATGTGGAAAAAGTCTGTGGGATTCATTTCCATGAAATCAATAATAAAATGGTGGAATGTAAGAAAGCTCAGCCTAGGGAAGTTATGTTCCCACTGGGGACAAGAGGTCAGGCCCGGGGACTGCCTTACACCATGGATGCATTCATGCTTGGCATGGGAATGCTAGGCTACCCCAACTTTGTGACAATCTATGGCCGTGGCTACCCTGTATTTGCTCCTAGCTATGACTGTCAGTTCCCGGACTATTTGCCGATTTCACAAGATTCACATAAATTTCACATAATTTTTATCAACTAGGTCTTAAGAGAGGCATAACAAAGTGGGGTTTGCTACCATTACTAGACAGAGGACACAGTCCCGGTTGGGGCCAGCCCCGCCACTGTCCATGCCTGCTGAGTGTGTCCTAGCTGCCCATTTGAACCAATGTTCTTTTACTCTTTTTTAATTCTCAGAAAAGACTCATGTCCTCATTGCTTCAGTCAGTTTAAAAAGAAATTTTTTTTTCTTGTGCAGTCTCCTGGCATTTTGCTTCTTGTACCCAGCGTGAACATTCTTCCTACTTACCCCAACCTCCCACCCTCACCTGGAATGTAACAGGACCAGAGGGAAACTTCTTACAAACTTTGTAGAGCCTCCTCAGGGGAGTCCAGGAAACAGGCATAAAATTACTTTGAATATTGACCAAATAAGCTTCTTGGGGCATTCCATGGGGTGGGCTTTTAGTGCTGATGGCTCACGGGGGTTGAGGATATGTGACTTGGAGCACCTATGTCCTGTAGTGGACATTACCAAAAGTGAACACACACACACACACACACACACACACACACACACACCCTATTCCTGTAAATACTAATTGAACTGAATCTGGAAGAAAAACTGTATCTCAAAAACCAGCATTATCTGGTTGTTTTTGTCTTTGGGGGCCAGTCCATCTGTGGCTATTGCCAATAACTTATGTACATCTGTCTTTGAGAAGGGACAGCGGAGTCACCTGGGCACTGCTGTGTCTCGGGCACTGTGGGCACAGATCCATGCCGGGCCCCTCCTTCCCCAGAACCCCCATTCTCACCTCCCTGCCCACCCTGGCCTTAAATTCCCTGTTGGCATCACGGCCCCTTGGCCCACTGACATAGGAGGGGACAGAACAGAGGGTCTCTTCTGATCTGATTGGCACCCCTGATGGTCACCTCCCCGGAAGGGCTTGCTTTTCCCATGATTCTGATCCCCTCCATTTCTGCACTTGAAATAAAATACCCCCACTCTCTTAGATTGAAGTACAGCACAGCAGGACCTTCAAGAGTCGTCCCTTTGTTTATGCGCATAGTTTGTGAGAAATGACCCACATGTTTCCACTGGATATTTTTTTATGTGAGCAGATCCATCTGTTTGAATGTCACTGTCCTTGAGAACCAACCTGTGTAGTTTTGCTCATCTCATTAAAGATGCTTGATGTAATAATTGGTTAGCCTCCTTTGATTTTCCTGCAGGCTTTTTCATGAGTGCTATTTTTTTTAAACATATCTGTATGACTCCCCCTCCCCCACCCTGTATTTTGTTTTGCTATGAATTGCTTTGCTTTGGTGAACTTGTCCTAGTATTCTTGCCTTGCAGACATTACAGCCATTGTGAATTTTCTTCATCTCTGTAAATAGTTTATCTGTGCTTCTCCCTAATGATGTTTTATTTTTCTCCCCCTTTAAGCAACTGAGGTAGAAAAATAGTTTATCACAGAAAAAAAAATGTTGGTACTATCCAAAGCAATCTACATATTCAATGCAATCCCTATCAAAGTAACACCAGCATTCTTCATAGAGCTAGAACAAATAATCCTAAAATTTGTATGGAACCAGAAAAGACCTGGAAGAGCCAAAGCAATCTTGAAAAACAAAACCAAAGCAGGAGGCATCACAATCCCAGACATCAAGCTATACTGCAAAGCTGTAATCACCAAGATAGTACGGTACTGGCATAAGAACATACACTCAGATCAATGGAACAGAATAGTGAACCCAAAATTGAACAAAAAACGTATGGCCAACTAATCTTTGACAAAGCAGGAAAGAATATGCAATGGAATAAAGACAATCTCTTCAGCAAGTGGTGCTGGGAAAAGTGGATAGCAACATGCAGAAGAATGAACCTGACCACTTTCTTACAACATACACAAAAATAAACTCAAAATGCATGAAAGACCTAAATGTAAGACAGGAAGCCATCAAAATCCTCGAGGAGAAAGCAAGCAAAATCCTCTCTGATCTTGCCCACAGCAACTTCTTACTCAACACATCTCTGGAGGCAAGGGAAACAAATGCAAAAATGAACTACTGGGACTTCATCAAAATAAAAGTCTACAACACAGCGAAGGAAACAATCAGCAAAACTAAAAGGCAACTGACAGAATGGGAGATGATATTTGCAAATGACATATCAGATAAAGGGTTAGTATCCAAAATCTAGAAAGAACTTATCAAACTCAACAGCCAAAAAAACAAATATTCCAGAGGACAAATGGGCAAAAGACATGAATGGACACTTCTCCAAAGAAAACATCCAGATAGCCAATTGACACATGAAAAAATGCTCAACATCACTCATCATCAGGGAAATACAAATCAAAACCACACTCAGATACCACCTCACACCTGTCAGAATGGCTAACACTAACAACTCAGGCAAAAACATATGTTGGCGAGGATGTGGAGAAATGGGATCTCTTTTGCATTGTTGATGGGAATGGAAGCTGGTGCAGCCACTCTGGAAGACAGTATGGAGGTTCCTCAAAAAACTAAAAATAGAACTACCCTATGACCCAGCAGTTGCACTACTAGGCATTTATCCACAGGATAGAGATGTGCTGTTTCGAAAGGACATATGCACCCCCCATGTTTATAGCAGCACTATTAACAATAGCCAAAGTATGGAAAGAGCCCAAATGTCCATTGATGGGTGAATGGATAAAGAAGATGTGGTATATATACACAATGGAGTAGTACTCAGAAATCAAAAAGCATAAATCTTGCCATTTTCAACTAAGTGGATGGAACTGGAGGGTATTATGCTAAGTGAAATTAGTCAGAGAAAGACAAAAATCATACGGTTTCACTCATATGAAGACTTTAAGAGACAAAACAGATGAATATAAGGAAAGGGAAACAAAAATAATATAAAACCAGGGAAGGGGACAAAACAGAAGAGACTCATAAATATGGAGGAAAAACAGGGTTACTGGAGGGGTTGTGGGAGGGGGGATGGGCTAAATGGGTAAGGGGCACTAAGGAATCTACTCCTGAAATCATTGTTGCACTATATGCTAACTAATTTGAGTGTAAATTTAAAAAAATAAAAAAAAAAGAAATCTCTGCCTTGTCAGCACTGTCATGGTAATCCACTTTGGTGAAGTTACAGACCAGGGGGAGTCATGAAGCACAAACGTGAGGAGAGAGGCTGGGGGTGGCACTCTGGACATCAGTATGTTATTACCACTTTAAAAATGAGAAAACTGAGGCCCGTTTTTGTTACATAATGTGCCCTAAAGCATTCAAAGGCAGAATCAGACTTTAAATCTAGGAAACCTGGTATGTGGTAGGTCTCCTCCCAAAGCATTTTCTCATCCCTCTGCTCAGAGACCAGGAGGGACACAACATAATGGCAACAATGACATCAGAGGGAGAAAGTCATCATAAAGCAGACTTTCCTCAATCTGGGGTGCCTTTCAATTCTGACAGTGATGCTGGCCTATCCCCTACTTACCCCCTCTGGCTCTGATTGTTCCTTCCACCACACTGTCCAAGAAGCGAGTCCAGCCCCTAGAAGCTGGAGTTACAGAAAGACTAACACAAAGATGTACACTCAGTGCCCCTTTTCCTCATATTGAGGGAAGAAGACTGTGCTGTATGGACAGGTGAGTGTGCTTGTGCAGAGTTTATATAAAAAATTTTAAAAATAAGAAACTTACGACAAAGTAAGACTGACACACAGTGGTAGAACATTAAGCATAAAGGAGAAACTAAGAAAATAAATCAGTAAAATTTATGCTATGCAGGAAAGGCTCTTGGAAACTACAACTGTAATCAACCCTGGAGATTATTTCTACCCCTCATTTTAAGCCCCCTTCCAAGCATAATCTACTCTTTTATCCACTAGACACGTACTTCTATGTATATACCTCCAGAGAGCAACTTTTTCATTTATTCACACTTCCCAATGACCCCCCAAAAACATGTTAGTCCCTCCTATGTACCAAGAAATTACAGAGGCATGGGATTAATAGAAAAGAAAGTAATTTAGATAAATAAACAAGATAACATCGGCTATTATAAATTCTATGAAAAGGAATACCAGAGAGGAATAGAATACAAAATATATGGGTTGGAGATGTAAGGGGGGGATGGAGGGCTTCTCTAGATTGGGCGGCCATGGCGTGTTTTTCTGAAGATAACGATGTTTAAAAAGAGACCTAAACATTAAAAAAGAAAAAAAAAAAGTAATCCACGCACCCATCTGGGGACAGGCCATTTCAGGAAAGTGGGATGGTATGTGCAAAGGTCCTGAGGCTAAGTAGGAGTTGAGAAGCCCACAGACGCCTGGCAGGGAGGGCGGGGAGTGACAAGGGGGAGTGGAAGAAGATGGAGTCAGAGAGGTAAGCAGAGCCCAGATCACAGGCAGAGTTCAGATTTTACTCTATCACAGGAAGCCATTAAATGGTATAAAGCAAGGATTTCACAGTTTAATAGCTGGCCCAGCAGCGTCAGCAGAATTATCTGGAAACTCATTAGAAATGCTCCGAGAGTGCATGGGACACACGGGGTCAGAGTCCTGCAGGTGAGGTCCAGCTCTCTGTGTTTTAACAAGCCCGCAGGTGATTCTGATGCACCTTAACAAGTGAGAACCATTGGGCTGAAATGAGAAAGGGACATAATCTAATCTGACTAGTCACCTTTCTGTGGTGGACACAACGTTGAGGCACAAGAGTAAGTGTCCAGGCCAGAAGCCGCCACGGCAACAGTGGGGATGCAGAGGCTTTTCCACATGGCATGAATAACTTGAGCCCTCCTTTCTGCAGCCTGAACGGTCTCTGAATAACTGCGTGAACCAGAGAATGAACAAGCTGAGGACTAGAACAAATGTTTAAAGATAAAGTTCCTGGGGCACAGAGAGGCTGTCTCCCCGACAGAGGCTCGCGAGCTCCTCCCTTCCGTCCTCCATCTGTGTGAGCCTTTCAACAGCTGCTCCCTGCATTCATGTCTCCATCTCAGAGACTAAAAAAGCCTCAGAGAGTTTCTGTGAACTACTTGTAAGAATTCATTAAGGACCAGCAGGCAGTCCTGAAGTTCTGATAAATAGAGCAGGTCCAAGGGCAGTTTTATTTTTTTTAATTTTTTTAAAAATCTTTTTTGTTTTTATTCCAATCGTGAAAGTCTCACAAGCTTATTGCAAAAACT
Organism: Panthera pardus; assembly: GCF_024362965.1. Lineage (NCBI taxonomy): Eukaryota > Metazoa > Chordata > Mammalia > Carnivora > Felidae > Panthera > Panthera pardus. The sequence continues at coordinate 110,288,839 of NW_026526677.1, read as the reverse complement.
TTAGAAAATACAGTACAAATAATTTATACCTTAATACTATATTATTTTCATTTTAACCTGTTCTTGTGCTCACAAGTTTGTTGTTGCTGGTTCCAATTATTACTTTTCAGTTATGTATTTTAATTTTAGACATTACCTGATCCACAGATTAAAAGACTTGGAAATCTCCAAGTTCTCACTTCTGTTCTGATAACTTCCTTATTTTTGGAAACAGAACATACGTGATTTATGGCTATCACTTGTTGCACACGTTTTCTTACAGAAGTTCTAGATTTAAGCAGAGTCACTAATAATCTTCTGGATAAAGGTTTCTGCCACTCTGAGTTCTCTGTAAGAACTCATTACATGATTTGTTGAATTATTTCAACAATTAAATTTCAACATGTAGTTTGTTTTTTTCCTTAACAGAAGTTAGTTGGTGATGTACTGCTCAAGTTCTCTCCTATTTGAGAAGGCCTGCTTAGCGCTTCTATCCATAAAACAGTATTTGGTTAGCTATGATACTTTTTTTTTTTCCAATATATGAAATTTATTGTCAAATTGGTTTCCATACAACACCCAGTGCTCATCCCAAAAGGTGCCCTCCTCAATACCCATCCCCCACCCACCCCTCCCTCCCACGCCCCATCAACCCTCAGTTTGTTCTCAGTTTTTAAGAGTCTCTTATGCTTTGGCTCTCTCCCACTCTAACCTCTTTTTTTTTTTTTTTTTCCCTTCCCCTCCCCCATGGGTTTCTGTTAAGTTTCTCAGGATCCACATAAGAGTGAAACCATATGGTATCTGTCTTTCTCTGTATGGCTTATTTCACTTAGCATCACACTCTCCAGTTCCATCCAAGGGCAGTTTTAAAGGACAAGAAAGCGAGGCTGGGAGGCCAGTGGTTAGAGGGGACTTAAGAAATTCACAACATAAGGGCTGGGACCCTTCTGGACATGGATGGAGCTAGAAAGTTATGCTAAGTGAAATCAGTCAGAGAAAGACAGATACTATATCATGTCACTCATATGTGGGATTTAAGAAACTAAACAAATGAGCAAAAGGAAAAACAAAAGAGACAAACCAAGAAATAGACTCTTGACTACAGAGAATGCACTGACACACTGGTGGTCCCCCAAGGGGAGGGGGGTGGGGGATGAATGAAACAGGTGAAGGGTGCACTTGTGATGAGCACAGGGTGATGTATGGAAGTGAAGAATAACCGTATTCTACACCTGAAGCTAACATAACACTGTATGTTAACTGCACTGCAATTACAATTTTGAAAAAAAGAAACCCCAGGAGGGCTAGCTTATTATTCGTCCCGGGCTTACCATTCATCCGGATTCATCCTCCCAACTCAAGGCTCCTTAAAGCTGAATTACTTCAAGAAAAACCTTGGGCAAAGCCCTATTTCAGAGATTTGGAAAACCATCGCTCTCCCAACCTCACCCTCTGCCGGAAACATGTAAACTAATACTCAGCAATTTTTACCAATTGCCTGAAATCCCTTTAACTAGAAGAAACACACTCCTTTTCAGTTAGAGATAAAAAGCCTTTAATTGTGTCTTTGAAAGAAGTACAACAGGCAGGTGTGAATAGTGAATTCAAATGTTAGTCATAATAGATGCTCTCCTTTTTCACTATTAAAGAGAAATAGGAAGAAAGAGAGATGGGTGGGGACACTGGGGCCAAGAGAAGAGGGAAGACAAAGTCAAGAAAGGCCAATGTCACAATACTGCCACCAACATCTCCTCTCTTTTCGCGTGCCCACGAATAAAGGCAGCGGGCACTGGTACTTCCAAGTCCTCAGAAGGCAGCCCCCACTCAGGTGAAAATGTGTTAACGGGTCTCTTTGGAGACAACTGGACATCAGGATGCCTCTTTATCAGAGACACATGCATGGTTTTCCTTACACTGTCTCTAAGAAACAGAACTACCAAAGACTATTTGGAAACCAAGAATAACCACAGGCTATGTCTACATGGACAGAGGGAACAAGAGAGGTGAGGCAGTGGTTGAGATAAAAGAGAACTCCCTCTTACTAATGGAAAAAAGAATTTTCTCCTGATTATGGTAACATAGTCTAGGTAACCACTCTGATCACAGTTACAAGATTCCCTCTCCAATGTGCCCTGAAGACGTAAGTTCAGTTCACAAATGAGCCTTTCATCAGTTACCATTTCATTTCAAAAGAGGGCATTTGCAATTCCACAAAATGATTTGTCTTTGGTTACTGGTATTTTCTTTAAAATATTAAAAACAGGGGCTCCTGGGTGGCTTGGTCGGTTAGGTGACTGACTTTGGCTCAGGTCATCATCTCACGGTTCATGGGTTTGAGGCTGCATCAGGCTCTGTGCTGACTGCTCAGAGTCTGGAGCCTGCTTTGGGTTCTGTCTCCCTCTCTGTCTGCCCCTCCCCTGCTCACTCTCTCTCTCTCTCTCTCAAAAATTAAAAAAAAATTTTTTTTGAATACAATTCAAAAAATAATAATGACACTAAACACAAGAGCAAACAGGTTGTAGTGCTCACCACATACAAGGAACTGTGCCAAGTATATTGACTAATTTGATCCAAATACCACACTTTGGAAGCAGCAAATCCAATGAGAATGATTAAGTTTTATTTTAGAATATGTGGGGAGAGATTAATTTGACATCATTTGCCTCCATTAGGGTAAACCATTTAAAGTCACTAATGGCCTCAAACCAAAAGCCATCTCACGAGTTTAAATATGTTTCTCCTAGTACCACACTTTTGAGTACTCATGTGACAAGGTTTCAAAGCAATTCCCTCTGAAATGACAATTAACATAATTATCCAGCACTTAAAACATATGGCATTGTACTAGGTACCGAGATTATGTTTCCACTAAATCTTCTTTTCTTCTGTTTTGGTTTAAAAAAATAATCATAGTGCATCCTACAAGCCACAAATATAGTCTCGATCCCCAGGGCAATGACTATTGGCCCCAAATGTTAAATGATGCTTGATGACCTTTCAAAAGGTACTAGGATTTGAATGTTAGCTCCTCAAAAGTGCTCACAATCTTATACAAATAAATGATGGCAGCTCAGAGACAACATTAACTATGTGAATTATAAATATGCACTGTCTTTCATGTCAATGAGTTTAACTCCTCCGTTTTAAGCTAGACTGCATCAGAAGGTGAATTTAGCCTTCTGCATTTCCAACTGCTTTCTGCCATAGGCAGTTGTAAGTAAACCGTACACTTATCTGGAGCTTTCTATTTACAGAATACTCCCACTGAAATTATCTCATTTATTCATAGCATCTAATCTTCAATTAGCTGTTACCATCGTCATCCTCCCTTATAAAACAGATTAAAGTAACTTTAAACTTCTATGCGTTGGTGAGGCCTTGAGTTCCTGTTCCTTGATTTTGTCTTCTTATATTACCCCATATCCAAATGATGTCAAGGAAAGAAAGATTAAAGAACAATGTGGAATGTGGAACTCTAAACCAATACCTCTCCCTGAACTCTATTAGGCTTATAATGACTCGGAGTCGACTTTCCTAAAGGATTCTAAAATCCCATTTAAAGCCTCTCAGGTTGGTACCATTAAACCTGACTGTATTACGAAGGCACAATTAGGAGATTCAGTGGAGGAGAAGATGGAAAGAACACAAGAAGAAGAAAAGTTAAAAAGGAAAGACAATACCAAAAGGGAATTTCATTTAAAAGGATTAAACAAAAATAAACCAAAGGACGTCAGTCCAGGGGTCCCAAGGAGTGGCCCCACAGCCACTGTAAAGAAGAGTGACTTGGGTGGCAGGAAAGTGCATGCCCAACAGCTGTGTTTGAGTAATTATCTTTAATTTTCCCCAAATAATGACCAAAATCTATTTTACTTACCCAATAACTTGGTGCTCATAATACTGCAATGTCCTCTGGAGAGTCTGCTGTATCGTCTGAGGCTGGAGAAGAAGAAGAAAAATAAAAATATATTATCAGCAAATCAGTGCCTTTCCCCTTCTGAGCATCAGAGGCAGATATAGGTCTTCTGATTTATCTCCTACAAGTTTTCACTTTAAAATATTAACCCATTATGCATTTTTCCATGTATTTTCTCCACAGGAAGTGATATGAGGTACTCAGCAATTACCCCGAATTTCCCAGCATTTCAAGGGTGATAGGATTTCCTAGCCATATTTTTTCCAATTCTTTTGCACCAGCCCTTAGGTTCATTACAATACTCAACATTTATTGTGGTTGTCTACAACAAACCGAGGCCTTGAGGGCAGTGGAGGGGAGGTGGACTCAAGAAACAAGGGCCATGCCCAGATCAAGCCTCACCTCCTCAAGGACTCGAGAGTTTTCAAGCAAGGATGCTGAGGCCTCCAAGAGGGGCCACAGGTGCTCTGGGCAACAAAATGGGGTCTGCGGCAAATACATAACTAGTTCCCAGCCGAATTGTATAATCCTTGCCTTTCTGGGAGAGCTGAAGATAGTTTCTTACTCCCAGGTCAACAAATTTTTCTTAGACTTATTTAGGCAACAGAGACTGGGCTTCAGGCTTCTGACCCAGGTAGCCATGAAGATCCCTGAACATAGACTTTATTAAGAAATTGGGGTAAGAACCAAATCAGAAATTAATTTTTGGAGGAATCAGCCTCCAAGTGTGCAAGGAAATGGGTACAGGGCAAATGCCTTCAACAGCTGTTTTTCATTTACACCGGGTGAAGAAGATGAACAGGAGGCCTCATGCTGGCATGGATGTTTCTTCTCTTCAGCACAGAATCAAAGCACAGTAGATAGAATGTGCCCAAGCAAGAAAAATCACTCCTGAATTGAGAAGCAATGGAGCTGTTGAGAAATCTAAAGAAGCAGCAGACACAAAAATCCCAGTGCACAAGAAAAGTGTGCTTTAAAAACTCAACCCACGGCCAAGCTAAACCAAGTCATTATCAGTCACTGGCCGGGTACCCCTGGGAGCTGGGCCTCTTGCACTGGCTGGGAAGCTTGTGAGCTAAGATAACTTTCTCTTTGGCAACATGCCCTAAAAGCAGTGACTATGCACACAGGGATTACCCTTCCAATAACCTCTGGTCACAAAACGTGGAACAGAACGCAGGAACTAGAGTGCATAGGGCCAGTTAAGACCAGAATGACCTCATTTGTATAAAAGGACATTTTTTTCCCTGCACCAGGATTTTCCCAGTCATTAAAAAGCACATGTTTGTGAGAGGGGTTAAGCCTTTTTTAAAAAAAAAATTTTTTTTAACGTTTATTTATTTTTGAGACAGAGAGAGACAGAGGATGAACGGGGGAGGGTCACAGAGAGAGGGAGACACAGAATCTGAAACAGTCTCCAGGCTCTGAACTGTCAGCACAGAGCCCGACGCGGGGCTCAAACCCACCGACCGTGAGATCGTGACCTGAGCCGAAGTCGGACGCTTAACCGACCAAGCCACCCAGGCGCCCTGAGGAGTTAAGCCTTTTAAAGAGCTGACTTTTTTCTTTTGTGAAACCATTACTTTTTTTTCCCCCCAGCAGGAGTTAAATTTATAGTTTCCAACTACATTAAAAGGGAAACGTTCTCTGGGAATATCCAACAGAGCTCCAATGCCAGAAAGCATTTATATACTTCCTGTCGCTTGCCAGAGCTGGTGGGCACATTCTCATGGTCTAAACTGCAAGCACAGAGGGTGATTGGAGACTATCTTCCCATCGTCAGCAAGTAAAGGATGACTTCAGCACAGAACATCTCATCACCATGGATTCACAGAGTCCTCTTCAGAGTTTGCCTGATTGCTCACCCAATGGCTCTTATCGGTGAGAGATGTCTTCACGTAATCTCGGGGTCTCTCTTGACCTGAATAAAAAAGCCACGTGTGGGCCAAAGCCGTCCACGGGGGTGACTTCTGCCTTGAGAGTCATAGGGTCCATTCTTAGTCCACGTATGTCAGCAATGCCGGTCAGTATATTAATGGGAAAAACAGGGGCTTTGAAGATATGCAGACCTTCTCTCCTCCTCTAAGAATACACCTCCATACCTGTCCCTGACTCAAGAGGTCATCCAACTTTCTACAGGCCAAGATCCCATTCTTCTTACCTGTATCTGCTCCTTCCTTTCAGAAGGAATTTAGACGATTTTAGAACAAAGGGTTTAATATCAAAGTGAGTTAAAAAATCCACTCAAAAGCCACATGACCTTGGGCAGTTTACTTAAGCTCTCTAAGATTCCTCATGTGTACATTATTTTTATGGAGATTAATTGAAATAAAGCAAAGTCTTCAGTGCACAGTAGATACATAATAAATGATAGTTACAATGATACTCGGCTGTAAAACATGGCTTCTATCCTCAATAGTCTCATAATCTAGTGGAGGGGCACAAGATTTGTCACACCACCCAGCCCACAAGTGTGATGTTTTGAGATCCTTACCACCTAAAAATTCAATACAGCTCCTACTACTGTTAATCATAAGAGGGTGCTGATTCCAGTAGACAAAGGAAACAACAGAAAAATGGAAGTTTCATTTCCAATGAAAACTTCATATCAGTCCAGAGATGGTTATAGAAGCAGAATTCTGAAAATTAAGATTGAGGATAGTCCCAGAAAGCAGGCTTACAAGTGGGAAGGACACTGAAGCCCCATAGTTGAGATCAAGACCTGAGGCCTTAAGATTTACAAAGAATAAGAAACCATGAATCTCCTTCCTAGGACACAAAGAATGGGCAACAGGAGAACCAGTTGGCCTAATCATTTTATAGCCAAATGCTGAAGGATCTGAGAGACAAGGGTGGGGAAAAAGATGAAATCCAGTATTCCTATCATAAAAACAACAACAACAACAATCAAAGAGGTCTATGATTCTTCTCTGCTTACCCCAAGCTAAGATAGAGATAGTAGCCTCTCATTGTTCCTGTTCAACCCCAAGAGGCAATGGCTAAGAACATAGAGCTGGAGACACAAGGCAGCCATCTGGGTCCTGCACACAGATCATCTGGGGCAGACAGAAGGTACTCAATGGCTGCCATCACATGGCCACAAGATCTCCTTCATCTCCTGTCTCATGAAAAGCTTCACTCTGCTTCGCCAGCAGTACTGACCTTTGCACACTAAATGTTATGCTCACTTAAGGTCATGGGATCCAAACATTCAGCCATGAAACAGTCCCAACAGAGCCAGAGAAATGGTCCCCGAGGAGTGGGAGGAAGCATTTCCCAGAAGCTGGCCCTGCAGAGGCTGCAACGCAGTCCCTGCCATGGACATCTGCACCAGATGGGATCAAGGTAGGAGGCAGGGAAGCAAGACATGCGTGTGTGTGCCCATGAAACACACTCATCATCATATAAAGCACATGCTCACCTCGATTTTACAGATCAAGAAGTTGAGGCTCAGATTGGTTCAGTAAAGAACCCAAGATCACAAAGGTAGGAATTGAATAAGCCACTAAAAGCCAGGACTGGCTTCAAAGTGTACCCCTCTTTCTACGAGATGCCTTGAGGGTCCCTCTCATCTTTAACATTCTGGGATTTATATATTGTTTGCTAATATTGACAGCACTTCATCCTTCCAAAAACAAACAAAACTTCATAGCTAATTTTAGTTTTTTAATGTTTATTTATTTTTGAGAGAGAGAGACAGAGACAGAGACAGAGCATGAGTGGGGCAGGGGCAGAGAGAGGCATAGACAGAATAGGAAGCTGGTTCTAGGCTCTGAGCTGTCAGCACCGAGTCTGACAGGGGGCTCAAACTCACAAATCGTGAGACCACGACCTGAGCCGAAGTAGGACACTTAACCACCTGAGCCACCCAGGTGACCTTGATAATTTTAAAACAAGCTTCTCATTTCTGCTTTACGGCACACACCCATAGGCTACAGAATTAATGGAAACCCTAGGCCGCCCTTTAAAGAAATGTCTGTAAATAGCCATGTCATTTTATTTACTTAAATATGAGGAAATTACATATCAATGTCAGCAATTAAATGATAGAGATATACACTTAATTACTAACTCTCTAGGCCAGTGGTTTTCTATTCTGTCTGTACATTAAAATCACCTTGGGGGGGGGGGGCGCCTGGGTGGCTCAGTCAGTTAAGCGGCCGACTTCGGCTCAGGTCATGATCTCGCGGTCCGTGAGTTCGAGCCCCGCGTCGGGCTCTGTGCTGACAGCTCGGAGCCTGGAGCCTGTTTCAGATTCTGTGTCTCCCTCTCTCTGACCCTCCCCCGTTCATGCTCTGTCTCTCTCTGTCTCAAAAATAAATAAACGTTAAAAAAAATAAATAAATAAAATCACCTTGGGGAACTCTAAAAATACCAATGCCTGAGTTCCACCTCCAAATTTTCCAACTCAAAGGGTCTGGGAGATCCAGTTGCTTCTAATGTGCAGTCATGGGTTGCATACCTGTAGTTTAAGGTATAAACATGATGATCAAGACCAATAACACTCTATAAACCTTATCTTAACTGAGTAAGTCCACATTAATGAGAACACATTCTTTATTCAAATATCAAGAGAAGTAAGCTTCTGAGAGGTGTTCATACATAACTGCCAAGTTTAACACAGTTCCATTTATTAACTGTCACTAATGACTTATACTTAATGTGAATTTCTTAGATAAATAAAGAGCTATATTGCTTGAGGCATACATAAAGGATGTTTAAAATTTCCATACAACTCAGTCCCGGGCACTTATGTCAGCAATGCTGGGACACATACATACAACATAACAGCTAGTATGACACTCCCTCTATGAGAGGCACTGCTGTAAGCTCCCTGCACACGAACTCCCTTGTTCGTCACATCAACAGCATGACGTAGACATGGGTGTTATTATTTTACAGATAAGAGAACGGAGACACACAAAATTGAAGCTGCCTATGTCACACAGGTAAAAAGAGGCAAAACCCGTACTGAAGAGTAGGTAATCTGCTCCAGAGTCCAGGCACAAAGGCTCCAATCTACACTGCACATTACACTTAAGACTTTGGATCTGGTTGTACACTTTACAGTTCACGTTTTGTAACGCGTGCCGTGCCAGCGGATCTTCCACCAGTCACAGGGGCCTCCAGGGAAACAGTCAGGCTGGTGTTATTGTCACCATTTGACTGAAAAAGAACCAGAGTTAGAGATGTTACAAGTCCTCTTTTGCAAACAGAGCATCTCTCCCCTTAGAAAGGGTTTCCAGTAAGAATTTTTTTTAACGTCAACACACAATTAAAGAATCACATGGATTCAAATTGTCTGCTTCTTGAGGACACATTTAAAAATCTTGACACCAAACCTGTATAGACAAAGAAAGACATAGGCGAAATCAGGAATAAAGTCTTGCCTTGGACACACGTTTCCACTCCTCCTCTCTCAACTCTTTGTCCTCCTCTGGTTCACCCCTTCCTTACACCCTGGGCATGTAATATCTTCATGCTGCATTCTGATAGGCTCAATCGCTTCCATCATCATGTAAACTCCCTAAACAGGTCTCCAGTAATCATCATTGCATAATCTACTTCCTTTTCTCCTCAAAATTTTAAATACCTTTAGTGCTCTTACCTCAGGTGGTGCTCAGAAGGAGTCATACCTCCATTTCCTCAAAAACTCGATCCCTGGTCCTAAGGTAGAGGATGATAAAAAAGGAGCTTCCCTACATTATAAAATATGGTCTGACCAGTAATAGTGGAATTGTGGTAAATAGGCTTATCAGTGAGAGACAAACTGGGGGCAGAAACCACTTCTCATCTAAATCACACCACAGGGACCTCCATGTTCTCCACAAAATTATTTCACATAGTAGTACATGATATGCCAAATTCCATCATTTAACATGACCAAAATCATAACGTGAGATACCCTATCTTTACGGCTAAGCCTGTAGACACCAATGGATCAAGTGAGATGATTGGTGTTATTAATAAAACTAGTCAAAACAATAAGTCACTTCTGACAAACAGCTTAACTGCTTCTGAAAGATATGTGATTGCAGTAATCATCAATCTTGCTAAATATGCAGACAAAATATTCACTTTTCCAGCCTCTGACTAAAGTTATTACATATATCGCCCCAGAGAGAGAGAGAGAGAGAGAGAGAGAGAGAGAGAGAGAGAGAAGTGGCAAATTATGTATAAAACATTGAGTCAAGACCTCTGTATTTCAAGCCCAGCTGTGCTACTGATTTTTTATAAAATTAGCCAACATCTCTTCACCTGGGAGAAGGAAACTTTGAGGAAAAAAATGCTTCCATTTTCCCATGTGAAAAACACTTGCAAGAAGTTCCTAGTTCTCAGGGTCATTTGAAGTAAAGCATTGTCAAGTTAACCACTTGAAAACAGAGTGTCAGATCACACTGAAAACTCAACCATCTCTCAGGAAGCTTGGCAGTACCTTCATCGGCTATGTGGTGGGAACCACCTGACCCCTTTCATCAGCGACTTGGGGTGAGTCGCCTGTACCCCTCATCATTGTCCTGCACCCCTTCATCGGCGACATGGGAGTATACCACATGCCCCCTTCATCGGCGATGTGGGGGTGGGGGGGCCGCCTAATGCAACTGATTTCTGTGCATTGATTTTATATCCTGCAACTTTGCTGAATTCATGAATCAATTCTAGCAGTTTTTTGGTGGAATCTTTAGGGTTTTCCATATAGAATATCATGTCATCTGTGAGAAGTAAAAGTTTGACCTCCTGGCTGATTTGGATGCCTTTTATTTCTTTGTATTATCTGATTGCAGAGGCTAAGACTTCCAGTATTATGTTGAATAACAGTGGTGGGTGTGGATGGACATCCCTGTCTTATTCCTGACCTTAGGGGGAAAGCTCTCAGTTTTTCCACATTGGGGATGATATTAATGTTGGGTCATTCATTTATGGCTTTTATGATCTCCAGGTGTGCTCCTTCTATCCCTACTTTCTTGAGGGTTTTTATCAAGAAAGGATGCTGTATTTTGTCAAATGCTTTCTCTGCATCTATTGAGAGGATCATATGGTTCTTGTCCTTTCTTTTAGTGATGTGATGAATCACGTTAATTATTTTGCGGATATTGAACCAGCCCTGCATCCCAGGTATAAATCCCACTTGGTCGTGGTGAATAATTTTTTAATGTATTGTTGGAGCTGGTTGGCTAATATCTTGTTGAGGATTTTTGCATCCATGTTCATCAGGGAAATTGGTCTATAGTTCTCCTTTTTCTTGGGGTCTCTGTGTGGTTTTGGAATCAAGGTAATGCTGGCTTCATAGAAAGAGTGTGGAAGTTTCCTTCCATTTCTATTTTTTGGAACAGCGTCAAGAGAATAGGTGTTAACTCTAAACCTATTAACCTATTAACCTATGTTAAATGTTTGGTAGAACTCCCCTGGAAAGCCATCTGGCCCTGGACTCTTGGTTTTTGGCAGATTTTTGATTACTAATTCAATTTCCTTACTGATTATGGGTCTGTTCAAATTTTCTATTTCTTCCTGTTTCAGTTTTGGTAGTGTATATATTTCTAGGAATTTGTCCATTTCTTCCAGATTGGCCATTTTATTGGCATATAATTGCTCACAATATTCTCTTATTATTGTTTTTATTTCTGCTGTGTTGGTTGTGATCTCTCCTCTTTCATTCTTGATTTTATTTATTTGGGTCCTTTCCTTTTTCTTTTTGATCAGACTGGCTAGTGGTCTATCAATTTTGTTAGTTCCTTCAAAGAACCAGCTTCTGGTTTCATTGATCTGTTCTACTGGTTTTTTTTGTTTTTGTTTGTTTGTTTGTTTGTTTTTTGTTTTGGTTTCAATGGCATTAATTTCTGCTCTAATCTTTATTATTTCCTGCCTTCTTCTGGTTTTGGGTTTTATTTGCTGTTCTTTTTCCAGCTCCTTAAGGTGTAAAGTTAGGCTGTGTATGTGAGATCTTTATTCTTTGTTTAGGAAGGCCTGGATTGCTATATACTTTCCTCTTATGACTGCCTTTGCTGCATCCCAGATGTTTTGGGTTGTGGTGTTATCATTTTCATTGACTTCCATTCATTCTTTAGTAGGATGTTTTTCAGTCTCCTAGTATTTGTTACCTTTCCAAATTTTTTCTTGTGGTTGATTTTGAGTTTCATAGCGTTGCAGTCTGAAAATATGCATGGTATGATCTTGATCTTTTTGTACTTACTTAGGGCTGATTTGTGTCCCAGTATATGGTCTATTCTGGAGAACGTTCCATGTGCACTGGAGAAGAATGTATATTCTGCTGCTTTAGGATGAATTGTTCTGAATATATCTGTTAAGTCCATCTGGTCCAGAGTGTCATTCAAAGCCATTGTTTTCTTGTTGATTTTTTGATTAGATGATCTGTCCATTGCTGTGAGTGGGGTGTTGAAGTCTCCTACTATGATGGTATTACTATCGATGAGTTTCTTTATGTTTATGATTAATTGATTTATATATTTGGGTGCTATCACATTTGGAGCATGAATGTTTACAATTGTTAGGTCTTCTTGGTGGATAGACCCCTTCATTATGATATAATGCCCTTCTGCATCTCTTGATACAGTCTTTATTTTAAAGTCTAGATTGTCTGATATAAGTATGGCTACTCCAGCTTTCTTTTGTTGACCTTAGCATGATAGATGGTTCTCCATCCCCTTATTTTCAATCGGAAGGTGTCTTTAGGTCTAAAGTGGGTCTCTTGTAAACAGCATATAGACGGATCTTGTTTTCTTACCCATTTTGTTACCCTATGTCTTTTGATTGGAGCATTGAGTCCATTGATGTTTAGAGTGAGTACTGAAAGATACGAATTTATTGCCATTATGATGCTTGTAGAGTTGGAGTTTCTGGGGGTGTTCTCTGGTCTTTTCTAATCTTTGTTGCTTTTAGAATGTATGTATGTATGTATGTATGTATGTATGTATTTCTCTATCTATATATATTTTTTAATCTTCTCTCCCCTCACAGAGTCCCCCTTAAAATTTCTTGCAGGGATGGCTTACTGGCCACAAAATCCTTTAATTTTTGTTTGGGAAACTTTTTATCTCTCCTTCTATTTTGAATGACATCCTTGCTGGATAAAGAATTCTTGGCTGCATATTTTTATGATTCAGCACACCGAATATATCCCACCACTCCTTTCTGGCCTGCCAAGTTTCTGTGGATAGGTTTGCTGCAAACCTGATCTGTCTTCTCTTGTAGATTAGGGACTTTTTTTCCCTTGCTGCTTTCATGATTCTCTCCTTGTCTGAATATTTTGTGAATTTGACTATGATATGCCTTGTTGATGGTCAGTTTTTGTTGAATTTAATGGGGGTCCTCTGTGCTTCCTCGATTTTGATGTCTGTGTCTTTCCCCAGGTTAGGAAAGTTTTCTGCTATGATTTGCTCACAGAACCCTTTTACCCCTCTCTCTCTCTCTTCCTCTTCTGGGACCCTGATGATTCTGATGTTTGTCCTTTTTAATGAGTCACTGATTTCTCTAATTCTTAAATGATGCTTTTTTGCCTTAATTTCCCTCTTTTATTCTGCTTCATTATTCTCTATAAGTTTGCCCTCTATATCACTGATTCTCTGTTCTGCCTCATTCATCCTTGCTGCCGCTGCATCCATCTGTGATTGCAGCTCAGTTATAGCATTTTTAATTTCATTCTTGCTATTTTTTACTTCTTTTATCTCTGCAGAAAGGGATTCTGATCTATTTTTGACTCTAGCTAGTATTCGTATTATTGTGATTCTAAATTCTGGTTCAGACATCTTGCTTGTATGTGTGTTGGTTAAATCCCTGGCTGTCATTTCTTTGTGTTCTTTTTTTTTTGGGGTGAATTCCTTCATTCATCATCATGAAGGGAGAAAAGGAAGTAACGAGGTAGAAAAATTGAAATTAAAAAAAATTAAAATTAAAAAAATATTAAGATTAAAAAATTAAACACACACACACACACACACACACACACACAAATTTAATAAATGATGTTAGATCCTAGGTGTGTTTTGGTGTGTGTGTTGAAGGTGGTTTGACAGATAAGAGAAAAAAAGTGGTGGAAAAAGAAAAAAAAAGTAAATTATTTGAGAATTTGAAAAAATGAATACACTGAAGTAGACTAAAATGAGATGATGGATGTAAACTAGAATTTGAAAAAATATACACAGAAGTAAAGAATATAGTAGAAAAAGCTAAAGAAAAATATTTTTATTAAAAATTAAAAATAAAAATGAATTTTTTCTTTTTCTATATTCAAGAAAAAGAAAAGAAATGAAAAAGAGAAAAAAGAAAAAAGAAAAAATGAGAAAAGGAAATCATTTGAAAATTTGAAAAACTGAATACACTGTATTAGATTAAAATAATATGGAAGTAAAATAGAATTTGAAAAAATTATATAAAAGCGAAAAATATAGTAAAAAATTTAAAGAAAAATATTTTTAATGGAAATTGAAGGTAAAAATCAATTTTCTCTTTCTGCATTAAAGCAAAAGAAAAGAAACAACAAAGAGAAAAAAAGAAAAAGAGAAAAGAAGAAAAAAAGGAAATCGTATGAAAATTTGAAAACGTGAATACACTCAAGTAGACCAAAATAAAATGATGTAAGTAAAATAGAATTTGAAAAAAATTACACAAAAGTGAATAATATAGTAATAAAAAATAAAGAAAAATACTTTTAATAAAAATTGAAAATAAAAATGAATTTTTTCTCTATCTGTATTCCAGAAAAAGAAGAAGAAAAAAAAAAAAGAAAGAAAACTGAATAGATGGACCTGCTAACAGATTGAAGTAGGACTGAAATTACTTTGTTTTCCCATAGAAGTCAGCCTACATAGCGCTTTATAGTCCATAAACTAAGCCGGCAGTGAGACTCGCGTTCTTGAAGAGCGAAGTTGGCCCAGTTGGGCAGAACTCAGTGTAACAGCTCTGCTCTCCACTAGATGGCGCTGCTAGCCTACTGGGGTGGATTGTTGCGGTGGTTGTAGGTGCGTATGCGCATGCGCAGGAGCGGTGAAAATGAGCCACCCAGCTACCCTGTCCTCCCGGATCAGCAATCGTGCACCTGTCCTCTGTCTTCAGCTTTCGTCCACTCCCTGCTTTTTCACTCTCCATGACCAGGCCCCAGGCAGTACCTCTCTCCCGAGTTTTGTCTCGGATGCAGCTATTTTCCCTGGCCCCCTACTTCTGAAGACTGCGGCGTGGACCTGTTCCGCCCCTCTGTGGAACAGCCTCACTGAACAATGGCCGAATAAGCTATGGCCGAATATGGCTGCACCCAGAAACGCTTGCTGGACCGTGCTGCTGCCAGTGCCCTGAGACTACGGCCAGGTGCCAGCCCGCCACAGAAAAAGTTCGGAAGATAATATAGCAACAGCATTTCAGGGATTATGGAAGATCACATCACATCACACATCTGAAACCAGGCTTTACCTGTAACGACCTTGTTCCAGCACCAGCGAATGTGGCTGTTTTCTGGGGTCTGCTGGGACCAGGTGGCTTCAACAGTCTCTACCAAATGTCCTTCCAGCAGTGGAACCGCTTTCACCGTGTGGCTCAAGATCCTTCCGGACCCCACTCTGTGCCTGGGGATTCACCCTTCCCACCAGACCACCAGCAGGTATCGAACTGCAGAGTTGCAGACTGCGTTCTCCTTGTTTGCAGTCTTAATGGAATTTAAACTCTCTCCTTTCTCCCTTTTTAGGTTAGTCCCTGCAGCTGTTTCCAACTTTCGACTTTCTCTCCAGCTGCTTTTGGGAAGGGGTGCTTTTCCCCCCTCCCCCAGTCTCTGTCCTCTCTCTACTTGCAAAAGCACCTCCCTTCCTGCACCTTCTCGCTCCCCAAGTTCACTTCTCCGTGCCACGTACCTGATGAATTCTGTGGTTCAGGTTGTGCAGATTGTCGTGTTAATCCTCCAGTCGGTTTTCTGGGTGTGTAGGATGGTTTAGTGTTGGCCTGGCTGTATTTCATGGACGGGAGACACACAAAAAACTTCCATGCTGTTCCGCCATCTTGGCTCCACCCCTGTAATTTTTTTATTGGCTTAACTCTACATCTCCTGTTCATTAGTCTGCATCCGTGGCTTAACTGGTGCTGAATTCCTGACCAGACGTAACAATGTCCAAATAACACCGGGGAATTTGTCATCTGACTTGGCACCTCAGCCTCAGGTTATCGGTTCTGCCTGTGGCTCCTCTCCCTCATCTAAAGAGCTGCTACCATAACGTGAGCCTCACATCTTCATAGGATTGGGTCTAAAAGGCAGGAAATGTCTCGTTGTCATCCGTGAAGAGAACTTCCCAACAGACCCCACAATGTTTCCCACAGCTTCTGTTGACTCAGATCAGACCCCTGACATTAACAGCCTCTGTGAGGAGTAGACCCATGGTAGGCAGCCTGACGAGGGTAGGGACATGGCATCGAGGGCGCCCGGCCACCTGCCATCACAGGTCCGCATCATGTGCACCCCTTCCCATGCTGGACATTGTGACCGTGTGCACTGTTTACTATGAACACTGATGCAGTGAGTGTCCTCATGACCACATGTTGAGGAACATGCTTATTCTCATCCTTAAGAGCATTTCTAGAAGTGGTTCACAAAGATTAAACAGTTCTAGAGCTTTGAGAAGAAAAGGTCATGCGGTTTCCACTTCCAGCTAGTGTTACATGTGCGACCATCCGTACGCCCTCTACCTATGTTCTTCCTGGTCAACTGTACATATTCTTCCCTTTTTTTTTTTAATTTAATCTTTGCGAATGTAAGTGAAAAATGATGTGTTGTTTTTAAATTTGTATCTCTTTTATTGCAGATGAGATTGATACATCGGTGTTGTTATTGGCTGTTTTTATTCCTTCTTCTGAACCACTTGTTAATCGTCTTTGCCTGTTTTCCTTCACTAAATTAGCACTTAAAGTGGTAGCATAATATATAAGATGCCAAGACCATCACATCGATGACATAATCTGTTACACAGCTGTAGTGCATATCTTGGGGAGTTAAAGTCTTATTATTGTGGGATATCAAGAAGTGAAAGGATTTTATTATTTTTGTTACTAAAATTAATAATTGTAAATTGCGTATAATTAGGTACTTTTCTTAGTAAACAACACAATTGGAGTGTTTTGTAATTTTTTATTTTATGAAGCATGCCAAAATACTCCAAGCAGAGTAAATAATGTGTTTTTAAATGATCAAGTAACATATAAAATAGGAAACCTTGTTGTCCCTTAGCATGAATGTAATAGTGATATGAAAACCTGTCATCTGTCTTGTCATGATAATAAAGCAAATAACGTCAGTGAATTTTTATGAGCCAGGCACTGCGCTAGATTTCATGTTTTGTTTTTCTGTTTCTCAAAGTTACACATGGTTTACAGAGTCTAAAGGATCTATAGGCTCATTTTTCTGAGTGAGAAATACCGCCCCTTGACCTCATTCTTCCATTTCCTATCCCCCAGAGCAAGCTCTTTTTGTTATCCATTACCATATTTTCGAATAACATGCTTCTGTTTTACTTGATTTTGCAATCATGGGCATTCTTTTAATTTCTAGTTTCAAAAGCTTGTTCCGTTTCCAGTCCATTATATATTCCCTTCCTGCCACCTCTTCCTAGCATAATCACATTGTGATTCAGTTCTTACATTGTTGACTGGTTCAGAACTTTTACATTATTAAGATGTAAAGCTGTGCCCGCGGAGCGATGGCTATTCTTGACCTAGACAGCAGTTTTCTTTCCTTGACAATTGACTTTGTTTGCATAGGTTTGTAGGCACTTCTTGCTAATGCTGCCCAAAACTCTATGAGATGCATGTTCACACATATCTGTGCTGTCCACTTCATCCATTTTCTGGAAGACACCGTGTCTGGAGCAGTCTGTTTTGTCCGGTCAGGACTTGTGCCTTCTGTAGCTGGTGCCCAGCTGGTGTTCCTGGAATCTCCTCTTACTGTCCCCCCAAGGCATCCCTTGCCTCTCCCTCTGTTAGACTCCCTGGTTTCCCATTTCCTCCACCTCTTGTTTTGTAGCATATGCTGGTGTAGGGGACATCGGAGATGTATTTTCTGGGACTTTATGTGAGAAAGGGGCAATCCCCTTATGCAGGTGGTGTAAGGGATTCAGCTGCTGCTTACACAGATTACTCCATTCCCTGCCACTGAAGCCCAGTGTTTGGTCCTGACGATTGTTAAATCCTGGGCTGGGCTGGACAACAGTGCTGTTGCTTCATAGCCTTGTTTTGCTGAGTCCAAAATCATTATTTGCATTACACCATATACTGCTCAAGACAGCGTCATTGGTTTCTATGAATAGAAACTTATTCCCTGCATAGGAACTGACAGGTTGATTTGAAAAATGGATCGACATATGTATGTCTGCATATTCATATACCCATTGCAGTTTAGAGCTCAGGAATCAGATATATATTTTTTTCAATTAAATTTTAAACTATCCTTACAACTCAGTATCAAACTCAGAAACCCATAATATTTGGGTAACTCAGTAGGCCCTCACTGGCTGAACTATTGTCATCTGAACTTGATAACAAAATAGGTTTATACGTGAATACATGGGTATATACATCCTTGCTCAAAAATATGCCTGAAACAAATTCCATCTGCTAGTATTCAATCAAAGGGAATATAAAGGGAGCTAGTTTCATTTTATGGGGCAAATAAATATGCTATCATAGTGTTTGTGAATTAGCAAAGTCTTTGGACATACGTCCCATTAAGATCAAGTGGCTTCTTTGTCTTAGAGTATCTCTATTAGAATAGCTATCTTCCTTTGCAAGCACCTCACAAGTATCAAGCTATTCAATCCTCATAATGTTATATAGGTTATAGTATCATCCCCATTTTACTGCTGGGGCAAGAAGGGTACTGTGGTATTGAACAACTTGTTAAAAATAATGCATCCATTGAATAGTGGACTCAATATTTCAAACCATATAGGCTAGATTCAGAGTCCGAACTCCATTCTGCAAAACTCATTGGTAGGCTGATGAAAGTTTTAACAGCAAGCCATCCTGGGGCAGGGATGATGTGGTCCAGGAGCCTTTATATTGGTAGCTTTTGCTGATTTTGTGAAATAATGCCACTTGTGTAACTCAGCTTCTAGGTTTAACTGCTATTTTGCGATATTAATTTCAAATTGCCCCTCCTGCATGCATATACAGGTGTAGCTGAAGACCTTCCACCCCTGTCACCCCTTTGCCTTCCCTCTCCAGTGATAACCTCTGTCACTTGTAATTTTATTCACGTAACTACTTAAGTATGCATCCATCGTGGATGTGTGGTGTCATGTACTTCTATCCTAGATTTTCCTATTGGGACTGAAACATCAGTTTGGGGTCTCTGTGTGTTATTTAAAGTGGCAAGGGTGTCGAATGAGGAGCTCACTGATCTCAGACTTCTCAAAGGAGATAATAGATACCCTGAGGGGTAGGTGGTGCTAACAGTTAAACCTGCACACCTTCTGGAGGCATTCATTTCATCTAAAGTTTGGGAAAGGCTCTTAGATAAAAGGAATACAGATCTAGTAAGAAGTGAACAAACTTTCCTACATTTTAAGACAGAAGGCAGAGGAGGGCTTCAGATGATTTTCCCTGCCTACAAGTATACAGTCACTGTTCTTCTAGGGTCATTTTTTTTTTTTTTTTTTTTTTTTTTTGTGTGTGTGTGGAAAAGTTGGAAAGGAACCAACATGACAAAGAAGGAAGAGAACATTTCTGGGACATGGAAGCAGAAGTCGAGCTTAATACTCAGTGTGCTGTCCCTCAGGAGAGTGCCCAACGTGCTGGGAGTGAGGCCAGTCTTACGGCCTTGACCTGGAGCCCCTGGGCTCAGAACCTGGGTGATCCTGGCTGGCCCCCACCTTTTTCTGTTGATACTTTGCACCTTTCCTGTGTTCTTGTTAGTGTTGGAGGGGCAGGGAACCTGTCCATCTGGCTACTCTTTCCCCCTTCTAACTCCATTCTCCACCTGCTCAGGACACCAGAAGCATGTTCACTATAGACGCTATCTTAATCAGAATCCCTTTTCCTTGTTGGTGTTGGCAAGTGCGAGGAAGACTGGGTGGGAAGGGAACTCTGTCAGGGTGTTGATTCCCTGCTGGACAGTGGTTTGGAGATGAGGCAGCAGGCCTTCTGTGCACTTCCCTGTGGCTCCTCTTCCTTAGGAAACCAGTGACCCTCCTGATGAATCCTCAGGAGGTCAGTAGGAGCCTCATTATGTCACAATGCTCACCTCCCATGAGATCCTGCTGTGGGCATTTTATCATATCACATCCTGACAAGCGGAAAGTGAGTCTGATACAAGAAGTTCTGAGAAGGAGATCACATTCCCAGAACTTGTATCACCGTATCTTGTTTTAATTGTCCTATTTGATTGTTAGCTACTCTTATTGTTAGATTATTAGTTATTATTAGAAATGATTATTGTTCATTTCTCACCATGCTTAATTTATAAATCCAACTTTAGCATAGGTATGCTTGTATAGGAAAAAACATAGTATTAAATTATCAAATTAAATTGTTATTAAATTCATTAGTTATTAATAGAGATTATTATCTCTAATTTATCAATCAAACTTTACATATGCATGTATAGGAACAAACATGGTGTCTATAGTCTTTGTACTATCTGTGGTTTCAGGCACCCACCTGGGGACTCTGGACATATCCCCACGGATAATGGGAGGCTACTGTAGTCGTATTCTGCTTCATCACAGCTCCACACATGACCCTCGTCTCCAGATAAATCTTATGGGATCAGGAACCACTTTCCTTGCACTTTATTCTTAGTGGAAACATCTTGCCTTTGCTTAGCGCGGCCGCTTTGCCCTGTCTACCATCTCCTGGAGGTTCCCTTAGCCTTCCAACGATCTTCACTCACTGCTTGAGCTCCTTGAAGTAGCGAGTTAATGCGGTTCTGGCTAAATTTTCAAATGACAGCCAGTTGTGCTGAAAATGAAATCTGATGTAGCTGGAGGACCTGTGGATTCTGCACCTCTTCCTACCTGTCCAGTGCCTGCTTCTTCCCACTCCCTTGGTCCAGACACGTTGTTCTTCCTGTAGCACTGCAAACATGTGCACGCTTGTGCCTCTGGGCATTTGCACCCACTCTACCCCCTTCCTGGCCTGTCTTTACCCCAGATCTCCTGGCTGATGGGTATTCAGATGGTAGCTCCTCAGAGAAACTCCCCAAGTATGATTGGTAAAGTATATCAAATCGTGGTAAGAGGGATTAATGCTACTGGAAATTACTGTGTATTGGCTTAGCTGCCAGCTTCCTTCCCGCTCAATGGTAAGTGTCAATGAGGGAAGGGGTTTTTTAATGCCTGTTTCTCTGGCACCTACTAGGTGCTCAACTAACATGTTTTCCATATAAATGCCTCTTTCATGGCTCTGATGACAAGCCTTGATGTTGTCTTTGACTTCTCCCTCTCTCATTCCACTTCAGGAATTCTCCTGAAGAAATCCTGTTGGCCATTCCTTCTAAGAGCATCAGAAATTCAATTCTTGCCACCCTGTCCAAGCCACCACTTTGTCTGAATTACTCAGCAGCCTAACTGGGCTCCTTCTGCTTTCTTTCTGCACTCCAGTCTCTAGCAAGCCCTGACCATGCTTGGGGCTGTGTTGTCCTCTGCTATGGGGCTGTCCTGTGCATCACAGGACCTGGGGCAGCAGCCCTAGCCTCATAGAAGCTGGTAGCATTTCTGGCCATTGTCAGATGTCCCACGGTGGGGGGTCCTATTGCCTTTGGCTAAGCAGCCCTCCCACCAGAGAGCCTATCAGAGCATTTGCTCAGGACTCTTCAGAGACTTACAGTAGCATCCTGAGCCTGCATCTGACTTTATTTTCACCCCCAATCACTCCTGTTTGCCCCTTGTTGGGTCACAAAGTCACAAGGTATCCCCTGGAACGTCCTTCTCTGGCTGACCCTCCACTCTCTGCTGTTACCTCTCTGGAGAGGCCTTCCTTAAGGTCCCATCTCCACTAGCTCCCCTTGTTCCATTGTGTGAAATCCATGAAAGTGGACTGTGACCGGTGCCTGATGAACCACACACCCAGGGCCAACCTCCTAGTCTCCCACTCCCCAAACTTCAGGCTTTGTGAGCCTGGCTTTTGCTCAGATGATCGTAAAGCATGCCTGGCACATTAACAAACAGGACCTGCCATCATCCTCGTCTGTCTGATCCCCACTCCATCTTTCCATTACTGACCCTTGCCTTCTCTGGCAAGACTAAATCAGTCTATTAAAATCTCACTGCTCTTGTTTCTCATGTAAATTATGATGCAACTTTGTGTAGTTCTTGATCCTATCTCACCATGTTCATCAGCATGTGTTTGGCTTTGTTGCAGCAACTTCCTCTCATCTCCGTGGTTGGCATAAAAAAGCCTAGCCCTCACACCACATGGGGAGGCTCGCTTGTCCTCCATCTGGTGGCTTGGGATCCAGGATGGTTCCACCAGTCAGTACCTGACTTCCAAGGAGAGTTTGTGTTGTGCCCAACTCCTGAGTGCTTCTGCCTAGAGAGGACCCCCTCACTGCCACCGAGGGCTTATAGGCTGAAACAACTGTGTATGCCCCAGCCACCTGAATCTGGAGGGGCTGGGTGAATCATGGGGGAGGGAGGTGATCATGGAAATCTGGCATCCATAAAAGACATTGAAACAGTCCCCACCTGGTGGCCTGAACCCCCTGGGACCATGCATCATGTTTGCCCTATTCTGGGTCCTGTGTGCGTCGTCAGTGCTAGACCCATAGGTGGCTGGAAAATGATGTTTGCCTGGAGAAAGCCCCTCCCACTTTGGGCGGTGGTTCTGTACCCTGACTGCCATTTACTTTGTCATCTCAGATGGGTCTCTTCACCTTTTGTACCTTAGTTTTCTGTGGGCTGTGGGCGGTGTTACCCAGTCTGCAGACTTGTTAAGAGACTCAGATGTGAAATCCATGTGAATGCTTTGCAGACAGCTGGTGCACAGTGGGTGCCCAATAACCCACCCCCGACATGCTGGCCTTCAAAATGGCTCATTGCTTGTAGAATACACCGAAAACTAATGTGAATGCTTTCATTTGACAAAGTATAGGTCTTACTCGCCTGTGACCGCACACCACTGAGATCAGTATGTGATCATGTCAGAGGTGTGGACTAAGGTATAGGGAACTCCGTGCCCCCCCACCCTGGTAGTCTTGCATGCACACAGCACCAGTCACCTGGGGAGAACATGGGACACATGTACCACACTGAAATCCTGGCCCTCCTGCTTGCTTCTTGCCCTTGGACAAGTCTCTTCTCTGTAAAATGGTAGAAATGACCATCCCTAGTTCAGAGGTTGCTGTGAGCATTGTCTGTGCAGAGGGCTTCACTGTGCCTAACACCTAGTAGGTTCTCACGTGGTGGTTTTCTTCTTTATTTGGGCCTAATGCTATTCTGGAAAAAAGTAGTGCCCCAGAGGGCATCCCGGTGTCCCTGATCCTGCATGGAGAGCTGGGAGCCCCTGTTGGTGACTGGGGGAGAGAGCTTGAATGCTGAACAGGGAACAGCCTGGGAAGGGTTTGGGAACCATTAGCTCTGGTTGCAACAGCAGGTGGCTCCACTAGTACTGAGGTTTTTCCAGCATGACCTGTACATGTTGCTTTCCTGGGTCAGTTTCCTGTCTGTAAACTGGAGGGGTGCAGATTGATGATGAATAGAAAGGATTTTGTACCATGGACCGCTCAGTAGATGGAACCTATCAGTTTGTATTCTTATCCTTCCTATTGCCATCATTATTTCCTGTTTATAGCATGAGAACTGAAGATGTGCCCACCAACTAAGGACTGGACTGGGGGACCCCTGGAAAACTGTCCCTGCAGGAACAGAAAAGGACGATGGGATGGATCTGTTCACGGAGTGGAAGGTACCTCTGTGGGAGGGCAGGAGGGAGAAGTCTTGCATTATTTATGGTGATCGGATTCCCTGTGTAGCATTTCAGGAGGCTGAATGAAGAGCCGCCTTTTCCTACTGCCAGGACAGGAAGCTAGTTGGACAGATTTTCTACAGAGCGATGTCCTCTTAGTAAGGTACCCACCAGCATGCCTCGTTTTCAGGCACTTGAAATGTGGCTAGTGGGACTGAGGAATAGTTTGAATTTTGATTAATCTAGAATTAATTTTAAAACCTGACACTCAATCTAGTTACTGGAAGACTTAAATATATTTGGGACAAAATGGGTATGTGAATCTTTTTCTACAGAAAATCATAGGAAACACAAAACCTTTCCATCAAAAGTTTAGCATCTGGATTGAGAGATGCTGTAAGTCTGAAGTACTAAATTTCAAAGAAGGAGTACTTTTCCAAAAAGAAAAAAAAAAAGGAGGTGGGGACATAAAAATCTTAATTTCATAGTGAGTTAAAATAACACTTTTGGTATATTGGGTTAAAGATATTAAAATTTTACTTGGTTATTTTTGCTTTTAACATGGTTCCTGGAAAGTGTTAAATCCCATATCTGGATGGCAGGTGTCTCCTGGGATGGCATTACTGTAGGCATCTGTCTTGCTTGATTTTGGGGCAGTATTAAGTATTACTGGTATTTTGACTTTGGTAGGTAAAAAAAGTATCTAATTTGTTCTTTTCTTGATTTTTCACTTTCCATATTTTTGGACTTTATTGGCTTAGAATTCTGGCAACTCTTTTTCTGTTAGAGAATTTGTTTCTCACATTGGTGTGTGGAAGTCCTTTCTGTACTAAATATGCTGTCTGTTGCTTTTGAGGTTTGTTGTTGGCCTTATTTTGCCTCTATTACTTGATGTAAAGAAGATACTGTTTGGATTTGTATCTTTTTATTGTTTCATGTTTAGTGCTTGATTATTTCATCTGTGCTTTCTTTTAGAAAATGGTGTGAGGTATTGAACTCCTGGGAAATTTTAGGGAGAAAACTATTTTAACTATGTCTTTAATTACTCAGTGGGTATATACATTATCCTGGTGTGTGTTTGGGAGGGAGTCAACTGTTCTCTGTGTTGTTTTTTATAGCTTTCAGGGAACTGCTCATGTTGTGTCTGACTCAAAGTGACCATAAAGGAGACAGGGTGGTGGGGAATGACCTTCCTAATGTATATAGTAATGATAGACTCAGCGATATAAATGGCTCACCCAGAGATCACCTGTTTAGAAGTGGGACTTGAATATGGGATTCTGATTTTTGTAACCAGACACCTGCTGTGTCACTGGGGACAAGAAGAAATGACACTTTCTTAGATCATGACCTTGAAAAAGAAGCATGTTTTACTCCTGACCTTGCTTTACTGGACTTAAACAGACCCAACCTCCCACATCTCCAAGTCCACTTCCCTGCTCCCATCCCTTGCCCATTCTTCTAGGGCACAAGCAGATACTTTTTTTTAAAAAATATAATTTATTGTCAAGTTAGCTAACAGTGTATACAGTGTGCTCTTGGCTTCAGGAGTAGATTCCCATGATTCAGTGCTTACATACAACACCCAGTGTTCATCCCAACAAGTGCCATCCTCAATGCTCATGGCCCACTTTCTCCTCTCCCCCACTCCTCCCATAAAGCCCAGTTTGTTCTCTGTACTTAAGAGTGTCTTTTGGTTTGCCTCCCCCTCTGTTGGAAACTTTTTGCCCTTTCCTTCCCGCATGGTCTTCTGTTAGGTTTCTCAAATTCCACGTAGGAGTAAAAACATGTGATCTCTGTCTTTCTCTGACTACTTATTTCACTTAGCATAATAACTTCCAGGTCCATCCACATTGTTGCAAATGGCAAGATTTCATTTTTGTCGAGTAGTATTCCATTGTATGTATAAAACATATCTTCTTTATCCACTTCATCAGTTGATGGACATTTGGGCTTTTTCCATAATTGTGGCTGTTGTTGACAGCACTGCTATAAACATTGGGGTACCTGTGTCCCTGTGAATCAGCACTCCTGTATCCTTTAGATAAATTCCTAGTAGAACAGCATATATTTCTGAAGATCCCTGTCAAGATCTTAAACCTCCTGAGCAAGTGTGAGTTTTGAATCCTTTTTGACAACTACATTCTTTACAACCTGGATGTTCTAAAGTTCTCTTGGAACCAAAGTCCTCTCTGACCACTAGCCACCATCCAGACCTCCCATGTTTCCTTTCTCTTTTCCTGGTTAAGTGTGTGGCTTTCCAGACATCTTTGTGTGGGCAAAAATCCACAGGATCCTGTTGTCAACAGTACCATCCTGAATGTATTGTTAAATTTCTTTCAACACTTATATCTGAGGTATACCAGTATACCAGTATGCTTAATTTCCTTCTTTGCAACTGCTGTGCTGTGGATAATGGTACAGATACACCAAGGTTTATCCAGCCATTCACCCAGCCCTGGACATTTGGGTTGTCCTCTAACTCACTTTTATACATGATGCGATGAACAGTGTGTTTCAGGCTTTCTGGCTGATGCAGGCAAATGTCCTTCCAGGGGAGACCCTGAAAAATAGAATGACTCCATCCTAGGTGGGCACACAACATTACTGCTGACATGATCTCCAGTGTGGTTCTAGCAATTGACGACCAGCCATGCATGAAACTACTGTATTTCAGGGTTTAGCAATTTAATAGGTAGAAATGTTATTTCATTTAAATTTGTGTTTTCTGATAGCTAAGTAGGTTGAATGCCTTTTCATGTGATGGTTGGACACTTGCATTTGCTCTTTGAACTGCTTGCTTATCACTACTTTACACTTTTCTATTGGCTCATTTTTTGTACTTTTAATTTTTTAAATATTTAATTCCAAACATCTAGTGTAGTAATGGCCTCAGGAGTAGAACTTAGTGACTCATCCCTCATTAGTGCTCATCCCAACAAGTGCCCTCCTTAATGCCCATGCCCACACCCATTATCCCTCCAGCAACCCTCAGTTTGCTCTATTGAAAGAGTCACTTATGTGCATGCCTGGGTGGCTCAGTTGGTTGAGCGATCGACTTTGGCTCAGGTCATGATTTCATGGTTTGTGAGTTTGAGCCCCACATCGGGCTCACTCCTGTCAGTGCACAAGCTGCTTTGAATCCTCTGGCCCCATCTCTCTGGCCCCCTTCTCTCTGCCCCTCCCCTGCTAGTGCACTCTCAAAACCAAATAATTTTTTTTTAATTTACATCCAAGTTAGCATATAGTGCAACAGTGATTTCAGTATTAGATTCTGTAATGTCCCTTACCCATTTAGCCTGTCCCCCCCCACAACCCCTCCAGTAACCCTGTTTGTTCTCCATATTTAAGAGTCTCTTATGTTTTGTCCCCATCCCCCCTGTTTTTATGTTATTTTTTGCTTCGCTTCGTTTATGTTCATCTGTTTTGTATGTTAAAGTCCTCATATGAGTGAAGTCCTATGATATTTGTCTTTCTCTGACTAATTTCGCTTAGCATAATACCTTCCAGCTCCATCCATGTAGTTGCAAATGGCAAGATTTCATTCTTTTTTATTACTGAGTAATCATACACACACACACACACACACACACACACACACACACACACACCATATCTTCTTTATCCATTCATTCTTTGATGGACATTTGGGCTCTTTCCATACTTTGGCTATTGTAGATAGTGTTGCTGTAAACATTAGGGTGCATGTGTCTCTTTGAAACAGGACACCTGTATCCCTTGGATAAATACCTAGTAGTACAATTGATGGGTCATAGAGTAGTTCTATTTTTAATTTTCTGAAGAATCTCCATAATATTTCCCAGAGTGGCTGCACCAGTTTACATTCCCACCGTCAGTGCAAAAGAGATACTCTCTTTCCACATCGTCACCAACATCTGTTGTTGCCTATTTTTAATATTAGCCATTGTAACAGGTGTGAGGTGGTATCTCATTGTGGTTTTGATTTGTATTTCCCTGATTATGAGTGATGTTGAGCATGTTTTCATGTGTCGGTTGCCTATCTGGATGTCTTCTTTGGGGAAGTGTCTATTCATGTCTTTTCCCCATTTCTTCACTGGAAATTTGTTTGTTTTGGGTGTTGAGTTTGATAAGTCCTTGATAGATTTTTGGATACTAACCCTTTATCTGATACGTCATTGGCAAATATCTTCTCCCATTCCACCAGTTGCCTTTTAGTTTTGCTGATTATTTCCTTCACTGCAGAAGCTTTTAATTTTGATGAGGTCCCAATATTCATTTTTGCTTTCATTTCCCTTGCCTCTGGAGATGTGTTGAGTGAGAAGTTGCTGCGGTCATGGTCAAAGAGGTATTTGCCTGTTTTCTCCTTGAGGATTTTGTTGGCTTCCTGTCTTACATTTAAGTCTTTCATCCATTTTGAGTTTATTTTTGTGTATGGTGTAAGAAAGTGGTCCAGGTTCATTTTTCTGCATTTCACTTCCCGCTTTTCTCAGCACCACGTTCTGAAGAGACAGTCTTTATTCCATTGGATATTCTTTCCTACTTTGTCAAAGATTAGTTGGCCACACGTATGTGGGTCCATTTCTGGGGTCTCTATTCTGTTCCATTGATCTCAGTGTCTGTTTTTGTCCCAGTACCATACTGTCTTGATGATTACACCTTTGTAATACAGCTTGAGGTCTGGGATTGCGATACTTCCTGCTTTGGTTTCTTTTTCAAGATGGCTTTGGCTATTTGGGGTCTTTTCTGGTTCCATACAAATTTTAGGATTGTTTGTTCTAGCTCTGAAAAGAATGCTGGTGTTATTTTGATAGGTATTGCATTGAATATGTAGACTTATTTGGGTAGTACTTACATTTTAACAATATTTCTTCTTCCTATCTTGGAGCATGGAATATTTTTCCAATTTTTGTGTCTTCTTCAATTTCTTTTGTAAGCTTTCTATACTTTTCAGTGTATAGCTTTTTCACCTTTTTGGTTAGATTTATTCCTAGGTATTTTATGGGTTTTGAAGCTATTGTAAATGGGATCGATTTCTTGATTTCTCTTTCTGTTGCTTCATTGCTGATGAATAGGAATGCAACTGACTTCTGTGCATTGATTTTATATCCTGCCACTTTGCTGAATTCATGGATCAGATCTAGCAGTTTTTTGGTGGAATCTTTCGGGTTTTCCATATAGAGTATCATGTCATCTGGGAAGAGTGAAAGTTTGACCTGGCCAATTTGGATGCCTTTTATTTCTTTGTATTGTCTGATTGCAGAGGCTAAGACTTCCAATACTATGTTGAATAACAGTGGCGAGAGCAGACATCCCTGTCTTGTTCCTGACCTTAGGGGTAAAGCTCTCAGTTTTTCCCCATTGAGGATGATATTGGCATCGGGTCTTTCATATATGGCTTTCATGATCTCAAGGTATGCTCCTTCTATCCCTACTTTCTTGAGGGTTTTTATCAAGAAAGGATGCTGTATTTTGTCAAATGCTTTCTCTGCATCTATTGAGAGGATCATGTGGTTCTTGTCCTTTGTTTTATTGACGTGATGAATCACATTGTTTTGCAGATATTGAAACAGGCCTGCCTCCCTGGTATAAATCCCACTCAGTCATGGTGAATAATTTTTTAATATATTGTTGGAGCCGGTTGGCTAATATCTTGTTGAGGATTTTTGCATCCATGTTCCTCAGGGAAAATGGTCTATAGTTCTCCTTTTTTGTGGGGTCTCTGTGTGGTTTTGGAATCAAGGTAATGCTGGCTTCATAGAAAGAGTTTGGAAGTTTTCCTTCCATTTCTATTTTTTGAAACAGCTTCAAGAGAATAGGTGTTAACTCTTCCATAAATGTTTGGTAGAATTACTTTGGAAAGCGATCCAGCCCTGGACTCCTGTTGTTTGGGAGACTTTTGATTACTAATTCGATTTATTTGCTAGTTATGGGTCTGTTCAGTTTTTTATTTCATCCTGTTTCAGTTTTGATAGTTTATATGTTTCTAGGAATTTGTCCATTTCTTCCAGATTGCTCATTTTATTGGCATATAATTGCTCATAATATCCTCTTATTATTTGTATTTCTGCTGTGTTGGTTGTGATCTCTCCTCTTTCATTCTTGATTTTATTTATTTGGGTCCTTTCCTTTTTCTTTTTGATCAAACTGACTAGTGGTTTATCAATTTTGTTAATTCCTTCAAAGAACCAGGTTCTGGTTTCATTGATCTCTTCTACTGCTTTTTTTTTTTTTTATTTCGTTTTGATTTCGATAGCATTGATTTCTGCTCTAATCTTTATTATTTCCTGTCTTCTGCTGGTTTTGGGTTTCATTTGCTGTTTTTTTTCCAGCTCTTTAAGGTGTAAGGTTAGGTTTTGTATCTGAGACCTTTGTTTCTTCTTCAGGAACGCCTGGAGTGTGTGGTGCCTGGGTGGCTCAGTTGGTTGGGCGACTGACTTTGGCTCAGGTCATGATCTCACAGTTTGTGAGTTTGAGACCCGCATTGGGCTGTGTGCGGATGGCTCAGAGCCTGGAGCCTGCTTCAGATTCTGTATCTCCCCCTCTGTCTACCCCTCCCCTGCTCATGCTCTGTGTCTCTCTTTCTTTTAGTAATAATAAATGTTAAAAAGAGTAATAAAAAAAAGGAAGGCCTGGATTGCTATATCCTTTCCTCTTATGACCGCCTTTGCTGCATCCTAGAGGTTTTGGGCTGTGGTGTCATCATTTCATTTCCATGTCCTTTTTAATTTCCTCTTTAACTTCTTGGTTAGCCCATTCATTCTTTAGTAGGATGTTCTTTAGTCTACAAGTATTTGTTACCTTTCCAAACTTTTACTTTAAAAAAAATTAAAAAAAAATTTTTAACGTTTATTTATTTTTGAGGCAGAGAGAGACAGAGCATGAACAGGGGAGGGGCAGAGAGAAAGGGAGACACAGAATCTGAAACAGACTCCAGGCTCTGAGCTGTCAGCACAGAGCCCGACACGGGGCTCGAACTCACGGATCGTGAGATCATGACCTGAGCCGAAGTCGGACGCTTAACCGACCAAGCCACCCAGGCGCCCCTAAAAAATTTTTTTAATGTTTATTATTGAGAGACAGAGAGACACAGAAAATAAGCATGGGAGGGGTTGAGAGAGGAGAAGACCCAGAATCTGAAGCAGGCTCCAGGCTCTGAGCTGTCAGCACAGAGCCCAACACGGGGCTCAAACTCACAAACTGTGAGATCATGACCTGATCTGTAGTCAGTCGCCTAACCAACTGAGCAATCCAGGTGCCCCTCCAAACTTTTTCTTGTGGTTGATTTTGAGTTCCATAGCATTGTGGTCTGAAAATATGCACGGTATGATCTCGATCTTTTTGTACTTGGTGAGGGATGATTTCTGTCCCAGAATGTGATCTATTCTGGAGAATGTTCCATGTGTATTGGAGAAGAATGTATATTCTACTGCTTTTGGATGACATGTTCTGAATATACATGTTAAGTACATCCGGTCTGGTGTGTCATTCAAAGCCATTGTTTCCTTGTTGATTTTATGTTTAGATGATCTGTCCATTGTTGTAAGTGGGGTGTTGAAATCCCCTACTATTATGGTATTATTATCAATGGGTTTCCTTATGTTTTGTGATTAATTGATTTATATATTTGGGTACTTCCACATTTGGCGCATAAATGTTTACAATTGTTAGGTCTTCTTGGTGTATAGACCCCTTGATTATGATATAATGCCCTTATTCATCTCTTGTTACAGTCTTTATGTTGAAGTCTAGATTGTTTGATATAAGTATGGCAACCTCCGCTTTCTTTTGTCGACCAATTGCATGATAGATGGTTCTCCATCCCCTTATTTTCAATCTGAAGGTGTCTTTAGGTCTAAAGGGGTCTCCTGCAAATAGCATATAGATGGATCTTGTTTTCTTGTCTATTCTGTTATCCTATGTCATTTGAATGGAACATTAAGTCCATTGACATTTAGAATGAGTACTGAAAGATATGAATTTATTGACATTATGTTTCTTGTAGAGCTGGAGTTTCTGATGGTGTTCTCTGGTCCTTTCTAGTCTTTTTTGCTTTTGGTCTTTTCTTTTTTTTTCTTTTCAACTTTTCTCCTGTCAGCATTTTTGAAGGGCTCATTTAGTGGTCAGGAACTTCTTTAATTTTTGTTTATCTGGGAAACTTAATCTCTCCTTCTACTTTGAATGACAGCCTTGCTAGATACAGAATTCTTGGCTGAATATTTTTCTGATTCAGCACATTGAATATATCTTGGCACTCATTTCTGGCCTGCCAAGTTTCTGTGGATAGGTCTGCTGCAAACCTGACCTGTCTTCTCTTGTAGGTTAGGGACTTTTTTTTTTCCCTTGCTCCTTTCATGATTCTCCCCTTGCCTGAATATTTTGTGAATATGACTCTGATATGCCTTGTTTATGGTCAGTTTTTGTTGCATCTAATGGGAGTCCTCTCTGCTTCCTGGATTTTGATGTCTGTCTTTCCCCAGCTCAGGTGAGTTTTTTGCTATGATTTGCTCACATAACCCTTCTACCTCTTTTTCTTTCTCTTCCTCTTCTGGGACCCCTATGATTCTGATGTTGTTCCTTTTTAGTAATTCACTGATTTCTCTAATTCTTAAATCATCCTCTTTTGCCTTAGTCTCCCTCTTTTTTTTCTGCTTCATTATTCTCCATAAGTTTGTCCTCTATAACGCTAATTCACTGCTCTGCCTCATCCATCCTTCTGCCGTGGCATCCATTCGAGATTGCAGCTCAGTTATAGCAATTTTTATTTCATCCTGACTAGCTTTAACTTCTTTTATCTCTACAGAAAGGGATTCTAAACTATTTTTGGCCCCAGCTAGTATTCTTATTTTGTGATTCTAAATCTGTTTCAGATATCTTGCTTGTAAATGTTGATTAAGTCCCTGGCTGTTGTTTCTTCCTGCTCTTTCTTTTAGGGTGAATTCCTTTGTTTTATTATTTTGAAGGAAGAAAAAGAATTAATAAAGTAAAAAAAAATTAAGAAATTAACACACACACACACACACACACAAAATCAAATAAATGATGCTATATCCTAGGTGTGTTGTGGTCTGGGTGTTGAAAGGAGTTTGACAGATTAGAGAAAAAAGGGGGAAAAAGGAAAATGTTTGAAAATTTGAAAGAAATGCATACAATGAAATAGAATAAAATGAAATGGAAGTGAAATAGAATTTGAAAAATCTACAAAAAAGTAAAATATAGTAGAAAAATTAAAGAAAAATATTTTTAATAAAAATTGAAAATAAAAATACATTTTTTCTCTTTCTGTATTCAAGAGCAAGAAAAGAAATTAAAACTAAAAAATAAAAGAAAATTGAGTAGATGGACAGTGAACAGACTGAAATACGATTGAAATTACGTTGTTTTCCCCTAGAAGTCCAACCCTGAAGTATTTTGTAGTCCGTGTACTAAGCAGGTGGAGAGACTCGTGTTCCTGAAGAGCGAGGTTGGCCCAGTTGGGTGGGCTTAGTGTAATGGCTCTGTTCTCCACTAGATGACACTGCTTAGCTTACTGGGGTGGATTGTTGTGGCACTTGTAGGTGTGTATGTGCATGCGTGGGAGGGGTTAAAATTGTGTCACCCAGCCACCCAGTCTCTGGTATTTGAACTCTGTGCTCTCCTGTACCAGTAATCGAGCACCCGTCTTTTGTTTCTGGCTTCTGTCCTCTCCCCACTTTCACACTGTCCATGACCAAGCCATCAGGTTGCCAAGTGACACTTCCCTCCTGAGATTTGTCTCAAATGCAGTTGTGTTTTTCAACCCCTCACTTTTGAGGGACCAGGGCTTTTATCCACTCAGACCTTCTGTGGGAGTGTGTCACTGAGCAATGGCCAGGTGACGACCACCCCCAGGAATGTTTCTGGGACCATGCTGCTGCTGATGCCCAGAGACTGTGGCTGAATACCAGCCTACCTCAGAAAAAGTTCAGGCAATCGTGTAGCAGCAGCATTTCAGGGATTATGGGAAATCACAACACTCATCTGGCACCAGGCTTCACCCTTAATGACCTTGTTCCAGCACCAGTAAATGTGGTTGTTCTCTGGGGTCCACTGGCATCTTTGCTTGTGAGGGTGCCACACTGCCTCTCCTAACAGGGGAATAGCCTCTTCCAGTGTGTCCCAAAGACCCCCAGACTTCACTCTGCTCCTGAGGGTTCACCCTTCTCACCAGAGCACCACCAGCTACTGAACTGCAGAGTTTCAGACTCTGCGCTCCCTCTTTATAGAGTCTTAATGGAATTTAAACTCTCTCCTTTCTCCTTTATCCCATTTTTAGTTCAGTCCCTGTGGATGTTTCTACTTTTCCCCTTTATCTCCAAATACTTTTGTGGGGGGTGCTTTTCCCATACTCTCCCCCTATCTCTGTCCTCCGTCTGCAAGCAAAAACAGCTCCCTGCCCTCTGTGGCTTCTCTCTCCCCCAGTTCACCTCTCTGTGCCACGTACCTGGTGAATTCTGTGGTTCAGGTATGCAGATTGTTGTGTTAATTATCAAATCAGTTTTCTAGGTTTGCAGGATGGTTTAGTGTTAATCTGGCTGTAATTCATGGATATGAGACTCAAAAAAAAAAAAAAAAAAAAAAAAGCCCCATGCTGTTGAGCCATCTTGGCTCCTCTCCCCAAAGCAAATGTTTTTTAAAAAACAAAGTGTCTTATCATTTGCCTCCCTCTCTTTTTATCTTCTTTTTCCCTCTCTTCCCCTATGTTCATCTGTTTTTTGTCTTAAATTCCATATATGTGTGAAATCATTTAAGAATGTTTTTTAATGTTTGTTTTTGAGACTAAGCAAGAGAGAACACAAACAAGGAGGGACAGAGAGAGGGGGACAGACGATTCAAAGAGGGCTCTCTACTGACATCAGAGACCTTGATGTGGGGCTCAAGCTCACAAACCGTGAGATAATAACCTGAGCCAAAATCAAAAGTTGGGATGCTCAATCAATGGAACCACTGAGGTACACCTAGGTGAAATAATTTTTCAACATAAGAGGCTTTCTCCCCTCCCCACCCTCAAATGAATGTGTGTGTGTGTGTGTGTGTGTGTGTGTGTGTGTATGTGTACGTGTGTGTGTGTGTATATAATGATTTTGGATAACTTGTCACATGTGTTAATAATTTCTGGGGAATGTTCCTTGCCTTTGAATGTTTTTTAAAACTTTTTTAAGATTTTACTTTTAAGTAATCTCTCCACCCAACATGGTGCTTGAACCCAAAACCCTGAGATCAAGATTCATACATTGCATTGACTGAGCCAGGCAGGGACCCTTGAACTGTGCTTTTCTTCCATGGAACCCTAATGTCTTCATATGCTCACATATACCAGTCTTCTCTTCTGTGGCTTTTAAAACCTTTTATTTGTAAAGTCCTTTAAAACCCTAAAGTCTTAAACATTTGTTCATTTTATTGTAATAGTTTTAGTTTTTACTAAAACTTAGTTCTGTGGGTCATGACGTAGGGCTCCAACCTTTTTTTTTTTTTTTTTTTTTTTTTTTTTTTTTTAAGTACACCCAAATGTTTCTACACAAGTTATGGAAAAGTCTTTCTCTACTTCTGTGAAATCCCCCTTTAAAACAATACTCTCCATCTCCCCGGTCCACCTGGGTCTGTGTTGTCTTTCATAGTTATATATATTTCTCCTTTGTCATCTCTTTTTGGTATCTGGTGAGACCAGTCTCATTTGTTTCTGTTTTCCCAAAATTGGTCCTGGCTCTTGTTTTGAATTTCAGAATAATCTTGTCAAACTCCATGAAAAGTCTTACTGGGACTTTGACAGGGACTG
Source organism: Panthera pardus (assembly GCF_024362965.1). Classification (NCBI taxonomy): domain Eukaryota; kingdom Metazoa; phylum Chordata; class Mammalia; order Carnivora; family Felidae; genus Panthera; species Panthera pardus. The sequence goes on along the minus strand of NW_026526677.1, from coordinate 110,253,287 downwards.
TATTACATTTATGAAATGACTTGGGAAGAAAGGAATTCCATGTTTGTAATTATCTCCTTCATGAACACATAACATCCCATTAATGAGGCTTCTTTTTTTTTTTTAATTTTTTTTCAACGTTTTTTATTTATTTTTGGGACAGAGAGAGACAGAGCATGAACGGGGGAGGGGAGGAGAGAGAGGGAGACACAGAATCGGAAACAGGCTCCAGGCTCCGAGCCATCAGCCCAGACGTGGGGCTCGAACTCACGGACCGCGAGATCGTGACCCGGCTGAAGTCGGACGCCTAACCGACTGCGCCACCCAGGCGCCCCTAATGAGGCTTCTTTTAACCAGGAAAGATTGATCCTGATCTCTTTAACCTCTTTTTTTCAAATTTTATTGCTATGTAATTCTTAGATTTCCTATTGCGTCTTTTTTGGGTGTGTCTACCATCTTCCTACTTTGCTCTCATTTATAAATGGTACATAAATCTCTTCTTAGAATTGTCTAGGTTGCATCATATTCAATGTTGTATACTTTGTGTCTGTTTCTGATCCTTGTAGTTCTTTTTATGTGTGTTACAACCTCCAGTACAAGCCTGAAAAATAGTGATCCCATGAATCTCTGTATGTAACTTGTACAAATTTCTACCTGGGGCCCATTTTAAAGCTATTCAGTTCCATTGATTGGAGAGTTAATTCTTAGTTTGACTTCCCACTGCTCTATCAATTGCAGCTTTATATTGTGTTTTAATATGATGGTTTAGACTCCACTTGTTATTGTTTTTCTTTACTATTGCCTTAATCTTCCAATAATGTCTTTTCCTCTGTTTTACACACAAATTACAGCTTGGCTGGGTGAAAATTGTTAACCAAGGTCTTCTGCTCTCAAAATCCTTCAGATTTTGTATTATTCTTAATTTTTCTTTGAGAAAAATCTGTGGCCTATTGTGGTTAACCTTTATTTTATCTTCATGGATGTTTCCAGAATTTAGCCTTCTAACCTGGAAACTTGAAGAATACTTTCAATGCCAAATAATTGCCTCAACTAGGAGTTTTTTTAGTTTCTTGGGAAAACCATTCATTCTAGGACCCATTCTAATTTCTTCCCTTCCTTGTTTGTTATCTCCTTTGCTTTCTGGCCTTTGACCCTTTTCTCTTTGTTGGATAAAGGAACTAACACCAACTCTGATGGTGACCACCATGCTATGGGTTCACTGAACCCCTTCAGTTCCCCTCTGCTGTAATGAGGGACTCTCCAGGCATGGCTCTATTTAGGTAAGAAAGATTTAAGGTTTTCTTCAGTGCCACGAACCTCTAAAAACTAAGATTGAGGGCTGTGGAATCTATTTGCATATCTTTAATGGTTTGAGGGCTCTGTGCTATATCTGCTGAGTCACCATGGTCCTGCATTGAAGGAGTCCCCTCCCTGTTTACACAAGGTGAACTAAGGATCATGTGTAGCATCTGGAGGTGTGACAACTTCAAGGTGAAGGCAGAGGATAGGCTTCTTAACTCTTGTTCTCAACTTGGCTGATAATTTAGGAAGATGCCCAGACAATTCAAAATATCCTTACCAGAGAATGGTCCTCCAGTGTGCTTACTGGTACCCAGGAAAGGCCGGATTACTTGGTGGTCAGGAGCACAGGTTCTGGACCCTGAGTGCTCACTGTATACCTCGAGCCTCCATTTCCATGTCTGTGAGATATAAAATAATAGTACCTCCTCACGAGATGGTAAGGAGTAGATGAATCCATGTGCTGTGGACTGAACAGTCCTCCCACAATATAAATTCCTAACCCCAGTGTGACCATTTTTGGACACAGGCCTTTAAGGAGGTACTTAAAGTTACATGATGTCCTGAAGGTGTGGCTCCAATCAATACAACTGGTGTTCCTTTAAGAAGAGACTAGGACCACACTGCACAAGGGAAGGGCCGTGTGGCCACAGTGCTTCTCTAGGAAGCAGCTATCTAACACCTTGATCTTGGACTTGCAGCCTCCAGGAAAATGAGAACCTGCATACTGGATGTGCCCAATACATTTGGGCCACTTTTAGTTATTCTAGCTATTGTCATTATTTATTCCATCTTTGGGGCCAGAAATAAGTAAATCACATTTGGACCACTTACCCCCTTTTGCAAGTATTTCTCCATTGAGTATCTAGGTATCTCCTGTTGGATAACCTCCAACATGGATTGTGAAGTTACTTGTGTGTGTTAGATAACTTGGGTTGTTGAAGATGAAGACCATGGTCATGGACTGTTTTCTGCTGGAAGGAGACAAAGTTGGCCAGGAAATGTGAATGGTGTCCCTGAGATACTGGGGCTCACACATCCACAGATCCCAGTCCACACTAACATGCTTGAAATTTCAGAATCTGGGTTCTCCCACATCTGTGGCTACAGACTGGTATTTCACAATCATACCACAACCCACAGGTGTGCCCCAGAAGAAAACTGCTGAGTGTGGCTGCACCTTTGCTCCTGAGGCACCACAATGCTTTGAAGTCTCTCTGTGTATTGCATACACCAGACACAGAGGCCACAGGAAGGTTTCTGAAGAGCCAGCGGTGGTGTGGGGTGTAGGAAGAACATAAGGAAGGATCCTGTCTGTCTGTCCTTGAGGTCAAGGGCACCAAGACACAAGTGTGCACTAGGTTACAGAACTAACCCCTCCTGGTCTACACTGTTCCTCTTGGGAGAATGACATTCCTGGTTTCCTGCCTCTCTGGCTTCCCTTGATCTTCACCAAAAGGCCCCAAAGCGATCTTGCCTCTCTGGCTCGAGGGTGATGTTCATCTAAGGTATACCTTGTATTCTAATTACCAAATCTCAAGGTTAAGAGACTTGAACCTCATGCGCCATCTAGCCAGTGACTTTTGGGGGATCTCCTTGGGTCTGTCTGTTCCCACCTCCACTATAGCAGCCCCCTTGTCAACTTCAAATATTGTAGTGTGGACCCTGAAGTCAGCTGGAGGGCTTCTTGCCCTTTATGATCTAGACAAGATGCATTTTTTTAAAACCCCTGTTCTACATTTGGAAGTTAAAAGTACCCTACAAAGTAAAAAAAAAAAAAAAAAAAAAAAAAAAAAAGGGCTGGAGTAGCCATACTTAGACTAGATTTTAATCTAAAGTCTGTAACAAGAAGTGAAGAAAGGCATTATATAATAATTGCAGGATCTATCCATCAAGAAGAGCTAACAATCATAAATGTTATGCACCAAATTTGAAAGCACCCAAATACATAAAACAATCACAGACAAAAGCTATCTTATTGGTAAGAATACAGTAATTGCAGGGGACTTTAATACTCCACTTACAGCAATGGACAGATCATTTAGACAGAAAATCAATAAAGAAACAATGGCCCTGAATGATACACTGGACCAGATGGACTTGACAGATATATTTAGAACTTTTCATCCTAAAACTGCAGAATACACATTCTTCTTGAGTGCACAGGGAACATTCTTCAAGATAGATCACATACTGGGTCACAAAACAGCCCTCAATGAATATAAAAGAATTGAGATCATACCATACACACTTTCAGATCACAATGCTATGAAACTTGAAATCAACCACAGGAAAAAGTTTGGAAAACCTACAAATACAGGGAGGTTAAAGAACATCCTAGTAAAGAATGAATGGGTCAACCAGGCAATTAAAGAAGAAATTAAAAAATATATGGAAACAAATGAAAATGAAAACACAACAATCCAAACCCTTTGGGATGCAGCAAAGGCAGTTCTTAGAGGAAAATACATTGCAATCCAGGCCTATCTCAAGAAATAAGAAAAATCCCAAATACAAAATCTAACTGCACACCTAAAGGAACTAGAAGTAGAACAGCAAAGAAACCCCAAATCCAGCAAAAGAAGAGAAATAATAAAGATCAGAGCAGAAGTAAACAATGTAGAATCAAACAACAACAACAACAATAACAAACAAATAAACAAAAAAACCCCACAAAAAACAAAAAAGACCAGAACACATCAATGAAACTAAGAGCTGGTTTTTTGAAAAAAATAAAATAAAATAAACAAAATTGATAACCCCCTAGCCAGACTTCTCAAAAAGAAAAGAGAGAGGGCCCAAATAGGTAATATCATGAATTAAAAAGGATTTATCACAACCAGTTCCTCAGAAATACAAGCAATTATCAGAGAATACTATGAAAAATTATATGCCAACAAATTGGACAACCTGGAACGAATGGACAAATTCCTAGGCATCCACACACTACCAAAACTCAAATGGGAAGAACTACAAAATTTGAACAGACCCATAACAAGTATAGGAATTGAATCCATTATCAAAAATCTCCCAACAAATAAGAGTTCTGTACCAGATGGCTTCCCTGGGGAATTCTACCAGACATTTAAAGCAGAGTTAATACCAATCTGTCTCAAGCTGTTCCAAAAAATAGAAATGGAGGGAAAACTTCCAGACTCATTCTATGAAGCCAGCATTCCCTTGATTCCTAAACCACACAAAGACCCCACAAAAAAAGGAGAATTAGAAACCAATATCCCTGATGAACATGGATGCAAAAATTCTCAACAAGGTACTAGCAAATCGAATTCAACAGCATATAAAAAGAAGTATTCACCATGATCAAGTGGGATTCATTCCTGGGATGCAGGGCTGGGTCAATATTCACAAATCAGTCAATGTGATACATCACATTAATAAAAGAAAGAAGAACCATATGATCCTGTCAGTCGATGCAGAAAAAGTATTTTACAAAATACAGCATCCTTTCTTAATAAAAACTATCAAGAAAGTTGGGATAGAAGGAACATACTTAAACATCATAAAAGCCATATATGGAAAGTCCGCCATAATACCATCCTCAGTGGGGAACAACTGAGAGCTTTCCTCTGAGATCAAGAACATGACAGGGATGTCCACTCTCACCTCTGTTGTTTAATAAAGTGTTGGAAGTTCTAGCATCAGCAATAAGACAACAAAATGAAATAAAAGGCATCACAATTGGCAATGATGAAGTCAAACTTTCCTTTTTGCAGATGATATGATACTCTACATGGAAAACCCCTAAGAGTTCACCAAGATAGTGCTAGAACTGATACATGAATTCAGCAAAGTCACAGGGTACAAAATCAGTGTACAGAAATCGGTTGCATTTTTATACACCAATAATGAAGCAACTGAAAGAGAAATAAACTGATCCCACTTACAATTGCACTAAGAATCATAAAATACTTAGTAATAAACCTAATCAAAGAGGTGAAAAGATCTGTAGGCTGAAAACTATAGAAAGCTTATGAAGGAAATTGAAGAAAGACACAAAGAAATGGAAAAAACATTCCATGCCCATGGATTGCAAGAATAAACATTGCTAAAATGTCAACACTCCCCAAAGCAAGCTACACATTCAATGCAATCCCAATATAAATTGCACCAGCATTCTTCTCAAATATAAAACAAACAATCCTAAAATTTGTAAGGAACCGCAAAAGACCTCAAATAGCCAAAGTAATATTGAAGAAGAAACCAAAGTGGGAAGCATCACTATCCCAGACTTTAGCCTCTACTACAAAGCTGTCATCATCAAGACAGCATGGTATTGGCACAAAAACAGACACATAGATCACTGGAATAGAATAGAGAACCCAAAATTGGACCCACAAATGTATGGCCAACTAATCATTAACAAAGCAGCGAAGAGTATCCAATGGAAAAAAGACAGTCTCTTTAGCAAATGATGCTGGGAGAACTGGACAGCAACATGCATAAGAAGGAAGGTAGACCACTTTCTTACACCATTCACAAAAATAAACTCAAAATGGATGAAGGACCTGAATGGGAGACAGAAAACCATCAAAACCCTAGAGGAGAAAACAGGCAACAACCTCTTTGACCTCAGCCGCAGCAATTTCTTACTTGACACATCTCCAAAGACAAGGGGGTTAAAAGCAAAAATGAACTATTGGGATGTCATGAAGGTAAAAAGCTTCTGCACTGCAAAGGAAACAATCAACAAAACTAAAAGGCAACCGACTGAATAGGAGAAGATATTTGCAAATGACATATCAGACAAAGAGCTAGTATCCAAAATCTATAAAGAACTTACTAAACTCAACACCCAAAAAGCCGCTCAGTGAGCAGGCCAAATGTGGCTCTTCCAGGCCCATGCCCTTACAAGCTGACAGTGTAAGGGCATTGCCAAGGACACCGGGATCCCTTAAGCTCCATCCTCGAGACTGCTCATCTTCCAACTAAATCGGGGTCACCAAGTCCATGTCCTCATCCTTGTCCTGCCCCTTCCCCCAAAGCACCAGAGCAGATGGTGGTCATTTTCTCCCTCACCTGTGCTCCTCATAATTAACATACCTCTTCCCTCACTGGTGCCTCACTCTGCAGATGGTAAATGACAACCCCTGTGCCCTGTCACATGTGCCTCTAGGGACAGGGATATGCAGCAGCTTTAAGGAGTATAGAACAGCTTTTAAGAGACTCTGGGTATGACCAGGTGAAGCAACTGTGGTAAAAGGGATGTGCCAAGAACCTTAAACAAGACCCCACCTGCCCCTTTCATTCCTCTGCCAACCCAAAGCCCTTGTGAGCAGCTACCACAACTGTCCCCTTGGTCTGTCCATGAGTCTCGTCCTCTGCCGACATCTGTACTGGCCTGTCCCCTTCTGCTTGGATGCTGTGGTGGCCTCCTCTGTGGTCTGCCTGCTGCCAGCATCCCCCCCATCTGCTCCCTGCAGTGCAGCCAGGGTGGGCTCCCCAAGGCAGATTTGAGGACCCTGAGGATGACCTGGCTAACCCCCTACCCACTCCCTACTGCCTGGGAACAAGGTCCAAGGCCCTCAGTGTGGCTGCCACAGTGCCTCAGACCTGCTTCTGTTTCCAGCTGCAGCGAACCCACAGCCCACCTTTCTCCTGGTGCCGTGTGGTGGCTTGGCTGGCAGTGGACCTCTGACAGCCAGTCTCTCCTGTTGCTGGCATCCAACACTGCTGGCTCCAGGAAGTCCCCCTGCTGCTCCCCTGCCATCTCCATCACGCTGTCTGGGATCTCCTGTTCCCATAGCATCCAGCACCAGGGAGCCTAGGAAGGTTCTGGGTGCAGTCATGTCCTGTTGCTGCTGGAATATAGTACCACCTTCATAGCAGCTTAAAAACTCCACAAACTTCTCTTCCAGCTCTGTTGGTCACAAGCTTGAAATGAGGTCCCTCTGCGCTAAAAGTGAAAGTGTTCACAGGGTCACATTCTTTTCTCAAGGCTCTAGGGGGTGATTCATTTCCTGGCCTTTCCCTGCTTCTAGAAGCCACCTGTATTTTTTGGCATGTGGCCTTTCCTCCTCCGAAGCCTGCAGGTACCCGCAGGTAGAATCTTCACTGGGCCTCTCTGTCCCCTTCAGTCTCCCCCTTCTGTTCTACAGGACCCTGGGATTATGATGGGCACAGTAATTCCATCTATGCACTTCCTTCCTCCTCACCACATGCAGGACCTACTCCCACCCCTCCGTTTGGGGATGAAGACATGGGTATCTTGAGGAACCGGTTTTACACCTATCGTAATTTGTTATTTGACTTAATTTTTGCCAGCCTGGCATGCATGAAGTGGATCCTCTTAACTTGGATTTGCTGGAGGCATGTTTTGGGTTTAGAGGCAGCAATACCACACTTAAGTGTTGTTAACATTTGGGGCGTCTTCCTGGCTTGGATCCCATGCAGGGGGAATATGTGGGAAGGACACAGATGTGCAGTTGAAAGCCCTGTATTTGAGTTTGGATCGATGAGCTGCGTGGCCACAGACCTATGCGTACTGAGTCTCTCTTGTCCCCTCAGATTTATTTTAAGAAGTGTGTCTTTAACTGAGTTAGCCGAACCAGGGAACATGAGCAGGATCAAATTGGAGTCTTGTGCGTGAGAATGAGGGCAGAAGGTGACTGAGCTAAGCCATCGCACTTCTGAGAACCCCACAAAACCAAGACCCAGCCCTCTGCCTGGGCTTGGTGTTACCTTGATCTTCCACATGAAGGGATGAAGTGTTGTGACCCTTGGAGCTGAGACAGTTACACATCAGTAATGTCCTCCACACAGCAACAACCCCTTAACCATTAGCTGGGGGTGGATTTTTGTTGTCTGAATAGGGTTTTCATCCAAAGCACAGTTTCAAAGAGGCTTGTTTGCCATAGCCAAGCTCTACATGGAAGACTGAATTCTGATGTCTCTTATTAGCTCCCCTCGGGTGGAAATCTGTGGCCTCTGTAAAGGCTGTCACGTGTGGTTGGGAAACTGACCTGCAGCTCTAGGATGCCTTGTCAGTGCGACAGGTGGGAGATGGAATCCAAGCCCTTTTCCACTCGCCAGGCCAGTGCACAGGTGCATGGGGCTGCCTCTGCCCAGGGGAAAGAATCCTTCCTTCTCCTTTGCACAAAGGCATATTATGGGCAACTGAAGCTCTCCATGCATGTATGATAGCACAGCAAGTTTCCCCCAATGTCCAGCAGAAACCTAGAAAGCAATCCTGTCCTACATCTACACAGGCAGGGACCCTAAATCATTGTGGTTCTTAATTTTGGTCACATGTAGCAATGGACACAGACATTGATATGCTTAAAAATAATGGACTCTCATGGGGCGCCTCGGTGTCTCAGTCAGTTGAGTGTCCAACTTTGGCTCAGGTCATGATCTCACAGCTCCTGGGTTCAAGCTCTGCATTGGGATCTGTGCTGACAGCTCAGAACCTGGAGCCTGCTTTGGATTTTGTGTCTTCCTCTCTCTCTCTCTCTCTTCTGCCCCTCACCTGCTGGCGCTTTCTCGCTCTCTCTCTCTCTCTCTCTCTCAAAAATAAATAAACATTAAAAAAATAATGAGTTCTGTCCATAATTGATTTCCAAAGAAAAATGGGAAATTTACATACCAATGTTCCCAGACATGAGGGTTCTCCTGAATTCCTTCCATGACAGCCTGCTGTGTAGGGTTTGTGCCTCACGGGGCTGGGTGGGGTTGTGGGAGAACTCGTTATGGCCTGAACATGTCCTGTGGGGTCCCCAGGCAAGGAGGAACCTTCCTCACCAAGCACGGGATCCCGCCACGTCCCTCTCCCTAGGGGATCCACACAGCATGGGCTCCACAAAACCTGTGTTTCACTCTGGGCTTGATCGGCTGTAAGTCCATAGCCTTCATTCAGGAACCTGATGTATAATACAAAGCGTGACATCACCCTGCCAGTGGCAAAGCCATGTCCTGCGAGTAACTACAATCACTGTCACTAACTGAATGCCTTCATTAAGGGACTCCTAGGTGAGGCCCTCAGTGTGAATGTGTGGGTCAGCTGTCTCCATCTGTAAAAGGAAAGTGAATGTTACAGAGACTATTTATCAATATTGGGTGGTTAATCTACCTGAGGCACTTAGAATAGTGCCTGGTACATAGTGAGTGCTCAGTAAGGGTGACTTGCTGTGACGAGGAGCCTGGGATCTGGTGCACTCTCTGCATAGGAATCTCTGCTCGAGATGACCTGAAATCTTACAAGTGGGAACAGCATGTTTTTTTCCACTTAAAAGTTTATTTTGAGGGTAAGCGAGCACAAGTGGGGGAAGGGCAGAGAGAGAATCCCAAGCAGGTTTCTTGCTGTCAGAGCAGAGTCTGATGCAGGGCTCAATCTCAGGAGATCATGACCTGAGCCAAAATCAGGAGTCAGATGCTCCACTCACGGAGCCACCCAGCTCCTGATCTAATTGCCAAAGGGTATTTCAGTCTGTGAACATAATTTATTTACCATTTCTTGGACATTTGAGTTGTTCTCAGCTTTGAGCTATTTGGACACAGCACCTTTATTCCTTTCTTATACAAGACTGGTTTTGGATACAGATCTTCATTTTCGAGTGACTCTCTGGTCCTACAGAAGGTTACTACTGTTCATTTTCCACACATCCACTGGTGATGTGAGAGGTGAATGGCTCCACATGTCTGCCCACATATGATGTTGATGGTCCTAGATCTTCCTTTGCGAAGTGGCCTTCAGGTCTTTTGTTCATTTCTTTTTTTGTCTTTTTATTCATATGTGCTATTTGTTTATATACCACAGATGTAAGTCCTTTGTCAGGTATATGTGCTATGACTTTCTTTTCCAGTTAATGCCTTACCCTTTTATTTTTTTACTGGTGTCCTTTAATGCATAGATAGGTGTATATGTTACAGTTTTTTGATGAGGTATATTTTAACATTTTACAACTTTAGTGATTATGTCTCTTTGCTTCTTGGCTAAGAAATCTTTTTCTCAAGATCATGGAGTTATGTTCCTATGTTTTCTAGAATCTCTGTGGATGGTCTTTGATCCATCTTGGTCTAACTCTTGTGTAGGAAGTAATCTATGAATTCAAAGTTCACTTCTGTTCTATAGAAATACCTGGTTGTCCCTGCATCGCTTGTTAATTGTCCTTTCCACATTAAATTGTCCGGCAACTTCTTTTTGGAACTTTATTTTGTATGTGTGGGTCTACTTCATGGCTTGTTATTCTGTTGGTCTATTGGTCGTTATGTCAAAACTATGATTTCCAAAACTGTTTTGGCTGCTTTAGGTCACCTGTCTCTCCCTATAAAACTTAAATTCATCTTGTCATTTTCTACAATAAAATCTTGCTGTACTTTTTGAGATTGTTTTAGATCTGCAGGTCAGTTGGAGAAGAAACTGACCTCTTAACATTGAATCCTCCAATCCATGAGCAGAAGAGATCTCTTCATTTAGATCTTCTCTAGTGATGGGATATAATTTTCAGTGAAGCTTCTTCTACCTCTTGAAATTTTTCTGAGTGTTTTCTTTTTTTGATGCTATTTTAAATGATATTAAGTTTCATTTTTCAACTATTGATTGCTGATATTATAGAAAAAATGGATTTTTCTCTGTTGACCTTCTATCCTGCAGTGTTGCTAAATTTGATTATTAGATCTAGTCAGGTTTTGTTCTGTTTCTGGTAAATTGCTTAGGAGTTTTTGCATAAACAGTTATCATAACTTATAAATAAAGTTTTAGCTCTTGCTAACTTTTGTGACTTGGATGTACTTCTCTTTTTATTGCATTAGCTACGACCTCTAGTGAGATGTTAAATACAACTGGCCAGAACAGACCTCTTTTCCTTGTTCCCAATTTTAGGGGGCACAGACTTTTCACCATTATGATAGCTGTAGGGTTTTTTTGTGGGTACACTTTAACAGGTTTTCTGAGAGTTGTCCTAAGTGTGTGTTGATATTTTTTGAAGTTTTTATGCATCTACTGAAATCATTCTGTGGTCTTACTCCTTTATCTCTTAATGTGGTGAACTGAGTTAATTTTTAGATGTTAAACCAATATTGCATTCCAGGATCAAACTTCACCTGATTGCGAGATTTAACTTTCTGAATATTTTGTTGAGAATGTTTGTGTATATGTTCCTTAGCAGTAGTGGTCTATAGTGTCTGTTTCTTGTAATGTCTTTGCTTGGTTTTGTGTTAGAATGATGCTGCCTTCTTAAAATGAGTTGGGAATATTCTTTCATGAATGAGTTGGTGTAGCATCCTTTTTGTCTGATCAAATTCCTTAAATTATGGCCAAAATTCACCCGTAAAATCCTCTTGGCATGGAGTTTTCTTTGTGGGATGCTTTTAAATTATGGATTCAGTTACTTTAATACATAAAAAATCTCTTCAGACTTTACATTTCTTCCTGGTCAGTTTTGGTAATTTGTTTCATTCCAGGAATGTATTGACCTAAAAAAAAAACTTGTCAAACTTATTAAACAACTGTTCATAAAATTATTTTTAATGTCTATGGACTGTAGTGATGTGTTTTAGTTTGTAATATTCCCTTTAGACTGCTAACTTTCTGAGCTGGTGGCATATTAGTGTAAACTTTTTCAAAGAATCAACTTAAACATCTTTCCCTATTGTGTTTGCTGTTTAACTGACTTCCATTATAGTTTCCTTCTTTCTGCTGGCTTTGGCTTTACTTCACTCTTTTTGTTAAACTTAAAATGAAGACTTAAATCATTTCACAAATTTCATCTCAACGTATAGGTCTCCATCTGAGCCCTGTTTTTGAATGGAAGCTGCCTGCATCTTTGTTCTCCTGATGCTCCCATTGACGTATGTTAGATCGCTTGATACTCTCTCACGGGTCACCGAGGTGGTTTTTTTCTCTCTGCTTCAGTTTGTATCATTTCTGTTTTTTTATTCCAGTGTAATTTACTTAGTGTTAGATTAGTGTCAGGTGTACAGTGATTCAGCATTGCTATATATTACTCGGTGCTCACCATGGTAAGTGTTCTCTTAATTCCCTTCACCTGTTTTACCCCTCCCCCCATCCACCTCCCCTCTGGCGACCACACTCTCTGTTTTGTTTCTCTTCTCATCTATGTTCATTTATTTTGTTTCTTAAATTCCATGTATGAGTGAAATCCTATGGTATTTCTTTCTCTGACTTCTTTCACTTAACTTTATGCCCTTTGGGTCCATCCGTGTTGCAAATGGCAAGATTTCATTTTTTTATGGCTGAGTGATATTCCATCCTATACTTTATCCATTTGTCTACAGATGGATACTTGGGTTGTTTCCATATCTTGGCTATTTTAAATCATGCTGCAATAAACATAAGGGTGCATATATCTTTTTGAATTAGTGTTTTTGTATTCTTTGGGCACTCGATAGTGAGATTATTGGATCATAGGGTACTTTTATTTGTACCTTTTTGAGGAAACTCCATACTGTCTTACACGGTGGCTGTGCCAGTTTGCATTCCTAACAGTGAGTGTGTAATGAGGGATCCTTTTTCTCCACATCCTCCCCAACAATTATTTGTCTTTTTAAAAATGTTTTTATTAAAAAAATAAAAATGTTTTTATTACTTATTTATTTTGAGAGAGAGTGAGAACAAGAAGGGGAAGGGGTAGTGAGAGAGGGAGAGAGAATCCTAAGCAGGCTCCATGGAGCCCAGTGCAGGGCTTCATTCCATAACCATGAGACCATGACATGAACTGATATCAAGAGTTGGATGCTTAACCAACTGAACCACCCAGGCGACACTTTGATTTTGTTTTTGTTTTGTTCTGTTTTTTGTTTTGTTTTTGATAATAGCCATTTTGACAGGTGTCAGGTAAATCTGTTGAAATGACCATACAGTTTTATTTTTATCCTTTCTCTTACTGACGTGATGTATCACATTGATTTGTGAATACCGAATCACCCTTGCATCCTTGGAAGAAATCCCACTCAATCATGGTGAATGATGTTTTTAAATGTTGTTTTGGTTTGGTTTGCTAATATTTTGTTGAGGGTTTTCCCATCTGTGTTCATCAAAGATATGGGCCTGTAGTTCTCCTTTTGTGTAGTGTCCTTACTGGTCTTGTTATCAGGGTAATGGTGGTCTCCTATAATGAATTTGAAAGCTTAGTTTCCTCTGTTCTGGAATAGTTTGAGACTAATGGCATTAGGTGTCACGCTTGCACCTCTTCATCGGCAATGCATTGGTGTCACACTAGCACCCCTTCATCGGCGATGCAGGGGTGTAAAGCTTGCACCCTTTCATCTGCGATGCACAGTGTCACAATTGCACCCATTCATTGGTGATGCAGGGGTGTCACACTTGCACCCCCCATGGGTGATGGAGGGGTGTCGCTGTTGCACCCTATTGGTGATGCAGGGGTGTCACATTGGCACCCCCATCAGCGATGGAGTAGTGATGGCACTGTTAAATCTGATATTATCTGAATGGCTCTTTTCACTTTCACAGCTGAGGAAGCAGACATCTGTTAAGGGTAAGGGTTAGGATTAGGATAAGGGGTAGGGGTAGGGGTAGGTCATCTTGCACTCCCCAGTGGCGATGGAGTGGTGTCACGCTTACACCCCGCCCCCCCCCCCCCCCCATCGGCAATGGAGTAGTGATGTCGCTAATTAAATCAGAAGTTTCCTGAATGCCTTTTTAAACTTTCACAGCATAAGAACCAGGCATCTGTTAGGGTTAGGGTAGGGATAGGTCATGCTTGCACCACCCCCCCTTCAAGGATGGAGGGATACCATCCTACCTACCCGCATCGGCGATGGAGGGGTGTCATGCTTGCACCCCCCAACTGTGATGGAGGAGTGTTGCCACTCTTATTATTTTTTTTATTATTTTATTTGTGTGTGTGTGTGTGTTGCCACTCTTAAATCAGACGTTTCCTGAATGGCTCTTTTCACTTTGACTGCTGAAGGAGCAGGCTTCTGTCTAGTCCATTTTTCTTTTGTTATCTTTGGGATAGTTGAACACATACACCAGATTTCCCCAGCCATTATTACAGACATGCAGAATTTCTTCTACCAGCTGACACCTCTCATCCACTGAGACACTGGATTCCTATAGCACATCCCACAAGCTCCCAGAAACTGGGCTGTAACTGTGGACAGCAGCACTGTCCCATTGTCTTCTGATGGTATTTCAATGGGCTCGTCATTATCATCTTGGGTTACCCGAGTATCTTCTGACACCTTCTCTTATTTTTCCAGTAGGCCACTGCTAGGAAGCCTGACAGGGAACCCGAAGCAGGGAGGGATCCCAGGAGAAGCCCAGCTACCACTTGGCTCCCACAAAATGGTCGCCTTGAGACTCTTTATAGAAGAGGAGAAAATACCACCACCACCACCACCACCACCACCATTTAATAACCCTGCCCTAAATGTGGAGAAAGCAACCACCCACCCCCAAAGGAAACTCCGACAGGGTACATGTATACTACATACAGCATTGATCAAGTAATTTGCATCAATAAGTGATGTTATACTTTTGACTGGTAAATCTAAATCTAAATCACTCGGAGGTGATTTTATTCTCTGAAGTCACCCCAATCTATATTGTTGGCCCAGGGAGGATTTGTTGTCCCTATTGGTTGTATTGGTGTAGTCTCTTCGGGCCTCTTCATGGGAAGGTCCATTTCACCGATTGGAAGAGACAGTAAAACCCTCATGTGGCCATTCATAGGAGTCACTATTTAGGGAACAAGTGATTATGCTACCTTTGCAAGGTCAGGATATCACAGCTGTTTAATGAATGTCACTGGGCAGGCAGTGCCTCTAATACTAGAAATGCTAGAGGTGATGATTTTGGTAAACAGTCAGGATTGTGTTTGTTGAGTCCCTTTTGCTTCTTTTAATATTTCCTTGATTGTATACCTGTGTTGGGTCAAAAATTGGTTTGATATTTAGTTCATAGATTATTTTTATCTTAGTGTTAACTATCGGGTTGTCTGCTCTGATATAACCTTGTGCAAGGAGAACAATTTCTTGTTACTCATACTAGCATTATTGCTTCTATTGTTAAATTAACCCAGTATTAAGTTAGGAGTTGGTTGCATAGTTTTGGTATTAAGATCTTAAGATCGTATGCCAATGGCTGAGCCCTACTAATAACTGTCATCACCACATCCCTAACAGCTCTTACAGTCCATGAATCATATTCTTGTCCTTTCTAACAGCCTCATTTCAATTCCTTACACCCTTCCATCGGCGATGGACGCTCTTGCACTCCCCCATCAGCGATGGAGCGGTGTCACACTTGCAATCCCTTCATCTGTGATGAAGTGGTGTCATGCTTGCATTCCCACCATTGGCCATGTAAGGGTGTCCCACTTGTGCCCCGTCATGGGCCATGGAGGGGTAAGCCACCTGAGCCCCTTCATGGGCTACGTAGTGATGTCACACCTACATGGGCCATGGAGGAGTGAGCCGTCTCTGCCCCTTCATGGGCTATGTGGGGGAGAGCCACCAGCACCCCTTCATCAGCAATGAAGGGATTTGCTGCCTGCACCCCCACATCGGTGTCTTGTATCCTTCCATCGGCGTAGTGGGGTGTGCTGACTGCAACTGCGTATGGGCGTCCTGCACCCCTTCATCGGCGATGTGGGAGTATGCTGCCTGCCCCCTTAATCGGCAACTTGTACCCCTTCATCAGTGTTGTGGGAGCATGCTGCCTGCACCCCTCATGGCCACTACAGTATTTGTACTATCTGTAGTTTCAGGTACCCACCTGGGGTCTCTGGACATATCCCCATGGATAACAGGGTTGGGTGGGGTGCTATTGTAGTCTTTTTCCTTTGTATCACATCTCCCCACATGACCCTCGTCTCTAGATAAATCTCACAGGATCAGGAACCACTTTTCCTTGCACTTTCTTCTTAGTGGAAACATCTTGCCTTTGCTTAGCATGGCCACTTTGCCCTCTCCGCCATCTCCTGGAGGTTCCCTTACCCTTGCAGTGCTCTCCACTCACTGCTTTAGGGTGTGCAGTCTGTCTCCTGTTGCAGTTATGCACAAATGGTAATTTGTACCTGGAGTGGCCTCAGGAAACTGCCTCAAGATGGGACTCTCAGACTGGACTACTCTGCTCTCTGGTGGACATACAAATAAGTAGCTTCCTTGTTGGCAGAAGAGAATATTGATCATTGGTGGCAAGAGGCGATTTCACATTTGCTCATGTTACCACTGGTGCTGGTGTGGAGTGATGGAGGACAGCACGCTGGAGGATTGCAGGTGGAGTCGTCACTGTGGCCATGGGGGGCAGTTACAGAGATTGTTCAGGGTCAGTTTTGGGTATCTGGGGTATATGCAGGAAATAGGATAGATTGAAAGCAAGGGCGAAACATAGGGCCTCATGAGTGGATTATCTTGTGTTTTGTTGCCAGGAGAAGCAGCTCCCCCACCGTCTGAGGGAAATAGTCTTACCCCACCCCCAGGACCCCTCAAGAAAAGGTTTCAATGGCTTCACCTAAGACAATACCATCGTGACAGAGAGCAGTGATCTTCAGCCTCCACGTCTGCTA
This sequence comes from Panthera pardus, assembly GCF_024362965.1. Lineage (NCBI taxonomy): Eukaryota > Metazoa > Chordata > Mammalia > Carnivora > Felidae > Panthera > Panthera pardus. Next base: position 110,236,500 of record NW_026526677.1, on the reverse strand, counting down.
TCTGTGTTAATTCCTGGAAAATAACGGAATGCCAGTGTACTCCAAATGGAAGTATGGGATCAGGTCCATACAGGATTAGGTGCCCATGCAGGGGAGTAGCAGGGTATTACCACTTCACACTGGTAGGAGACTGGGGAACAAGTATGGGTGTGGATTTACAGAGTATTAAACAAAAGAGAGTGGCGTACGATAGGCCAGACATGGATACAGGGTTCCTCCTGCAGGAAATGTGATTTAACATGTTGCCTTGAGAACTGAGAATGGTCATAATAATGACTCAGTGGCTGCCTTCAGTCAACTAGGTTGAAATGCCAGAGCTTCCCTGACTTTCTCAGGGAAGGAAGACTCCAAGGTCCGAGGGAGATGGGAATGGGGACCTGTTGTGCGCACACCTGCTCGTTTACCACAAAGTTGGTGGCTTATGAGAACAAAATCGTGTTCTTTCACGGTTCTGGAGGCCAGGAACCGAAAATTCATTTCACGGAGACTAAGGTGTCAGCAGGGCTGTACTCCCTCTGGAGATCCCAGGGCTCCAGGGAACAGTGTATCCCTTCCCTCTGGTAGCTCCCGGTGGCCACCAACCTCCCTTGGCTTGTGCCCACATCACCCCAGTCTGTCTCCATGGACACAGTGCCTCCTCTTTTGTCAAGTCTTTCTAAGACTTTAGAAAAGTCTTTGTCTTTCTAAGGATGCTCGTGATTCCATCTAGGGCTCACTCAGACAACCCAGGACTCAAGATCCTCAACTAGATCCCATTGATGGGAGTTAGATCCCAGGTATCAGGGCTTGATTTCTTTGAGGGCCATTGTCCAGCCTAGTACAACGTGTCCTTCCATAGGGAGACAGCCAAACCATGCTAGCCCCGTGCGGTGGGGTGCTCACCGGTGAGCAGTGCCAGGGCACGCACTGCTGATAGACACTGCAGCAGGACCGAATCTCCAGGGAATTATGCCCAGATGGGAGAAAGCGAATCCTGAAAGGGTCACACGCTTTTCGATTCCACTTGTGTAATACTCTCGAGGGGACAAAATCATAGAAATGGAGAGCAGATGAGGGATTGCCAGGCATCACGAAGATGACGGGGGCAAGAAGGAGGTGGGAATGTCTGCTCTAAGAGGACAACACGGGGGTCCCTATGGAGGGCCCGATGCTCTGTTTCTCATGTGCATCGCTTTTGAAATCCCGGCCGTGATCGCGTCCTACAGGCAGAGAGAACGTAGGGCATCTTCACGGTGTTTGCCAATCACACACAGTCCCAGCAACCCCACAGCCGCCCACCTTGCTACATCTGTCCCCACGGCTCTGGCTGGTGTCCCGTTGCCACAGTTGAGCCGTGGTCCTAAGGGAGGAAGCCATCTCGCTAAGGCGGCTCCTGCACCGTTTCACTCTCTCCTGCACACCTGGGGGTTTCCTCGGGACCGGCCATCCTGTGCACCTGCGGCTGTTTCTCCCGGCCCACGGGGGGCAATCGCTTCCCATCCACCACCACCTGTTTGTCTTCCTACGTCCTAGCGTTGCACGTGCCAGCACCTGCAGATCTTCCCTCTGTCAGCTGAGCCTGAGCCGGCTTCCTCTCCCACTGGGCTCTAGTTCTCATCTCATTAATGAACGACACTCACCTCGCTGAAGCTCACGGTGAAGTCTCAACGCCCAGTTTGCAGACTATGTGGCACCATTTTACAGACACACGTAATTACTCCCTTTGTTTAAAAATTCCTTCCTTCCTCCTCCCACCACCCAAGCCGCTGCTCACCAGTGTCTGTGTTGGTCTGTCCTCATCTTCTTCCCACCTCCCATCAGCTTTCCACCCGTCCTTACTCTGGGGCGATCGCAGCCAGCCTCAGGCTCCTATCTACAAGCAGCTGGGGCCTCCAAGTCTTTAAGCTCTGCCCCCAGCTCTTCATGTCTCCAGACGCCTGACTCCGTCTGCGCACCACACAGGTGCTACCCTCCCCAGCCTCTGCTACCTCCCTGAAGGCTTCTCCTCTTCCCCTCCCCTTGTTTACTGGGCTGCGGCCACACCGGCCCCCTCTCTGCTCCCTGAGCATGTCAGGCACACACTCCTGCTTCAGGCCTTGCGCTGGCTTTGCCTCTCTGTCTGGAATGTTCTCCCATGTGCCCAGATGACATACTCCTCATTTCTGTCATATCTTTGCTCTGACGTCACCTGCTCAGTGGAGCCTCTGCTAGCTCTCTATCTAAAACAATACTGCTCCTTCTCCAACCCAAACACCTGATCTCCCTTCCCCGCATTCTTTTTCTTCCTGGCCGTGGACATCGTCTGTTTTTCTTACTTCCTTGCTGTCTGTTGCCTACTGCAGTCCCTGCCAGAATGTCAGCTCTATGGGGTCCAAATACCAAACTAGCTTTGTTTAGGGCTGTTTCCTTATGCCTCTACAACAGTGCCTAACTCCTACAAAGGCTCAGACACCACTTGCTGAGTAAGTGTTGGGATTTCGTATTAGTTTGTTGGGTCCGCCATCACAGAGTACCACAGACTGGGTGGCTTAAGCAACAGAAATTGATTTATTTATTTTCTCATACTTTAGATCAAGGTGTGGGCAGGGTGGGTCTCCTCTCTCCGTGGCTGGTGGATGACCTCCTTCCCACTGTCTTGACGTAGTCTTCCTTCTGTGTATGTAGGCGTCCACTCTCTTCTTATGGGACACCAGTTATCAGATTAGGGTCCCTCCCCCCAAATGAGCTCACTCAACCTCCAGTTTACCTTTCAAGAGCTGGTATCCAAGTACAGTCACATGGGTAGTTAGGACTTCAAAGTATGGATTTTGGGGGAAAATCCATTCAATAACAGGTTTCTGTCTGTAGTACCTAGTCACTACTCACATGGGTTTTTTTTTCTTTCCTGTATGTCCTTGTCCCATTATTTGCTCACCCAGTGCTAATCCCAGTTTGCCCTTAGCCCAAGTTATAACTCTATTTATTTATTGGTATAGGCTTGCATCTGCCCTCTACCTCTATACTCCATGTTCCTGGCTGGCACTGGAATTACATCCTTAGCATCATGCACATCATAACCTCCAGGTGAGGTAAGTATGCTTACTCTCATTTCAAAAATCTGAGGCTCAAAAGAGAGTGGGTCATGTTTCTGAGATCACAGTACTAGTAAGTGCTGTCATTTTGATAACTTGGTTCCCATGGGCTCCAAAGCCCACTTACTTTCATCTAACACACTGTCCCCAAGATGAGTGGGGAAAAGCCATACTCAGCCTGACATATTATAAGTAATGTTACCTGTAAAGCTGGTGTCACATTTTAGGAACAGTTTGAATTTGAATGTCATGTCCTTTTTTTTTTTTTTTCCTGCTGCAATTTCTTAGATAATCCTTAGATTTCTTAGATTTATCTAAATGTATTTTTCCCTTTGCAAAATTTAGCCACTAAGAATACTAAGAAAGTTTGTTTCCTTTTTAAGAGGTCAGAATTATACAATGAATTCATCATGTCAAGGCAATAGCCATTATTTTATCCTAAAATATAGAGGAAAAGGTCATTGCCTTTGTTGTAAGACTTTACCATGTGTTCTTGATAACACGCCTGAGCTCTATTGGTGAAAAACTATCGTAGACTTTGAAAGTCAGTTACTTATAGTTATGAGAATATCCTTCCCTCTTTGAGTGCAGCTGATTGTTTAAAATGGAAATTAGAATTTTTCTCCATAGATTTTATATTTTAGAATGAGCTGTGCTTTAAAGAGTATGTTGTATTTGCATTCATGCAAGTTGTGCAGTCATTAAATTGATAGGAAAGTAGCTGTTAATAGTTGTCATTTGGACATGTAGATGGAAATCCTGATAGGTCACGGTGTGACCACTTAAACGTGTTGAGCTCTGGTTTCCTTTGGCATTTCCAAACCACTGCCCTGAGCTTATGGATGTTGATCAAGTGGCCATGTAGTTGTTGTTTTAAATTGGCATCAGGTTCTTAAGTTGTGTATGAGGAAGCTGTTGGTTCTCTACTTCTATGTAGCTCCTGAAAACAGAAGACTAGAGCATTTTATCAAAATAAATTTTGTTTAAAATAAATGTACCTTGTGAATGAGATAAAGGCTTACATAATAATTAGTACTTTTGGAGTCTGATATTAATTTGCAAGTTTAAAATAAGTCTAGGGGTGTCTGGGGGGCTCAATTTGTTCTGACTTTGGCTCGGGTCATGATCTCACTGCTTGTGAGTTCAAGCCCCATATCAGCCTCTGTGCTGACAGCTGGGAGCCTGGGGCTGGCTTCAGATTTTTTGTCTCCCTCTCTCTGCCCTTCCCCTACTCATGCTCTGTCTCTCTCTCTCAAATATAGTGTAAAACATAAAAAAATAATATAAAAAATAAAAAAACAAAAAATACTCTAGAATAAATCAATAGACAGTAACATGCTTATAACGACTGGTGATTAAAACAAAGAAATATCCTGAATATCCAAGCATCAATTACTGTTCTTTCCCTAGGAACCCATCATATATCATGTTGACCATTAAGCTGAATGAAAGCATTAATCTTTTAGTAACTTGGAAGAGATAAGCTTACTATCTTAGCTAGTAAAGTTTGGTATATATCATTCTTGTAGACCTATTTTCTTTAATGATCAAAGAATTACTGTGTGGTGTCTTTTATTTGGGTATTCAGGACTAAGATAAGTAACCTGAGACAAATGAATTAAGACCATTTTAGAACTGAGCTGGACTACAAAAGTCAGATCCTGGAGTCATGATAAAGATAGTTTGAACATTCCTTTTCATCAGTAAAAAAAGAAGTACAGTTCCCAGATGACAATCACCATGTTGAAGGAGAGTTTCTGGGGTTCCCTCCAACAATGGTACATGATTCTGAGTCAAGGATACAGCCTCCGTGACTCTACTTTCACTGAAATGATGGTTCAGATATCAACAATGTTGTCTCATGGAATTTGCAAAACTGATATCCTTTCAGTTTTCGGCATGATTAATTTGCCAAAGAGAAAAAAAATGTTTCCCTCTTTCTGAACCATAATCACATTTGTATTTAGAGTTATCATTAAAAATAGTATTTCTAAAAATAGTTAATAAATACATGTCAACATAAATTTGCTTGCAAAGTTATCAAATGGAAAACTGTTCCCAAAGCAGTTATTTTCTATTTTACAGGAAAATTAAACTTTTATGTCCCTAGTGCATTTATGTTATATCCTATTCACTTTCATGCTGTGTGTGTGTGTGTGTGTGTGTGTGTGTGTGTGTGTTTGTACACGTGTGTGTATGTGAATAAGTGAAATGTGCAGTATTTGGTCATTTAAAAGGCTTCGCTAATTTAGGCAAAGTCAGCCAGAAACAAATGCAATACATTATGTCCAAAATAATCATGCAGATTTTCCATCATGAGAAATAGTTGGTTTATCTCAAATGAATTTTCTTTGCTCTTTTCTTTTTAACAAGCAAAGTCATAGGAGAATATTTTCTTTCTGCTAACCTTGAGGCAGGGCAAGAGCAGATTTGTGCCAGAACACGTGGTCTATATTTATGAGAAACTAGGAAAATTAAGAAAGCCATTTAGTTACAAAGTTTAGTGGGGCCTCATGACTGACGTGGAGTTTTCAACAATATTCTGTTGGGAAATCTTTTATTTACTGGGTTAGTTTTACAGAGCAAACTATATATTTTCTTGGTTGTAAGGAGGAGTTTTAGATACCACAAAGCCCATGTCTCCACTAAAAACTTTTAGCCCATCATGTTCTTACCGACCAGAATTTTCTCTCTAACAAGCCACGTTAAATTATGCCACTGCCCTGCTTGACAAACAGGATTAGCTTCCCTTTATCTTGTAGGTTGGAGTATAAAATCCTTACCAGGGTTTTCATACTGTTCACCAAACCCTCCGACTCTTCACTCTCTGCCTCTTCCTTCCCCGCCTTTTCCAGCTGCTTGGTCTCATTGAAATCCCTAAGTGCTAATATTAAATGGGTAGTAGTGCCACCCTGCCATCCTACTGTATTTCCTGGTCCACTCCCCTACATGACTGCTCCATAGCTTTCCTTCACTCCTCAAGTCTCTAATACATCAGTCTTGATCCTTCAACTCAGCAGATTCCTTTGTTCCCTATTGCACGAAAAAGCAGAATTAGTTAGCAGATATATCTTGCTGCTCCTAGAGAGGAATTGTCCATGCTCCTGCCTGAAGCCAGCTCCCCCAGCCTTACATTAGATCCCATTAGATTCACTAGGTTCACTTCCTTCCCCCTTACTTAGGATGTTGGCGACTCTCACCTCCTTGGCATGTCAATTTCCCCCTCTTGACTGCATCATCCCCCAAAGCATATAAACATGTTATTGCTTTTCCCCTAAGAAAAATATACCTCTCTTGATCCCATTCCTCATTCTTAGATGACATTCCATGTTTCTGTTCCCTTTTCTGCCGAAACCGGGGATACATTCATTATTTCCAGTTTCTCTCATCCATGACCTCCAGAAGCTACTCAAATCAGGCTTCTTTTTTTCAAGCTCACCTAACACCTCCATATTGCTAAGCCCCTTGGGCAATACTAGACTTCTTTCTTTATTCTTTGTCTTCATCTTACTTGACCTATGAATAATATTTAGATCAGTGCAAATGTTCACTGTTGGGGAGTAAATGTTTGTATCATGCCCTAAATTTATACGTTAAAACTCTACTCCCCATTATGATGGTTTTAGGAGGTGGGACACTCGGGAAGTAGTTAGGATTAGATGCGATCATGAGGATGATATCCTGAGGGATGGGATTAGTGCCCTTGTAATGAGTCATGAGAGAGCCTGCTTCCTTTTTCTGCTTCTGCCACAAGAGAATACAAAGAAAAATCTGCACCCCAGAAGAGAGTTCTCACCAGAACCTGACCATAATGCTCCCTGATCTTGGACTTGCAGACTCCAGAACTTTGAGAAATAAATTTGTATTGTTTATAAGCCACTCATGTGTGGTATTCTGTTATACTAACCAGAACTAAGACACTTTCCTTGATACATCTTCTTCACTTAGTTTGCAATATACCACATCGATCAAGTCTCTTCTTCCTCAGTGTTTTCTTGCTGGTTTCTGTTGTCTCCCCAAACCCTAAATATTGGAGGCTCCATGTCTCAATCCTTACATCTCTTCTTTTTGCCCTTATCACTCTCCTAAATACCTTTTCCCCTGATGATCCTCAAATTTAAATCACCAGCCCAGACCTCCCCCTGAATTCCTGTCTCCTATTTCTCCACTTGATGCCTTTGCTGGTATGTCTAAGAAACGTCTCAAACACATTATATTCAAAACCAAAATTGTGATCCTCTTACAACCTTCTCATTCCACAGTCCTCTTCCCATAATAAATATAAATTCTATTTTTTCAGGTCTTGGGTTTTAAAATTTTGGAGTGTTTTTTGAGTCCCCACTTTGTTTTATACCCTACCCTCATATCAAGTATGTCAGCAGGTACTGTTGGCCTTGCCTTTAAAATATATCTAAATCAGACTCCTTTTCATCCTCTCTGAAATTACCACCCAGGTCCAAGATACCATCATTCTTCATCTGGAACATTGTAGCCACCTTCTCATTGGTATCCTGCTTTCTCCCTCTTTAACTCATAATTTTATTATTATTATTATTATTATTATTATTATTATTATTATTATTTTAATACAGAAGCCAAAATCGTCCTTTAAAAACTGAAGTATGACTTTGTGACTCTTCGAGTCACAATTATGCTTGTCTTCCAGCTCTCTCAGAGTAAAACCCAAAGTCATTACCCCATGGCTAATGAGATCTTATATTATCTGCCCCCATCCTTGCTAGTCTTTAACCTTATCTTCTACCAGTTTCTCCTTCTCTTACTCTGCTCCACCTATATTGACCTCTTTGCTGTTTTTCAAACACACCAAGTTTTTATCTCACAAACTTTGCAAGCAACTTGGAAATATTTCCTCAGCTATATGCATGGATTGTAGCCTTCCCTCCTTCTGGTCCTGGAGCAAATACTATCTTGTCAATAAGGCTTTCGCAACCACCCTAACTAAATTACACCTTCTTTCCTAACTTTGAATTATCATGCCCATTTATTTTTTTCCATAATACTCATCCCGAGGTCATATATTATATCATTTTGCTTATGTTTTTGGTAAATTATCTGTTCCCCAATTCCCCCATTGAGTATTAGCTCCACGAGGGCAGAGACTGTGGTCTGTTTGTGAGTGACTGTATCCCTGTTTTGTTTTATTTTTTATTTTTTTATTTTTATTTTTTTTAACGTTTATTTATTTTTGAGACAGAGAGAGACAAAGCATGAACAGGGGAGGGTCAGAGAGAGAGGGAGACACAGAATCTGAAACAGGCTCCAGGCTCTGAGCAGTCAGCCCAGAGCCCGACGCGGGGCTCGAACTCACGGACCGTGAGATCGTGACCTGAGCCAAAGTCGGACGCTTAACCGACTGAGCCACCCAGGCGCCCCTTGTTTTTTTTTTTAAACAGGGCTTCAATAAATACATGTTGGAAGTTCAAATACATTCATATCTTTATATTAACTCTTTCCTCTGAGATGTCTTGAATGTTGTTTGTTTTTCAATTTTTTAATCTTTTTTGTAATACAGCATCCTATCAGACAGTTTTCCCTCTCTAATGAAAACAGCTTCTAGTTGCTCTTACTAAAATAATAATAATCACTAGCAGTTATATTATGCTGACTCTGATCTAAATGCTTTATCTATTTTGTAGGTACCAAAACAACCCCATGAAGCAGGAGCTGTTGTAACATCTATTTTCCAAATGAGTTGGCACAGGACATTTAAATTTACACAGGTAGTAAGTGGTGGAGCCAGAATATTGTAAACTCAAGGAATATGGCTCTAAAGGAAGCACTTTCAACCATTGTGTTATGCTGCTTAGAGACAGAAGTTGTGTTAAGGAGGTCTGCAGAAAAGGTGAATAGAGACTTTCATTTGACTTATGGAAGCCAGTTTCTCTTAGTGATGGCATCCAAGTGTTCTTGAAAGTGATTGGATAAATTTGCATAAAAGAATCTGTGGTTATTTCAGGAAGAAAGGTTGAATTATGATTTCATTTCTGGTGCATAATGGTACTGGAGAAGGTGACAACTCTTATTGCCATAGTGAGACATGGGATCAGAAATAGTTCTGAGTTGTGGCAAGAAGCAATGAGAGTGCTCTGTTCCTGTGACGTGGCAAACCCTGGAACTAGTCCTAATGCAGCTAGCTAGCTCTCCTGTAAGCAACTGGGCAGGTGAACTGAAAAGCTGGCTCAGGGAAGCTTGAAAACTGGGCCCATTAGGGCAAGACATCATCTCAACTGAACCCTAAGCTGTCCTCATAGGGCCTTTGGGAAAAGTTTCCTCTGCAGGAGCACAGCCCCCTACAGTCTTCTGGTCAGTTTTTGCTATTATTCCTAAAAAGGTTCCCTTCACAGTGAGAACTCCATAATCACTAACCCCTGAGGTGACAGGAACTCTGTAAAAACCTGCCTTGACCTCACCACTCTGGGACTGCCTTATGCCTTATGAATATGCATAGGTGAGGGAATGACAGAGCATTGATCCTCAGAGACCTGGCCCCTTCTCTGAGCATAATGCTGGGGAGTGTGTTCTTCCATCCTCAGAATCTTTATGGCTGTGAATAGATGCTGCCTTACTCCTTGAGATAACTTCTGAACCCCCAGTACCATGCTTCCAACACAGCCTGCTGATGCTAGGTTTTAAATCTCCACTTGGAAACAGGGTTAGGGGAAAGCTGAAACTCACTGCTGTTTTGATGTATGAAAGAGAAGAGAATCTGAGAGATTCAGAATGAGTGAACTTTCTGTTACAGTACCTGACGGTTGGTAACTCCAAGCATAGCAGAGATAGTGTCCCATTAATTGCACTCATACCTTAAAGAAAGATGACCAGGTGTACTTCCAAATCCATCACAAATGTTATCTTATTGACTTCCTTCAGGCTAAATGTTAAACCACTGTTTCCACATTTCCTTGCCTTGATCCTAATTTGTATGCTGTTAGCCATTAGTTGATATCTCTGTCTCTCCCCACTAGCCAGTAAATTCCTCAAGGGTAGGATCCATCTCTGGTTGATCTACTTACCCTTAGACTTAGTTGTGCCTGACATGGTAAGACTCTTGCTATATACTTGATAATTGATTGGACAAATGAATGAGTCATGGGCGGACAAAGAATTTCTCTTTTCAGATTATGTTATTGCTACTGGATATACATTTTGTTTTAACAAAAACTTTATCAAGAGATGGTGTCATATTGAAGTAGAGATTTGTGGCAGATATTTTGGGACAATTGTTCTTTACAAACATTATGCTTCAAAAGATGTTTCCTTTATACAAAGTTGGTATCTAATATTCATGTGTTAAATAAACTGAATTTGATTTATGGAACAGTAGGAAGAGCAGATCTGCTTATAGTCCCATTTTTGCCACTGACCTTGAACAAGGAGGTTGACTTAAGTCCCTTCTTGCTCTTTGGTTATACGGCTTTGTGAATTTATATGTGGAAGTAAACTATACATTTATTTCCTAGTAAAATTAGTGAAAAGGCAGATAAAAACACCCAGCCCCCCTCAAAGCAGAGCCTACTTCTCTGATAAGAAAATAATGTAAGGAATTTTCTGTTAGGCTGCATTGGTTATGGATTATTTTGCAGTTGTGGCACTAATCTCAGAAAAGGCTATTGTTTGAACATTTGACTCATGATAGATATAAATCGAAACCCATATACTTTCTGTTGTTCAAATGGATGTAATTTTAACACCTTCGGAATACTTCATAGATTGTTGGAAAAGTTCCATGAGACCAACAATAAAATTGTACCATAATCTATTGTCTGATTTGGAGGGCTTTATTTTTTTTTTATTTTTTTTTCAATATATGAAGTTTATTGTCCAATTGGTTTCCATACAACACCCAGTGCTCATCCCAAAAGGTGCCCTCCTCAATACCATCACCCACCCTCCCCTCCCTCCCACCCCCATCAACCCTCAGTTTGTTCTCAGTTTTTAACAGTCTCTTATGCTTTGGCTCTCTCCCACTCTAACCTCTTTTTTTTTTTTCTTCCCCTCCCCCATGGGTTTCTGTTAAGTTTCTCAGGATCCACATAAGAGTGAAAACATATGGTATCTGTCTTTCTCTGTATGGCTTATTTCACTTAGCATCACACTCTCCAATTCCATCCACATTGCTACAAAAGGCCATATTTCATTCTTTCTCATTGCCACATACTATTCCATTGTGTATATAAATCACAATTTCTTTATCCACTCATCAGTTGATGAACATTTAGGCTCTTTCCATAGTTTGGCTATTGTTGAGAGTGCTGCTATAAACATTGGGGCACAAGTGCCCCCATGCAGCAGCACTCCTCTATCCCTTGGGTAAATTCCTAGCAGTACTATTGCTGGGTCATAGGGGAGATCTATTTTTAATATTTTGAGGTAACTCCACACTGTTTTCCAGAGCGGCTGCACCAGTTTGCATTCCCACCAACAGTGCAAGAGGGTTCCCGTTTCTCCACATCCTCGCCAGCATCTATAGTCTCCTGATTTGTTCATTTTAGCCCCTCTGACTGGCGTGAGGTGATATCTGAGTGTGGTTTTAATTTGTATTTCCCTGATGAGGAGTGACGCTGAGCATCTTCTCATGTGCCTGTTGGCCATCTGGATGTCTTCTTTAGAGAAATGTCTATTCTCGTTTTCTGCCCATTTCTTCACTGGATTATTTGCTTTCCAGGTGTGGAATTTGGTGAGTTCTTTATACATTTTGGACACTAGCCCTTTGTCCAATATGTCATTTGCAAATATCTTTTCCTATTCCGTTGGTTGCCTTTTAGTTTTGTTGATTGTTTCCTTTGCTGTGCAGAACCTTTTTATCTTCATGAGGTCCCAATAGTTCATTTTTGCTTTGAATTTCCTTGCCTTTGGGGATTTGTCAAGTAAGAAATTGCTGTGGCCGAGGTCAGAGAGGTCTTTTGCTGCTTTCCCCTCTAGGATTTTGATGGTTTTCTGTCTCAAATTCAGGTCCTTTATCCATTTTGAGTTTATTTTTGTGAATGGTGTAAGAAAGTGGTCTAGTTTCATCCTTCTGCATGTTGCTGTCCAGTTCTCCCAGCACCATTTGTTAAAGAGACTGTCTTTTTTCCATTGGATATTCTTCCCTGCTTTGTCAAAGATAGGTTGGCCATATTTTTGTGGGTCTAATTCTGGGGTTTCTATTCTATTCCATTGGTCTATGTGTCTGTTTTTGTGCCAATACCATGCTGCCTTGATGATGACAGCTTTGTAGTAGAGGCTAAAGTCTGGGATTGTGATGCCTCCTGCTTTGGTCTTCTTCAAAATTACTTTGGTTATTTGGGGCCTTTTGTGGTTCCATATGAATTTTAGGATTGCTTGTTCTAGCTTCGAGAAGAATGCTGCTGCAATTTTGATTAGGATTACATTGAATGTGTAGATAGCTTTGGGTAGTATTGACTTTTTAACAATATTTATTCTTCCAATCCATGAGCATGGAATGTTTTTCCATTTCTTTATATCTTCTTCAATTTCCTTCATAAGCTTTCTATAGTTTTCAGCATACAGATCTTTTACATCTTTGGTTAGGTTTATTCCTAGGTATTTTATGCTTCCTGGTGTAATTGTAAATGGGATCAGTTTCTTTATTTGTCTTTCTGTTGCTTCATTATTAGAGTATAAGAATGCAACTGATTTCTGTACATTGATTTTGGATCCTGCAACTTTGCTGAATTCATGTATTAGTTATAGCAGACTTTTGGTGGAGTTTATCAGGTTTTCTATGTATAATATCATGTCATCTGTAAAAAGTGAAAGCTTGACTTCATCTTTGCCAGTTTTGATGCCTTTGATTTCCTTTTGTTGTCTGATTGCTGATGCTAGCACTTCCAACACTATGTTAAACAACAGCGGTGAGAGTGGACATCCCTGTCATGTTCCTGATCTCAGGGAGAAAGCTCTCTGTTTTTCCCCATTGAGGGTGATATTAGCTGTGGGCCTTTCATAAATGGCTTTTATGATGTTTAAGTATATTCCTTCTATCCCGACTTTCTCGAGGGTTTTTATTAAGAAAGGGTGTAGATATTTGTCAAATCCTTTTTCTGCATCAATTGACAGGATCATATCGTTCTTATCTTTTCTCTTATTAATGTGATGTATCACATTGATTGATTTGCGAATGTTGAACCAGCCCTGTAGCCCAGGAATGAATCCCACTTGATCATGGTGTATAATTATTTTATATGCTGTTGAATTAGATTTGCTAGTATCTTCTTGAGAATTTTTGCATCCCTATTCATCAGGGATATTGTCCTGTAGTTCTCTCTTTTTGCTCGGTCTCTGTCTGGTTTAGGAACCAAAGTAATGCTGGCTTCATGAAAGGAGTCTGGAAGTTTTCCTTCCCTTTCTATTTTTTGGAATAGCTTGAGAAGGATAGGTATTATCTCTGCTTAAAATGTCTTGTAGAAATCCCCTGAGAAGCCATCTGATCCTGGACTCTTATTTGTTGGGAGGTTGTTGATAACTGATTCAATTTCTTCGCTGGTTATGTGTCTGTTCAAGTTTTCTGTTTCTTCCTGTTTGAGTTTTGGAAGTCTGTGGGTGTTTAGGAATTTGTCCATTACTTCCAGGTTGTCTAGTTTGTTGGCATATAATTTTTCATAGTATTCTCTGATAATTGCTTGTATTTCTGAGGGGTTGGTTGTAATAATTCCATTTTCATTCATGATTTTATCTATTTGGGTCATTTCCCTTTTCTTTTTGAGAAGTCTGGCTAGAGGTTTATGAATTCTGTTTATTTTTTCAAAAAACCAACTCTTGGTTTCATTGATCTGCTCTACAGTTTTTTTTTAGATTCTGTATTGTTTATTTCTGCTCTGATCTTTATTATTTCTCTTCTTCTGCTGGGCTTGGGGTGTCTTTGCTGTTCAGCTTCTATTTCCTTAGGTGTGCTGTTAGATTTTGTATTTGGGGTTTTTCTTGTTTCTTGAGATTGGCCTGGATTGCAATGTATTTTCCTGTCAGGACTGCCTTTGCTGAATCCCAAAGCGTTTGGATTATTGTGTTTTCATTTTCATTTGTTTCCATATATTTTTTAATTTCTTCTCTAATTGACTGGTTGACCCATTCATTCTTTAGTAGGGTGTTCTTTAACCTCCATGCTTTTGGAGGTTTTCCAGACTTTTTCCTGTGGTTTATTTCAAGCTTCATAGCATTGTGGTGTGAAAGTGCATGGTATGATCTTAATTCTTTTATACTTATGAAGGGCTGTTTTGTGACCCAGTACGTAATATACCTTGGAGAATGTTCCATGTGTACTCGAGAAGAAAGTATATTTGTTGCTTTGGGGTACAGAGTTCTAAATATATCTGTCAAGTCCTTCTGATCTAATGTATCATTCAGGGCCCTTGTTTCTTTATTTATCCTGTGTCTAGATGATTTATCCATTGTTGTAAGTGGAGACTTAAAGTCCCCTGCAATTACCACATTCTTATCAATAAGGTTGCTTATGTTTGTGATGACTTGTTTTATATATTTGGGGTCTCCCGTATTCGGCACATAGACATATATAATTGTTAGCTCTTCCTGATGGATAGACCCTGTAATTATTTATAATTCCCTTCTTTATCTCTTGTTACAGCCTTTAATTTAAAGTCTAGTTTGTCTGATATAAGTATGGCTACTCCAGCTTTCTTTTGAGTTCCAGTAGCATGATAAATGGTTCTCCATCCCCTCAATTTCAATCTGAAGGTGTCCTCAGGTGTAAAATGAGTCTCTTATAGACAGTAAATAGATGGGTATTTTTTTAATCCATTCTGATACCCTGTGTCTTTTGGTTGAAGCATTTAGTCCATTTACATTCAGTGTTATTATGGAAAGATATGGGTTGGAGCATTTAGTCCATTTACACTCAGTGTTATTATGCAAAGATAGGGGTTTTCAAGTCATTGTGATGTCTGTAGGTTTCATGCTTGTAGTGATGTCTCTGGTACTTTGTGGTCCTTGCAACATTTCACTCATAGAATCACCCTTAGGATCTCTTGTAGGGCTGGTTTAGTGGTGATGAATTCCTTCAGTTTTTGTTTGTTTGGGAAGACCTTTATCTCTCCTTCTATTCTAAATGACAGACTTGCTGGATAAAGGATTCTCGTCTGCCTGTTTTTTTCTTTTCATCACATTGAAGATATCCTGCCATTCCTTTCTGGCCTGCCAAGTTTCAGTAGATAGATCCATCACTAGTCTTATTGGTCTCCCTTTATATGTTAGAGCATGTTTTTCCCAAGCTGCTTTCAGAATTTTCTCTTTATCCTTCTATTTTGCCAGTTTTACTATGATATGTCATGCAGAAGATTGATTCAATTTACGTCTGAAGGGAGTTCTCTGTGCCTCTTGGATTTCAGTGCCTCTTTCCTTCCCCAGATCAGAGAAGTTCTCAGCTATGATTTGTTCAAGTACACCTTCAGTACCTTTCCCTCTCTCTTCCTCCTCTGGAATCCCAATTATGCGTATATTATTGCTTTAATTGTGTCACTTAGTTCTCTAATTCTCCCCTCATACTCCTGGATTTTTTTTTATCTCTCTTTTTCTCAGCTTCCTCTTTTTCCATCATTTTATCTTCTAATTCACCTATTCTCTCCTCTGCCTCTTCAATCCGAGTTGTGGTCACCTCCATTTTATTTTGCAGCTCATTTATAGCATTTTTTAGCTCCTCCTGACTGTTTCTTAGTCCCTTGATCTCTGTTGTAATATATTCTCTGCTGTCCTCTCTATTTTTTTCAACCCAGTGATTAATTTTATGACTATTATTCTAAATTCTTTTTCCGTTACATTGCTTAAATCATTTTTGATGAGTTCGTTAGCTGTCGGTACTTCCTGGAGTTTGTTTTGAGGAGAATTCTTCCATTTCATCACTTTGGATAGTCCCTAGAGTGGGGTGGAACTGCCAGGATCTTCCCCTGTGCTGTCTGGAGTAACTTGTGTTGGTGGGTGGGGCTGCAGTCAGACCTGATGTCTGCCCCCAGCCCACCGCTGGGGCCATAGTCAGCGTGGTGTGTACCTTACCTTCCCCTCTCCCAGGGGCAGGATTCACTGTGGAGTGGTGTGGCCCCTGTCTGGACTACTTGCACACTTCCAGGCTTGTGGTGCTGCTTGGATAGGATCTGGTGTATTAGCCTGGTGGATCCGCAAGGTGCACCAGGGTAGGAGGGGCAGACTCAGCTCGCTTTGCCTTCAGTAGGCTGCTTTGGGAAGGGCCCTGTGGCACCAGAATGGAGGCAGGCCCGTTGGAGGGATGGACACACAGAAGCACAGTGTTGGGTGTTTGCGTGATGCAAGCAAGTTCGGTGACAGAAACTGGTTCCTTCTGGGATTTTGGCAGAGGGATGGTGAGAGAGATGGTGCTGGCCAGTGCCTTTGTTTCCTGCTGAGCTGAACTCTGTCTTCCGGGGTTTAATACCTCTCCCTCCCATTGTCCTCTCGCCCTCCCGCTCTTGGAGCAGAGATGTTGACTTATAACATTCCAGATGTTAAGTCCCGCTGGCTGTCAGAACTCATGCAGTCCAGCCCCTCCAGGTTTTGCAAGCCAGATTTTGGGGGCTCTGCCTTGCCCAGTGGGCTGCCCCTCCACTGCCCCGGCTCCCTGCCACCAGTCTGTGTACTGCACACCACCCCTTAGCCCATCCTATCCTCTTCTGTGGGCCTTTTGTCTACTCTTGACTCCGGAGAGTCCATTCTGCTAGTCTTCTGGTGGTTTGCTCATTATGATTTTGATTTACACCTTCCTGATGTTAGTAATATTGAGCACCTTTCGTGTACCTGTAGGCCATTGTGGCTCTTTGGAAAAATCTTTGGAAAAATGTCTATTTAAGTTCTTTGCCCATTTTTAAATTGGATTATTTGTGGGTCCTGCTATTGAGTGATATGAGTTCTTTATATATCTTGGATATTAACCCCTTAGCAGGTATATGATTTACAAATGTTTTCTCTCATCTGTGGGTTCACATTTGATTTTGTTAACAATTTCCTTTGCTGTGAGGTGCTTCTTAATTTCATGTAGTTCCACTTGTTTATTTAATTTTTAATGCCTGTGCTTTTGGTGTAATTCCAAATATGTTGTCAAGTCCAATGTTAAGGGGATTTTCCTGTTGGTTTTCTTCTAGGAGTTTTACAGTTTCATGTACATTTAAGTCTTTATTCTGAGTTAATTTTTGTGGCTAGTAAAAACTATGAATTCATTATCATTTTTCTGCATGTAGCTACTCAGTTTTTCCAGCACCATTTATGGAAAAGACTGTCCTTTACCCATTGTATATTCTCACATTGTTTGTTATAAATTAATTGACCACACATGCATGGGTTTATTTTTGGGTTCTTTATTCTGTTGGCCTATGTATCTTTTTTTTATGCCAGTACCATAATGTTTTGATTGCTATAACTTTGTGATATAATATGAATCAGGACATATGATTCCTCTAGCTTTATATACTTCCTCAGATTGCTTTGGCTATTTGGAATCCTTTGTGGTTCCATACAAATTTTAGGGTTGTTTTTTTCTACTTCTGTGAAAATGCCATTGGAATCTTGATAGAGATTGCATTGGCCTATAGATAGCTTTAGGTAATATGGGAGTTTCAATGATATTAATTCTTCTGATCCATGAACATAGGATATCTTTTCATTTGTTTCTGTTTTCTTTAATTTTTCATCAAAGTTTATAATTTGCCATGTACAGCTCATTGTATCCAGAAATGTAGGTGAAAATGGGTCCTATAGAATATGTAGATCCTTCAAATGCCCCCACTTTTATCCGTGTTATGGCCTCTGCGGCCTATAGAGGAAATGGGGAAAAATTCCCTCTGATGCCTAATATACACATGGGTCTAGTTGGGGAAACCCAACACAGAGGAACTCAAGTTGCTATTTAGCCCAATACTGGTGCCATCTGGATGGAAACAGGAATAAGCTAAGCAGCCACTGGGCTGAACTCAGAGCAATTTCACTGGTGATCACTCATGAGCTCTAGCCATTAACCCTTTGCACTGACAGGTGGGCTGTTCTAAAGAGATTAACCTAGAATTTAGACACTGGGACACCAAAGGGCAGATTAACATAATTAAGCCCTGTGGTATCAGGATATTGTATCAGGACATTTGGGCTCACCTGCAAGAGCCTGAGGTGATCATCACTGTTTTCCATGTCCTGGATCATAAAGCACTGATTTGTAGAAAGGAAAAATGGAATATTAAAGCAGCAGATTAAATTATTAACAGGGAAAACCACCTTGGCCAGGTGTACTAATGTGCTGTCACAGGCTTTAATGCATTTTAATGATCAAGTAGTAGGGTCTCTGGCCCCAGATGCCAGACTGGGGACCCATGCTGAGGCACCCAATGCTATAAAGGTACAGAATTATAGGGAGATCCATATGGCCCCAACTCTCACTGTGGATGAATATGCTATGCTGCTGGGAGCACCAAAGGTGTTGTCTACTGGAATTTGCCATGGGATGTCCCATAGGATAGGTGAGTTACTTTGTACCCTTGGGTGAGGGGGATCTACAATTTCTACTGGGATCCTGTTGTTCTGCTTAAAGTCAGACCTGTTGAAATCCATTATACCTGGAATGGAGCACACCCCATCGAAAGAGGGGAGAACATAGGGGTCCTGGTCTGGCATATTCTGCTCCAGTCTATCTCCTCATGCCTGACAGTGCTGCTTCTCCTGCCAACATATATGACATGCACAATCAGGTGAAGTTCCTAAAGTTGCTGGTCTACCTCTCCTTCAAGGCTATAAGGCATTGATACCCCCCTGGCAATCAGGAGGCTGATCCCTAGCCCAGGTATAAGCCTTAGCAACTGACTCTGCAGTAGATACAGCAGATTAAGTGCAGCTACTGTAGATCCTTGGAATGGATGGAATGGTATATTGCCAGGATTTTCCCTGAAAATACTTGGTATTTTACTTGGTAAATATAGTAACAGCATGTCCTATGATTGGTTCTTTTTCTCTTCTTTCTTTTCTTCTTCTTTTTTTTTTTTTTTGGTGGAGTCTTTTGGGTTTTCTCTATACAATAAGATCATGTTATTTGCAAATGGGTGATTTTACTTCTTCCTTCTTGATTAGGAAGATTTTTATTCCTGTTTCTTGCCTGATTCCTCTGGTAGGACTTCTAATACTATGTTGAATAGATGTGGTGAGAGTGGACACCCTTGTCTTGCTCCTTATCTGACAGCAAAAGCTTTCAGCTTTGACTACTGAATGTGATATTCACTGTGGTTTTGTCATATATGGTTTTTATTATGTTGAAATCAATTCCTTTTATACCAAATTTATTGAGAGTTTTGAATGTTATTTTGCATCTATTGAGATAATTCTATGATTTTTATCTTTCATTTTTTATGATGTATCACATTTATTGATTTGTTATGTTGAACCATCTTTGCATCCCTGGAACAGATCTCTACTTAATCGTGGTGTACGGTCCTTTTAATGTGTTGTTAAATTCAATTTATATATATATATGTATATATGTATGTATATATATATATATGTATATATATATATACATATATATATACATATATATGTATATATATATATGTAAATTTTTATTTCCTTTAATTTAGCGAGAGAGAGAGAGAGAGAGAGAGAGAGAGAGAGAGAGGAAGCATTAGTAGGAGAGGGGCAGAGGGAGAGAGAATCTCCAGCAGGCTCCACACTCGCACGGAGCCCAATGTGGGGCTCAATTCCATGACCCTAGAATCATGACCAGAGCCAGAATCGAGAGTTGGACCCTCATCTGACTGAGCCACCCTGGTGTCCCAGTTCATATTTCAGTTAGAATTTTCGCATCTTTGTTCATTAAGGATGTTAGCCTATAATTTTATTTTCATACAGAGGCCTTGTTTATTTTTGGTGTAAGGGTAATGCTGGCTTTATAAAATGAATTTGAGTGTGTCCTCTCCTTTTCTCTCTTTCCTTTTTTTTTTTTTTTTTGGAAGAGGTCAAGAAGGGTTGATACTAATTCTTCTTTAAATGTTTGGTAGAATTAACCAGTGAAGCCATCTGGTCCTGGGCTTTTCTTTATTGGTAGATTTTTGATTAGTGATTCAGTTTCCTTACTCATTATTGACCTGCTCAGATTTTCAGTTTTCCATGGAACATTCACTGTCTGTGTTGGTTGTAGGTGGATTAGGTGGAAGAATAATAGTTTCTAAGGTTCACAGGTTGGCCGCAAGGAGGGCCACAATGGGATGTGAGTGTGGGTAGGGGTGTTCAGCAATAATTTATTATGGAAGTGATATGAATTTTATTCTATACATTATTAGAAGCTGTTGGGAAGGATTTTAGCAGTGAATGACTTTGATGTTTAATAAACAGTGTATTATTACTTAAAAGCCCCCCCCTTTCAAAATTTGCGTGAGTCTCCTATGAGTCAAAAGGGAGATTTAATGGAACCGTTCAATCAGATACTTCCTCCTTCTGATGTGTTTGTTTATTATCAGCAGCTAGGCAAATTTAAAAATAGCAGATATCTTAAAAAAGAGGATGGGCTTATTTATTGACACTTTCACTCTCTCATTGTCAGATTTTATGGAAGGACAGAGTTACCTGTTTATTGTTTTCCCTAAATTTGGGATTGAATGTTCCTTGGGCCCCTCTGTGGCTCAATAAAAACCTTTGGAAGTATTGACAGAGCTCATAAATCTTATCAAGGCTGCCTTGAGAGATGAAAAAAGTTCAAATAAAATATATGAAAATGAAAAGCTGTCTGCCTGCCCAAAGATTAATTCTAATCCAAACAATGCATCCAGTTCAGCTTTATGGAGGCACAAAGAACATATAAAGACATTGGATATACATTAGTGCACAAACTTCAGGACTTTTTATGTTTGTTTAATCTATCTAATTAATTAGTTGAGTGATTGATTTTGTCTTGAGCATTAAAAACGCAGTGTGAAGTATAAAGGCCTTATGAAATTAGATACAGCCAAGTGTAGTTTTATCTGATTTGTATTATATTCATTTACTTGGTTTATTTTTGTACAGCGTTTAAAATTTTTTTTTTTTTATTTTGAGAGGGAGAGTGTGTGCACTAATGGGGGTGGGACAGAGGGAGAGGAAGATAGAATCTTAAGTAGGTCTGCACTCAGTGTGGAGCCCAGTGTGGGGCTTGATCCCATGACTCTGGGATCATGACCTGAGCCAAAATCAAGAGCTGGACCCTCAACCAACTGAGCCACCCAGGTGTCCCTATGTACATTTTTGTAAAGCTAGCCCAGCATTCATTAGCTCTATTTACAATTACTCTATGAGAAATTATTCAATAGTCATTTCTCCTATGATGGATTCAGTGCTTAAAATACCAAGCATAGCTGAAACTGTTTAACAAAATATATGCTTCAAAGAGAAATTCTGTATTTGCAAAACCTGAGGATGTAAAGTTAAAGGTAAACCTGAGCTAAGCCTAAGTGCTGTCTCCTAGACTAAGTCCTGTGCCAGAAAGACATACTGAGCGCATTCCTGGGGCTGAGGCTTGGGTCCCTTCTGCAGCTGCAGAGGGGAGGATTTGAGAAGTAAAAATACAGTCTGATGTTAGGATGGTAGGAAGAGAAATAGACATCACTCAATAAATGGAGTATTTATTTGGTGATGCAAAGATGCCCCAGGCATGGTCAGCAACTCTTGGGCTGGTGGCTGTGCTCTTCAGCCTATTATATAATAGAATATAAAGCCCTGCTCAAATAGTTGACTAATGATTAAATGAGTAAGTTACCTGAAATGGAGGAACAAGTACAAATGAACGACCTGTAAATTCTAGTTTATTTGCTTAATGACCGTTGACACTTTAGGTGAGATACTAGCAAAATCAGGATAAAGAGAGTCTCAAAATCTGAACTGTACACTCCAAGAAAACTACAAATATGAGGATTAGAAGTTTTATGTGTTTTTGAGTAAACATCTGAATGTTTGCTTTGAAAACATAGGAGAAATATACTTTGGGTAAGATTTCTATGCTTGTTCCATTAAACAGAATGCTTTGCATATATGTGAAAGAGATGATTCAAAAGTTACATGTTTTGCATATATTGTTGGATTTATTGGTATGTAGAAACTATCCTGTGCCTCCCTAATATTCACCAAAGATAAACTGGTGAAAACTCCATGAGTTTGGCAGTCATATTAATTAAAATTCTTTCATTTCTAAGTGTTAGAAACCTAACTCTGTCTAGATAATGCAGAGAGGAAAAAATTATCTCATGTATCTGGGAAGGTGATGAGAGTTAACTTTAGTTTTGTACCTACTATGTGTCTGGGAAAAGCCTGTACTCTAGAATCCAATGGTCTGGGTCCCAATCCTGGCTTTAATCCAGTGGTCTGGGTCCCAGCAAACCTGGCTTTACTTCTTCCTAGAACTATGAATTTAGTTGAGTTATTTTTTCTTTGTGCCTCAATTTCTTTACTTATGAAAGGAAAATAATAATAGTATATACTCCATAGTGTTGTGGCAAGGATTTAGTGAAGTATTATGTGTAATGTGCTTAAACAATGTTACCATTTCCTTAATCCTGACAACACCCCAATAAGGAAGGAATCATTTTACAGAGGAATGAACAGAGTCAGAAAACTAAGCTATTTGCCCAGGCTCACACAGCCAGTTGAGATGGCCCTGTCTTTTTACCTCTCTCTGTTGGCTTCTGATCAGTGATAAATGTGCTTTGAGATTAATCTGGTGCAGGATTATCAAATGAATTAGAATGGAGGGTCGAAAACATCCCATTAAGAGGCGACAGCAAAGATCCATCTCAGAAGTCATTAAGATTGGAATTTGGATAGCAGAATCTGGAACACATAGGACAGGATGGATTTGGAAGATATTATGAATTGGTTGGACCTAGCGATGGGTTGCATGATCAAGGAAAAAGGCATTAAAGGTGACTGTGGCAAGACCGGATGCCCAGCAGCTGTCCCAGTCCCCAGTGCCTGGTGCACGACAGATGCTTGAGTGGGTTTTTGTTTTTCACTGAATGAGTAAATAACAATTAGACCTTGAGTAGGAGTGTCTGGGAGAATTGTGTTGTAGGGGAACTCAGGAGAAAAAACAGGTTTGGGAGGGAGGTAGATGAGTTTCATTTTTGGGGCACTCACTTGGAGAAGCCAGCCAAAATTAGGAGACCCCTAAACAACCGGAAAGGGAAGATTAAGTGACATTTCAGTAACAAAAGATAGAGATTTCAGAGTCTACTGGGTGAATATGGAGTTTGAAGCCATATGATAAAATGAGATTTCTAATGGAGAAAATACCCAGAAGAGAAGAGACACAAAGGCAAGTCAGTTGGGTAAGACTGGTGAGGTGGGCTTCTCAGGAGCGGCCAGAGAGAGTGGAGGTGAGGCAGACACCATCCAGAGGGCAGAGACGCAAGAGCACCTGGCAGCCATGGCTGAGAGCCAAGAAGCATGAGATAGAGAGTCCATATGAGTTGAAGATGGAGCCCATTAACCAGAGCTGTTTCCATAAAATAATGGGAAAGGAAGCTAGATTCCATTGGGCAGATGCAAGGGGAGATGAGGCTTCCCAGCTGGTGGGGTTCTCTCCTTCCAGCTGTGCCTGGTGTTGATAATGGCCCTGTCTCGTCAGACTGCACATACTCAGAGGTAAGCCTACCTACTGGTGCAGCCAGACACACACTTTGTTTCTGAGGAGAGCTTGGCTCAAATTCCTATTTTCCCTTTCACTCTTCCACTGGCCCAAGTCAGTCCCCTGGGCCCATCCTGGCTCTCTCAAACCCCACACCTAAAAATCCCTCCCAAATAAATTGCTTATGTGTTATCTTTCTATCTGAAAGGGGCCAGACAGAAACCAAGAGAAGCCCACAAGACAGGCAGCAGGGAGATGTTTATAATTTTTGTCTCTCCCATCAAACATTCATGTTTCTGTTTTGTCTTTGACCAAACTCAGAAAGACCGACTAAAGAACGAGACCCCGGGTTTGCCAGAGAAGTGGTGTCAGAGAATGTTTATTAGGAGTGTGGAGATTTTCACAAAGCCACACACCGTGTGGAAGACCCAAGTAGAAAAGATTGTAAGTCCTGGTGGACCATGAGGACTTTGAGTTCTGAAAGGTGCCTGTGTGTTAGGTCCATCCATGCACTGGAATGAGGGTCTGGTTCAGGCAAGGACAGAGGCAATGATAGCCATTAGATTTCCAGTCCTCTTGTTCCTCCTTCCATGACCAGTCCTTGCTGAACAACCCAGTCTCCCTTACCACATCCCATTCCATGCCCCTGTTACTCTTTCTGAGCCTCTTAAGGGACAGATGCCTTCCCTCCCAGCCTCTCCTTTCTTCCTTTTTTTTTACACACTGCTCTCAGATTAACCTTCTTGAAACTCAGGTTTATAGGACTCCCCACGTTAGTGGCTCTGGAGCACAATTATAAGTATTAAAAAAAACACCTTTATATAATGATAAAGTCCTACTTTCCATCTTGTCCCATCCAAATCCTGCAATCCACAATCGTTGAAACAGCAGGGGAGGCAAGAAAGAATGGCTTTTCCCTTTATTTCTAGTGCAATCCATTTTTTCCCTTTATACATAAAAACCTATATTCTATACATTAAGACATTTTATCCTATAGAATGTTATTGAGGTCATATATAATATATATTCATTTTGTTGGAGATGCGTACATATGTTTCTATGCATCACAGTTCAGTGTAACTTCTCCACAAAGAAAGAAAACATAACCCACCATCCTTATTGCTAGTTTAACAAAATGTTTTAAATTGTATTTCTTCCAGTTAATGGTGTAGAAAGCAAAATGGGGAAAGTACATGCATTTTCCTAGAATGAGCCATCAGAGACCTAAATAAATGGACCGAATGAGTTTGTTTGAATGTTCCCATTCACATAGGATTACACATTCAAATAAAGCTGTGTACATTTATTTGAATATGTAATCAAGGAGCTGAGCAGAAGTGGCACCTGCTTCCAAGTGTAACATCCCTGGTTTACACATGTGGGTACCTCGGTGTGTTGTTAAAAAGCAGAAAATAGTTCTTTCTATATGCATTTTATGCAAATTTCACAGCTCTTGCTATTGTTTATCAGCTTTGTTGTTTCTCATGCACAAGGCACCTGTCTGTATTAGCAGTAATGGTGCTACCCAGAGGAAAGCTATATTTAAGTTTCTCAAGTTTCCTGGCCCTTTGAGAAAGTTTGGGCTCACCCACTCCTTCCTTTTTCATTCAACAAGTATTTGATGGTTGCTGGGTTACAAAGGTATTTGAGTGAACCATCTAGGCATTTTACAGTGCCTGTTCCTACCAGTCTCAGTACTGTTCGTTGGGATGAACCTGTCGTGGTCCATGACTGAAAGCCTTTTGGGCCATTGATGTTTGTAGGCTCCCACATGGTTCTTAAGGAGTGGAGGTGGAGGTGGACAAATGATCGTGCTGTCATGTGCATGATGTGGCACAAGAGTACAAATGAGGACCCATGTGTGTAAATATTTAAAAATTGATTAACCAAACTAAATGTTTTAAATGCTGTCTACCCTATTTCTATCTTCATGATGGCTGGAAGGCCAAGTTTGAGCTGAGAACGCTTGGCTTCCTCAGAGATCTGTGCTGGAATGTGGCAGCAATGGGGAGTTAGTCCATAGCCCCTGGCCAAGGCCTGTAGCTTGCTCCATTCTCTGCATGCCCTTGGTTATGTCATGCACCGCATGGAGGTTTGCATTCCCAGAGGCGGACACTGTGGCCCACACATCCAAGCTCTGTCCATGATGCATAAATAGCTGTGCCAGACCTCCTGAGGAGAACTGAGCAGGCCCTGGAAGCAGACTGGAGACACTTGGAAGGGAAAATGTGTGGTCCCACATACCTGGCAAGGGGCCTAGGAGAGGGGATGTGTGAGTTTGGGCCTTGCTAATGGAACCACTAAGTAGTTCTCCTGATTGGAGGCACACTGCTGGACAGCTTGTGAGCGTGATACCTTTCTCTTGCTTCTTAATCACATGAGTATTCTTGCCTTTCCTGTGGGTGACTCTCTGGTCCTTCTTGGCTTTTTTTTTGCACCACCATACTATGTGGAAGCATGAGAAAGAGGAGGCCACACAGACAAAGATGACTCTAACCTTCCTTCCTCCTTGTACCCAACTTCATCTCCATTATGGTGGCACAGACCTCACGGGAGTGCACCATGCTAGGAGGGCAGCGATAGTGTTGGCCTAAATGCTGTCTGTGGGTTTTGTATTAGGACAGAACTCTTTTGGGATCCAGGAATTTTTATGACTTCTGCCTAATCTGTTGTATTAATTCTGAACAAAGTGTGGGAAGGGGAGAGAGACAGAAGTAGATGGAAAAATGCTGCTGAAGAAGTACAACTACTGAGGGGTTTTGGGGATTAAAAAAAGAGGTATTTTCATGTGTATATTGTTATATTGTTTAAAAATAATATTAGTTATTATTAAGAAAGAAAAATAATTGACCAAGATATTGTATTGAATAACTGAGTGCTAGTAAGAAATGCATATACCATGTGATTCAAAGCTATGTAAATGCATCTGCATAAAAACTTGTATGTGTAGATATCTTGCATTTGCAAGATGATGATGATGATATTGATGATGGTGACGATGATAGTGTTGATGGTGATGATGATGGTGACGATGATGATAGTGGTAATGATGGTAATGATGATGATGATAATGATGATAGGGGTGGTGGTAATGATGATGATCATTAGCATTTATTGGATTCTTACTTTGTTCCAGGCACTTTGTAAGGGTGTACATTAACTCGTTTAATGTTTTCAAGACCCTGAAGGCAGATACAATTAGTGACCCCATTTTGCAAACGAAAAATAAGGTATAGAGCTGTCCAGAAATTTGGACAAATAATACAGGTTGTATTTTGGATGTGACTCCAGAGACTGTATGTCTAACCACTACACATAGACACTGAAGTGTCATCATCACTGAATTAGAGTGTCCTTTTTTATTTTGTTTTGGTCTATTTTTATTTTTATCCACTACATTAATAAAAGAATGGTGACCTACTTAATAAACATACTTACCAATTTTCTAGCATACCCATGATAGTACATTTTTTTCTCCCACAAGTTTGGGGCCACCATGGTTACTCATCCATTCCTCTATCACCTTTGTGACTCCTTGTGATGCTAGTTTTGTCTCTTCTGGGTCTCCATTTTGTTCTTGACCCTTACTAGATCTTGGGCTGTATCAGTGATTGAGACCCCTGTGCTCTTCCTAGTGGTTACAGTATATGATCAGATTAATTACTAAAAAATACAATTTGATTATAAACAGTGTCTATTTGAGGGGTGATTAGAATCTGCGACTGAAATACTGATGCAATAGGAAGAAAAGGGATTGTCTCATGAAAAACTATGGCCTTGCTTATTTGGTGCACCATTTAAAGAAACTGCCTGGGAAAGACAGTTTTGATGTTTCTTCTTCACTGAAGCAGATGACAACAATTCTGAAGGTCTAGTCCTTCCTGTAATTCTCTTTAATCTTCCTGAAATAGAGCTTTTGGTGTGTCATTCTGGAGCTCAGAGTACTTCAGTAGGTCACTCTTGCTTCTGGAATTAATTGCAAGCATTTGCAACTCTCAGCGAAATATTCCTTAAACTCCTTTGTCCTGTGAGTTTTCCTACTTCCTTTTGGTGCTTTTATACGTCAACCAAATGAAACTTGTTTCTTCTTGTTCATTATGATCACATTATTTCCCCCCGTTGGAGTACCTCTCTTACTCCCATACTTAATTTTATATGTCCAAATCTTACTCACTTTGAAGGTCCAGCTCATGTCTTCTTTAGAGAAGTGTCTATTCATGTTTTCTGCCCATTTCTTCACTGGATTATTTGTTTTTTGGGTGTGGAGTTTGGTGAGCTCTTAATAGATTTTGGATACTAGCCCTTTGTCCAATATGTCATTTGCAAATATCTTTTCTCATTCTGTCGGTTGCCTTTTAATTTTGTTGATTGTTTCCTTTGCTGTGCATAAGCTTTTTGTCTTCATGAGGTCCAAAGTTCATTTTTTCTTTTAATTCCCTTGCCTTTGGAGATGTGTCAAGTAAGAAATTGCTGCGGCTGAGGTTAGAGAGGTTTTTTTTTTTTTTTTACTGCTTTCTCCTCCAGGGTTTTGATGGTTTCTTGTCTTACATTCAGGTCCTTCATCCATTTTGAGTTTACTTTTGTGAATGGTGTAAGAAAGTGGTCTAGTTTCATCCTTCTCCATGTTGCCGTCCAGTTCTCCCAGCACCATTTGTTAAAGAGACTGTCTTTTTTCCATTGGATATTCTTTCCTGCTTTGTCAAAGATTAGTTGGCCATACTTTTGTGGGTCTAGTTCTGGGGTTTCTATTCTATTCCATTGGTCTATGTGTCTGTTTTTGTTCCAATACCATGCTGTCTTGATGATGACAGCTTTGTAGTAGAGGCTGATGTCTGGGATTGTGATGCCTCCTGCTTTGGTCTTCTTCAAAATTACTTTGGCTATTCGGGGTCTTTTGTGGTTCCATACAAATTTTAGAATTGTTTGTTCTTGCTTTGAGAATAATGCTGGTGCAATTTTGATTGGGATTGCATTGAATGTGTAGATAGCTTTGGGTAGTACTGACATTTTATCAAGGTTTATTCTTCCAATCCATGAGCATGGAAATTTTTCCCATTTCCTTATATCTTCTTCAATTTCCTTCATAAGCTTTCTATAGTTTTCAGCATACAGATCTTTTACGTTTTTGGTTAGGTTTATTCCTAGATATTTTATGTTTCTTGGTGCAGTTGTGATTAGGATCAGTTTCTTTGTCTTTCTGTTGGTTCATTATTAGTGTATAAGAATGCTACTGATTTCTGTACATTGATTTTGTATCCTGCAACATTGCTGAATTCATGTATCACTTCTAGTGGGCTTTTGGTAGAGTCTATAGGGTTTTCCATGAATGATATCATGTCATCTGCAAAAAGTGAAAGCTTGACTTCATCTTTGCCAATTTTGATACCTTTGATTTCCTTTTGTTGTCTGATTGCTGTTGGTAGCACTAACAACACTATGCTAAACAACAGGGGTGAGAGTGGACATCCCTGTTTTGTGCCTGATCTCAGGGAAAAGGCTCTTAATTTTTCCCTATTGAGGATGATACTAGCTGTGGGCTTTTCATAAATGGTTTCTATGATGTTTAAGCATGTTCCTTCTATCCCGACTTTCTTAACGGTTTTTATTTAGAAAGGATGCTGAATTTTGTGAAATGATTTTTCTGCATTGATTGACAGGATCATATGGTCCTTATCTTTTCTTTTATTAATGTGATGTATCACATCGATTTGGGAATGTTGAATGAGCCCTGCATCCTAGGAATGAATCCCACTTGATCATGGTGTATAATTCTTTTTATATGCTGTTTAATACGATTTCCTAGTATATTGTTGAGAATTTTTGCACCCATATTCATCAGGGATATTGTCCTGTAGTTCTCTTTTTTTGCTGGGTCTCTGTCTGGTTTAGGAACCAATGTAATGCTGGATTCATGAAAGGAGTCTGGAAGTTTTCCTTCCCTTTCTATTTTTTGGAACAGCTTGAGAAGGATAGGTATTATCTCTGCTTTAAATGTCTGAGAGAATTCCCCAGGGAAGCCATCTGGACCTGAACTCTTATTTGTTGGGAGATTTTTGATAACTGATTCAATTTCTTCTCTGGTTAGGGGCGTTCAAGTTTTCTGTTTCTTCCTGTTTGAGTTTTGGAAGTGTGTGGTGCTTAGGAATTTTCCCATTTCTTCCAGGTTGTCCAGTTTGTTGGCATGTATTTTTCCATAGTATTCCCTGATAATTGATTTTATTTCTGAGAGATTGGTTGTAATAATTCCATTTTCATTCATGATTTTATCTATTTGGGTCATCTCCCTTTTCTTTTTGAGAAGCCTGGCTAGAGGTTTATCAATTTTGTTTGTTTCAAAAAACCAACTCTTGGTTTCACTGATCTGCTCTACAGTTTTTTTATATTTTATATTGTTTATTTCTATTGTGATCTTTATTATTTCTCTTCTTCTGCAGGGTTTAGGGTGTCTTTGCTGTTCTGCTTCTATTTCCTTTAGGTGTGCTGTTAGATTTTGTATTTGAGGTTTTTCTTGTTTCTTGAGATAGGCCTGGATTGCAATGTATTTTCCTGTCAGGACTGCCTTTGCTGAATCCCAAAGCATTTGGATTGTTGTATTTTCATTTTCATTTGTTTCTATATGTTTCTTAATTTCTTCTCTAATTGCCTGGTTGACCCATTTATTGTTTAGTAGGTTTTTCTTTAACCTTCATGCTTTTGGAGGTTTTCCAGTCTTTTTCCTGTGGTTGATTTCAAGCTTCATCGCATTGTGATCTGAAAGTGTGCATGCTATGAACTTAATTCTTTTATACTTATGAAGGGCTGTTTTGTGACCCAGTATGTGATCTATCTTGGAGAATGTTCCATGTGCACTCGAGAAGAAAGTATATTCTGTTGCTTTGGTATGCAGAGTTCTAAATATATCTGTCAAGTCCATCTGATCCAATATATCATTCAGGGTCCTTGTTTCTTTATTGACCATGTGTCTAGATGATCTATCCATTGTGGTCAGTGGGGTATTAAAGTCCCCTGCAATTACCACATTCTTATCAGTAAGGTTGCTTATGTTTGTGATCAATTGTTTTATATATTTGGGGGCTTCTGTATTTGGCGCATAGACATTTATAATTGTTAGCTCTTCCTGATGGATAGCCCCTGTAATTATTATATAATGCCCTTCTTCATCTCTTGTTACAGCTTTTAATTTAACATCTAGTTTGTCAGATATAAGCTTGGCTACTCCAGCTTTCTTTTGAGTTCCAGTAGCATGATAGATAGTTCTCCATTCCCTCACTTTCAATCTGAAGGTGTCCTCAAGTCTAAAATGTGTCTCTTGTAGACAGCAAATAGATGGGTCTTGTTTTTTTATCCGTTCTGATACCCTATGTCTTTTGGTTGGAGCATTTAGTCCATTTACATTCAGTGTTATTATGGAAAGATATGGGTTTTCAAGTCATTGTGATGTCTGTAGGTTTCATGCTTGTAGTGATGTCTCTGGTACTTTGTGGTCCTTGCAACATTTCACTCATAGAATCATCCCTAGGGTCTCTTGTAGGGCTGGTTTAGTGGTGATGAATTCCTTCAGTTTTTGTTTATTTGGGAAGACCTTTATCTCTCCTTCTATTCTAAATGACAGACTTGCTTGATAAAGGATTCTTGTCTGGCTATTTTTTCTTTTCATTACCTTGAAGATTTCCTGCCATTCCTTTCTGGCCTGCCAAGTTTCAGTAGATAGATCCATCACTAGTCTTATTGGTCTCCCTTTATATGTTAGAGCACGTTTATCCCAAGCTGCTTTCAGAATTTTCTCTTTATCCTTGTATTTTGCCAGTTTCACTCTGATATGTTGTCCAGAAGATCAATTCAAGTTATATCTGAAGGGAGTTCTTTGTGCCTCTTGGATTTTAATGCCTTTTTCCTTCCCCTTATCAGGAAAGTTCTCATCTATGATTTGTTCAAGTACACCTTCAGCACCTTTCTCTCTCTTTTCCTCCTCTGGAATCCCAATTATGCGTATATTATTGCTTTAATTATTTCAGTTCGTTCTCTAATTCTCCCCTCATACTCCTGGATTTTTTTAATCTTTTTCTCAGCTTCTTCTTTTTCCATAACGTTATCTTCTAATTCACCTATTCTCTCCTCTGCCTCTTCAATCGGAGCTGTGGTCATTTCCATTTTATTTTGCAGCTCATTTATAGCATTTTTATGCTCCTCCTGACTGTTTCTTAGTCCTGTGATCTCTGTAGTAATATATTCTCTGCTGTCCTCTCTACTTTTTTCAAGCCCAGTGATTAATTTTATGACTATTATTCAAATTCTTTTTCTGTTATATCGTTTTTGATCAATTTGTTAGCTGTTGCTATTTCCTAAGTTTCTTGTGAGAATTCTTCCATTTCATCATTACCACAGTCCCTGTGGTAGCTCCAAACTGCAGGGCACTTCCCCTGCACTGTCTGGAGAAACTTGTGTTGGTTGGCGTAACCGCAATCAGACCTGATGTCTGTCCCCAGCCCACCGCTGGGGCCACAGACTGGTGTGTACCTTATCTTCCCCTCTGCTAGGGGCAGGACTCACTATGGAGTGGTGTGTCCCCTGTCTGGGCTACTTGCACACTGTGAAGCTTGTGGTGCTGCTGGATGGGATCTGGCCAAGGGTGTATTATCCAGGGTGGATCCACAAGGAGCACATGGGCAGGATGGGCAGGTTCTGCTCACTTTGCCCTCAATGGTCCCCTTCAGGAGGTGCCCTGCAGCACCAGCAGGGAGGCCAACCTGTCAGAGGGATGGATCCACTGAAGCACAACATTGGGTGTGTGCGCAGTGCAAGCAAGTTCAGTGATGGGAACTGGTTCCCGTTGGGGTTTTGTCTGGGGAATGGGAGAGGGAGATGGAGCAGTCCAGCACCTTTGTTCCCTGCAGAGCTGATCACTGTCTTCCTGAGCTCTACACCTCTCCCTCCCATTGTGCTCTCACCCTCCCCACTCTCCGAAAGCAGAGCTATTGACTCTTAACATTCCAGATGTTAAGTCCCGCTGGCTGTCAGAACTCATGCAGTCCAGCCCCTCTGCTTTTACAAGCCAGACTCAGGGGCTATGCCTTGCTGGGTGGGCTGCCCCTCCACTGCCATGGCTCCCTCCTGCCAGTCTGTGTAGCGCGCACCACCTGTCCGCCCTTCCTACCCTTTTCTGTGGGCCTCTTTTCTACACTTGGCTCTGGAGGGTCCATTTTGCTAGTCTTCTGGCAGTGTTCTGGGTTATTTAGGCAGATGTGGGGGGAATCTAAGTGATCAGCAGGACGTGGTGAGCCCAGTCCTCCTACGTCGCCATCTTTCCTGAAGCTTCTCTCTGTTTTTATTTATTTTTGAGACAGAGAGACAGAGCATAAGCAGGGGAGGGGCAGAGAGAGAGGGGGAGTCACAGTATCTGAGGCAGGCTCCAGGCTTGGAGCTGTCAGCACAGAGCCCAATGCAGGGCTCAAACTCATAGACTGTGAGATCATGACCTGAGCTGAAGTCGGACACTTAACCAACTAAGCCACCCAGGTGTCCCTAGAATTTAAATTAAAATTTGAGAAAAAAACCCAAAACATTGCACTAACCTCATAAAAAGAATTGGGCATCTTTTTTTCTCATTTTTTTCTGAAATAATTTATATAAAATAATAAAGAATTATTCCTTGAAAAATTGGTAGAATTGTCCTGCAAAGCCAAGATAGCTTGGATTTGGGGGGAGAAATAGTCTTTAATACCATTTTAATTTCTTTGATTCTTACTGCCCTATAAAACTTCTCTTTGTTTTTCTTAAGTTCATTTATTTTTTATTTTGAGAAAGAGAAAGAGTG
Organism: Panthera pardus; assembly: GCF_024362965.1. NCBI lineage: Eukaryota > Metazoa > Chordata > Mammalia > Carnivora > Felidae > Panthera > Panthera pardus. The sequence continues at coordinate 110,203,034 of NW_026526677.1, read as the reverse complement.
GGAGAGCATGTGGAAAGGGCAGAGAGAGAAAGGAGACAGAGAGAGTCCCAAGCAGGCTCAGTAATTTCAGCACAGAGCCTGATGTGGGGCTCGAATTCACAAACTGTGCAATCATGACCTTGAACTGAAATCAAGAGTCAGATGCTCAATTGACAGAGCCACCCAGGGGCCCTTCCCATTCTCTTTCTTGCATCAATGTTTGTGTTTTGTACATTTCTAGAACTTTTTTCATTTTGTCTGTTTTCAAATTTATTAGTGTAAGCTGTTTAGAGTAACTTTTTAAATCATTTTTAAATAACTGATATCTTTTTTTATTTTCCTTTTTAAATTAAATTTGATTTGTGCTCACCTCGGCAGCACATATACTAAAATTGGAACGATACAGAGAAGATTAGCATGGCCCCTGCGCAAGGATGACACGCAAATTTGTGAAGCGTTCCATTAAAAAAAAAAAAAAATTGATTTAACCATATCCTTCTCCCTTTTTCTCTTGCTTAATCTTACTGTAGGTATTTCTTGCTTATTATATTCACCTTTTCAAAGAACTAGAATTAATTTTGCTAATCTTCTGCTCTTAACTTTATTATTTCCTTCCTTCTTTTTTCTTCTTTTTGGAGGAAAGGGGTTTATGATTGGTTGTTCTAAGTCCCAATTTTTGAGATGAATACTAGTCATTAAAAAAACTTTTATCTTGCAACTTTCATACATGTTTTTATATACATTATTATTTTATATTTATATGTTTAATATTATTTTATATGGCAATATATATTGTATGTAATTTTATATTTTATATAATAAAATACATGAAATATATCATATACTATAAAATATGGAATATGAAATAGTATATAAAATATATGTATGTGTGTGTGTGTGTATTTATTTATTTAAGTAGAGAGGATACAACAGTGATGTTGTATATGCCTGCACACAGCTTTCGCAGGTACAGTCTGGACCATCTCATCCCCTCTCTACCTTGCCCACTTGTCTCCCCCTCCAGATCATTATGCAGCAAATCCATACATCATAGAATTTAACCTATAAATATCCACACTGTAAAATCCAAATATATGGATTCTTTTTTGAAATATAACCACAATGCCATTATCCTACCTAAAATGTTAAAAACTGAGTGATATCTTTTATATTGTATTGTATTGTATTGTATTGTATTGTATTGTATTATTTCACTTCAGAAAAGATACTTGGCATGAAATTTACCCAATTAATATGCTTATAAATAACATCGCCTTGTTGTTTTGATTTGTATATCTCTGATGGTTAGTGATATTGAGCATTTTATCTTCTATCTGTTGGTATAGCAGAAGATTCATCCTAAGCCATTTGTATGTCTTTTTTAGGAATGTTTATTCAAAAGTGCTTTGCCTATTTTAATTGTTATTTTTTTCCTAGTGAGTTGTAGGAGTTCCCTATATATTTTAGAAATTAACCCTTTATCAAATATATAGTTTGCAAATATTTTCTTGCATCCCATGGGTTGCCTTTTCCTTATGTTGATTGTTGCCTTGGCTGTGCAGAAGCTTTTTAGTTTGATGTAGTGTTACTTGTTCATTTTTCTTTTGTTGCCTATGCTTCTGTTGTTATATCCATGAAATCATTGCCAAGACCAATGTCATGTGATTTTTTCCTATTTTTTTTTTAGGAGTTTTACAGTTTCAGGTGTTACATCAAAGTCTTTAATCAATTTTGATTTCATTTTGTGTATGATATAGGATAAGAATCCCATTTCATTTTTTTGCATGTGGATATCCAGTTTTCACAACACCATTTCTTTTTTAAAATTTTTAAATGTTTTTATTTATATTTGAAGGAGAGAGAGAGAGACAGAGCATGAGCAGGAGAAGAGCAGAGAGGGAGGGAGACACAGAGTCTGAAGCAGGCTTCAGGCTCTGAACTGTCAGTGCAGAGCCCAATGCAGGGCTTGAATTCACAAACTGTGAGATCATGACCTGGGCCAAAGTCGGACACTTAACCAACTGAGCCACCCAGGCACCCCACAACACCATTTCTTGAAGACATCACCCTTTCTTCATTGTGTATTCTTGGCACCCCTGTTGGAAGATTAGTTGTCTAAATATGATGGGTTTATTTCTAGGTTCTCTAGTGTGTTCACTGTGTCTATGTGTTTGTCTTTATAACAGTACCATATTTTTTTTAGTACCATAGCTTTGTAATATATTGTGAAATCAGGAAATGTGATGTCTCCAGCTTTGTTCTTTCTCAAGGTTGTTTTGGCTGTTTGAGGTCCTTTGGGGTTCCATATGAATTTTAGGATGCTTTTTGTATTTCAGATAAAAATATTGAAATTTTAATAGGTATTGCATCAGATCTAGAATCTGGGTAGTTTGGACATTTTAACAATATAAAGTCTTCTAGTCTATGAATATTGGATATCTTTCCATTTATTTGTGTCTTTAATTTATTTCATCATTGTCTTGTAATTTTTCAATATGCAAGTCTTTGACCTGTTAAGTTAGTATTTCTAAGTATTTTGTTGTTTTGATGAATGATCCATCAGATTGTTTTCTTAATTTCTTTTTTTTTGGATAATATATTATTAGAGTCTAAAAAACTGGTTATGGGGAGCCTGGGTGGCTCAGTCGGTTGAGCATCTGACTTCAGCTCAGGTCATGATCTCACAGTTCGTGGGTTCGGGCCAGTGTTGGGTCCTGTGCTGACGGCTCAGAGCCTGGAGCCTGCTTTGGATTCTGTGTCTCCTCTCTCTCTGCCCCCTCCCCTGCCCACTCTCTGTCTCTCAAAAATAAAGACATGTTAAAAAAATAACAAAAAACATAACTGGTTGTTTTCATGTAGATTTGTATCTTGCAATTTTATGGAATTTATTTATTAGTTCTAACAGTTCTTTGGTGTAATCTTTAGAGTTTTCTACATATAAGATCATGTCATTTGTAAACAAAGGTAGTTTTACTTTTTCCTTTCCTATTGTTTGATTTTATTTCATTTTCTTGCTCAATTTCTGTGGCTAGGACTTCCAATACTATGATGAATAGGAATGGTGACAGTGGACGTCCTTGTTTTGTTCCTGATCCAAGGGGGAAAAGCTTTCCATTTTTTTACCATTGAGTATTATCATGTTTACTGTAGGTTTTCATATATACTCTTCCTTATGTTGATGCAATTTCCTTTCATTCCAAGATTATTGAGAGTTTTTATCTTCAAAGATGTTTAATTTTGTCAAATAATTTTTCTATTGAGATGATCATGTGATTTTCATCTGTCACTCTGTTAAGTGGCATATCAGATAGAATGGTTTCCATATTCCTTGCATTCCCAAGAATAAAACCCTACTTGGTCCTGCTATATTGTTTTTGTTTAATGTGCTCTTGAATTTGGTTTGCTACTATTTTGTTGAGGATATTTGCATCTCTGCTCATCAAGGATATTGATGAGGAGTTTTCTTTTCTTCTAGCCTTTTTATGCCTTTGCTAATATGGTAATGCTGATATCATAAAATGAGTTTGGGAATACATTTTGCTCTTTAATTTTTGGAAGCTTTTGGGAAAGGTTGTTGTTAATTCTTCTTTACATGTTTGGATTTTTTGTTTCTTCATGGTTCAGTCTTTGTAGCTTGTATGTGTCTAGGAATTTGTCTATTTCTTCTAAGTTATCAAATTTGTTGACATATAATTATTCACAGTAATCTCTTATGATCCCTTTTATTTCTGTGGCATCAGAACTAAATATCTTAGTATTAGATTTCTGCATTTGGATGAGGAAGTTTTTGGTACAGTTGATTTTTCTGAATCAGTATTGAAAAAATGTTCCCTACACCACAATTTGTGAGCTATCTTTTAAGTTACTATTGTCTAAACATTTCTCTTTGATTTTTTTCTTGCAAATGCTTGTTGAAGAAATTGAGTAGTCCCTATGGTTTAAATTGCCTTGTAGGTTAATTTGTTCATTCTTGCTTTCAAATTGTGGGCATTCATCTTTAAATTTAACTTTGCTTTTAATTATGAAAATTAATAGTTGCAAAGAGTCAATTCTACAAATTGACTGGGTGGCTCCGTCAGTTAAATGTCCGACTTTGGCTTGCTTCACGATCCTCCAGTTCATGGGTTCAAGCCCCATGTTGGGCTCTGTGCTGACCACCCAGAGCCCAGAGCGTGCTTCAGATTCTGTGTCTCCCTCTCTCTGTGCTCCTCCCCTGCTCTCACTCTGTCTCTCTGTCTCTCAAAAATAAATAAAAATTTAAAAAATGTTCTTGTTTTATCCTTCCATTTACGTATATATTTATAAGCACTGTCTAGCTTTTGCTGATTATATCCCTGTGGTGTTATTTAATATGACCCTCTGTGTGCTTCAATTCCTGTAAATTGGTAGATTATTTAGGATGTGCATTCTCAACACGGGTGATATCACCCCTAAAAGGGTGAAAATTGGCTCTTTGTGAGGTAAGACATCTTACTTTTTAGTTCTGTCCCCCCAATTTTAATACATTGCTTTTATAATCATTAACATGAGCATCAGAATGTGTATCATTTTACTTGTTACTCCCTGACTTTTTAGATATTACAAATAAACAAATTTAAGTAAACATCAAAAAAAACCCAAACAAACCCATAATCATTAACATCAACATATTGAATTTCCTATACGGTTTCCTTTTTATTTTTTATTTTTTTTAAGAAATATTCTATTTAGTTTTTTCAAATATATAAATTTTAAGCTCTACTTTGTTTTTATTTTTCAATTTTATTGCATTATGGTTGGTGTATATAGTCTACATAATATTAATACTTTGGCTTTTATTGGTGATTTCTTTTTTTTCTTAACATACGGTCTATTTTTTAAATGTTCCATGAGCATCTTACTTTGTTAGGTATAGATTTCTTTTTTTTTTTAAATAAGTTTTACATTTTAATTCCATTATAGTTAACACACAGTGTTTTATTAGCTTCAGGTATACATTATAGTGATTGAATAATTCTATACATTACTCAGTGCTCTTATGGTAGGTGTACTCTTTATGTTAGGTATAGATTTCTTTCTCTTTGTGTGTGCGTGTGTGTGTGTGTGTGTGTGTGTTTGTCTATGTGTGTGTGCCTGAGTGTGTGTTTTTTCTATGTGCGTGTGCCTGTGTGTGTGTGTGTTAGCACCCGCATACTTATAATACTGTTCAAATCCTGATGTTTATTTTTTGTCTCTTCCATCTATCATTTGCAGAAATGGGTGTGCTAAATCTCCAATTACTATTATTCATTTATATGTGTACGTATATGTGTGTGTGTGTGTACATATATATATATATATATATTAATTTACTTATGTCAGTTGCTGCTTGACATATTTTCAAGCACCATTCTTAGGTGCAATGATGTTAATAAGGGCTATATCATCTTGCTCTATTGTTCCTTTTGCCAGCATGTAATATTCTTTTGTGCCACTTTTTGTCTTCCTTATATCTTGTCAGATAACAATATTGCTTTCAAAATTGTTTCATATTTGCCTAATAATTAAAATTTTTTTTCATATTCAACGTTTAAAATTTTTCCAAGTACATAATGTTTTATTGACTTTCTTTTTATTTATTTATTTATTTATTTATTTATTTATTTATTTATTTATTTTAATATATGAAATTTATTGTCAAATTGGTTTCCATACAACACCCAGTGCTCATCCCAAAAGTTGCCCTCTTCAATGCCCATCACCTACCCTCTCCTCCCTCCCACCCCCATCACCCCTCAGTTTGTTCTCAGTTTTTTAGAGTCTCTTATGCTTTGGCTCTCTCCCACTCTAACCTCTTTTTTTTTCCTTCCCCTCCCCCATACGTTTCTGTTAAGATTTTCAGGATCCACATAAGAGTGAAAACATACGGTTCCTGTCTTTCCCTGTATGACTTATTTCACTTAACATCACACTCTCCAGTTCCATCCGCGTTGCTACAAAGGGCCATATTCCATTCTTTCTCATTGCCACGTAGTACTCCATTGTGTATATAAACCACAATTTCTTTATCCATTCATTAGTTGATGGACATTTAGGCTGTTTCCACAGTTTGGCTATTGTTGAGAGTGCTGCTATAAACATTGGGATACAAGTGCCCCTATGCATCAATACTCCTGTATCCCTTGGGTAAATTCCTAGCAGTGCTACTGCTGGGTCATAGGGTAGGTCTATTTTTAATTTTTGGAGGAAACTCCACAGTGTTTTGCAGAGCGGCTGCACCAGTTTGCCTTCCCACCAACAGGGCAAGAGGGTTCCCATTTCTCCACATCCTCTCCAGCATCTATAGTCTCCTGATTTGTTCATTTTGGCCACTCTGACTGGTGTGAGGTGATATCTGAGTGTGGTTTTGACTTGTATTTCCCTGATGAGGAGCGATGTTGAGCATCTTTAATGTGCCTATTGGCCATCTGGATGTCTTCTTTAGAGAAGTATCTATTTATGTTTTCTGCCCATTTCTTCACTGGATTATTTGTTATTTGGGTGTGGAGTTTGGTGAGCTCTTTATAGATTTTGGATACTAGCCTTTTGTCCGATATGTCATTTGCAAATATCTTATCCCATTCTGTTGGTTGCCTTTTAGTTTTTTTTATTGTTTCCTTTGCTGTGCAGAAGCTTTTTGTCTTCATGAGGTCCCAATAGTTCATTTTTGCTTTTAATTCCCTTGCCTTTGGGGATGTGTCAAGTAAGAAATTGCTACGGCTGGGGTCAGAGAGGTCTTTTCCTGCTTTCTCCTCTAGGGTTTTGACGGTTTCCTGTCTCACATTCAGGTCCTTTATGTATTTTGAGTTTATTTTTGTGAATGGTGTAAGAAAGTGGTCTAGTTTCATCCTTCTGCGTGTTGCTGTCCAGTTCTCCCAGCACCATTTGTTAAAGAGACAGTCTTTTTTCCATTGGATGTTCTTTCTTGCTTTGTCAAAGATTAGTTGGCCATACTTTTGTGGGTCTAGTTCTGGGGTTTCTATTCTATTCCATTGGTCTATGTGTCTGTCTTTGTGCCAATACCATGCTGTCTTGATGATGACAGCTTTGTAGTAGAGGCTAAAGTCTGGGATTGTGATGCCTCCTGCTTTGGTCTTCTTCAAAATTACTTTGGTTATTTGGGGCCTTTTGTGGTTCCATATGAATTTTAGGATTGCTTGTTCTAGCTTCGAGAAGAATGCTGGTGCAATTTTGATTGGGATTGCATTGAATGTGTAGACAGCTTTGGGTAGTATTGACATTTTAACAAGGTTTATTCTTCCAATCCATGAGCATGCAATGTTTTTCCATTTCTTTCTATCTTCTTCAATTTCCTTCATAAGCTTTGTATAGTTTTCAGCATACAGATCTTGTACATCTTTGGTTAGGTTTTTCCTAGGTATTTTATGCTTCTTTATACAATTGTGAATGGGATCAGTTTCTTTATTTGCTTTCTGTTGCTTCATTATTAGTGTACAAGAATGCAACTGATTTCTGTACATTGATTTTGTATCCTTCAACTTTGCTGAATTCATGTATCAGTTCTAGCAGACTTTTAGTGGAGTCTATTGGATTTTCCATGTATAAGATCATGTCATCTGCAAAAAGTGAAATCTTGACTTCATCTTTGCCAATTTTGATGCTTTGATTTCCTTTTGTTGTCTGATTGCTGATGCTAGCACTTCCAACACTATGTTAAACAACAGTGGTGAGAGTGGGGATCCCTGTTTTGTTCCTGATCTCAGGGAGAAAGCTCTCTGTGTTTCCCCATCAATGATTATATTAGCTGTGGGCTTTTCATAAATGGCTTTTATGATGTTTTAAGTATGTTCCTTCTATCCTGACTTTCTCGAGGGTTTTTATTAAGAAAGGATGCTGAATTTTGTCAAATGCTTTTTCTGCATCAATTGACAGGACCATATGGTTCTTATCTTTTTTTTTTTTTAATTGATGTGATATATCACGTTGATTGATTTGTTACTGTTGAACCAGCCCTGCAGGCCAGGAATGAATCCCACTTGATCATGGTGAATTATTCTTTTTATATGCTGTTGAATTTGATTTGCTAGTATCTTATTGGGAATTTTTGCTTCAATATTCATCAGGGATATTGTCCTGTAGTTCTCTTTTTTTGCTGGGTCTCTGTCTGGTTCAGGAACCAAATTAATGCTGGCTTCATGAAAGGAGTCTGGAAGTTTCCTTCCCTTTCTATTTTTTGGAAGCTTGAGAAGGATAGGTATTATCTCTGCTTTAGAACTCCCCAGGGAAGCCATCTGCTCCTGAACTCTATTTGTTGGGAGATTTTTGATAACTGATTCTATTTCTTCACTGGTTATGGGTCTATTCAAGTTTTCTCTTTCTTCCTGTTTGAGTTTTGGAAGTGTGTGGGTTCTTAGGAATTTGTTTATTTCTTCCAGGTTGTCCAGTTTGTTGGCATATAATTTTTCATAGTATTCCCTGTAATTGCTTGTGTTTCTGAGGGATTGATTGTAATATTTCCATTTTCATTCATGATTTTATCTATTTGGGTCATCTCCCTTTTGTTTTTGAGAAGCCTTGCTAGAAGTTTATCAATTTTGTTTATTTTTTCAAAAAACCAACTCTCGGTTTCATTGATATGCTCTACAGTTTTTTTAGCTTCTAAATTGTTTATTTCTTCTCTGATCTTTTTTATGTTTCTTCTGCTGGGTTTGGGGTGTCCTTGCTGCTCTGCTTCTATTTCCTTTAGGTGTGCTGTTACATTTTGTTTTTGGGGTTTTTCTTATTTCTTGAGATAGGCCTGGATTGCAATGTATTTTCCTCTCAGAACTGCCTTAGCTGCATCCCAAAGTGTTTGGATTGTTGTATTTTCATTTTCGTTTGTTTCTATACATTTTTTAATTTCTTCTCTAATTGCCTGGTTGACCCACTCATTCTTTAGTAGGGTGTTCTTTAACCTCCATGCTTTGGGAGGTGTTCCAGACTTTTACCTGTGGTTGATTTCAAGCTTCATTGCATTGTGGTCTGAAAGTATGCATGGTATGATTTCAATTCTTGTATACTTATGAAGGGCTGTGTTGTGACCCAGTATGTGTTCTATCTTGGAGAATGTTCCATGTGCCCTCGAGAAGAAAGTATATTCTGTTGCTTTTGGATGCAGAGTTCTAAATATATCTGTCAAGTCCATCTGATCCAATGTATCATTCAGGGCCTTTGTATTCTTTATTGATCATGTGTCTAGATGATCAATCCATTGTTGTAAGTGGGGTATTAAAGTCCCCTGCAATTACCACATTCTTATCAATAAGGTTGGTTATGTTGTGATGATTTGGTTTATATATTTGTGGTCTCCTGTATTTGGTGCATAGACATTTATAATTGTTAGTTCTTCCTGATGGATAGACCCTGTAATTATTATATAATTCCCATCTTCATCTCTTGATACAGCCTTTAATTTAAAGTCTAGTTTGTCTGATATAAGTATGGCAACTCCAGCTTTCTTTTGACTTCCAGTAGCATGATAAATAGTTCTCCATCCCCTCACTGTCAATATGAAAGTGTCCTCAGGCCTAAAATGAGTCTCTTGTGGACAGCAAATAGATGGGTCTTGTTTTTTTATCAATTCAGATACCCTATGTCTTTTGGTTGGAGCATTTAGTCCATTTACATTCAGTGTTATTATGGAAAGATATGGGCTTTCTAGTCATTGTGATGTCTGTAGGTTTCATGCTTGTAGCTATGTCTCTGGTACTTTGTCTCACAGGATTCCCCTTAGGATCTCTTGTAGGGCTGGTTTAGTGGTGATGAATTCCTTCAGTTTTTGTTTGTTTGGGAAGACCTTTATCTCTCCTATTCTAAATGACAGATTTGCTGGATAGAGGATTCTTGGCAGCATATTTTTACTGTTCATCACTTTGAAGATTTCCTGCCATTCCTTTCTGGCCTGCCAAGTTTCAAAAGAGAGATCAGTCATGAGTCTTATTGGTCTCCCTTTATTTTTAGAGCATGTTTATCCCTAACGGCTTTCAGAATTTCCTCTTTATCCTTGTATTTTGCCAGTTTCACTATGATATGTTGTGCAGAAGATTGATTCAAGTTATGTGTGTAGGGAGTTCTTTGTGCCTCTTGGATTTCAATGCCTTTTTTCTTCCCCAGATCAGGGAAGTTCTCAGCTATGATTTGTTCAAGTACATCTTCAGCGCCTTTCCCTCTCTCTTCCTCCTCTGGAATACCAATTATGCGTCTATTATTTCTCTTTAGTGCATCACTTAGTTCTCTAATTTTCCCCTCATACTCCTGGATTTTTTTATCTCTCTTTTTCTCAGCTTCTTCTTTTTCCATAATTTTATCTTCTAGTTCACCCATTCTCTCCTCTGCATCTTCAATCCAACCTGTGGTCATCTACATTTTATTTTGCAGCTCATTAATAGCATTTTTTAGCTCCTCCTGGCTGTTCCTTAGTCCCTTGATCTCTATAGCAATAGATTCCCTGCTGTCCTTTATACTTTTTTTCAAGCTCAGCAATTAATTTTATGACTATTATTCTAAATTCACTCTGTTATATTGTTTAAATCGTTTTTGATCCGTTCGTTAGCTGTCGTTATTTTCTGAACGGTTTTTTTGAGGGGAATTCTTCCGATTCGTCATTTTGGATAGTCCCTGGAGTGGTGCGCAACTGCAGGGCCGTTCCCCTATGCTGTCTTGAATAACTTGCATTGGTGGGCGGGGCTGCAGTCAGACCTTATGTGTGTCCCCAGCCCACCACTGGGGCCACAGTCAGACTGGTTTGTACCTTCTCTTCCCCTCTACTAGGGGCGGGATTCACTGTGGGATGGTATGGCCCATCTGGGCTACTTGCACATTGCCAGGCTTTTGGTGCTGGGGATCTGGTGTATTAGCTGGGGTGGATCGGCAAGGTGCACAGGGGTGGGGGAGGGGGGGCAGGCTCAGCTCACTTTTCCTTTGGAAATCTGCTTTGGGAGATTTCCCCAAAGCAGATCTGCAGCACTGGGCGGGAGTCAGACCTGCGGGAGGGATGGATCCACAGAAGCACAGAGTTGGGTGTTTGCGTGGTGCAAGCAAGTTCCCTGACAGGAACTGGTTCCCTTTGGGATTTTGGCTCAGGGATGGGTGAGGGAGATGGCACTGGTGAGCACCTTTGTTCCCTGCCATGCTGCTCTCTGTTGTCCGGGGCTCAACAACTCTCCCTCCCGTTGTCCTCCAGCCCTCCTGTTCTCCAAGCAGAGCTGTTAACTTATAACCTTCCAGATGTTAAGTCCTGCTTGCTGTCAGAACACACTCCATCCAGCCTCTCCATTTTTGCCAGCCAGACTCGGGGTTTCTGCTTGGCCGGTGGGCTGCCCCTCCACCCAGGCTCCCTCCTGCCAGTCTGTGTAGCACGCACTGCCTCTCCACCCTTCCTACCCTCTTCCGTGGACCTCTTGTCTATGCTTGGCTCTGGAGAAGCCGTTCTGCTAGTCTTTTGGCGATTTTCTGAGTTATTTAGGCAGGTGTGGGTGGAATCTAAGTGATCCGCAGGACTCGGTGAGCCCAGCTTCCTCCTACGCCGCCATCTTCCCAGAAGCTCTCCTGACTTTCTTTATTTTCCTAATCTGAGTCCTTCTGTCAATTGAAAAATCACACCCATTTATATTTATTGTTATTATTGATATAGTAGGCCTTATTCTTGCTACCTAATGTCATATCTTACATCTCCTGCAGTTTCTTATTTCTCTTCTCTATTTCCTATTAAACACATTAAATTTCTTCTACAGATATAAAAATATTTATTTTATCTTTGTTGTTGCCATTAATACCATACAATACATTTTTAATATAGCAACAAAAGGAATCCTTTCAAAACTTAAGTAAAATCTTGCTAGTTCTCTGCTCCAAAATCTTCAACGTCTTTATTGGTCACCGGGGTAACTGTGGAGTACTACAGTAGTACTCTGTCAGGCGCTACATGATCTGGTCCCTCATTACTTTTCTGATCTTACCTCTTGACACTGTGGTTTGCTTGCATCGGTCAAATGCATTAGGCATTTTCTAGCATCAAGTTCTTCATACTTGCTGTTATCTCTGCTTGGGATGCTTCTTCCTCATATGTCATATGACATGCTCGCTCACCTCTTCCAGGTGTTTGCTCAAATATCATCTTTTCAGTGAGGTTTTGTTAATCTGTTTAATTTTACAACTTTACCCATATACATACACTATCTTTTTTTCCCCTTTTTTTTCATTGCATTTTTTGCCCTTGAATAGTATATCTATTTAATGCATCTCTTCTCCCACTAGGAAATAAATCTCTATGCAGGCAGGGACTTTTTTCTGCTTACAGTAGCCTCTTCAGAGGCTGGAACAGAGTGTTCCAGCCTCTAGTTCCTGGAACACTGAAAGTAATAAATCAATATATATTGAGCAAATGAATGAGTGGATTCAGTCTTCACGTCGTTTTGGTCTGCAGCTGGGAGACTGAGGGATGGAAGAACTGACAAGTAGTACAAAATCTGGGTCAAGAGCCAGGCATAGGAGTAAATGTAAATTTGGATGTCAGTCATACCCTGTGAACCTAGGGTGGTCTGTCATATCCATGATCTTATATGGGAGAATGAGTTCTTTTTTTCTCCTTGACACAGCATATTTTGAAAACTCAGTTTTTTGAAATAATTGTATGGTCAAGTATAATTATTGTAATAAGGTATTCTTTTTAAAAATTTCTGATGTTTATTTATTTTTGAGAGAGAAAGAGCATGAGCAGGCGAGGGGCAGAGAGAGAGAGGGAGACACAGAATCTGAAGCAGGCTGCGGGCTTTAAGCTGTCAGCACAGAATCCAACACCGGGCTTGAACCCACAAACTGTGAGATCAAGACCTGAGCCACATATGGACTCTTAACACACTGAGCCACCCAGGTGCCCCATAAGAAGGTATTCTTGATCACAAGAAAGGAACATGATCTATGTGGAGAAAAGAAGATCAGATTAATTTGCAGGCCAGTTACAGGATAGTTAATTAGGACATGAGTTAATTAGATCCATCTTAAATGGAAGGGGAAATCTTGTTAAGCCAAGTTGTAAAAGCATCAGGTTAGGTTGTTGTATTTGTTTTAAGTATGGAATCACCGATTGGATTCCTCTGACCCTTTTAAAAAGTATTAAAGCTGTCATCTTGTAAAATGCCTTAAAATAAGTCGGATAGGCACATGTCGTGGAAAGAATACAAGCTTTATAATTAGATCTGAGTCTCAGTCTTTGCATCACCACTTACTGGTTATCATTGGACAATGAATTTGAATTCTCTGCATGCCAATTTTCTCATCTGTGTAATTGAGTAACTATTAAAATGGGTGATGGAAAGGTCAAAAGTGAATGTATTCAAAAGCACTTAGTATGGTAATTGATGTGGAATACCTAATGGCAACCGTTCATATTTAGTGAGGGCTATATCATGTGTTTACTTGTTTATTTCTCTTATTGATCCTAAAGATCTGTTATCACTCCATTACACAGGTAAGGAAACTGAGACACAGTTAAGTATTTTACTCAAGGCCATAGAGCCAGTAAGTGGTAGTATTGGGATTTGAACCCAGTGTGGACTGGACTGGAAGCCGATATCCTTAACTACTATACAATACTTCCTCTTGCTAGGGATAAATGTTAGCTTTTTCTCCTTCTCTCTTTTACCTACAAACTATAAAATTCAGAAAGTAGATTAGGGACCATGTCTTGTCTTCTTTTATATTAATTTTAGTTTCTGACAGTGTTTGTCTATTAACTGACACATACCAGTAAACTAGGGAGAGAAGATAAGAAAGCAGGGCAAGAAGAATTCAGGTGTGAGGCTGATCTTTAGGTCTTCTTTGTCTTTCTTGTTGTGGACCCAGGGTCTGAGATCTAAATTTCCTTTCTAATAGTCACTGTCTTTAAACATGTATAGTTTGGCTTATATGAAGTCTTGGCACATTTTTAAATAGTGAAGGAATAACTTCCTTTTATTAATATGGAGCTGGATGAAGAGAGTTTAACTTTCTGGCTTCCAATAATACCATGTATTCATTTAGTAGAAATATGGATTTGCTATTTTTTAATTAGTCTTAACTGATTGGGGAGCTGTTAAAACGGTGGCTAATGTTGCATATTGTCTCTTGAGACTTTCATTTTGCATTGATTCTCAGACTTGTTGCAAATATGAGATCCATTGTTTTTATTTTACCATTTTCATTTCCAGAGCACATTTTCTAATTTCAGGAGCTTTCATTTTAAAGTGTTTTGAGTCAGTTTAATAAGAACCTAAACTAAATTGCACTTGCACATGAGCTGTGGAGTTTCAACTAGATGGGGCAATGTGTCAATTTGAAATAAAATGGTAGGCTTTTCATAGAGCCTACAACATTTGGTGACCTTGGTCCTCTGAAGACATTAGATTTCCTCAACTGATACATTTGTGTTTGGCACTGGGGAAATGAACACATTTGGAAATGAATCTTTTCTGATATATTTTTTCCAGTTATTTCTACATAGCTTTGCAGGCTCAGATCTGATTTTATTGACATTATATAAGTTCCCCCAAAAGACAGAAGAAACGATGAAAATTTTATTTACTTGGGTATTACTCTGATGACCATGGTTTGGAAGACTTAAATTAGGATACAGATAAGTTCTAAAATATTGATTCTGGTAAATCATCACTAGCAGTAATTAAGTGTTCTGGGCTTCCTGGTAGTTTGGTTTTATAATACAAGCCTTCCAGGTGAGAAGGCAAGAAGAAATGAGGATCCAGAGCAACTGGGTGGCTCAGTTGGTTAAGCATCTGAGTTTGGCTAAGGTCATGATTTCAGGGTTCATGGGTTTGAGCCCTGCATCTGGCTCCATTGTGCGGGTACAGAGCCTGCTTGGTATTTTCGATGTCTCTTCTCTCTTTGCCCTCACGACTTTGTGCTCTCTCTCTCAAAATAAATAAATAAATAAGCTTAAAAAAAAAGAAATGAGGGGCCTCTCACTTTTATTAAGTTCACTTAGCTCATATTACTGTGATCAAAATAGACAAGAGATAGCGAAAAACAAAACAAAACAAAAAGAAAGACATTGGCTCTTCTGAGCTAAGGACTGCTACTAATTACCCTGTTAAGTCCCCCAAATAAAATGGCATTAATGTTGTTCATTATGTACATGGACGTTTGCATTGTGTTTAGGCAAACAAAACTTTTTTGCCCATAGGACAAATTAACGAAATGGCTTCCTGATGAGCAGAAGAAAAAACAAGTGAGTGTAGGGATTTCAGAGGATCACAAGACACTAGTGAATATATTGAGACTCTGGAAAGCCATATTTCTCCCATTTGTTCAGGCATTTAGCAGAAGTGATAGGTGCAATGAAGACAGAAGCAGGTGTAAACATGAGTATAATGGATAGCTATTTACAAATGTCTTCCATTTATAAATTAGCTTGACATGAGACATGCATGATATGACTTACTGAATTAAGTCATATTATCTTCCATGGGAATCAGATAAAATCAGCTCAAATAAAATTTTTAAAAAATGTGAAGCTTATTAATATATCAATGTTTAAGCAAAATGCATAAACAGGAATAGGAGTCAAATTACTAGTGTTGTACATTGAATTAATGCAGTATGTAGCTATAGTGGTATAAAAGAGAGGAATGTAATACAGTGGAAAGGGTATTAGGTTTAAAGTCTGTTATTCTGGGTCCAATTCAAATTCTTTCTCTCCTTATCTTTCTAATCTTTGGAGACATTCCTGAATATATCTGAGTCTATGTTTCCTCATATTAAAAATGTGAACATAATAACATACTTAAAAAAATAATAAATATCATATAGTGTTATTTAGTTGTATATTAGATGAGTTAATATATGAGAGTCTTTGTAGTAATGATCTTTAATAAATAGCAGTTCTCTTTTTCTCCTTCCCACTGGTTAGAATGGATAGCATTAGGTATGGGGGGATTCATTTTGTAATGAAAATGGTGTGTTGATAAGGGTAGAACCTCAATCATGATCTTGCCTATGCTATTATTAGAAATCACATCTGAGAAAAAACAATAAATTATGATGAATCTTCTTAGTGCTATCATCGGTTTTAGCATAATTGCTCATTAAGCCTTTAAAATTATTAGACCTTGTTCATTAAAAAGCCTTTCCTGAAGTGCAATGAGGCTGCTTATTCATGTCAAATGATTTACAGTGATATTCTTTGTAATTACAGATGTTACAGCTTCATTTGCATAGTTGAGATCATTAGCTGCAATATACAGCCAGGGTTCACTGTGTCGTGAAGTGGATCCAGCGTATCCCTGGGAATTAAATGTGCTTTTGGAACCAGTGTTAGAACTGGCAAAGAGAACAATGTTGGGTTAGCCTTATATTAAATCTTAGCTATATATAAGAAATATTAGTGTTTAAACAGAGCATAGGTCTCAGAATCAAGCATTTTTGATTTTGTGACTGGGGCACTATGGTATCTTCCTGCTCAGAAAGAGAGAAGAGGGTGCATAAGAGAACCAGTGTTTAGTTAAGGCAAATGCTATAGTAAGTACTATGTTAAATAATTTTCTCCTTTACAGTGTAAAAACCATAGCAGCTGATCGCTTAGCTATTTATCTGATCCTGTTATTCAGTGATGCTTTTAAGAGACTTTATATCCTCATTTATAATTTTTAATGAAAACTGCCATGGTAAATGGGGCAGTACATACACTGACTATTGAGAACCTCTCTGAATCACAGAGTGGGGAAATAAATCAAACTTGGGTCAAATAAAAATATAAACCATACTTTTTTGTATATAAGGAAAGTATAAAAAGAAAAAATCAGTTTCTAGTATAATAAATGTTAATAACATACTATTTGCCATACTGCATAAAACGATATTTTCAGGATAATGTATATCGAAATAAATATCTGTTTCTTCTATGCAATATGTAACCATCTAGAATATATATATATATATATATATTTCTACTGTATAGAGATGAATCAATACCAGAAAAAGCGCCTCACTATTTGGGAAAAACAAAGGATTTTATCAGGAAAAAGATGTGATCTGAACCTGAGAATATGAATAATTACACGGTATTTAAATCTAAATATATGTTATAAACAATGAGTTACTTTATTATATGCCTTCTGATATATACACTGAAGGATCACAGAATCTTTTTGTAGTTTTCCTGACAAGAGTGTGTGATCTTAATGTAGTAATGAAGAAATGATTAGACAAACCATTTGAACATCAATTTTAAAACAACTGTTCTATTCTTTTGAAAAACAAGGAAATACTTCTCTAGATTAAAAAAATTATATGACAGTTTCTATTTCTGCCATGAAGGAGTAAAAGGACAGGATTTAATTTCCTGTCTTAAACAATTAGCACACTTGACAAAATCTATGAACCAACTCTTTTCAGACATTAAACAACAGAACTCATTGGATCATGATCCCTGAAGGGAAGCAAATGAGTTGAGCCTGATGACCATGCTGGCTTTTTGCCCAGGGGCACATCCCCAAACAGACAGCAGAGAGAGATGTTCCAAGTGTTTCATAATGTTCTAGTGGGTTGATGAGATGGAGATCAGGGGTCAGGGACTTCGAAGCTGCTGGAAGTTACAGAGTAGAATTCTGGAAAGGAGGAATTTATACAGGAAAAGAGCTCCACAAATCTGAAGATGGATTTCTATAAATTTTGCTGAGTATGGGGAAATCAGTCCATCAAATGAAAGCTCCAAGAATTTGGAAAATTGAGTAACTGGGAAACTCTGAGCTGAATGGAACCCAGAACTCCTCCAGGAATGGAAATCATTTGATTTTTCCACCAGCCAGAAGAAAGAGCCCTTGTTGATGGTTTGCAGACATTCAGTAAAAACCCCATATGAGCTCTGCTTCAATAGTGGGAATAATCTACTCCTGAAGAATACTGTATAAGTACCTTCAAAAACTTAAGACAATCTTTGAGCCCTTCAGACTAAATTGCAAATAACTTGATTGCCTATCAGAAAAGCCCAAACTCTTTAAATAAAAACAACACAATCCATGAACTAATAACATAAAATTTATTGTCTAGCATCTAATGAAAATATCAGTGGACATACTAAAAAGCAGGGAAAAATTAATCAGGAGAAAAGTCAGTTAATAGGAACAGACTCAGAAATAATGCAGACAGTAGAATTCGAATGCATGTTAAAAGAGAAATTATAAACATTTTCAAGAATTTAAAAGAAAACATGAATAGAGGAAGGATAGTAAAGGTACACACACACAGAGACATCAAATAAAATGAAAAGTCAACAGTAGATTAGACTCTGCAGAAAAAAAAAATCTGCACTTCACAGAATAGACACTTCAGAACAAATCATCAATAAACCTAAAGACAGAAATATAAACTTCCCAAAATTAAGCCCATAGAAAGAGACCACAAGAGAATAATATCAGTGAGTTCTTAGATAAATAATCTAAATATATGTAATTTGACTCCACAAATGATACAAGAGAAAGAAACATGAAAAATATTTGGAGAAATAATAAAAAAAAATCTTTGCAAATTTGATGAACACTGTAAACTCACAGGTGTAAGATATTCAATAAGCTTCAAGCAGGATAAACATGATGAAAACCACATCTTGACACATTTAAAAAATTATCAGAAAATCTTAAAAATAGCAAGAGAAAAGGACACATTACATACAAAGGGACAAAGAATTACAACAGACATTGTATAAGATACTGTACAAACCAGAAGACAATAAACCCCATGAAAATTTCTTTCTTTCTTTCTTTCTTTCTTTCTTTCTTTCTTTCTTTCTTTCTTTCTTTCTTTCTTTCTTCTATTTTATTTTCCAAGTAATACTGGTTAAACGCACCTACTTTGAAGCCCACAGTTTAGCACTCTTATTTGTATGGTTTTAAAAGTTATAGCACAAGATCTTTACATTAGGATCAGAGAAAAAGATTCATTCAAAACAAAACCTGACATATACATATTTTTCTTTGTACTTTATTTTAAATGTATTAATTTTTAAATGATGCTCCTCTTTTCTACATATGGTGGTAAAATACTAATGCAACTTTTTACCAAAAAAAGTTGAAGACAGATATAAAGGAATTTTCCTATTTGGAAATGGCCCTTCAGTTGCCATTAAATAAAATTTCTCAATCTAACTTACCAAGAAAAAGAATCAGTAGTTGCCACTATAAGCAAAAACATAAAGTACTAGAGTATCACCTACATTGCTCCTTACAACACATACTTTGAAAGAATAAGAGACACGTTATAGAAGTTTAGTTGGTTTTGAAAAGGTACAAGGGTGTGCTTTTTTTTATGTTCTTGAAATGTCACCACCTCTGTTTCTGTTGCTGAGATGACATCTGTGACTATCAGTATAGACAAGAAGTTTGTTCGAACTAAAGAAGGACAGGGACGTCTGGGTGGCTCAGTCACTTAAGCATCTGACTTCCACACAGGTCACAATCTTGGGGTTCATGAGTTCATACCCCATGTCAGGCTCTGTGCTGACAGCTCAGGGCCTGGAGCCTGCTTCAGAGTCTGTCTCCCTCTCTCTCTGCTTTGTCCCCACTTGTACTCTCTCTCTCTCTCTCTCTCAAAAATAAATAAAACATTTAAAAAAAGTAAAGAGGGCCAGAAACCAACATCTAACTGCACAGTAACAATGTATTTTTCTTCATGCAGCCTTGTGTTTACTATACATTCAATGTTCTAACATGATTTAGAATACATAAACTTGTCTTCTAATGATTTCAGGTTTGATTTTATAACATGGAAAACATCTGAGAAAGAACATGACCTGGGAAAGAGAGAAGGGAGAAACCATTATCACGATGAAAATACATTCATACCCAGCTGTACCATAAGAATATAATCCATTGAAGTTTCCAGAAATAATACTTCTCAAAGCTTCCCATGCACTTATGGGAAAGATCCCTCCTGTGTGGCATTAAATGGGGGAGGGGTCAGTTTGTTTCAATAGAAACAGTTCACAACAGAAAAGATTTTAACATTGGTCCATTTGTCTGTTAGCTTAAGGACAGTCACATTGCCCATCATCAATTCAAAAACCCAACACATAAATTAAAAAAAATATTCATTTGTTATTTCATTCTAAAACAGGCACAGGTACTCTGTTTTCATTCTCTGCCCTTTCAACTTGGGAATCGACTGTTGGTTTGGTCTCTAAACCATCAGCATCTTTGAAGGCTTCTCTGGCAGCCTCAACAGCATCTGCTTGGATGGGCTCTCTCTCCTCCTGGTTCATGATTTCAGGGGTCACTTGTTCCAAATTAGCTTCTAGAAGTTCAGTTTGTACTTCCTCTGGCATCTGATTTACCCATTCATTCAGCTGCTCCACAGATACTTCAGTACGTTCTTCAGTCTGAATTTGACCCGGTTCTAGATAACCCACCTGGACCTGCCCTGGAAGTTCACTCATCTGTGAATCATGCACTTGGCTGTCCTGGAGCAGATCGGGATGGACCTGTTCCACAGTGACTTGTGCTGAATCCACACATTGAAAGCAATGGTAACATATTCCCCTTCCCAACTTGTTCTATAATAGTCATTAATCATGGGGTTCAGTTTGCATGCGTGTTTCTACTGAAATAACTTTGGTTACTAGACACTCTGAAATACTGTGAGTATTACCCAGATGCCTCCTTAATTCATTTCCTTGCATAAACCACAAGTCACATAGACTGCAATGGTGGGGTTTATCTCCAGTGTGTATTACAAAATGATCTTTGAACTGGTCCCTGTTGTTAAACACATTGTTACGGACCTGACATTGTTAAAGCATTTTCTTCCATTTTTGTGTCCCCACTCCAGTTTGGCACACAGTCAGGTGACATTTGAGGATGCCATTTCTGGCAGATCGTTCATGACAATTTGGACATTCACAAGGTGTTTCACCTGCATGTTTTCAGAGACGTTCTTTAAAATGTCCAAAGTGGTCACATTGTTTCTCATAGTATTGACACATGTGAAATTTTCCCCCAGTCCTTTGCTGCATACTGACTCCACCTTCTCTGAGGTGTTAACAGTTGAGTTGCTGTCTCCACATGCTCTCCCAGCGATACCTTTTATTGCATATTTCACACTTGAGGCTCTCAGTGGAGTGTGGTTTCAGTGTTCATTAAAATGGTAAAATGATTGTTGGGTCTGGGTAGCTCAGTCGGTTAAGCATCCGACTTCAGTTCAGGTTATGATCTCATAGTTTGTGCATTTGAGCCCCGCATCTGGCTCTGTGCTGACAGCTCAGAGCCTGGAGCCTGCTTCGTATTCTGTGTCTCCCTCTCTCTCTGTTTCTCCCCCTGCTCATGCCTTGTCTCTCTCTCTTTCCTTCAAAAATAAATAAAAACATGAAAAAAATTTAAAAATGGTAAAGTGGTTTAAATGAACAATTACATTTCTCCCAAGGGATCGAGTCTTTCACATGTGACAGCTGAAATTCCACAATTTACATACCTTCTACTGGTTTGCTTGTGGGGTCAGATGTACAACCCTCTTCTTTAATCTGCTCTTTTCTATCACCCAGATGGTACTTTCATCATAATATCTGCCAACAGAGCTAGGGTGGAATCATCAGAAGAAGCTGTGCTCTGATGTACTTTATAGACTGCTTGGCACAAGCCACTTCCTCCAACATTTCAATGCCTTCATGTTCCACCTCGATTGTGCCTTCAGCAACCTCCAATTTCAATAGGTTCTGACTCTGCAGATGGCAATGACTCAGTGATAACATTTGAAGTTTCTGCAATCTCTCTCTCTCTCTCTCTCTCTCTCTCTCTCTCTCTCTTTCTCTCTCTTTCTCTCTCTCTCTCTTTTGCCTCACTTTTTCCTGTGGTATTTTCCTTTAGGGGAGCTTAGTTTTCTTTGTTCCTGACTTCAAAGGCTTTGATAGCTTCTAGTGTTTGTAGAAACTCTGCTGCTTTCTATACATCATTGGTCTCCTCTTCTCTTTGTATCATCAATTTTTCTGTATATGTGAACTCAATTAAATGATGGAGGCCATTTTACTAACAAGTTTAACTTCCACTAAAGGTTCCTGAGTAAACTCCTGAAAGAATTTGTAGAAGAACTTACTGTAAGTAGCCAAAACGGCCTTGTGGGCCTTAAAATCATGTCTGTCGGCAATCAGGGTGATGTTAGTAAACTGATCTTTGTCTCATTGTTCATTCAATTGGCCCATGATCATTTTTTGATGTTCTGGAAACTCCTGAAGGTGTTGCATCATCTCTTGGGCCTCCATGGCCATCAGGTTGCTCTAGATCTTAATCTGCCCTCTCACCTCTAGGGCCCTCAGAGCTTTTTCCCTGCTCTCCCCTCTCTGGGTGAATCTAAATCTTACTGTTCCCTACCCCTAAACAGCTCCTTGCCCTCCATCACCTCCCAAGTGCCTGGGCCCTGCCTCTGCTGATCTGGCTGGGGCTGAAAATGTCTTTTAAAAATAACAGCCAAGTATTTTTTTCAGAGGTGAGATAATTAAATGCCAGCAGAATTACACTAAAAGTTGTTAAAGAAAGTTTTTTAAATGCAAAAATACATATATAACAAATGAACTTGGAATTATGGAATGAAAAGAATCAGAAATAGTAATCTATTGGTAAATATGTTTTCACCTATTTGTTATATTTACATGTATAATTCACTGAATTGTTAGCTTCACAAAATATGTAGAAATAAACTTTATTATAGCAATCATACAGAGAATGAGATCCAACATTAAATGCAAAAATATTTACAAACACACACACACACATATATATATATATATATATATATATATATATATATATATATATATATATATTCCAATTAGAGCCAAAATTCCAAAGGGAACCAGTTCCCATCATGGAACTTGCTTGCACCATGCAAATGCCCAATGCTGTGCTTCTGTGGATCCATCCCTCGAATGGGCCTGCCTCCATCCCAGTGCTGCAGGCACCTCCTGAAGGGGACCACCAAGGGCAAAGATAGCTAAGCCTACCCCTCCTGCCCCTGTGCACCTTGTGGATCCACCCTGGATAATATGCCCTTGGCCAGATCCCATCAAAGCAGCACTACAAGCCTGTCAGTGTGCAAGCAGCCCAGACAGGGCCACATGACTCCACAGTGATGCTGCCCCTGGGAGAGGGGAAGATAAGGTACACACCAGTCTGACTGTGGCTCCACTGATGGGCTGGGGGCACACATTGGGTCTGACTGTGGCCCTGCCCACCAACACAAGTTTCTCCAGACAGCACAGGGGAAGTGCCCTGCAGTTTGGAGCTACCACAGGCACTACCCAAAATGATGAAATGGAAGAATTCTCCTCAAAAGAAACTCCAGGAAGTGGCAACAGCTAACAAATTGATCAAAAATGACTTAAGCTATGTAATGGAACAAGAATTTAGAATTATAGTCATAAAATTAATCGCTGGACTTGAAAAATGCACACAGGACAGCAGAGAATCTATTGCTACAGAGATCAAGGGACTAAAAAATAGTCACGAGGAGCTAAAAAATGCTATAAATGAGGTGCAAAATAAACTGGAGGTGGCCATAGCACGGATTGAAGAGGCAGAGGAGACAATAGATGAGTTAGAAGATAAAGTTATGGAAAAAGAGGAAGAAGAGAAAAAGAGATAAAAAAAATCCAGGTGTATGAGGGGAGAATTAGAGAACTCAGTGATGCAATCAAACTGAACAATATCCATATCATAGGAATTCCAGAAGAAGAAGAGAGAGAAAGGGGCTGAAGGTGTACTTTAACAAATCATAGCTGAGAACTTCCTTGATCTGGGGAAGGAAACAGGCATTGAAATCCAAGAGGCACAGAGAACTCCCTTCAGATATAACTTGAATCGATCTTCTGCATGACATATCATAGTGAAACTGGCAAAATAGAAGGGTAAAGAGAAAACTATGAAAGCAGTTAGGGATAAACATACTCTAACATATAAAGGGAGACCGATAAGACTAGTGACATCTATCTACTGAAACTTGGCAGGCCATAAAGGAATGGCAGGAAATATTCAATGGGATGAACAGAAAAAATATGCAACTGAGAATTCTTTATCCAGCAAGTCTGTCATTCAGAATAGAGGAGAGATAAAGGTCTTACCACACAAACAAAAACTGAAGGAATTCATCACCACTAAACCAGACCTATAAGAGATCCTAACGGGGAATCTGTGAGTGAAATGTTACAAGGACCACAAAGTACTAGAAATATCAGTACAAGCATGTAACCTACAGACATCACAATGACTCTAACCCCATATCTTTCTATAATAACACTGAATGTAATTGCACTAAATACTCCAACCAAAAGAAATAGGGTATCTGAATGGATAAAAAAAACAAGACCCATCTATTTTCTGTCTACAAGAGACTCATTTTAGACCTGAGGACACCTTCAGATTGAAAGAGAGGGGATGGAGAACTATCTATCATGCTACTGGAAGTAAAAAGAAAGCTGGAGTAGCCATACTTGTATCAGACAAACTAGACTTTAAATTAAAGGCTTTAACAAGAGATGAAGAAGGGCATTATATAATAATTACAGGGTCTATCCATCAGGAAGAGCTAACAATTACAAATGTCTATGTGCCGAATACAGGAGCCCCCAAATATATAAAACAATCACAAACATAAGCAACCTTATTGATAAGAATGTGGTAATTGCAGGGGACTTCAATACCCCACTAACAACAATGGATAGATCACCTAGACACAGGATCAAAAAAGAAACAAGGGCCCTAAATGATACATTGGATCAGATGGACTTGACAGATATATTTAGAACTCTGCATCCCAAAGCAACAGAATATACTTTCTTCTCAAGTGCACATGGAACATTCTCCAGGATAGATCACATACTGGGTCACAAAACAACCTTTCATAAGTATAAAAGAATTGAGATCATACCATGCACACTTTCAGACCACAATGCTATGAAACTTTAAATCAACCACAGGAAAAAGTCTGGAAAACCTCCAAAAGCATGGAGGTTAAAGAACACCCTACTAAAGAATGAATGGGTAAACCAGACAATTAGAGAAGAAATTAAGAAACATATGGAAACAAATGAAAATGAAAATACAACAATCCAAACGCTTTGGGATGCAGTGAAGGCAGTCCTGAGAGGAAAATACATTGCAATCCAGGCCTATCTCAAGAAACAAGAAAAATCCCAAATACAAAATCTAACAGCACACCTAAAGGAAATAGAAGCAGAACAGCAAAGACACCCATACCCAGCATAAGAAGATAAATAATAAGGATCAGAAATAAACAATATAGAATCTAAAAAACGTGTAGAGCAGATCAATGAAACCAAGAGTTGGTTTTTTGAAAAAATAAACAAAATTGATAAACCAGGCTTCTCAGAAAGAAAAGGGAGATGACCCAAATAGATCACATCATGAATGAAAATGGAATCATTACAACCAGTCTCTGAGCAATACAAGCAGTTATCAGGGAATACTGTGAAAAATTATATGCCAACAAACTGGACAACCTGGAAGAAATGGACAAATTCCTAAGCACCCACACACTTCTAAACTCAAACAGGAAGAAAGAGAAAATTAGAACAGACCCCAAACCAGCAAAGAAATGGAATCCGTTATCAAAAATCTCCCAACAAATAAGAGTCCAGGACCAGATGGCTTCCCTGGGTAATTCTACCAGACATTTAAAGCAGAGATAATACCTATCCTTCTCAAGCTATTCCAAAAAATAGAAAGGGAAGGAAAACTTCCAGACTCATTCTATGAAGCCAGCATTACTTTGGTTCCTAAACCAGACTGACACCCAGTAAAAAAAGAGATCTACAGGCCAATATCCCTGATGATTATGGATGCAAAAATTCTCAATAAGATACTAGCAAATCGAATTCAACAGCTTATAAAAAGAATTCTTCACCATGATCAAGTGGGATTGATTCCTGGCATGCAGGGCTGGTTCAATAGTTGCAAATCAATCAATGTGATACATCACATTAATAAAAGAAAAGATAAGGGCCATTGATCCTGTCAATCGAAGCAGAAAAAGCATTTGACAAAACTCAGCATCCTTTCTAAATAAAAACCCTCGAGAAAGTTGGGATAGAAGGAACACACTTAAACATCATAAAAGCCATTTATGAAAAGCCCACCGCTAATATCATCCTCAATGGGGAAAAACTGAGAGCTTTCTCCCTGAGGTCAGGAACACGACAGGGATGTCCACCCTCACCGCTGTTATTTAACGTAGTGTTGGAAGTGCTAGCATCAGCAATCAGACAACAAAAGGAAATCAAAGGCATCAAAGTTGGCAAAGATGAAGTCAAGCTTTCACTTTTTGCAGACACATGATATTATACATGGAAAACCCGATAGATTCCACCAAAAGTCTGCTAGAAGTGATACATGAATTCAGCAATGTTGCAGGATACAAAATCAATGTGCAGAAATCAGTTGCATTCTTATACACTAATAATGAACCAACAGACAAATAAAGAAACTGATCCCATTCACAATTGCACGAGGAAGCATAAAATACCTAGGAATAAATCTAACCAAAGATGTACAAGATCTGTATGCTGAAAAACATAGAAAGCTTATGAAGGAAATTGAAGAAGATGGAAAGAAATGGAAAAACATTCCATGCTCAGGGATTGGAAGAATAAACCTTGTTAAAATGTCAATACCACCCAAAGCTGTCTACACATTCAATGCAATCCCAATCAAAATTGCACCAGCATTCTTCTCAAAGCTAGAAAAAGCAATCCTAAAAATTGTATGGAATCACAAAAGGCCTGAATAGCCAAAGTAATTTTGAAGAAGACCAAAGCAGGAGGCATCACAATCCCAGACGTCAGCCTCTACTACAAAGCTGTAATCATCAAGATAGCATGGTATTGGCAAAAAAACAGACACATAGACCAATGGAATGGAATAGAGACTCCAGAATTGGACCCATAAAAGTATGGCCAACTAATCTTTGACAAAGCAGGAAAGAATATCCAATGGAAAAAAGACAGTCTCTTTAACAAATGGTGCTGGGAGAACTGGACAGCAACATGCAGAAGGATGAAACTAGACCACTTTCTTACACCATTCACAAAAATAAACTCAAAATACATAAAGGACCTGAATGTGAGACAGAAAACCGTCAAAACCCTAGAGGAGAAAGCAGGAAAAAACCTCTGTGACCTCAGGCATAGCAATTTCTTACTTGACACATCTCCAAAGGCAAGGGAATTAAAAGCAAAAATGAACCATTGGGACCTCCTGAAGATAAAAAGCTTCAGCACAGTAAAGGAAATAATCAACAAAACTAAAAGGCAACCAATGGAATGGGATAAGATATTTGCAAATGACACATTGGACAAAGGGCTAGTATCCAAAATCTATAAAGCGCTCACCAAACTCCACACCCAAAAAATAAATAATCCAGTGAAGAAACGGGAGAAGACATGAATAGACACTTCTCTAAAGAAGACATCCAGATGGCCAACAGGCACGTGAAAAGATGCTCAGCGTTGCTCCTCATCAGGGAAATACAAATCAAAACCACACTCAGATACCACCTCACGCCAGTCAGAGGGGCTAAAATGAACAAATCAGGAGACTATAGATGCTGGAGAGGATGTGGAGAAACGGGAACTCTCTTGCCCTGTTGGTGGGAAGGCAAACTGGTGCAGCTGCTCTGCAATACAGTGTCGTTTCCTCAAAAAATTAGAAATAGATCTCCCCTACGACCCAGCAATAGAACTGTTAGGAATTTACCCAAGGGATACAGGAGTACTGATGCATTGGGGCACTTGTACCCCAATGTTTATAGCAGCACTCTCAACCATAGCCAAACTATGGAAAGAGCCTAAATGTCCATCAACTGATGAATGGATAAAGAAATTGTGGTTTGTATACACAATGGAATACTACATGGCAATGAGAAAGAATGAAATATGGCCTTTTGTAGCAACGTGGGTGGAACTGGAGAGTGTTATGCTAAGTGAAATAAGTCATACAGAGAAAGACAGATACCATATGTTTTCCCTCTTATGTGGATCCTGAGAAACTTAATGGAAGACCAAGGAGGAGGGGAAGGAGGGGGGGGGAAAGTTACAGAGAGGGAAGGAGGCAAACCATAAGAGATTCTTAAAAACTGAGAATAAACTGAGGGTTGATGGGGGTGGGAGTGGGATAGAGGGGAAAGTGGGTGATGGGCATTGAGGAGAGCACCTGTTCGGATGAGCACTGGGTTTTGTGTGGAAACCAATTCTACAATAAATTTCATATTAAAAAAAATAAAAGGTAGAGATTGTTAGTTTGCAGAAACAAATAAAACCCAGCTTAAATAATATACAGATAAATAGGTGGCACCTGGGTGGCTCAGTGTGTCAAGTGTTCGATTATTGATTTCCGCTCATGTCATTATCTCACATTGGTGAGATGAAGCCTCAGGTCAGGCTCTGCTCTGAGAATGGAGCCTGCTTAGGATTCTTCACCCCCCACTCCCACCCCACCCTCCCCCCAAAAAAGACAGAGATTGAGGCGCCTGAGTGGCTCAGTTGGTTAAGTCTCTGACTTGGTCTCAGGTCATGATCTCACAGTTCATGGGTTCAGTCCCTATGTCAGGTTCTGTGCTGACAGTTCTGAACCTGGAGTTTGCTTCAGAGTCTGAGTCTCGCTCTCTCTCGGCCCCTCCCCTGCTCACTCTCTGTCTGTCTGTCTGTCTCTCTCAAAAATAAAAAAAAAAAGAAACATTTTTAAAAAGATACAGATAAAAAAAGTTTGTAAAAGATACATTATGCAAATACTGATTATAAAACAGGCACAGTGGATATATTAATTTCAGACCATGTAAACTTTAGAATAAGGCACAAGAGATCGAGATGTTTTATAACGACAACAGTTTCAATTTATAAAAAGTATAACCACATATAACAGTATGAACTGAATTACAGGTTTAACAACATATGAAGAAAAACTATCAGAGAAAGTGGAAAGCAATATGGATAAGTTTATGATTATATTTGAAGGTGGCAGTGATCCTTTTTAATAAATGATAGAACAAGTAGAAAGACCGCCAGTAGGAATATGGAAGACCTGAACAGGACAATCAGTATACTCAGCCTAAGTGACAGTTACATAGAATGCTATAGCAACAACTGCACTGCATAGTCCTTTCAGATCCACACAGAAAATTGATCAAGATGGACCATCTCTTGGTGTATCAAACAAGTCTCATTAAATTTAAAAAGACTGAGATCACAAAGATTATATTCCCTGACCACAATAAAACAATAAAACACACCATTTGGTTTGTAACACCAAGTATTTATAAATCAAAGAATATGCAGCCAAGTAACCCATAGGTCACAAAAGAAATTAAAAGAAAAATTAGAAATATTTCATATTGAATGAAAATGAAAACACTACATATCAGAATTCCTAGGATGCAGCTAAATTGTGCTGTATGGAAATTCATGTCTTTAAATGTGTTTATTAGGAAACAGTTCCAAAATCCATTCTCTATATTTTCCTCATAGGGACTTTGGGAAATAATACAGTTAGTATAATCCACCATATTAACCATCTAAAGAAAAACCACATGCTCATATCAAGTGCTGAAGGAATGTAACTTGAAAAAATTCAACATCACTTAATAATTTTCAGCATGCTAGTAATAGAAGGGAACTTCCTCAGTCTGATAAAGAGCATCTAAGAAAAGACCACAACTAACATCATGCCTAATGGCAATAACCTCATGCTTTCCCACAGGTGAATGTCTACCCTTACCATGCTTCTTCAACATCCTACTAGAAGTCCTACCCAGCAAAATAAGGAAAAACAAAGAAACAGACAGACATACAAAACCCCAATCCAGATTGGAAAATAAATAAATAAAACTGCTCCTATTCACAGACAAGATGATTATTTATGTAGAATATCCCAATCTACAAAAATATTCCTAGAACTAACAAGTGAGTTCAGTAATATTGTAGGGTACAAGGTGAATACATTAAAAAGTTGTACATTTGTTCAAAAAAAAAGCAATGAAAACCTTGAACCCAAAATTTGCCAAGGATGCCTTTGACAATAGTTATAAAAAAAAGATAAGGAAGGGACCTTTTTGCTAAAACCTACAAAACAGAGATGAAAGAAATAAAAGATCTAAAGAACTGCAGAGATATACCATGTAAATGGATTGGAAGTTTCAACATATATGTCACATTTTTCCAAATTGATCTGTCATTATCAGTATCATCTCATAGATACAGACCTATGATCTATCCAGATGATTCCAACATTTTATGAAAAAGAGATGGAATCTGAATAGCCAGATCTATTTTAAAACGGATAAAGTTGGAGAAATCACAGTACTCAGTATTTTTTTCCTTTTTATTTATTAAAAATAATTTTTTAGAGTTTATTTTTGAGAGAGTATGTTGGGGGAGGGACAGAGAGACTAGAGCTGGTGGGGGGGATAGAGAATCCAAAGTGGTCTCCGCCCTTACAGCATTGAGCCTGATGTGGGGCTTGAACTCACAAACTGTGAAATCATGACCTGAGACAGAGTCAGATGCTCAACTGACTGAGCCACCTAAGAGCCTCCATAGTACTCAATATTAAGTCTTTCTAAAAAAAAATTTAATGTTTATTTTTGAGAGAGAGAGAGAGAGTGAGCGCGAGCAGGGGATGGGCAGAGAGAGACACACACACAGTATCTGAAGCAGGTTCCAGTCTCTGAGTTGTGAGTACAAAGCCCCACCAGGGCTAGAATTCATGAACCGTGAGATCGTGACCTAAGGCAAAGTCAGTCAGTCAACTGACTGAGCCATCCAGGTGTCCCCCATAGTACTCATTATTAAGTCTTAATATAAAGCTATAGCAATCAATACAGAGTGATATTGATAGTGGGCAGACACAAAGGTCAGTGGATACAGAAGATTTCAGAAATAGACCCACAAAAATATGACTCATTTTTTTTTTGACAATGGTACAAAGGCAATTCAATGGAGAAAAAATAGTGGTTTTCAACAAATGGTTTTGGAACAACTGGATATTCATAACAACAACAACAACAACAAAGAAAACAAAAGTAGAGAGACCTTTGACCTATACCTGAGATATACAAAAATTAAGTTAAAATGGACCATAGATCTAAACATAAAATGTAAACTATAATGGTTTTATTTTTATTTTAATTCCAAAAGAAATTATAGGAGAAAATCTTTGTGATCTGAGGTTGGGCAAAGATTTTTTAGATATGGGACCAAAATCACAATCCATAAAAGAAAAAAAAAGTGCTGAATTAAATTTCATTAAATTAAAATATTTTGCTCTGGGAAATACATTGGTAAGAAGATGAAAAATCAAGCTACAAACTGGGAGAAAATATTTGTGAATCACATGTCTGGTAAGGGACTTGGATCTAGAATATATAGAGTCTCAAACCCCCAAAATAAGAAAGTAACATACAAGTGAAGAAAACAGGCTAAAGACTTGAAAAGACCCTTTGCCCCACAGAGGATATATGGATGACAATAAGCTTTAAAAAAATATGGCTTAACTTCACTAGGCGGGAAAATGCAAACACCAAATTTGGTTGCTAGAAGTGGGATTCAGCTAAACAAATAATTGACTCTGGGATCCGGAAATGGGTAGCACGGAAACCCATTGGAGGCCCAAAAGATGTTTCCACTGTGTTCTTCAGTGGAAAATTATTTGATAAAAATGTTGTGATAACATACAAGCAGATAGTGTGCCTGATGTGCATGTGGTTTTAAGTGAACAGGTTAGGAACAGAATGTCACTTATGCACCTTGGTTCTTTTTAGCTTCCTTTGGCCAAGGTTCTACCGGGAAGAAAGGATCTTAGAAAAGAACCAGGAAGTTTGCAAGAAGGAATGGAAGAGAACAGAAGGAATCGAGAAATTCTAGGACTTGAATGGTTGAAAGGTGAAGTTGTGTTTTTTCTCCAACTAGTTAAAAAAGAGGAGAAACAGAAATGCTTTAAGCAATAAGGGCTCATTGGAGTTCAGCCTTGGGACAAAGACCAGATCAAGAGTGTGCCATGTTATATATTGTTAAAACCTCTACGTGGACAAAGTGTACTGCAGGGGGAAGTTTATTCTTTTAGTTTTATAAAATCAGCTGGTGGACAAAGATTAAGGGACTGGTCTAGTAGAATCCTGATAAACTAAAACTACCAGTTGTGAATGTAGAAAGATGTATATCACAAAAATAATGGTGGTGTGATTACTGACACATGAAGCTGGTTATAACATAGTAATAAAAAGTGTTTAAATGACTGTTGATGCCAAAAGAGTTGCCAACTTGGATTAAAAGCAGCTGTGATTCCCAAAGCTATTTCGGGCAGTGGGTAGACTGAGAAAGCTGCCCAGCCCCAAAGAGCTGCATATTCTCCTACACCTTCTTCATGTGTGGCCAAGGAAGATATTGGAAAAGGGAGCACCTCTGAGGAGTAACCAAGGACTATGGGAAAACATAGGTTGGGGAGCTAATCCCAAATAACAAAACCTGGCCTTAAACAAGAATATGTCTATTCCCCAAGATACAGGTTTATTGCAACATTAGTCCCATAAGGCTTCAGCATTGCTATCAACCAATGACTGCTGTGCCTTCCAGTTACTCTCTTTGTTGAATAGCAACATCTATCATCATTATCCTGTCCCCATCCCACCATTGTATGTTGGATGTGTGTAGGGAAGATATCATCTGTTTTATTTTGTTGTTGTTTATAGGTGTCTGAGTCAGGAAGGCTTAAATCTGGTATAGAGACTAGAACAGGATCCTGGATTTCCAGGCTGGTTGGAGAAGACATTTATAGTCTCATTCATTTTGTGTGAATAAAAGAGGTATGCAAATAGTTGTGACCAAAAAGGTGATTATGCTAGACTGAATCATTTGGACACAGAAAATATGTGTTGTCTTCTTTGAAGACATTGGGCTTGGCCTTGTGACTCGCTTTGGCCAATGGTGTATGAGTTGATGATGTTTATGTTAATACTTGCTTCCTGAGCCTATCTTGTTCTTTCTTTCTCTTTGAAGAGCAGCGTGTTTCAGACAGGGTCTCTTTCAGGTTGGGTCCTCGAATGAGAAAATTTGTGGCAGTTGACCTATAGCCAGTGACATGTAATGCAAACATAGAATAAATTGTTCCCATAGCACATTGATACTTTGAGGTTGGTTGTTGCCATGGTCTAAACTAGTGAAAACTGACTAGTGTCCTCTCTTAATTAACAATGCCATCATACACCAGATCTTGCAAGCAAGAAATCTCTTATTTCACTTGACTCCTTTCTCTGTCTTACAATTTCCCCCCTTGCTTCAAATCCATTCCATCTAATTTTAATTTCTTTAAAATTTTAGAGTCTAATTCTCTACTCTCCATACTAGTAATAGTAATATTTATCCCGGCTAAAAGGTGGAAATGTCAACTTTTGCCCTCAACATTAAGTGTAACTCTCTTGAATTGGTTTATACTATTTCTTTCTCCTTCTCCTTCTCCTTAGCTATCCAATCTAAACTCTTACCTCTCCCTCATGGTCTTCCAAGTTCTATCATATTTTATCAAATGCATACTTCTTTTATTTATTTTATGCTTTCTGCTCTGGACACCCCCACTGGTTCCAAATGTTATCCCATCCCACTCATATGTGATTAACTCATTTACTTATTCTCTCTCCTCTTAGATATCACTTGCTCTGGGCCCCCTTCCTTGACCTAGTACTAAAGCTTGGTTTCTTGCTCTCCTCTGATGTGGAATTATCTCTGTATGCTTACTTCATCTTCATGGGAATACCCATAATAATGTGCTGGAAAAATGTCCTATAATATACTGAGTTTTCTTTAGTTTTCTTTTTCTTTCTTTCTCTTTCTTTCTTTCTTTCTTTCTTTCTTTCTTTCTTTCTTTCTTTCTTTCTTTCTTCTCTCTCTCTCTCTCTCTCTCTCTCTCGAGAGGGAGAGGGGCAGAGAGAAAGGGAGAGAGATTCCCAAGTAGGCTCTGTGCTGTCAGTGCAGAGCCCCACATGGGGTTTGAACTCACAAACCATAAGCCCAAACCAAGAGTCGGAAGCTTTACTGACTGAGCCACCCAGGCACCCCAAGGAACTCAGTTTTCTAATTGTCTCTACTCTTGACTATATAAACCCCTTGATCTCAAAGACTTTTGTTTGCCAACACTCAGTATGACTTGGCCTCCTAAATATTTGCAAGATGAACACATTATCAGGCTGAATTCTGTTAAGAAAGATATCTGAGACAGAAGGAATAAAACCTTGATATTTTAAAATTTTAATTTCATGTTCCACATGTGAATTATTTACATACTTTGTGAATCTTTTGCAACAAAAATTTAAATCTAGGCTCGCTTTACACCAGCACCTACCAATGCTTAGGTGCCATTTTGTTCTACTGTCATTGTAGATTTAGATATCATAGAGATGAACAGACCTTGGAAACACCATGGAGTATAAGACTCTCTTGTTAATATGAGGCAATTACTAACACAGTGGATAAAATGAGACAAAAATGCTTTGTACTATATACTATGCTTTTGAAATATCATATTGTTAAATGCAAAATTAGTTTGTATCAGATGAATTCCAAAATCATATTAATCAAATTTGTGTTACATGAACCATATTTCCTTCTATTTTTGCAATAATTAATAATAACGAGGTCTCCTTCAACTTGTATAGTACTTATAATTTATGGAACACTTTTAAGGACACAAGTTTGCCTAGTGACCCTTTGTAATAGGCAAGGATCATTACAGATAAGAAAATTTAGGCTCAAAGAGAAATCATAGAATGTTAGTAAGTAATGATGTAGGAAAACTCTCGTAGGTTGTTTTATACTTAATTCCAGGCTCCTTTTGCTGTATTCTTAAGCATGTCTATAATCAAGAATTGACTCTTTGATAAAAGTTACATAAAAATGTATATTAGAGTCCACTGCTTAAACAGGTCATGATGTTAATTTTGAGATTTCGTTAACATTGTAGCTTATTAAGGCAATGAACTAGAAGTTTTAATGGGTTTAGCAGTTCTCAAACCAATTTTGTTGTACCAGCTCAGGGACCTATGTTTGCCTTACTTATGTAGGGTGAAACGTGGGACTTTAAAAAAAAGTTTATTTATTTGTTTTGGAGGGAGAGCGAGAGTGATCATGAGCAGGGGAGGGGCAGAGAGAGAGGGAGACACAGAATCCGAAGCAGGTTCCAGGCTCTGAGCTGTCAGCACAGCTGACAGCTGTTTATGTGCTGTTTATGTGCAGTTGGAGATACCTATACTAACCAGTTATTTATATGAAATGGAAGATGCACTAAGAGTTATTCATTATTTACCTACCATTCTAATTTAAATGAGCATCCTGTATTTCATCTGGCAACCTGGGCATAGCTTAAGTGCTCAGTAAATGTTAGATAAAGTTGCTGATGCTACTACCAACTTGAAACTTGAATTTTATTCCCAACACACTGCAGAACTGAAGTGGTAAGAGATTCCTGCCCTTTTTCAGACCCTGTGAAGCAATTATCTTTGAACTACCTGGAGCCTCTGATCCTACTTCCCACTCTCCCTTGAAGTTCTCTGTCGCTGTGGCTTTTGTGACAGCACATTGTTTTGATTCTCTTTTGAGGCTCTTCTAGTCTCTAAGATACTCACGGTTCTTCTGTGTCATTGTTTTTTCTTTTCCCCAGTAACTGCTAACTGTAGGCATCGCCTGAGGCTTGAGCTTTGTTCTTTCCTTGTTTCCTTGCACCCCTTTCTCTTTGAGGAGCACAGCTTCCTGTCTTGTTTTAGTCATCTTTCTTATGTCATCTTGGGAGCTGTGTGTCACCTAAGCTCCAGCGCTGACCTCTTCCCTCTACTCTGTGCCCACATGTCCTGCGCACAACTGGACACGTCCGTGTGCTCAACGCCAGGGACTTCTGACCCCGAGCTTCCCAAACCAAAGAGTCCATCCTGCATCTCGACACCTTCTCCTTCCAATTTCCTGAGTTTAGGGATATGTCATTTTTTACTTCTCTTCGCTCTTTAATATTCAAAAGTAATCAGCCTCAGTCTGTATTGTTTCTTTGAGTAGTGGGATGAACAAAAAATGCAATGTAAAGATATAATGTAACTGTAACTGCCTCTGCTTTCTCAGGTTTACATGTGAGTTTAGGGAGAGACTGTGGGGGAGGGTTGGTCCTTCTGTAAATATCTATACTGTGCCCTTTTATTTACAGAGATTTTTGGGTATGGACAGACAGAAACGAAGCTGTCGTCTCTGAAAGTTGGTGTGTCTGAAGGGTGAGACCCAGAAAGATGGGCCTTGATGTGAATGGGCCTTATTAATGGATGTGCTGGTGCAAATACAGGTCCAGGGCTTAGGAGCAAGTGACAATTGACATTTTCTGAAAAATCGTAAAGGTATTGGAGATAATAGAGACTTAAGGGGGAAAGGAGTCTGAGCTCTGTGGTGGGAAGCTGGCGTCTCCAGAAAGAGGCTCTTAGGGAGAAGCTGCTGGTGTCAGTTTGCTGAAGAACTTTCCAGACTGTGGATGTCCACTCATCAATGTAAATGCTTATGTATCAGCAATGTATAGCATCCTTACTGCAAGCCTTTTGCAAAGTTTGTAAAACACAAAAATATGTGTATCTGTCAGTTGGAACAGGCATAGAAAGGAGCCAAGGGTTCTGAGGAGGGGAAGAGATTTCCCCAAGAACAGCAGTGGAGCCAGACTTGGAAGCCTGTCTTCCCTTCCTTCTACCCACAGACCTCTTCGGTTTGGCTTCTGTTAACTCTGAGCTTACAGTTCTCTTCCCAGCGAGCTGCGTGACTCTGCTTTGCATCCTTTGGTTTCTTTTACTACCACACAGAGACATTGATACAGTCGATTCCTGCTTTTCAATATTACGAGTTTCTGTAAGTTATGTGAGTCCAAGAACAGCTACCTGGTGAAAACTATTTTCCTTCATTGTAGCCTTGACTTTACTTTTTATCACCAGCAGATGGGGCCCGGGAAAGGATTTTGCTAAGGTCCAAATGCTTAGTGAGGTTTCTTAAAGCCAGCTGCTTCATCCCAGGTTCTCATCTAATCCTTACAACAGCCCTGTTAAGTAGGAATTAAGTTCCCCGTTTTATGGATGGGAAAATTGAGGGTTAGTGGGTTAAGCAATGTGACCAAGACTGCTAAGTAGCAGAACCAAGATTAGATCAGAAGTCTTTCTGACTCTAGCTGTCAGGCTCTTCTCTTGTGTTTCTTCCCAGGAGAAGAAAAATGCTTATTTCAGCTATGTTCCCTAGATACAAAGTTCTGGAGGTTTTTTGGAAATTGCAGGTGAGGTGATGATTAAGCAAATGAATCAGCAAAACACAAAGTGAAAGGATTTTTGGTGGAGTTGGGTAAGCACATGGGTGAATTGCAAAGCAGCAAAAAGCAGGGACTCTCTGTAAGCCCTTGCCTCTCTTAGCTCACAGAATTATTGTGAGAATCAAAAAAGAAATGGGCAAGTATAATGTGCTAAGTATGAGGTTTTATGGCTTTATTATTGTTTTTGAGATTATTCTCTGGGTTCCCATTTGTGTGGTGATTTCTTTTATAATTGAGCTTTTGAAAACAGTGATTAGCTTTCCCAGGGGAAGCATTGACTAACTTTCCAAACCTGACAGTTGCAGGCAGGTGCAATGCTCTGCTCTTAGGGCAGTGGCTGGAATGCTTGGAGGAGGTTCTGTGGAGACAGATGCCATGGAGTGCTGACAGGACACGTGGGGCAAGTTCCCACGGCAAGGTGCATGCATGTAGGTCTGCATTGTAGGCAGCATGTCTGTTTTTGAGATAATGACATTTGTGGTAATAGCAGGGGAAATGGTCACCACTGAGTTCCATCCTTGTCAAAATCCTGCAGCGTAGGCAGAACAAAATTGGGCAGCTTTGGGCATCACTGGATATTGTGCAAAGAGGCGCAGTTTGAAAGCATTAACCTTTTTCTTTGTAAGTGACATTTATTTTTTAAAAACAAGGAAATTCATACCTATCAACTGAATGTCCCATTTTCTAATTGTCATTCCCCCACATCACTGTATTAAAAATTTGATAGGTATCTTTCTAGCATTTTAATCTATTTTCTTTCCCATCATAAGTCTATTGATACATATTAATAGAGTAAATAGATTTAAATGCCAGAAAAAACTATGTATTTACTATAACTTATTATGTATATATAAACACAAAAATTGGACTCCTACTATAACTGTTTTGATTTTTGTTTCCCTTACTCTATTGTGAACATTTTTTTGTGTTAGTATGTTCAGCCCTGCCTCAGGATAAAAGCAATTTAAAAAGCTAATTTAGAAGTAGCAACAGAGATGGTACAAAGTAATATTTTTCAAGGGATGGGAAATAAAGAAGGGAAAGAAAATGAGGAGGAGAAATGGCCATTAAGAAACAGGATGGGTTGAAGGAAGATGGCAGTGTAGGAGGACGCTGGGCTCACCGCGTCCTGCTGACCACTTAGATTCCAACCACTCTGCCTAAATAACCCAGAAAACTGCCAGAAGACTAGCAGAACAGACTCCCTGGAGCCAAGTATAGATGAGAGTCCCACAGAAGAGGGTAGGAAGGGCTGAGAGGCGGTGCGCACTACACGGACTGGCAGGAGGGAGCCGGGGCATTGGAGGGGCAGCCTGTCCGACAAGGCAGAGCCCCCGAGTCTGTCTTGCAAAATTGGAGGGGCTGGACTGCATGAGTTCTGACAGCCAGTGGGACTTAATGTCTGGAATGTTACAAGTCAACAGCTCTGCTCTGAGAGCGGGAGGGCTGGAGAACAACAAGAGGGAGAGTTGTTGAGCCCCAGAGGACAGAGCTCAGCTTGGTGGGGAGCAAAGGCACTCACCAGTGCCATCTCCCTCGCCCATCTCCCAGCCAAAATCCCAAAGGAAACCAGTTCCCGTCACAGAACTTGCTTGCACCACGCAAACACCCAACGCTGTGCTGCTGTGGATCCATCCCTCTGATGGGTCTGCCTCCCTCCCAGTGCCACAGGGCCCCTCCTGAAGCAGACAACCTAAGGCACAGCAAGCTGAGTCTGCTCCTCCCGCCCCTGTGCACCTTCTGGATCCACCCTGCTAATACACCAGATCCCATCTAAGCAGAACCACAAGCCTGGCAGTGTGCAAGTAGTCCAGACAGGGGCCACACCACTCCACAGTGAATGCTGCCCCTGGGAGAGGGGATGATAAGGTACACACCAGTCTGACTGTGGCCCCAGTGGTGGGCTGGGGGAAGACATCTGGTCTGACTGTGGCCTGCCCACCAACAAAGCTTCTCCAGACAGCACAGGGGAAGAGCCCTGCAGTTCCTCACCACTCCAGTGACTATGCAAAATGATGAAATGGAAGAATTCCCCTGAAAAGAAACTCCAGGAAGTAGCGACAGCTAATGAACTGATCAAAAACGATTTAAGCAATGTAACAGAAAATGAATTTAAAATAATAGTCATAAAATTAATCACTGGGCTTGAAAAAAGTATAGAGGACAGCAGAGAATCTATTACTACAAAGATCAAGAGACTAACAAACAGGAGGAATTAAAAAATGCTATAAATGAGCTGCAAAATAAAATGGAGGTGATCACAGCTCAGATTGAAGAGGCAGAGGAGAGAATAGATGAATTAGAAGATAAAATTATGGAAAAAGAGGAAGCTGAGAAAAAGAGAGATAAAAAAATCCAGGAGTATGAGGGGAGAATTAGAGAATTAAGTGACACAATTAAACCTAATAATGTATGGATAATTGGATTCCAGAGGAGGAAGAGAGGGAAAGGTGCTGAAAGTGTACATGAAGAAATCATAGCTGAGAACTTCCCTGATCTGGGGAACGAAAAAGGCATTGAAATCCAAGAGGCACAGAGAACTCCCTTCAGACGTAACTTGAATCGATCTTCTGCATGACATATCATAGTGAAACTGGCAAAATAGAAGGATAAAGAGAAAATTCTGATAGCAGCTAGGGATAAACATGCTCTAACATATAAAGGGAGACCGATAAGACTAGTGACAGATCTATCTACTGAAACTTGGCAAGCCAGAGAGAAATGGCAAGAAATCTTCAATGTGATGACAGAAAACACATGCAGCCGAGAATCCTTTATCCAGCAAGTCTGTCATTTAGAATAGAAGGAGAGATAAAGGTCTTCCCAAACAAATAAAAAACTGAAGGAATTCATCACGACTAAACCAGACCTACAAGAGATCATAAGAGGGATCCTGTGAGACAAAGTACCAGAGACATCGCTACAAGCATGAAACCTACAGACATCACAATGACTAGAAAGCCCATATCTTTCCATAATAACACTGAATGTAAATGGACTAAATGCTCCAACCAAAAGACATAGGGTATCAGAATGGATAAAAAAACAAGACCCATCTATTTTCTGTCTACAAGAGACTCATTTTAGACCTGAGGACACCTTCAGATTGAAAGTGAGGGGATGGAGAACTATCTATCATGCTACTGGAAGTAAAAAGAAAGCTGGAGTAGCCATACTTGTATCAGACAAACTAGACTTTAAATTAAAGGCTTTAACAAGAGATGAAGAAGGGCATTAT
Source organism: Panthera pardus (assembly GCF_024362965.1). NCBI lineage: Eukaryota > Metazoa > Chordata > Mammalia > Carnivora > Felidae > Panthera > Panthera pardus. Next base: position 110,162,480 of record NW_026526677.1, on the reverse strand, counting down.
ATAATAATTACAGGGTCTATCCATCAGGAAGAACTAACAATTATAAATGTCTATGTGCCGAATACGAGGGCCTCCAAATATATAAAACAATCACAAACATAAGCAACCTTATTGATAAGAATGTGGTAATTGCAGGGGACTTTAATACCCCACTGACAACAATGGATAGATCATCTAGACACAGAATCAATAAAGAAAACAAGGGCCCTGAATGATGCATTGGATCAGATGGACTTGACAGATATATTTAGAACTCTGCATCCAAGTGCAACAGAATATACTTTCTTCTCAAGTGCACATGGAACATTCTCCAGGATAGATCACATACTGGGTCACAAAACAGCCCTTCATAGTATAGAAGAATTGAGATCATACCATGCACACTTTCAGACCACAATGCTATGAAACTTTAAATCAACCACAGGAAAAAGTCTGGAAAACCTCCAAAAGCATGGAGGTTAAAGAATACCCTACTAAAGAATGAATGGGTCAACCAGGCAATTAGAGAAGAAATATAAAAATATATGGAAACAAGTGAAAATGAAAATACAACAATCCAAACGCTTTGGGATGCAGCAAAAGCAGTCCTGAGAGGAAAATACATTGCAATCTAGGCCTATCTCAAGAAACAAGAAAAATCTGAAATACAAAATGTAACAGCATACATAAAGGAAATAGAAGCAGAACAGCAAAGATACCGAAACGGGCAGAAGAGGAGAAATAATAAAGATCAGAGCAGAAATAAACAATATAGAATCTAAAATACCTGTAGAGCAGATCAATGAACCCAAGAGTTGGTTTTTGGAAAAAATAAACAAAATTGATAAATCTCTATCCAGCCTTCTCAAAAAGAAAAGGAGATGACCCAAATACATAAAATCATGAACAAAAATGGAATTATTACAACCAATCCCTCAGAAATACAAGCAATTATCAGGAAGTATTATGTAAAATTATATGCCAACAAACTGGACAACCTGGAAGAAATGGACAAATTCCTAAGCACCCACACACTTCCAAAACTCAAACAGGAGGAAATAGAAAACTTGAACAGATACATAACCAGTGAAGAAATTGAATCAGTTATCAAGAATCTCCAACAAATAAGAGTCCAGGAGCAGATGGCTTCCCTGGGGAATTCCACCAGACATTTAAAGCAGAGATAATACCTATCCTTCTCAAGCTATTCCAAAAAATAGAAAGGGAAGGAAAACTTCCAGACTCATTCTATGAAGCCAGCATTTCTTTGGTTCCTAAACCAGACAGAGAACCAGTAAAAAAAGAGAACTACAGGCCAATACCCCTCATGAATATGGATGCAAAAATTCTCAGTAAGATACTAGCAAATCTAATTCAACAGCATATGAAAATAATTATTCACCATGATCAAGTGGGATTCATTCCTGGGCTACAGGGCTGGTTCAATACTTGCAAATCAATCAATGTGATACATCACATTAATAAAAGAAAAGAACCATATGATCCTGTCAATCAATGCAGAAAAAGCATTTGACAAAACTCAGCATCCTTTCTTATTAAAAACCCTCGAGAAAGTCGGGATAGAAGGAACACACTTAAACATCATAAAAGCCATTTATGAAAAGCCCACAGCTAATATCACCCTCAATGGGGAAAAACTGAGAGCCTTCTCCTTGAGATCAGGAACACAACAGGGATGGCCATGCTCACTGCTGTTGTTTACAAAGTGTTGGAAGTGCTAGCATCAGCAATCAGACAACAAAAGGAAATCAAACCATCAAAATTGGCAATGAGGAAGTCATGCTTTCACTTTTTGCAGCTAACATGATATAATACATGGAAAATCTGATAGACTCCACCAAAAGTCTTCTAGAACTGATACATGAATTCAGCAAAGTCGCAGGATACAAAATCAATGTACAGAAATCAGTTGCATTCTTATACACTAATAATGAAGCAACAGAAAGACAAAGAAAGAAACTGATCCCATTCACAATTGCACCAAGAAGGTTAAAACACCTCTGAATAAACCTAACCAAGATGAAAAAGATCTGTATGCTGAAAACTATAGAAAGCTTATGAAGGAAATTGAAGAAGATATGAAGAAATGGGAAAACATTCTGTGCTCATGGATTGGAAGAATAAATATTGTCAAAATGTCAATACTACCCAAAGCTATCTACACATTGAATGCAATCCCAATCAAAATTGCACCAGCATTCATCTCGAAGCTAGAACAAATCCTAAAATTCATATGGAACCACAAAAGACCCCGAATAGCCAAAGTAATTTTGAAGAAGACCAAAACAGGAGGCATCACAATCCCAGACTTTAGCCTCTACTACAAAGCTGTCATCATCAAGTCAGCATGGTATTAGCCCAAAAACAGACACATAGACCAATGGAATAGAATAGAAACCCCAGAACTAGACCCATAAAAGTATGGCCAACTAATCTTTGACAAAGCAGGAAAGAACATCCAATGGAAAAAAGACAGTCTCTTTAACAAATGGTGCTGGGAGAACGGGACAGCAACATGCAGAAGGATGAAACTAGACCACTTTCTTAGACCACTCACAAAAACAAACTCAAAATGGATAAAGAACATGAATGTGATTCAGGAAACCATCAAAACCCTAGGGGAGAAAGCAGGAAAAAACTTCTGTGACCTCAGCCGTAGCAATTTCTTACTTGACACATCTTCAAAGGCAAGGGAATTAAAAGCAAAAATGAACCATTGGGACCTCCTGAAGATAAAAAGCTTCTGCACTGCAAAGGAAACAATCAACAAAACTAAAAGGCAACCAACGGAATGGGAAAAGATATTTGCAAATGACATATCGGACAAAGGGCTAGTATCCAAAATCTATAAAGTGCTCACCAAACTCCACACCTGGAAAACAAATAATCCAGTGAAGAAATGGGCAGAAAACATGAATAGACACTTCTCTAAAGAAGACATCTAGATGGCCAACAGGCACATGAAAAAATGGTCAGCATCGCTCCTCATCAGAAAAATACAAATCAAAACCACACTCAGATACTACCTCATGCCAGTCAGAGGGACTAAAATGAACAAATCGGGAGACTATAGATGCTGGCGAGGATGTTGGAGACACCAGAACCCTCTTTCCCTGTTGGTGGGAATGAAAACTGGTGCAGCCGCTCTGCAAAACAGTGTGGAGCTTCCTCAAAAAATTAAAAATAGATCTCCCCTATGACCCAGCAGTAGCACTGCTAGGAATTTACCCAAGGGATACATGTGTACTGATGCATTGGGGCACTTTTACCCCAATGTTTATAGCAGCACTCTCAACCATAGCCAAATTGTGGATAAAGCCTAAATGTCCATCAACTGATGAATGGATAAAGAAATTGTGGTTTGTATACACAATGGAATACTACGTGGCAATGAGAAAGAATGAAATATGGCCTTTTGTAGCAACATGGATGGAACTGGAGAGTGTTATGCTAAGTGAAATAACTCATACAGAGAAAGACAGATACCATATGTTTTCACTCTTATGTGGATCCTGAGAAACTTAACGGAAGACCAAGGAGGAGGGGAAGGAGGGGGGAAAAGTTACAGAGAGGGAAGGAGGCAAACCATAAGAGATTCTTAAAAACTGAGAACAAACTGAGGGTAGATTATGGGTGGGAGGGAGGGGAGGTTGGTGATGGATATTGAGGAGGGCACCTTTTGGGATGAGCACTGGGTGTTGTATGGAAACCAATTTGACAATAAATTTCATATTAAAAAAATAAAATGAAATAGAACAACCACAAGAAAAAGAAACAGGATGGGTTGAACAATTGTTTCTATCTCTTTGTCTCTCTCTGCTTGTGTCCTAGATTCTTAGTGTTTTATTTACAGTGCAATGTGCCTCAAGAGTGCATGTTTGAGTTCATTAATTTTTTTAGATGTAAATTGTATGGTTAAAGAAATTTTCATGTAAAGGGCTTCGAGAACATGAAGTAAAAAGCCCACGTAGGAAACGAAAAGCCAGCAGTTTCTTTTGCTGTATAAGGCCTCTTACAAGAGCCAACCAATATGTAAGGATACTGCTTTAGAAATGGGATTTATTCACGTTACTGCTATTGTTTTGCTCACAGTTGAGTGGAAAACCATGCTGTGAGTTTTGCTCTATAAAAACAAACAACACTGCTGGAAACATTTGGCATGTCATGTTTCCGTAAAAGAAAACTCAAGATAATTTTCTTAGAGGGAGGAGTAGCATTCTCAGACATTTTCTTGATGGAGTTAAATTTAGAATTCCTGAAAGTTCTTAAGAACAAATGCAACATTAAAAACAGTTTAAAGGAGGTTTCTCAGTTGGCCAATGGAAACAGTCAATTCAAAAGCTTTTTCACTTTCTACTCCTGGAAATAACTCTGGAGATGAGATTAATAAGATGTTGGAATTAGCAGTGTGATAGAAGAACTGCCCCTGACCCCTTTAAATATAGCCTCCTTGATTTGAAGTACAGGGCTGCCTTTTACCTACTCTCTGCCTTGCAGCAACTTTTTCCCAAGGCACTTCTTTAATATAATACCCAGATCTCTCTTTCTTTTTAAATTAAAAAAAATGTTTATTTTACTTTTGAAAGAGAGAGGGAGAGACAGAACAAGAGCGGGAGAGGGGCAAAGAGAGAGGGAGACACAGGATCTGAAGCAGGCTTCAGGCTCCGAGCTGTCAGCACAGTGCCACCTCTCAAATAGAGACACTGATAATAAAGAAATGCATTCCACTAAGAGTTTTCAGACACTTAACTGAACTAGTAGGGGGTGGAATAGAAATGGGGTATGAATTACCAACAAAAAACTCAGCCACCAAACAATAGGCCATCAAATCTTCCCTGCCCAGAGAGTACTTAAAAATTAGCTGTAGAGACCAAGCAGTGAGAGATGAATATTTACACAGAGAAGTCAAATAACTACTTGAATATCAGTGGTAAAATTTTTGGCTCAGAGAATATTAATTCTCTTTTAATCTCTTGTGGTGCTGGATGTGGTGGATAGATTGTAAAGAGGCCACCAGGGTCTCTGCCTCCTGGTATTATCTGCTTTGTGTGGTCCCTTCCTCTTGAGGGAGGAAGGAACCTGTGACTTGCTTCCAGCTGATAGAATATGGAAAAGGGGTCAGGATGTATGGGATTGTATATGGGATTACATTAGATAATATAACTTCCAATCTCTGAGGAGATGTTTTCCTCCTTGCTGGCCTTGAAGAGCAAGCTTCCATCTTGTAGACTTCCCTGTGCAGACAGCCATGTGGCAAAGAACTGAGGGTGATCTCTGGCCAGCAAGACACCGAGACCTTCAGTCTCGAGACCTTCAGATGAGAACCCGTCCTGGCCAACATTTTTTTGCAGAGAATTCAACAAAGCAATGCCTGGACTTCCAACTCACAAACTCTGAGATGACAAATGTGTGCTAGTTGAAGATGCTAAGTGTGTGGTAATGTTATAGCAATAGATAACTGATACACGGAGACGTAAAACTTATGGTTTAGTTATCTGGTATCTTCTAATTGTATCTTATGATCTTTGCCCACAGTGGAGACAGGGGAAAATAACGTTAGGGTCTATACTAAATTCTCCCACTGCCAGCTTAACTTATTTCTGTCTTTTTTGTTTCCAGACACCCACTATTTGTTCCTTTTTGGGGGATAATGAGCCCTACTCATTGCACTGGTGGTTTTGTGATGCCAACCATCCGTGTCCAGGGGTGATGTTTGCCAGAGCGGTTAGAGTTTGTCTCCTGGGCATACATGTACTTGAGGTGTAGACGGAGTCTGTGAGACAGGCTAAGAATCTAGAGCTGAAAGGTTGTGTACAACTGAGATGGGTATTTTCTAGTTTCCACAAGGCTTGGATTTATTTTCCACAAAAGGGAAACGAAAGGGACTGGAAAGATTCCCTCTTTCTTTTCAACAGTCCTTTCTTTTCTTACTCTTAACAACCAAATTCAATATGACCAAGATAGTATATTTTTTAAACTTGTATTGTGTTTATATAGGGTTTGAATAGTTTTGCTTAAAAAATCAAAAAGTATGAAAGGATATGAAATAAAAAGTGTCTCTTCTCATTCAATCTTCCCTTCTATGCTCTGTACTCTCCACCCCTTGTGAGGACTTTCGATGTTATCAGTCTGGTGAATCCTTCCAGATATTTATGCATATTCAAGTAAAAATATTTTTCTTTCCTTTCTTTTTCTTAAAGTTGTTCTGTAATGCACACTGTTTTGCATTTTAAATTTTTTCTGCTTAGCAACCTAGCTTATAAAGTTCAAGACTTTCTGTTTCAGTGCATAAACTGCTTCCTCCTTTTTTTTTTTTTTTATTTTAGAGAGAAAGAGAGTGAGAGCAAGCGATCATGAATGGGGTAAGGGCAGAGAGAGAGAGAGAGAGAGAGAGAGAGAGAGAGAGAGAGAGAGAATGAGAGAATTCCAAGCAGGCTGCACTCTAAGTGCAGAGACTGACATGGGGCTCAATCCCATGAACCATGAGATCATGATCTGAACTGAAATCAAGAGTTGGAGGCTCAATGTACTGAGCCACCCAGGCACCCTGCTTTCTCACTTTTACAGCTGTAGTTTCCTTTTACAGGAATGTACTATGATTAATGTATCTGTTCCCTCAGTGACAGGCATTTGAGTTGACTCTATTCATTTTACTTTTACAAACAATATTTCATTGATTAAATCTGTACTTGCTTGATTGTTTCTATAGGTCAAATTTTGTAGAAATGGAATTGCTGGATTGCAGAATACATTTATTTGTAACTTTTATGAACACTGACCAATGTGCCATCTAGAAGGGCTGTGTCCTCTGTAAGGAAGGGTGAAAGTCATTGTTGACACAGTCTTACCAAAAAGGGCATGGGTCTTTGAGATGAATATACAGTGACCACTTTTGGTGTAAAATGATCTTACAGTGTACTTTTAATTTGCATTCTTCTTAGCATATCTAAAGTAGAGCACCTTGTCATGTGTTTCTCTGTGAAAGGCCTTTCATGGCCTTTCATGGACTCTGCCTATTTCTCTACTAGAGTTTTAGTCTTATTGATTTCTAGCATACCTTTTATTTATTTATTTTTTACCATGGTTACCTCTTGGTCTATGATACGATTTACAAAAGAAGTTTCCCTCTATTTCTTGGATGACTTTTGACTTTATGCTTTTACCAAGCATATAAATTTGAATTTTGGGAGTGAATGAATTAAACTTTAAAACTTTATGCTGCTGGCATTAAAGTCCTATTACAAAGTTCTTCCCCATATTCAGATTAACAAATGTTTTCTCCAGAGATTATTCCAGTTCTCTACAGTTTCATTATAATGTTTCATCCATTTGAAACATATGTTAATCTAAAGTATGAAAAACAAAGCCAACTTAATTTTTTTCCAGGTTACTAACCATCTGTTCCCAAACTGCTTATCAAACAATCCATCTTTCCTTTCTTTACTTAAATGCCATTTTTGCTTCAAATGATCAACATTATTTTTGTAAATATGTAAGTAAGTCTTTTATATTTACTCATATATTTATTCCTTGTAATGTCCTTAGTTTCTTCCTGTAGGTCTGGACTTCTATCTGGGATCATTTCTCTTCAACACAAAGAACTTCCTTTAGTGTTTTTGTAGTATGAATCTGATGAGGACAAATTCACTTAACATCTTTTCATCTAAAAATGTCTTTATCTTTGTCTATATTTGAAGGATACATTCACTACAACTTAAAATTGATAGTTTTCTCATTTCAGCATTTTAAAGCTACCTTCCTTCTGCCATTGCTTCCATTATTTTGATGAGAAGTCAGCTGTAATTCATTTTTGTTTTTTAACCCTGATTTAATTTTTTAAAAAATGTTTACCCACTTTTGGGACAGAGAGAGAGAGACAGAGCATGAGTAGGCAAGGGGTAGAGAGAGAGGGAGACACAGAATCCAAAGCAGGTCCAGGCTCTGGGCTCTCAGCACAGATCCTGATGTGGGGCTCGAACTCATGAACCGTGAGATCATGACCTGAGCTGAAGTCAGACGCTTAACCAACTGAGCCACCCAGGTGCCCCTAACCCTGATTTCTATGTGGCTTTTTTTCCCTGGTTGTGTATAAGATTTCCCTTTTTTCTTTTAATGCTCACTCTGAAGTACCTACGACTGGATCCCTTCATTTATTCTGCTTAGGATTTGCTAAGCTTGACTGCGTGGTTAACATCTTTATCTTTTTGGGGAAATTCTCCCCCATTATTCCTTCATATTTCTTTTCAATCTGAGCAGTGCAAGTCTGTCAGATCCTTCTGTGTCTTCCAGACAAGTCCCCGTACCACTATTTACTCACCAAGGTCTGGTGGAAGGAAACTGGTGAACAGGAAAGCCCAGCCCTGGATTTGGGCTCATTGGGATTCTGGTCCTACTGCACCAGACAGCATATAGCTATTGAAAGATAGGGTGGTTTCTGCTCATGTCTGCACGGGTCTGCTGCCTCCTGGACTTCTCCGTGCTCCTAGCCCCAGCAAATACCTCCACAGAGGTGACGGTGACACTTATCTCTGCTCGCCTGCAGAAGGCTGGCTCCTTTTCGTGATTGAATTTACCTAGACTTCTTTGTTTCCACAGATCTTCAGTAACTTGAAAGAAAAGTATATTTTCTCCCGTTTATCTGCTATTTTCTCATTTTTCCCCCCAGAGGAATGATGGTCTTTTGCAACCATTACATTCTAGGTGGAAGTGAACCTATTTTTTTTTCAAAACTTTGTTACATTTATGTTCTATTTTGCATGCTTTTATTTTTTCTATACTATTTTTCTTCTCCTTTGCTTTAATTATTGATATACTTCATTCTGTCTCTCCCAGTTCTGTCTTCATTTCTGTGATGGCTTAGCTTTTTCTTCTATTTTTATTTTCCTGAGCTTTGTCAGTTCATGCTTTATCACCTGTTGCTTCTTTTCTCTCTGCTTTCCTTCGGTTTTCCCTCCTTTCCATCTTAGCTCTTGAATCTTGACCTTACTTTTTCTTTATAAATGGTAATAGTTTGTTAATTTTAAAAAGGCTTGTGTAAGTATGGTCAAATTTTCAACTGCTCCATGATGACTTTTTTCCCCCCTGCATTTTGTTCTTTCTTTATCTGGCCTTTCTCTCTCTCTCTCTCTCTCTCTTTCTCTCTCTCTCTCTTTTTCTAACTTATTTTCTTGTGGTGGGTTTGAATAGATAGATCCTGGATCGGTTCTTTTTGATTATCAATTTTTGAAATACCTGAACGTTTTCATATATTTGCCTAAAACTCATCCTGAGGAGGCCCAGAACTCGGTTTCAGGTTAGTTGAGATAATTGTTGATGATTTTGTGCATGTGAGTTTGTACTTCTTTCCAGTCAATTGATATAGGATCTGGCTATCTGTGAGATAGATATATATTTATATATCTATAGATATAGATATAGGTATAGATATAGCTGTATAATCAGTGAAAAGCCTTTTCCCCCACTCTGTCCCTGAAACAGATGGGTGTCTACCACTGACTTGTGTATGATTCTCCTGTGACAGGAGCGTTTCATCACAAGTAAGAAGTTTGTCATCCCAGGAGCATTTCATACCTTAGGGCATTCTCCCTTCCCTTCCCTCCCCTCCACTCCCCTCCCCTCCCCTCCCATTTCCTCTCCTCCTTCCCCTCCCCAACCCTCCCCTTCCCTCTCCTCCCTCCCCTCCCCTCCTCTTCCCTTCCCTCTCCTCCCTCCCCTCCCCTCTCTTTCTTTTTCCAAGCTTGTTTTCCATGTTCTTTCTGTCCCATTTGGCTTTCTCTCTCTCACCTTCTTCCCACTCACACTTCTGCTTGATCTTCACTGTTTTTGACAGATTGTGTACCTATTTTGAGTTTTGGGGTTTTTGCTTTTCCCCGTTTCCACAAAAAATGGATGAGTGATTTTGTTTCTTGTTTTCATCATTGTTTTTGAATGATTTCCAAGGAAGAAAAAGAAGAAGTGCAGACTTTAAGTTACCGTCTTCAAACTTGTAGTAATTTTATTATTTATGAATGTCTTCTAGTGTCAGGTTCTATAAGGTTGGCTGTTGCAATACAAGTTACAAGGTATTTGTGTTCTGGAAACATCTGACCTGGGAAGACTTTTTTTATTTATTTAACAATTATTTGTTTGTTTATTTATTTTCAGAGAGACAGAGAAAGTGTGAGCAAGGGAGGGGCAGGTAGAGGAGGAGGAGAGAGAGAATTCCAAGTAGGCTCTGCACCGCCAGCACAGAGCCCAATGTGGGGCTTGAACTCACGAACCATGAGATCATGACCTGAGCTGAAATCTCAGAGTCATACACTTGACTGACTGACTCACCCAGGTTCCCCTGGGAAGACTTCTTAAACAGGGTAGCATTTAGAATAATAAGATCAAAATTTCTTTAAACAATGACATTGTCTATCTCATGCATTGATATTTATAGGTTTTAAAAATCTCTAGATTTAGTTCAGTAACTGACGTCACTCACTCCTTTTTGACACCGTATACCTCAGGGTAATAATCCATTTTGATTAACTTAAGTATTCCCTATAAAGCCTTTCTCATAAGCCCTGGTGAACAATTTGTGTTTAGTGAGTGTTAGCTGTCTATGCTATGTTCTTGGTGCTTGTCATGCATTGACTACTCACGGTGTCCTGCTGTCATCCCTATTATCAGACGAGGACACTGATAACCAGAGAAGTTGAATAACCCAAGGAGTGGCAAAACCAGCCATATTACCCAGCTCTGCTTGCTTCTGAACTATGCTCTTAATCTCTCTTTTTCAAACTGTCTGCATCCTGCTGCTTGCTCGAGAATCAATGAGGAATTACCTATCATTCTCTTTAAAAAATGAAACCATCTGTGCTCCTTTGTGCTTTTACTGGTTTCCTTTTCTGTGTCTTTTAGAACCACTTTATGGTAGAAAGCATCACTTTGTAATGGCCTGATGAATGTTTATGTCAATGGAAACATTGCTTCCTATTCCCTAAGACTGTGTTTCTACCTACATGTCCTGCACTCAGGACCTGCCTTTGTCACAGCAACATGGCTTTGTGAGTTCCTGCCTAATCTCCTTTCCATGGACCCCCTTTCTCTGGGTCCCCTTTCTCCTCTTTCATAGACCCCTGCTCCCCTTTACTTTCCCTCTGACTCCTCAGCTTTCCAGTGCCTTGAAGAGGCCCCATCACATCCATAAGCACTGTGTGAGGTATGAGGTTCTTGTCCTCTGCTGTCCTTCAAGGAAAACACAACTGACCATCGTTAGAACACAATACTGATGAGGGTTGATGCTAGCAAAGTCACTTCTTATTCACATCCTTCAGAGAAGCAGACGACTAGACGGGGCTAGGTGTGCAGGAGATTTACCAGGGAAGGTCCTGTCAAGGATCAAGGAGGAAGAGTAAGCAGAGACAGTCTTTGGGCCATGGCCCAAATCTAAAACCCATGAAAAGAGAGAGAGAGAGAAGAAAAGAGTGGGGAGGAAAAGTCTCGGTTTGTGGTGCCAGCCTGAGGGAGTTTTGGTCCGGTCAGTAGGGAGTGTCCCGGTCAGATTTGCAGTTGAGAGGATCTGACACTGGGCAGGAATGGGCTGGAACTCATTCCCCTGACACGCTTGTCTCTGGTGGCAAGAAGCCTGGAGAGCCCTTGCTGCAGGGATCCCCAGGATCCCCAGGCCAGTCTCAGCTTCCTTCCACAGGCTCTGGAAGATGATCTGACCAGATGTCTCGTGGCTCCCATACCTCTTCTCTCCCTCTTCCCAAGATGCTCTCATAGAGATAGACCAAGATAAGAGTAGAAGAAGGGGAGGAAAGAAAACTCCATCGTGTCCTCTTTGTTTAACTGAAATCAACTCATTTTCAAAGTGGACGATCACACTTAAACCCAGAAACTTGGGCGTCTCTGGAAGTATTTGTGCGTGTGTCCAGGAGACACGAAATGAAGATCTCAGTTTGGTCTTCAGGAAGGCATTGGCCCAGACCTCCAGTGTCAAGAAGAAATGCAGAGAGAGGGCACACATCCCTCTGTCTGCTATTTGAGAGATGTGGCATCTTTAACAGGTAGGGTCTTTGTCTCTAGCTTCTTGTTTTTTTTTTTTTTTTTTTTTTAGTTTTTTTTTTTTTTTTTTTTTTTGCCATTTAAAAAATTTTTCTTTTAAATTCCAGTTAGTTAACACGCAGTCCAATATCAGTTTCAGGTGTACAATATCGTGACTCAACACTTCCATATACCACCAGGTGCCCATCATGGCAAGTGGCCCCCCTTAATCCCCTTCACCTGTTTACCCCATGCCCCACCCACCTTCATTCCAGTAACCATCAGTTTGTTTTCTATAGTTAAGAGCCTATTTCTTAGTTCACGTCTCTCTCCATTTCCCCCCTCCTTTGCTGGTTTTCTACACCCAGTTAGTTGCCCTCAGTGCATCAGGAAGTTGGGACAATAAGGGGGTTTGTATATATGATTGTTTCTCATTGCGGAACTCTCAATATAAGAAGCTTCAGTCTGAGAAAGATGAGCATTTATTTATATGTTCTTTTTAATGATTATTTATTTATTTTGAGACAGAGAGCAAGAGTCATTGGTGTATGTGAACTTTCTACACAGACCCCAACCTTCAGAACCCACCACCCTGACCAATTATCAGCCATCAGTACTGAGGCAGGACCTCTACCGCAAAAAGATCATGACTTACTGACAGCTCAGATGATGGTTAATATTTTTTAGCAATAAACTATTTTATATTAAGGTATGTATATTGTTTTTATACACTTAATAGACTATTGCACATCTCTTAGATGACAGTATAGTATAAACATAACTTTTATATACACTGGGAAACCAAGAATGTTTTATTTTCCTTTATTGTGATAGCAGCTTTATTGCAGTGGTCTGGAACAGAACCAAAAATATCCCCTGCAGTATGCCTTTCCTTTCCATGAATTATCTCCATTAACCCTCACACTAACCCCATGAAATAGATATTTAACTTATTTTGGAGATGAGGAAACTGAAAAGTCAGAGAGTTTGAGCATTTTCTACAAGGTGAAGCCTCTAGTAGGTATGCATTGGACCTAAGTGTGTGCATCTAGAGCCCATGCATATAATCACTTTGCCATGCTTTCTCTCTCAGTGATTCTAGGCTGTTGGGTTGGCATCACTTAGTTTCTTGATTTCTGTACTGAGATTTGTCCCAGTTACCAATTTCTGTTGTTGCATCCTGCCTGCAATCTCTCCTCTGAGTAAACTCTGTTCTTTCTCTCAGCACACTTCTTCTATCTTTAACATGACAGAGCTTGAGTTATGGAGATGGTAGACACATGGTTTGTTAGTTATCCATGGCTGCTGTAACAAATGACTGCAAACCACATGGATTAAAACCCTGTTTTTTCTCACACTTAGGTACACTAGAAGTCTGAAATCACGGTAACTATAGAGCTGTGGTCCTCCAGAGGCTCCATGGGATCCTCTCCCATCTTGGCCTCTCCCAGCTTCTGCTAGCTGTTGGCATTCCTTGACCTGTGACTCCAATCTCTGCCTCTGTGGTTACATTGTGTCGTTCTCTTCTGTCAAATTTCCTTTCCTCACTATTAGAAGGACACCTGTCATTGGGTTTAGGGCCCACCTAGATAATCTAGGATAAAGGACCCTTCTCAAAATCCTTAACTGGGTCATGTCTTTTGACATGTAAGATAATTTCATCCTTTTACCATATAAGGTAATATTTGCAGGTTCTTAGGAATAGGATGTGGGCAGATCTTTTATGGAGATACCACTCAACCCACTAGATACTGCAAGGCAGCAGTCACTCTTATACATAATTGTTAATTGTGTCCTGAACTGCAGTAAATCCTGTACTTCCCTTGAGAACAGTATTCTGGGCAGCTGCTATCAATCAGCTGGTACTTGCTTTGGAGGTAAAATCAGTTGTTATTCATAAGATGGTCTGTAACACCCCTCTCCCTTGTAACTGGTTCCCTGGTACTTTTGCAAAATGGCAGGCAACACCAGGTTTTTGCATAGTAGGTATAAAGGGACAAAGAGTTTTGTCTTTCTTGAATATTGGTGGGAGATTAAAATGATGTGAAGATTTTAATCATCATTGAGGACAAAAATATTTTTTTTGCACCTTGCTACAAAGCTTCTTTTCTGTGTTTGATTAAAGAATAATACTATCTTTAGTGTATTCCATACTGTTACTCTAATGTTTTTATTTATTTTTGAAGGGGAGAGAGAGACAGAGCATGAGTGGGGGAGGAGCAGAGAGAGAGAGAGAGAGAGAGAGAGAGAGAGAGGGAGACACAGAATCTGAAGCAGGCTCCAGGCTCTAAGCTGTCAGCACAGAGCCTGATGTGAGGCTCAAACTCACCAACTATGAGATCATGACCTGAGCTAAAGTCGGAGGCTTAACCGACTGAGCCACCTAGGTGCTCCATCCATACTGTTAGTCTAGATTATCAGTTACACTAGATTACTGTCAGGCTGTAGGGATCCTAAAACCCGCCTAAGTTTCTATCCACTCTAATTATAATCTGGATATTTCCAAAAACAAACAAACAAACAAACAAACAAACAAACACAAAAAAACAGAAGAAGAGCTGTTAGAAAAGAGAGATTATAAATTTAAAATGTCTTTACAATTTCTTTTGGGTCCTCATTTCCATAATCTTTCCTTTTTTAGTGTTTTCACTTATGTGGAGTGATTTTAGTTTCTTGTTTTTAGTTGAAAAAATTTCATACGCAGTCTTTTGATAATAGGTAGATTGTTGCAGGCAGGGTAGGTAGTGTGATAGTTTGATATTCAGACAGATGTGAGTGAAGTCTTGACCCTGCCACTCAGTGACTTTGGGCAAATGGAATTTGTTGCACTTACTCTGGTGGGTTTTGGCAAGAGCCAGAAGTGACATAAATAAACCCCCTGAATACAATTTGTTGCATGAACGAGTGAACATTCTCTAGGTACTCTAGAGGTAAAAGAAAGATAAAAATTTCTTTTGACTTCATAGAGCTGAGTGTTTTGAAAATAGAGACACCTACATTCCCATATTCACTGACAGAAAGTTAAGATAGGGTAAAGCCTGACTATCTGCCAAATGATTTTTGAACACCAACAAAGCCCACTTCAGCTTGAGTAGCTGTGCCCTATGATTAAACAGTGCCATCACTGGGGAAGAATAATTCTGAGGATAATTACATTATGTTGAGATATTTTTGGAAATAAATTGTACAAAACCCATTCAGTTCAAATGGCTTTATTTCTATAGGGATTTCACCGGTAGCAAAACCATTTGTTCTGTCAGTAGCTGGCTGGCATGGTGATTTTTGCTAAAGCATTACTACTCATTCACATTTGATTGGCTTGGTAAGTGTTCTTACCTATTTAAGGTGATCAGAAAAAGTCCTTAATACATGTGTATAAATCTGTGGACCTTAAAAGGACACACAGTGATCTTTGAACATATATGTTTTCCTTGTAAACTTCTATCATTCTATTGTATTTCTTCACCTCTAAGTTTTGCATTGTATTATATTATTTCTGTTCATGTTTTCATATCCCCTCCCCCATGTGTTATTAGGAAGGACACTCCCAGGAAGAGCAAAACTGCATACCTATTTTAATCAGCCTCTGCAAACTATCTAAAGTCTATCAGAGTGTTTATGATATACTCACTGCTCATGCTGAGCACATTGATGAGCTCCTCAAATGGGGAATAAAGCGTGGTTGTGCCTGATGGGGTCTTGAGCTATGTTTAGAAAGACCCTGAGCTTTGAGGGGCGCCTGGGTGGCTCAGTTGGTTGAGTGTCCACCTTCAGCTCAGGTCATGATCTTGTGGTGTGTGAATTCCAGCCCTGAGTTGGGCTCTGTGCTGACAGCTCAGAGCCTGGAGCTGCTTCAGGTTCTATGTCTCTCTCTTTCTCTGCCCCTCCCCCACTTGCATTCTGTCTCTCTCAAAAATTAAAAAGAAAAGAAAAAAAGGAAAAGAAAGACCTTGGGCTTTGAAGCCCACAGGCCTGGATTCAGGCTTTGGCTTTGCCACTTAAGTTGCTTTTCAACCTTGAGAAAACCACTTCACCTCTGAGTTTCTATTTCCTTACTTTGCATTATAATAATATATGTTGACAGAGTTGGTTTGGAAGGAACTAGTTGGTATTGTGGCCAATTCATGGCAGATGCATACTCTCTAAATTCCCTTCTTCTCTTTGCTTTTGAATGGAAAATAAAACCTCTTCAAAACACATATTCTTAAAACAAATAAAATGAAACCAAAGCAAACCAACCAAATGGCCCTGTATAGATATTCAGATCTTGTTACTCAAGTCTCATTGACTTTTAGAACAAAAAAAAGCCAATGTTGCATTTCCTTTCATAATAGAAAAAAAAAAAAAAACAGCATGAGGACCCATAATTTGATCAGGTGCCAGGACTGTTTGGTACCATTCTTCAGTGGGACACCATGCTTTCTGTAATGCATGCTCTGCTTCTAGCTTCCTGTTTGAGTTTGCTTTATGGGAATTGTTTGAATACTTGTATATCCATGGAATATAGTAGCCACAGTGAGTCCTTTAGCCACACTTTAGCCATGCACTCATTCACCACATATTGTTCAGAATATTTATGGAAGGAACAGAATTGTTGCAACACATAGACCTCAGGTGAGTAATTCTGAAGGCAAATTGAGTAACAAGGTTTTATTCTTTCTATACGCACACTCATTTGCTCTTGCATTCATTGGGGTCTGTTTGTATAAGTGGATTCATTAATTTAATACGTATTTATTGCACACCTACAATGTGCTAATCATGGGATCCAGTGGCAAAGAAGATTAGAAAAATTTATATATGTATATAGATGTATATGTATATATACACACGTACACATAGACACATTATAGATTCAAGTATATATCTACAGTATATATTGAATAAACAAATAAATGAATTTTATGTGTATATATATAAATTTCAGTTGTCCTACCCATTGGTGGAGGTATTAGAGGTAGCTTGCAGAAGCCGAGATTAACAAGCGAATGGTGGTGCAGTCCATTGTAGCAGTAGAGCTTGTCTCTGGAGCCAGACAGGTCTGCGTCCGATATCTGACTGTGCCAATTTTAACAAAGAAAGGAAATCCTTATGCGGCCTCAGTTAAACTATGTGGAAGATGTATACATTTGAGCATGTGTGTGTATGTTTGTGTGCCTGTGGCTGGGTTTAAGTCGGGGGAGTCGAGAAGGAACATTTGGACTCCCAGAGCTAGGATCTGGTGGTATCCTCATTTCCAGCCTCCTGGTTGTGTTCACTGGGGAACAGCCTCTGTACTGGGTTATTTTACTTACTTGGTTTATTTCACTGAAAGTAGAGCCATTGTAAACATGGTCCTTGATTTGCTTGTGTTCTCACTGGCTCCTCCATGCTGAGTCCCAGCCTGACATACAGACAAGTTGGCTCCAGTCTCTATGATGTGCAGTTGGCAAATAATACATTCTAAAATGAAAATCTGAATGTTGAGCTGTGTCTAGCCCAGGTGAAGGGCTGATCAACTTATGTAGATGGGTTGCAGGGCTGTGTTTTACAGGGATTTCTTGAGATCTGTTGTCCACATTCTGATTGAGACCTCAGAGAGCTTCATCATGTACCCTCATGTACTGACATGTTTGCTCTGAAAGGTGCAGAAGTAGATCTTATCCAAAGACTAACCATAATAATATCTGAATCTGAGGACTGTCAGGAAAATTGGGAGGGAAAGTGTTGCTCTCAAGAAAAGTGGGACTTAAAAGAATTTAGTATTGTCCAGATAAGCAACATGAAAGTAGCTCAGCTCAATTCAATAAACATTTACTAAGCCCCTGCTGTATGTCAGACATCTTAAAAGCACTGGAAAACAAAGACAACTAACACACAAACTCATTTTTTGAAAACCAGTAATATAGGGAAAGAATCCTCATCTTTCCTGTTATAAACTATTCCTGAGGGTGTCCAAATAGTCAACGAGAGGAGTTTTCTCCTTAGAGGGGGATTCAGGCTAATCAATGCAGCATAAACAATAGGATCAGAAGGTCACATTTTACATGTTTCTATGAACTCAATTGTGTCTCCCCCAGTGAAGAAACCCTAACTCCCAGAGTGGCTCTATTTGGTGATAGGACCTATAAGAAGGTAATTAAGGTTAAATGAGGTCATAGGGTAGAGCCATAATGTGATAGGGCTGGTGCCCTTTCAAGAAGAGAAAGAGACCCTAGAGCTCTCTCTGCTATGTGAGAACACAGTGAGAAGGTAGCCTTCTGTAAGCCACTGAGAGAGCTCTAACCAGAAACCAAACTGGCTGAAACTTTGCTCTTCGACTTCCTGCCTCCCAGAACTTTGAGAAAATAAATTTCTGTGGTTGAAGCCACTCAGTCCATGCTATTTTGTTATGGCTGTCCTAGCAGAAAAACACAATTGTCTAATGAAATAAGGCTTCTAAGCAGTGATCATCAATTACTGCTAATATCAGAGAGGACCAGAAAATCACGTCTCATGATAGAGGTAGTAGGTATTACTGCCTTTCAAGTCGTATTGCCAGAAATTCTAACCTGTATCAACTAAGCTTCTAGACCTAATTTATAGTAAATACAAGGGGTCAAGGGATGTTTTATATGACAATATGGTCATATAGTCAGCCAAGGCCTGGCTGTGGGAAACTCCACAACACAGATAAGCCAGTTTCTTCAACATCTAAAGAGAAGAACAAAAATAGGAAGGAAAAGAAACTGTGGATTAAAAAAGAAGCATATCTACCAACTGCAGTTTATGGGCCTTTTGACAATCCCAATTAAAGTGAACATGCAGGAAAAAATATTTTGGAGACAAAGAAATGTGACTACTAACTGAACGTCTCATAAAATTAATGAATTATATAATTACCAGCAGGGATAATGGCATTGTGATTATATTTTATAAAGATGATTATCTTTTAAAGATATGTGTTCAAACATTTGTGGAGGGAAATGATACTGGCTGCCAGGAATTGTTCCAAAATAATCCAGAGGAGGGGAAAGTAGGAAACAGATGAAGCAAAATTGGCCTTGAGTTGATGATGGTTTGAGAAGGGTGATGGGTGAGTAGGGCTTCATTGTATTTTTTTCTCTACTTGTTTGCAAATGTTTGAAACTTCCCATAACAGATACCTTAATAGAAAGTTGGAAAACAAGTAAAAGCTCAATCTTGCCCTGAAGGATCTCAAAATGTAATAAAGATGGGCATGCCTGCATGCAGATAATTCTGCTAGCATGAAGGGCAGTGAAGGGGGAGACAATAGAACAGCTATGTGGTTCATTATTAGAATTTCAGTTGTTTTCCAGCTCGAGGCACTGTGCTCTGCTTGTTGATTTGTGAATTTGCCACCTAGAGGCAAATTCATCAAGGCATGAATTTTCTCGAAAAATGTACTTAGCTATTTTCTATAGGTTTCAGACGCACTGAAAGATGTTTTTTATCCCCCGTCATTCCTCTCAATTCTTTGCTAGTAAGTGATGCTTACAAAGAGTCCACACAGCAATGGTGGTTTCGCCACGAAATTGTTGATTAAGTGTGACATTTGGCATTTGATGGTGCCATAATCATGCCTCATCATGCCTCATCATGCCTCATCATGCCAGCCAAAAGATGGTTTGCCACATCTCCTGTCATTGCACCTTACCAAGCCCCAGTTCTTCACCTGTAAAATGAAAATGCTAATGATGTGAGAATATCTTGAATGTGGTGTGATGGATGTTAGCTCCACTGTCTCCACAAGGATTGCTGGTTGAAAATAAACAATACACTGTGGCTCTTTTAGGAAGGAAGAAGCACATTCTAAAAAAGTGCTAGGTGGGCATGGAATACACTGAAGGGTCAGAGAAATGGGCTAGAAGCTAAGCTGAGCTTTCAAAATCAATACTCAGAGCCACGCTTCAGCACTGGCATGGTGACCAAACGTGCCCACCATCCCTCCTCCTCCCTGCTCCCTGGATGCCAGGAACCCGTCACTGTGGCAAATGGTAGATAGACCAGGACATCTTCACTGTTGCCTGTCACTTGTGTTGGAAGGTTGATGTCCCCCTCAAAGCCTCTTTCTTTCCTTAGGCTACTCGCTTACAAACTGAAGTCCTATATAGGTGTTTATGTCAGGTGAAACACATCTCATGCCTTCATCCTGCAAGGGTTCCAAGGAGCAAAATGTTCTGGACTCTGCCTTATGGGGCAGAATGGGGTATGGGTCTCTCAGAGAGGGTTAGGGTCCTCAAAGGATGAGGGATTCATTTTACTGCTCTTCCTCCAATGACAGCATCACCTTCTTTTGTCTACATTTACCAAGTACTTAGCAATGGGCTGAATGAGACTACACATAGCCCCACTTTGCAGTTGAGTAAATGGAGGTGCAAAGAGATTAAGTTTGCCTTCGGTTGGTTAGTGGCAGAGCCAAGATTTGGGCCTCTGTCTGACTCCACACTCCAAATGGGAAATCTCTATATGATGCTTTCTCTCTGAAGGCTCTTTCCCTATACTTAATCATGTTTCCTTTCCTTCAATCTTGCCCTAAGAGCTGCTCAGCTTCTTGTCCTATTAACTCCCTACTAGTGCTATTTATTCAAAGCTACACCCATGCAATGGCCCTCCCACCCTGCAAAAGAGCTTTGGGAAAGTGGGTCAGATAAGCACTTAGACCCATCGCAGGCCCTGGTGAGCAGGGTATGGACAAAACCACTTTGGTTTTGTAGACTTCCCTTCAAGATGCTTTAATGTAGAGCCCTTCCTGTATTTCGCACCCCTTTTTCACCAGCCTGTGTGGTGTTGAGCATAGACAGGGAACCCAGTGCTGTGAAAAGAACATGAGCCACACTCCTTTTGACTTGATTTTTAAGTCCTGACTTTGCCACTGACTGGCAGTGTCAGCTTTGAGAGATGATTTAACCCCTCGTCTTTCTCATCTGTAAAATGGACCTTGCTTTAAGAGCTATGGGGCATAGGGTGCAGTGATATTGTGACCCCCACCCCCACATCATGCACCTTAGCTCATTCTGTAGAAAGCAGAGTCTGAGACACAGCTCACCTCTAGCACTTTATTGAAACCCAAGGATGCAAGAGCAGCAGAGAGGTGAGGCAGGAGAGGAGGAAAAGCCAAAAAATACAGGAGATGTGTTATTAAGCTGGCCATGGCTTCTCCAGAGCACACTGTTGGGGGCTCTGCCCCACAGGACATTTCCAGAAACACCTGGAGTCACAGATCCTTAGCAGTTTTCCAGGAAAAGAACAGCAAGCAGTTTACCAGCTGGATTTTTCCCACCTCCTGGTGTTTATTGATCAAAATCTGCCCCCTGAGACATTAACTTGTACCCTGGGATGTGTGATGTGATGTGGCCCCTCTGGGAATCCCCTGGAGAGGGCAGTGTGGAGACTGGATTTCAGAGCTCCTGAGTCATCTTCCTTGTTGGGCATTCTTGAGACAGTGCCGGGCCCCAGTCCTGCTCAGAACGGGGATGTGCAGAGACAATGATGGCCTGAGGTCTGCACACAGTGTCTCTTACTGCCTGCTTTGTGTTCACAGGAAGAATGTGAACCGTTATCCACCTGGTCTGCCAGAGACGTGAGGCACATGGCCAGAGTCCAGGGGACAGGTTGTGCTGAGCACATCAGGGTGGTATAAACTGGGTCAGAGACACCATCAGGGGTTTAGCTATCTTTGGGGTCATGGTGGAAAGCAGCACTGATCCCACCAGTGAAGCTGAAAACCTTTCCTGGACATTCCTGTTGTCAGGTCCTCTGGTGAGGCCAGCTTCTAGATGATGCTCTAGAGGGGCACCCACCCTGGATTCTGACTCAGGAGCTAGGATTTGAAGAAGCCATTCAGGTGCAGGAGAGGGAGCTTGAGGAGCCACATCAAACTCCAGGAGCTGTAATGGCAGGTGTCCAGCAGCACAGGTGTCTGCCCAGTGGGGATGGTACCTTCATGGGAGAAACCAATTCTGTTGTTAAAGTTTAGGTGCCAATCCTAACATTTCTGCAGTCCAGGTCTGCTTCTCCCAGCCTCCCTGGAGACCCTGTGAGCTACTTACCTCATGTGATACATTGCTTTAGGTTAAATTAGCCAGGGTTCTCGTGTCTAAAAGCCTGAGTGACACAGTGATGACAGGAGAATAGAGATGAGTGGCAGAGTCAGAACCATTTCTCCCATTTGCTCTAGCCCTTGTTGAAGCATCTGTGTCCTGTTGTATGCCTAACATTTCTGGGCATGGATTTGATAGGATGAAATCACAGGGGGAAAAAAAAGACAATTTCTGGCCTCCAAAGCCTGATGACCTTGGGGAGGGTCCACCAAACTCCAGCAGACAAAATATTTGAAAGAGAGACCACAAGAATTGGAGAACTGAGCTTCTCTTCTCCTTCAGGCTTCCAGACAGGAAAATTCTTTCCCCAGGATGGGGAGAGGAAGGAAATAAGAGAAACCCTTCAAACCACCAGAGACCATGTTCCTGCCATTTCCAGAGAAAGGGCTCTCAAGGCAGATATGAACTTGAGTTCTAGGGGGAAAATAAAGACTTCTTGTACCTGAGTTTGTGGCCTGAAATTCGTTCCCGTTACATGTGTAACAAGGAAACAAGTCCCACAGTAACTCCCACCTCCCCCAGCAGAGGCCAAACACTAGCACTTAGTGAGCAGCACTGTTTTCCGTTCCCTTCAATCTAGTTAGACATAGGGAGGCAAGCTCTCTGCTCCTTCTGGTTAACAAAAGGAAATCTAGGTGCCTGGGGCAGTGCTGTGATCTGCAGGGACAGAAGCCTCAGTGCTGCTGGGGAATCTCAGTCACCGAATCTTGCTTAAGTGTATTAAGTCAAAACTGTGCTCGGGTGAGGGAGAAAACCAAAACCACTCTGATCAACATCCCCTCCTTCTTGCCCCAGGGGCTTCTGCAAGGTGATCACAACAGGTGTCTGCTGATGCGCCCGGTTTCATATTTGCACTAACGTGGAGGTAAGGGTTAACGGAGCCTTTAGGGCACAGCCTGTAAACTTGGCCTGGCTTTTCTGAGGAGAAGCCCTATGTGACCCCAAAGTGCATGGGATCCAGGAAGTTAATGTGCTTCTCAGATGGAAGAGGAAAGACTCGGTTTTGTGCCTCACTCCTGACTTGACTTAAATTCCAATATTCGCTCAAAGCAGTTTGTCACAATATTGTTTATAATTTTGAAGGCAGAATGCTTCATTTTGGCAGACAGCAAGCTGTGAGTGTTGGCTTTTGTGCCCTGATGTGAGCTGTTGCATTACTTAAGGAGCTCTTATAATTTATAGGCACACAATGAAGTTGGTTATTCTTCTTTGTTTTAAATTTTTTTAAATATTTACTTATTTTTGAGAAAGACAAAGCATGAGCAGAGGAGGGGCAGAGAGAGAGGAAGACACAGATCTGAAGCAGGCTCCAGGCTCTGAGCTGTCAGCACAGAGCCTGATAGGTGGCTCGAACACACGAACGGTGATATTATGACCTAAGCCGAAGTCAGATGCTTAACCAACTCAGCTTCCCAGGTGCCTCTCTTCTTTGTTTTTTAAAGATAAATTAACTTTATCCACCTAACATAGATCTGTTTGGGTATTGAAGAAAAGAAAAATTCCTCAGTTTACCTAATGCAGTGTAACAGAGAGGCCCTATAGCAAAAATAGCAAAAAAAATTATTTTCTCCGTCATTTTAGTTTAAATCTTTTAATCCCTGTGAAATTTTTGGTCATTTTTATTACTAATTTTTATTTCATTTTCCCACTATAACTGGAATTTTTTGTTGTTATTAAAAAAGGAATGTTAGAAGAGAGAATGGTTAATTTTCCTTGGTGTGGCAATGTTACTGCAGTTATGTATGAAGATGTCCTGAGGAAATCCAGGCTGAGTGTTTACGAGGGATCATGCTCTTTGCAAGTTATTTTCAGATGTTTCAACAAGGAAAATGCATAGCAAGAGAGAAAAAGATTATGTACATGTGGCAAATGATAATTCTTTTTTATGTGTATTTATTTATTTTGAGAGAGAGAGCTTGAGTGAACAAGGGAGGGGCAGGGGGAGAGGGAGAGAGAGAGAGAATCCCAAGGAGGCTCCACACTGTCACACAGAGCTTGACATGGGGGTCAGTCTCATCAACTGTGAGATCATGACCTGAGCAGAAATCAAGAGTCGGAGGCTCAACTGACTGAGCCACCCAGGCGTCTCAATGATAATTCTTAAATATAGGCTGAAGATATATTACACTGTTTATTACACTGTTCTTTCAAATTTGAAAATATTACTATGTTGAAGACTTTTAAAGACTATTTAATTGCAGTAAGCGAGGTTATGGGATACTGTTCATGATTATCTTGGAATTCAGTATTATAAATTTTCTAGAACTTCTGGCTTTTTGATAGTATTAGGAGATCCCACTTCTCACAAGGGCATGGAGAAATAGTATTAGTTCCTTCACACTGTTCCTGTACTAAGTACTTCTGTAATTATCTCATTTAATCCTCACAAGTCCTTTCTGTATATTAGCCATAACCCCTGTCTACTCCAAATGTAGAGGGTATCAGCCCCATTTTAAAGGTGCACAAAAATCTGTTCTAGGCCAGGAAAATTTGTAGAGCCAATAACTTGGGTTTGCCTCTGTTATATAGCTTGACATTCACTCATCAGAAAAATAATAGTGGTTATCACAAAATATGTTGAGTAAGGATATTTTAGTGCATGTGTTAAGATAGAGGACTACAAAGACCAATATCGCTGCACAATGGAGGCCACAGGCAGTGTGTGAGAGAGCCCAGCATGCATCAGTGAAGGGGTGATTAGATAGGAGAGGAGGGGTGGGAATATGAGATGCATATACATATGTGTATGCATGCATACATATCTATTAAACATATATATGTTTAATATACTTAGAACATCATCAGCTTCCTGTTTCTATAATTTAGACTTGGCTAGCTAACATGTGGTACCATTCCTGTCAATTCTTGAACAAATATGAGAAAGAACAGAATAAATATAATAGACTCATAAACATGGTTCCAAGACAAATGAACTCAGTATGTTGGAGTGGCCTTATAGGATGCTTCCTTAGAAATGGGACTTTCAGAAAAACTTAGCTGAGAAATCATTTATTTGCCTGTCTTTATCAGAAAATCACCAGTGGTTCTGAGAAATATAAATTAGCTGGCTCTGCTTTGGTATTGAAGGAAGTTTTTCTAGTATAGTATAACAGAGAGGCTCAATAGTCAGCAAAAATGTTATTTTCTTTGTAATTTTAAATTAAATTAATTTTTGGTGTTGTTACTCTAATTTAATTTTGCTGCTGTAATTGGACTTCAATTTTTGCAAGACATTGCCAGTCATAAAAACTTAAATTTTGCAGTGAGTCATTGGAAGCAACAAGACCCCAGGCAGCTCTTGGTTCTATCCCTTTGTTTCTGAACCCATGAATTCTTTCTGTTGAAGACACAGCATGATGGAAAGGTCTTTGACTTGGTAGCTACATTGCATGTTGGAGATGGTTCTCATCTTGCAGAATATTGCCCCAAAATGGCACTGCTGCTTTGCATAGGAGGTTGCAACGATGGCTGACAGTTTCTTGGTGGTTTTGTAGGTGATACAACCAGTGAATCTTAGGACTGGACATCCCTTTGCTGTGAAGTGGGTCCTCTGGTCTGCTCTAATGTTATTTGGGATGCATGTCAGTGGGTAAACATTCCATAAGCCTTAGGACTATGATACTGGCTGATACCCAGAGGGCATAAAAAGACAAACATATACCCAAAATAAATTCATTTTTCTCTTTTGAGAAAGAAGCAATAGCTTTTTCAAGCATGGAATGGGCCACCAAGTGGCCACAAACTGGTTCATTGTTCTCCTTGAGGAATGGTACCATACTGAGGACTCCATGTTAGTATGTGTGGTTTTCAGGTTGGATGTTAAGCAGCAGTAATAACTAAACAAGATTGGATAAGCTCTTGGGCCCATGTGTAATATCCGTCTCTGCTGCCATGACCACTTTATTCCTTGTGTTCATTGGACCATCACTGGTGCTGCCAATGATAGAGGCTGGATTACGTCAACTAGCTGAAACTTTTGTCTACTTAACCACTTAGCACCTTTTCCATGGTCAGTGCTTTGTGGTAGGCATTAACATGTCATAGAGAAACCATAACATTTTCTTCTCAAACATATTTGTCCCTCCAGAGGCATCTACCCCAGACCCCCTTGTTCCACATCTTTTTGTCTTTTTCCATTTAGGTCCCTGACCAGCAGGCCAAACTATTTGCCACTGCCCCTGAGTTAGTATATTCCAACCTGAGGCCATTTTTCTTTCCACATAAAGTAGATGACTAGATATACCCCTAAAAGCTATACCCAGCGGGAGGGTGTTTTTTCTCATCATTGTCTTTCAAATCCATCCCTGAGTCTAGCACTTACCTATCAAGCCTACATGCCTGTAAACTGGTCTTGGATTTTTTGTTCCTCCTTCAGCTGGTTGTTTGGGATGCCCCATATAGCCATAGGAATAAGCTGGAGAAACAGTGATGGGTGCCATTGGGGTATAGACCAGTGGTGTTGTTCCTGCTTGATCTAAGATGCACCCCTTCCAAAGTAACATGGATTTGCGTGGGCCTGTCCCACTTTTTGACCTTGTTGGTTCAATAGGATCCAATTCGTGATGGCCAATTCCAGCTACACAGTCAGTTGGTTTCCCAAAGTCAGGTGCTCCATCTGTCAGGTTCCAGGAAGCATGATGCCTGGTGGATGCTTTGGGTTCTAGAAGCAGCATGACATTGAGAGTGTCAGTGGTGGGAGGCCCCCAGGGGAAGTGGGTCATTGCACTTGGAGAACAGAATTATATACATTTTGAGAAACAACTCCTAGTGTGTTCCTCGACTAGGCACTCCTGTACAATGTTGAATAGCTGAGACAGTGATAAGCCTTCTTTTTTTTTTTTTTTTTAATGTGGAAAACAATCTATCATTTATTGTTAATTTAAAAAAAGCAAATTGCTAAATAACATCTATTATGTTACCCCATTTTGTAAAAGAGTAAATTATATATTCATATGTTAGATATTTGAAATATGTATGTGAAAGCATATTACATAAGTCATAGTAATATATGTAAATATACTTAGGATTATGAATTTGTTCACAGTGATCATATCTGTGGGATGAGATTGGGAACAATGGAAGAGGAGATTTTATTATTCATTTCTTTTACAAGAGATATGGACATTTTGTTAAACTTTATTTTTTGTTGTTTTATTTTTTTATTATTATTATTTTTTTTTATTTTTTAATATATGAAATTTACTGTCAAATTGGTTTCCATACAACACCCAGTGCTCATCCCAAAAGGTGCCCTCCTCAATACCCATCACCCACCCTGCCCTCCCTCCCACCCTGCCTCCCTCCCACCCCCCATCAACCCTCAGTTTGTTCTCAGTTTTTAACAGTCTCTTATGCTTTGGCTCTCTCCCACTCTAACCTCTTTTTTTTTTTTTTTTCCTTCCCCTCCCCCATGGGTTTCTGTTATGTTTCTCAGGATCCACATAAGAGTGAAACCATATGGTATCTGTCTTTCTCTGTATGGCTTATTTCACTTAGCATCACACTCTCCAGTTCCATCCATGTTGCTACAAAAGGCCATATTTCATTTTTTCTCATTGCCACGTAGTATTCCATTGTGTATATAAACCACAATTTCTTTATCCATTCATCAGTTGATGGACATTTAGGCTCTTTCCATAATTTGGCTATTGTTGAGAGTGCCGCTATAAACATTGGGGTACAGGTGCCCCTATGCATCAGTACTCCTGTATCCCTTGGATAAATTCCTAGCAGTGCTATTGCTGGGTCATAGGGTAGGTCTATTTTTAATTTTCTGAGGAACCTCCACACTGCTTTCCAGAGCGGCTGCACCAATTTGCATTCCCACCAACAGTGCAAGAGGGTTCCTGTTTCTCCACATCCTCTCCAGCATCGATAGTCTCCTGATTTCTTCATTTTGGCCACTCTGACTGGCGTGAGGTGGTATCTGAGTGTGGTTTTGATTTGTATTTCCCTGATAAGGAGCGACGTTGAACATCTTTTCATGTGCCTGTTGGCCATCCGGATGTCTTCTTCAACTTTTTTTTTTTTTTAATTTATTTTTGGGACAGAGAGAGAGACAGAGCATGAACGGGGGAGGGGCAGAGAGAGAGGGAGACACAGAATCGGAAACAGGCTCCAGGCTCCGAGCCATCAGCCCGGAGCCTGACGCGGGGCTCGAACTCACGGACCGCGAGATCGTGACCTGGCTGAAGTTGGACGCTTAACCAACTGCGCCACCCAGGCGCCCCCCGGATGTCTTCTTTAGAGAAGTGTCTATTCATGTTTTCTGCCCATTTCTTCACTGGGTTATTTGTTTTTCGGGTGTGGAGTTTGATGAGCTCTTTATAGATTTTGGATACTAGCCCTTTGTCCGATGTGTCATTTGCAAATATCTTTTCCCATTCCGTTGGTTGCCTTTTAGTTTTGTTGGTTATTTCCTTTGCTGTGCAGAAGCTTTTTATCTTCATAAGGTCCCAGTAATTCACTTTTGCTTTTAATTCCCTTGCCTTTGGGGATGTGCCGAGTAAGAGATTGCTACGGCTGAGGTCAGAGAGGTCTTTTCCTGCTTTCTCCTCTAAGGTTTTGATGGTTTCCTGTCTCACATTCAGGTCCTTTATCCATTTTGAGTTTATTTTTGTGAATGGTGTGAGAAAGTGGTCTAGTTTCAACCTTCTGCATGTTGCTGTCCAGTTCTCCCAGCACCATTTGTTAAAGAGACTGTCTTTTTTCCATTGGATGTTCTTTCCTGCTTTGTCAAAGATTAGTTGGCCATACATTTGTGGGTCTAGTTCTGGGGTTTCTATTCTATTCCATTGGTCTATGTGTCTGTTTTTATGCCAATACCATGCTGTCTTGATGATGACAGCTTTGTAGTAGAGGCTAAAGTCTGGGATTGTGATGCCTCCTGCTTTGGTCTTCTTCTTCAAAATTACTTTGGCTATTCGGGGCCTTTTGTGGTTCCATATGAATTTTAGGATTGCTTGTTCTAGTTTCGAGAAGAATGCTGGTGCACTTTTGATTGGGATTGCATTGAATGTGTAGATAGCTTTGGGTAGTATTGACATTTTGACAATATTTATTCTTCCAATCCATGAGCAGGGAATGTCTTTCCATTTCTTTATATCTTCTTCAATTACCTGCATAAGCTTTCTATAGTTTTCAGCATACAGATCTTTTACATCTTTGGTTAGATTTATTCCTAGGTATTTTATGCTTCTTGGTGCAATTGTGAATGGGATCAGTTTCTTTATTTGTCTTTCTGTTGCTTCATTGTTAGTGTATAAGAATGCAACTGATTTCTGCACATTGATTTTGTATCCTGCAACTTTGCTGAATTCATGTATCAGTTCTAGCAGACTTTTGGTGGAGTCTATCGGATTTTCCATGTATAATATCATGTCATCTGCAAAAAGCGAAAGCTTGACTTCATCTTTGCCAATTTTGATGCCTTTGATTTCCTTTTGTTGTCTGATTGCTGATGCTAGAACTTCCAGCACTATATTAAACAACAGCGGTGACAGTGGGCATCCCTGTTGTGTTCCTGATCTCAGGGAAAAAGCTCTCAGTTTTTCCCCGTTGAGGATGATGTTAGCTGTGGGCTTTTCATAAATGGCCTTTATGATCTTTAAGTATGTTCCTTCTATCCCGACTTTCTCAAGGGTTTTTATTAAGAAAGGGTGCTGGATTTTGTCAAAGGCCTTTTCTGCATCGATTGACAGGATCATATGGTTCTTCTCTTTTTTTTTGTTAATGTGATGTATCACGTTGATCGATTTGCGAATGTTGAACCAGCCCTGCATCCCAGGAATGAATCCCACTTGATCATGGTGAATAATTCTTTTTATATGCTGTTGAATTCGATTTGCTAGTATCTTATTAAGAATTTTTGCATCCATATTCATCAGGGATATTGGCCTGTAGTTCTCTTTTTTTACTGGGTCTCTGTCTGGTTTAGGAATCAAAATAATACTGGCTTCATAGAATGAGTCTGGAAGTTTTCCTTCCCTTTCTATTTCTTGGAATAGCTTGAGAAGGATAGGTATTATCTCTGCTTTAAATGTCTGGTAGAACTCCCCTGGGAAGCCATCTGGTCCTGGACTCTTATTTGTTGGGAGATTTTTGATAACCGATTCAATTTCTTCGCTGGTTATGGGTCTGTTCAAGCTTTCTATTTCCTCCTGATTGAGTTTTGGAAGAGTGTGGGTGTTTAGAAATTTGTCCATTTCTTCCAGGTTGTCCAATTTGCTGGCATATAATTTTTCATAGTATTCCCTGATAATTGTTTGTATCTCTGAGGGATTGGTTGTAATCATTCCATTTTCATTCATGATTTTATCTATTTGGGTCATCTCCCTTTTCTTTTTGAGAAGCCTGGCTAGAGGTTTGTCAATTTTGTTTATTTTTTCAAAAAACCAACTCTTGGTTTCGTTGATCTGCTCTACAGTTTTTTTAGATTCTATATTGTTTATTTCTGCTCTGATCTTTATTATTTCTCTTCTTCTGCTGGGTTTAGGCTGCCTTTGCTGTTCTGCTTCTATTTCCTTTAGGTGTGCTGTTAGATTTTGTATTTGGGATTTTTCTTGTTTCTTGAGATAGGCCTGGATTGCAATGTATTTTCCTCTCAGGACTGCCTTCGCTGTGTCCCAAAGCGTTTGGATTGTTGTATTTTCATTTTCGTTTGTTTCCATATATATTTTAATTTCTTCTCTAATTGCCTGGTTGACCCACTCATTCGTTAGTAGGGTGTTCTTTAACCTCCATGCTTTTGGAGGTTTTCCAGACTTTTTCCTGTGGTTGATTTCAAGCTTCATAGCATTGTGGTCTGAAAGTATGCATGGTATAATTTCAATTCTTGTAAACTTATGAAGGGCTGTTTTGTGACCCAGTATATGATCTATCTTGGAGAATGTTCCATGTGCCCTCGAGAAGAAAGTATATTCTGTTGCTTTGGGATGCAGAGTTCTAAATATATCTGTCAAGTCCATCTGATCCAATGTATCATTCAGGGCCCTTGTTTCTTTATTGACTGTGTGTCTAGATGATCTATCCATTTCTGTAAGTGGGGTGTTAAAGTCCCCTGCAATGACCACATTCTTATCAATAAGGTTGCTTATGTTTATGAGTAATTGTTTTATATATCTGGGGGCTCGGGTATTTGGCGCATAGACATTTATAATAGTTAGCTCTTCCTGGTGGATAGACCCTGTGATTATTATATAATGCCCTTCTTCATCTCTTATTACAGCCTTTAATTTAAAGTCTAGAGTGTCTGATATAAGTATGGCTACTCCAGCTTTCTTTTGGCTTCCAGGAGCATGATAAATAGTTCTCCATCCCCCCACTCTCAATCTAAAGGTGTCCTCAGATCTAAAATGAGTCTCTTGTAGACAGCAAATAGATGGGTCTTGTTTTTTTATCCATTCTGATACCCTATGTCTTTTAGTTGGCGCATTTAATCCATTTACATTCAGTGTTATTATGGAAAGATATGGGTTTAGAGTCATTGTGATGTCTGTATGTTTTATGCTTGTAGTGATGTCTCTGGTACTTTGTCTCACAGGATCCCCCTTAGGATCTCTTGTAGCCTGGTTTAGTGGTGACAAATTCCTTCAGTTTTTGTTTGTTTGGGAAGACCTTTATCTCTCCTTCTATTCTAAATGACAGACTTGCTGGATAAAGGAATCTCGGCTGCATATTTTTTCTGTTTAGCACACTGTAGATATCGTGCCATGCCTTTCTGGCCTGCCAAGTTTCAAAGGAGAGATCAGTCACGAGTCTTATAGGTCTCCCTTTATATGTGAGGGCACGTTTATCCCTTGCTGCTTTCAGAATTTTCTCTTTATCCTTGTATTTTGCCAGTTTCACTATGATATGTCGTGCAGAAGATCAATTCAAGTTACGTCTGAAGGGAGTTCTCTGTGCCTCTTGGATTTCAGTGCCTTTTTCCTTCCCCAGTTCAGGGAAGTTCTCAGCTATAATTTGTTCAAGTACCCCTTCAGCACCTTTCCCTCTCTCTTCCTCCTCTGGGATACCAATTATGCGTATATTATTTTTTTTTAGTGTATCACTTAGTTCTCTAATTTTCCCCTCATACTCCTGGATTTTTTTATCTCTCTTTCTTTCAGCTTCCTCTTTCTCCATAACTTTATCTTCTAGTTCACCTATTCTCTCCTCTGCCTCTTCAAGCCGAGCCATCGTGGTTTCCATTTTGTTTTGCATTTCGTTTAAAGCGTTTTTCAGCTCCTCGTGACTGTTCCTTAGTCCCTCGATCTTTGTGGCAAGAGATTCTCTGCTGTCCTGTATACTGTTTTCAAGCCCAGCGATTAATTTTATGACTATTATTCTAAATTCACTCTCTGTTATATTATTTAAATCCTTTTTGATCAGTTCATTAGCGGTTGTTATTCCCTGGAGATTCTTCTGAGGGGAATTCTTCCGTTTGGTCATTTTGGATAGTCCCTGGCGTGGTGAGGACCTGCAGGGCCCTTCCCCTGTGCTGTGGTGTATAACTGGAGTTGGTGGGCGGGGCCGCAGTCCGACCTGATGTCTGCCCCCAGCCCACTGCTGGGGCCACAGTCAGACTGGTGTGTGCCTTCTCTTCCCCTCTCCTAGGGGCGGGATTCACTGTGGGGTGGCGTGTCCCGTCTGGGCTACTTGCACACTGCCAGGCTTGTGTTGCTGGGGATCTGGCGTATTAGCTGGGGTGGGTAGGCAAGGTGCACGGGGGCAGGAGGGGCAGGCTTAGCTCGCTTCTCCTTAGGTGATCCACTTCAGGAGGAGCCCTGTGGCAGCGGGAGGGAGTCAGATCCGCTGCCGGAGGTTTGGCTCCGCAGAAGCACAGAGTTGGGTGTTTGCGCGGAGCGAGCAAGTTCTCTGGCAGGAACTGGTTCCCTTTGGGATTTTGGCTGGGGGATGGGCGGGGGAGATGGCGCTGGCGCCTTTGTTCCCCGCCAAGCTGAGCTCTGCCGTCAGGGGGCTCAGCAGCTCTCCCTCCCTTTGTCCTCCAGCCTTCCCGCTTTCCGAGCAGAGCTGTTAACTTCTGACCTCCCAGACGCTAAGTCGCGCTTGCTGTGGGAACACAGTCCGTCCGGCCCCTCCGCTTTTGCCAGCCAGACTCGGGGGCTCTGCTTGGCCGGCGAGCCGCCCCTCCGCCCCGGCTCCCTCCCGCCAGTCCGTGGAGCGCGCACCGCCTCGCCGCCCTTCCTACCCTCTTCCGTGGGCCTCTAGTCTGCGCTTGACTCCGGAGACTCCCTTCTGCTAATCCTCTGGCGGTTTCTGGGTTCTTTAGGCAGGTGTAGGTGGAATCTAAGTGATCGGCAGGACGCGCTGTGAGCCCCGCGTCCTCCTACGCCACCATCTTCCGGAACCCCCAGTGATAAGCCTTCTTGATCTTGTTTCTGTTTTCAAAGGGGAAATGTTCAATATTTCACCATTCAACTATGTTTTCCTGCAGGTTTCTGTAGATACCCTTAATTAAAGGTAGTTCCTTCAACTTTTCACTTGCTAAGAGTTTTTTAAAAACATTATTAATTAATCTTGGATTTTATCAAATGTTTTTATTGAAATGATATGTTTTTTTCTTTAATCCGTTAACATGAAGAATTTAAACTATTTTTGATATTAAATCACAATCATGCATTTCTGGGACAATTCTTATGTGATCACATAGTAATATCTGTATTATATCTTATCGACTTTGATTTAGCACTTTGTTTAGGGTTTTTGTATCATTATGCTTAGGTGGTATAAGCCTTATAGTGTCCTTGTCAGATTTCTGCCTTTTAGTTCCAAAAGCCCCTCTTCCTTGCTCTATTTTGTGATACTGGAGCTCAGATTCTGCAAACTGCATACATGACACTGTTGTTCTGCAGTCTCTGTATTCTGGGGTACCATCTTTCTTCTCTATTGGCTGTGGTTTCTGTGTTGCTTCACAAGTATCCTTTCAAACCACTGGACTCAAACTGCTAGCCTCAAAAATGAATTGGAAGAGGTCTTACTTCTTCTGTACTCTGGAATTATTTCAGTAAGATTAAAATATTTGTTGTAAGTATTCAGTGTGAAGCCATTTGAATTTGGAACTTTCTTATACAAATATGTTCTTCTACTGACTCAATTTTTTAACAGTTATAAGATGTTTTAAGTATTTTTGCTTCTTGAGTTGGTTTTCATGAGTTATAATTGTTTCTAGTAATTTGTTTATTTAACCTAACTTTTCAATTTTTTGTATAAAGTCATCTGTAACATCCTCTTACTATCTTTCCAATGTTTTTCAAGCTTAATGTAATGTTCTGATTTTCATGGGCTCGAGCTGGTTGTTTTGTCTTATTTACTTAGGAGGTTACTTACCTATAAAGGATTGTTTAATGACACATAAAAAGTTTCACAGATGAACTAATTTGCATGATACCTAATGCCTTTGAACTCTGTCCACCATTAGGAATTCAGAGACATACAGACTTGTTTTATGCCCTGTGGATCTTTAAAGGAAGTTGTATTGAAGAGAGAGATAAATAGGACTCAGAATGGAGAAGACATATGTCAGAGTTTGGGTCAGTTGGCTGAGCTCAGGGTGTCGAAGGGTCTAGTGTGTCCATGAGTTACTCAGGCTCATAGAAACCATACCAGGAACTTGAACAGGGAAAGCTTACTGTCAGGAATTAACTACATAAAAGATGGTTAACTTTAAAAAGGTGGAAAATAACTGTAAGGTGTAATAAAGGTTGCAGGTGCAGAAAGCAGCTACTACCCATGGGACTGCAAGAAAAGTAAACTTAGAGAGAGGACAGCCCTGCCACTCTGAGACTGCTCCATAGAGGGTATGGTGTCTGGTGCTAAAACATGCCACCTGTCCCTCTGGGGTAGAAGAAACTGGTTTGGGTCCTCTTGGTGCAAAGTATGAAAGCCACCCCTGCTGTCTTGATTTCTGCTGGGGCCAACTCATGATGATCATTCATTGCCACGCACAAAATACCCATTTTCCCTCCTCCAAGCAGGTAGTCTCCCTCTGGTGGTCCCTATTGGCAAAGCCTAACATTGACCCAACTGGCAAAGGAAATGTAATTGGCTGTCTGAGCTCTAGAATCACAAAGTAGAGCAAAAAAGGGTGGGTTTCGGAGCTGAAAGGCAATAACTTGATAACTGATATGGTTCACATGCAGTTTGAATCAGCATCCTGACTAGCCTGACTACTCAATTTTGCCAGTTTCTAATCCTGGACTGTTTGATCTGGAAATGACAAGACTGTCATGTAAGCAAACAGAACACAAACAAGAAAAATGGTGTCACAAGAGATCTGAAGGTTCTCCTGAAGTAAACCTTTTTAGAACAGGTGGTCACCAGGCATAGTAAAGACACCTCTGCCAGAAAGGGAGAAGACGACTGCACAGTAGGGATTTGTGAGGTCAGCAGCAGTGCAGACAGCACACTAGCATGGAAAATGATGGAAAATGAGTGGTTTAGAAGAAGTTGTCAGGGATTTAGGAAGGTAACTATGGAGCAACCCAGCAGCAGCAGTCAATAGAGCAGAGAGTGCAGAACACCAGGCAGCCTAGCATCTGCTGCGAGACCACGTCCCCCAGTACCTGTCCACACATCCACTACCGCTTTCGTCCCACAGCGCTGCTCTTTCCCTGTAAATTCTGTCTAACCTGTCCTGAGTCTTCTTGCCATACTGGGCGGTAACAAATTCAATTCCAGTTACTTCTTTGTAGTGTATCTTTCCACAAGGTCTTAAATAAACTCAGCCTTATGTTCTATCACAAAAATGGTGTCCATTGAGTTCAACTATCTTTTGGTTTCTCCTTTTGCTACCTGATGTTGCTCTCAGACCCTGTTTCTTAAGCTCTGGTGAAAGAGTCTGCTCTGCAGATGCTCAGATATCCTGGTCCGAGGAGCATTCCTTTGGCTGCAGACTCTCCTCTAAGTTACATATCTGTGCTCCTAATCTATTGGCATGGGGTCCAACCTCTGTACTGTCTTATCATCACACATCACGTAGGATGTAGGAGCTAAATGCAGGATGGCTTCCATGTGTCACCATTTCCTGAAATCTGGTAGTAACAGAATAGATCCCAGTAAATTTCACACTCCTTCTCAGGTTAGCTCATACTTCAGCTTAGACTTCGCTCCACCTTCAAAATGTTGGGAGATGACTGTCCATTGCATGGCCAGTAGATTCTGCTTGGGGTCTTATGTGTCAGCCATGGGAATACGCCACTCAGATCTCCCTTCAATAAAGAACCTTATGCAAGGTTGGGGTATAGTCTTCAGCTGCCACACCATCAGAATCCAATCAGTCCAATGTTCACACCAGAGTCCCATGTTCCTCAGGCTGCTCCTAGCCAATGACTCAGCATGGCAGGGGTAATAGATCTGGGCCCTTCCTGCCCAATGCTGGACTTCTCTAATGGGCATTATTTGTTCTAAGATGCCCCATTGGCCTAGGTAAGACATTCTATGATCTCCAGTGTGGTCAGAGGCTGTTCTTATCCAATCCTCCATCATCCCTTTCTTCACCTATGTCAGACTAGCAACACATTCTGAAGCTCTCCAATTCATGTCTAAGCCCTCTCTCCTTTATCCTTTATAAGATAAACTTGGACTTGTAAATTTATCTTGGTGTCTGCATTTTGGAGGATCTGAACCACCATAATCTGTAGTATAAAATTTACAATCCTCTTACCTCACCTCAAAGATGCAAGCTGTTCACACCCCACATCGTAAAGCTTGGCTACAATCTTTTATTGGGAGGAGAAATGACACCACAGCAGTGAAAACAGAGACCAAATTGATATCTCACTAAATCATACTGCCAAATGGGCAAATTTAGTAGGTACTAAAAAACCACCAATATATGTAAAGACATATAAACCAAGGTAATTTACATTTTTATGTGGAAATGGGAGAAAGAAATAAGAAAGACAATGGGAGTAAGAAAATATTACAGTGAGTCAGTGAATGTGTGGTCTTGGAGTATCTCTTTCTCTAACAAAACCTAATTTTAAACTGAAGAGTTGGAACAAATAATGATCAAAATGAATGTCAGTAGTCTGACTTTAACTTCAAAATGATATCATTCTGGCAATAACAAAAGAAGTGCCAACATTTGAAAATTATGAAAATTATTCTTGGAGCAGGAAACAATGAAACAAAGTAAAAAGTCATATAAAGTAGAGACAAAAGGAAAAATGAATGGAACTGAAGATAAAAAGTGGAGAATGACCCAGTAAGAGTGACTGGTATTTACTTCAAAAGGTGCAAAGCAGTTCAGAAATGGGGAAACATTAAAAGGGTATATATAGGACCATATTTATCATAGGCAATAGACAAAAGTTATCAATCAGATTCTTTTGCCAACTTATCTATGTAACAGTGATGTATGGCTCCCACCAATAGATGCACCATTTCACTGATGGTGACACTATTCATGGTGCTACAGGATAACAGAGCAAATGTGGAGGAAGCCCACATTTCAGTACCAAGAATGGAGCTGAGTGTAATTTTCTGTTTAGTTGTCATTTGTATTCAACTTTTAACACAATCAGCAGATAAAAAATAAACAAAAGCCAGGTGGGCAGTAAACTTTAAATTCAGACAACTACATTTGAAATACTATGGGAAAGAGAAGGAAAGATTTTTGAAGGCCAAAAAGGAGACCTTACAAAAGGATGCAGAGAAGGTGCAGAGTACAGGGGTCAGTCTAAGTGCTGATAATATGAAAACTGGAATGGTATTCACAAGGCAAAAATAGAGAATGTGGTCAATGAGAATAGTTAGGACTGCAGGAACTGATCCAAGATAAAGTGAGTGTGTGGTGGCCTGTGTCTTACCTACATGTTCTTACTAAAGGTCAAGATCAAAATCTAGAGCAGAATAGAAAGTCAGCAACACACACTCTTTAAATCAGTCAAAACAAAATTAGTTGACTAGGATTATGTTCAAAGAACAGGTAGCATTAAGTCAAGAGCCTTATGATCCTTAGAATTAAGAGAATAAGGATGAGCAAAATCCCATTATGACTTTATGGAAGAAGGGAAACATGAAAGTCTGCTAATGGATAAAGAAAAGAAAATACACAGCTTGAAAAAAATTACATAGAATATACGATGGTAAACTGAGTTAAGTGAGAACAGAAGCAATTTGAATGTTTATAAGAAATTGATGTTCAATATTTGTGGAAGTTTATCTGACATCAAATCCTTAAGAAATACTAAAAATGTTATGGGGGAAAAAAAAAACCTCCCTAACAAATTCATTTATTCCAATACACTTTTATTAAGGTTCTACTCTGTAGAGTTGACTCAGTTTTGAGTCCCGACAACAATGAATGAGTCCACCTTCCTGTCCAAGATGGGCTTATCATATGTGAACACTTGAGGACAGGGAAATGGTTAATGCTCTGTAATGAGGTACATCACCTTTCTAT
Organism: Panthera pardus; assembly: GCF_024362965.1. NCBI lineage: Eukaryota > Metazoa > Chordata > Mammalia > Carnivora > Felidae > Panthera > Panthera pardus. Next base: position 110,123,978 of record NW_026526677.1, on the reverse strand, counting down.
TGTTGCTGCAACCAATTACCACAAATTTAATAGCTTAAGACAACACACATTGATTATCTTCTAGTTTCAAAGTCCAAAATGGTCCCAATGGGCTACAATCAAGATATTGGCAGGGCTGAGTTTCCCTGGAAGTCTTAGGGGAGAATATATTTCCTTCCCTTTTCCGGGATTTATAGCTCACATTCCCTGGCCTCTTTCCATCTTCCTTTTTTTTTTTTTTTTTTTTTTTGTTCTGATACTTGTTTATTTTATTTTATTTTTTTTCACTTTATGAAATTTATTGTCAAAATGGTTTCCATTCAACACCCAGTGCTCATCCTAAAAGGTGCCCTCCTCAATACCCATCACCCACCCTCCCCTTCCTCCCACCCCCCATCAACCTTCAGTTTGTTCTCAGTTTTTAAGAGTCTCTTATGATTTGGCTCTCTCCCACTCTAACCTCTTTTTTTTTTTTTCCTTCCCCTCCTCCATGGGTTTCTGTTAAGTTTCTCAGGATCCACATAACGGTGAAAACATATGGTATCTGTCTTTCTCTGTATGGCTTATTTCACTTAACATCACACTCTCCAGTTCCATCCACGTTGCTACAAAGGGCCATATTTCGTTCTTTCTCATTGCCCTGTAGTACTCCATTGTGTACATAAACCACAATTTCTTTATCCATTCATCAGTTGATGGACATTTAGGCTCTTTCCATAATTTGGCTATTGTGGAGAGTGCTGCTATAAACATTGGGGTACAAGTGCCCCTATGCATCAGGACTCCTGTATCCCTTGGGTAAATTCCTAGCAGTGCTATTGCTGGGTCATAGGGTAGGTCTATTTTTAATTTTCTGAGGAACCTCCACACTGTTTTCCAGAGTGGCTGCACCAATTTGCATTCCCACCAACAGTGCAAGAGTGTTCCCATTTCTCCACATCCTCTCCAGCATCTGTAGTCTCCTGATTTGTTCATTTTGGCCACTCTGACTGGCGTGAGGTGATATCTGAGTGTGGTTTTGATTTGTATTTCCCTGATAAGGAGCGACGTTGAACATCTTTTCATGTGCCTGTTGGCCATCCGGATGTCTTCTTTAGAGAAGTGTCTCTTCATGTTTTCTGCCCATTTCTTCACTGGGTTATTTGTTTTTTGGGTGTGGAGTTTGGTGAGCTCTTTATAGATTTTGGTTACTAGCCCTTTGTCCGATATGTCATTTGCAAATATCTTTTCCCATTCCGTTGGTTGCCTTTTAGTTTTGTTGGTTGTTTCCTTTGCTGTGCAGAAACTTTTTATCTTCATAAGGTTCCAGTATACATTTTTGCTTTTAATTCCCTTGCCTTTGGGGATGTGTTGAGTAAGAGATTGCTACGGCTGAGGTCAGAGAGGTCTTTTCCTGCTTTCTCCCCTAGGGTTTTGATGGTTTCCTGTCTCACATTCAGGTCCTTTATCCATTTTGAGTTTATTTTTGTGAATGGTGTGAGAAAGTGGTCTAGTTTCAACCTTCTGCATGTTGCTGTCCAGTTCTCCCAGCACCATTTGTTAAAGAGACTGTCTTTTTTCCATTGGATGTTCTTTCCTGCTTTGTCAAAGATTAGTTGGCCATACATTTGTGGGTCTAGTTCTGGGGTTTCTATTCTATTCCATTGGTCTATGTGTCTGTCTTTGTGCCAATACCATGCTGTCTTGATGATGACAGCTTTGTAGTAGAGGCTAAAGTCTGGGATTGTGATGCCTCCTGCTTTGGTCTTCTTCTTCAAAATTACTTTGGCTATTCAGGGCCTTTTGTGTTTCCATATGAATTTTAGAATTGCTTGTTCTAGTTTCGAGAAGAATGCTGGTGCACTTTTGATTGGTATTGCATTGAATGTGTAGATAGCTTTGGGTAGTATTGACATTTTGACAATATTTATTCTTCCAATCCATGAGCAGGGAATGTCTTTCCATTTCTTTGTATGTTCTTCAATTTCCTTCATAAGCTTTCTATAGTTTTCAGCATACAGATCTTTTACATCTTTGGTTAGATTTATTCCTAGGTATTTTATGCTTCTTGGTGCAATTGTGAATGGGATCAGTTTCTTTGTCTTTCTGTTGCTTCATTGTTAGTGTATAAGAATGCAACTGATTTCTGTACATTGATTTTGTATCCTGCAACTTTGCTGAATTCATGTGTCAGTTCTAGCAGACTTTTGGTGGAGTCTATCGGATTTTCCATGTATAATATCATGTCATCTGCAAAAAGCGAAAGCTTGACTTCATCTTTGCCAATTTTGATATCTTTGATTTCCTTTTGTTGTCTGATTGCTGATGCTAGCACTTCCAACACTATGTTAAACAACAGTGGTGAGAGTGGGCATCCCTGTCGTGTTCCTGACCTCAGGGAGAAAGCTCTCAGTTTTTCCCCATTGAGGATGATGTTAGCTGTGGGCTTTTCATAAATGGCTTTTATGATGTTTAAGTATGTTCCTTCTATCCCGACTTTCTCGAGGGTTTTTATTAAGAAAGTGTGCTGGATTTTGTCAAAGGCCTTTTCTGCATCGATTGACAGAATCATATGGTTCTTATCTTTTCTTTTATTAATGTGATGTATCACGTTGATTGATTTGCGAATGTTGAACCAGCCCTGCATCCCAGGAATGAATCCCACTTGATCATGGTGAATAATTCTTTTTATATGCTGTTGAATTCGATTTGCTAGTATCTTATTGAGAATTTTTGCATCCATATTCATCAGGGATATTGGCCTTTAGTTCTCTTTTTCTACTGGGTCTCTGTCTCTTTTGGGAATCAAAGTAATACTGGCTTCATAGAATGAGTCTGAAAGTTTTCCTTCCCTTTCTATTTCTTGGAATAGCTTGACAAGGATAGGTATTACGTCTGCTTTAAACGTCTGGTAGAACTCCCCTGGGAAGCCATCTGGTCCTGGACTCATATTTGTTGGGAGATTTTTGATAACCGATTCCATTTCTTCGCTGGTTATGGGTCTGTTCAAGCTTTCTATTTCCTCCTGATTGAGTTTTGGAAGAGTGTGAGTATTTAGGAATTCGTCCATTTCTTCCAGGTTGTCCATTTTGTTGGCATATAATTTTTCATAGTATTCCCTGTAATTGCTTGTGTTTCTGAGGGATTGATTGTAATATTTCCATTTTCATTCATGATTTTATCTATTTGGGTCATCTCCCTTTTCTTTTTGAGAAGCCTGGCTAGAGGTTTGTCAATTTTGTTTATTTTTTCAAAAAACCAACTCTTGGTTTCGTTGATCTGCTCTACAGTTTTTTTAGATTCTATATTGTTTATTTCTGCTCTGATCTTTATTATTTCTCTTCTTCTGCTGGGTTTAGGCTGCCTTTGCTGTTCTGCTTCTATTTCCTTTAGGTGTGCTGTTAGATTTTGTATTTGGGATTTTTCTTGTTTCTTGAGATAGGCCTGGATTGCAATGTATTTTCCTCTCAGGACTGCCTTCGCTGCATCCCAAAGCGTTTGGATTGTTGTATTTTCATTTTCGTTTGTTTCCATATATATTTTAATTTCTTCTCTAATTGCCTGGTTGACCCACTCATTCGTTAGTAGGGTGTTCTTTAACCTCCATGCTTTTGGAGGTTTTCCAGATTTTTTCCTGTGGTTGATTTCAAGCTTCATAGCATTGTGGTCTGAGAGTATGCATGGTATAATTTGAATTATTGTATACTTATGAAGGGTTGTTTTGTGACCCAATGTATGATCTATCTTGGAGAATGTTCCATGTGCACTTAAGAAGAAAGTATATTCTGTTGCTTTGGGATGCAGAGTTCTAAATATATCTGTCAAGTCCATCTGATCCAATGTATCATTCAGGGCCCTTGTTTCTTTATTGGCGTGTGTCTAGATGATCTATCCATTTCTGTAAGTGGAGTGTTAAAGTCCCCTGCAATTACCACATTCTTATCAATAAGGTTGCTTATGTTTATGAGTAATTGTTTTATATATTTGGGGGCCCCCATATTTGGCCCATAGACACTTATAACTGTTAGCTATTCCTGATGGATAGACCCTGTAATTATTATATAATGCCCTTCTTCATCTCTTATTACAGCCTTTAATTTAAAGTCTAGTTTGTCTGATATAAGTATGGCTACTCCAGCTTTCTTTTGGCTTCCAGTAGCATGATAAATAGTTCTCCATCCCCTCACTCTCAATCTAAAGGTGACTTCAGGTCTAAAATGAGTCTCTTGTAGACAGCAAATAGATGGGTCTTGTTTTTTAATCCATTCTGATACCCTATGTCTTTTGGTTAGCGCATTTAGTCCATTTACATTCAGTGTTATTATAGAAAGATACGGGTTTAGAGTCATTGTGATGTCTTTATGTTTTATGCTTGTAGCGATGTCTCTGGTACTTTGTCTCACAGGATTCCCCTTAGGATCTCTTGTAGGGCTGGTTTCGTGGTGACAAATTCCTTCAGTTTTTGTTTGTTTGGGAAGACCTTTATCTCTCCTTCTATTCTAAATGACAGACTTGCTGGATAAAGGATTCTCGGCTGCATATTTTTTTCTGTTCATCACATTGAAGATCTTCTGCCATGCCTTTCTGGCCTGCCAAGTTTCAAAAGAGAGATCAGTCACGAGTCTTATAGGTCTCCCTTTATATGTGAGGGCACGTTTATCCCTTGCTGCTTTCAGAATTTTTCTTTATCCTTGTATTTTGCCAGTTTCACTATGATATGTCGTGCAGAAGATCAATTCAAGTTACGTCTGAAGGGAGTTCTCTGTGCCTCTTGGATTTCAGTGCCTTTTTCCTTCCCCAGTTCAGGGAAGTTCTCAGCTATTATTTCTTCAAGTACACCTTCAGCACCTTTCCCTCTCTCTTCCTCCTCTGGGATACCAATTATGCGTATATTATTTGTTTTTAGTGTATCACTTAGTTCTCTAATTTTCCCCTCATACTCCTGGATTTTTTTTATCTCTCTTTTTCTCAGCTTCCTCTTTTTCCATAATTTTATCTTCTAGTTCACCTATTCTCTCCTCTGCCTCTTCAATCTGAGCCGTGGACGTTTCCATTTTATTTTGCATTTCGTTTAAAGCGGTTTTCAGCTCCTCCTGACTGTTCCTTAGTCCCTTGATCTCTGTAACAACAGATTCTCTGCTGTTCTCTATACTGTTTTCAAGCCCAGCGATTAATTTTATGACTATTATTCTAAATTCACTTTCTGTTATATCATTTAAATCCTTTTTGATCAGTTCACTAGCTATTGTTATTTCCTGGTGATTCTTTTGAGGGGAATTCTTCCATTTGGTCTTTTGGATAGTCCCTCGAGTGGTGCAGACCTGCAGGGCACTTCCCCTGTGCTGTGGTGTATAACTGGAGTTGGTGGGTGGGGCCACAGTCAGACCTGATGTCTGCCCCCAGCCCACCGCTGGGGCCACAGTCAGACTGGTGTGTGCCTTCTCTTCCCTCTCCTAGGGGCAGGACTCACTGTGGGGTGGCGTGGCCAGTCTGGGCTACTTGCACACTGCCAGGCTTGTGGTGCTGGGGATCTGGCGTATTAGCTGGGGTGGGTAGGCAAGGTGCACAGGGGCAGGAGGGGCAGGCTTAGCTCGCTTCTCCTTAGGTGATCCACTTCAGGAGGGGCCCTGTGGCAACGGGAGGGAGTCAGACCCGCTGCTGGAGGGGTGGCTCCACAGAAGCACAGCCTTGGGTGTTTGCGCGGAGGGAGAAAGTTCCCTGGCAGGAACCGGTTCCCTTTGGGATTTTGGCTGGGGGATGGGCGAGGGAGATGGTGCTGGTGAGCACCTTTGTTCCCCGCCAAACTGAGCTCTGTCATCTGGGGTCTCGGTAGCTCTCCCTCCCTTTGTCCTCCAGCCTTCCTGCTTTCTGAGCAGAGCTGTTAACTTATGACCTCCCAGATGCTAAGTCACGCTTGCTGTCGGAACACACTCCATCAGGCCCCTCCGCTTTTGCAAGCCAGACTCGGGGCTCTCCTTGGCCGGCAGGCCATCCCTCCACCCTGGCTCCCTCCTGCCAGTCCGTGGAGTGCGCATCACCTTGCCGCCCTTCCTACCCTCTTCTGTGGGCCTCTCGTCTGTGCTTGGCTCCAGAGACTCCATTCTGCTAATCCTCTGGCATTTTTCTGGGTTATTTAGGCAGGTGTAGGTGGAATCTAAGTGATCAGCAGGACGTGCAGTGAGCCCAGCATCCTCCTATACTGCCATCTTCCTCCCAAAAGCCCTCTTGCCATTTTCAAAGCAACAACAGCTATAGTGTTTCTCAGGCCATGTCCCTCTGACACTGACTCTTTTGCCTTTCTTTCACTTACAAGGACCAATGGGCCCATTCAGACAATCTAGTTTTAATGTCAGCTAATTAGCAACCTAAATTCTCCCTTGCAATCCAAAAAAACATATGTATAGGATCTGGGAATTAGTACATAGATATCTTTAGAGACCATTACTCTACTTAACACATAAGAATTCTCAGGATACAATGAAGTGGGGAGGTATTGATTTATTCAATAAATACTTGTTGAGCACAGAGTATGCGTGGCATGTTTTTGGCACATCAACAATGTGTGTTTTTTCATTCTTCATGTAAACAATGAAAGCTTATTGAAATGTTTTAGATGAGGAAGGGATGTGATCAGCTTTGTGTTTCAGAAATAAATTTTGATTTCAATGCAGAAGACATTGGCAAGGATAGACTGGAGATAACACAAGTCAGGAAACTATTGCAATGACATAAATGAGGGAGGTAATGTGGGAGCAATATAAAGAATAAAAATAAAGTAAAATTGAGAAGTTCAGTTTTGTAAATGCAAGCATGTGTCAAATTTGATATACTTGTGTGATATCTAATCAACGGTGGCCACTAGTTGCCTTGATCTTCAAGTTTGGACTAGAGATATAATTTTACTTTAAATTAGTTGCTAACAGATAAGAAAAATGGAGAATATCACTATAACTCTTCTGTGTGGTCCATCTAGCTTTCCTAAAGGCAGAGTAGGGAGACCCTCCATACTGTAGTTGCAAATGCAAATTCAAATTTTATGTTTCCCAATATGTGTCTCCCCCTGGACTCCAAGTTTTTTAAGTCAGTGCTTGCATCTTCTTTATGTTGGCATTTTCAGCACATAGTATACTATAGATTCAGAGTAGTTCTCTGGACATTTGATGGAGAAATAATGAATCCAATACAAGATGGGGCTCTTCCCCTTTGGTCTGTTGCAGAATATGAGTCTGGAGTTCCCTCTGGTTCAGTAAGACAGCGGAATTGAATATGACAGAAGTTAATGTCTAGGAGGAGACAAGAGCCCTGAACAGATGTTTCATCTCCTTATTTATTGACCTCACTAGATATTACCCACGTGGTGAATGTGAAGAAAACAAGGTCTTACACATGTGAACGTGGAGAAAGCAATCAGACAGTAATCATTAGCTAGTGTGTGTAAGAAGCAAAGGGTCTGGGGGGCAAGTGGAGTTTGAGATCAAAGTACAATAGTATATTGGCATCAGATGGAAAGTAATATCCTGCAGGTGATATAATGAGTTACTCGTGATCCCATTACAACATTCTGCTAGCTAACTTCAGGTGCTTTTGCCCCGTGGTGGCAGCTTTCCACCCTAAGCTTTTTTTCTAACCCATTTATGTAAGTAGAACCCATTTCCTACATTTGCCTACAATTTAAAGGAGGGATTGAACAGGGAAAAAGCCAATTAAGGATAGGGTCACAAGAAAATGAATTTTAAAATATCCTGAGTGAGGAGATACTACACAGAAGTAGAGATTGAGTGGTTTCATTATTAGGTTCCTTTGGAGCTTGTAAAAAGAAAACACTTCTACTTTGTTTCATGAAAATGTCCTGAATATCTAGATGTGGTAGGCATTATGTCAAAACTCAAATTCTGCATCCTAATGTTTATCAGGAAATTAGACAATATTGGAGGATTTTAAATCCATATAGAATTTGGAGTTCTATGAGAAATCCACCTTTGGAACACAGGAAGATTCTGTAAGCAGTTTAAGTGGATTAAACAGCTGTTTGTAGAATAAAATGAATATAATCATTGATCTTTATTCATCTGGCATGTAGTTATTTCCTCCAATATATTAAAATCATGTCATGACTGGCTGATAGCACATTAGATTTTTTGAATCTATATTTTCTAAAACAACACTAAAGACATTGTTCTTAAAAGACAAAATTACACAATCTCTGTGTATCCTGTGGACTGGCCCATTAATTTTGCAGTGGCAGAATTTCTCTGTGAAAAATAAAACTACTCCTGGTGGCATGTTTTCCTTGACCTGTGTGCAAAGGCATAAGAGAGTTTTTGGTCTTTATGAATATCAGCAAGCTATGGATGAGGCCTGTTTCAGAGGTTTTCCAAAGTAGAAAGCTATCTTTTTTTTTAAATTTTTTTTAATCTTTATTCATTTTTGAGAGACAGAGACAGAGCATGAGTGGGGGAGGAGGAGAGAGAGAGGGAGACAGAGAATCCGAAGCAGCCTAGAGACTCTTAAATACTGACAATAAACTGAGGGTTGATGGGGGAGGGGGGAGGGGAAAGTGGGTGATGTGCATTGAGGAGGGCACCTGTTGGGATGAGCACTGGGTGTTGTATGGAGACCAATTTGGCAATAAATTTCATATAAAAATATGCCCCCAAAAATTAAAATTCCTTTTACAATAAATAATTAAATAAGTAAGTAAATAAATAAATAATTTTTTGTCCTTTGGAAGTTGTGATGAATCCTTATCCTTTGGTGTTCTCATGTTATATATAACTTTGTTTGTCTTCTGAGTCTTCTTGAGAATAGTCTCCATGGTGTTTCAATTTCTGTGGAAGATGCTGGAAACCATATTCTAAGGGGAGGATCATGTGGAAAAGGGGTTAAAATGACTGTTTTTGGCTCTTAAAATGCACATTGTTACGTGAAGCAAATTCAATTTGAGTTAATTTAAGAAACATGTATTGAGTGGCAATTATGTGTCAGTACTCTGCTGTGCTTGGAGATGCAAATATGAATAAGATTGTAATTTCCCTCATTGATTTTAAAGGTTTATAGGAAAGTCAAGCAAATAGAACAGTTGAAGCACAATGAGATAAAAGCTGTTCAGAAATGTCCACATGACACTAAGGTATCCCACAGATCAACAAAAAGTAATATCTATTTTAGAAGTTCAAAGATGATTTTTCCTCTATAATTTATGTTTACCCCCAAATCATACATACTTCCATGGAAGAAACTTGGTCTCCTGTCACTGGAGATTTGCAACCTGAGATTAAACTAGAAGGATAGAAAAATGGGAAAAGGGATGGTATCAGGTTAGCTGGGACACTGATAGTCTTTCTAGGTCTGAAATTCCACAGGGCTGAAATTCAAGTAGTAAATCCCTGTATAAACTCAAGAGACTCCTTGATGAGGCTAAACTCACTACCTGATAACACTACTCTCACCCAATTCACCTGCCATAATACACCTAGTGATACTTTTCACCAACAAGGACTTTGAGGTCTAGAGCATTCTACTCCTGTCACGTTGCCTCTTCTACTTCTAAGAAGTCTCTGAGTCAAATTCCATCACAGTCAATGTTGTCTAGAAACACCTGCCATCACTGTGATGGACTGTGGGATCCATCACTGTGATGGAATGTAGGATCATTCACAATGATGCTACAATCCACTTCTGGGTATTTATGCTAAGAAAATTAAAACCCTAATTCCAAAATACATATGCATCCTTATGTTCACTGTAGCATTATTTACAACAGAAATTCCCTAAATGCCCATTGATGGGTGGATGTATAAAGAAAATGTGGTACATATACATATAATGGAATCTTATTCAGCCATAAAAAGGGAAATCCTGCCTTTTTTGAGATTTGAGATTTCACCTGTATTCTGCTCAGCTGGTGCCTGTTGGGCTACTTATCTGTTTGAGGAAGTTACTCTCTTTTTGTTTAGCTTACAAACCTTCCACGTACAGATCTGGAGTGGCTTGCTTCTTTCTTCGGTCTCTCCTTCCCTTCTGTATATAGGACAAGTGTGCAAACCAACACATAGGAGAGAGAAAAAATGGGCAGACAAAAAAGTAAGAGTTACTACAGTTATTATTTTGTTCTTTATAAGCCTTATTCTTCTTTTCCTTGTCATAGCACATAGCTAGGCCCTCCAAAGCTGTGTTGAGTGGTAGCAGTAATAACGGGTACCTTTATCTTCTTTCCAACTTTTGTGGGTATATTTCTAATATTTGCTGTAATATTTGGATAGATACCAGTTTAAGAAAGTTTGTTGTGTTCTTAGTATGCCCCAAATTTTATTTTTCAATCATGAAAGGGTGTCACTGATGGTGCTACTTTGAATATTTATTCCTAAAAACTTACATAACTTTTTTTTTCATTTAATCTGTTAATGTGATCATTCAATTGATTTATTAAAATGTTGAATCAGTTTGGATTGTTGGGATACATACTCTTGTTTACAACGTTTGATTATCTTGCTAAATGCTGATTTTTATTTATTAAAAAAACATAATTTTTGATTCTATGAGTGAGAATGGCCCTTGGTTTTATTGGGTTATCTAGTTTTGGGATCAGTGTTTTTCCAGAATTGTGAAATGATTTGGGTTACTTTTCTTTTGCTAAACGCTGGAACAGTTTGTGTAAAATAGGGATTATTTGTTGCTTGTAGCTTTGATAGAAAATTTGAGTTTATTTATTTATTTTGAGAGAGAGAGAGAGAACGTGTGTAAGCAGGGGAGGGGCAGAGAGAGAGGGAGAGTGTCAAGCAGACTCCATGCTCTCCATGCAGAGCCCAGGGGTATTGATCTCACAAACTGTAAGATCATGACCTGAGCTGAAATCAAGAGTCAGATGCTTAACCGACTGAGCCACCTGGCATCCTGATTTGATAAAATTTTTTGGAAATCATTTGGGCCTGGTACCTTTTCTTTAGATAGAGAATCTCTGAATATCATTCGCTTTTTCTTTTAACTTTCTGGCTGTGATTATATTAGCCACAGGTGTATTGAGGGCAGGAAGGTCAGGTATTGTGGCATTAACAGACCCAACTAATTGCTACTATGGCCTTGTCCAGTATCCTATGCTAATTCAGAAAAAAAAAATTCTTCTCTTCCAGAAATCCCCTTTCTCCTCTGCCTTATGTCTTATCACTGCTCTTCTTGAAATCTCAGTGTGCTCCTGTTTTGTGATGTTATCTATGTGGACAGACCAGGACTCTGGTTGTTGAATTTGAGCTCAGGATATTTTTGGGAGAAATAAGATTCCTCCAGCTTCATCATAGCCATATACGGATGCATTTCTGTCAATGTAATGAATAGCTTGTCTCTCTTCCCTCACCCTATTTGAAATTCTGATAGGTCCCCATAAGGGGTAGAAAGGTGAGCAGGAATTTGGTTTTGATCTGCAAGTAAAGGGGGTTGAGGCAGGCAAGAGAAGTCTGGGAGCCTCTGTGCTAAATAATAAAGGTATGTTTAAATAATACATTGATTTTTTAGATGTCAGTGTAATTAGCATACAATGTTAGTTTCAGATGAACATTGTTTTAAAAAATCTGTACATTATTCAATACTTACCATGATGTGTAGTCAACATATGTTACAACACAATGTTATTATAGTATTATTGGTTGTATTCCTTATGTTGTACTTTTAATCTCTGTGATTTACTTATTTTCTAACTGGAAGTTGGTACCTCTTAATCCCCTTTCTTTTATTTTAACCCTTCTCCCATCCATTTCCCCTCTGACAACCAACAGTCTTTTTGTTTTGTTTTATTTTTTAGATTCCACATATAGGTGAAATCATATGGTATTTGTCTTTTATCTGTCTGACTTTTTTTTTTTTTTTAGCATTATACCCTCTAGGCCCATCAATATTGTTGCACATGGCAAGATGTCATTCTTCTTTATGGCTGAGTAATATTCCAGTGTGTGTGTGTGTGTGTGTGTGCATGTGCGTGTGTGTGTGTGTATGTGTGTGTTGGTTTTATTTGGGTAAAGACTCCATAGTGGAATTACTGAATCATAAGGTAGTTCTTATTTTAATTTTTAAAATTTTAATATTCTCCAGAGTGGCTGCACCAATGTGCATTCACACCAACAGTGCACCAGGGTACCTTTTTCTCCATATCCTTTCTATACTTGTTACTTGTCCTTTTGATATCAGTGAGTCTGACTGGCGTGAGGTGATACCTTATTGTGGTTTGGGTGTGCATCCTTGCTTAGTGATGCTGAGAATCTTTTCATGTATCTGTTGGCCATCTGTGTATCTTTTGTGGAAAAATATCTATTCAGGTCCTCTGCTTATTTTTAATCAAATTATATCATTTACATACTTTTATGGTTATTGGTCTGCTCAGATTTTTAACTTTATTAACTGATTTTAGTAAATATTTTTTGTCTAGAAAAGTCTTTTGATAAGTTTTTCATATTAACATAAACTTATAGCATTTTTTTTTTGAATTGTAAAATTTCATCATGGTTACTTTCCATTTTACCCATCTTAATATTGTTTGTGTTGTTTTTCCCTTGATAAAACTTCTCAGAGATTTGTCCATTTTATTTGATATTTTAAAGAATCTATTGTTTTGTTTTTCTAATCTGCATTGCTTTTGCTTTTTACGTTATTTCTGTGGTTTTTGTCCTTGTTAGATTTTAAAAGTTTTCTTTGCATTCATGTTAATTTTTCCTCCTTATTGAATAGAAAACATAACTTATTTATTTTCAATTTTTCCTGCTTTCTAGTATGTTTGAGGCTGTAAGTACCACATTAGCTACACCCCAAGGCATTTGATAGGTACTAATTCAGTTGACATTCTGTTCCAAATCTTTTGTAATTTTCTCTTTTGATGTCTTTAATTCATGACTGAGATAGAATTTTGTTTGTTTGTAAATCTCTAGGATTTGGAGAAGATTTATTTTTTGTTTTTGAAGTTTATTTATAACTCTACTGTGAATACTATTTGATAACAATTGTGATTTGCAGAGCTCCTGGGTGGCTCAGTTAAGCCTTCAACTTGTAGTTTCAGCTCAGATCATGATCTTATGGTTTTGTAAGTTTTGATCCCCATGCCTGGATTCTCTCTCTGCCCCTCCCCAACTCACATTGTCTCTCTCTCAAAAGAAATAAACTTTAAAAAAGGTGATTTGTTGAGGTTTCGTTTGTTGGTCAGTTATTATTGATTTTGCTTGCTTCAAAGCATGTATATTCAGTGTTGGATGTAATTTATGTGTGTGTTCTTTCATGTTATTAATGATATATATCATGCTTTTACTTGATTTTTCTACTTCAAAGAAGTAGTTTAAAAATCTTCAATTATGATTGATACTGTGTTATTTTGGTTGGTGTTTCCCTAGTTTAACATTTTCCATGTATTTAATTTAAACTTTTATGGTGTCAGTTTGTTTTGAATGTTCCTCTTGTATTTTTTAAAAAATCCATCCTAAGGATACTTTCTTTTAAAGGATGCATTTAACATTTTAAAACACGTTGTGTCTAGTAATAAATTTGGCCTCTACCATCGAATTTTATGTTTGTGATAATCCTTTCTCTTCTCGTCCTGTTTTCTCTCAAAGTGCATGAACTTTTAAAAAACTATTTGCTTCGTTCTTTCCATTTTAGTAGTTTGGAAGATAGATTTTTTTTTTAAACTAGGAACTATTTTAAAAATGTTTTCTAACTGTCTTGAGTTTATTTTATTCTGAATAAGACAAAATCTGCAGTTTGGAGAGCTAGATCAAAGAGCATCAAAAGCAGTTTCCATGTTAATGCATTTTAAAAATTCTATACCAACCTGCTATTATACATGTGAAAATGTCCTTTATTTTATATCTTATGCTTATTTTGACAGATTATACAGGTTTTGTTACGTGTTTTTATTTTGCAATCTGCTTTTTAACTTACTGTTCTTGTTGAATATTTTCTTTAGTTGTATCATTGGGGTTTGTGGAAGATAAACTATGAATTTTTCAGTCTTCAAATATCTTTATTCCTCATTCTTGAATGGTCATTTACATGGATAAAGGGTTCATGGGTCTGAATTATTTTTGCTCACCATCTTGAAGATAAATTTATCCACTGTCTTTTGTCATCTGGTATTGCTGGTGAAAAAGCTAATATTAATGTGATTGCTCTTCTTTGTAGGTAATCTTTTTACTCTCTAGTTGTTTTTATGATTCTCTATTTCAAAGGTTTCACCATAATGGGTCTATATATAAAATTAGAAAATTAGTTCTTGGTAGTCTCAACCTATTTCAATATTTGGACTTGGGTTTCTTTAATAGTGGGAATTCTCAGTATTTTTCTTTACGCATTGTCTAACTATCACCATTTCTACTGCCTCCTGAAAGTCTTATTATTTACATTAGAACACTTGGTCCTATTCACTTGTATTTCTTAATTCTCCTCCCATCCTCATTAAGAAAAATCTCTTTATTTTATGTAAGGCCTCAATTTGACTCAACAATTCATGAACTTGCCGTTAACTTTTTGTTGAATGTATATGTATCCTTTTACTGATGGTTAAACTTGTGTTGATAATTACTCATTTCTAAAAATTGTAATGGGTTCTCTTAAAATAACCAACCACTCATATTTATTACCTCTTTTTCATTAGTCTTCTGTCCTTTTTTTTTTGGCTTCCATTGACTACTTTAATTCAGAAGATGTTAAAAGTAATTATTCTAAAGTTTTTAGAGTTCTCTATTCTGATTTCCTTGAGTTGTAAGTTCTTCGATGTTCAGAGAATATTACTTGATTTTCATAATGCTTTCCCCCTGCTGTTGGTGATTGTTTTTTATCTTCATGGAAAGTTATTTTCAGCATGTCACAAGAACTTGCAATGGTGTTGGGAGCCTTAACTTCAACTAGCCTTGGCTGTGTTTCTTAGCTTGAGGTTTCTGATCCTTGAAGATGACATTTTATTCCCAGATGAAGTGACTGCTGTGCTCACATTCATTCATTTCTGGGTGATAGATCCACTTTTCATGGCTGTACCTAATCGTTGCTGTCTGTGTCAGCTGAGGACTGGCTGGGAAATCTAGGCTCTACTCCAGGCCCATGGTCTGATTCTCTTCCTGGTCTGCTGTGAAACAAGAAGCTTTCATTCCTTTTAATCACGTGGCTTTTAGAATAACCACCCCTTCCTGGGAACAATGACTTTTCCCTTTTGTGTTTTTAAGAGCACTTAGGTGTTAAAAATTGACCCTGTGATCTGAAACCGGGAAAATTACTTTTAATATTTACATTTACATTTATTACTAATTAGGGTGTAGTTTTATATGCCAATAAAGGGATCCAGTTTTGTTTTCTAGAATGGTGTACTATTGGAACGGAAACCGTTCATTGATTAATCCAATCGTCCCTAACTGCTAATTCTATTAAATACTCATATTTCCTAATTCTCTTGGTCTCATGGACCTTTTCTTGCATCACTTTTCCATCTCTATGCTTTTGCTGCCACACTTTTAATTACTGTAGATTTATCACCTGTTTGAATATAGAGTAACTTTTCCTTCATGACACTTGTAGAATTGTTTCAGCCATTCTCCTATGCTGATTCTTTCAGCTAAACTTTAGAATAATCTTGTCATTTAAAAAATACCCTTTGGTGTTTTGAGGAGTGTATACCATTTATATGGAGTTGAACTGTTAAAGAGCAAGTATGAATCCTTCTAATCAAATCTCTTGTGATCTTAGAATAATTTGGTAGTTTTCTTCAGACATAGAGTTGATTTCTAGGAATTTTGGTTGTTTTAGTTGATTTGGAAATAAGATTTTTGTCTTAAATTATCCAAATAATTTGCCATTTGTTTACATTGGTATGTAGCTAAATATAGTATAACATTCTTTTTTCTAATTGTTTCACAGCTCAGGATTTAAAAATTTCCTAGTTGTCTACATATATATATATATATATATATATATATATATATACATATATATATATATATATATATATATGATTTATTCAACACCCAGTACTCATCCCAACAGGTGCCCTCCTCAAGATCCATCACTCTCTTTACCTCTCCCCCTACCCCCATCAACCCTCAGTTTGCTCTCAGTATTTAAGAGTCTCTTACGGTTTGCCTCCTTCCCTCTCTGTAATTTTTTCTCCCTTCCCCTCCCTCCTGGTCTTCTGTTATGTTTTCACTCATATGTGGATCCTGAGAAACTTATGGTATCTGTCTTTCTCTGCCTGACTTATTTCACTTAGCATAATACTCTCCAGTTCCATCCATGTTGCTACAAATGGGCAGACTTCATTCTTTCTCATAGCCAAGTAGTATTCCATTGTATATATAAACCACATTTTTTTTATCCATTCATCGGTTGATGGACATTTAGGCTCTATCCATAATTTTGCTATTGTTGAAAGTGTTGCTATAAACATTGGGGTACAAGTGCCCCTATGCATCAACATTCCTGTATCCTTTGGGTAAATTCATAGCAGTGCTATTGCTGAGTCATAGGGTAGATCTGATTTCTATTGCTTAATTCTTTTTTGTTTGTTTGTTTTTTAATTCTATTGTTTAATTCTTAAAAAAAAACATTGTGAGATGAAATTAAATAGCAGGTAGGCTTATATTGCTTCCAAATTTAATAGGAATGCTTTTAATATTTTGCCTTTTGTTTTTATCCTGAACTGTATTAAGAGACTGTATTAGTTATGACAGCATAACTAACAATACAAAAGTCTCACTAAAATTGTCATGAAAAATGAGGAAAAGGTATCCTTTCACATAATACATTGAAAGGTAGAGTTCTAGAGTGAATTTGGTGATTCAACTCTGTCATCAAATGTACATGTATAGTCTGTTCTGTCGTCTTCAGTTTATTGGGATTTCATGCCTGATGGTGGCAAGATGGCTATTTTAATTTCAGTTATCATATAAAGGCTCAAGTACCTCTGGTAATAAGAGTGGGTTTTTTCTCCCACATAAATTTTTAGTTAATGAGGAAAATCTTTCCCTAAATCTACACTGGATTATGTATCATTATCCAGGATGCTGTTACGTGTTCACATACAAACTTATGCACGGCAAAGGAAAAGCAACCACTCTGATAGATATTAAGCTAATCATTATTTACTTTCTGAAACTAGGGATGGTGTGGTCATGTTCTCTGAGCAAATACAAGGGTGAAGAACTGAACCAAATTAATGTTGAACCCATTACAGACCAAAGGGCGTAGGGGAAGAATGACTGTTGATAGGCAGCGGTGTCAGCCATAGGGCATTCCCACCTCTGTTGCTCTATAGAGTTCACCAGTGGTCATTGTTTTTTCTAAATGCCTTTAGACCACAAACAAGCTGATGATACCATTCTTCTCCATTCCCTTTTGACAGGAAAAAGATTTTCTATTAAAAAAATTTTTTTTAATGTTTATTTATTTTTGAGAGAGAGCGTCAGAGTGTGAGAGGTGGAGGGGCAGAGGGGCAGAGAGAGAGGGAGACATAGAATCCGAAGCAGGTTCCAAGCTCCGAGCCATCAACACAGAGCCCGACATGGGGCTTGAACTCATGAACCATGAGATGATGACCCGAGCCGAAGTCAGACTCTCAACCAACTGAGCCACCCAGGCGCCCCAGAAAAAGATTTCCTAAAACTGATCTTTTAAATTTCATGAATGACACTAATTAGGTGGTTAAAGATAACTTTAAAAACTTAGGTCAGGATTAGATTTGTAAGTTGGTGTATAAAATATTTATGAAAGAGTGTTGGTATCATGGCAACATAAGACAGACATCATTTTTTAAAACTGAACAAAAATTTGGCATCTGTCCCTGGACAGCTGTGATTTTGAAGGAGTTGTGGGATTCAGCACCAAACACCCAAGGACCAGGAGGATTCTTGACTGCTGGAACATTTGGACATTTGGATAATAGGCAGACAGACCTTGGTCCTAGATGTTGACACTGCAGTGGCCTATGAGTCAGTTCCAGGCACTGTCGTCTGCAGTGCAGATGCCCCTGGAAAACCTCATCTTAAAACAATCACCCATGGACAAGAGAGCCTTGTAGAGTTTGTTTCTAGAGAAATTCAAGCACCCCATGAGAGCAAAAGATAGGAGTTGGGGTGCATTGCAGTGAGAGGAACAGTCTGATTTGGTCCACACCCCTCCCCCAATGCAGCACAGCTTAGGGCCATGAGAGTTCTTCCTCTGCCCATGATTTCTCACACAGGGGAAAGAAGTATGTAAGTTGAGTACCCAGATTCCCCATCTGTACAGAATGCTGCTAAAGGAAGTCACGTCTCTTCCCTTAGATCCAGAGTACTCCAGCATGAGCTATGTGACTGGGGGGGCAGGGGGGAGGGTTAAGGAAGGGACTGGGAGAGTGGCAGATGGGATCCTCAGAGGGCATTAAGATCCTAGCAACTGCATGCCAGCCTTGACCAAGAAGTTGCCAATGAGCCTCAGCATGTGATTTACCCCCATTCTGTGATGGCTTTCCTGTGCATGGTCCCAAGGGCAGTGGTGAGAGTATGCTTTTGCATGTGGCTATTGAGCATACACAGAAAGCCCACCTGAGTCTGGGCCAGGGCAAGAATGCAAACAACTTCAGACCATCTTTTGGAAAAGAAAAGAGAGGCTCTATTGGCATATGGATTGATGCATTATAGCCTCCATGGAAGGCATAGAGGCTTAACAACTCTGCCCCACAAAGAAGCAGGGAAGTGTGGAGCATATGTCTTCATAGAAGATCTGAGATAGCCTCAGAATCCTGGCAAGGCTGATGGAAATTATCTCTCTTCCAAAAGCAGTTAGTAAAAACTAAAGGAAGTGACTGTTTGAAATGCACAGATGCCAACACAACTTAGAGGAACATGAAAATTGAAAGGAATATGACATCACCAAAAGATAATGATTATCCTCCAGCAACTGAACCCAAGGACATCAAGATGGGTGATTTATCCAATGAATTGAAAATAGCTGTTCTAAATAAACTCAATAGACTGCAGGAAAATACAGAAAGATAATTCAGCAAAATTAGGAAAACAACCTATAAACAAAATTAAATTTTATTAAGACCTAGAAATGATGAAAATAGTGCCAGACAAATTCTTGAGACAGAGCTGCTGATAAACCCAAGACTTCAGCAACCCTTGTTCAGCTCCCCACCATGTTGCTTAGATAGGTTTTCAAGGACAGCATAAGCTCAGCCTGCCCAATCAGTGGTGTTATCCTGGAAATGCAGAACTACGTAGAAACTGAAGATGACTCCCCACAGGGCCATAAACAGTAGAGGATGGGAAAGAGTTACTCCTTAGTCAGTCTTTGTCAGCAATTTGCCAAAAAAAAGAGCAGAAGAGGAAAAATGATCAACTGCCCTGATTCAGGTGCTTAATTCCATTGAGCAACTTGTATGAAACAGAAATGTAGAAAAGTATACAACTGACACCCAGTATTTCCATATCAGGGAGGCTGACCATGGAGCCACAGAAAACTACAGGGGTGTGGAACAAATTGTATTAGGATAATTTTTTGTTGTTAGTTTTTTGTTTGTTCTGTTTTTTTAAGGGTGTATTATTTTCCTAAGTCTGACATTTTAAATTACTGCAAGCTTGATTATAGGAAACATCAAGAATTGATTCTTACTGTTCCAGGGGTCCAAAGTCTGAAATTCAGGTGTTGGCAGGACATGCTCCCTCTGAAGGATGTAGGGCAGAGTGTTTCCTTGCATTTTCCCACTTGTGCTGGTGCTTGGCAATCCAGGGCTTGTGTCAGCTTGACTCCAATCTCTGCTTGTGTTGTCACATGGCGTCTCTGTGTGTCTTTTACTGCCTTTTATAAGGATGCTCTTGTTGGATTCAGGGACTACCCTAATTTAGTATGATTTCATCTGTATCCTTACCATTACATCTACAAAGATTCTATTTGCAAATAACATCCCATTCTGAGGTTACAGGTGGATGTAAATTTTGGGCAGACAGTATTAAACCCACTACAAAGGAAATGCCAAGAGAAATTGAGTTCACTATTCCTTAAATTGATTTTATTTTTTTCAAAACATGCCTAGTTTGTCTGCTTCAAGTCTCCTAAAACAGAAGTTAAAGGATTTACTGAATTCAGCAGTTATCAGATGTTGCAGGGAGATTCCATTTCCATGATTATTGGGATGGTTGGCAGGAATCACTCACTGTGGTTGGTCGAATGAAGCCCCATTTTCTTGATCGTTGTTGGCTGGGAGTCTTTTTTAGTTTCTAAAGGCTACTTGTGTTCCTTTGCTCCTGGTCCTCTCCCGACATCTTCAAAGCTAGCATTTGTTGACATTGCCCTTCTCATGCTCCAAATTTCTCTTCTGGGTTCCTCTTGTGTCTGAACTATCCAAATTTTCTATCTGCCACATGTTTCTGCCATCATTCAATGCACCTATGACTCCAGTCAAAGATTGTTCTCTGATTTTAAAGGTCATATAATTAGATTGTACCCACCTAGACAATTTAGAAGAGTCTCTCTATTTTAGGGTCTCTAACCTTTATTACAATAGAAACATGTTTCTTGCATTGTGAGTACCTATTCAAAGTGTCTGGAGTATTAGAGTATGAACATCTTTTGGGGGAGTAGAGCGCATTATCAGCCCTCCATAACCAGTTAAAATAGTGTTGTAGTTCTTATAACTATACATATTTTTAAACTTCATTCTAGTAACTAGACTTTTGCCCATGGAGTCCCCTGATTTACTCTCACTGAAATCACTTCCAGAATATTGATAATACTTTTCTTTTTCATTTTATGACCATTTTCCTTCCCCTGCACCATGGACACTTGTGACTGAGAGCCCAAAGGAGAATATTAGTAACCCTCACTCAGCTCTCAGGGGTGCTTTGAAGATTCATTTGCCATAAACATTCCAAAAGAAATTTTAATGAAATTTCTGTAAATTTATGTTAATTTATGTGAATTTATGAGATTGGGGATCAGGTACCTTGTTTAGCTAACTCACTAGATCCCCCCCCCGCCAAGACTACAGGACTAGTTATTTTCTTGCCTGACAAAATCCTATAACATAAAATTTTGATTCAGTCTACTTTTCTGTGTATTGAACAATTTGAATGAAAATACTGAATAAATACTATTTTTACTTGGAAGAATTACTTTTAAGTAAAAACAGAAGAAATTCAAACATGAACAGTGTAGATTTGGTCTTGTCTTAGCTCATTTTCATTGGCTCTGTCCACCATTTGCATGGGGCATCACTTAGAGGGGATCATTAGATTTGACCTGGTTCTCCTGCAATTGGTAAAATGTACAAGTATACTTGGTCAGTAGTTCAAGGCTTTAATTTTGAATTTTATTATGCCTACTTCAAAACTTACTAAAAATAATTTTGTCCAGTGGAATCCATCATAACAACCAACTCTTAAAAATAGAAGTTGGATACGCATATAGTAGGAATCATTGCTGTAGTTTTAAAACCAAACTTGGCATCTAATTTTTATTTGTTGGACAGATATTTAAATATTGGTAATAGGAGCCGGAACATTGCTGTGATGTAACCCCATTTTTATTTATCACCCTTCCTCCACTGCCAATAGTTTAATAAAACTTACCAAATGCATGGAAATGGACAATGTGTCAAGTTTCATGTCTGGCTTTTAGCAAGAACCTTCATTTCCCTCGTGTCCCATGTCCAGGAGGAAAGACTTGTATCGGAATAACATTTTGGCTCTCTCTAGGGGCATGAGAGGGACCCACCTGATTGGTGAGAAGAAATGAATTTAGAGTCTTGTTGTGCTCTTCTTACTTTTCTTGAGAACTGATCTTCCTGATCCTTCATGTAGGAAACTCACAGAGAAAAGCTGGGAAGGATGGTGGCTTTTGTTTTGTGAAAGTGACAGGGTGGGTGGACCCATGGGATTTTAGAGGAGATCATTAGTACATGCATTTGCCTGTAGGTGTAAAGACCCTTTCTCCCAACAGATTTATTAATAATGTAACTGACTTTTGGACCTCTATCTTCTCTAGCTATCAAGTTTCATTTCTTTTCCAACCAAGGAAGAAAAGAGGAGGTCTGTTACTGGTTTTATAAGGACTCAACGGGAGGCACTGTCAAATATATCAAAGAAGAAAGCAGGAACTCAGTGACTTGACAAGGACTTGACAGGGACTTGGGATTATGAAACACTCAGGAATTCTGAGAGACTGTCAGGGAGGATTTCGGAAATTGAAACATATGGAAGTGAGGGTTTGAGGCAAATTTTAATCAGATCTTGGTCAAATTGCTTAAACTTTATCCAATCCAGTTTAATTATATAAAAAAAGGAATAACAGCACCACAAAAACAACACACACACACACACACACACACACACACACACACACATAGCCACACAGCTTAGGAAAGTGATAGTGATCTACTCTGGTTATGTGGATTATTGTAATGACTATTAGCAGATCAGAGGGACTAACATTGACAGCTAAATTGCACAAAAATCTAAAAAGTAGAGAAATATTACTGGACATTTAATGGTTGTATGGGCAATCACTGAGTGTAGCTGTGAGCTGTTCTGGCAAAATGGCAAACTGACCAGCACAGGGTTATATAGTTATTGCCGAAGAAAGAACGAGCACATGTTTTCTAGAGATAGTGTTTGGTTTCTTCAGCGTAGGGGACCCATTTTCTACTCTGGCCACAAAGCTTGGTCAGACTATTTCTGGTGAGTAGCTCAAGGAGATGGGGTGATCCCAAAGACCTGGCAGAAGTAGTCCATGCATTATTTTAAAGGATACCTTTGAATACTCCAGTTAAGGAGGTGAATGAAAGGCAGAGTTACTGAAAAAAAGTGCATTGTGTGTCAAGCTGGAACAGGAGATTATAGACAGTAAAAAGGCAAGAAGGTAGGTAGCTAGAGGATTTGGGGAAAGACTAGATTTAGATCAGGTGAGTTAAGACTATTAAGGAAAATAATCTAAACACTTGGCATGAGGGGGATGTTTCCCCTATGTAAAATTTAAAGTATATGCCAGAATAGCAACAAATCCTTGAGGACAGAACAGGCTTTCTGAAGAAGAAGAAAATCTTTTTCTAGGTTCTATGTCTCTTAGTAAATAAAGAATTCATTCATTTCCCACTAAATATTCACTGCTATATAGTGTGGGGATATTGGTGAAGCAGAATACAAGTATATTGGGGGCTCCTGGCTGTCTCCGTTTGTGGAGCATGCAACTCTTGGCCTCATGGTCATGAGTTCAGGCCGCCATGTTGGATTTGGGCTTACTTTTAAAAAACTGTGGTCAGGGGCGCCTGAGTGACTCAGTCAGTTTACCTTCTGACTTTGGCTCAGGTCATGATTTCATGGTTCGTGGGTTCGAGCCCCGCATTGGGCTCTGTGCTGACAGCTCAGAGCCTGTTTCAGATTCTGTGTCTCCTTCTCTCTGCCCCTCCCATGCTGGCACTCTGTCTCTTTCTGTCTCAAAAAAAAAAAAAAGTCAGAATACAGGTATATTAACTTTAAAGTAGTTTACTTCAGTTCCACATTTTGTGAATGGTACAACACCAACTAGGTTTTGTGTTTTGTGGGAAGGATAAATAAAAAACCTGTTTCCAATATCCTTGGAGAGAAAAGCAATGGGGACAATCAAGGCAGGAATTGATTTAGCCACATCTAAGGTGAAATTACTTTGTTTTTGTAGTATTTGAGAGGAAGATCACTTAATCCTCAAATTAAAAGTAACTATCACTTTATATTTATATAATACATATTACATAATATATATTGTATATATAATTATAGTATGTGTAATTTATAAATACACATACACACACAATAATGAGTGTGAATACCACAATGAAAACTGTTCCTGGAAATTGCTTTCCTTATGCTATGGTGCTTCTATGCCGCTTCTGTCATCTTTGGATCATAATCATAAGACATGAAAGAGTCTTATAATGTACACTTGAAATAGTCCACAGAACTTGTACAGACTTAAAATAATCTGCAGAAGCTGAATATGAGCTGAATACCATGAAAAGTGTTAGGGGTTATCTCTACCTCTGTTGTTCATTTTCATGAAGAACTTCTCCTCCTCTGTGAGGTGTGAACAGTGACTTTTGGCTCCCACTTGTTTCTCCCCTTGGGAGGAATGGCTGGTACTGGATAGATCATGCAAGCCAGGAAGGAGGGCCATTCTACTGTAATGTGGGCAAGATGAGCCATATCTCTTGCTTTGTCAGTCCTGCCTTTACCTGGGACGGTGTGTGTTCTTCTTGTTGGTTGAGATGCCTCATTTCTGGTTGGTCAGCTCTGTTCTCCTTGTTTTTTCCCCCACTTTGCATTGGGTGGAGACTTCTACATCCTATGCATTACAAGGCTAAGTTTATGGAGGGGAGAAGGCCCCACTGTGTTGTTCAGTTTAGCTTGTTAGTAGCCAATACCTCTAAATGTGTTTTGACCCACTCACTTGGTTCCTTGGGTTTATCTGCTCCTGGTTAGCATCTAGATGGAAGGAAGCAGTGATGGATTAATGCGTGTTCCCTGAACCTCCAACAAAAAATACAAACTTGTAACCTTTATTCTGCCCATGCTCTCTGTGAAATTTTGGACAAGTTACTTCCATAGGTAATGTTCCTTTGCTGAAAAAATGGCACAATGTAGGTGAAAATGGTCATCCCAGGTAGCAGCTCCTAGGTGTTCATAAATCTTGGCCTCCCTCTAGCTTATGTTCCCTTCAGCTCTTTCATGGTGGATCCACCCATCTAGCCTTTTGCTGAGGGGGCTCGGTTTTTCAGACTTCTCCTTGTATTTATAAATAAGCAGCTGGAAAAAGAGAAATATTTCAGGCCTGTCTGTACTGCCAGGTACATAAAGGCAAAATAATCTGAGACACCAGTAACAGCCCAAAATTACTTCTAAAAAATAAAATTGAACTCAATTTCAAGTTTCTGACATCTTAAAACATTTTATTATTTGTATCCCCAAGTTTCCTAGGGTAATTCAGTGCTTAAATTATCACAATAGATGAATATGATGATATGTTGGCAAAAATCTTCCCTCTGTTCGAACTGGAAAGTCACTGAAAGCTGATGTAATAACTGATTTGTTGTAAGCATTGAATCTTTTTGCTCTTTATCTAGAAATGAATAGTTCAGAAGTAATTTCTTTGCAATAAAAATACTATCATTTTCTCTGCAACCTCAATTAGATTGTTTTTCTAACTTGAGAATTGAAAACATTCTGTATAGAACCAGAGATTAATTTCACATAGGGAGGGCTAGGATTAAGTTCTGTTTCTCAAAAAAGTAAGAAAACATCATAGTGATCTCACATGGCTTTACTTCAGAATGGTCTTCTCAGGGTAAGCCTTCCTTGTCTGAAAGACTCCATCTTCAACTATCAATGTATGTAAACCTTTCCAATTTTCCAATCCTAATTAATAATTTGTTTTGGGGCACCTGAGTGGCTCAGTTTAAGTGTCTGACTCTTGATTTCAGCTCAGGTCATGATCCCAGGGTTATGAGATGGAGCCCCAACTCAGGCTGTGCACTGACAGCATGGAGCCTGCTTGGGATTCTCCCTCCCTCTCTCTCTCTTTCCCTCCCTCTCCCTCTCTTTCCCCTGTTTGCACTTGTTCTCTCTCTCAAATTAAAACAAACAAACAAACAAACAAACAAACAAACAAAAAAACCCAAACGTGTTTCTTACATGACTTTGTCTTAATTCAGGTCAATTGATCATCAGCTTAACTCCTTTTGAACCTATAGTCAGTTGCACAAAGAATGGTCCAGCAGATGATGTACTTCTAGAGTCTGATCTGTATTCAAATCTTGACTTTGAATTTATTAGATGTGGATCTCGGGGGGGAATTAACTCTTATGATTATTTCTTCAAGTACAAAATAGGGATAATAAAAATTATTTGGGGGGAAAAGCTTGATGTTCTGTAGGAATTAAATAATAACATATTTGAAGTACCCAGAAGGGTTACTGACCAGAAAGGATTGACCCGTTTCATTCATGCATTCATTTATTCATTCCATAAATACTTGTCAGGTAACTAAGTGCTACGTATTATATGAAGAGCTGGTGATACAAACTTAAAATAGAAACATCCTTTCCTTCAGGGCTTAACACTTAGT
The DNA here is from genome assembly GCF_024362965.1 of Panthera pardus. NCBI lineage: Eukaryota > Metazoa > Chordata > Mammalia > Carnivora > Felidae > Panthera > Panthera pardus. The sequence goes on along the minus strand of NW_026526677.1, from coordinate 110,097,929 downwards.
GAAAGCTGAATTAGATGGATCTAGGTTAGATCAATGATGTATTAGAAATTTACAATCTAGGATCCGTATAATAGATGGATACATAGGATACTAGGAGGCATCTTAGAAGAGTGCCTCAGCCAATATGGGAAGGAGTGAGAAAGAAAGAAATTAGAAGGTCTTTCTGTGTCCAGTGCACTGCTGTACACAAAATAAGAAAGAGCCTGTCCTATTCAGAAAGAACTGAATAAATTTTAGCCCAACTGGGGCACAGGGAAATTGGCAGTAAGTGAGATTGGAGAGGTAGGCAGGAGACAGTTCCTGAAAGAGCTTAAAAGTCACATATGGTCTTTGAATTTTATATTAATGAGAAATATTGATGCATGTGAAACACATTTAAAATCCATTTTAAAATGGCGAGTATTAGACTGGTAAAGCATTGATTAAAATGGAATAAAAGGGCAGGTAAGGAGATTAAGTTGTTGGGGTCAAGGTTTAAATGATGAGAGTCTGATTTAAGATACTAATATTGGGAACAGAGAGAAGATCAAAGAGCCCAGAAAGAATAAAGTACTGGTAAGGAATGAGTGATGGGTAATACATATTAATGTTACTAGATGGTATAAATCAAACTACCAGAGGTAAGCATTATTAATTCTCCTCAATCCCATAACTTCCTCTTGCTTTAATTCTGGATGCATCTTGGGTTAATTCTGAACTACTTGGGGTATTCCTAAAGGGAGACAACATGCTAGTAAGAGTGATTCAAATAGTCAATGTACTTGGCAGTTCTTAGTGCAAATTAATTCTTATTCTGGCTTAACGTGGTCCACTGGGACATTGCTCATGAGAAACTTAGTCTTTCTTGGTATGCTGAAAGTAACAGGCCTTGTATTACTAAGATGGACCAGGACTGAGATGAACCCACCAAACTTGTGCTATTCTGAGAGGTGAGATGTCCCTAGAAGAGACTCCTACTGTCATTATTCACCTAGTGAGCTGTTGCAAACATTTCAAAAGGTACAAGTCCAGTTTTAGGGATGCTGAGTTCAAGTTGCAGGAGGAGCTGCTTAATAAAAAGGTCTACCAGGCCACTAGATAAAGGGTGTGTTAGTTGGGGTAAGTAGCAGTAGGTACTGTAATAAACAACCACCCCCCACCCCAACCTTGACATCTTAACTCAGGAGAAATGTATTTCTTGCTCCTGTGAAGACCACTGAAGATGTTTCTGATCACCAGGCAGCCTTCCTCGTGGTCATTCAGGGACACTGGCTTCTTTCGTTTTGATACCACACTCACTACCTCTTAGATTATCTGCATCAACCAGCAGATGGGAGGAGAGAAGGAATGGAAGAACCCCTGGAAGGTGTTGGATGGGCCAGTCCTGAAGTTGGCTTATGTTACTTGCACTACATTTCATTGAGAGAATTCACTCCCGATGCTCTATGAAACTGTAAGGGAATATGGGAAAGGAAGTTGAGCAGTGTATCAACGGGTCTGGGGGTAGTCTTACAGCTGAATCTGCCAATAGGGGTTTATGGTTCAGAAACGAGATCTGGACAAGGGGTATAGAATTAAGAATCAGAACAAGTGACTGAGGCTATAAAGTATATGAGAATTTATAAAGAGTAGATACAATGAAAAACAGGGCATGGGACTCAATAATACTGAGTTTTCTCAGTAAATATTTAGGTGCATGTGAACAAGGAGAAACATATGTAGAAACCAAATGGTTTAAAGGTATTAAAATGTAATTAAGTATTGATTGTATATTAAGTATATGACACTTTGCAGTATTAACAATGATCATTTTACACAGCACTCATAATCTGATGAGGAAACTTCTTCAGATCCATGTATTTTTCACAAAGAAGTAAGACTGGAGAGGTAATTATCAGAATCACACAGTTAGTAAAAGATCTTGAACTTAAGCCTTGTCAGACTCCAGAGTCTAGTCTCCTCGTCAGTGAACTCTTGCTGTCCCTTCACCCCGACGTCGCCAGAAAGTTATGAGAACATGGATATGAAGGGAGAAAGATTTCCAGGAATGGAGAAGTGGTGAACACATGTTGCAGAGAGGCTAACTGGATAAGAACTGTATAATGTCTGTTGGAAGGTTATTGTTGCACAAAAACATTTTTTTCAACAAATATTCATTGAGCACTGACTCTGCCAGTCGCAGTTCTGGATGTCTGAGACACAATGGTGAGCCAGATTCCTGCTCTTGGGGAGCTCAGTGTTGTGTGACAAGACTACGAGGGTGACAAGAGGTGCAAGATTGCAGAGAACTGAATGAAATTAGAGAATACTAGTTGACAAAGCTAAGAAGAGGTAGAACTGGCATTTGGATTTCAGAGCTGAATTTCCACATTGCAGTCTAGTACTAAGTAGACAATGGAAGCTCAATTTGAATTCCTTGTTTTAGTTTGAAAAATACAACATAGGTTATTCAGATAGCATATAGAACCCAGGGAGGTGGGGGGAGATCGTGGAGGGAGTGAATGTAAACCATGCATTTGAGTCTTCCCCTCCCCACCCTTCCTAGAGCTGGGCTCCAGAAAGGCAGAGACCATTCCGTACCTCCCACCCTCATCCCTTCTGTGTCTTAAAGTCTCATATTCTGAGGCTTCCCTCTCGGGTCCTACTTTTTAAAACCTTCCTGTAGGGGGAGCATCTGATAAACTCTGCTCAGTAGGATGTTAATCACTGGAAAAGCTTAATATACTGGTTTCCTAGGGGTATTTGAAATGTGGGAAAGGAAGGAAGCCACAGCTTAAAAGAATAAATCTGTGCCATTTTAGGCCACATTAGGCAGATGGAGACATAACTTTATGAGGGTGGGAGAGGGCTTCTTGTTGACCCTGAAATTACATCATGAAAACAGCCGCTACGACTCCCTGTTGTTGTTGGAGCCTGCACTTTAGGGACTAGTCAAGATAAGACTGAGCTGTGGAATTATACAACCTTTGAAAAATCTTTCATGTGAGGACAACATGGGACAAACCTCTTACCAAAATAGCTCAGAAATCTGTGTCATGCTGTTACAGTGAACACCCAAGAGCCCTCTGCATAAACCCCAGCAGTCTCCTGAGGACAGATAGAGGAGGAAGAGAAATAGGGGTTATGGCCTTTGAGAAGAAAGGATATACAAAGGGTGTGGAGTTATTTCTAGAGAATATATTGTAAGCCATGGGAAAGCGATTAAGGTAATTGCTGAAACGTAAGTGACGTTCTCATCTCAAGTCTATCAAATGCATTAGCACTGTGGGCTCCAGAATGTCATGATCTCCCAGGGGCCAGTTAGGGAACAGACCCACCATCATTGCCTAGCAGTCCTTGAAACTGCACATCTTCCCTGCATGCTTTCACATAAACACCAGATGTATGTTTGGTCTATGTCTGGAGGCTCCTTGTGTATTCCTCCCATGCTCTAACATTCTTTCATATTTATACCTGGTGAACATGAAATAAAGACCATGTAAGGTTTGCTCCTGCTGCTATTTTGCTGGCAGAGGCAGCCCTGCTCATCTGCTCAGTCTATGTGAGAACTTTTTCTTCAGTGTGTGGCTACAAAAGAGGCTATCCATGTTGGGAGCCCAAGGATGGCAGCATTTTGGTGGGTCCAGCATGTTCTGAGCCTGTTCTTGAGTTGGTCATTTCCTCAAATTTGCCTCATTGGTATATCAGATTTGAAGGAGTCAATGGGGTCTGAAAAACCAGGTTATCTCAACTCAAAAGAGACTGTTGTACAACAAGATACAATTGTTTATTTTACAGAGACTATGCTTGAGCAGAGGACATAAATACTAATGGCAATTGGTCAACACATTCTCTCCACAAAAGGAATTTCTTTGTAGGAGGCAGCATGATTTAACTTGCCATTCAGGAATTTGTTCTTGGTGTCCCAGAGACAGAGAATCCCCACTTCCTTCCCAGGGGAAGGAAAAAAAAAGTTAGGGAGGGAGCCAAACCATAAGAATCTCTTAAAAGCTGAGAACAGTCTGAGGGTTGATGGGGGGTGGAAGGATGGGGAGGGTGGGTGATGGGTATTGAGGAGGGCACCTTTTGGGACGAGCACTGGGTGTTGTATGGAAACCAATTTGACAATAAATTTCATATATTGAAAAAAAAAAGTCCTATGCATAAAGAGGAAAAAAAAAAAGAAGAAGATGGGGGTTTAGTTACAGATCACAGAAATGGTTCCAGCTAGTTTGGGTGGAAAGGGACTTCATACAGGGAATTAGTTGGCTATAACGTTGTTTAAAATGCTGCAGAAATAGTGGTTAGGCTGGGCCTCTGGGAAGGACTGCAGAATAAGAATCCCACTAAAATTGCTGTTAGCCCTGTCACAGTTATAATACCAGGAGATCAGGAGGCTGCTATTCAAAATTCTGGCCCCAGTTTAATCCCATCTTGGCCATAATCCAGCAAGTCACTGCTTAATTTGTTGGTTTCAGCCCCATGTGTTTGCTGAAGTCTACACCATTAAGCGATGGTTCTAGGAATACTTTTGTCTCCATTTAACACATTTCTAAAACAACTCTTCGGTTATGCCAATTACATGCAAAAAAATGCCACATTGATATCCAGATAAACAAGGGAAGCTGGGGGATGTTTTTCCTTTTCAGTCTTGCAGAAAAGTACAAGGAGGTTGGAATAGATGTTGAGTGAGCCAGTCAGCTGGACACCGGCCAGGCAGGTACATGTGGAAAGTAATAGTTCTGGTTCTATGGAGAAACTAACGATGAGCAAGCTGGATTCTCTCATTGAGAGTCATAATTTATTAAATTAGCTGTAAAGGATAGGGACTGTATGTGCCTTGCTTACTGTTAAATAGCCTAGCCAATGTGTGATCCTATGTCATTGAATATATGTTAAATGATTGGATAAATGAAAGAGTATTTTAAGTAGGAGTCAAAATGACAGCTCTAAGGATGTAAGTGTTAGCTTATTAGAGCAAAAGTGTTTTCTTCCTGCCAGATCTCAGCCTTGTCTGTAGGTTATATCTGAAGCCTTGAAACAATAAATTGAACATTGATGTTAGGAGAATATATTTCCTTATTATGGTTCACCAGTCCTGAATTCTCCCTAAAGGACAACTGTGTATTTGCGGCTGGAGAAGCTACATTGAATTTCCTTTTGTTATTAGCATGAAAAGTTAACACAGAAAACTGTTGGGCTAAGTGAAGCCCACTTGCTAGTTGGTATAAAAATAAGCATCACATTCAAGATTTCCTGCTCTTTAGTTACTTCTTGGGAATGGGCATTCCAAGGTGTTTCTGTATCTGGGATGATGTTCTGTTTATAAATAGTGTTGGAAATACCACTTAATGTGGCTGCTACTACTATTAACATTTTCAGTACACAATGAGTGTGAATCCTAGGGCTTGATGCTTTATACTCATGATCTTCTGTAACTTAAAATCACACCAGCTCATGAGGTGAGGTGCTATTTAACCCCATTTTACGGCTACTGGAACTGAGATTTGGAAGTTGAAATATCTTGTCCAACATTACCTGGTTAGTGATCTAGAAGGTTAGCTCTCAAAGTTAGGTCTGTCTGATCATAGGGTCCACGTTCTTAATGCCTAAGTGAATTTCACTACTAGTTTTTTCTTATTCTGTAATAAATATCTTCTTACCACAAATATTAAGAATTTATAGGAATGTACAGCTTCCATGACACTTTTCTGCAAAGTAAAAGTAATGGTTATTAATTCTCAAAATATCTGAGAAAAGTATTCTTATCTCCACTTTACAGACCCTAACACAGAAACTTAGATTATGTAGAGTTAAACTTTGAATTGAGGTATTCAGACTCTAAATGCTGATGTTGGGAATTTTCATGAAGCTCCTTCCCACAATGTGTAATAAAGACCTGCAGGCTCTCATCTCTTCCAAATGGCTCCCTGGGACCCTGGGGCTGCCAGAGCTGATGAGCTGGTTCTTGGTTACTGTGGTGCAGCCATCATGTCACAGGGAGACTGGAAGAGGGACCTGTGCATTGAATTCAAATTTTAAAAAAGTCCTGCTTCTTCCTTCATAAGCATATAAGAATTGAGATCATACCATGAACACTTTCAGACCACAATGCTATGAAGCTTGAAGTCAACCACAGGAAAAAGTCTGGAAAACATCCAAAAGCATGGAGGTTAAAGAACACCCAACTAAAGAATGAATGGGTAAACCAGGCAATTAGAGAAGAAAGTAAAAAATATATGGAAACAAATGAAAATGAAAATACAACAATCCAAATGCTTTGGGATGCAGTGAAGGCAGTCCTGAGAGGAAAATACATTGCAATCCAGGCCTATCTCAAGAAACAAGAAAAATCTGAAATACAAAATCTAACAGCACACCTAAAGGAAATAGAAGCAGAACAAAAAAGACACCACAAACACAGAAGAAGAAGAGAGATAATAAAGATCAGAGCAGAAATAAACAATTTAGAAGCTAAAAAAACTGTAGAGCAGATCAATGAAACCAAGAGTTGGTTTTTTTAAAAAAATAAACAAAATTGATAAACCTCTAACCAGACTTCTCAAAAAGAAAAGGGAGATGATCCAAATAGATAAAATCATGAATGAAAATGGGATTATTACAACCAATCCCTCAGACATACAAGCAATTATCAGGGAATACTCTGAAAAATTATATGCCAACAGACTGGACAACCTGGAAGAAATGGACAAATTCCTAAGCACCCACACACTTCCAAAACTCAAACAGGAAGAAATAGAAAGCTTGAACAGATCCATAACCAGCGAAGAAATGGAATCAGTTATCAAAAATCTCCCAGCAAATAAGAGTTCAGGACCAGATGGCTTCTCAGGAGAATTCTACCAGACATTTAAGGCAGAAATAATACCTATCCTTCTCAAGCTATTCCAAAAAAATAGAAAGGGAAGGAAAACTTCCAGACTCATTCTATGAAGCCAGCATTACTTTGGTTCCTAAACCAGAGAGACCCAGTAAAAAAAGAGAACTACAGGCCAATATCCCTGATGAATATGGATGCAAAAATTCTCAATAAGATACTAGCAAATTGAATTCAACAGCATATAAAAAGAATTATTCACCATGATCAAGTGGGATTCATTCCTGGGATGCAGGGCTGGTTCAACATTCACAAATCAATCAATGTGATATATCACATTAATAATAGAAAAGATAAGAACCACATGATCCTGTCAATCAATGCAGAAAAAGCATTTGACAAAATTCAGCATCTTTTCTTAATAAAAACTCCCGAGAAAGGTCGGGATAGAAGGAACATACTTAAACATCATAAAAGCCATTTATGAAAAGCCCACAGCTAATATCATCCTCAATGGGGAAAAACTGAGAGCTTTCTCCCTTAGATCAGGAACACGACAGGGATGCCCACTCTTACCGCTGTTGTTTAACATAGTGTTGGAAGTTCTAGCATCAGCAATCAGACAACAAAAGGAAATCAAAGGCATCAAAACTGGCAAAGATGAAGTCAAGCTTTCACTTTTTGCAGATGACATGATCTTATACATGGAAAATCCGATAGACTCCACCAAAAGTCTTCTAGAACTGATACATGAATTCAGCAAACTCGCAGGTTACACTATCAATGTACAGAAATCAGTTGCATGCTTATACACTAATAATGAAGCAACAGAAAGACAAATAAAGAAACTGATCCCATTCACAATTGCACCAGGAAGTATAAAATACCTAGAAATAAACCTAACCAGAGATGTAAAAGATCTGTATGCTGAAAACTATAGAAAGCTTATGAAGGAAATTGAAAAAGATAGAAAGAAATGGAAAAACATTCCCTGCTAATGGATTGGAAAAATAAACCTTGTTAAAATGTCAATACTACCCAAAGCAATCTACACATTCAATGCAATCCCAATCCCAATTGCACCAACATTCTTCTCGAAGCTAGAATAAGCAATTCTAAAATTTGTATGGAACCACAAAAGACCCCAAATAGCCAAAGTAATTCTTAAGAAGAAGACCAAAGCAGGAGGCATCACAATCACAGACTTTAGTCTCTACTACAAAGCTGTCATCATCAAGACAGCATGGTATTGGCACAAAACAGACACATAGACCAATGGAATAGAATAGAAACCCCAGAACTAGACCCACAAAAGTATGGCCAGCTAATCTTTGACAAGGCAGGAAAGAATAGCCAATGGAAAAATGACGTCTCTTTAACAGATGGTGCTGGGAGAACAGGACAGCAACATGCAGTAGGATGAAACTAGACCACTTTCTTATACCATTCACAAAAACAAACTCAAAATGGATAAAGGACCTGAATGTGAGACGGGAAACCATCACAACCCTAGAGGAGAAAGCAGGAAAAGACCTCTCTGACCTCAGCCACAGCAATTTCTTACTCGACACATCTCCAAAGGCAAGGGAATTAAAAGCAAAAGTGAATTGCTGGGACCTTATGAAGATAAAAAGCTTCTTCACAGCAAAGGAAACAATCAACAAAACTAAAAGGCAACCAACGGAATGGGAAAAGATATTTGCAAATGACATATCGGACAAAGGGCTAGTATCCAAAATCTATAAAGAGCTCACCAAACTCCACACCCAAAAAACAAATAATCCAATGAAGAAATGGGAAGAAAACATGAATAGACACTTCTCTAAAGAAGACATCCAGATGACCAACACACACATGAAAAGATGATCAACATCTTTCCTCATCAGGGAAATACAAATGAAAACCACACTCAGATAACACCTCACGCCAGTCAGAGTGGCTAAAATGAACAAATCAGGAGACTATAGATGCTGGCGAGGATGTGGGGAAATGGGAACCCTCTTGCACTGTTGGTGGGAAGGCAAACTGGTGCAGCCACTCTGTAAAACAGTGTGGAGATTCCTCAAAAAATTAAAAATAGATCTCCCCTATGACCCAGCAATAGCACTTCTAGGAATTTACCCAAGGGATACAGGAGTACTGATGCATAGGGACACTTGTACCCCAATGTTTATAGCAGCACTCTCAACAATAGCCAAATTATGGAAAGAGCCTAAATGTCCATCACCTGATGAATGGATAAAGAAATTGTGGTTTGTATACACAATGGAGTACTACGTGGCAATGAGAAAGAATGAAATATGGCCTTTTGTAGCAATGTGGATGGAACTGGAGAGTTTGATGCTAAGTGAAATAAGTCATACAGAGAAAGACAGATACCATATGTTTTCACCGTTATGTGGATCCTGAGAAACTTAACAGAAGTCCATGGGGGAGGGGAAGGAAAAAAAAAGAGGTTAGAGAGGGAGAGAGCCAAAGCATAAGAGACTCCTAAAAACTGAGAACAAACTAAGGGTAGATGGGTGTGGGGGAGGGGAGGGTGGGTGATGGGTATTGAGGAGGGCACCTTTTGGCATGAGCACTGGGTGTTGTATGGAAAGCAATTTGACAATAAATTTCATATTAGAAAAAAAAAAGTCCTGCTTCTCTAAAATGACTTGTTGTCTTTTTCATCCAGAGAGGACTCCTTCTGTTGTCTTTCCAGCATAAAAAAAGTCATTACTTTAAAGGAAATTTTATTGAAATTCCTCCTATTACAATGGGAGCCCTCCCCTACCTTTTTTTTTTTTTATCATCATTCATTTCTCACTGAAAATACAGAATAACCAGTCACTGTCATTAGATCTAATGCTCTTGAAGATAACTACCAGTTAAACAGAACTTACTCTCTGGGAATGACTTGTGGAAAAAGAACACCACTATTGTCCCAGTACTTTTGAGGATGTTTGATGTATGATCCATCTTAAAAGATTTATTGTCGGTGGTACTGGTTAGACAAATTGAGTTTTAAGGAATTGAGACTAACACAAATTTTCTCAGAGAACTTGTTATATGAGTATATAGACATGGGACTTCAGAAAGACCCAAACGAACTGAAAAGAGCAGGAGCCTGAGAGTGGTTCTGGGTCTGAGTGGCTTAAGTACCCCAGCAATTGGGATCAATGGCTTTTCATTCTAGGACTCCAACTTAATGTCATGCCCCCATGTGTCTTGGCTTTCTCATTATCTTACATTTTACTTTCCATTTTACTTTTCTCTTTGTATTTAACTTGTATTCCCATGAGTGGCAACATAAATTTCTTAAAGATAGACTTCATCTCAGCTTTGGGCCAGATACTCAGTCCTCAGCTAAGAAGATGTCTCTTCTCCAGTAGCCTGGGCCTATTGGGTGGTGGGATTACATAGGGCAAAATATGGTGGTGTCTTCAGCAGAGGTCATGAATGAAATTATTTCCATCAGAAGGGGCTGAGGATGGCAGAAAATGTGCTTTAAAAAAAAAGGAAGTCAATGAAGACACTACCTTGAAAGTAGGACATGTATCTGTCACCTCTCTATCTCCACTGTCACTGCTATAGTTGAAATCACCATCACATCTTGTCTTGATGACAGCTATAGCTTCCTGTGTACACAGCCACCTTCTGTGCCATTCCATTTAATCCATTTTCAATTTTGCAGCCAGAGAGAACTTTCCAATACATAAGACGGTCTGATTTTTTTCTGTACTAAACGGTCCTGATAAATCTAACATGGTCTAACATGACTTGTGAGACCTATACTTGGTATCCTGAAATCCCCAACTTCATCTCTAACTTCATTTTCTTCCACTATATACTTTATTCATCCTCCTTTTTTTACCTTGCACTTTCTCATAATGTGTTACGTTGATTATAAAGCACCCCCCCCCCCCCCCGCCCTTCACATGGCTAACACTTCTCTACTTAAAGTCCTGGCTGGTGCTTTCCGGATCCCTCAGTTTGGGTTAGGTGTCTCTTGTAGGTCTACCTCTAGCATCCGACATTTGTCTATCATAGAATTGAATCTTAATTACCTGTCTGTTGTGTTGTGGTGAAGACTCGAAGTCCCCTCAAGCAGGGACCATTATCTGTTCACAGGCTCCCCTAGCTCTTGCTATATTGCGACTGGTATGTGATGAGTGCTCTGTCAATATGTGTCAAATCAGCAGGAGAAAAAGGTAAGTATATTTTCCTAGGAAGGTGATGGAAATCCATTTTGTGGGCTGTCTCCTCTCACATCTGTTTTCCTGTTCATTTTCTCAATGAAAATTGAGACACTGTCTGTCCTTCCTTCACTATCCTTTGCTTGTGTCCTTCCTCTGCCAGGGATATCTTCTCCTTTTGCTGGTGTAGCTGTCGCTTACCTTTCAGATTTCTTCAGGAAGACTTTTCTGGCCTCCTATCCCCAGACTAGATAAAATGCTCTCATGATCTGTTTTCATGACATCACAGAGTTCTTCAAAACACATATCCCTGTTCTAATCTTCAATGTATGTTTGCAATTCTGTCTGTTTGTGGATATTAACGTCCAGTCCTAGCATCACACCTAATAAGAGAAGAAAAATAAATAATTTTTAAATTAATATTGCTAGATAAAAGCTACCATGGACATGGTGGATGAGGTGATGAGTATATCAGAAGTCTTAATAAGTTGGTTACCAGGTGTGGTAAAAAGACCAGCAAGAGTTAGACGTCAAGGGTTTGACTCTGTGCTCAGCAATAACCTAGTTCTGTGACTCTGAACATGTGGGACCATTTTTCTGAATTTCTGCTTACATGGTAGTAAAATAGAAATCACAATATTTTCCCCTTTCTTAAAACTAAAGGAGAAGAAATGAATAAATATCCTGAAAGCTGCCATATAAAGCACTGATAATATCATGACAAAATTCAGTGTCCTTCAAGATGAAATAAAATAAGTATAGTTTCAGAATGTATATTTTACAGTATTCAAACTTTGTCCTGTGGTAAGACTGTCAAAGCTGAGAAAGTGTTGGAAATAGTGATTTTTTTCTTTTTTTGCATTTTGTTTCTAACAGGAATTATTTGTATGCCAAATCTGAGTTAGACCATTTGAGCGACTTCAAATGAATAATATAAATGTATCAAGCTGTCTCTTAACCTATTTGGGAATGTGAAGAAAAACATAACCAAATGCTTAATGAAAATTTCCTTGTTTTGGGAGCTTATGAGCAGGATCTGGGAATTCCCAAGTGGTTAGGTGTGACTAAGAAATCTGACTCCATTGGCCCCATTAGAACATGGTAGACTCTAAGAAACTGGAAAGGGAGGATTTAAGAATAATATGCATTTAATACATGCTTAATTTGAAGAGCTCAAAGCACTTTATATTAATAACTCATTAAAGATGCTGAGCCTTAAACCAGGTGATATACATTATTCATGTGGTAGAATCCTCAGCAATCTTTTGAAGTAGGGACTATTATCACTCAAATAGGACATGGAAATGATAGATAAGAGTGGGAATAACTCAACTGAGGTCACTCACCCTTCTGTGTCCAACCATCCACAGCAACTAGTAAGTAAGGAGGAGCTTTTGTGTGCTTGCTCTGTGCTAACTAGTGTGACAGTTATAAAAGGAATCTCAAACAGCCTGGCTTGGAATTACTTAACACCCTTCCAGTCAAATCCTGTAGTCCTCGTATTGCAGAAGGAGAAACAAATCTGGTGGATTCTACTAGCTAAATTTACACAAAAGGCAGATTGTGCATGTCAGAACAGTACGTGGCATATAGTAGGGCATCAAATAAGTGTTGATGGATGCAGCTGTATGTTTCTCTTGAGGGAGCTCTAGGATCTGGTGAGAGATGTGGTACTGCTATCAGAAAGAGTCAGTGCTCCTGGCTTCTACATTGTCTGAGAGTATGTGATTTTCCCCACCAGACTCCCACATACCCAGGCTGATATCAAACTTACTGATATCAGTTCCAAACCTAGGCTTTGCGAGTCTTCCTTTCAAAATGTTGTATAGCTGCAAGGTGCCCTGATGGTTTTAACATTAATTAAAATTTGACTTTCAAGTTTCTGTGACACCAGTAAGGCACACAAATGTCTTTTTGAAGGTACCATGAAATTTGCATTTATCAGTGTTTGCCAACTAATTACACAATAAAATTGAGTCCCAGTCTTACATAAACACATCAATCGATTTCAACAATCATTCTTTTCATTCAAGGAAATCTGTGTGCATATCATTTACCTTTAGGGAAGGGGTGTGTGTGAATGAGTCTTGTAGAGGAAACACTTGGGCTCAGTGGACGGCTAGATCTCAGTTCAAATCTCCTGAGCAATTTATTTACCCACAAAAGACCTCAGTTCCCTTTTCTCTAAAACAGAATAAATTGTAATAGTCCTGTCATTAGTACTTCGTGGATTCTGTGGATTCAATTAGCTAATCCTGATGAAGTCCCTGGCATTTGGCAGGGACTGTTACTGAGTTTCTGCTTAGGAAAGTCCAGTATTCCTACAGAAGTGAGATTGGGGCTGGGACAATTTGAAGTGAGATGTCCAGAGGCCCAATACCTCAGTTCTCGGCTGGGTTATTATTTTTTTTTTTTTCTAAACCAGAGAGTAATGGACTAGATGAATGATGTTGTAGGATATTTTCCCTATTACCTAGAAAGCAAAAGTAATGAACAATTCTTCCTGAAGTGGCAGGAAAATCCGCACTCAAATGTACGCATCCAGGGGGGCCTGGTATCTTCCAGCCTTGAGTATCCTAAATCACACTGTGGTTTTTCCTGGACCCACTTTCTGTTCTCCCCCATTGCAGGGATGAGATGGGAATACTTCATCTCTGTCTCTTCTTCTCCATCATTAATTTTTCCCTTTCAATTGGATCATTCCTGTCAGCACACAAACACGCTGTTATTTCTCCCACATTAATGTTTGTTGCTTTTGCTTTTTTTCATTTGCCACCATATCTATTTATTGCCTTTAACACCAAAACTTTTGGAAAGACTTGGCTTTATTCATTGTATCCCATTCTTTTTTTCCTTCACCATGGATCCCTATCAAGCTCTCATCCCTACCACTCTACCAAAAAGCTCTTGATTGATGACCTCCACATGGCCATATCCAACAACAAATTCTCAGTCTTTTTCTTAACAAACCAGAAGTATTTGAGATGATTCCTCCCTCATCTTTGAAATGATTGATTTGGCTTCTTGGATATTCTTACGTCTCCTTCTCCTTTGTGTTGGAGTGTTCTAGGGCTATGTCTTCAGAACTCATCCCTTTATTGGTGATCTCTTCCACTAGTAGGCTTTTAAGCATCCCCTATACATTGGTGACATTTAAATTTAATCTCTTGATCTATACTTTTGTGGATGTGTGTGTATATATATATATATATGTATATATATAACTCCTCAACATCTCTCCTTGGATCACTGATCTCTCAACTCAGACTTGACGTGTCCCAAATCTAAATCTTGAACCTCTTTCCCCCAATCTGGTCCCCAGTTTTTTCTCAACATAATGGCAATAGCAGTAGCAAACATTTACATAGGACTTACTCTGTGTCAGGCAATGTTGGAAGAACTTTATATTAACACTAATCATCATCAAAAACTTCCTATGAAGTAATTGATATTATTACACCACTTTATAGTAAAAAATGGAGACAACTATTACCTTGCCCTGTGTCACAGAGTGGAAGAGGTGGCAGAGCCTGATACTAGTCTGTGCTCTAGTGTCCTTCCAATGCCGGAAGTGAAACACTTTGAAATCATCTGTAATTTCTCTTGTATGTCTACTTCTGATCCAACAGCAAATCCTGTAAGTAATACTTTAATAATACATCCAGAATCTGACCGTTCAGCACTGCCACTGCCACAGTCTTGGTCCCAGTCATTATTCCTTCTTGCCTGGATTATTAAAAATACTTCTCTAACTTGTGTCTATCTCAATATAGGAGACAGAGGCAGTTCCTATTATATCTTCTGCAATGGTTTTCTATGGCACTCAGAACAGACGGCTGCATCTGTATAATGACCTGCCATGCTTTAAAACCTTAGCTCCCCTTTTACCTCTCTAATCTCATCTTCTACTGATCTCTTTGCTTATTCCATTCTACTCGTACTGGGCTGTTAGTCTTTCTGGAACATACACACACTTGGCTGTTGTCTGAAGTCATTTTCACTTCCAGTTGCCTTACCCTAGAGTGTCCTGCCCCCAGGTTTCCATCTGCCTCTCTTGCTTATCTCCTTCAGATCTTTGGTTAAATGTCACCTTTCAGTGAGGTTTCTATTTAAATTGTCACACGTTACTCCATTCAAGTCAATATGCTTCCTTGTTTTAAATTTCTTTGTTTAACACCCTTTGACTTTATTTTTTCCCCAAGGAAGAATGTCAACTTCAGGGCAACAGAGGTTTATTGCTATTTGGGTCATACATGGCTAAACACCAGGTAACTATGTACATAATGCATATAAAGTGTTCAATAAATGTTTGTAAAATATGTAATAACTCTGAACATGTTTGTAAAAGAATGGATAAACATCCTTCAGAGATGGAGAGATGAAGTCATTAGGATTCCCAATACCTTAAGTAATAGTTTAATTTGGAGCCAGATGAAATTTTATATTTTTTAGGGACACCTCATTTAAAAGTGTAAAAATCTAAGCAAGAGAAGAAAAGGGACCTACTCAAAGCCAACTTGCTGGTTAAACCTCCTACTTCCTGGACTGAAGTTTAATCATCCAAGGATGATGTCTTTCCTGTTTTTTGACAAGACTCCACTTCTGAAGTTAACATCAGATGCTGTTATAAAAAAAAAAAAAACTTAAAAAAATTTTAAGATAGGTTTGGTTAAAGATTATCTGTCAATTTTGTCAGTGGATTTTCTATGTGTTTGTAATCAAAAATAGCCCGTTCCCTACTGGTAGCTACACCATCAGTTGCATAGCAAAATCTAATTGACAGCCCAATTAGTCCTAATCCGTAAAAGATTACTCTTCTAGGTTATATAATACCTTATGTCAAATGATTTGTTGAAATAAATCCTGGAAGGAGACCAGGAGATAGCACATGAGGTTTATAGCCTTAAAATTTTTACTTCAAATAAACTAAATATAGAATTCTCCCAGATCTGAGGCCTGACTTTTACCCTAGGCTATGAATTCCACTGGGTTCATTAGCTTTAGATATTGGGATTTAAAAATCTACAGTAAGAGTGAAGATCTGCACCCTTATCACTGCCAGTGAAAGCCTTTGGATGCTCATTAAGGTTTAGATTTATTTTAGGAAACCAGCCTTTTATGGGTCAAGTTTTCCCCGAGTTTGGTGGGCTATAGCCAGATAATACAGCCTGACACTATGAAGTGTCACTGTAAGGACCACCTTCCTTAAATTTTTACTTTGATGTGAGCCTCAAGAGATTTGAAAACATTTTAAGTGTATTTGTATATTTTTTTATATAGCATCATACTCTAAACAGAATTGGTCCTGGTTCATCTTTTTCCATATAATGTTTCACTGAATAACATTTTAGATACATTCTCCACAATTTGACCTTTATTCGCAATTGTTCACTCCCCAAGCTTGATGATCAAACCAACACTTGTTAGATATTTTTTCCTAGTTACTTGTTTTTCTTTTTAGGTCATTTGGGCACAGATCTACCTATGAAGCCAGTTTAAGCTCCTCTAAATGTTGCTATTTAAAGTTTAGAAAAGTCTGTGATGCAGTATCTGTTTGGGATCTGCTCCTTGTTTCTGATATGATCTGTCTGTCTTGGTGGGGAGAAGCCTAGACTAGGAGATTGAGCACAGAAAACCAAGAGAGGGTTTATATGGGAGTCATCAAAAATAGGAGGGAAAAGTGGGATTTGTGTTCTAATTCTCATTAATGTGTCCCCAAAATTATATTTTATACTTGGTCTACTTAACAGGCTCATTCGACTACATAGCAACCAAGTCAAATAGTTATTTCTCTTTGTTTTAGGTAGACAAGCAACAAAGCCTTAGAGTAGTTACCCACCTTAAGCTACATCAAGTATGTGACAGAGGGAGGATTCAAATCCACTCAAGGTTTGCTACAAATGATAAGGTCAATCCATTGTATTGTACAAACTCTTGACATTGACTTCTCAACTTTCTTCTCAGGTCACACAGGTTTTAAGCTTACTCACTTAAAACATTAAGCTTTGCCATATTACCCATTTTCTTCCTTTGGCTCTAGGTGTCCATGTCTGACACTTAAATGAATGGATGGCCCCTTGAGGAAGAGAGGCTTCTTCCTCTGTGCCACTGAGAACGTTTTTAAAAAAATGTTCATTTATTTTAAGAGAGAGAGAGAATGAGAATGAGCAAGGGAGGGGCAGAGAGAAGGAGAGAGAGAATCCCAAGCAGACTCTGCACTGTCAGCATGGAGCCCAATGTGGGGTTCAATCTGATGAACACTGAGATCATGACCAGAGCTTCAATCAAGAGTTAGATACTTACCAGGCTGAGTCACCCAGCTGTTCCTACTTGAGCACTTTATATAAAATCAAATGGTTTTATTAAGAAATCTCATATTTTACATTATTGTTATTTGGATGTCCAAATGTCTCACTTGAATTTGATCTCTGCTGGAGGCAAAGGATGATGATTGAGTCTTATTTGGGACACAAATAGAAACTACTAGGATCCACTATTTGGAAACTGAATTAATGGCTGAGGTCGCGGTGTTGAACTGATATTGTGAATACTTTTCTTATAGACACTCAGAGAAGCAATAGTGAGATCATGTTCAAGCTACAGTGTAACTCTCCCCCAAGAGTTTAAATTATCTCATACCTGAATTCCACATCCAGAAGAGATCAGGCTTATCAATGTGGTATATTCTCAAAATACACCCAAGCTGATCTCCATGTCTCCAAAGCATAGAAGTCCAAGAAATATTCTGCTGTCAGTGTTTAAAAATACCTACTCACACCCAAATTATTTGGAATCGTAGAGTTTTTAGATTTAATCATGACCTTCTTAACCCAAAGTCAATACTTAATTCCTAAAAGGTTAACTTCTTTGTGATCACACAGTCTCTTCATACACTATTCTTATTTTTGTTCTTGTTTCTTTGGAAAATTTACTGGGTTACTATGCTTTTGAAAGTCCTATGGTGTTTTGTTTTTTTTAATTGCCTTGGGGGTTCTAATATTTCCTATTGGGAGTTTTTATTTTAATAACAGCTATGGTGGAGCCATCAGAAAACCCTTTCTGGACTTAGTTGATCAAATTAAAGTCAAATAAAAAATTGCTACTTTTGACTGACAGAATGGGACATATTTGCAAATGACATATCAGATAAAGGGTTAGTATCCAAAATCTGTAAAGAACTTATCAAACTCAACACCCAAAAAAACAAATAATCCAGTGAAGAAATGGGCCAAAGACGTGAATAGACACTTCTCCAAAGAAGACATCCAGATGGCCAACCGACACATGAAAAAATGCTCAACAGCACTCATCATCAGGGAAATACAAATCAAAACCACAATGAGATACCACCTGGCACCTGTCAGAATGGCTAACATTAACAACTCAGGCAACAAGCGATGTTGGCGAGGATGCAGAGAAAGAGAATCTCTTTTGCATTTTTGGTGGGAATGCAAGCTGGTGCAGCCACTCTGGAAAACAGTATGGAAGTTCCTCAAAAAACTAAAAACAGTACTATCCTACGACCCAGCAATTGCACTACTAGGCATTTATCCAAGGGATACAGGTGTTCTGTTTCGAAGGGACACATGCACCCACATGTTTATAGCAGCACTATCCACAATAGCCAAAGTATGGAAAGAGTCCAAATGTCCATCGATGGATGAATGGATAAAGAAGATGTGGTGTATATATATACAATGGATTGTTACTCAGCAATCAAAAAGAATGAGATCTTGCCATTTTCAACTACATGGATGGAACTGGAGGGTATTATGCTAAGTGAAATTAGTCAGAGAAAGACAAAAATCATATGACTTCACACATATGAGGACTTTAAGAGACAAAACAAATGAACAGAAGGGAAGGGAAACAAAAAATAATATAAAAACAGGGAGGGGGACAAAACAGAAGAGACTCATAAATATGGAGAACAAACTGAGGGTTACGGGAAGGATTGTGAGAGGGCCATGGGCTAAATGGGTATGGGACACTAAGGAATCTACTCCTGAAATCATTGTTGCACTATATGCTAATTTGGATGTAAATTAAAAAAAATAATAAAACAAGTTAAAAAAAATGCTACTTTTATATCTATTAAGCATTGTGCCAGGCACAGGGATGAATATAGAGTTGAATTCGTTTCAGCATTTCCTGGAGATTATCTTCTTACTCCCCACTTTATTCTTGTTCTCTCGGTTGTCTTCACATGTTTACATTTAACCTATTAGTATCTATGTTCTGTTTGAGGTAAAATTATGCTTCTTTATAAATTCTTCCCTACTGTCTATTTGAGACCTGTCATTAATTCTCATTATGACCTTGAATATGTCATTACACATCTCTTACTGTGTTCCATCCACATGGTTGCAGGATGAAAAGGATCAAATGTATGATGCTGCCATGTAGAAGGACCATTGGATTGTTTGAGGATAACATTGAAATTGTTGCTGTAAAAAGTTTTGTTGTCAACAATGAAAACATCATAGGAGCTAAAAACTGTCTAGTGCCCTAAGTATTCTACAGTGTTCTAAATAGAATTGGGTATACATTCTTTTCCTCATTTGCTCTTAAGTTTATGTATATTGGAGACCCTGTATCTAACATTGTCTCACTCCAAGCCTGCTTCTCTCTACTTTTGACTTATATGAAGTCATGCAATCTGTTGGTCTACTCCTCTGCCGCCGCCGCCGCCGCCGCCGCCGCCTCCTCCTCCTCCTCCTCCTCCTCCTCCTCTTCTTCTTCTTCTTCTTCTTCTTCTTCTTCTTCTTCTTCTTCTTAAGTTTATTCATTTATTTTGAGAGAGAATCCTAAGAAATCTCCACAGTCAGCAAGAAGCCTGACAAGGGGCTTGATCCCACAAACTGTGAGATCATGACCTGAGTTGAAATCAAAAGTCAGATGCTCAACTGACTGAGCCACCCAGGCACCCCAACATGTTGGTCTCTTAATTTTTGATGTAGTGGCAGGGTATAGAGGAATACTGGTGCCTTCTAGCATCAGTTGACTGCTTTACCACTCTGGGATTCTGTAGTTACAATTATGAAAAGGAATAATAAAATAAGGTTTGGGGTCAGGTGATAAGGAATCCTATTCTATCCAAATATTCTTAAAATTGACAGATAATGAACATTTTTGATGCAACATCCCTTATCCTGATCTTTTTCCTATTTTACTCCGTAAAACATTTTTAAAAAATGAGAACACTGGGTGTTGTATGGAAACTAATTTGACAATAAATTGTATTTTAAAAAATCAGTGTAATTAACATAGTGCCATAATAGTTTCAGGTGTGCTATATAGTGATTCAACAGTTGTATACATACTCAGTGGTCATCATAACAAGTATACTTAATCCCTTTCACTTATTTCCCACATTTCCCCCACCCTGCCCTGGTAGTCATCAGTTATTTCTCTATAGTTAAGAGTCTGCCTCTTTTTTCCTTTGTTTGTTTCTTAAATATGAGTGAGATCGTAAGTTATTTGTCTTTATCTGACTGATTCGTTTCACTTAACATTATACTTACTAGCTCCATTCATGTTGTTGCAAATGGCAATATTTCATTTTTTAATGGCTGAGTAATACTCCATTGTATATATACCACATCTTTTGTATCCATTCAGTAGTCGGTGGACACTTGGGCTGTTTCCATAATTCAGTTACAGTAAATAATGCTGCAATAAACATAGGGGTACAAATATCATTTTGATTTAGTGTTTTTATGTTCTTTGAGTAAATACCCAGCAGTGGAATTATTGGATCACATGGTAATTTTATTTTCAATTTTTTGAGGAACCTCCATACTATTATTCACAGTGGCTGCACTAGTTTGCATTCTCACCAACAGTGTGTGAGGGTTCCTTTTACATCACATCCTCAACAACACTTTTTATTTCTTGTGCTTTTGATTTTTTGCCATTTTGACAGGTGTGAGGTAACATCTCATTGTTTTGATTTGCATTTCTCTAATGATGAGTGATGTTGAACATCTTTTCATGTGTCTGTTGTCCATTTGGATGTTGTCTTTAGAGAAATGACTATTCATCTCTTCTTCCCATTTTCCAATTGGATTTTTTTGTTGTTTGGGTGTTGAGTTGTATTAGTTCTTATATATTGGCTATTAACCCCTTGTTGGATATGTCATTTGTGAGTATCTTCTTGCATTCATAAAATATTCTTGAGGACTATTCACTTAAGTCTCTGTTATGTTTCAACTGTGCTCTGTGGGCTTGGATTTACCTCCTTTTTTCTTTGTCTCTGACTTTCCACCCCACCTTTTCAAGTTATCTTTTGTTTTGACTGAAAGTTTTGCAGAGCACTGCTCTTACATCAGACATACATAGGATACAGTAAGTGAGTTAGTGATAATTCTAGGTCGTGATATCTTTCCTGACTTCAAGACAGCTCTAGGGATTAACTTTTGGATATGATTGGAACATGATTTCCCAGGTTCTATTGATGTGTTTTGGACTGAGCCAGTGTCCCAGGTACATGGAGAGAAAGACTGAGGAACTACTTCACTGCCAAGATTTTGCTGAATAGCAAAAGGAACAGAACTTTTAAGACCTGCACAAAATTCAGAGTTTGTTAATGCCCAAAATTTCAAACATTGTTCATTTACACTGTGCCACTGAACTTTTCACATTGTAGCAGGTAGGCTGAAGTTTGTGTGTTTTCCATCAATTTCAAGAACACCTTGAAGTAGAGGGGACTAGGAAACATGTGTAGCAGAATGAATGAAAAACACCGGATCTCAGTACCTCAGAGTCTAGACGTTTCTTTGATGAAGAATGTCAGAGGCACTTGTTGAAGAAGTAATCCACTGAGGATGACAGGAGAAAGTCACCTTGATAAAATGTGGGTTTGGTACCCTTCTAAGTTGTCACAGCCCTTTTCTTTCTTTGGCACCAGAATATCTGCCCTGTGGCTCATTTTTAAATGTTAATTGGTGATGGGTATTGAGGAGGGCACTTGTTGGGATGAGCACTGGGTGTTGTGTGGAAACCAATTTGACAATAAATTATATTAAAAAATAAATCCTAATTGGTTGTCAAATCCCCAATGGTGGTAGCTGATGGAGGGCTTATCAATACACAAAAATGTGATGGTAGGGTAATTTTTCAAAGCACTTGCACTTTATAGGATTCTTGCAAAAAGTAAATAAGATAATGTATTTTCATCTGCAATTTAAAGATCTAGCAGCTAATGCTTCGAGGTGATTTACCCAAGATCACGTTGTCAAATGTAACCCAAGTGTGTGAATTCTATGCACACTATGTTGTCTTCCTCTTTGGACTACTTTCAGAGTGGTTTTCTTTCCAGAGGAGACATTGAGCCTTGGAATGAGGCAGTAGCTTTCAAAAAGCAAGGGACAATGGGAGAAGAACTCTTCTCAGCTCTTCTCCTGTGGCTGGCTCTAGCCATATCATCTCCATAGGATCTCTTCAGTTCCTCAGGCAGAAGGTAATCAGCATTTTGGAGCCATTCATATCACTTGCGCAAATCTTGTATGCCACTTTGAATTGAAATATATTTATCCACCATGGCAAATAGATTTCAACCTCTGGCTGTATCGGATAGACGATTAGTGGTTTCCTCCTTGAAAAGGATCCCAAGGTTGTGTCTGAGCTCACCAGAAGTTTATCCTAATGGATACTTGATGTCTGAGCTGTGTGTGGAGGAAGACCTAAGATACCAGCAGTGTATGGGTATTGCTGACAAATAGCAACCTAGCATGTGAGAATTGGGATGGGTCCCAGTGATCATTTAATCTCCTTATTATGTGAATGAGGGAACCAAGACTGACAGAAGGGAAGAGCTTCATCTCAATCTCAGTACCCTAGTACTGTGTCGCTGAAGGTGTAGGATAATTTTGATCTGGTGTTCTAGTTTGATTCTTTGATTTCATGGTGGAAATGCTAGCCACTGTAACCTTTGAAGTCATCTTTCTCTGCTTAGCTATTTCCCTACTTCTTAGACTCCTGCTTTTTAGAACTTTTCTGCCTTTTCTCTCTGTCACCTACTTAGGTCACCAGAGCTTACCTTTAGATACAATGCCTCCTACTCCTGACCCACCTTCCTCCACCATATCCATCAGGACCCATCTAACTTATGTCCCTCATTATTAGCTCATTACATCATTCATACATATACTAAGAGAAAAGTTTTGCTTAATACTTTACTCCTCATGTAAGCTAATTCCATTATAAACATGGGACTTCTGGAGACATAATGCCAAAATCCCAAATTATTAGAATTGGGAGTACCAGAGAAGCCCTGTCGTTGGGGAGCATGAAATGCTTGGGCAGAGAGCCCTTGGATGGCAGTCACCAAGTCAGGGCCAGTCCTTATTGTTTTGTGGCTCACAGTAACTCTGAAGAGTTGTCCACGTTTGACAGCTATAAAAAAATCAAAGACCTGCAGAAGGGACAATTTGCACTCAGACTCTTGGAAAGTTACAGGCAGGGCTAGGATAAAGGATTCCTGCTTGCAGCACCACAGCTGCCCCTCCCTGATCCTTAGCCCACAGAGCTACCCTGTTGTTCTCCCTACTTCTGTCAAAAACCGATTTTTTTCTCATCTGTCTGCTTTCCAGAGGCTTAGCACATCACACTATGATTGGAAGGTATTGTGTCCTCACAAATTATAATTGCTTTTAAAACCTACAGAGACTCTTCAGTGTATCTAGTGTCTATTTTAACCTCCCACATTCTATTCGTTTTTAGACAAAGTCTCCTCCCAGTATGAAGACATGGTCTTAAAACATGAACCTTCATGTAGTAGTACTGGAGCAGAGTACAAGCGGCTATAGTAGGGTGTGTGTTTTGTGCAGGGATCACAGACCTTGAGTTAATGTCAAAGATGATAGCCCTAGTTCTACATACCACAAAACTGTTTTCACAGCAGAGGTTTTGGAAATGGGGATTTGATAATACTAAGTATTTACAGGTCATCAGAGGAGTATGTCTAGGGTCAAAAGACATCACTTTAATTTGACAGGGACACCAAATGTGTGGTGTCCCAAGCTAGCATTAGAGACACAAAAATAATATTTAATGACATCTTCCATGTGCTAGACTTAGTAGAACAGTTCACATGTGTATTTCTAATTCAAACCACAGCACATCACAAAGTACATATATCTGTTTAAAATATGAAGAATACAAGGTTTAGGAATGTTACATTGGCCAAGGGTTTCTATTACCCATCAAAAATATATTCAGGATTTGAACTCTGTTCTCTTGGATCCAAGGTCCCTGCTTTCTTATACTAAAGTACTCTGACTCTTATAAACTGCATGCTTTATGTATAATCCCAATGTTAAAAGAACAAGAGAAATTCTACAGTTTCTTGTATTGTATTTTAAGGAATTAATTAATATTCCCCATCGTTTTATGGGCCAGAATGAGCTGTGAAGCGTGATGATGAGCAGGGTTGAACCAAGAAGAAAATAATGAAAGTGGATTTCTGTGGTATGTAATTGAGTCACTCTTGCTTCATAACAGTCTCCCTCCCCCACACCGTTACCACACCTGGGAATTTCATAAAATAGACTGTCAGAACTAGGACAGACCTCACATATCATCTGTTTCATAAGTGAGGAAGCTAGGCTCATGTCTGCAAAGTGACATCTCAAGATGGCATAAGAACTTAGTGTAGAAACAAGAAGTCATAGCTGAATGCACAATAAAGCTTTTAGGGATGTCAGGGTCCTGATGAAAAATACAAGTACTTAAGAGAAGCATTGTAAACAGATTTCCTCATATGCCCACTCAGATTCATTTGAATTATTAGAATTTTTGAATTATTAGATTGGCAGTGATATGGAGGTTGGATCTTGAATCAGTGGGAAAGAGTGCCATGATTCATAATTGATGTTTCTTCTACCTATAAGTGGAATTTAATGGTACATGCACTAAGTATTATAGATTTCTGATTTGTGGGATGAAAAACTCCCTAGTTCATTATCAGGAGTGTGGAAACTCTAGCCGTAGCATCAGAAGACCTGCTCTTATGTCCTGATGGGTATGTGTCCTTGAATGAACCACTCAATGCCTCTAAACCTTAGTCCCCTGATGCCTTATTTTATTATTATTATTATTTTTAAGTTTATTTATTTTGAGAGAGAGAGAGAGCAAGTGCTCATGGGAGGGACAGAGAGAGAGAGGAAGAGAGACAGAATACCAAGCAGGCTTCACACTGTCAGCACAGACCTTGAGTTGGGGCTTGAACTCATGAACCAAGAGATCATGACCTGAGATCAAGAGTTGGCTCAACCAACTGAGCCACCCAGGCACCCCAATTTCTTGACAATTTAAAGTGGACTAGTGATTGCTGCTCTTCCTACTTGAGATGATACCTGTGATGATTAAAAATAGGTAGTAGCTGAGGTTGTATGTTGTAAATGTAGGAGCCATTTTTTGTAATTGAAATCTGGGAAATCACCAATCCCAGAAGGAGAGGAAAGGAGCTCAGATTGAAGGTAGGAAGATAATACTTGGAATTTCTATTGGAGGTATCCATGTTTGCCAAAATTGATCTGAAGTGCAGGCTTCTCCAAGAAGGGACTGACTCATGATTGAGTGTCAGGATGAAGAATTTAGCCCTATTAAAATACTCTAAGTTTTCTCTAATCAAACAGTGAGAGGAAAAAAATAACTTTTTGAGAGGCTTGATTAGTTCCTGAGGTTCTTTTCCATATAGACCCTAATTTCTGTAGGAAACTGATATGTTCATTCATTTTCTATATAGAGGGTAGGGTGGTTGGAATTATTTGTTCTTATTTAAATGAATGTATGCCCTGCTCTCACCTGGAATTCCAAACCTTATAGCATCTGTTTCTGGCCTTTCTTGCACATCAGTTCTTGAGTCCCTTACCCCCTTGCCACATTCTCTTGAAAGAGGCCTCCATCTTTTCCAACCTCCATTATTTTCTGATGACCCTCTGTCTCCCTGGAAACCAATAAAAGTTTTTTTTCAGAGCACTCA
Organism: Panthera pardus; assembly: GCF_024362965.1. Classification (NCBI taxonomy): domain Eukaryota; kingdom Metazoa; phylum Chordata; class Mammalia; order Carnivora; family Felidae; genus Panthera; species Panthera pardus. Next base: position 110,071,969 of record NW_026526677.1, on the reverse strand, counting down.
AAGTCAACCTATTCAAAACAAAACTCACCATGGATTCTCCCTTTCCAGTCTTAGGTCTCTCCCAGTCTTCTTCATCTTTGTCAGGAACTGGAGAAAATGGAGTTATTTTAAGCACTTTTCCATCTCTCATACCCCTTGGTTCTGTTAATTACCATATTCTGTTGATTTTACTACCACTGGTAGCTCCTGAATCTATCCATTTCTCTGCACTACCACTGGTATCTCCATGGTTCTGGACCTCATGACGTGCCATGTAGACACTTGGATGATGTCCTAAACCTCATGTCTCTTGGCTTCCTAAAGCTGAAATGCTCCTTCCCAAATTCACCTTTAATGGTGTTACATCCCTATTTAGCTTGGCTCCATTGCTCTCTGGAAATCAAGCTGACCACCATTCCATCCAAGGTGAGTCTCCAATCACATCTCTTGGTACTTGTTCATGCTCTTAGACTAGCATTCTGAATTCAATTCTGTTCCTGGAAGTCACATGTCTTTCACTTCCTGATCTTAGAATATACTGTTTCACCTGTCTGGAATACTTGGCCTGCTTTTCTTCACTTGGATAACTACTGAATTTTTATGTTTTAGCTTAATCATTAGGAATCCAAGTTGCCCTTGCCTTATGCTCTGAAACTAATTTGGTCCTCTTTCCATATTTTCTCAAAATACCATTATTTCCCTTTTGGCATATTTTTGTCATAATTCCACATTCATTATTGGTCTTTATCACTTAGATCATTAACTTTATTAGGGCAGGGAGGTATGGATGTTGTGTTTATCACTGTATCTACAATTTCTGGTTGCTGATTGGTGCTCTTTAAGTACTTGGTGAGTGAGTGAATGAAAGAATGCTTTCCAATTTCAGTGAGTCACAACCATCCTAACAGTTTGTTGTAAAAGTCTAATGTGTAAACATTTACTACAATTCCCCTTCCCACAACCTTATGTGATAATTATGTAGAATTCTTAAGTGTTTACATCATTTGTATGCTATTCCTTTTATTCTTACTGTTTTAAATGACTGTTACTTTGTCTTATTTACCTTGATATACCTTCCCAGTGTCTATCTCAGAGTACATAAGACATTTAGGGAATATATGATAGCTTGAATCAATCTCAGGAACTGCACAGGTAGGACACATTAATGAACTGCATGCATCTTACAGGAGTCAAACATTTTTAGGCAAATATTTTCAGTACATAAACATGACTGGAATTTAGATAACCTACTGAAAACATTTCTTCTGATTTTGGAATTTTCATATCTTATGTTACACAACATAAAAAAAGACCTTCTAATATGGAACAGCTCCCCCAACTCAAAAAATACCATTCTGAGAATAAGCAAGTACTCGGTTTTTTTTTTTATTCTGTTATAAACAAGTTTATTCCAAAGATAGCATTTCTGGTAACATTTTTTCACTTGAAAATAGCTATGAAACTTTGTGTATACACAAGATAGTCCTGTACAGAATATTTTATTGTCTATACTAAGGTGGATGTAGAGACTAAATGAGCTCTAAGATTTCTGGATTCTACACACTAATTTATTCAAGCGGGAAGCTACTCTATGAATTTGGAATGCATATCAGAATCAGAAGACAAGAGTTCACCCCCCAAGTCTGCTAATTGTCATTCTAATCTTGGCTAAATTCATGCCCTTGGTATTTTTAAATTTTTTTTCATGTTTACTTATTTTTGAGAGAGAGAGAGAGAGAGACAGAATGCGAGTGGGTTAGGGGCATAGAGAGCGGGAGACACAGAAGCAGAAGCAGGCTCCAGGCTCTGAGCTGTCAGCACAGACCCCATCACGGGGCTCAAACTCACAAGCCATGAGATCATGACCTGAGCCGAAGTCGGACACTCAACCAACTGAGCCACCCAGGCGTCCCGATGCGCTTGGTATTTTTTATTTTGACACACACTCTGTTCTGGGAGTCAGGGATACTGTGGTATACAGATATTTTATTGACACAATAACACAGTCTCTCTGAATGTTAGTGTTCCGATCTGTAAACAGGTTTGAAATGAGATGTGGGCTGCCCTACCAGACAGTTGACTAACACAAGGCTTTCAGGATACACTTACAGATATTTGGGAATCAAAACATACAGCTGTGCAGGAATTAAATAAGGGCTTGCTAAGTTAAAAAGCACTGTATCTGGCTCTGTTAGTGCTTGGGGGTCATGCAACTAAGTAAGGTATTGAGTCTTTTCCCCTCCTTTTAAGAAGCATGGTTTTCTCAATCACATACACAGATTTCTTGAGGTAGGGACTTGATTTGTTTTACTGACTCTTGTTTATGTTGATTGTTCAGTGGAGTATTTCATTAATAATAGAAATCTAATAATTGCTGGGGAAGGAAAGAGTGGAGTTTTAGAATTCATGCAGAGCCATTGCAGAGGATCAATCTTCTCTTGCTCTGCTGTGAGCCTGACCTCAAACATTATCAGGAAGCCTGCATCTTCTCAGACTTAACTGTTTCTATATTCCTGTACATCTTTTGCCCAAGGAGCAGCAATCTGAGTTACATGTACTCTGTCTTATGACTGGGAGGCAGCACAAAATAAAATAACTTTAACCTGAAAATCCCTGGACAGGGAAAACTGTACCATGAATAGAACACTGGAGTTGGCCCTTCTGCCTTGAAAAGTTGTACTGTGAGGAATGCGGTCACCCTCACATCTGTCATCACTGCTCAAAGGGGATTTTGCCCATGTTCCTGCATTGGACATGATGCGCCTGCATGGGCTTCTAGAAATCTGTGCCCCTCAGTAGTGGCCAGTTGGCTGACATGTTGAAATTGCACGTGACTGTCCTTGGAGACACCTAAGCAATAATAGAAGAGTGGGAGCTGATAGTTTGGACTTTGGGTTTCCAGCCTGAGTTCTAGAGGGTCAGAATTGGCAATGCCAGGGATCAACTGGGCACGTAGCCTGGACACAACCATATGAAATTACTCCTATGAGCAGAAACTATAATAAAGTGCTGCACAGGCAACAAGGTGGCTTACAAATCTATAAGATTAAGTTGCGGTCCATTTAATGGTGACACTGAGTTATTACTAGTTCCTTCTTGCTATCACAGCCTTATCCTGCCCCTATTCATCTCTTTCCCTCCTCAGGTCATAACTGCAATGACGGACAGACAGAAAAGATGTGAAGCCTGTGTGGTAAAATAAATAAAACCATTTTTCTGGCACAAGTTTTTAGTTAAGGTCATTTCTGTTTGTGGAGTTCACAAAAGTTCAGTGTCTTTGAATTTTTAGGCTACCCTGAGTGGTTTAACTTCGGAATGGTTGTAGTTAGTCCCAGATGATTCTAGCTGTGAGGAAATGTGTTGACCTATTTCTATTTCAATGGTAAACTAAAAGAAAATGGCAAAATCCTCACATTTAAAAGTCCAGTTTATATTTTTCCTGCTTCCATTTCTACTTTTTGTTTGCATTTATGACTTTGTGTAATTATTGCAGCAATCTTGCTACATAGATATGATCATGCTTATTTCCCAGGAGATGAAACTGAGGCCCTGAGGGCTGTGTGGATATGCCCACTGGCTGCATAAATGCTAAGGAGCAGGAAGGAGGTACACACACATCTCCCGTTACTGTTAGAGTCTGAGGCTCTTTGTGAATCACAGCCTTTGTTACAATTGTTCATCATAAATCCACATCCACCAACGAAAGACCTCCATCTGCTTCTTGCTTTGGTTGTCAGTCTTACAGGATATGACCTTGGCTGTGAGGAAGGAGAATGGAGAGATCTTTCCAGCTACTGAACCCCAGTTGACCTGGATGTCTGGAAAGAAAAGTGAGAGGGAAGGCACTTGAAATTAGCTGTCAGCAGCCTGGAAAAGAGAAATTTAAGTGCTAGGATCTGACACAGACCAGAGAATCAGCAGCTTCCTACATTCAGGGATGTTAAGGCTATGGACATGTGAAACTGTGTCACAGAGAGAGTGTCACTAAAGTTCTCAAATGAGCTTCTAAGAGATTAGAGACCTGTCAGAAAATGGGCATGTTTTAAGTCAGGCAAAAGGATTTGGAGAATAGATGGGCATGTATAATTGAAAAAAAAAAAAAGAAAAGAAAAAGAAAAAACAAAGCTACTTTGAAATCAGTTTAATGAGAAGCGGGCCCATTTTGGAGGATGACTGCATTTTGAGTTCAATAATAATAGTAAAATACATCTTTTGCTACAAAGGCATTTGAAATGTCATTCTTTGGAGCATGGCATTAAATTAATTTAGGTACAGAAACTAAAATAATACCTTTTAGCTCCTTTTAATCCTAACAATGTCATGGATCATGAAAAAGAAAAAGATGATCAAGTTTCAAGGCTCTCCTTCATTTCAAATATTCCTTCCCAGTAGCTTTTCTGCATCTTTAATGACTGTTTTGAAAATGAGGAATTAAAATATTAAAAAAAAAAAACTTTGTCTCTCTAAATATAAAGAAGTATGAGGCAAAGAGAGAAAACACCCTTTATTTTTTTTAAAGTTTATTTTGAGAGGGAGAGGGAATCCTAAACACGCTCCATGCTGTCAGTGCAGATCCGGCAGCAGGGCTTGAACCCACAAACCGTGAGGTCATGATCTGAGCCCAAATCAAGAGTCAGATGCTTAACCGACTGAGCATCACAGGTGCCACAAGAAAGTACCCTTTAAACATTAGGTGAACTATAGAATATCTTTATCAAGATCCATTAAATAGAGGGGAGTTCTAATCTAGAACTTTGTAGAAACTTCCAGGAGTCTGGCACTGCTAAACCCCATGGACAATACAAAGGATATGTGATAGAATTCCTGCCATTATCTGGCTTATGGTATGTTGACATACACATGGAAATAATTAAAAAGTAATGCTGGATGGAATTGGATTGGATTTTAGAGAAATTACATGCAGCAGTCAGTAGAGACTAGAGAAGTGACCATCTTCTGAAGCAAAGGAGAAACGCTTCATGAATCAGGGTGGTTTCAAAGGAATCTTTTTCAAAAGAAAAAAGGAATTCTCAGACAGAAGGATATACAGAACTGGAAATAAGAATGTTCCAAAGCAAGTGGTAGACTGGTTGACTGGTTTGAGGATTGGTCTAGCCAATGCAGAGCAGCAAGATGTACACTTATGTAGGAGGCACATGGTGAGCCCTCATTATGTGTTTATTAAGTAACTATGTGCCTCATACACATATTCTTTCCTAAGTCTGCAGGATCTTGGGAAATTTAAGCTCTGTTTCTCTGATTCCTCATTTGTAACTAAGGATAATAATAAATGAGCGTCATGGTGCTACTGTGATTAGTAAATCTGTGCAGAGTACTTATGCAGTACTCCGGTCCAAAATAAACACTCAACCATTATCTTGTTCTCTGCTGTATCTGTAGTCCCACGGAACTTTCTGACCCTTGCTCAAATGTTGTTAAAAGAATTAAAAAAAAACAAGCAAAGCAGGGAAATGTATGTTCTAGGTAGAATGAATGAGTTAGTCTGGTAGCTGGAAATGGAAAATCAGATTTGAGGGATTTGCTTTGGAAGAACTTTGTCTTGGTCATCAGTAACAATGTTTATCAGGGACACTACATTAACAAAAGAAAGTGTAAGAAAAAATAATTTGACACAGCCCATAAGCAGCCTCCAGTGGCCCAGGCACATGTAAAGACCAGAAAGGTGATGTTTTTATTTCATTTTTTTAATATGAAATTTATTGTCAAATTGGTTTCCATACAACACCCAGTGCTCATCCCAGCAGGTGCCCTCCTCAATGCCCATCACCCAATTTCCCCTCCCTCCACCCCTCATCAACCCTCAGTTTATTCTCAGTTTTTAAGTGTTTCTTTCAGAACAGTTTTAATTTTATTTTTCATAAACTGCTTTTGGGTCCCAGCCCTTCCAGAGGTCAGCTCCCCTGTGTCCAGCACTGGAAATATCATACAGGCATAGGAACATTCCTTCCAGAATAAAGCTATGTTACTACTTTGGCCCCTCTTCCCCACAATTGGACATTTTTAAATTCGTTCTTGTGACCTGCCATGCTATTATAGTCGTTAATTATGTACTTTTCCATGGTTCTTGATTCTGTCCTCCACTCCTGAGTACAGAAATCCCTTTGATGTGGATGTGATTGCTTTCCTGTCCCCTCATCTTGCTACTACTCCACACGGGAAGTTTATCCAGTGGTCAGCCCCAAGCTTACCTTCCATCACCCTCTCCAATGTGATCACCCCTTAACTGGGAGCACGGCTCTGCACCTCGCAGGCCTTGGCATTGGTTACTTCTGTCAGTTTGCCCAACATTGAGCCTTTCAGGCAAGCATTGTGCAAAATGAGATACATTATTGTCATGATTCTACAAGTTCTACAAATGTTCATAGAGCATACACAGACTTAGATACACTAGTGTTGGAAAAAGAATAGGAAATAAAAATAGACATCTTCTCTATCCTCATGAAGCTTTCAGTGTTCCTGGAGTCATGAGCAGTTGAATATGTTGCAATAAATGTAAATTTACAACTATAACATTAAAAAATTACCATGTTCTCATAAATTGGCGAGCCCCAGCCAAATGAATGTAAGATTAAGTTTTATGCATCTATTTTGGATTTGAAAGCAGAAGTCCATAGACCTTGATTAATTGGATTTATTTTGTTTTAATTTTTTCAAATTTTATTTTAGAGATTGCAAGTGGGGAAGAAGGGTAGAAGAGTAGAAGGAGAGAAAGAGAGAATCCTGAGCAGGTTCCATGCTCAGCATGGAGCCCAATGTGGGGTTCCATCCCACCACCCTGGGATCATGACCTGAGCTGAAATCAAGAGTTGGATGCTCAACTGACTGAGCCACTCAGGTACCCTGATTGATTAGGTTTCTTAATTCAAGATGATTCACTCAACTATATTCCAGGTTCTGTGCAAGCATTAATGTGCAGAGGGAAAAGAGATGGGGTCCTGGAATAGGATCTCTGAGATTTTAAGAACTTAAGGCAAAAAATGTCAGGAAAGGTTAAAGAATTCATGTTTCATCATGGGATATGAGAAAGAAGAGCTTGTCCAGAAATGAATAGATTTGTTTATCAAACACTATATTTTAAAAAAGGAAGGCATGACCTGAAAAGTAACACCTAGTTGAAAGCTTGGAATTCATTGGTAAAATAAGTAAAAGTATTAACCAAATGGATTTTTTTGTCTTATCAAAGGAAAGGTACATTGGTTGATGTTCAGATAATTTAATTAAATAAAGAATTGTAACTCAATGACAGAACAATTACAAACCTTAAAAAAAAAAAAAAAACTTGATCAGGATTGTATCTTGTAGCACCCATGATTTCTTAGAGTGATTTCATAGTGCATATCATGATTCACATTTTGAAAGGATCTCTGTTTTAGCTGGGTGGAACATAACTTAAAAAAGAAAAACTGTGTCCCTAAACTTACTCTTGATCTTCGCCATCATTTGTCCATATTTCCACGGACCATTCCTGTCTTCCAGTCAAGGCTTCCTTTATGATGATGTTCCATGACTGTTAATGAAAACCATTCTATAAGTGACCAGATTAGTTACTATGTACAGGAAACCTAAACCTAACTTGGCCTCTTCCTGATATGTTTTAAACAGATTTCCACTGGAAACATACAATCTCTTTATTTTATTTTTGATTTCCATACTTGCTCTCTCACATAAGTGTGCTGTATGAATTTAATGAGCTGTTTACTCCAGTTTGTTAGATGGGATAATAGGTCTTCTGCCTCCTGCACAACGGAGGTTTCCATAAATACATTTGCTCAGAGGACATACCTTGGCACACATTGTCTCTTCTTTGTTTCCTATTTTGGAAGTACCACTCTTGGAGGATGCCAAATACAAATTATTTGTACACCATATGCCCATTAGCACCTACAGCAGCAAGTAGCACACATGCTCCTTAGTAGGATGGTCTTGACAGCATTTCCAAGTTAAAGTGATCTAGAGATGTCCTCTCTCTTGGATGCAGAGGAACAGTTAGTTCTTCTTGCTGGGTTTTACTCATGTGCAAGCACTCAGATTAAGGGATGACCTCCTCTGCCTCAAAGAATATAATAATTATGTTTTCCAGCTTTTGTTTGCATGAATCTATCCATATTCTCCCTGTTACTCCTCTCTACTGCATTGTCAGTGATGTCATCAGGAATGCAGTTGGCCTAAGTTTGGAGGAAACAGTGGGCAAGTGGTGAAGACTAATTGGAAAATTCGCCTCTGACTGAGTAGATAAAGAGGAGTTGGGGAGTACTGAGCATCATTGAATCAGTGAAGGGCTGATTGCTTGATGGTACAAATTGCTCTTTTCTCTACAGGACCATATTCTTTTCTGAATATGGTTAAGGTCTTGTGTAATTTGCCTCCATGCTTTTCAGTTGTGTCTTCATATTTACCCTCTATTCTTACATATTCACTTTTCTGTTTATGAATATAATCACATCCCTCTTAGGCTTATCATTGCTAATGGTCACTGTAAATCCAAGATATCCATCCACAACTCATTTCAATCCCAGAGAAAGGAGAAGCCCTAAGATGGAAGCCTCCTTTAGTGTCTGCCTCCAAATGTACCAAGTTACTTGCGTTTGTACTCCCTGCCTTTTTTCCTTAGGTTTCCCGCTCTTGTCTACATTCAACCTCTTTCTCTTGAGGCAACTATGTACCAGAATTTACCCTATGCAACTTTCTTTTCTGTTCAAAAAAGAGGTCCAACTTCTCGAAAGACTAGATTACACTGCAGTTTCCGTTTTTTCGCCACCTTCTTTACTTGATTCCACAGTCTTCAAGCTTCAGTCCCTCACAAAGCACCAGAATTAATTGTTGCTAATTTGAATGCTCAAGTTTCATGCTAAACTTTTTGGTGCTTATCTAACTTAATTACCTCAGTTTTGGAATCTTTCTCTCCAAAAAACACCTCTTTGCTTCCTTGTCACCCTTCCTCTCTGATTCTTCTATCCAGCCTTTGTAGGGTTTCTCTTCCTCATATGTGCTGTTCCTCAGACTCTATTTTCTCATTCCACACATTCTCCTTGGACAGAAAATGACTTGAAGAATGATCTATTAACTAGACGTCTCTAAATCTGTATCTTCTCCCTCACTTTGTCTCTCCTTCTCTTGTCACTACTTGAAGGAAGGACCCCACAATCCAATTAGTTGTTCTAGTCCATAATGTGGGCATCTTGCAGTCTCTTCTTTATTCACCCCATCCATGCAGTCAGCCACAAAGGCTCCTGAATTTGTCTATTGCTTTGTCTGAAATAAAAGGGACAAAGATAATTATCTATTTTCCATGTGTTTTCTTTTTTTTAATTATTTATTAGTGTTATTTATTTTTGAGAGACAGAAAAGGAAACAGAGAGCAAGCAGGGGAAAGCAGAAAGAGAGGGAGACACAGACTCCAAAGCAGGCTCCAGGCTCTGAGCTGTCAGCACAGAGCCTGACACAGGGCTCGAACCCATGGACCATGAGATCATGACCTGAGCTGAAGTTGGATGCTTAACCTACTGAGTCACCCAGGTACCTCTCCATGTGTTTTCTTTTGTTATGAGATATCAGAGTAAAATAACTTATAAATATTTATCAGGCTACCTTCTATGTGCCTTTTAAATTGCAGGGGGATAATAGTAGAGGATAATAGTACAGAAATAGGAAAGATGTATACTTATGAATAAAGACTGTAGTATATTTTGAATGAATAATAAAGTAAAGCAAAATTTTTAAAATCTTTGTATCAATGGAGAACCAAAGAAAATTTAAAACATGGAATGACTTACTTGAATTTTGAGAAATAAGGATGTAATTGTGTGAAGAATAGTTTGGAATAAGGGTTTAGGGGAAAAAGTTACTTAGTAAAGAGGTCAAGGTAGTAAGAGGGCCTGAATTAGGACATGAGCAAGATCTTTGCATGTATATAATGGAAACCTGTTATTTACATTAATATACTTTTTAAATGACATAGAACCTATACAGTCTACTTTTGATTTCTGAAGGACGTTTCTGATAATGTTTTTTTTTCACTATCTTCTTAAGAGATGGGCAGATTTTATGTTACTTGTTAGATTCCCTCCCCTCCCCTTTCATATACACACTAGGAATAACTGTAAAGTAAATGAATATATTTTAATATTCTCAAGAAAATCTGAGAACCTAATTGGAAACACATAGCTACCATGCAGACTTCTAACACTGCTTCAAAGATATCTCAAATAAATGATCAGAAAGAATAGATATATTCTTCTCTTAAGTCAAACTATACTCTAGAATTTCCTGAGTATTGTGCTTTTTCTAGATGTCTAAATAAAAAGCTCTTTGCAGCACCCGTAATAACTGCTTAGTTTCAAAAAGTGCACAGCTTTTAAAGCTGACATCTTATGAACTCTGATGGATACAATAGTACCTAGTGGCTTAAAAAATTCAAAATAAATCTTGAGAAAAGAGACACAATAGGGTGTAAATTCCTTCTACATGGAGTGTTGGAAGACCCAGGGGCTCTAAGCATTGAAGGAAACTGTGGGAAGCTGGATAGACAAATAAGAATGAGAGAGAGAGAGAGAGAGAGAGAGAGAGAGAGAGAGAGAGAGAGAGAGAATATCAAGCCATGTGAATGAGACTTTGCTGAGTTGAGAGTGTAGGTTTTATGCAGAAAATACTTATATCTTATCATGCAATGTTAAATTTGGACTGTGAGAAAAGTTGCATTATTACCGTAAACTCAAAATTAGGAATGTATGTCACACTGAGCACTCCATGGAACATGAGAAAGTCATCCAGCCATTTCTTACCTGAGACCTATTAAAATTGCCAGAGTACAAACATAAAAATTTATACAGGAGTACTCTGAGTCATCTGAGGGGTTTGGTAGTTGGCCCACCCCGGCTCTTGGTACCCAGGAACTGAGGATCCCTGTCACTTGACCACTTTCCTTAAGTACATGGATGCAAGGAGGCTGTGGTCTTGGGTCAAAAATAGGTAGAAAATGGGACTCAGGACAGTGTGATCTTGAGAGGCTAATATTACAAAAACATGAGTAGACTTTGGATGATGACTCAGAAGCAGAGTTAATAGTTGAAAATCTCAGCAGTTACCTTAAATAGGTCTGAGGAAGTAAATAATAAGTATAACTTTTACCTTATTTTATACTCTCAATAAATTTTACTATTGAATTTTACTTGTGTGTTTGAATTAAATCATTAATTTTATTTTTTTAATTGAATAAAGGTTTTTAAAAATCTTTTTATATTATCTAAATGTCATAGGGTATCAATTGAATCTTCTGATTCTGAAGGTCAAATTACTAAATAAAAATATGCCAGTTCAAGGAATCTGAGTTGTCATATATTTTAGGTTGACATACATTTCTTTTTTTTTCTTTTTTTTGTTAACTTGTTTTATTTTTTATTTTTTAAAATTTATATCCAAATTAGTTAGCATATAGTGCCACAGTGACATCAGGAGTAGATTCCTTAGTGCCCCTTACCCATTTAGCCCATCCCCCATCCGAAAACCCCTCCAGTAATCCTCAGTTTGTTCTCCATATTTATGAGTCTCTTCTGTTTTGTCCCCCTCCCTGTTTTTATATTAATTTTATTTCCCTTTCCTTATGTTCCTCTGTTTTGTCTTTTAAAGTCCTCATATGCGTGAAGTCATATGAATTTTGTGTTTCTCTGACTACTTTCACTTAGCATAATACCCTCAAGTTCCATCCATGTAGTTGCAAATGGCAAGATCTCATTCTTTTTGATTGCCGAGTAATACTCCATTGTGTGTGTGTGTGTGTGTGTGTGTGTGTGTGTGTGTGTGTCTATATCTATCTATCTATATAGATAGATATAGATAGAGATATATATAGATATATATATGTATACCACATACCACTTCTTTTTTCATTCATCCATCGATGGACATTTGGGCTCTTTCCATACTTTGGCTATTGTTGATAGTGCTGCTATAAACATGAGGGTGCATGTGACCCTTTGAAACAGCACACCTGTATCCCGTGGATAAATGCCTAGTAGTGCGATTACTGGGTCGTAGGGTAATTCTATTTTTAGTTTTTTGAGGAACCTCCATACTGTTTTCCAGAGTGGCTGCACCAGCTTGCATTCCCACCAACAGTGCAAAAGAGATCCTCTTTCTCCGCATCCTCGCCAACATCTCTTGTTGCCTGAGTTGTTAATGTTAGCCATTCTGACAGGTGTGAGGTGGCATCTCATTGTGGTTTTGATTTATATTTCCCTGATGATGAGTGATGTGGAGCATTTTTTCATGTGTCGGTTGGTCATCTGGATGTCTTCTTTGGAGAAGTGTCTATTCATGTCTTTTGCCCATTTCTTCACTGGATTATTTGTTTTTTGGTGTTGAGTTTAATAAGTTCTTTATAGATTTTGGATACTAACCCTTTATCTTATATGCCATTTTCAAATACCTTTTGCCATTCTGTCAGTTGCTTTTTAGTTTTGCTGATTGTTTTCTTCGCTGTGCAAAAGCTTTTTATTTTGATGAGGTCCCAATAGTTCATTTTTGCTTTTGTTTCCCTTGCCTCTGGAGACGTGTTGAGTAAGAGGTTGCTGAGGCCAAGATTTAAGAGGTTTGTGCCTGCTTTCTCCTCAAGGGTTTTGGCTTCCTGTATTACATTGAAGTCTTTCATTCATTTTGAGTTTATTTTTGTGTATGGCACAAGAAAGTGGTCCAGGTTCATTCTGCATGTCGCTGTCCAGTTTTCCCAGCACCACTTGCTGAAAAGCTCTCTCTATTCCATTGGATATTCTTTTCTGCTTTGTCAAAGATTAGTTGGCCATAAGTTTGTGGGTCCATTTCTGGGTTCTCTATTCTGTTCCATTGATCTGAGTGTCTGTTCTTATTCAGTACCATACTATCTTGGTGATTACAGCTTTGTAGTATAGCTTGAAGTCAGGGATTGTGATGCCTCCTGCTTTGGTTTTCAAGATTGCTTGGGCTATTCGGGGTCTTTTCTGGTTCCATACAAATTTTAGGATTATTTGTTCTAGCTCTGTGAAGAATGCTGGTGTTAATTTGATAGGGATTGCATTGAATGTGTAGATTGCTTTGGGTAGTATCGACATTTTAACAATATTTCTTCTTCCTATCCAGGAGCATGGAATCTTTTTCCATTTTTTTTTGTGTGTCTTCTTCAATTTCTTTCATAAGCTTTCTATAGTTTTCAGTGTATAGATTTTTCATTTCTTTGGTTAGACTTATTTCTAGGTATTTTATGGTTTTTTTGTGCAACTGTAAAAGGGATCGATTCCTTGATTTCTCTTTCTGTCACTTCATTGTTGGCGTATAGGAATACAACCGATTTCTGTGTGTTGATTATATATCCTGCAACTTTGCTGAATTTATGAATCAATTCTAGCAGTTTTTTGGTTGAATCTTTTGGGTTTTCCATATAGAGTATCATGTCATCTGAGAAGAGTGAAAGTTTGACCTCCTCCTGGCCAATCTGGATGCCTTTTATTTCTTTGTGTTGTCTCATTGCAGAGGCTAAGACTTCCAATACATTGTTGAATAAGTGGCTAGAGTAGACATCCCTGTCTTGTTCCTGACCTTAGGGGGAAAGCTCCCAGTTTTTCCCCATTGAGGATGATATTAGCATTGGGTTGTTCATATATGGCTTTTATGATCTCGAAGTATGCTCCTTTTATCCCTACTTTCTTGAGGGTTTTTATCAAGAAAGGATGTTGTATTTTGTCAAATGCTTTCTCTGCATCTATTGAGAAGACCATATAGTTCTTGTCCTTTCTTTTATTGATGTGATGAATCACATTAATTGTTTTGCAGATATTGAACAAGACCTGCATCTCAGGTATGAATTTCACTTGGTCATGGTGAATAATTTTTTTAATGTATTGTTGGATCTGGTTGGCTAATATCTTGTTGAGGATTTTTGCATCCATGTTCATCAGGGAAATTGGCCTATAGTTGACCTTTTTTAGTGGGGTCTCTGTCTGGTTTTTGAATCAAGGTAATGCTGGCTTCATAGAAAGAGTGTGGAAGTTTTCCTTCCATTTCTATTTTTTGGAAGAGCTTCAAGAGAATAGGTGTTAACTCCTCCTTAAATGTTTGGTAGAATTCCCCTGGAAAGCCATCTTGCCCTGGACTCTTGTTTTTTGGGAGATTTTTTATTACTTATTCGATTTCCTTAGTGGTTATGGGTGTGCTCAAATTTTCTATTTCTTCCTGTTTCAGATTTGGTAGTGTATATGATTCTAGGAATTTGTCCTTTTCTTCCAGATTGCCCATTTATTGGCATATAATTGCTCATAATATTATCTTAGTATTGTTTTTATTTCTGCTGTGTTGGTTGTCATCTCTCCTCTTTCATTCTTGACTTTATTTATTTGGGTCCTTTCCTTTTTCTTTTTGATCAGACTGGCTAGTGGTTTATCAATTTTGTTAATTCTTTCAAAGAACCAGCTTCTGGTTTCATTGATCTGTTCTACTGTTTTTGTGTTTAGTTTTTTTTTTTTTTTGGTAGTTTGTTTTTGTTTTTTGTTTTTTGTTTTTGTTTGTTTGTTTTTTGGTTTTCCATAACATTGATTTCTGCTCTAATCTTTATTATTTCCTATCTTCTTTTGGTTTGGGGTTTTATTTCCTGTTATTTTTCCAGCCCCTTAAGACCTAAGGTTAGGTTGTGTATCTGAGATCTTTATTCCTTGTTTAGGAAGGCCTGGAGTGCTATATACTTTCCTCTTATGACCACCTTTACTGGGTCCCAGAGGTTTTGGTTTGTGGTGTTATCATTTTCATTGACTTCCCTATAATTTTTAATTTCCTCCTTAACTGCTTGGTTATCCCCTTATTCTTTAGTAGGATGTTCTTCAGTCTCCAGAAGTTTCTTATCTTTCCAATTTTTTCTTGTGGTTGATTTTGAGTTTCATAACGTTGTGGTCTGAAAATATGCATGATATGATCTCGATATTTTTGTACTTACTTAGGGCTAATTTGTGCCCCAGTATATGGTCTATTCTGGAGAACGTTCCTTGTGCACTGGAGAAGAATGTATATTCTGCTGCTTTAGGATGAAATGTTCTGAATATATCTGTTAAGTCCATCTGGTCTACATGTCATTCAAGGCCATTGTTTGCTTGTTGATTTTTTGATTAGATGATCTCTCCATTGCTGTGAGTGGGGTGTTGAAGTCTCCTACTATGATGGTATTACTATCAATGAGTTTCTTTATGTTTGTGATTAATTGATTTATATATTTGGGTGCTCTCATATTTGGCACATAAATGTTTATAATTGTTAGGTCTTAGTGGATACACCCCTTGATTATGACATAATGCCCTTCTGCATCTCTTGATACAGTCTTTATTTTAAAGTCTAGATTGTCTGATATAAGTATGGCTACTCCAGCTTTCTCTTGTTGACCATTAGCATGATAGATGGTGTTCCATCCCCTTGTTTTCAATATGAAGGTGTCTTTAGGTCTAAAGTGGGTCTCTTATAAACAGCATATAGATAGATCGTGTTTACTTATCCATATAGTTACCCTTTGTCTTTTGATTAGAGCATTGAGTCCATTGACGTTTGGAGTGATTACTGAAAGGTAGGAATTTATTGCCATTATGATGCTTGTGGAGTTGGAGTTTCTGGTGGTGTTCTCTGGTCCTTTCTAATCTTTGTCTCTTTTGGTATTTATCTATCTATCTATATCTATCTATCTATATCTATATCTATATCTATCTATATATCTATATAGATCTATATAGATATCTATCATATATATATATCTATATAGATATAGATAGATAGGTATCTATATATCTATCATATAGATATCTATATAGATACCTATCTATCTATATCTATCTGTCTATAGATAGATAGATATAGATATCTAGATATATATCTATATAGATATAGATATAGATAGATCTAGATATATATCTATATATCTATATCTATATATCTATATCTATATAGATATCTATATCTATCTATCTATATCTATCTGTCTATATATATATATATATTTTTTTTTTTTTTCATCTTTTCTCCCTCAGGGAGTCCCCCTTAAAATTTCTTGCAAGACTGGTTTTGTGGTCACAAACTCCTTTAATTTTTGTTTGTCTTGAAAACTTTTTGTTTCTCCTTCATTTTGAATGACAGCCTTGCTGGATAAAGAATTCTTGGCTGCATATTTTTATGATTCCATGCATTGAATATAACCTGCCACTCCCTTCTGGTCTGCCAAGTTTCTGTGGATAGGTCTGCTGCAAAACTGATCTGTCTTCTCTTGTACATTAGGGACTTTTTTTCCCTTGCTGCTTTCATGATTCTCTCCTTGCCTGAGTGTTTTGTGAATTTGACTATGATATGCCTTATTGATAGTCAGTTTTTGTTGAATCTAAAGGGGGTCCTCTGTGCTTCCTGGATTTTGATGTATGTGTCTTTCCCCAGGTAAGGAAAGTTTTCCGCTATGATTTGCTTACATAACCCTTCTACCCCTATTTCTCTCTCTTCGTCTTCTGGGACCCCTGTGATTCTGATGTTGTTCCTTTTTAATGAATCACTGATTTCTCTAATTCTTAAATTGTGCTCTTTTGCCTTAATCTCCCGCTTTTTTTCTGCTTCCTTATTCTCTGTAAGTTTGTCCTCTGTATCACTGATTCTCTGTTCTGCCTCATCCATCCTTGCTGCTGCTGCATCCATCTGTGATTGCAGCTCAGTTATAGCATTTTTAATTTCATTCTATTTTTTACTTCTTTTATCTCTGCATAAAGGGATTCTAATCTATTTTTTACTCCAGTTAGCATTCTTATTATTGGGATTCAAAATTCTGATTCAGACATCTTGTTTGTATCTGTGTTGGGTTAAATCCCTGGCTGTTGATTCCTCATGCTCTTTCTGTTGGGGTGAATTCCTTCGTTTCATCATTTTGAAGGGAGAAAAGGAATTAATGAGTTGTAAAAATTAAAATTAAAAAATTAAACACACACACACAAAATCTAATAAATGATGCTAGATTCTAGGTGTGTTTTCATCTTGGTGTTGAAAGTGGTTGACAGATTAGAGAAAAAAAAGGGAGAAAAAAAGGATATCATTTGAGAATTTGAAAAAACGAATACACTGTAATAGAGTAAAATGAGATGATTGGAGTAAAATAGAATTTGAAACAATTTACACAAAATTAAAGAATATAGCAGGAAACAAATAAAAATATTTTTAATAAAAATTAAGAATAAAAATGAATTTTTTCTCTTTATTCAAGAAAAAAGAAACAAAGAAGAGAAAAAATAGGAAAAAAATGAAATCGTTTGAAAATTTGAAAAAGTGAATATACTATAGTAGACTAAAATAAAATGCTGGAAGTAAAATAGAATTTGAAAATATTACATAAAAGGAAAAAATATAGTAAAAAATTAAAGAAAAATATTTCTAATAGAAATTGAAAGTAAAAATGAAGTTTTTCTCTTTCTGCATTCAAGAAAAAGAAAAGAAACTGAGAAAAAAGAATAAAAAAGAAAACAAGGGATTCATTTGAAAATTGGAAAAGATAAACACACTGAAGTAGACTAAAATAGAATGATGTAAGATAGAATTTGAAGAAATTTACACAAATGTAAAAAATAGGGTAAAAAATAAAGAAAAATATTTTTAATAAAAATTGAAAATAAAAATGATTTTTTTCTCTTTTTGTATTCAGGAAAAAGAATAGTGTAAAAGAGGGAAAAAAGAAAAAAAAGAAAGAAAATTGAATATATGGACCTGCTAACAGATTGAAACAGGACTAAAATTACTTCATTTTCCCCTAGAGGTCATACTATGAAGCCCTTCATAGTCCATAAACTAAGTAGGCTCTTTGACTTGTGTTCTTGAAGAGCGAGGTTGGCCCAGTTGTGGGACTCAGTGTAACAGCTCCATTCTTCACTAGATGGCGCTGCTAGCCTACTGGGGTGGATTGTTGCTGGGCTCATATGTGCATATGCACATGAGCAGGAGTGGTGAAAATGGCATCACCCAGCTACTCAGTCTCTAGAATGGGAATTGTTCAGCAATCACGCACCCATCCCCTGTCTTCAGCTTTTATCCACTCTCTACTTCTTCACTGGCAGTGACCAAGCCCCAGGCACTACCTTTCTCCTGAATTTTGTCTCAGATGCGGCTGTTTTCCCCAGCCCTTTACTTCTGAAGGACTGCGGCTTTGACCCGTTCTACCCCTCTGTGGGAGGGTCTCACTGAGCGATGGCCAAATGAACAATGGCCAAATGTTGGCTCTACCCAGGAATGCCCACTGGACCCTGCTGTGGCTGGTGCCCCGAGACTGTGGCCAGGTGCCAGCCCATTCCAGAAGAAGTTCTCAAGATAGTGTAGCAGCATTATTTCAGGGATTATGGAAAATCACAACACACATCTGGCACCAGCCTTCACACTTAACATCCTTGTTCCAATACCAGCAAATGTGGCCATTTTCTGGGGTCTGCTGGGGCCAGGTGGCTTCAACAGTCTCTACCAAATGTCCTTCCAGCAGTGGAGCTGCTTTTCCCCATGTGGCCCGAGAACGGCCCAGACCCCACTCTGTTCCCAGGGATTTGCCCTTCCCACCAGAGCACTGCCAGATTTCGAGCTGCGGAGTTGCGGTCTTTGTGCTCCCCGTGTTTACAGTCTTAATGGAATTTAAACCCTCTCCTTTTTCCTTTTTCCATTTTTAGTTTAGTCCCTGCAGCTGTTTCCAATTTTCCACTTTCTCTCCAGCTGCTTTTGGGGAGGGGTGCTTTTCCCATATTCTCCCCTGCCCCAGTCTCTGTCCTCTCTCTGCCTGCAAAGGTGGCTCCCTGCCCACTGCTGGCCTCTCACTCCCAAAGTTCACCTCTCTGTGTCACGTACATGCTGAATTCTGTGGTTCAGGTTGTGCAGATTGTTGTGTTAACCCTCCAATCAGTTTTCTAGGTGTGTAGGATGGTTTAGTGTTGGTCTGGCTATATTTCATGGATGGAAGACACACAAAAAAGTTCCATGCTGTTCCGCCATCTTGTTTCAGGGCTCTTATGTCATTTAATTTTAAACCTGAGACCCTCATCTCTTTACAGAGATGCCTAATAAATGCTTGTTGCTTGAACAAATCAGGTTTAAACAAAAGCAGAATTAATGTTTTTCTTCTTCCATTTTGAATATACTAGGCAAACCACCGATTGCCCTCTTTAAGGGGTAGGGTCCTGCCTGTGAGACAAAAAGAATACATACACTAAGCATTTCATACAGAGGAGATTTGATACAAGGAGTTAGTTACACAGGCTGTGGAAGGCTGAAAGAGAAAAGTGGAACAGCAAACAAGGGCAGAGAAAATAACATCAGAAAACAAGTAGGACTTAGGAATCCATAAGGAATGGGGTGGGGTTACTAGAACGTAGACACTAAGATGTCTGAGGAAGGGACATTCCTGGCTGTTTCTGACAGCTCTAAGAATGAGCTGAGGTTGGTCTGGAAGTGCCAAAGGAAGCCAAAGGCTGGAACTAAACTGATAGGAACAGAAAGAACCAGAGAGGAAGTTCGTTCTCTCTACTTCCTCTTTGAGCCCCCTCTAGGGTTTATGCTGGCAGAAACTGGTAGGAAATAAGCTAACTTGCTTCCTTGAAGTTGGTGAGCTTAGTTTGCAAGGTCACTGCTGAGTAGAGGAAGAAATGTGGGTTTGGAGCTAGAAAACAATATGTAAAATCCTGCACACCTGTTGTGAAAAGGGAATATGACCAACTTGAAAGTCACAATAGCAGTAAATGATATGTGAGGTAGATGTTGCCTCAGGGGCTATTTCATGGTTGGATTATCCCAACTTGTATTGAGTTCAGTTACCTGTGCTATTTGAACCCTCAACATTAATTATTTAGTAACACTGACATGCTATCCAGGTAAAATGGCTCTTTCTGCAGACACCATGATCTTTCTCTTAAATCCTAACATATTCACATAGCCACAGCATTGAAATTTCAACCACTTTTTGGGCAAAGACAGGTCATTTCTGATTACTGTGTCCTTAGAGATTCTCCTTCTCCTGGTAATCAATGAACAGATAGCCCGCCTCTCCAAATTGTTGAACTTTCCATGCCACTCTTTCCTCTCTATTTTCCAGGCTATTCATGTCTGCAACTGTCCATTTACATTGGACAAAGCTGTTTTCCAGAGCTTAGTTTACCCTGATGGGAAGTAGAACACAGCTGAACAGATGAGTTTACTAAAACTTAAGATTATTTCATTTTCCAAAATCTCCAAATAATTTTGTATTATTTCTGGGCACTCCAAATATTAGTATGCCTTGCACAATTAAACCAAGTTGCCCCTTATAAGGGAATGGTTGCCTTATCAAACTGAGTGTACATGCTGTCAATTGTTTAGCTTCTGCTGGTAGAGATGGACAGGCAGTATGGATGAAATCTACAGATGATCTCCAGTCCCCATTTTACCTAACACACAATTTCATCTCATACAGAGCAAGCCTGGGGCTTGTACCAAGATTGTTAATACTTGGCAATGTGGTCCATTAGTCTTAATTGATGCACTAATTGATGAACTCCCTGAAAATAAAGATTAGGTACTTCTAGAGTTTAGCATTTTTTTTTCTTTCTGTTAAGCTTTCTGGAAAGGAATATTTTCCAAAGCTCATCTGGTGTCCAGAATTAAAACCAATGGTTTTAAAAGTTGGCTTAGCATCAGAATAATACATGGAGCTTTAAAAATTTGTTTTTCGTGTTTATTTGTTTATTTTTTTAAAGAGAGAGAGAGTGCGCACACATGAACACAAGCGGGGGAAAGGCAGAGGGAAAGGAGAGAGAATCCCAAGCAGTCTCTGCACTGTCAGTGCAGAGCTTCATGTCGAGCTCGAACTCATGAAACTCGAGATCATGACCTGAGCCGAAATCAAGAGTTGGATGCTCAATGGACTGAGCCACCCAGGCACCCATATATAGAGCTTTTTAAAGAATAGATGTACAATCTTCATCCCAAATGCACTAAAAAGAGTATCTGAGTTTTGGGGCCTATATGTTACATGTAAAGCTCTATACAACATTTTGATGTATCATCAGAATTGAGAATTGCAGATTTCTTTCCCCAGGGAAAGTGTAAGCATTATTGAATTAGTTTTGACAGTTTGGTATGGTTGGTGTCAAACAACTGATGGAAGAAATGTTAGTCAAAGGATCTTAGTCACTTAGCTAGGTTTAAGTATCAAAGACTGTTTTCTTTATTGGTTTGTTTGTTTATTCCTTGTGGTTCTGTTGTTAACTTGAACTCTCTTAGATGGCTCAGGATCGATTCATATTCTAACATGTATTCCACTTGGTTCTTTTGTTTATTTAAAAGCTCTCACATGGGCAGGATGGATAATAAAACCTACTTAGATGCCAGCTCTGGACTTCCTGATATAAACTGGAATCTAGCCTGCCTTACTTAGTGTGTGGTTGATCACTTAATGATCTGTGGAAAATCTCAAAGTTTAAGTACAGAGCCCTGAAATCTCCAAAGGGAAAGCCATTTTTGCTCTGGGAAATAATTGGACATAAGTGTGGTAAGGACCTACTCAGTGTCAAAAAAATGAAGAACAGGCAACCATTTTCAAGGAGTTGAAGAAAATGGCCTGTTACAAAAATGGAGAAAGAAAAGCAGGGGCACCTGGGTGGCTCAGTCGGTTAAGCATCTGATTTCAGCTCAGGTCATGATCTCACAGTCCGTGAGTTCAAGCCCCACGTTGGGCTCTGTGCTGTCAGTTCAGAGCCTGGAGCTTTCTTGGATTCTGTTTCTCACTTTCTCTCTCTCTCTCTCTCTTTCCCTCCCCCACTCACACTCTGTCTCTATCATAAGGGACTCTTAAAAACTGAAAATAAACAAGGTTGATGGGGGGTGGGAGGGAGGGGAAGTGGGTGATGGGCATTGAGGAGGGCACCTGTTGGGATGAACACTGGGTGTTGTATGGAAACCAATTTGACAATAAATTTCATATTAAAAAAATGAATAAATGTTAAAAAAATTTTAAGAAAAGCAGCTTCCTGAGAAAAGAAGGGAAAGTGTGTCACATTCAGAAGAAGAAAACAAATCCACTTGAAGGACTAGGTTCTGGCAAGAGAGGTGCCTGGGAATCTGCTTTGGGCTGTGATGAACCATTACCATCTACAAACCACTGGGCCAACTTCAGCAGATAACTCCAGTTGTTGTTTGTCTTATTCAGGGATGTAAAAATACTTTAATAAAAGGAAATCAATGCATATAATAAAGGTGAAACCAATGTTTGTAAGACTTTAATAGCTGCTGAGAGACATTTGCTAAAAGTTAATTTGCTGATTTAAAAAATTCCATCAAACATTGTTCACAAGAATAGAGAGAAATGTACTTTAATTCATTGTAGTGATATAAAGTGGTTTGATAACTTGGGAAGTGATTTGAATATCTAAATCTCATGGGATACAACTTTTTTTTTGGACTCATTAATCTGAATTTTTTTGTTCTTGTTTTCTAAGGAAAAAATCTCACAAAATAATGATAAAAGCTCTAAACACAGAGATGGAAGTTTGAGAATTAATTTTTTTGATAGTGAAAAATTGGAAGCAAACTAAGATAAGTGGTAAATGATTTGAGCATTTATGCTTTAGGGTAAAACAGTATTTGAGCTTGCATCTCCTTTACATATCTAATTATTTAGATACAAATTATGCACACAAATGTTAACATATATAGCATATGGACATACACAAATAGAAACTGAAGGATGGGGCACCTGGGTGGCTCAGTTGGTTACACGTCCAACTTCGGCTTGGGTCATGATGTCACTGTTCATGAGTTGGAGCCCCATCTCAGGCTCTGTGCTGACAGGTCAGAGCCTGGAGCCTGCTTTGGATTCTGTGTCTTTTTCTCTGCCCGTCCCTCACTCATTCTCTCTCTCTTTCTCTCTCAAAAGTAAACATTAAAAAATTTTGTAAAGAAATTGAAGGATGAATTGATGTTATTGACAGTACTACTTATTTTTTATAAGAGCATTGTGATTGACTATACCTTAAGTTTTTAAAAATACTTGTTTAATACTTGATGTTTTGGCCATTCTATGGGCTGCTCTTAAGATGACTTTAAAGGTAAGCCTATAGAAACAAAATTTGCGTACAGTAAAATTCACTGGTTTAAAGAGGACAGTTTGTTTCCGCCGATGTATACAGTTCTGTAACCATTACCACAATCAAGATGCATAACATTTTCCTAACCACATAAGTACCTTGCCCCAACACCCCATACCAGGCCTCTTTATAGTCAATCCCCTGTTCTCATTCAGCCCCTGGAATTGCTATTTGAATTTTTGTCCCTGTAGTTTTGCCTTTTCCAGAGTCAAATAAACTGTACTATTTTCTGTATGCCTTCTTTCACTTACGCTTTTGTGTCCAGCTACTCTCAAAAAAGCAAATTAGTTTTGTTATTATCCAGGTTGCTGAATGTACATCCATACTTCCTTTTAACTTAGGATTGTGTTCCTTGTAGGGTAAATGACTATTCATTGACCAGTTCATGGATGTCTTTGTTCAGTTGGATACTTTGTGACATACATACTCTTGAAACCATCACCACAGTCAAGACAATAAATATTTCCCTCACTGTCTTTAAAGAAAAAGTTCGTTCTTGACCCTTTGCTTACCATCCGTTCCTCCATCCCATCTCCAGGCAAACAATTGCCTGCTTTGTATCACTATAAATTAGTTTGACTAGATTTTGTGTAAATTAAATCACACAGTATGTACTGCTCATTTTTTTTGTATGTTTCTTTTCCTTCAGATAAGTGATTTTGAGATTTATCCATGTTGATGCATGTTTCAATAATTCGTTTGTTATATTCCATCTATTACCATAAATTGTTAATCCAAACACTAGTTGAATCACATTTAGTTTTAATGCTTGCCATACTTGATAGAGTTATCTCACACAAAGACATGATGACTGAAATGGAATGTAATGTTGACTCAATTTGTTGAATTGTTCTACTCATTTTCCAAACTATTCACCAAATAGATAATTGGTTTTGCTGAAATTTCAGTCTGCCCTCATGTCAGTCTGTTGGTATTACAAATTAATTGTAAGTCATTAAATAATTACATTTGTGATGAGTATGTTAAATCCACTCAAGCTTTTCATTGAAAGATAGTTTCTACTAAACGATTTGTAAGTAGA
Organism: Panthera pardus; assembly: GCF_024362965.1. Classification (NCBI taxonomy): domain Eukaryota; kingdom Metazoa; phylum Chordata; class Mammalia; order Carnivora; family Felidae; genus Panthera; species Panthera pardus. Next base: position 110,047,807 of record NW_026526677.1, on the reverse strand, counting down.
TTAGAAAATTGTGCTTCTAAGTGTTTTCAGCATATAGTTGAGAGACATTTTATAGATGAATAGATACACATTGTTTTAGGCATTAAAATCACTTAATGCTTAAAACATTTGTAAACATCCTTTCAAAAATTTATAAATTTCTTTTGAATAGCAGCTACTCTCTCTTTAATTGTTAAAATGTCATCTTGAAGTTTAATATTTAATGTTTGTTTTTCTGAAATTATTTGGTATCAAGTTATATACTTTACTTTTCATTATGGAAATTAAAAATGAAATTATGTCTTTTTATAGAAGGAAAATGAGTTGTGCCTCTTTGCTTGACAAACCTCCTAGGTAGTTGGACATAAAATAACCAAAAACCTCTTTGTTATAAAAGTTTTTTTAAGATTGTTTCCTTTTTATTACTATAAGAACTCTACGATAATTTTAAGACATTTAAAAATATAAAATTAAGTTCAATGATAACATCCTGTAGCACTTTTGACATTTCTGGTTGCGGCTTGTGTGCTGAAAGGACTAATAATAGAGTAAATTAATTTCAAATATGCTATTGCACCTGTAATTTGGTCAAGGACAATTTTTGAAAGAAAAATTACTGAAATATGCTATATCAACAGTGATTACACTTTCTCAGTTTTTAAACAATTTTTTACTTTGATAATACATCCTCTCTAGCATAGGTTTCCTTTTATAGCTCAGAAAAAGCTATTACATGCTTAAAACAGAAGCTAGCAAATACCATAAACGGAGACGTTATTTTTAACTTTGAGCCAAGTCTATAGTAAACCTCCTACGCTGTGTAAATGTTCTAATACACATTTGTTCAAATTGTTAGCAGTGTTGCCTGTGAATCTTCAAACATTAATTAATAGGCAAAGAAATGTTGACTATGTTGTTTTCTGCTCATGCCAATAATTTTTATAAACCGTGACGTAAAAGGAAAAGATCTATTTCTCCAGTGGTCTGTAAATTTTGTCTGTAATTGACAAAGATACCCCAAAGAAGGTTTGAAACTTTAAAGTTTCATGAAATTTTGTTAATATAGAATTGGATTTTGTGTGACTATGATCACTGGTGGGGGAAAATTTTTTATAACAAAATTTTTGTCCACTCTTACTAGATTATTGTTGGTTTTTACATATGAAATGTGGCTGATGAAGGGCTTATATTAGGAGTAAAACTGTCAGCCTTGCCATTAGCCATTGACCACAGATCTAGAAATTCAACAGGGAGGAAGTGTATATCCATTCACTGGCAACTTATTTACCCAATAAAATAATAGCTCTGCTGGTACAAAGGAAAATGTGAAATATTAAGTGTTAGGTTACCAAAAAAGTAATCGGCAAAATTTTATGTGCATCATGAGAACTATGTAAAAAAGACTAGAAAAGAATATATATTTAAAAAAAAACTCTACCAGGATGTTAGGATTAAAGATATTTTGTTTTTTTCCTTAGTTGTCAAGTTCTTTATATTTTATTTAGAATTTTAAGGCAATGTATTTGTGTCATATTTGCCTCTTTTTCTTCGGGAAATCTCTGAATCTGTGTGAAAGTTAACTTACTTTCATATAGAAGTGTTCACTTGACTCTGACCAATAATAGATTTGCTAATTGCTTTCAGTTATTAATTTGAAGGGAAAGTAATTATACTGTAATATTTTTATGCATTTCCCTGAATACTAGTGGTCATTCTTCCTTAAATTCTTTTTTTAATTGAAGTATAGTTGATATATAAAATATTATAGGATTTACCTGTACCACATGGTGATTTGATGGTTATATACATTATGAAATGACCATCACAGTAAGTCTAGTTACTATCTGTCACCATGTATAGTTAGTACAATATTATCGAATATATTCTCTATGCTTTACATAACATCTCATGACTTATTTGATAACTAAGTTTATATCTCTTAATCCCCATCACCTATTTCACCCATCCCTCCATCCACCTCCCCTCTGGTAACCATCAGTTTGTTCACTGTATTTACGAGTCTGTTTCTATGTTGTTTTGGTTTCTTTAGGATTATATTCCACATATATAAGTGAAATCATATGTTATTTGTTTTTCTCTCTTTGACTTATTTGACTTAGAGTAATACCTGCTAGGTCCATCCATGTGTAACAAATGGCAAGATTTCACTCTTTTTTATGACTGAGCAATATTTCATTTGTCTTTCTTTGACTTACTTCATTTAGCATAAAACCCTCTAGGTTTTCTTGCAAATGGCAACAATGTACTTTGTTGCAAATGGCAATATCTCATCTTTTTGTAATTGTGTGTATATATATATATATATGTGTGTGTGTGTGTGTGTGTGTGTCTTTATATGTATATATACGTACATATATATGTACACATACATATACATATATACACATACATATATATATGTATATATATATATATATATATATATATATATATATATACACATATGTACGTATATACCTGCTACATATTCTTTATCCATTCATCTCTTGATGGACAATTATGTTGCTTCCATATCTTGGCCTTGGCAAACAATACTGCACTGGAACATGGGTGCATATGTATTTCCAGATTGGTGTGTTCATTTTCTTTGGATAAATGCCCAGAAATGGAGTTGCTGGATCACATGGTATTCCTATTAACTTTTTGAGGAACCTCCATACTGTTTTCCATAGTGTCTGCACCAATTTACCTTCCTACCATCAGTGCATGAGGGTTTCCTTTCTTCAACATCCTCATCAAAATGTGCTACTTTTTGTCTTTTGATACTAGCCATTCTCACAGGTGTGCAGTGGTGTCTTATTGTGGTTTTGATTTGCATTTCCCTGATTTGGGGTGATGAGCATCTTGTCCTGTGTGTTGGCTATCTGCAGGTCTTCTTGGCAAAATGCCTATTGAGATCCTCTGCCCATTTTTAATCAGATTGCTTGTTTTTTTTGGTGTTCACTTGTAGAAGTTTTCTTCTTATAATTTGGACATTCACCCTTCATCAGATATATCATTTGAAAATATATTCTTGCATTCAGTAGCCTGCCTTTTCATTTTGAAGATTTCCTTTGCTGTGCAAAAGTTTTAGTTTGATGTAGTCCTAATCAGTTATTTTAGGTTTTGTTGCCCTTGCCTGAGAAGACAGGTCCAAAAAATATTGCTGAAACCAATATCTATGAGATTACTGCCTATGTTTTCTTTCATGAGTCTTATGGTTTTAGGTATTACACTTAGATATTTAATCCATTTTGATTTTATTATTGTGCATGGTGCAAGAAAGTGGTCCACTTTCATTCTTTTGCATGTGGTTGTCCAGTTTTCTCAGCAATATTTACTGAAGAGACTTTGTTTTCTCTGTTTCATATTCTTGTCATCTTTGTTGCAGATTAATTGACCGGATGAGCTTGAGTTTATTTCTGGGCTGTCTATTCTGTTCCATTAATATACGTGTCTGTTCCTTTCCCAGTTACATACTGTTTTGATTGCTACAGCTCTGTAGTACAGTTTGAAATTAGAGAGCATGATAGCTTCATCTTTGTTCTTCACAAGATTGCTTTGGCTATTCAGGGACTTTCGTGGTTCCACATAAATTTTAGAATTGTTTTAGGTTTATGAAATAAGTATCATTGGTACTTTGATAGAGGTTGCCAAGCCAAGTGTTTATAAATGGAACATTTGATTTCATTGTTAGTTAATGACTGTAGTAGAAGAGGCCTTCTCTAACTACCTTTGACAACTGTTTCTCAACTTAATGCCAGTGCCCGGCTTATATTTTTATTTTCCATAATACTTAATTGACTGGTGTATATGTGTGTATGTGTACACACACACACACACACACACACACACACACACATTTTAATGTGTGCTTCTTTTTCCTGTGCTGTCAAATTTGGATACCAGGTGGAGTATTGTAGATGCTTTAAAAATGTTGAATGAATGAAGCAATAAATAAACCTCTACACATTTTTCTGGTGGAGTATTCAGATTTTATTTATGAATCAGTAAGACCTCTTGCAATATTAGAGATGACTTCTAATCATATGTTGCAAAAAGTTTTTAAATGGTCAGTTTTTATTTTTAATGTTTGAGAAGTTTAATAGTTTTCTAGATGCATTACTATATGGTTTTGGCGCTTAGTGTTTTGTCTAGAAATACTTCTCCTCTTCCTGCTGTTCTGCGTGTGTGTGTGTGTGTGTGTGTGTGTGTGTGTGTGTGAGAGAGAGAGAAAGAGAGAGAGAGAGGAATGAATGAATGAATATAGAACTCATGGTGGGACCATTGTAAGGTAAAAAGAGCTAACTTCTCTCCAACGTGGAGACTTCACTATATCTGCACTACTTAGTGGGTGATGGTCCTTCACCTTGGAAGGCTGCCTTTGTGATAGACTGAGTATATACATGCCCTTGGATCTGCTGCTGGGCTTTCTCTCCTCTACCATGGAGCTACCTCACTGTGGCAGCTGTTTCACTGTTAGTGTAGCTCTGCTGTATTTTTGAATACTTGAGTAAATCCCTCTGTGATTTCTTTTTTAAAACTATTTTAGTTCTTTCTTCATCCTTTCTGATAAATGCGGTGAGCATTTTTCCATGAAAAAATAAGCGAATAAATGGAAATAAATTGTGCATGTCTGAAATACAAGTTTGAGCCTTTGGCAGAGACTGTACCTGCTGCCCATGAGCTTTTAGACTCCAGACCATCTCCTAGGACCACTGTCTAAGAAGCATGTTAGGAAATGCTGCAGAATCGTTCCCTAATGTGTAACCTATCTTACAGGTTTTCTTTCTTTTTTTTTTTTTTGTTTTTTGTTTTTTGTTTTTTGTTTTCAGGGACTTAGGAAGTTTCAGGGTTGTTTGAAGGATTTTCAGGTTGAAATTTTCATGACTTTTCAGTAGCTGCCTGTTTTTATATTTTATGGAGAATTTGATAACTCCTTTCCTTTTTTCTTTATTTTAAAGAAAATGGCTGAACAAATAGTAGAGCTGTGAAAATAGTGTATGCTTGTGGGAAAGCTATAGAATGCCTGGTTTTCCCAGATACTCTGACTGGGTGCTTCTTATACCCAAAGCAGATCTCCAAGACTGGTCCCAGATGGAGCTTTGATGCTAAAAGTAGCCAGCCAAGAATAGTTGAAAGGGCATGACTTAATTTTGTAGGCATACAAGAAAACTGGTCCCGATATGCCCTGGGAAATTTCCTCCATGGTGTGTTGTCTTGCCTCCATTTGGAGGATAAGTCCCGAAAGTTGAGGTGCATACATTAGAAAAGTGTTCTTCTATGTCTGGAATCATCTGACCAGGGAGAAGGGGCACCCTCATATGTCCTTCAGTACTCCATGTCAATTTAGGGCATCTTTATTCAAAGTGTTAAAATATTTTGACCTTTCAAAAAGGGAAAGACCCAGTCAGTGTATCTTTGGCAATAGGTCCCATCAAATAGGACACAGAGGTTTCTTTAGTTATGATCTCTCTCTGGGATAGAGATTTATAAATGTGACATAAATCTCACAAATGTGCCCACTGTTTTGTTTTATATTCCACTACATTCCCCAGGAGGTTCTAAGTGACATTCTGCGGGTTCCAAATCAAATGGGCCCATTGTTTGTTGCTTGGTTTTTTCACACTGAGAAACATAAAGCACTTAGTCGTAACATTTTTGTTTTAATGTCTTAAAAAATTATCCTTTCCTGCCTTCCTTCTGCACAAAGGCTTGGGAGACACAATGGTGGCAGTACAAATAAATGAATTTAAATGCATTGCTTCAATAGTTAAAAACAACAATTGCCTTGAAAACTAATGACATTCAACTGAATAGACTGTTATAGTAGGCTCCCATTTTTTTACTTGCAGCTTTTGGAGCTTATTTGTCATCAGTCTGTCACTGTTTACCATTCTTGGACACACAGCTTGATCTGCCTCAGATGCCCATCAGGGTGCCCTGCAGCAGCTTCCTGGGCTGCAGGGACTGTTGACTCAAAGGCAGCCAGGGCCCTGGCCTTGCAGGTAAGCTTTTATAGATGAATTTGGAGAAATGCTTGTCTTGCTTTGTCTGTCTTTCCCATCACCCCTGATTTATTTCCTCTGCAGTGTATACCATGGTTTGAACTACCTCTATTACTCCAACTTAATTTGTGGTTTATTAGAAAGTCTTGGTTCTGTTGTCAACAGTCCTACCCAAGGAATGAAAGGGCACGGTCTTCTGAATTCCGTTGAAGAAAAAACACTTGAGAGATTCTCATGTATAATAGCAAAGAAAAGAACAGTCACTAAATTAAGAAGTCCACATTTTGGCAGCTTAGTAAGAATATGAATATTTACTGGCTGTCTATTATGTTCCAGGCACAATTGTTAAAAATCAAAGGGCAGTAGGAGATCATGAATGAAGTTCTTCCTCTTTCTCCAATTTCAGTTTACTTAAATTATCTCAGATACTTGGTAAAAGTAGGTAGAGTATAAAATATCCTATAGAACTAACATTTGGCATTTTCTGAATTTCTTTAAAAGCCACATCTGGACGAGTCACCCTTAGGCTCATCAGGCAGGACTGTGCATCACACTCATGTTGGAGGCTCACCTGTTGACAGGTGAGCTCTGGGCTCACTTCATTCCTTCTCTGATCTCTGCATTCCTCCTCCTCCCACACCTGGGTTCATCACATTCGCCACCTCCCTTTTCCCAGAACCCACCCAGGTGTGCTCTTCCTCAAGGTCTTTGCACTCAGTGTCCTCTTTGTCCAGAAACTTCTTCCTGCAGGTATCCCTCCCTTTCTGTGTACCTTTGCTCAACTATTCCTTTTCACAGAGGCGTCTATGACCACTCTATTTCAAATTGTGACGCTGATAACACCCCCTTACTCTGGACACACTGCCCAGTGCTCTGCTTCATTTTTCATGATGTCTTATCACCTCGGGGCATGATTTAGCATTTACTTATTTATGCGCTTACTGATGTACTCTTGCCCTAGAAAGCAAGCTTCGTGAGGGAATGATTTCATGTTTCCTTCACTGTGGTATCTCCAGTGATTTTCACATTGTTTGGCCATTAAATTTGTTAAAAACCAGCAAATAAAACTTTTATGTAACAGTTCAGATGCTACTCTTTAAAAAATTATTTTGCTATCTATGTTTGGAATGGGTTATGATTCTAAGAATCAAACAAGTAACCCAATGTCTCTAAGGTCTGGGCCTTGTTACAGGGAACACCAGGATGAGTTCATGCTACTTCTGCTTACAACAAAATGGCTTGGAAAAAATTTAAGACAATTGGTAGCAGCAACAGTAATAACATTCCAAGTAATAGCTCCTGATGACTTAATGTGGCAAAAGCAGAGGTAATGGAAAACAACCCTGGGTGTTTTTCACATCAACCTGGTATTTCTAAGTAGACACAGGAAGTGGGTAGAACAAAAATACAGATGACGTTTATACCTTTTGTTAATTGTATTAATACTTGCCCTGCCTAAATCCTAAAACTAGTAAAAAAATTGAAATAACTAATATTAAGTGATACTGGAAATTGAGGGCAAAAAATACTTTGAATATTCTATTCTTCTGTGGGTCATTGACACCTTGGAAGGCTATGGACCCTCTCTCCAGAATAATGCATAAAACACATACTACAAACAGTTAAAACTTCACATGGGTTCCATGGATCCCTACAAGTCCATTTGTGTGTCCCAGTTTAAACATATCTGGGTTAGAGGAATACAGAAGAATAACCCAAGACAAAGGTAACATAATTACAGTGATTCAGCCTTGAGTTCTCCTTGAAGCATACTAACAAATTAAAAAATAGACAAGGAATTACAGAAGAGAAATAAAAATCATGGAAAAGTGACAACTTTTATAGAGCTAGTCTGTAACTTATTTTATGCCAGGCTTTTAAAATCTACTCAGTAGCTCTAAATTTCCAGAGCACTAGTCTGAGGAAGTTCTTTTCCACATTTTATACATGAAGGAAAAAAGAGCAGTAATGGAATTTAAATCCATGTCTCAATAATTTCAAAAGCCTACAATCTTTTTTTCTAGTGATAGTAAGCTTGTTAGTTTTCAAGGGAAGAAAGACACATCAGTGTGTGTGTGTGTGTGTGTGTGTGTGTGTGTGAGAGAGAGAGAGAGAGAGAGAGAGAGAATCATAACAGAGACTAGAACTTTCTACAAGCTGGGAAAACCATGACATTTCAGGTTTCTTCAGTCTTTCCTTCACTGGGCAGGTTACAGACCTAAGATCTGGGGGTTTATAAAGTTTTATCTGTCAGTGAACTTGTTTGTGTTTTGAGGATAGATGGTTTTTTTTCTGATAGATTTTCTGCTCTATCAAACTATCCTGCTTTGTATATAGAGACCCATCAGGACACAGTGGCCAAATGATTGATAATATTGAGGTCATTTTAAATGATTCTGAACCTGGTCTATTTTAAATAAACTTAGAAGCCTGTTAGGTTTGTAATGGGTCTTTAGAAATCCATGTACGTTAAACAGTTACCATTAATTCAACACTTACTAAACTCTAGGCTGTGTCTTAAGTACTTTTCATGAATTTTTCATTCAATTTCCAAACTATTTGTCAACTTAGCCAAAACAGACTAGTCAGTTCTTCCAAATTGTAGTCAAATACTCTCAATCAAAATCGTCTGATAAAAATGGAAATTAGAAAAGATGGAAATATTAAATCTATTTTCTAATGGCCATTTCTAAATATCGTGTGCTAGAGCTATTTTGCTAAGACCCAGTTTCAAATGATTCAGGTGAAGGCAAGGCTATCTAGAAGTGACCCTGCCCCACCAAGCTTGCCTGTCAAACTTGTTTCTTCCTAGGAGTTTGGCATCTCAGCAGATTGTGAAAAATCAATCAAAATTAGAGCAACTGAGGGCAGAGGCTCCAGGGGGGATCTGAAATACCACCTTTTCATGAACATAACCTGGCAGGTGATGGGCCTCCTCTGGAGACTTGGCAAACCTGCCTTGAAAAGGGCAGTTGCCATGTTGCAGGGTTCATTTCAAAGGATCTTGGCATTTTGTTATTATATTAAGAGGAAATCATTAGTGAGAGTAACCTTTTGATATTAACATATGCTATAAAACTAATTAATGCTGAAATCCAACACTCTACATTGTAAAGACATTTGTCTTAGTTTTTGCTTAAAAAGAGAATGGACTTCACTCATAACTGTATTTGGCTTCATGTGAGACATGAGCTCTAGCTGTCTAACCACTCTCTATGCTCATTTCCATGCAAAAAAAGCAATTTCGGATGGGTGATAACTTTCCATTTTCAGTGACCCCTGAGAGAATTTTTGAGCAGATTCAGTACTGAAGCTGTGTAGTTAATTTAGGGATTTCTCGAATCACCTGGGGTTGTTTCTGGCTATTCCTGATTTATCTTGAAAGTGTATGCCCTTGAGGGTCTGATTCACCTCAGCAGGTAGACCAGCAGACCCTCTGCTGCCTCAGTAGAACAGTCACAGGTGGAACCATAGAGGGCACCCTGGTACTGGGTAGGGTGGGAGGATGAGGTGAGGGAAGGGGGAGCTAGAGTTGAATCTACTGGTGATAGAAGGAGTGAGGACTACCTGACAGAATGTTCACTGTGTGGAGAGACAGTAGCACAACCGCAGAGCAGATTCATGATAAAGTATTCTAGCTGTTGAGGGAGACACCGCTCAAATGGGTTTTGCCAAGCTCCAAATTGTCAGCTTGGAGCACTGCTGGGAAGTTTTATCAGAGTCTATGATCCCTTCTCTGGAGTCAATCCAGTATTAGAAAAAAAGGATTTTAATTTTTTTAGACATAAGTATCAAATTATGATTGCATGCCTGAGCAGAAAGCTAACTTTTTAAGCATAAAAAGGGTAGACGATTGATTTTTTAGAAAGGTGGAATACTTCAGATTTTGTTAATCAGGTATGATGAGGTGAACAAATAAGGAGATGAAGGCCATTGAGGAGATAGTCGATTACTTGTACCATTTATTCCAACGCCATTGAGAAGGTCCCAAGAGGAAGAGAACAGGTCATGCCATGCAGGGCCATGAGGTTGGCCACAGGAAGAGAGAGAAAAAGAGCAAGAGGACTTTGGAAATGCCTTCACTGTGGCTTTTCTGGGAAAGAATGGGTGAGGTACAGTAGGCAGACTAAGCAGGCATAAGATTAGGTAGTTTGAATAATTTCAGTCATGGGTGGAAGGGTATGGGGATTTTCTCTAGTTGCCAAATGTGTGGTCTGGAGTGGTCAGGACAGAGGAATAGTGTCTTCAGTCAAGGGCAGGCAGCAGGGAAGTGTGGGTTGTGGACAGTTAGTCCGTATATGGAAGATATGTCCCAGGAAAAACTCATTGTGGTATATCTAGCACCCAAAAACCCTGTTCAGTGAGGCCCCAGATGCCAGACATCTCGGCCAGGAACTAGATAACTAGTTAATCCAGTTGTGTGCAGGATTCCTTGTTCTTTTTTCACACAAGAAAAGTAAATGTGTGGCTAGCAAAATAAATGTCCTGTCCCATCTCCTAAGGGTCTCTTGTGTGTCTCTGGACGGTGAAAACCAGTGTTGAGTGGTTTCATGGCAGAAGAGCAACAGATTCCCTTTGACTCATCCAGGGATTTGGTGTCCTCTGGTCTGGAGGGAGCCTTGAGCCTTTATCTTTGTGGTGGTTCTGGGTCATTTGTAGAGCAGATGTCTCTGCTAGTGGTTGGGTGCTGATGGCTCATGTGCTGCTGGAACAGTGTGCCTTACCAGTGCATCCGGGGACATTTTCCTGAGAACTACAAAGCTAACCTTCATGTTTTCATTGTTACCAAATTGTCAAGAAGTATTGGAAAGACACTCTGAACCCCAGGCTTGCCTTTTCCTTGCTATCTTCCTCCCCATGTTCACTCCCTTCCCCCATCCAACCTTGAGTCATTGGTGTGGTGTTGCCATTTCTCAAATCGCTTTTACACACATTTACATGGAGGACTAAGTAGGACATTCCATTAGTATGTAAATTCTGTCCATCTTTCCAGACACAGCTGGGAAGTTTGGCTTCTTTAAAGTCGTTCATTTATTCAGTTAATGCTAACTGAGCACCTAGTCTGAGCCACCATTGTTTTACAGAAAAGCCAGGAATAAAAAAAACACAATACCTTCCTATTCTTTGCTGAAATTCTAAGGGAGCAGACAATTAAAAAAATGTTTATTTATTTTGAGAGAGGAGGGACGAAGAGAATCCCAAGGAAGCTCTGCGCTGTTTGTTAGCAAAGAGCCCGATTCTGGGCTCATTCCCACAAACTGTGATATCATCACCTGAGCTTAAATTTTTTTAATGTTTATTTATTTTTGAGAGACAGAAAGAGAGCAAATGGGGGAGGGGTAGAGAGAGAGGGAGACACATAATTTGAAGCAGGCTCTGAGCTCTGAACTGTCAGCACAGAGCCTGACGTGGGGCTCCAACTCACAGACTGTGAAATCATGACCTGAGCCAAAGTCGGACACTTAACCAAATGAGCCACCCAGGTGCCCCATCATCACCTGAGCTTAAATCAAGAGTCTGAGGCTTAATCGACTGAACCACCCAGCACCCCCCACCCCCAAACCACCAAACAATTAAATAGGCAAATGTATAGGGTGCCAGATGGTTAATGCCATAGAGACAAATAAAGCAGGGTAGCAGGAATAGGGAATGTAAGTTGACAAGGAAATTCTATTTTATTCAGGGTGACAAGGGAGAGTCTTGCTCGTCATGTGAGCATTTCTGTCTTGTGAGTTTTCCATTCAGAGGGAACAGCATATGTAAATGCCCTGAGATGAAAATGCACTTGGGATATTCTAGGAAAAGCAAGGAGACCCTTGTGACTGAAACAAGGTAACATAAAGGGAGAGAGGCAAAAGATACAACCAGAAAGTGATGGGCAGTGGGTTAGAAAGGAAAGGCACTGGGCCTTCCAGACCTTTCTAAGGACATGAATGAGAAGGGATGCTACAGGCAGGTTTGAGCAGTGGAAAAAGAGGGAGAAATGTGCATTTTAACGGGATCATGCTCGCCTCAAAAAACAGCTCACAGGGATTAAGACAAAAATTAGGGGGCTTTTGTAATATTCTGGGTGAAAGATGGTAGAGGCTTGGACCGTGAAAGAAATGGAGGTAAGGAGAAGAGAATACTTGGGGATATATTTGAAGGTACAGTCAACAGGGTTTGCTGTTGGATCAGATATGGAATGTGACAAGAAGGAAAGTTGAAGATGAGCCTATGGTTATTTACTAAGTAAATGTAGTAAATTGGTATTCATTGTTTTGAATAAACCTGTAGGAGTACCTAGTTATGGCAGAACAGGGAGGGGGTAGGAGAGTGGGGGTGAAAAGGCTGAGGCATTCAATTTGGATCTAGACACATGAATGGAAGTGTTGAATAGGCAGCTAGACATCCAGGAGTGGAGTTTAGGAGAAAATATAAATTTGGAAATCATATAGGTAATGTCTATGTCTATGTCATATAGGTAATGGACATAGACATTAGGAGGTGCAAGGACCATATGCTGTGAACAACAGCATTTAAATACTGAGTAGCTGAGAAGAGACAAAGAAAAGGGTTTATAAAGGAATAGCCAGCAACTTCCTCAGAAGCCAAGTTAAGAAAGTGTTTTCACCACACTCAGATATCACCTCACGCCAGTCAGAATGGACAAAATGAACAAATCAGGAGACTATAGATGCTGGAGAGGATGTGGAGAAATGGGAACCCTCTTGCACTGTTGGTGGTAATGCAAATTAGTGCAGCCACTCTGGAAAACAGTGTGGAGGTTCCTCAAAAAATTAAAAATAGACCTACCCTATGACCCAGCAGTAGCACTGCGAGGAATTTACCCAAGGGATACAGGAGTACTGATGCATAGGGGCACTTGTACCCCAATGTTTATAGCAGCACTCTCCACAATAGCCAAATTATGGAAAGAGCCTAAATGTCCATCAACTGATGAATGCATAAAGAAATTGTGGTTTATATACACAATGGAATACTACGTGGCAATGAGAAAAAATGAAATATGGCCTTTCGTAGCAACATGGATGGAACTGGAGAGTGTTATGCTAAGTGAAATAAGTCATATAGAGAAAGACAGATACCATATGTTTTCACTCTTATGTGGATCCTGAGAAACTTAACAGAAACCCATGGGGGAGGGGAAGAAAAAAAAAAGAAAAAAAAAAGAGGTTAGAGTGGGAGAGAGAGCCAAAGCATAAGAGACTCTTAAAAACTGAGAACAAACTGAGGGTTGATGGGGGGTGGGAGGGAGGGGAGGGTGGGTGATGGGTATTGAGGAGGGCACCTTTTGGGATGAGCACTGGGTGTTGTATGGAAACTAATTTGACAATAAATTTCTTATAATAATAAAAAAAAGAAAGTGTTTTCAGGAGAGAACAATGTAAAATGCTGCTTTAAGACCATAGGTTTTAGAAACATTGAGATGATCGAGAACCTTGAGGAGAACTGTTTGCAGGGCACAGTGAGTGACTTAATTCCTTTTGGGAGAGAGTTCAAGAGAGAATTGGAGAATAAATGTAGAGTACAGACCCAGAGTTTGGTTTTTGCATTGGGTGGGGGTGATGGATTTTTACAGAAAAGGGAGCAGAGAAAGGGGATGGTTGAACTAAACATGTGGGGGCAAGAAAGGAAAATCTTTCTTGAAAATTCTGGACCATGTTTCTCTTTAAAATCAACCCAGCCTAGATGCTCTACAAATGTCTATTGTGAGAATAAGTGGTTATATTCTGACCTATATTTCATAGTATGCTGTATTGAACTACTTTGAGGTTGTTTCATGGCTATTTTTTTTGTATAATCAGTGCTTGGTTGAGAGTCATTAATCTGACAGTGTATAGAAAATAGGAACAAAGTGGGTGCTAAAATTTCAGATGGTGTGTTTATTGTGCACATGATCCCCTTAGCTAGTCCAGAGAGCAAAAGTAAGATTGATTGGCTTGTTTGTCCAGCTTAGTCTGTGATTCCACATTGCCAAGAGCCATGCCTTGTTGGGTCTCTGTATCCTCAGTATATAAACAGTACCTGGAGATTGGACGCCTTTGAAAAATATTTATTGGCAAACATGATTGAGTAGCAAGTAGTACAAAGTCCTGTGCAGAATCTATCATCATCTGAGAGAATACAAATTTCATAAAGAACAGATGCTTCAACTCTCAGAAACTTACTGCTAATGGTAATACAACAGGGGCAGAATCTTTGAAGAAAAGCCATTCATTCAACCTGGGTCTTGTAGACTTAAACTGTTTATGAATATCAAAAATAAAAGAGAAGTGATTTTAAGATTGAGTCTAAGAGATCTTTTTTTTTAATTTTCAGACTTTGAAAATTCTAATATATGAAGGCCTTTGTTATAATTGTTCTTCACAATTCACTGATCATAATGATTTAATTATTAATAGGACCATCAGTCACTGGGGTCAGAATTCCATTATGGTCCAACAGTAATAAATCATTTGCCACAAAAGTATCCCCAAACTTCTAATTAAACAAAGCCAACACTTGTATCCAGTCTTGGTCCCCTAATGGTGAAGCACTTTTGTGCAAGCCCAATTTCATGACTTTGTGGTCAGTTGACATCCAGTTCAAGAGGGAAATCTGGTTGCTTGTTCACTTTTCAGCCTATGGCTGGGCACTGACTCCTTCCAAACCACATACTGGTCAGGAGTTTGTTGTTGTTGTTGTTGTTTTTTCCTCAAGAGGAGAGAAATGTTTTCATCCATGAGGGCATAGCTTAGCCACAGAATTCTTAGGAAACCATACTTCGATTATTCTAGTGAGACTAGCTCCCTATAGCATTCAGATCTTCCACAGACACTAGAAGCGCTATTGGGTCTAGTCCCTAGTGGTGGGGTTCTCTCCACACTCTGAAACAGCAAGAGCACTTGTCTTGCTCATGGTACCCTGCGATGTATCCTCAATTTGATGAAACTTGGCGCTGGTGTCTTAATGACTATACATCTTTGACCTCTATTTTCTTAGAGGACTTACTTGATAAAACTTATAATTGTAAATTTTAAAATTATTAAATTTTCTCTGTCCCTTTGGTAGATTATTTTCCAGTTCCTTAGAGCTCTCCTATGATTTTTTTTAGTTGTTATTTTTTCATACAATTGACATATAACATTGTGTAAGTTTAAGATACACAATGTGTTGATCTGATACATATATTTTATTTTATTATTTTTAAGTTATTTATTTTTTAAATTTATATCCAAGGTGGTTAGCATATAGTGCAACAATGATTTTCAGTGGTAGATTCCTTAATACCCCTTACCCATTTAGTCCATCCCCCCTCCCACAACCCCTCCAGTAATCCTCTATTTCTTTTCCTTATTTAAGAGTCTCTTATATTTGTCCCCCTCCTTGTTTTTGTATTATTTTTGCTTCCCTCCCCATATGTTCATCTGTTTTGCATCTTAAAGTCCTAATATGAGTGAAGTCCTGTGATATTTATCTTTTTCTGACTAATTTCACTTAGCACAATACCCTCCAGTTCCATCCACATAGTTGAAATAGCAAATTTCATTCTTTTTGATTGCTGAGTAATACTCCATTGTGTATTTATATCACACCTTTATCCATTCATCCATCAATTGGGCTCTTTCCATACTTTGGCTATTGTTAATGCTGCTATAAATATTGGGGTGCATGTGACCCTTCGAAACAGTATACCTGTATCCCTTGGATAAATACCTAGTAGTGCAATTGCACAGTGGCCAGTCCTCCCCCCCCCCCCCCACTAATGTCTTTTAGTACTTTCCCACAGACTTAACCAACGTCTTTTTGTTTCAGTAGATTGGGTCTTTCCCCCATATTGTAATAGTCTTTTATTTTAATTTTTTTAATGAAAAAAAATTTTTTAACATTTATTCATTTTTGAAAAGCAGAGATAGACAGAGTGCAAATGGGCGAGGGGCAGAGAGAGAGGGAGGCACAGAAACAGAAGCAGGCTCCAGGGTCTGAGCTATCAGCCAAGAGCCCAATGCGGGGCTCGAACTCATGAACTGCAAGATCATGGCCTGAGCCGAAGTCAGCCACTTAAACAACTGAGCCACCCAGGTGCCCCTGTAATAGTCTTGAAAAAATATATTCTTGCCTATATAACTCCATCCTGTAAAATTTATCTTTGACACCTTTGACAGCTCATTTGTAATTTGGTAAATAGGTCAAAGCACTACCAGTAAATGTGGTGTATGTGGCTTAGAGATAAAAATGAAATTTTAAAAACCCATCAAGTACTGTAACATGATTTTGAGTTGCTTGAGGAAACATAGTGAACCCAGAATCTGTGTCCAGTTCTGTACTGATCAGTTTTGCTAAATGTAAAATTACCTTCCTTCCTCCTTTGTGTAACATGCTCAAGATCTATCCTCACACATTTTCTTACTTTCTGCTGATATAAATTAGCAAAATTTTACAATGCTTTGTTTTGTTTGTGCTCTCCTTAGAAGAGGGGCTCTGTACTTGGTCCTCTGGGGCATATCTTGATCTGACTTGGTATATAGGACTTGAGAAAATGAAGGTAGTGATTTTTAGGTCTAAGAGTAGTTGACATTTTTGGACAAAATAATTATTAAGGCAAGGTCGTTACAGAGTTGGAAACAAAATAAGGCTATACTATTCACATAGGAGAGAAGGAGTAGTTTTTGCTGATAAGGGGATTCACTGGTTTTGGAAGGTTCAGGATATTCAGATTGACTCATATCATAGGTCCACACTCTTTCACAAAAACTATCCACCTTTTCATATAACAGACCATCAAGACAGGGAATTCTGCTTATATTGTTGTTCAGCACTTTCAGGACCCACGTTTGAATTAATTTTAAAGTTATATCAGCCCTGTAACTCCAATAAATAAAAGGCTTTTTTTAGGGAAAGTAATACAACCTCCCTGTAGCCCCATAGCATTTATGTATCATATGGTGATTTTGTCTAAAGTATTTTTAAAGCACACGTTTCATGGACAGGACCATGGATCCTAATTAAAAAACTGTTTTTCCACTTGAGGGCTTAGACTGCTTGTGTCCTGTTGTCTATCAATAGCTGTATTGTCGCGGTATTCAAGCTCAATCAAGCAAGATAACAGAGTAAAAATTGAGAACATTTATTACCAGAAAGTGTAACTAAGAAAATTCTAAGAAGAGGTATATTTGATAAGTAAGGAAATGATCTAAAAAAAGGTCTGAAATACAAAATGGAATAGTGAACAATAAAATGGGTAATTCTATGTATATTTAAACATTGGTTGAAAATTAATTATAATTTGAAAGATAAGAAATCTGGGACAAAATTCTGTGCAATGTTACCATGTAAATCATAAGGTGGTGATGAGAATTTTATGTTCCAGTGTCCTTGTAATGTTCGGGAGGCTAAGATATTATTATTTTTTAAAATTTTATTATTATTATTATTATTATTATTATTATTATTTTAATTTACATTATTAGTTAGCATATAGTGCAACAATGATTTCAGGAGTAGATTCCTTAATGCCCCTTAGCCATTTAGCCCATCCCTATCTACAACCACTCCAATAACCCTCAGTTTTTTCTCCATATTTAAGAGTCTTTTCTGTTTTTTCCCCCTCCTTGTTTTTATATTGTTTTTGTTTCCCTTCCCTTATGTTCATCTGTTTTGTCTCTTAAAGTCCTCATATGAGTGAAGTCATATGATGTTTGTCTTTCTCTAATTTCACTCAGCATAATACCCTCCAGATCCATGCATGTAGTTGCATATGGCAAGATTTCGTTCTTTTTGATTGCTGAGTAATACTCTATTGTATATATACCACATCTTCTTTATCCATTCATCCATCGATGGACATTTGGGCTCTTTACGTACTTTGGCTATTGTTGATAGTGTCGCTATAAACATTGGGGTGCGTGTGTCCCTTCGAAAGAGCATACCTGTATCCCTTAGATAAATACCTAGTATTGCAATTTCTGGGTTGTAGGATAGTTCTATTTCTAGTTTTTTTGAGGAACCTCCATACTGTTTTCCAGAGTGGCTGCACCAGCTTGCATTCCCACCAACAATGCAGAAGAGATTCTCTTTCTCTGCTTCCTAGCCAACATCTCTTCTTGCCTGAGTTGTTAATGTTAGCCATTCTGACAGGTGTCAGGTGATATCTCATTGTGGTTTTGATTTGTATTTCCCTGATAATGAGTGATTTTGAGCATTTTTTCATATGTCGGTTGGCCATCTGGATGTCTTCTCTGGAGAAGTGTCTATTCATGCCTTTTGCCCATTTCTTCACTGGATTCTTTGTTTTGGGGTGTCGAGTTTGATGACTTCTTTATAGATTTGGGGTATCAATCCTTTATCTGATATGTCTTTGCGAATATCTTCTCCCATTCTGTCAGTTGCCTTTTAGTTTTGTTGATTGTTTCCTTTGCTGTGCAGAAGTTTTTATTTTGATGAGGTCCCAGTAGTTCATTTTTACTTTTGTTTCCCTTGTCTCTGGAGGCGTGTTGAGTAACAGGTTGCTGAGGCCAAGATCAAAGAGGTTTTTGCCCGCTTTCTCCTTGAGGATTTTGATGACATCCTGTCTTACACTGAGGTCTTTTATCCATTTTGAGTTTATTTTTGTGTGTGGTGTAAGAAAGTGGTCCACGTTCATTCTTCTGCTTGTTGCTGTCCAGTTTTCCCAGAACCACTTGCTGAAGAGACTGTCTTTGTTCCCTTGGATATTCTTTCCTGCTTTGTCAAAGATTAGTTGGCCATATGTTTGTGGGTCCATTTCTGGGTTCTCTATTCTGTTCCATTTATCTGAGTGTTTGTTCTTGTGCCAGTACCATACTGTCTTGATGATTACAGATTTGTAATATAGCTTGAAGTCAGGGATTGTGATGCCTCCTGCTTTGGTTTTCTTTTTCAAGATTGCTTTGGCTACTGGGGTCTTTTCTGGTTCCATACAAATTTTAGGATTGTTTGTTTTAGCTCTCTGAAGAATGCAGGTGTTATTTTGATAGGGATTGTATTGAATGTGTAGATTGCTTTGGGTAGTATTGACATTTTAACAATATTTTTTTCTTCCTATCCAGGAGCATGGAATCATTTTCCATTTTTTTTTGTGTCTTCTTCAATTTCTTTCATAAGCTTTCTATAGTTTTCAGTGTATAGATTTTTCACCTCTTTGGTTAATTTATTCATAGGTATTTTATGGTTTTTGATGCAATTGTAAATGGAATCAATTTCTTGATTTCTCTTTCTGTTACTTCATTGTTGGTGTATAGTATTGCAACCGGTTACTGTGCATTGATTTTATATTCGGCGACTTTGCTGAATTCATGATCAGTTCTAGCAGTTTTTTGGTGGAATATTTAGGGTTTTCCATATAGAGTATCATGTCATCTGGGAAGAGTGAAATTTGACCTCCTTCTGGCTGATTTAGATGCGTTTTATTTCTTTGTGTTGTCTGATTGCAGAGGCTAAGACTTCCAATACTATGTTGAATAACAGTGGCGAGAGTGGACATCCCTGTTTTTTCCTGACCTGAGGGGGAAAGCTCTCAGTTTTTCTCCTTTGAGGATGATATTAGCGTTGGGTCATTCATATATGGCTTTTATGATCTTGAGGTATGATTTTTCTATCCCTACTTTCTTGTGAGTTTTTATCAAGGAAGGATGCTGTATTTTGTCAAATGCTTTCTCTGCATCTATTGAGAGGATCATATGGTTATCGTCCTTTCTTTTATTGATGTGATGAATCACGTTAAATGTTTTGTGGACATTGAACCAGCCCTGCATCCTAGGAATAAATCCCACTTTGTTGTGATGAAAAAAAAAAATTAATGTATTGTTGCATCCGGTTGGCTAATATCTTGTTGAGGATTTTTGCATCCATGTTCATCAGGGAAATTGGCCTATAGTTCACCTTTTTTGTGGGATCTCTGTCTGGTTTTGGAATCAAGGTAATGCTGGCTTCATAGAAAGAGTGTGGAAGTTTTCCTTCCATTTCTATTTTTTGGAAGAGTTTCAAGAGAATAGATATTAACTCTTCCTTAAATATTTGGTAGGATTCCCCTGGAAAGCTATCTGACTCTGAACTCTTGGTTTTTGGCAGATTTTTTGATTACTAACTCGATTTCCTTACTGGTTTTGGGTCTGTTCAAGTTTTCTATTTCTTCCTGTTTCATATTTGGTAGTGTATATGTTTCTAGGAATTTGTCCATTTCTTCCAGATTGCCTATTTTATTGGCATATAATTGCTTATAATATCATATTATTGTTTTTATTTCTGATGTGTTGGTTGTAATCTCTCCCTTTCATTCTTGATTTTATTTATTTGGGTCATTTCCTTTTTCTTTTTGATGAAATTGGCTAGTGGTATTCCAATTTTGTTAATTGTTTCAAAGAACCAGCTTCTGGTTTTATTGATCTGTTCTTTGGATTTTTGGTTTCAATAGCATTAATTTCTGCTCTAATCTTTATTATTTCCTGTATTCTGCCTGTTTTCGGTTTTATTTGCTGTTCTTTTTCCAGCTCCTTAAGGCGTAAAGTTAGGTTGTGTATGTGAAATCTTTCTTCCTTTTTTAGGAAGGCCTCGAGTGCTGTATACTTTTGTCTTATGACTGCCTTTGCTGTGTCCTCAAGGTTTTGGGTTTGGTATCATCATTTTCATTTGTTTCCATATACTTTTTAATTTCCTCTTTAACATCTTGTTTAGCCCATTTATTCTTTAGTAGGATGTTCTTCAGTCTTCAAGTATTTGTTACCTTTCTAAGTTTTTTCTTGTGGTTGTATTCAAGTTTCATAGCATTGTAATCTGAAAATATGCAAGGTATGATCTCGATCATTTTGTACTTGCTGAGGGCTGATTTGTGTCCCAGTATTTGGTCTATTCTGGGGAACGTTCCATGTGCACTGGAGAAGAATGTATATTCTGCTTTAGGATGAAATGTTCTGAATATATCTGTTAAGTCCATCTGGTCTACGTGTCATTCAAAGCCATTGTTTCCTTGTTGATTTTTTGATTAGATGATCTCTCCATTGCTGTGAGTAGGGTGTTGAAGTCTCCTACTATTGTGATATTACTCTCAATGAGTTTCGTTATATTTGTGATTAATTGATTTATATATTTGGGTGCTTCCACATTTGGCACATAAGTGTTTACAATTTTTAAGTCTTCTTGGTGGACAGACCTCTTGATTATGATATAATGCCCTTCTGCTTCTCTTGTTACAGTGTTTATTTTAAAGTCTAAATTGTCTGACATAAGTATGGCTACTCTTGCTTTCTTTTTTGCACCATTAGCATGATAGATGGTTCTCTATCCCCTTACTTTCAATCTGAAGGTGTCTTTAGCTCTAAAGTGGGTCTCTTGTAAACAACATATAGATGGATCTTGTTTTCTTATCTATTCTGTTACCCTATGTCAGTTGATTGGAACATTTGGTCCATTGATGTTTAGAGTGAGTACTGAAAGATATGAATTTATTGCCATTATGATGCTTGTAGAGTTGGGGTTTGTGGTGGTGTTCTCTGGTCCTTTCTAATCTTTGTTGCTTTTGGTATGTATGTATGTATGTATGTATGTATGTATGTATGTATGTTCTCATATTTTCTCCCCTCAGAGAGTCCCCCTTAAAATTTCTTGCAGGGCTGGTTTAGTGGTCACAAGCTCCTTTAATTTTTGTTTGTCTGGGAAACTTTGTATCTCTCCTTCTATTTTGAATGACAGCTTTGCTGGATAAAGATTTCTTGGCTGCATATTTTTCTGATTCTTCACATTGAATATATCCTGCCACTCCTTTCTGGCCTGCCAAGTTTCTGTGAATAGGTCTGCTACAACTTGATCTGTCTTCCCTTGTAGTTTAGTGACTTTTTTTCCCTTGCTGCTTTCATGATTCTCTCCCTGCCTGAGTATTTTGTAAATTTGACTATGATATGCCTTGTTGATGGTCGGTTTTTGTTGAATGTAATGGGGGTCCTCTGTACTTCATGGATTTTGATGTCTGTGTCTTTCTCCTGGTTAGGTAAGATTTCCGCTATGATTTGCTCACATAACCCTTCTACCCCTATTTCTCTCTCTCTTCCTCTTCTGGGTTCCCTATGATTCTGATGCTGTTCCTCTTTAATCTCTGTCACTGATTTCTCTAATTCTTAAATCATGCTCTTTTGCCTTAGTTTCCCTCTTTTATTCTGCTTCCTTATTCTAAGTTTGTCCTCTATATAGTTGATTCTCTGTTCTGCCTCATCCATCCTTGCTGCCATGGCATCCATCCATGATTGCAGCTCACTTATAAAATTTTTAATTTCATTCTGGCTATTTTTTACTTCTTTTATCTCCACAGAAAGGGTTTCTAGTCTATTTTCAACTCCAGCTAATATTCTTATTATTGTGATTCTAAATTCTGGTGCAGACATCTTGCTTGTATCTGTGTTGATTAAATCCCTGGTTGTTGTTTCTTTGTGCTCTTTCTTTTGGGGTGAATTCATTTGTTTTGTCATTTTGAAGGGAGAAAAGGAATTAATGAGGTAGAAAAATTAAAATTAAAAAAATTTAAAATGAAAAAGTATTAAAATTAAAAAATTGAAAACACACAAAAAATCAAATAAATGATTCTAGCTCCTAGGTGTGTTTTGGTCTGGGTGTTGAAGGTGATTTGATAGATTAGAGAAAAAGCGGGGGGGAAAGGAAATCGTTTAAGAATTTGAAAAAATGAACACACTGAAGTAGACTGAAATGAAATGTTGGAAGTAAAATAGAATTTGAAAAAATTACAAAAGTAAAGAATATATTAGAAGAATTTAAAGAAAAATATTTTTAATAAAAGTTAGAAATAAAAATGAATTTTTCTCTTTCTGTATTCAAGAGAAAGAAAAGAAAAAGAAAAAAAGGAAATCGTTTGAAAATTTGAAAAAGTGAATACACTGTAGTAGATTAAATTAAAATGATGGAAGTAAAATAGAATTTGAAAAAAAATTACATAAAAGGAAAGAATACAGTAAAAAATTAAAAATATTTTTAATAAAAATTGAAAATAAAAATGAGTTTTTTCTCTTTCTGTATTCAGGAAAAAGAATGGTGTAAAAGAGGGAAAAAAAGAAAAAAAAGAAAGAAAACTGAATAGATGGACCTGCTAACAGATTGAAATAAGACTAAAATTACTTCGTTTTCCCCTAGAAGTCAGACTATGAAGTGCTTTATTGTTCATAAACTAAGCAGGCAGTGAGACTTGTGTTCTTCAAGAGCAAAGTTGGCCCAGTTGGGCAGGGCTTAGGCTAACAGCTTCGTTCTCCACTAGATGGCACTGCTAGCCTACTGGGGTGGATTGTTGCGGCGCTCGTAGGTGCGTATGTGCATGCGCAGGATCGGTGAAAATGGCATCACCCAGCTATCCAGTCTCTAGTATCGGAACTCTGTTCTCCCTGTTCAGCAATCAAGCACCCATCCTCTGTCTTCAGCTTTCATCCACTCCCTGCTGTTTCACTGTCCATGACCAAGCCCCAGGCAGTACCTCTCTCCTGAGTTTTGTCTCAGATCCATCAGTTTTCCCTGATCCTTACTTCTAGAGGACTGCAGCCTTGACCTGTTCTGCCCTCTGCAGGAAGGTCTCACGGAGCAATGGCTGAAGGTCAGCTGCGCCCAGGAAGTCTTGCTGGACCCTGCTACTGCCGGTGCCCTGAGACTATGGCCAGGTTCCAGGCCACCCCAGAAAAAGTTTGCGACATAGTGTAGCAGCAGCTTTTCAGGGATTATGGAAAATCACAACACACATCTGGCACCAGGCTTCACCCTTAATGATCTTGTTCCAGCACCAGCGAATGTGGCTGCCTTCTGGGGTCTGCTGGGACCAGGTGACCTCAACAGTCCCTACCACATGTCCTTCCAGCAGTGGAACTGCCTTTCCCCGTGTGGCCCAAGAACCTCCTGGACCCCACTCTGCTTCTGGGGATTTACCCTTCCCACCAGAGCACCGCCAGTTTTCGAACTGTGGAGTTTCAGACTCCGCACTCCCCTTATTTACAGTCTTAATGGAATTTAAACATGTTCCTTTCTCCTTTCTCCCTTTTTAGTTTAGTCCCTGCAGCTGTTTCCAATTTTCCACTTTATCTCCAGCTGCTTTTGTGGAGGGGTACTTTTCCCGTATTCTCCCCAACCCAGTCTCTGTCCTCTCTCTGCCCACAAAAGCAGCTCCCTGCACGCCTTGGCTTCTTGCTTCCCAAGTTCACCTCTCTGCACCTGCTGAATTCTGTGGCTCAGGTTGTGTACCTGCTGAATTCTGTGGCTCAGGTTGTGCAGATTGTTATGTTAATCCTCAGATCAGTTTTCTAGGTGTGCAGGATGGTTTAGTGTTGTTCTGGCTATATTTCATGGATGCGAGACACACAAAAAACTTCCATGCTGTTCCACCATCTTGGCTCCCCTCTGGGAGGCTAAGATATTATCAACTTCAGACTTGGTTAACTATGCTTGGCAACATTTGAATGGGAACCACTAAAATAACAGAAATACCGTATAACTTACGAATCAGTAAAGGAAAAATAAATAGGGAATAAAAACCATGCTTTAGTTAATTCAATAAAGCCAAGGAAGGAGGGGAGAGAAACATAAATAAGGAAAATAGAAAGTGCTCTCTAAGATGGTTAAGACATCACAAAATCTATCACTAATTATAGTAAATGTAAAGGCAGAAAGCTCACAACTTTAGATTCGTCTATTGATTTGAAAAATAAGTGACCATGCTCTAAGAACCAGATGGGGGAAACTGAAAGAAGGCGGTCAGAAGGTAGAAACTTCCACTTAGAATTTATGTTTTTATCTTATCTTCTAGGAATGCAATGTACATGAAGATGACTGTAGTTAACACTGATGTCACTGGTGTAATTGAAAATTTTTAAGAGTAGATCTGAAGAGTTCTTATCATAGGGAAAAACTTTTTTTGGACCTATAGGAGATGATGGATGTTAACTAAAATTATTGTGGTTATCATTTCACAACATATGTAAGTCAAGTTATGCTGTGTACCTTATGTTTACACAGTGCTATACATGAATTACTGATAAAAGTGGGAAAATATGCATACTTAGAAAAGTTGAAGCAAAGGGAATGATGTATGACAAATATTACCAAAAAAATGATTTAGTTGCTATATTAATATCAGACAAAATAGACTTTAAGGAGAAAGCAAACAAGAAAGAATTGCTACATAATTATGAAGGATTCCACTCAACAGGAAGATAAAATAATACTAAATGTGTATAAAAGATCTAGCCTCGACATCTATAGGGAAATATGGATAGATTATCAGGATAATCAGGCATATCGTTCACTCTGTATTTCAGTGTACTCCTCCCTGCTTAATACAAGTCTTAACTTCAGCTCTCGGGCAGGACTGAACCTGAATTTAGCCTCTGGACTCCAGGGAAGGTATCAGCCTTTGCTTCCAGAAGGCTCCCTGTCACGGTGACTTCATGTACTTGGTTATTTTCTCTTTTCTTTTTGGTCATTTCCCTTGTGCTCCAGTAGTGTATTAAAAAGAGAAATGTTATTATGTGTCAGTTTCCAGTTGTATTGAAGCAAAAGGGGCTTTCAGAGACTCTAGTCTGCTATGATGCTAGAAACAAATGTCTGTACTCCATCTCATTGTTTTCAGTCCTGTCCCCTTGCTAATGTAATCCTCATTTGAAGACCAGAGTGATCTTTCTAAAATGAAAATCTAACCATCTCACTACCCTACATGACAGTCTTCTATGTCTAACCATCACATTGAGGAAGTTGAATCCTCCTAGTCTCAAGAAAAGACTGCTTCAGGAACTTACCTGTCTGCCTGTTAAACCAGCATCCTCTCCTTTGGGCTCAGTCTGTCAGGTTTAAATGGGACAGCTTAGAGCTCTCTGTGGTCACTTAGTATTCTATACATTCAGATGCCTTTAAGGTTCTCCCTTACTCAGGATGGATATTTGGTGCATAGGCAGTAGCAAGGACATGCTGGTTAAGATATCACATACTCTCATAGGGACATATAAATTATCACTATTGTCCTTCCCAAGACTCTCTGTCCTTTATCCCTCCTCTTTCCCAGTGAGTCTAACATCTGACAGCACACCTGTCAGAAACTGCTCCTGAGTTAAGTCCTGATTCCTTACTGTCTGGGCTATCCCAGCTGCTAAACATATCACCATTATTCCTGCTTCTACCTCTTTTCTAGGTGGATCCTACTTGGCATTCAAGGTTCCAGCAAAGCATCCCATGACCTTCTTTCTTTAGTCCTCCTCCTGTGCTGCACTAACTCTCTGCATACCTCTGTCCTTTCCTGTCCCACATTGTTAAGAATGTTTCTCCTATAGGCAGAGGCATGATTTAATTTTCATAGCATGTGCTGTTCATAGCACAGTGTTTGGCATATCATCAAACCTCAGTAGAACCTGAGATTTTGCACTGTGCCTTTATTTGGGCTCCACTCTTGCTATTTCTACAAAAGAGACTGAAAACATGATCTAACTTGGTGTTGCTTTGAGCATGAGTTTAGCAGCTGAAAGTCATACCAAGCCTCCCTTTTCCTGGAACAGAGTATCAGTAATAAGGAGAAGTGCCTTCTTCTGGATGGGAGACTCCATGCAAATTTAAGCAGGAAAAGCACACCCACAGAGCATACTTTGTTTATGTTTCACATATAAAAATAATTTTGAATGATTTCTGATTCTTTACTGGAATTCTGGAGTGTCAAAAGTAGGGATGAAAAAGGTAGACTATATGCTAAAATATTGTACTAGAAATTTGTTTCTACTTTGGGAAGCTTTTTAATTTTGAAGATAATTCTCCTTAGATCTCATTCCTTACTCTAATTGAAAGGGTGTACCACATTTTCACATTGCTTTTGTTTCTGGTTATTGCCATGGTAACACAGACCTACTCCAACATATATGCATTTTGAGCTAATTTTTTTTTTTTTTTTTGCTTCAGAAAGAAGCTGGGAATAAAAAGCAAGGAAAAGAAGTGAATGACTTCTGTGAAATAGATTTTATGATGCTCAGCAATTAATTTGATATCAAATAAAAGCAAGTGATTCCTCCTTTGGGTAATTAAGTGAAGGGCCAAAATATATTCATTTTAAAAGGACTTGTAAAATTCATAGGAGTGAAAAAAATGTTACCTAGGATTATAGATGGGAAAATAGAATACAGATAAATACATTAAGAATCAGAGAGGTATGTGAGTTGGTTTTTGGTCTCACTGGTGAGTGGTAGAGTTCAACTGAGCATTTTTTCTTCAAAATATGACCTTATTAAGTGGCAAAGAAATCAGAGACATGGATGAATTTTTGTTAACAGAGGGTCATGTTGTTTTATTTTCATATTGACACATTCATATTAAATGAATATGCTCCAATGCCCATACTAAATTCTGGGATTTAGTGTGAAACCAAACAAACATGGTCCCTGGCTTCACAGAGTTTATAGTCAAATAAGGGAGACAAACATTAACTTAGAAGTACTCAAATAAATAAATAACTAGATACTATGAAAAAGACATGAAGGTAAAGAATCTAGTGCTAAAGAAGCAGGTAACAAGCAGACTTAAAATAGCCCAAGGTGTCAGAGAAAGTCTCCTTTATAAAGTTAAATCTGATAATCTCCCCAAAATTATCAAAGTGCAGAGGAGGCTGAAGAGCATCCAGAAAGAGGAAACTAATGCATTGTCCTTAGAAGAGACAGAGTGGTGTTACTGGGGCACAGAGTTCTGGAGTGTGTGATGAGTGCTGGAGAGAGTGTTAGAGATAATTTTGGTTGATAGGAAGCTGAAGCATTGGAGGGAACAGATGGTATAGCATCCTCTGAGTCATATTAAGGATTTTTATTTTTTGAAAATTATTTCTTAATGTTTATTATGTTTCTGGGAGACAGTGAGAGAGAGAGAGAGAAAGAGAGAGCGAGCTGTCAATATGGAACCCAACGTGGGGCTGGAACTCACAAACTGTGAGATCATGACCTGAGCCAAAGTTGGCGCTTAACTGACTGAACCACCCAGGTGCCCCATGGGATTTTGATTTTGATCTTTATCTTGAGCTCCTTGGGAAGCCGTTGGAGAGTTTTAAGAGAAAAACTGGATCAGATTCATGGTTCCACAGTGCTCATGCTGGCTGCTGGTAGGGGCAGGAATAGATGTAAGAGGCAGTCGGGGCATTTTTTCAATAGTCTGTGCAGTAGCTGAGAGTAATTTTCTTTAAGGAAGTGACAGTGGTGTTTTGTTTGGGAAAAATGATGTTCGAAGACTGAGGTTGTCTTTGCCAATAATTCAACACAGGTCCACTGCAGGAGTTATATTTCATACACCAGCAGCATACCAGATAATGTCTCTTGAGACAGTAAAGAAATCGCACACCCCAAACCAATGATAGACTAATTGCACTGTTGTTCCAGACAACGAGGTGATAAAATAAATGAAATAAAAATTTAGTTGAGGTGCTTTTTATGAGTAGGTTCTCAGTAGAGTACATCCTGTCAGCTGAAAGCTGGGTATGAGCTGCTGGCTTAGGTCCTTCACTGCCGAGGCACAGAGCTGGTGGGTGACCACACTGGTGTTCACAGGCAAGACGAGCTGCTTCAAAGGTTATTCTTCCAGGGACCATTACATAGCTTACACTACTGCCTATGAGAAGTAGCCCTGCCAAAGTATAAACAGATGCCCCTTCTCTTCCTGAGACTGTTGTTTACCCAAAGTAGCCTGGCCATGGCAGGAGCAAGTGTTTAAAGATCTTTGGAGAGCTCCTTAGAGCGGCAAAGAATAACCTTAGTCAGACTGAACTCTCTCAAGTTGATGGTCAGACATCTTGGTTTTTAGAGTTTACAGGCACCCCACATGACAGACAGCAGTGCCATTACTGTGATATCCATGATGCAACGGTCCTCTCCACTTCAGGTGCAAGAGTTAGATGAGGAAGTCTTAATATCGAAATTCAGAACAATTTCATAAAACAAGTTATTCAAAATGCAACTTTGTCCAAAGCATGGATTTGAAATAATAATTCAGCATACAATAATCTACCCTGGGATTTCAGATAACTTAGATATTCTCTCTCTCTCTCTCTCTCTCTCTCTCTCTCTCTCTCTCTCTCTCTATATATATATATATATATATATATAGATATATATATGTATATGTATATATATATATGTATATGTATATATATGTATATATATATATGTATATGTATATATATGTATATATATATGTATATGTATATGTATATGTATATGTATACATATATGTATATGTATATATATATATACACACATATATATATGTATATATATATACATACATATATGTATGTATATATATATACATATATATATGTGTGTATATATATATATATATACATATATATATGTATATATATATATATATATATCCTAAAGACATACTGTTCTCAACAAATCTAAGTTCACATATGTATCAATTTACCCCGTGATGTTGAATCATTTATGATGTTAATCACAAACCTTCAGTCATATTTTGTGGGTGTTTTCCTTTGACACACATCCTTTTACACTTTCATGACTTGGAGTGACTGTATTCCTGGGATTATGGATATATGCAGAGTAGAGAACACTTTAACATGATGCCATATCCAATCACCAAATGACCAAAAGTTAAGTAGCTTAAACCAGTCAACTTCCTTGACAGGTTTTCAGGCAAATAGTTTTAATAAAATTCCATGGTTACAAGCTTCCATAGCATCTCTAAGCACAGGCTCATTTGCCATTATATCAGAATTAAAAGCTGTCCTAACTTTGGGAGAAGCATGTTTTTGCTCTTTTTTTTTTCATTTCCTACAAATTAATTTTTATTTTATTCATCTCATAGTCTAGATGTTCTTTTACTCGTCTGAAGTTTTTTAATGTATGATTTATATTTATTAGATTAGTTTTAGGAGGTTCAACATGGAATAGGTTTCTAGTTATTTTAGATGTGTTCCTCTATTGTCTATTGGCTTTGAATAATATCTTTTCCCTTCTATTGTCACATTCATTACATGTTCTATTTTTTCACATTCCATCATGTTTGCCCCTTCTAATAGGTTAGGGTAAGGTTTGACTTAGAGCATGGTCCAGTTTCCCATATTACATATAACTAGTTGTGGAGGTATCAAGGTCGTAGTCATGGCTACTCATACCATAGGTCTATATACATATCTTCCAGTGATAAAGATATATTCGTTCCATTCCACCAGTATATCCTTCGGAACACATTGTCCTTCTACCATAAGGGAACTTTCTGTGGCCTAGGTTCCCCAATCTCCCTTTTCACATTGGGGATTTGCAGAAATGGGGTAACACGATGTCCTGTTTGCTTCTTTAAGTGTCATTATTTTAATTTTACATTTGTCCAAGGAATCACAGCCATTAGGATGCAAAGTATCTACTACAGTTCTGGTTGAGTTGTCTGTTATCTCAGATGACCAGTATTACCCCAAAATTATAGCTGATCTAAGAGTATTCCACATACCAACCAATCTTAACTGCACTAAGCGACAGTCTACACTTAGACAAAATTCTTTTGTTATTTCTTTATACTGTATTGTTTTAGTTTTTCTCCTGCTTCATGTAGAATTTCCACTGCTCTATTTATTTTCATGTGAAATTTATGTGTTGTAATATGCTACTCATTTTATCCACCTTTGTACCCAAAGAAGACAAAGCTGCCATTGCATATGTGTTAAACTGAGATGGTTTGGTTTAAAAGTTTTTAAAATAGAATATTATTTGATCAATTTGGAATTGAGAAAATATAGCTGCCATTGCATCTCCAATTAGATCTACCAGTTCAACAAGAAAGGGTTGTAAGGGTTTCCTTTCTTTTTTTAATGTTTACTTATTTTGAGAGAGAGAGAGAGAGAGAGAGAGAGAGAGAGAGAGAGAGAGAGAGAGAGAAAGGGAGAGGGAGAAAGAGAGGGAGAGGGAGAGAGAACACACGAATAGGGAAAGGGTAGAGAGAGGAGATCCCAGGCAGGTTCCATGCTATCAACACAGAGCATGATGCGGGACTCCATATCGTGAACTGGGATATCATGACCTGAGCCAAGATCAAGAGTTGGAGCCTTAAATGACTGAGTCACCAGGAACACCAGGGTTTCTTTTCTTTCATTGAAAGTACTTTGGGCATAAGTTGTAAATTGGACATAAACAAAGATGGGGAAAACAGCACAATTTGAGGATCTACGTCTGATTGAAAAGTCAAATTAAATTTCAAGTAATGGGCTACACTTGTAGGTTCCAATATGATCATAGTAAGTTTTATCAGCATAGGTTTCCATATTGTTGGGGTAGAAATCTGTGGTGTGATATATAAGCCTGATGTATGCCACCAAAGATAATGATCTGTGCTATGTGCTTAGTTCTCTGTATGCCCGCTGTACACCTTCAAGATGTCTATGTTCTTTTAGTTATTTTTTTATTCTTTTTAATTTTACAGTGAGCACCGGAGGGGGTAGGGAGTGAGGGAGAGAGAGAGAGGGAGGGAGGGAGAGGATCTTAAGCAATCTCCATGCTCAGCGTGGAGCCCAATGCAGGACTCAATCCCACAACCCTGGGATTATGACCTGAACCAAAATCAAGAATCGGATGCTCAACTGACTAGCCATCCAGGTGCCTCTGTCTCTGTTCTTTTAAAGTCTGGACACAATATATATGGATCTATTGATAATTTTCTAAAAGATGAGTATGGATTAAACAGTGTAAGTTGAGGGTGTACTAAATGACCAATATTAGGCCCATTTATTTGTAAAGGTATGATTGCCTGATTGTCATCATGTGGATGTGATTTGACAATGTCTTTTCCTAAAGTATTACTACCCATGGTGGGAAGTAAATACTTAGTATTCCGTGTGGTAAATGCATCTCTGTATATTTTTTAAATAGTTTTTCTAGGTTGTCCTAAATTTTTTTACTTAGTATTTTCCTTCTCACTCTTGGTTTCCACCAGTCATCTATTGATTTTTGATGTATTCTGTTCAATAAATAGAGCACAATTATGCTCCATTAGGTAACTTTTTAGTGTATTACTAGTATAAGAAAAGTTTTACACTGATATGACCATGTTACTGACCTTCATCTAGTGATATTTACATCTTCATTATTCTTTTACATCCCAGTGCATGTATATGCATGTTCTGAGATTTCTCTCTCATCATTGGAGGAGGCATCTGACTGTGATTGATGCTTGGAATTTCTGTTTGTCATGTTACACGTTCTACTCAAGAACATGTTCTTCATAAAATTTAAAGTTTAATAATGGGCTTACTCATGGACCATCATAATGTTTGGTTCATAGTTGAATTGTTTGGTGCATCCCTACATGATGATTTAGAATCATTTTGTAAGGAAAAGATCAAGTTATAGTCTACGAATGTCACTGGAGTATTGATAGGTGTTTTGTTACAGCACCAAATAATTTATATCCCTTCAGTGTGAGCATGAAAGATCTGATACTGTCTGGTCTTGCAGAAACATTTAGTATACCATCAGAGCACACAGATACATTGCACGTAACAATTCACTCTACTTTCCTTGGTGTAGCTTAATTCTTCATTGCTGTGCTAATTTTTGTCTGTGTATATACTACTGGTCTTCTCCCTGGGTTACCAGTCTGTTTTCCCTTGATAAAATCTCCATGTCTACAGTCATCTTGGTAAAATTTGGTAAATAGTAAGAATATTTCCATTCTACATTTTGATGTGACTTTGGTCTCTGTATACCCTGATAGGTAATTGAAGAATTTTCATTGGATTAGGTCATGTTTGTAGGTCTCATAATTTAAGGTCATCAAGATTAATGGGAAATCCTATGTTGGCAATGTAGCTCAGAATAGGCAAGAGAATCATTATGTTTTAAAGAATGTGTAAAGGTTTGGGACACCTGGGTGGCTTAGTCAGTAAAGTGTCTGACTTCAGCTCAGGTCATGATCTCATGGTCTGTGGGTTTGAGCCCTACACCAGGCTCTCTGCTGACAGCTCAGAGCCTAGACCCTACCTCAGATTCTGTGTCTCCCTCCCTCTGCCCTTTCCCTGCTCATACGTTGTGTGTCTTTCTCTCTCTCTCTCAAAAAAAAAAACATTAAAAAGTTAAAAAAAATCATGTGTAAGGGTTAAAAAAACAGGGATTCGTGGTGATGGGGATGCAGCAGTAGGTGTCTCATGTATGGATAGATTGCCATGATGAAGCATGTTAGGCCTTGCTGTGACATAAGTCTAACCTCTTTGCCATCAGCAGTGTTGTATTCCTGTGGGATTCCTAGGTATAGATGTTGTTTGTATAGGAATGGGGGTAGTCTGTAGTTTATTTCAGGTAAATTTTGGTGTACTCAAAGTGTCTTGTTAAATATTATAACTGATATGGTGGGTATTGCATGGTAGATGTGCTTTGGATGGTGTGAGTGGTAGTGCCCCAACATCATCCATAGACAGATATTTGTAAAACACTAGTAAGATGAACAAGTAGTTGCAAAAATGGTATTT
The DNA here is from genome assembly GCF_024362965.1 of Panthera pardus. NCBI lineage: Eukaryota > Metazoa > Chordata > Mammalia > Carnivora > Felidae > Panthera > Panthera pardus. The sequence continues at coordinate 110,014,351 of NW_026526677.1, read as the reverse complement.
AATTTTTTAAAAAGTCATAGACAAAATATCTTCCTATTTATATTCTAAGAAGTCAGAAAAGATAAAACCAGAATGTTCATGAGGCTCATCTTGTTTTTAAGATTATATATAATTTTATTATTTTCTATTTCTGTATTTACCAAATATTCAATAGTGGATGCACATTCTTTTATAGCCCAGGCTTTCCTATTTAAAATTGTCACCTCAACATACACACAGTTCCTTTCATCTTTTCCACTGTATTTTTTCTCTAAATCAGTTATCAACATCTCTCATACTATAATTTTGTTTATGATCCAAGTCTCTCAACTAGATTGAAAACTTCCCATGCAGAAATGTCAATAACCTCGTCTGGACAGATGGTGATGCTCAAATAAATATTTTTGAATGAATATTCTATACTTACACAATTCTTCTTGAACTAAATAGTGAACTTAATTTTCTTTTTGCATTTTAATTCCAATATAGCTGATAGACTATATCATTTTAATTCCAATTAATCATCTTAATTCCAATATAGCTGATAGATTTGTGTCCATTTCAGGTGTACAACATAATGATCCAGTATTTCAATACTTCAGCCAGTGCTCATCACAGCAAATGTACTCGTTAATTCCCATCATCTATGTGAACTTACTTTTTAATTTTCCCAGTCAATGTGAATAGTATACATTTCACATTGTTGTCACATTAGTTTTAATGAATCTATTAGTCTAAGAAAATAAAAATAAAAATCATCATCAATGGTTCCCCTCCTTCTCTCATGCAGACGTACATTGCCACATAGCTAAGTGATATAGTCCTTTGAGTGATGTCTCTAAGAACCAGGCACATGTCCTATGAACCTTTGGTTGTGGTTCTGTGTGTGTTATCAGCATGCTTATTTTTTTGCCCTCCAAAATGACAAAATCTACTTGGCGAGCATCTTGTGAGTGTAAAACATAGCCGCATATCTATAAATATGGTCTTGGGATCTGCATTAAGAGAGTACATATAATCTCTCTTGTATATAATTAGTATATCTCATCATATTTCACCAATGTGGTAGATGAGAATTTCTCCTTCATGTTTAATTCTTTCATAGCATGGGGTATTAAGTTGTTCGTTCTATATCTCTCTGCATATGGTTTAAGCATCTTTTCTAATACATCCTCATTAGTATGTGTGTATGTGGGCAATTTTGTAATTTCTTGTAGCCATGCTTGGTCTATTGCTAAAGCCAAATGTTTGCCTTGATATTGCATAAGATTTTGATCTACTGGGTAAGGATCAGTGGAGTGCTGATAGAGCTAACCTGAGTTCTTATAGATGTGTGGGAGATGTAGCTACCCTAGAACTTGGTGCTGAGGGTGCAGATGGTAAAATAAAGGTGTCAATGCTACTGTCGTGTCCTAGGCTTTGGCTCCAGGTATCCAAGCACCCATTGTGTAATTCTGTAGCTACTCTGTTGTGATAGTGTGCTAATATGCTTACTCTATCAGTAACCAGATCTGGGTTGTTTTTAGTGAGTCTTTGCATTGTGTTTAGTGGAACTCCTAACTCAAACGTACAAGGGAAGGGAAGGACATGAAAGTCAGTACTTGAATGTCTTGGAATACATGCTGGGTTATAATGCCAAGAGCCCGTAAGAAAAGCTGGCCAGCCTTTGTCCTCTGCTTCAGATTCTAATAATGGCTGATGTTAGGTGTCTCTCTCTAATTCTTTCCCTGATGGGAGTGTAGGCCCTGGCTGCTGCTTTAGCTTCCCTCAGGAGTCAGTCTCTCCTCCAGAAAGGAGGAGAGAAAAAGTACAAAAGTTGTCCAGAGTACACATGACACTGAGGGTGAAGATAGGGAGGTGGAGATGTGGGTGAATTTTGAGTTGCAATTTGGTTGTCCAGGTTGTTGCTCTGTGAATGAAGTGGAGGGTATCACAGACAGTGGAGCTGTATCTGGACCAGAAGGTAGTGTTCCAACTTGAAGTTGTAGAAAAACTGTTGCTAAAAGTGTCAGACGAGTGCCCATAGCTACAAAGAGTATGGCATTGAGTAGCGAGCAATAAGCAAAATGGTGTGATCAGTAGGTTGTACGGACCCACTTAACAATATTTGTAGGGTTGAGATGCATAGTGTGTTCATTTCTGCAAATGCTAAAGATGGTGTTTTTATCAGTCTCTGTGCCTCCCTTGTTCTTCTTGCTGTTCAAGGTCTATGGCAAGAGTGGCTGCCACTGCTGATACTCCTCCCAGCAAAGGAAGTACCCACAATGTATGTGAAATTCACTCCCTGTTACAATGCCTTAGATGAGTGTCTCTGTTAAGTGTCCTGTAATCAACAAGGGAGCTCAGGTTGTAATGAGGTGCACATGCAGATATCAAGCACTTAGATCCAGTGTTATCAGTAAGCAAAAGAAGTTTACATTGTTCATGCCTGGAAGTTTTACAGAAGCATGAAATTCTTCTGTCTGGTGCAGTATAACTTAACCTTCTGTTACCCAGCAAGTGTTATTTATAGCTGATGCTAAATTTCACTTATAGGTGCCATTTTGTTTTCTGTTTTGTTTTGTTTTGTTTTGTTTAATTAGCACTTTCCTCTTTCACTTAGTGTTTGGGGTGCTATTGGTGGTAGTTTTTATATCTGTGAGCAGTTGCAGTATTGATCCTATACGTGTTTTGCTACTATTTCTGTACCTATGGTTTAATAAAATTGCTTCTTCTCATATTGCTTTAGTCCAAGCTTTCATGACTAGATTGTGAGTAAGCAAGCTACGCTTTTGTTCAAGCAAGCCATTGTATATTTCAATTGATTTAGACGTGGTAGGATTATATAGGAGGTGTAAGTTCCACATTACATCTTGTTTTTGCCTCATTCTTGGGATGGGTTTCCTGTGAACTGAGTGCTCTGATCTGGTTCTATGATGACTAGTGTGCCATAACATGCAGTGCATATATTTAGCACTTGGATTGACCTTTGGTCATTCTTGCATGGATAGGGTAATTCTATTCCTCATCATATATCTACTCTGGGACATGAATATTATTTTGTGATGCTGGCAATGGTCCTATGTAGTCACTCTGAATTCTTTGGAAGGGTTGATCAGGTCAACTTTGTCCGGAGTTATGATAAAAGATTTCTAAGCTTTAAAATTTCTGCAGTTCTCAATGTTTTGTTTAGCATGGTACTGTAGATATTGAGTTGTTATTATATGTTTCTGTTTTCTAACCACATTTTAGCATTCTGTATACCTCCGTGTTCTGTTTTATGATGTGCCCATTTAATAATTCTGTCAGTTGGCATATCTGTGCTTTCCTGTTTTATTGCCCATTATTCCTTTGATTTATGTGTAAGTATATTTTGAATAGGCTATTTTATAAATTATGAATCATTATGGTTTTTAAGACTGATTTTAGGAATTTTAGTGAATCCCTAGAGATTGCCAGTAAGTTTGTCTGCCTGATTATTATACTTAGCACAGAGTGATCACTCTGGTGAGCTAAGATGTATGTGATAAATAAAGAAATATCAGCCTGTGCTATTTTATATGTCCTTACCCCACCTGTCCTTATTTCTAATTTTCAGTTGTTCTTTCCATGTCCTTGAACAAATAGGTATGAGATTAGCTACTGTCCATGAGTCTGAGAAAAGATACACCTCATTCTTATTTTCCTAAGTCAATTGTTCAGTGGCCTACTTTGTGTCTATTAGTTCACCATATTGTATGGGTTGTCCCAAACTCGATTCTCTCAGGGCTAGACTATAATTGATCCTCAAGGCCACAGCCTGCTATCATACTCTGGGTGGCATCATGGGGAATGATCCATCTCTACGCTGATACATTGTTGAGTGCTGTGGATCCAGGTGGTCCCCATTGCCTGACTGCTCCAGCTTGGATAGGCTCACCCCTCAGAAACTCTAGCTAGTCCACTATTGGCATTGCTGAGATTTTTTCAGTTAATGCAGAGCATCGACCATCCATCTTTATATCTCACTAGGAATAAATAATTTCCTTGTTGTGACTTTATGGTCAATAGTAGTTCCCCTCTGTTAGAGGTCTGTTGTATGCAGTTTAGAATAGGATGTTGGAGTCTAAGTATAATTGGCTTATTTTCTATTGGTGGCTCTGCATTTTTCAGGGCTTCAAAGAGTGGCCAGTTTAGCTTTCCAGTTGGTTATATATACTTGGACTATAGGAACTTCTTGGTCCAAAATGCAGTCAGGTAAAATTTGGGATTATTCGGCCATGTTGCAAACTCTTATGAGTTATAGGCATTCTAGTATATATTCACAGTCTTTATTAGCTGGTGCGAATGAGTTTAAAGTTCTGAAAGCATTTTTCAAATAAATAGTCTGCCTCTTGAGTTTGTCCATCTAAATTTCCTATTCTTCCTATTTACTTTGTGGATGGGTTTTAAAATGATCCCCATATGTGGTATATGCTGTTACCAATATTCAAGCAGTCTTACCAGTTTCTGAGATTGTTCTGTTGTGACAGGAGTTGAGATGCAACCTATCTTGTTGATGACTGGGTCTGTTATTTTCTTACCTTCAGAAGACCAAATTATTCCTAGAAATTTTACTGTAGTTTGGGGTCTTTGGACCTTACCTGGGTAAATCATCCTTTGAGTGTAACAAATTCAGTTGACTCTGTCTTGACCCTAGTCTGTTCTTCAAAGTTATCACTATAAAGAAGGATGTCCTCAAGATAGGAAATAAGAGTTTATGTTTGTTTTGTGTTTTCTTGAAGGGCCTGGATGCCTTGTTTGTGAAGGGGTGTGGGCTATCACAGGTTTGTTAAGGTATCTTTGTGGTGAGCTAGTAAGCTGATATTTTCTACCTTCCTGTGTAAATGCAGTCATGGGTTGGCTCTCTCATCAACGTGTGTAACAAAGAACATGCCAGATAAATCTATCAGTGTATAGTAATTTCTGATTCAGTAGTGATACTGCTTGTGCTACTACCTATATCTGGAAGTTCTCTCTCAATTTTGGGAGAGTGTTTGTGTAAATTCCTATAATCTGCAAATCTTCAGTAGGCACAAAAATTTGTTCCTTCAGGAGTTCCTGCGTTTCTTTCACTAGTGTGTCCTTCCTTAAGGGGTATATTTGTTAATTTAGAGGGGCAGGCAGCTCAATTGCAGTCATTTTGGTGTAGCTAAGTTATTCTTTGGGATGACACTATCTTTGTTGTTCACATGTTGTCTTATCCACCTTGGGGATGTTTTCTAAGTTGGGTCCTATGAGGCATTTTGCCTTTCCTGGTGATGGTCATCAATTCATCAACTGTTAGGATATATTTACCCATGTTCCTGGGGTTTATTTTCCTCCTAATCCTTCAATTAGCTTCATCTTATTTTTTTTTTAATTTTCCCTGTATCATTGTTACTGGAGACCCTGTGTCCAAAAGCATAGTGGTATATAAAGTATTTTTATTTACAAAAGGGTTCCTATTGAAGTGACCCTTGTACATAAGGGCAATTTTCTCTGGCCAGAAGGCAGACTGCTAAGCCTCTATAGGGGGTTTGTCTAACTTTGTCTAGTTTGTCAGTGGTTCATCTATAAATGGGATTAGGTTTTGTGAACGGGTTATTCATACTAAATGGGTTAGTGGATCTATTTCCTGTAAGTCTACTTTCTCTAAAAGGTTGTTTGTTTCTGATTCTCTGCCACTGTAAGTTTTTTCTGGGATTTCTAATTGTGTTTCTGTTTTTACAGTTAGGATTAAAAGGTAGTGGTCTACATGGTATAGTTGACCAAAAGGGTTTTAGAGGTTTTGTTCTGCTTTGTCTGTTGACATTAGGGATAGGCCTGTTTTGTGTATATCATTTAATGCTAAAGCTATAGTTTGTATCTTGACTCATTTTCTCAGCTGTTCTGATCAAGCCAGTGAGTTCTGGCACCTGCAAATACAGAAACAGTTCTGTTCTGTCCTGTAGGGCACAGCTTTTAGGATGACCTTTTAAATTTGTTCTCTTGTTTTAGCATGTCTGTCCCCTGTCATAAATCATAGCCAGTAGTCTTAATTTCATTATTATTAGCTTCCCCTGCTGCTTTCCATGGCGGTGTTTCAAAGGGCAATATGTTAGGTATAGGCCATTTTAATCCCTAGGCTGCTGCTACCAGTCAAACTGAGATCTTTGTGTATCAGTATAATTTTCTCCAGATAATCTAAGTTGTTGAGTAAATTCAGCACCAGTGGTAATGGGTCTGAGTTGCACAGTTTCTACTCCTATGAGGAACAGGTTTTGTTCTCCTTTGGTCCATAATTCCAATAGCCACAGGTTTTCGGCGTCTAAATAAGTTTGTTGTAAGTCCATCGTAGTTTTTGTCATTTCTTGCCTAGTAGAGGCTTTCTGTTCAGTAAGCCTGTTTGGTTCCATATTATCATTTGTTGTATTTTTGTCTATTCTCATGGGCTTAATTTCTAGTAGATTAAAGTTCCCCAAGTCAAAAGAGAAAAAATAACCATCACCTTTAGAGTGTTGATTGGTTCCTTTTAAGGAGAAAGAGGGTCTGGGTTTTCTCCTACTCTGGAGATAACATTTTGGGCTATAGTTTTTGTTTTCTGTTTGCATCAATGTTGTCTGAATCCTAAGAGCCCTGCAATTTCATATTTGCTCTTTTTAATATAGGATACAAGTCACTGGGCTGGGTGACTAGGCCAACATCTGGAGTCTCCTTAATTTTAAGTCTATCTGGGCTAAATCTTGACTAGATCTGCATGGATGCTCAGAAGTTAATAAATAATTCAAAATACCGCTAAACAACCTCTTGAGTAAGAGATCCCTTGATGATATCACTGAATAAAGCATATTCACTGATGTCCTCCTGCCTTTGATGACACTGTTCAAAAAGTCTATTTTATTATAGACATCCTTACTAGAATGTTCCAAATTGTTTATAATATAGTGTGAGACAGTATTAAGATAAGTATTGTGAGTAGCGTTAATATCCAAACTATAACGGCTCTATTAATTTTGCTCATTTATAGGCTATAATTTCAGTATGATGCTATAGATGATAAATGGTATATTAAGTTTAAAGTTTTTTTTAACGTTTATTTATTGTTAAGAGACAGAGAGAGATAGAACATAAGCATGGGAGGGGCAGAGAGAGGGCAAGACACAGAATCCAAAGCAGGCTCCAGGCTCTGAGCTGTCAGCACAAAGCCTGACACAGGGCTTGAACTCAAACCGTGAAATCATGACCTGAGCTGAAGTCAGATGCTCAGTCGACTGAGCCACCCAGGCGTCTCAAGTTTAAAGTTTGTCAGTCCAGTTTGAGCTTTACCAGATTTTGGTTAATTATAAATTTAGCATAATTTATCGACCTGTTTTTTTTTTTTCAAGTATGAACTGTGGAATGGTATATTCCCCAGCACTGACCAATTTTAATTGTTACTTTGGGTCAGGTTGAATTGTTTTGTTCTGTGCAAATAATGGTCAGAGACTGAGATTGTCTTTGTTAATGATTTATTTAACACAAGTTAACTGTGGGAATTATAATATTTCATAAGTCAATAGCAGGATAACTCCTCTTAATAAGCCAGTAAAGAAATAACACACTCCAAAACAATGACAGACTAATCAAACTTTTGTTTTAGTCTAAAGGGAGATGAAAGATACAAAGTTCAAATTACAAGCTGGTTCTTGGTAGGGTCCATCCTACTAACTAAAAGCTGGCTATTAACTGCTGGCTTAGGTTCCTTACTGCTGGGGCACATAGCTAGAGAGTCACAGCCACCAGTGTTGACATTCAAGATGAGCTGCTCTGAAGATTGTCACTCCAAGGACTATTACATGGTTTGCTGAGCTGCCTATGAGGAGTAGCTTTGCCGAGGCAGGATCAGATGTCCCTTCTCTTCCTGAGCCTGCTACATAGTTTACCAACACTGTTTACCAAGAGTAGCCTGGCCATCATAGAAACAGGTGTCTTAAGATCTCTGGAGAGCTCCTGAGGTGAGCAAAGAGTAGCCTTGCCCAGACGAAACAGTCTCAAGTTGCTGATCAAACTTTTTTGTACCTAATATATTACCCTTTATAACATCTCCATGGAAAGCAGCAAGGGAAGCTAACAATAATGAAATTAAGACTATTGGCTATGATTTATGACAGGGGACAGACATGCTAAAACAAGAGAACAGATTTAAAAGGTCATCCTAAAAGCTGTGCCCCACAGGACAGAACTGTTTCTGTATTTGCAGGTGCCAGAACTCACTGACTTGATCAGAGCATCTGAGAAAATGAGTCAAGATAAAAACTACAGCTTTAGCACTATTTTTTTTTAAATTTTAAATGTTTATTTATTTTTGAGAGGTGAGAGGGTTTGATGAGAAAGTCCTAATATCCAATTTCAAAACAATTTTATAAAAAACAGGTTATTCAAAACAAGTTCAAACTACAATTTTGTCTAAAACAAACTTTCAAAACATGAACTCAAAATCAAAACAAGTCAGTACACAGCAAGTGGAAAACAAGTTAATTGGATGAATTAAAAAGGCATTTTGGAAGTTAAACAAGACTTCTGGGGAGTAAGGGAAAGAAATCACACCAACAGGATCTTTTTGATAATCATACTACCTGGACAATAGGGTCAAAGTTGTTCTAAATCCCTTAGCATTTTCTTGACTCCAAAATGTATGCACAACTTACCTAGAGAATTTCTCCTAAGACCTTCCTGGAAATTGCTACTTAGCTTATAAATTGGTGGTGTTGACATGACAGGGGAAAGGCTAGGGTATAAATGTTTGTAAATACCATTGAAGCAAGCTAGCAAAAATTTGTTACTGATTCATGGACAAACCTGTTAGGTATCTACTTTGTTTTCCAGGAACTCCCTATAGCAAATAGTACACCAATCTACAAAATTGATTTTTTATTTTTTATTTTTATTTTTTTTTATTTTTTTTTTACAAAATTGATTTTTTAAAATGAATCTTTAAAAAAAAATTAATTGAGGTATAATTGACAAACAACATTATATTACTTTAACATATACAACACAGTGGTTAGATATTTATATGTTGCACAATGATGACCACAATAAATCTAATTAATGTCCATTACCATACATCGTTACAAATTGTTTTTCTTGCAATGAGTTTAAAAATCTACTTTCTTAGTAACTTTCAAATATGCAATACAGTATTTAGTATAGTCTTGATGTTGTATATTACATCTCAGGACTTATTTTATAATTAGAAGTTTGTACCTTTTCGTTTCCTTCACTCATTTGACCCTTCTCCCTGACTGCTGCCTCTGGCAACCACCAATCTGTTCTCTGTGGAGCTGACTTTTTACATAAAGTAGTGGCTTCTCAGTGAACATACTTAAATGAATGAATAAACTTAAGGTTCAGTTTAAGACACTATTTCTTCCTGGAAAATCTCCCTGGACTTTGCTCCCTCTTCAAATTGGTTGAATGCCTTTCCTAGGTTCTCTCACAGTTCCTGCCCCCCACCCCCAACCTGCCCCATTATATGGCACAGATCTTGATTTCCTGGAACTGTGATTTGTAATGGCAAGCCCCATGTGTATTTTGTCCACAGCTTTATCACTTTAATAAACATTTGTTTAAATAATGAGTGAAACATATTTGAAATTTAATATGATTAAAATAGTGTGTATTTCTGGAATCTTTGTGAAGGGATGGCTTCAATGTTCTACAGATGTTGATTTTATGTTTTCATTGTGCCAGCCCTTAAATCCTGCAAAGTAATTTCTTATATGGCCTCTTGACTTACCGTCTTTGATTTTGACCTGACCCAAATTTTACTTTTGGAGTCTGTTGAGAAGTTGAGCATCAGTCTTGAATGTCTTGTAAAATGATGTCATAACAGAGCTAGCCTATAAGCAGATAGGGGTTCGCACACTTTATGCAATCTCCATGTAAAGGACTTACTATAAAACACATTATTTCACAGATTTTGGTAACTTCAAGATATCTCATGGTAAATATATAAAAACCATCTTTGTGAAAAGCATATATTGTCCCCTATCTTAACTGTTATGCAAATCTGGATTTTTGTAATAACAGAAAATCACAATAGGTCACTAATTCATCTCCCCAATCCTACCAATGACAATACATCCAACATTTTCTATTGTGTTTTTCTTTTGTGTAAGTATTCTGATTTACATGTATATCTAGACTGTTACTTTCACAAAGTGCTAATTGATTCTTATTTCCTCAGTTGAAAGAAGCTTATTAAGTTCTTACTGTATATTTGTAATTTGAAGTGATCCATCTATTCCTCAAACATTTGTTAACTGCCTGATAAGTATCAGGCACTCCATGAGGCACTGGAAATTCAAAGACAAAACACAGCGCTTCTTTCTGAGGTATCTTAGCTTTATAATGGAAGCAGATACCTGGATACATATTTTTTAAATTCATTGAGATTGGTGGTCTGATAGGCATGGATTTAGCATGGGGCACCAAAGAGGGAATGTTCAACCTTCTGGTGGTGATGGTGGGCAGAGTGGAAGTAGTCAGGGAGAATGTCTAAGATGAGAAAAGAGAGAGTTGGATTTCTTTTCATGAGAAGGAGAGTAAAGATGGATGATGGTCAAAGAGAACACTGGTGAAGACGTGAAGCCATGCAGTAAGATATTTTGTTCACAGATGTTACAAGCTCCTGGGCATCAATGAAGAAAAGGCAGGAAATGGCATTGGACAGGTAACCAGAATCCAGATCATAGAGGTCCAAAACAACTTTGCTACAGTTTTTAATCTTAAATTGTAAAGTTTTAAGTATGAAGGTATTGGTATGGAGGATAGATGGGAGGAGAGAAAAGAATGAAACCAGCCAGAAATATCTCTTAAGAAGTGGTTCTGCACTCTAACTGGGCAGTCATGAGGGCCTCATAAAGCACATTTGGGGGATAAGTAGAATTAGAAGAACTTAATCATCAATATGGTATAAGGGAGAGAGAGCAATCCAGGATGACATCCAGTTTCCTTACTTAGGTGAATGGTGTTAAATGGTGGGATCAGTTCCCAGCATAGGGATCATAAAGAGAAAACAGAATTAAGGTTAGTTTCTTCTACTGAATTAAAGTGTCTCAAGGATAATAAGTACTGGATAGTTGGATATGAGTTCTGCATAACAGGAAAGAGATCTGTGGTGGGTAAGTGTATAGATTGGAAGTTTATCAGGGTGAGACTGATAGTTGAGCCTCTGCACCTGGGTGAAATTACTTGGGGACATTATTAAAGTGAAAAGTTAGTGGAAGACAGAACCTTGGTTACCACCACCATTGATAAGGAAAGGGAAAGGAACAGAAGCCAATAGTGAAGACGGATAAAAGATTCAACAAATAAGGGAGAAGAACCCAGATGTCATGGAACAATGCTCTCAAAGAGAAAATAGAGCTTCATAGAGGACATTTTCATTTATGTGAAGATGTTAAACAGAATGAGAACCAGATTGAGTCCATATGAATTAGCAACAAAGTATAAATGAGGAAAATGAATTCATATCCTTGACAAGAGTAGCTTCAGTGGTGCATTGGGTTTTCAGGTAGGAAATGAGAAGGTGGAGGTCGTAAGTGAACTGGTTTTCCAAGTGGCCCTGCTGCAGTGGGAGGAAGTGATACAGATAGATATGGAAGTGTCTGCCACAGAGCAGACAAAATGTAGTTATGTGTGAGTATATTTATAATTTAGGAGAAGGTTTTAGCTGTTTTATGTGAAGAGGCTCACACACAGTACTGAAGGCAGGGTGGGATAGGAAGAAAAAGAAAAACCTATTGATAGAATGAGTCTAATGGTGAGATATGTGGTGGGGGGAGAATTTCCCCTTTGGAAAGGGGAAAGGACATTTCTTCATATAAAACCAATGAGGGGGTACTGTTATAGAATAACACAGATAAACTGATAGCTGTTTAACATCATTTAATATCTAGTAACTTGAAATACCCTGTATTTTTCTGCTATCTTTTGGAGAAAGTTTAAAGGAAGTGAGATACAGGCTCACCTTTTTACTTTTCTTTTCAAATGATTAATTTTTTGCATAGCAGCAAGTCACGGGCTCTTCCTTTGACAACTTGCACTTGTGTTCTCCTTATTATACAATCTGAAGAGGTGGGTTGTGTCTTTGTTGATGTCAGTCAGCAAAGATTAAAGTGCATTGCAAGCCTCTGTGAACTCTGCTAGGGTGATGCCCTCAAAACTTAGGCTTGTGACTTGAATTTACTTTTCAAATTTCCAGTAGAATGACTCACAGCCTGCAAAGGCATACCCTTTCCTCCTCCAGTTTTCCAAGGACAGAATTTGGACATGTGTCCAGGGGGTACTTAATAGCTCCTATTTTTTTTTCTTTAGCTTTAATTATCCATCTGGTTTTTCAGACAATTTATTATACTCTAAAAAATCTGAACAGATGGGATATAGCGATTGAAATGGGGTAAGCAATGGGGAGTTCAGGCAAAACAAAGACTGAACCCAAAGAGCCCATAACACGTATGATCTCACCTAATGCATACAGCATCTCAGACACAGACTTCATTATTATGGCTGAAGTCAAGCAGCGACTGCTGGGATCACGTTGTTATAGGTATCAGTTGAGGAATGGTGGGAGAGGCATGTGTTGGTTCACATGGAGGGACTCATACTTGTCAGAAGGATATACTGATACTAGATGGGGCATAATAATGTATATTATAGGAGTGTTGGAGACAGAGTCAGATTCAGTAAGTTATATGAGATACAGTACTTTGGACTCAGCAGCCAAAGAAGGGGAATGTGATTTACCACTTCCTCATCCGGACCATGGGACATAACTGTCTAGGTCCCATGGTCTGGATTTCTGAGTGCTCTTGTCTTGGAGACACATTGAGTCTTTTTGTTTAAGAGCTGAATTGCCAGCTATAGCCAGACTACAAAAGATAACTTTGCCATGCTGTCTTTGTTGGTAAGGTGTAGGCCTGGGTCTAAGGACTACATTGGCCAACAGGGCAACATAAAGGAATGAAGAGAGCTGAACGTAAACAGTATGGAGCATTGAGGACTGAGAAAAGTGGTGGGTGTGTGCCCCAGTCTGAAATGCTTCTCAATTTTTGTTCACTCTTAACATTCAGGAATGTGGATCCAATTGGTCAGGTCTTTTGATTTACTAACTGAAGTCACAAATAATGAATTCTAAAGTGAATTCACTTCTAATTATTCTCTCACATGGTATAACCTATGTTGTGGATGAAACAGATGGTTTTGTATTTAACTGACTGATTCTGGGACTTCTTGTCTGTGTCCTTCAATTTAGTGAACTTGGATCATCTGAGGCAGGAAGGAGTTGTTTCCAAGGAGGGTGTAGTAATCACAAAGCTCCTTAAGACTCAGAGGACCAAAAAGTGGCAGCCTCTGTGAGTGGTTGACCCAAGTCCTACTCACCTCTAAGGGCACCTTCAGAGATTTAGGTACAAAACCCTATTGGTTTGTAAAACACAGCAAATGTTCCAAAGCAGAAGTTGGCTTAGCAAGAAAAGAGCTATTACAGGGAAGCAGCGAGATAGGTTCTTCATTGGACCTGAACAAGACACAATGAATTAGGATGTTCTGGACTGAAAACCAGGGCTTTTCCTTGTTTCTCCTGAAGTATGGAGGCCTGCTATTTCAGAAACAACCTAGGGGAAGCAGAGGTAGCATGAAAAGGACTGAACCAAATTTCTTGATAGCTCTGGGCAGTGAGGAGGCTTGAGGAAGATATTCTGTGATTAAGGGAAATAAAGAAATGGGGCATTGCTTATGCTCCAAACTTATAGGACATCCAAGGGTTTGTGGCAACTCTTGGGTGGGACCATCCCAAGACACATTGTGAGCTCTGTGGAGAAAGGGATTGTGGCAGAAGCTGGAGCAGTGATTTCTTGTTGGAATCTATGAGACTGAAAACTACACTGTGTTGTCCAGAGTGATAACAAGTGGGTGGAAAGGCATTATTCTCAATTTCATTTTGAGATGCCCTGAGGTACTTATGCCTTGACCACTCAAATGCAGGGAATGATAGGCTTGCAGTTGATACTTTGGATTCTTTGGCAGCTTGGGAGATCACGGTTTTTAAAATGTTAGGAGGGAGAACCTTTGGATTGGACATCAGGATTTCACCAGCAGCACTGCGTGCAGGGAGGCTTCAGAGAGTACAGATGATAGAGCAGGAGACCTTTTAGTGCACCATGGCCAGAAGACATGGTCTCAGTTAGACAGTAAAACCTTGGTTTACAAGCATAATTTATTCTGAAAACATGCTTGTAATCCAAAGCACTTTTATATCAAAGTGAATTTCTCCATAATAAATGATGAAAACTCAGATGATTTGTTCCACAGCCCAAAAATAGTCATATAAAAATGATTACAATATTGTAATATAATACAAAATAATAAAGAAAATACAAAATATAAAGAAAAATGAACAAATCAACCTGCATTTACCTTTAAAAACCTCTTTGTGGCTTGTGTGAGGGAGAGAAGACAGAGGAGGCTTATTGTGTAGGACAACTTTCACTATCACTAATGGATGTTGACTACAGTACAGTATTCATAAACTCTGGCCATGTACTGTATTTAAGGTAACTGGCAATAAGGCAGCAGAGGAAAGGGTCTATATATGCAGGCAGCCTGACCTAGAATAAAGCTAAGCATTCCTAAGCTTACTCTTGTATGGAAAAGCAAAGGACTGTCCATAGATGCTTTGAAGGGACAAAACACACTAGTTCCAGTTGTGGGCAACTTCCAACGTTCTGAAAAATCACTGATTTCTGACAAACACCATGGCCTGAGACGCAGCATCTGAGCATGGGAGAGGATCACCCACAATCCCGCGGAGAGAGAGAGCGAGCGAGTGAGAGAGAACAAACAATTGGCTCAGTTGTGATCATGTGATGTTTGGCATCACTTCGTATTGCAAGACATCGCTTATTTATCAAGTTAAAATTTATTCGAAATGTTTACTTGTTTTGCAGAACACTCATGGAACAAGCTATTCATAATCCAAGTTTTACTGTACTTGAGACACAGCCAAGGACTTCCACATATAACTGGATGAGACTTTGATGAGGTCTTAAAAGAAAATGGAGACAAAATTAATGCAATTTTCATAATTCGCCACTGCAGACAAATTGTACTTTCAAGTGACGTCAGAGGACACTTCAGTTATATTTTCGTTTTATAGCTGAACATGCAGTCATTACAGCTAAGGTGCTTGCCCAAACTGTCCTCAATGTTTTGTGGTAAAACTCAGATTTAAATTCTGGGTTCTTGACTTCAGGTTCACCATCTACTTCATTATACCTTTGCTGCCTTGCAACCCACGTATCAATTGATTATTTTTTATCTCAAAATTTTGCTCAGGAAATGTCTTATAAGCAGAGGCATGATCGTAAATACTTGGAGATCACTTAAAAACCCACTGGCTATACCTATTGTAATATATGTTGGTATATACTTACAAAGAGTAAGTAAATGGAGTGTCAGAAGCTATAGGCCGAGTTCCAGAAAAATAATTGTAATAATCATGAAATGCCACATTAGCATAAATAAAATAGAAAGCAGGAAAACGAGGTTCTTTTTTTAAATATGAAATTTATAGTCAAATTGGTTTCCATACAACACCCAGTGCTCATCCCAACATGTGCCCTCCTCAATACCCATCACCCACCCTCCCCTCCCTCCCACCCCCCATCAACCCTCCGTTTGTTCTCAGTTTTTAAGAGTCTCTTATGTTTTGGCTCCCTCCCTCTCTAACCTCTTTTTTTTTTCTTTCCCTCCCCCATGGACTTCTGTTAAGTTTCTCAGGATCCACATAAGAGTGAAAACATATGGTATCTGTCTTTCTTTGTGGGACTTATTTCACTTAGCATAACACTCTTCAGTTCCATCCATGTTGATACAAAAGGCTATATTTCATTCTTTCTCATTGCCACATAGTATTCCATTGTGTATATAAACCACAATTTCTTTATCCATTCATCAGTTGATGGACACTTAGGCTCTTTCCATAATTTGGCTATTGTTGAGAGTGCTGCTATAAACATTGGGGTACAAGTGCCCCTATGGATCAGCACTCCTGTATCTCTTGGGTAAATTCCTAACAGTGCTGTTGCTGGGTCATAGGATAGATCTATTTTTAATTTTTTGAGGAACCTCCACACTGTTTTCCAGAGATTCTTAAACACATCAAAAGGTGAGCAGTTGTGACAAGTATGCAAATTCAGATTCATACCGCACAAAGGGAACCATTGGAGCTCCTCTCTCCCAGGATACCTGGCTGTGGCTTGGGTGCTGACACTCATCTCAGGTAGCAAGTTCCTTCTTTTCAAATAAAGAATATCTCACGTAGATTTACTCAATCTTTACCTATTCTCTGTCTCAGTAGTCTCCAGCTTCAGTAGGCTTGCCTTCTGACAGCTCCCAGTGGACACTTCTGTTGTTGATGATGATCTGTTGTCCTCCTACATGGTTGCCTCTCCTACTTCCTAGACTCCACTAAGATGATTCAGTGAGGAGTGTCCTCCACAATCACTGACCTTGCTCATCTGTAATTCACATTGCTGGGGCATGAAAACTTGTTGCCCATAAATGGCTTAAAACTTTGTACCATAGAGGTACTTGGCACAGGGCTGAAAAATCAGTAGGAGCTTGGAATTCATAGTTACACTCCTTGGATTTTTTTTACATTAAACTGTGTTCTGAAAGAGGGAGGTATTTGGAGGAAATCAAGTTACAACTTAGCCTTTGAAAGTTACATAAGAAATAGCTTTCATGTTTCTATGAGTGCCACCAAGGTATATTCCATCTTTTTTTGTTTGTTTGTTTTTGTTTTTTAATTTTAGAGAAAGAGAGCATGAGTGAGGAAGAAGGAGAGAGGGGGAGAGAGAAAGAATCTCAGGCAGGCTCCATGTTTAGCACAGAGCTTGAGGCCATGATGCTAGGATCAGGACCTGAGGTGAAACTAAGATTGGATGCTTGACTGACTGAGTCACCCAGATGCCCCTGCATGCCATCTTTTTAAGCTCACAAACCATATTCAATCTCCTGTTGCATATTGTAATATTGGAAGCACTATTTGTATGCAGCCTCAGTCTACCGGCTTCTAACTACCAAGTCCTGTTATTATTCTGTTTGGGCAATTGGAAAATATTGTATCTTCCATTAAGTCATTCTATAACAGTACAGATGCCTAATAATTAAGTTGACTTAATCTGGACTAAATATAGGTAATCAATATAGGATGCTTTGCAAAACTATAAACAATAGAAAGAATGAAATGGGAATCTCAGTCAGAAAACATAACTTCTCCAGATGTCATTCTCTTTATCCACTAAAATACAATGACTGACCCATAGTAGACATTCAACAAACATCTTTTGAATAAGCAGGTGAATGTATGTATGGATGAATGGCTAATTTATTCAGTTATGATGGCTTGGCTTACTTTCAGGGCTAGGATAAGGATAAACTGAAATAAAATGTAAGTATATATTTGAAAACTATATATTTATTGTCAGAAAGACTTGGATTAAGATCCTGCCTCTAGTATTTACAAGCTGTGCTATGATGAGTAAGTCCCTTAGCCTTTGCACAAGACCTAACCCATGAAGAGCGAGTGCTAGGTAGGTGAGTGCTATCATTTGTGAAAGGACTGATGTGTAGTGCAAGGTGTTTTCTTTCTTGTATTTGTCACTTGGCAGTTTTATAATCTGATAAATGTTTCTCTACAGATCTAGCAATCTATATTTCACACATTTCTTTTAAGTGACAGAAAAATAACATATTTTATGCTATAAATAATGTTCCCCCAAACAAAAAAGTTACATGTTCTAAAAACTAAGATAATAACTAGGAGATATAAGCCACTGATAGTCTGGTGTTTTATGCTGGTTATTATTTTAGCTAATAATTCTTCATGAAAGTCATTTTGAGCAGGGAGCTGCCAGTAACCTCTCAGCTTAGGTATTTACAGAGCTGTGTTTGGTGATTTAGCACCAAATATTCAGGACAGGGCTGGCTATATGTCTTTGTACAGTCCCCTCATAAATATGCAATATCCATCATAGGCATTATTGAGAAGAATGTCATTCACATGAACTCATTTGTCATTTTAAGCAATTTTTAAGAAAATAATAATTTATTTCTAAGCACAGAGGGCACCTGAAACAAAATGAAGCTGCTGGTACATATGTATGGGACATAAACATTACCCTTTTCTGTCCTTCTCCGGTGTCCCATGAATTTTTCAATTCTTACTGAAGCCTTTTTAATCTTAAAAGACATTCTTTCTCCTTTATTATTATAGTGCTGCCCAGTTATCTGGAGGTATCAGCAAATAGGCTGTGTTGTACATAATGTTTTCCATGTATCTGAAATGAAGCCCTTTGGGGGCCAATTTGTGGAAGGAGAAAATCAGTTAACTCAGGTAAAGGTGGATTTTCCATATTCCACACCATCTGTAGTTCTCCCATGTTCTGAGTATATTATCTGATAGGGACAGTTGTGGTATGTTCAGTTGTTTTTTCCTATAATAAAGTGATCAAACAAACAAGAATCCCAAACAATCCAAATGCTATGATTTCAAGTTACTATCTTTGATTTCTCTTTTGTTTTGTTTTTGTTTTTGTTTTTTTCTAACTGAGACTGTCGTTCATCACTTTTTGCTCCTGCCAGGCTTTTTACTGCTGGTCCTTACTGCCTTGCCTTTTCTGATTTACTGCTTTGTGTGTCTCCTCTCTCCCCCACCCCCCTCCCCATCCCTTCCCTCACTTTTCTCTTTCTTCAAGAAACTGTTTTTTTTTTTTATTTTTTTAAACTTTATTTATTTTTTTGAAACAGAGAGAGAAAGAGCATGAATGGGGGAGGGTCAGAGAGAGAGGGAGACACAGAATCCAAAACAGGCTCCAGGCTCTGAGCTGTCAGCACAGAGCTGGATGCGGGGCTCGAACTCACAGACCATGAGATCAGGACCTGAGCCGAAGTTGGAAGCTCAACTGACTGAGCCACTCAGGCACCCCAAGAAACTGTTGTTAAGTGCCTGCTCTGGGCATGGGCCCGCCTTGTGCTGATGGTGCACTGACATGGACACCACTCCTGCCTCCTGCCACACACAGTCTGGAAAGGAGCAGACTTGCAATGAAGATAGAACATCCTATGAGCTAATTAATTCTAAAGGCAGTCTAGTGGGGGAACAGAATCCTAATAGAGAATTAAAAGAGCATACATTATTTGTGGAAGTGCATATCAAGTGATAAGGCAGCCTATGGAAGACAATGTGTCTAGATAATACAACAAATAGGAACAGAAAGGTTTAAGGAAAGAACTAAGAAATTTTTCTCAGATTGAAATACAACCTTTAGCAGCTCTTTTGTCTGCTTTATCTGTTTTTCTTTGCTCATTGTCTGAGTTGGCTCATTGCCTGAGTTTTGTGTGGTTGGGCAATTGTGATGTGATGTTACACTATTTGTTTGCAATAGAGCTGCAGTCTAGTCCTTATTTTTCTTGCCTATTGCCTACCAGAAGTCATAAGCCCCATTAGTGAGTACACCAGCCTCAGGGGGTGGTTTGTTTTAAAGTTAGGAAGCCATGCATCTGGTGTCTTTTGTCACTCTGCTGGCACAGAAAATGTAGAGTAATTGAGAATTAGGATAAATCCTCACAAGTCCTAGAAATTATAAAAAGTCTAATATGCATTTCATTCCCTCCTGTGTATTTTACATTTTAGATGTGGTCAGAAAAGTCATTTTAATTTCACATTTCTGTCTCTAAATAGTTTTACATTTTGAAAGTAGATATAATTGGCTTTTTAAGGAAAACCAGTATGGAACACCATCCTGGTAAGAGACCATTTAATTGTGCCATCCAGTTTCAATGCCTGAGGTTTCTTCTTTCAAGTCATGCTGAAAGTATTTTAAATAGATGTCTTAGAAATCCTGTGCCCTGGGGTGCCTGGGTGGCTCAGTTGGTTGAGTGTCCAACTTCGGCTCAGGTCATGATCTCACAGCTTGTGAGTTAGAGCCCTGCATCAGGCTCTGTGCTGACAGCTCAGAGCCTGGAGCCTGTTTTGGATTCTGTGTCTCCTCCCTCTCTCTCTGCCCCTCTCCCACTCAGCTCTGTATCTCTCTCTTTCAAAAGTAAATAAACATTAAAAGAAAAAAAAAAATAAAGAAGTCCTCTGTCCCCACAGAGTGAATCTGTTTCTTATTGTTGGAATCAGTTCTGATTCCTAATGTTCAAGTATCTCTCTGTAGGAGATGACTAGATGGGAAAACATCTACTTTTATTATTTTCTTCCTTCTATTTTTTTGAGAGGGTGATATGTTATTCATATTCGGATTTAGCTAATAACTTTCCAGTCATATGTTTATTCTAATACCTAAGGTGATATTTTCCCTTCACTACTTGTGCTGTGTTCTCCAAGTTTTGAATTTCCGTGTTAATTAGTCATTAAATTATTTTATTCATTTTTTATTTTTATTTTTAAAAAATGTTTATTCAATTTTTGACATAGAGAAAGAGAGAGAGAGAAAGAGAGAGAGAGAATGAATGAATGAGTGGGGAAGCACAGAGAGAGAGGGAAACACAGAATCCAATGCAGTCTCCAGGCTCCATGCTGTCAACACAGTGCCCAATGCTGGGCTTGAACTCATGAACAGTGAGATCATGACCTTAGCCGAAGTCAGATGCTTAACCGACTGAGCCCCCCAGGTACCCCAATTGTCATTGAATTCTAAACATTAATTTCTATTCCGATTTCTTTAATACAGAAATGTTTCAAAAAGTGCTCATTTTGACTTTGATTACCAGTTTTAGTGCATTTTGTTCAGACAACATGATTTCATTACACATATTCTTTAGTATTTCTTGACAATTTGTTTTGTGATCAGGCACACTTTTTAATTAATGTGCCAGGTGTTTGTGAAATGAATGTGTATCTTCTTTTGGGATACAAGGTTTCAGATGCATCCAGTATATTCAAATATTCCATAAACTTGATATTATCAAGATCTTTAATTTGATCAAGCTTAGTCTTCATTAGGTTATATTAGAGAATGAATCATTTCCCCATGAGAAGCATGTGATGATCAGTGTGAAATAGAAATTTTGAAGACTATAAAAAATGAGTCATTCTGTGGTGCCTCAGCAGTGCCCTAAGCCTCCGTTCTGTCTGTGTTTCTCTGTGTGACTTGGGATGAAGCTTCTCAGGTATTTACCTGTATAGTGGAAATAATGACCTTTGCTCTACCTTCTTTACAGAATTGTAAAGCAAAAGATAAGCTCCAATAGCCCACTCTTCTGTGAGGATTGCTTACAAAGCACGGATGTTTTGGGGATATTTTCTTTGCTACTTTAGATGCTATACTTATGAAAAATGAGATACTATTAAATAGTATATAGGCATTTTCCTTAGGAAATTTTTTTACATGTTTTCTATTTTGTTTAGTGAGGAGTAATACAGTTAGCAAAAATCAAAATGATGTAAGCAAGGTTAACATCAGCCCTTCTCATGGGGGACAGGAGATAAGACATTTGTGAAATATTTGTGTTTCAGTGCAAGTAGAGGAGATCATAGCTTGTCTGCAAATATGACTTTATTTGGAAGTAGGATCATTGCAGATGTAATCAAATCAAGATGTGATCATAATTGATTAGGGTGGGTCCTAATTCAGTTATCTGTATCTTTATAAGAGAGAAATTGGACTTAGAAACATACTGAAAAAGGTCGTGTGAAACTGAATCAGAATATGTTTTCCTTGGCCAGGGAACAGCAAGGATTCCCAGCCACTACCAGAAACTGGAAGTGGCTGGTGAATCCTTGCCTACAGGTTTCAGAGGGAGCATCACCCTGGTGACACCTTGATTTCAGACTTCCACGCTCCAGAACGATGAAAGGGTACATTTCTATTGTTCTAAATCACCCCGTTTGTGGTATGTTGTTACGGCAGTCCCAGGAAACTAATGCACCAGTGGCCTTGCTTGAACACCTTCTCTTTCCTTAATTCTCATCTTTGAACATCTAATCCCTTCTTAAGAGTTCTTCTGTCTCTACCATGATCTATCTATTGAGGTCTGGTTCCATATTTTTAACTCTTTCAATATCTTCACCTAGATTTTCCGCTGGAGAATCCCATTTCATATCTGGAGTCCGTCACCATTCTGTTAAACCTAAAGTTCAGTTACCCCTTTGTGTTTGTGGCCTCACTCTCCTCTGGTTACCCAGACTTCACGTGGAAGGGTCCTCCTTGACTCTGCTTCTTCTTTTACACATCCCACAGATGTAATCAGTATTCAGGTCCTTAGGAACCATAACACACATGAGCTCATTTTTTGCTTTTTATTTCCACCTTTTTTGGGCCATCCCAATGGTGCTCTGATGGTTTCACTTCTTTTGGTCTCTCACATGTTATCTTAATATGTCTTTAGAAAATTGTTATGCCTCAGCTCTGATGGTAGTACTCCCTTGCTTAGATAACTTCAGCACCTTGTCCCAGACTTGCATAGTAAGGTCCACCCTGACATGTTCCTACTTCCTTCAACACATTGACCTCCAATCCCTTTCATGTATACTATTTATCTCAATTAATATTATTTTTCCTGTCAAGTTTTAGTATCTTAGTATGTTGTTTTTTCTTCTTCTTCCTATCTGGATCATTTTTTGCTTCCTTATCCACAAGTCAAAATCTGACTTATCATTCAGGTTCAAAGATCACCTCCTCTGGTCCTTATCAATGCTTGACCTATTTTATGTTCTATGTACCTGTCTTATACATGCTGCTAGACTATAAGCTCAATGAATGGAAGGATATGATTTATCTGTTATACACTTAATTCAGTGCCTTGGACATAGCAGACTCCCAGTAGATATCTTTTGAATAAATTAGTACTTATGTCTAATGAAAAATCATCAATTAAAAATTACTTAACTGAGTATTTCTCCCTGCCTCTATCTCCTGATTGTGAACTTTTTTTTCCAGTCTGTATATTTTTGACGGGACCCCCCTCCTTCACTCACACCCCCCACCCCCACCAAAAAAAAAAGAAAAAAGAAACCATCCATATCATTTTGTTTTCTTGTTCTCTTATCACAATAAAACAAATTAAAGAAGACTTTCTTAGTTAAAGCATGTTACTGTCCTGAGATACCACGCATGTGTTGTGTTTATTAAATAGTCTTGGGAGGGGCGCCTGGGTGACTTAGTCGGTTGAGCATCCGACTTTGGCTCAGGTCATGATCTCATGGTTCGTGAGTTTGAGCCTCATGTTGGGCTCTGTACTGATGCCTCAGAGCCTGGAGCCTGCTTCGGATTCTGTGTCTTCCTCTCTCTCTGCCCCTCCCTTGCTCGTTCTCTCTCTCTCAAAAATAAATAAACATTAAAAAAAAAATTTAAAGAAACTTAAAAAAAATATTTTGGGAAATTTTATGACTTTTTCTAATTGTTGGATGACAACCCCATACAAGGGGTTGGCCTCCAGCACATTTGCTGAACTATGTGTGCGTAGTGATAGGCAGAATATTCTTGGAGATAACTGGTTAAGCATTTTACAGTGTACTGCTAGTGCTCCGTTACAGGTACAGAAGACAGGGAAAGTGTCTGTGTGTCCCAGGTTTGGAAAAAACCCTTTGGGCTGGACCAGGGTTCTGCTCCTCTGTGCCCAAGGCCACACTGCTTGGGAAAAGCTGAGTACAGGTGCTGCCAGGGTGTTAGCTAGAAGTTGCACAAAGGAAGACGTTCTCACACATGGGCTTTTACTAAGAACCTCTAGACTGCTCAACATTCTTAGAGGTAACATTAAATCTATTGTAGCTTCAGAGGCATTGAATACTATGTATACATGATACAGAGACTCAAAGGCTGGCTCTTCTAACCTAACACCTTATATAATGCCCAGAATGAGCAGATATTAAAGAAATGCATTTTGGTGTTGTAGATCATTTTATGTCTTATTTTTTAATTCATCTGAACTTTTTTTGCTATTAAAATAAATATTATTTGTGAAGCTAATGCCTACTTATTAAAGGAAGCCTCAAATTGAATATCGTGACTTTCTTTATGAGGCTTCTTCAAAGATAATACTTCAAGCATGGAATGATATTAGAAAGGCCAACAATAAAAGAGTAAAATTATTTTAAAGTGGGTAATGTTTATGGAGAAAAGCTCAGTTTACCAGAGGCAAAGGAGGGGTGACTTAGGATGGTTTTTACATGGCATTAACTTTCACAACAATTTTTTTTTCTGTGTTGTATCCACCTTAGTGCTTTAAATAGACTTAGAGTTTAGTGGAAACAAACACATACTGCTCCAGGTATCCTAACAGATAACTTCCACTGTAATATTGGGAAAACCCATCACCTCTGTGGGTGCACCCTGGCTTCCTCACTTGTGTGGCTGAGGCCAGGTGCAAGGCTGAGTGTCTAGGATGTAGACTGAGGAAGAGCAGCGACCTCTCTCTCTCACTGGATGTTCATGATGTGCCATCCTCCGAGCTAAGCCCTTTCTGTACATCCGCACATTTGATCTTCCCTTAGCTTTGGGTTGCAGGAGCCCCACCAACCTGCTCTAGTCCCTTCAGCTGGTAAGTGCAGAGACAAGGTGTGGATAAATCTGTTGTATTTACCACTACACTGTGCTATGAGAACAATGACAGGGAGAGCTGAGTGGAAGGGTCAGAATGTTTGTTTTTATTTGTTTAATAAAAATGGCTCTCCTTGTCTTTTCCTTAAAAAAAAAGTATACATTATCCAGGAAAAAATGTATTTCTTGAGGAGTTAGAATATATGCATAAGAGTCAATAGCAGAAATACATACTGGAATAGGACTGAGAACACCTAATATCTCCTTCAATCTGGCATTAGCAAATGCTGGTATCTTAGGAAATTATCTCCTCCATGGCTCAGCCTTTTCATTTGTAAAATTGAAACAATCTTGCCCTGTTGAACTAAATGTGACCATGTACATAAAACAGAAAAAGTCTGAGGTATATAACACAGTAGCAAGGTAAATTATTATACATTCCCTCTTTGGCCACACTCCGATTCCTGTTCTCCCTTTTGAACCCTGCCAGGAAGGGATGAACAATGTGCATGGGCAGGGGGGTGGGTACCAAGATGGGTACTGTGAACATCTGAAAGATTAACTCTAACTTCAGCTGTGCGTTGGGTAAGCGAATCTCAAAGAGGCAGGAGTTTCTGGAGAGCTTTAAATTCATATCATAGTGGTGTGATAAAATTAGATGTCCAGTGACAAGGTAATGCAATCACTTAATAGGAAATAATTTCACTCTGCTAACTAAGGGCTGGGATTACTGAAAATGTCAGAAGGAAGAGAACAGGCAACATTGTAGGTGTTCATGCATTTTCTCGATTTTCCTTTGTTCTTTGTGGTTAAGTGTCAAGGTGTGTGTAATATAGGCAGACCTAAGATGATGTGTAAAATGTCCTTTACAGGTTCCTGCTTTAGACTGTATGCTTCTGTTACCTGCCCCCAAATTGCTGTAAAGAAACCTAATTCCCAGTCTGATGGTATTTGCAGGTGAGGCCTTTGGGAGGTAATTATGTCCTGAGAGTGGAGCCCTCCTGAGTGGGATTAGTGCCCTTATAGAGGAGACCCCACGGAGTTCCCTTGGCCCCTCCTGTTGTGTAGTGACACAGCAAGTAAATGGCTATGAACTAGGAAGCAGGCCCTTGCTGGATGCCACATTTGCTGGTGTCTTGATCTTGGCCTTCCAACCTCCAGAACTATGAGAAAGAAGTTCCTCCTGTTTATAAGCCACCCAGTCTATGGTATAGACTGGGCCAAATTGACTAAGACAGTTCATCAGTAACCTAAATTTTTCTAGTGGACTGGATTATACATAACAACAATAATATAAATCCTATTCCTCAGCTATGATAGCTGCAGGTAAAATTAATCTCCATCAAATATTGCTCCAAATTTGTGAATGTGAAGTTCAGCCCTAATGGAAGAAAGGGGAGGGGGGTTTCTTTCTTAGGGATTGTATTCATTTCTGAGGGCTGCCATATCAAATGGCCAGAAACTGCACAGTTTAAAACAACAGAAACACATTCTTAGTTTAGTTCTGAAGGCTAGAGGTCTCATACCAACCTTCCTCCATTGCTTGAGGGGGAAAGAATCCTTTCTTGTCTCAGCCAGATTCCAGTAGCCTCACATGTCCTTAGTCTGTGGCGACATGCCTTCATTCTCTGCTTCTGTCTTCATGTTGCCATCCATGTCTGTGACGTTTCTTGACCTTCTCCTCTGCATGTGTCATTGTCCACATTTCCCTCTTACCATGGCACCAGTCCTACTGGATGAGGGCCCATCCCAATGACCTTATTTTGATTATATCTACAAAACCCCATTTCCCAATAAGGTCACATTCACAGGTACTGGGGGTTACAACTCCAAAATCTCTTGTGGGGACACATTTCATGCCATAATAGAACTTTCTGGAGGTTTTGTTTGTTTGGAAGGCATGGGAGAGTTTAGGAAAATTAATGAGGAAAGAAGAAATGAAGGAAACTCAGAGTAAAACTATCTTGAGGATCCGCAGAAGTAAAAAATTCCTTAATCCACTTATCTTGACTCATTTTCTCCTTCCCAGCCTACACAAAGTCCAGAGAGATTTGCAAAGGACTTCTGGAGGCAGAGATTTTGCAATGAATATGCTTCCAAGAGAGTTGAAGAAAGGGTTAAGAGAAGGGGACTTGAGTTTGATAGATCTGGGGGTTAACATGGTCATTTACTGTGTGACTTTTGGCCAACTTAACCAAATTCTCCAAGTAGTGTTTTTCTCATCTAGTGAGGAAATAGTTAACAATATGTACCTGTGGGGGCGGGGGTGGTTTATAAGGTTTACTTGAGACAAAGCATGTAAAGTGCCTGTAATAGTGAAACAATTCAAGCACTAAAAATGTTGTGTGTAATTATTTCTCTGGATCCTCTGCTAGGATATGGATTTCACCTTCTTAATCTGCCCCGTCTGCCTGTGTGTGTTGTAATTCATTAAAAAACCAATATACCTGTAGTTGTAAAGAATAATTTTTAAAATATTTTAAAATATAACAATGCCTGCTAAGTTGCATGGGATCATAATTTTTGCAAGAAAGTATTGAAAAGGCTATTTTAGCTAGATGTGAATTCAGAAAGTAAATGAGATAATGTTTCAAGCTGTTTTTTTTTCTTTTTCTTTAGTAATACTTAAATCAACAGTAGCAAACAAAAGTAATTTAGCATGGGACAAGTATTTCTCTAGAGGTATTGTGTCAGTTTCTGCTTCCCTGTAATCTTGAGAAATAGTGTTACGATTTTTTCAGTTTTCACTTTTTTGGGCTACATTATATGAATGACAAATACCATTTCATTGTGATCTTTATCCTGTCAAAAAAGACAGAGAAGCTTTGCAAAGTTCTTTGGAAATAAATTATTTCCAGAAGAAAAACAGAAGTGAATTTTAAAATTACAAATTATTGGGTGTTGTATGGAAACCAATCTGACGATAAATTTCATATATTAAAAAAATAATAAAAAAAATAAAATTACAAATTATTACCCCTTATTGAAAAGGCTAATCTAATCTAAAACATAAAATATATCCATTCATAATGTTGCAAAATGTACTTATTAGGAAAGATGCATTCTGGCTATATTTTGTCCTGTGGAAAAATTAAATTTGTTGGAAGTGGAATATGCTGTTGTAAATAAATAATTAATAAAGTGAAAAGCTTTGTGCATCTATTACAGACTACAGAGAGGAATTTTAGGAGACAGAAAAATCTACCAGCTCGTATTATCTAATTCTGTTTGACTGAGCACATTAAGACGTCATTGGTATTCTCTGCACTCTCTGAAGCCAAAATTGCTTTGAGCTGAAATATACAGTCTTTAGTGATGTGTTCTACCAATTTTCTTCTTGTCTTTGCATCCTTTCACTTGGAATTCAGGGTTGTTCATGATACAAAGGAAAAAAAGAAGAAAAGTCTTCTGCTTTTAGTAAAAATCCTTTAGATACTTATTAGTTTCACTCTTCGTGTCACCTATGTTATCTTCTTGATTTAAAAAAAAATGCCTATTTGTTTATTTGGAAACAGAATTTCTAATCATTTGCTTTGATTTCTTGGCATAAGGATTATGGAAAGATTTTTTTTCCTCCTGAAAATCACTGTTTCTCCTTGGCCAAAAAAGATTTTAGGTGACACCAAAATACCTTTATGAAATGATAATATTAGGAACACGTGCAGCTCAAAACTGTATTTTGTGCTTAGGGTCATATGGCATGTGGCCCTCTGGGTTCAAAGGTGAGCGGGTTCCTCCTGTTCTTTCCCCCCAAATCTTTTTCACAATGATGAGTCTGTGTGCTCCATGAAGGTAGGAAACATGCCTATCTTGGTTCCTACGCGGTACTCACACAAAGTTGAATCTTAAAATGTGTATGTAATTCATATATGTTCTTTATTAAGGACAGGAATGCATGAGCAAAGCTAGATTATCTTTATTTTTTTATTTTTTTTGTTTTTGTTTTTGTTTTGTTTTGTTTTTAGATTATCTTTAAAAAGCAATTTAAAGTGACCTTATTTGGTGCCATGCAGGAATAACAGAATATTGGATTATTTAATTATCTACCGTGTACCTGACTTTTTAATTTATGTAGATAATACTCAATTACTTGGCACCAACTGAGCAGTAATTGAGGATGGGTCCAATAAGTAAAGGGCTTCCCCCATTTTCTATGTGTAAGAAATGGGAAAAATTCAGACCACATTAGACTTCTGAAAGGCTCAGGTTGTTATGCAGCTACCTAGTAGCAGCCAAATACCCTAATTCCCCCTCAGCTGGTAAAATAGCATAGAGAACATACATTCCATCAGGATGACCAATGACCCATGTTAATGAATTCTTGAACAACTTTGTGCTAGGCCCTGCAGATAGAATGAAGAAATACATTTTGGAACGTTGACATGAGTCTTTGGTGTTGTTCAGTGCTCTAATTTCCTTTTTTCATTAAGCCCTTCCTGACCTGAGAAATGCCACCCCAACACTGTGCCGCAGCCTATTATTTATCTAGAAAAGTTGTGACTGTTGGGGTGCTTTGATTGGAAAGACTTAGGTCACAGTTCCTGCACTTTACCATTAATATTCATGGAGGCAAGAGGCAACATTTTCTTGCCCAGCGAAGTTTCTTTCAGAGTTGAGAGTTGGAGAACCCAGAGAGAACTGGGATAAATGAATAGCAAATATAATCAATGCAATGTAAACATAAATCATTAATTTTTCTTCTAGGTGACTTGTTCTTCAATTTTAGACAGTTGCAGGAATCAAGCATCATCTATGTCACGTGACTTCTCCAGATAGCTACCAGAAGGTAAGGCTAAAAAACACTCCTATTTTCAAT
The DNA here is from genome assembly GCF_024362965.1 of Panthera pardus. Classification (NCBI taxonomy): domain Eukaryota; kingdom Metazoa; phylum Chordata; class Mammalia; order Carnivora; family Felidae; genus Panthera; species Panthera pardus. The sequence goes on along the minus strand of NW_026526677.1, from coordinate 109,985,008 downwards.
AAATAAGTGTATCTGTTATTAGTCACTTAGTAGAATCTTAACTTTTAATACAACTTTCTGTTTAAAAAATAAACCCAGTAGAGAATACTTTTACTTGTAGCTCCCTCTTGTCTTTCGATTTAAGTTCCTAAACTGAAAGCTTGTTATGGATGGAAAAGTTTTCATCTGAGCAAAATAGTATGAAAACAGTCTTTCTCAGAGTCTAGACAGTTTTGTGTGTCTGTGTTCTCTAAATCTGCCATTTTACTGGTGGTATCCATATCTAATAGAAATTCTAAAACCTGCTGTGAGGATCTTCATAATTACCTTTTTGCTTATGCCATTGTGGAAGAAAGGCATTTGCTCAGTTTCCAGATGTCTAGTTTTGTAGGGAATGATCTTTGAAGTAGAATTCTTGAATGTTCTTTTCTTTGTCACACACAAGGGAACTAGAGCAATGGAATTTTCCATTTTCCATGATAGGCTGATTTGTTGAATCTTGGGAGGCCATTTTCCATATTGGAAAATGACACCTTAAAAGGCTCAAGCTCCTGGAGATAAACCTGTATCTCTGGACTATTGTGTAGAACCTTTGGGAAGGTCACTGAAGGTGTTAACATTGAGGTTATTCACATTGGTGGACGGTCCTTCCCCAGCTCAATTGACAACCATTGGCTTTATGAGAAGATCATTTTTCTGCCTTTGAGAATTGATTTTTAGGATTTCTAAAGTCATTTCCAACCTATCATTTAATGGAAGAGGCAGTGCAGCTAACGGGAAGTGAAATGACTTCTCCGTGGTTAAAAAACAAACAAACCAACAAAAAAGCAAAAACAAAAACAAAAAAACTAGAAAGTAGAACCTCAACTGAAACCCAGACATGCTCACAAATTAAATGGGTTCTTCACATATTTGTTGTAGATAGCAGGATCTGGACCCATCTTTGCTTCATTTTAATGAGATTGCTTTTCTGTGCTTTATTTGTAATCACTCCATGAGCATTGTTCAGTCAAGTTTATGGTAACTCCATGTAAATATTGACTAGTCATTGGCTAGTTTGAAATGTCCACAAGGGTGACAATGAGGACTAGGAAGTCAAAAACACAACGGTCAGAGGGCCTCTTGTCAAAATCAATTAAAGATGGTAGGTGATAAGATTTTTAAAGACCTATACTTAGGTGTCAAATGCTGTGTTTTGAATTCGTACATTTTAATTTGAGTAAACATTGACAAATGGTACTCTGATGTGGTTGTACCTATTTATACTCTAAACAAGATAACCTTTATCATGTGCTCATTATGTGTTAAAATTGTACTAATTAGTTTTGCACACATCAGCTCACTTTGGTTGTAACAGTCTTACTGGGTACTATTAATTCTTAGTTTGGGTACTATTACTTCTTATTATCCTTATTTTAAGTATAATAAGATGAAGCACAAAGAAATTAAATAACTTGTTCAAGGTCACTCACCTAGTAAGTGGCAGTTTGATACTGGATTGCATACACTTACTTTTCAATACCAGCCTCTCTGTCCTCCCCAATAGTTGGTATTACTCAAATTTTTCATTATTGAGAATATAATGTTTGTTAAATTGTATTTATTTTAATTTTATATTTTGCTAGTTAATAGTGAGGTTGTATTTTGCTAGTTAATAGTGATGTTGAATTTTTTTCAGTTTATTGTGTTTTTCCTTGTGTATTGGCCATTCACGTTTTTGTGGGGTTGTTTGCCTTCTTATTACTTCAAAGAGTTTCTTACAAATCCTAAATTTCATCTTTTCTTGGTCATGGGCATGGCATATAATTTCTACTAAAACGTAACTTCTCTAATGAGCTTTCCAAGAGTATATTTTGCTCTGTATAAGTTTTTAATTTTAATTCAGTTGAACTTGTCCATATATTTTTTTTATGGTGTGTGCTTTTGGGGTCTTAGTTAAGTAATTCTGTGTTGCAAGATGCTGAATACATTTACTTGCATTTTTTATTGGCAATTTCAGCTTTCACATTTAAATGTTATTATGCCTGGAATTCAGTTTTATTTAGTTTGTGAGGTAGGGATCTAGTTTTAATGATAAGTATATGTAAATTATTATAAGAGTATTTATAAAATAGGTGATCATTTCCATGTTGATTTGTAGACAGCTCTCTTGTTTATCCCTGGAGCAATTACCTCTTCCTTGTTATAACTATATTCTTTATTGGAGTCCCAACCATCTAGTTCTTTAAATTGTCTTGGTTATTTTGCTCATTTTCTCTTACATGTGATTTTCAGAAACCATTCATAATTTCCAGTAAAATTGCCTGTTGATGCCTTGTTTGGAATTACATTGGGCTTGTAGAATAATATGCAGAAGACTGACATCTTTATATTAGAAGTCTTAAAATTCATGTCTATATTATATCTCTGATTTACCTAGGTCTTAAGAAAAATATTCCTGTACAATGTCATATATTTCTACATAAAGGTCTTGAATATCTTTCAATAGGCATATTTTTGTCTACCTCATATTTCTATTGATATTGTCATATCTTTATAAAAATGCATTTTGTAATTGTTTATTGCATGAAAGAACTTAGTTGAATTTGTAAATTCACGTTATTGACCAGCATCTTTGCTGAACTCTTAAAATCTAATAATTTTTTAAAAGTTACTTGAATTGTTTTATGTAGATAATATTTTTGTTAGTGATAACTTAATTTTGTTTTTCACTTTAAAATGCTTTACCACTTTTATTACTGCGCTGGGTGATACAGTGTTAAATAGAAGCAGTGATAGTGGATACCCCTTTTTGTGTGTGTGTGACTTTGCATAGACTGCTTGTAAATTTTACTATTGCATATAACTCTCACATGTTTTTGATTGCTTTGTGGGCTGTTTAGAAAATATTTTTTTTATGTTTTGGCACAATTAGAACTTTTTGAGAAAATTTCACTGAAATTTAGGATCTAGACTAAAAGAATACACCTTAGAAGTTAATTGATAAATTATTTGATAAGAGAGACTGGAGAAATTCACTTCCCCAGGTGAATGTGTTTATTTTCCGGGGTGGGGGGGGGGATGCTGGGGGAGGGGGATAGATTCAGGACCTTGGAGACCTCCTTTTAGTGATAAAGACAAAGACCTTGGTCCTCTCTACTAAAGGAATGTATTTACATTGCAGAGAATAAGAATAAGGACCTAAGTTCCTGTCCAGGAGCAAAGTGTTTTCTCCCTTCCTTTCAGAAGAGGAGAAGAGATGGTTGTCTCTCTCCCATATAAATGCCCAAGTTCATAGTTGTGTGGTTACTTGCCTGCAGTAGACCCCATTTATGTGTAGGACTTATTATCAGGCTCTCACTGCATCATCTCAGGGATAAGAATTGATGTTATAGGAATGGGTACAATTTTTTGTTATAAAGTAAATAATGATCTGTTCCAGAAACCTTGTATTTGTATTCAGTATAATATTAATGAACACAGATATTAAGAAGTTTGCATTTTATCAGATTAACAAAATTTCCAGCTACTCCCATTTTGCTGAGAGTTTTTTTCATGAGTAGTACTAAATTTTAGCATTTGCTTTTCTGAATTTACTGAGATGATCCTAGGTTTTCTAAAATTTTAATACCAGAATTTCAGTTCTGCCTTGTTTGTATGCCATCAACATCAGCCTATAATAATTTTTATTCTATATAAGTCAAGGTTGTTAAAAATCTTTTAAAATTTTTTTAACGTTTTATTTACTTTTGAGAGAGACAGGGACAGAATGCGAGTGGGGGAGGGGCAGAGAGAGAGGGAGATACAGAATCTGAAGCAGGCTCCACGCTCCAAGCTGTCAGCACAGAGCTCCATGTGGGGGTTTGAACTCACAAACTGTGAGATCATGACCTGAGCCGAAGTCAGATGCTTAACTAACAGAGCCACCCAGGCGCCCCAGGGTTGTTAAAATTTTTTAAAATATTTACCTGTTGATTAGCTTATGATTCTGTTTTGTAACTCAGGTCTAACTTCGAGATTCAATTTCCTTTTTTTTTTTTTTTAAATAATATCTTTGGTAGGTTTATTCAGAAACCACTGGCAGTAGTTTTCAGTATTCATTTTACTTTTTAATTAAATTTTTTTATATGTGTATTTATTGTTTTTGAAAGAGAGAGAGCACGGGGGAAGGGCAGAGAGAGGGAGACACAGAATCTGAAGAAGACTCCAGTCTCTGAGCTGTCAGCAAGAACCTGAGGCAGGGTTTGAACCCACAAACCATGAGATCAGGTCCCCACTAACTGTGAGATCATGACCTGAGCTGAAGTGTGAGGTTTAACCAACTGAGCCACCCAGGAGCCCCTCAGTATTCATTTAAAGAAATTGTTTTTTAAGTTTATTTATTTATTTTGGGAGTCACAGAGAGAGCAAGCAGGGGAGGGGCAGAGAGAGGAGAGAGAGAATCCCAAGTAGATTCCACACTGTCAGCACATAGCCAGATGTGGGACTCCAACTCAGGAACTGCCAGATCATGACCTCAGCTGAAACCAAGAGTCTGAGGCTTAACTGACTGAGCTACCCAGACACCCCATTATAAAATGAGTTTGTTTTATAGGGCACCTGAATGGTTCAGTTTGTTGAGCTTCCAACTCTGGTTCCAGGTCAGGTCAGGATCTCCCAGCTTCATTAAGTTGGAGCCCCTCATGGGGCTCTGTGCTGCCAGCACAAAGCCTGCTTGGAATTCTCTCTCTCCCCATCCCCCACGTGCACTGTCTCTGTCTCTCTCAAACTAAATAAATAAACTTAAAAAAAAGTTTGCTTGCAGTTAGTTGTTTGTTGTTGTTGTTGGATATGTTATAGTTTTCCTATTTTGACACTAGGTTGACAGTTACTTTAATAATGTAAAGATACACATTCAGTCTTTTGTTCCTATTATTACTCTTAAGAGAAACTAATACCATCATTAAATTTGGCTCTGCAGGTGATCTGACATTTCTCTCAAGTTGTTTCTGTAATCTTTCTGTCAGTAGTGTCCTACAGTATCAGCAGGATCTATGTGTAGATTAATTCCATTAATCGTGCTTAGCACTTTTCATGATACATGAATCTGAGGTTTTATAAAGATTGAAAAAAATTAATAATTGTTAATTTTATAAAAACTTTTTTTGTAAATTTTCTCTGCCCCATCCTTTTAATATTACATTTAGTCACATACTAGGCTTTTTAGTTATATCAGTTATGTGTTTGTAACCCTCTTGTGTATTTTTTTCTTCTTTATGTCTCTGTTTTGCTTTTTTAGGTGCTGTTCTCATCCACTTTCTATATCATCATTTAGTTTTTTTATAAGTATATCAATTTGTTTTTCCTCCAGCTGTCATATTTATTTAACATTTTAACACCTAATTTTATATCTGTAATTAATAACCATATTTGTTTTGCAGTGTTGTATCCAATGATGCTATTATCTGAAGTACTCAGTGGTCTCAACATTTGGCTGATGCTGTGTCCATTGAATTTGATGATGTAGCTTGTAATGCTTTATTTGGAGGTTGTCTTCAGTGGGGCTTTATTTATGTGAATGTCACATGGTCAGAATTGAGATTTTATCGCTCAGAGGTTTATATTGAGTGCTGCTGGACTCAGTTTATCATCAGTTCTCTTATCCCATCAACTAAAATGTCTTTAACAAGAACCTACTATACATAAGGCACTTTTCCAGTTGACTGAGATATATTAGTAAATAAACATGACAAACGTTCCTGACTTCTTGCCACTTAACAATCTCCTTTGGGGGAGAGGAAAAATAGTAAATTAGTACTTGACTCCTTTCCTTAGAAGATATTAAGTCTTGTGGAACACAGTTAAAAGTGAGTCAAGATTAAGAAGTTTGAGAGCATATTTTAAATTGGGTGGTCAGAGAGGACCTCCTTGATAAACTGATATTTTAGCAAAGGTTTGATTGAGTACTAAATTTTTCAGTATACATATATGGGGAAAGAGCGTTTAAGATGGAGAGTAGAGACCCTAAGAGGAATTAAAGTGAGACACACAGCTAATGTATACAGGCAATAGGAAAGAAGGCAGAACAGAAGTAGAGTCAGTGAGGGAGAGATCAGGAAAGATGGGAAAAGAAAAGTAATGTTTCTTTTTATTAATTTATTGGTTTAGGGGTTCGTGGAGACCGGATGTAGTATATATATCCATACTTGAAATCATGTGAGAACAAATCTATGATTTTCTCAGGGAGACCGTTTGTTTGTTTGTTTGTTTGTTTATTCATTCTTTGTTTTTAATTTTATTTCTTTTATTTATGTTATTTTTATGACTAACTGCCTTCCCTGAATATACAAACTTCTCTGATATTAACTGTTGCTGTTATAGATTGTCTGCTCTTTAGTGGAGTTACACCACCTCAAGGGGTAAGAAAGTTTCTAGACATCAATTCCAACTCCTAATCTTGCTCAAAACCAAAGCTTACTTTGCTTCCTCATCTTGCCACTACAAACTATGTTCCTTGGTATCTGAGGCTGGAACTTCCTCAGGGTGGCTCCAATGTTTGTCTGCACTTAACACCCCAATTTGTTACTTTTTTATTCCTGACCTCTCTTGCTTTCTTGACATCTGAATTGTGAATTTAAAATAATGTTTGTAATATTTTATCCAGTATTTTTAAAGGTGCTTTCTAGAGAGTTCAGTTTATCACATTTCTAGAAATGAAAAGTCCAGAAACATGTATCAAACACTTTCTCTGTATCAGTTACTGGAGAAACAGATAAATGATATATTTTCCTTGCTTCATGGAACACAAATTCTAAGGTAGATACCAGAAACACGTAATTATGTTCACGTGTGATCGACACTCTGTTAAAGGCTAGTAAAAACTGCCGCACAAACAGAACACAGGTAGGTGCTCCTTTCACTGGGCTGAAATGGGGACATTTTTTAGGCATCATGGAAAATGCAATGGCTGATCTGAGCCTAGAAACGTTGGTAGCAGGATGCCATATGGAAGAAGCTGACTTTTGTGTTCAAAGGCTTGGAGGCATAAAACGTATGCTTAGGATAGAGTGTGTAGACTTACATGCTTAGGTGGCGGGACCTTGGGAAGGAGGAGGGTAGGAGAACATCATGTGCTGAAGAGATGGGGGAGCAGAAGAACCAAAAGACAAAGTTTCTTTTTTATTATTATTGTTTTTATTTCTTAAGTTTATTTATTTTTTTTTTTGAGAGAGAGAGAGAGAAAGAGAGAGAGAGAGAACAGAAGAGGGGCAGGGAGAGAGGGAGGGAGAGAATCCCAAGCAGGCTCCAGGCTGTCAACACAGAGCCATATGCAGGGTTTGAACTCACAAAACCATGAGATCATGACCTGAGCTGAAACCAAGAGTTGGATGCTTAACCAAGTGGGTTAAATGGGGCCACCCAGGCACCCCAAAGTTTCTTATTTGAACTTCTATCTCAATACCACCCTGAGTGCCAGCTAATAAGTTATCTTTTAGAGGAAGCCAGTTTTTCTTAGAGAATAAGGTCCACCATCTGTGGAATCCAATATATATGCCAATACTTACAAGATTCTTCCATAACAACCAACTTGAACTATTGATTAAAAAGGCTTTCTGAATTATGTTTCCAGTTTTAAGCTGTGTTTTCCATGATTCTCTCTAGGGTGACCAACCAGCTTGATTTACCCAAGACTTGAGGGGATCCCTAGGACATGGGACTTTGAATTTTAAAACTAGAAAAGTCGTGGGCAAACAAGGAAGAGTTTATTACTTTAGATATTCCACTAGAACATAAGTCTCTCCAAGAGCAACACAATGTTTAGAACATTGCCTGACAGATAGCGGATGTTAATAAATATTTGATAAGTGAATTTATAAATGAATTAATATTTTTTGCCACACAGAAAAAAGCAGTAGGAACCATTACTTCCATGCAAGGGAAAGAAAACAAAACTGTTAAATGTTGACCTTGCAATGATTTGGGCCATTGGCTTCTAGGGGAACAGAGCCACTGTGAGGGAGGACAGACAAGCAGGCCCTCAGCACTTAAAGGCACAATGAGAAAACTTAGACTTTCCCCATGGACTATTCAGATTATTTGGAGGAATATTTGAACATTTTAGAGGACTTTTCATGAAGGCTTCTACTAGTCTTCTGGTGAACAAGGTGAGGTTATACCTCCATAAGTTCTTTTCCAGTTTTTCTACTTTGTGGTAAGTTTTATGACTAATGGAAATAGAAACTTGTGTAGAAATGAGTGTCTTCTTATGTAACTTAAAGATTGGAGAATGGTCATGAATTTTCCTCTCTTTCCTCTTTCCAGAACACTTGAATTTATGTAGCCTTGTATTAAGTGTCTCTAGGATATGAGCAAGTCACAACAGCATAGGGTAGAGCAGAGAGATGTGGGGAATTTCCCTTTGTCGTAACATACACATTCTCAGCTGTTCAGAGCGGGTGATATTGGGAAGGATAGGTTTCAAAATGAGACTTGGGCCTGGTAATAGGATATAGTCAACAAGAGAGATCTGCTGACCCACAGTGTATTTCAAAAGCATTTTATAAAGGTGTAAAAGAGTCAAGAGAAATATAAAAAGGGGAAATGGAATTCAGCCCAGTCCTGTTTTTTGTATCTAAAGCTGAGGATTCTTTATTTACCTGCTTAGTCATTATTTACTTTTTGGAAATAATGTTATCCACACTAATAGCATTGCCAACTGGGACATATTTTTAGTTCTTAAAAGAGGGTCCAATTAATTTGAATGGTTATCTAAACTTTGATATATATTAATGTAACTCTGGGATAGCTAATATATATATATATGTATGTGTATACATATATATATATATACATACATATATATATACACATATATATACATACACATACATATACATATATATTAGTGTGTGTGTGTCTGTGTGGTTATACAAAATTCATGTACCCTTAGCTCAGGGATCAATCTGAAAATTTCTTCTTATGAAATATATTGTTTTTCAGGCTGATTGATACTGAACAGCAGGAAAGGAAGATTTATTGGCACAATTTAAAAACTTTCCAGTTGATTTAAGGAGACCAAATAAATCCTTTTCTCATTTATGCTTTTTTCTGAAAATCATTTTTTCATCATAAAAAATAAGAAAGTTGTCCAATTTAAAAAAATGCTAGAAATATATATCACACAGAAATGCGGTGAGTTCCACAGCATGATACATCCTAGAAGTAAGGCTGTGCTTCCCAAACAGTGAAAAAGGGATGTGTTGCAAAATCCCTTGTGAGATAGCAAGGAAAACAGAGTCAGAGCTGAAATGGAAGTAGTGTTTAATCAAATAAAGATAGTGAAAGAAAAAAAAATTCCATTTATAAACTATAACAGGACAGCATGACAGGCTGGGATTTAATCCTATTACATGGAGAGAAAGTACATGCTAAGCTGAAAATTACTGAAATTACCTACGCTGGTGATTTACAAGATGGGTGAGAAAAAAGTAATGAAACCAATTTCTCTCTCACTTGCACTGGAGACTTTCTTAGGTCTTTGAATGTAGAAAATAGTATAAAATTACAGCAGAGGAATCTCATAGTAAAAAACACTGCAAAGATGTTCAGATATCAAATGAAATAATCAGAGCAAAATAAGAAAAAAGAGTCAAGTTAAAAATGCAGGAAACCCTGTTTATGAAACCCTTTTCTACAAAAATTTCTTACAGGCCATCCATCTGTGCTGTAGACCTCCTTGTGCTCCTCCAGTACTTCATCCGACCAAGAAAAGATGGCATGGTGATGCTCTTGGGGCATACCATCCGCCATTTGTCTCTCTGTGCGTCTGACATAGGAGGGTCATCTTTATCTTACTTGGCCATTCTTATGGTTCTAAGATAGACTTTATTTTTTTGGAATAAAATCTTGTGTTTTCTAAGCTTGTTTTTTCTAAAGAAATCTTTTTATGTATTTTCAAATCATTCTTTGCTAGATGGGAATTAAACAGTACTATTTTTGTGAAATGAGTCTGAGTTGAAGAGAAAACAGTGGCTACTGTCGCCTATTTATCCTACAGTTGCTGTCGTAATCATCCCTATCCTGGAGCACCTAACTCTGGATCCTAATTCCTTCTGTGGCAAATTGCCTCTTTTTTGACTGCAAACACTTACCTGTGACCTGCCAACTACTCCTCTGGTCTGGTTCCTATACATGTAAGTTCCTAATGTTGATTCTCCTTCCCATTTCTGATGTGGATTCTTCTTGAAGACCTGGCCTTTGTGAATCTGCCTCCCTACTCTGCCTTTCTCTCTCTTCCCTTCTTGTCCTCCTCCTCTGCCCCTGCCTGGCTACCATTCTGATTCACTCACTCACAAGGAACCCTTCACAGACAGCTAGCATTCTTTCTCCCAACAAAATCCTTCTACAGGCTCTGCCTTTGCTTATACATGCTTGGAGATATACAGAACAACTACTATTTGATCACATCATTTTAGAAGTTTTTTTGTTCATAGAAGGTCTCCCAACTACTTTTCTAGGAAAATAAATCAACAGGGGGAATATGGTTTAAACCAAGAGCTCCTGAATCACTACAGTGTTTGAAAATTCCAATTGAAATTGGTCTTTGTACCAATTCTAAATTTACTGATGATCCCAGTTAGTGTCCTATCCCATATGTCATAGCTCACTTAGAAGAAATTAATACCAAGTCTGAGTATGGTTGGGTAGTTAGAGGAGGGTTGGTAATCTGCTTGATAAGTCTTCATATAGTCTAAATACAACTAACTGTTGGGTTTCAAGTGACTCCTGGCTTGTTGAAGTAACCAAACCTGTAACTTATCCATGCCCCATGCTGTCAGTGATATGAGAAAGGCTCTCTTGTGAGATGGCTGCTCCTGGGGAGTGCTGGATCCCCTATTCATCTAACTGGAGACTTGGGGCTGCTATTTTGTTTAGGAATCTGTTCAAGATCTCCCCAGGCCAAGTCACTCAGCAGCCACCCCTAGTGGCTCCCTTTTGCCCTCCAAGTTCCTTAAGTACAGGGACCAAGCAGGATCAAAAAAGCAGGTGAAGTAAGGTTAGTTTGTAGCTCTTTTTATTGTTTTTCTATTTTCTACGTGGATGCAAAGCCTAAAGGTGCTTCACTTCTTTTGTTTTCATGGAATATTTCTTTAGATCACACCTGTCTAACCCATCCCAAGAGAATTTATTAAAATGTGATCTAGCAATAACAGGAATTGAGGAAATTTGAAACTTAAATATAATAACTACCTGTCATGACTGGTTAAAAATAAGACAGAGATGCCACATGCTGTGGCACTTTGCACTAATCAGAGCATCTTCTTCCCTAACTTGTGCAGTCTAATTAAAATCAGCTTCCACAGCAATTGTTGCACCATGTCTTACTCATATCAGGTCATTGTATCTGAACCTCTGAGATTCTAATGCAGCTTTAGATGCCAAGGTCAAAATATGTTGCTGCAGTCAGATTATTGCACCTCAGCCAGTCCTCACTCACTTGCTCACATGCAGTTATAAGAAAGCGGACTTTGACTTAATTAGAAAGAGGCTATTCAACCATCAAAAACCACCTTGTGCTTGAGGACAGGAAATAGACACACTTGACAAAATGTAATGCGAATCCAAAGCCTATTTTTGAAGGAGAGAAATATTTTGTGGAAATTGTGATGAAAGTTTGAAAACAGTACTGAATTTCCTGGTTGGCTTTATTTTATTTATTGATTTATTTTTCAGAGTGAAGTGATTTCCTGACATTCTGAGCTTCAGAGTCTGCCATGATGCTAATTATATTAAAATTCCCAAGGCAAGGGGAAGGGAGGGACAGAAAAGGGCAAGACTTGGACTTGAGCTGGGCTTCCAGTACGTAGGTCTGTCACCTGCTTCTAGGGAGTGGCACTAAATGCGGCATCCAGAGTAGAAGTAAGCCAAATATAGAGTCAAATAACTAGATTGAACCAAACATCGGTCAAAGGCAGGAAGGAAAAAGAAGAAAAGTGATCAAGGGCCCGTGGACTGTGTTTAGAGATAGTGTGACAGAGTGAGTGGGTTTTGGAGAATGGATGGTAGGCAGAAGGCTCCTTTTTGAAGGGGGTCTACAGCCATTCTTGGAAGATGAGGAAGCTTTAAGGGTTCTGGGAAGATTAGTTTCTTCTTTATTTTGTCTCAAGGCTTGAGCTCTGAGTGGAATATTTCCACCAGGAAGCTCATTTCAGCTTCAAGTCATGTCTTAGAAGCTCAGTAGCATAACTGCCCTTGAGGATGTAATAGGGTCACTAAAAGCAGGCAGAGAGACTCACAGGAAGACCAGGCTTGGGGAGAAACGCAAAGTGGTGGCCCTTGTGTCAGAGCTGTTCTCTTACCTTCATCTTGATTCTCAAACAGCATACCACTTGGGTGGAAGCATTGGGGCCATCCCTAGGCAATTCCTCATCCTTTAGGTGAGTGGTCTTTAAAGCATGGCCCAGAACCTTGAGGATTCCTGAAACCTGTTCAGGGAGCTTACAAGACTAACCATGTTAATAATCACACTAACCTATTGTGTCCCTTTTTCTCCTTCTCATTTTCTCATGAGTGGACAGTGGAGCTTTCCAGTGTGACATACTAACAGACTGTATACAGAGACATGAGAATTTTACTCTTCTCTAATAATCCTTTTATTGTTGTAAAATAATAGCTCTCTTCTCACTGTATTTTTTTTTGCTTTGATAAAATTATTCATAAAAATATATTGCATAAAAGGGCACCTGGGTGTTTCAGTTGGTTAAGTGTCTGGCTCTTGACTTTGGTTCAGGTCATGATCTCACGGTTAGTGAGTTTGAGCCCCGCATTGGCTTCTGTGCTGACAGCATGGAGCCTACTTGGGATTCTCTCTCCCTCTCTCTGCCCCTCCCCTCTTGCTCTCTCTTAAAATAAATTAAAAAATGAACTTAAAAAATTGTCTGAATACATTATATGTTCATTATTGTTAGTGTCAAGGAAATTTAAAAAAATTATGTTTCGGTTTTAAATTGAAGTACGTTTACCACACAAGCAAAGGATTTGGGGTCCTCAATAATTTTTGTGATTGCAGAGAAATTGTGAGACCAGAAAGTAGGAGCATTGCTTTAGGTCTGTGCCTCCCCAAGCTTCTTGTTCTCACATAGGTAGAGTTGGCATCTGGTTCTGTGATCTAGTGTTGAGGGCTCTATGCAAGCTCCTCTTGGAATATCGCCTTATCAGCCTGTCATTGATGTTTGATTTACCACTACTTGAAATTTCTTCGTTTGGGGTAGGCAACACACCATGCAGTGGACCCCGAAATGTAAAACCTGTAAGCCTCATCAGCAGTTAGCAACATCACCGTCATTAGCACCTGTATGATAAGGACTCAGGTCAGTAGTTCCCAAAGTTCAGAGAACATTAAATGGTTTTTCTTTGGAATAATGTTTGGAGGGTGTAGCTCAGAAATCTGAATGTTCATGTGGTCTTCAAATTATTCTTAAGTAGGTAGTTGGAGGGCCATAGTTTTTATTGTGATGGCCTATTTGTCTTGTTCATTGCATGATCACTGTCTCCAGCAAAGTACATGACATACAATGTAAATTAAATAAATATCTGCTGTTTGCAAGAAAGAGGTAGTACTGCTTCTGGTGCATAGGGTAGAGAAGCACAGCACCTGGTAGGTCTGACTTCAGGAATAAGGTGAAGATGTTGAAGCCCTGAATCTAGGACAACTTGAGGCCATGGTGAGCCTCAGGAAGGAAGAAGGAGGAGAACAAGGAACAGAGGAGAGTAATAGTACTGATGTTAGTGATGGGGTCCATACTCAGACCTGATGTTAAGCCAAGACCTTAAACCCTTTACCTTGCCTTAATTTTTACAATGACTTTGAGAGATGAGTGTTATTATCTCTGTCTTTCTGGCAAAGATACTCTGTCCCCATCTCATCCTTACGGGTTTTCCCAGAAGCACAAAGGTGAAATGCTAGACTCTAACGAAGACAAGATTTCGCTTATTCCTCTCTACGTATCCTTTTTGTCCAACAGGGAGCAGGGTTCAGAAGCAGATGAAGGAATTTTGGAAATGTTTGGATGTCTCCCAAACATCCTTTATTTTTTTTTTTTTCGTTTTTCTTAAGCTTGCATGCTAGCTTCCAGACTGTGATTCTGTGCATCACTCATGCCAAAGCCATGAGTCCCTGGCACTGTGTTGAATCCATTCTTGTCTGTTTGGGTAGACTGACCACTTGCTTGCTGCAGGTGCCAAATGGGTGATTCCCCCCAGCGCCCAGCGTATATATGTGTGTGTGTATCCACTCACCTACTGATGGACTATTGGGGTGCTTCCATTATCTTGGCTGTTGTAAGTAATGCTGCAATAAATACAAGGGTACATATATACTTTTTGAAATAGTGTTTTTGTTTTCTTTGAATAAACACTCAAAAGTGGAATTTTAGGATTATGTAGTATTTCTATTTTTAATATTTTGAGCAACGTCTATACTCTTTTCTATAGTAGCCGTATCAGTTTACATTTTCACTAAAAGTACACAAGGTTCTCTTTTCTCCACACCCTTGCCAACACTTGTTACTTCTTGTGTTGTTGGTGTGAGTTGAGCTCTCACTGTGTTTTTGATTGACATTTCCCTGATTACTGGTGATGTTGACCACCTTTTTGTACACCTGTTGGTCATCTGTATATCCTCTTTGGAAAAATGCCTATTCAGTTCCTCTGTCTGCTTTTCAAATCGTTTAGTTTCTGTTGAGTTGTATGAATTCCATATGTATATATGTGCTATATATATATATATATATATATATATATGTGTGTGTGTGTGTGTGTGTGTGTAAACCCCTACCCACATATATGATTAGCAAATATTTCCTCCTATTCTTTAAGTTGCCTTTTTATTTTGTTGGTTGATTCTTTTGTTATAGAGAAGTTTTTAAATTTGATGCAGTTCCATTTATTTATTTTGGTCTTTGTTGCTTGTGCTTTTGGTGTCCTATCCAAAAAATTACTGTCAAGGCAAATAGCCAAGAGCTTTTCCCCTATGTTTTCTTTGAGAAGTTTTACAGTTTCAATCTTCTGTTTAAATCTTGAATCCATTTAAAGTTACTTTTTGTTACTGTTGTAAGATAGAGGTCCAATTTTATTTTTCCGAGTAGTTGTCCAGTTTTCCCAACACTGTTTATTTAAGAGACTCACAGATGCCCCACTGTCACCATTCTTATTGGACTTAGTATTGAAATTTCTAGCCAGAACATTCAAGCAAGATATATAAAAGGCAGCCAAATCAGAAATGAAGAAGTAAATTTGTCTTTATTTATACGTGATAGGATCTTACATATAGAAAATTTTAAAGACGGACCAAAAAGCTGTTGGAACTCATCAACAAATTTAGTAAAGTTGCAGGATATAAAATCAACACAAAGAAATCAGTTACATTTTTATACATGGACAAAATGTCTGAAAAATACTAAGAAAACTATCCTATTCACAATAACATCCAAAAATAATAAAATACTTTGGAATAAATGTAATTAAGGAGGTGAAAGATAGGTATACCTAAAACTGCAAGACTCTGGTGAAAGAAATTGGTGATGACACAAAGAAACAGAAAGCTATCCTGTGTTGATGGATCAGAAGAATTAATATTGTTACAACATCTGAACTACTGAAAGCCATCAATAGACTCAATTCCTGTCAAAATTTCAGTGGCATTTTCCACAGAAATAGGAAAAAATTGCAAAATTTGTATGAAATTACAAAAGACCCCATATAGCTAAAGCACTCTTGAGAAAGAACAAAGGTGGAGGCATCACCCTTCCTTTTTTCCATGTTTTTTTAAGTTTATTTATTTATTTTGAGAGAGAAAGCATGAGTTGAGGAGGCACAGAGAGAGAGAGAGAGAGAGAGAGAGAGAGAATTATAAGTAGGCTCCACACTCAATGCATAGCCTGATGCAGGGTTCAACCCATGAACCTTGAGATCATGACCTGAGCCAAAGTTGTACCCTTAACTGACCAAGCCACCTGGGTGCCCCACACACTTACTGGTTTAAAACTATGTAAAAAAACTATGCGACAGAGCTATAATAACTAAAACAGCATGGCATGACATAAAAAAATAGGCCCATAGACCAATGGGACAGAATAGAGAGCCAGAAATAAACTCCTGCATACACAGTAAATGGATATTTGACAAGGAACTAAGTCTCTTCAGTGGAAAAAGGATGGTCTCCTGCTGCTCCTTTTCAAACTATTGAAGCCAAGCTTCAGTTCTCATGAGAACTTGTCCCTACAGTGATAAGGAGTATTCCTCATTATGAGCCTGAGCAACATGGCCTGTCCACAGATGATCAAATTATGGGCAGTGCAGGAATGATGTCTTCCTGTATCTGTGTGACTTCCTGGGCCAGTCATTAGACCCGTCCCAGAAAACTGAGCTAAAGTCACTCTTCTGCGAATTCTGCCAACTTATATAGGGTTCAATTCTGCCAACTTATATAGGAATCCACTGCAATGGATTCCAGTATGTTTTGTTTCCAGAGATTTCTGTGACTCAAATCCATTTACCACAGGCATACCAGTTAATCATTCTTAAATGTAAATCTAATTATTTTCTTCTTACTACATGAAACTTTTCCAAGTCTCCTTAAGGCCCCTGAGGTAAATTGCAAGTCTCTTAAGAATGTTTTACAAGCCTCTGCACAATATAGTTGAGGCTTCTCTTTAGATTGAGTTCTCCTCCATTGTTTCATGCCTTGGCTCCATTCCTGTTGAGTTCTTTGTAGTGCAAGTTCAGTAACTGAATCTTCCTTGCCTGCCCACGCTGGTCCCTCTGCCTTGAATACCTTTCTTTACCTGTCTACTTGATTATATCCACTGATCCTTTATATCTAGACCTAAACATCATATCCTGATGGGAGCTTTCCCTCATATTGCCCTATCCCCACTGGGTCTGGAATAGATGACTCTCCTGTGTGATATGAAAATACCCTGGACCTCCCATATCAGTGCACATACTACACTATATGAAAATTGGATGCTCAAATGCCCCTATGGTGATGGGGAAGCAGACCTCTTGTGTTCTTGAGTGCTTTCTCCATCTTCTTTTTGTGAGTGGAGCATAGTTTCCCCTCATGTCACCCATCTGTAACCCACCTCCTGCTTGTGCTCTTCACCCTGTTCCAGCTCCATCTTCATTCATCATGTGTTCCTTTTTGTTTCACTATTTTTTTAATTTAAAGAGTTTATTAAAGTATAAGTGATGTGTAATGTTATATTAGTTCCAGGTGTCCAACATATTGACAATTGATTTGACAATTCTTTACATTATTCAATGGTAACTCCAATAATTATGGTCACCATACAATATTGTTCCATCATTATTCACTGGATTGCTATGCTTTTAATCTCCATGACTTTTTTATTTTTTCACTGGAAGCTTGTACCTCTTAATCCCTGTTATCTATTTCACCCATCTCTTCACTCACCTCCCCTCTGCCAACCACCAGTTTGTTCTCTGTATTTTAACATCTGTTTTCTGTTTGTTCATTTGTTTTTGGATTCCACATATGAGTGAAATCATATGGTAGTGGTCTTTTTCTGACTGGCTTATTTCACTTAGTATAATACCCTCTAGGTCCATCCATGTTGTTGCAAATGGCAAAATCTCATTACTTTTTATGGCTGAATAATATTCTATTGTATAAATTTATCACTTCTTAGTTCATTCATCTCTTGATGGACACTTAGGTTGCTTCCAAATTCTGGTTATTATAAATAATGCAGCTATAAACATAGGGGTGCATATATCATTTTGAATTAGTGTTTTTGTTTTCTTTGAGTAAATACCCAGTAGTGTATTCCCTGGATATTCTGAGGTATCAATATTAATATCTATATTCATATGCTATTTTTCAAGATAGAATTTAAGATTTTTATATTGTTATCTCCTATATTTGATATCTTACAATATACCCCCATGCTGCTAATACAAGTTCTTCTAGCACCTATCCAAAGATTATTTTCCTTTAAAGAGAAATTACAGTGTTGTAAACATTTATCACTTAGAACCAAGTGGAACCTTTTGTGTCACAGTAAGAACAAAACCGACTTTTGGCCTTTGCCTTCATCACAGAAACTCCAGAGAGAGGAGTACAACCCCTGGCTTAACCCATTGCTCTATCCCCCACCTTTCCTCTCTGATTAAATTAAGGGAAGGTGCACATGAGAAGTATGGCTTTCTTTTCTTGGTCCATGCCTATCACTTTAAGACTATAAGGTCCTTTAGGACCCTCATCTTATCCCTCCACCCTTCAATTTTATGGCCTCCTTCTGCAAGACAGATTTATTTTGAAAATGATTGCAGAACAATGCTTAATTGTCAATACTTAAATGGTAAGTAATTCAGGAGATGCTATTTGGTATTCTGCATTAGCAACTCTGCATTGTTAGGATGACACAACAAGTGTTCTATTTTTATGATAATCCTACACATTGGTTGGAAGAAATGCTGAAGCAGGCTTTAGAACCACAGACTGAGCCACAGAACACTGGAGTTTAAAATCCTGTGGAAAGACCACGCATGATTCAGTGGTGAAATAAACACTGTTGAGTCTGATGGGTCAACAGAGAATTGGATCTGGGGTTGAGTTAAGTAAAGGTGTTCAGCCTCTGTCTTGGGGCAAATGTTTGGGCCAGTAGGGGAGGTCCTATTTAGCTAGGCACTTGGTGATAGAACATTAATACTCTACAACTCAGCCCTGTGAGATTTTGTTCTAGGTTATCTGGGTAGAGAAGACAAGAAAAATGTCCACGGAGAAACTTAGAGTCAGACTACTTTTGGGAAATCAAGCAAAAGAACTGCCATGCCTGTAGGGATGACTCTGTTTCATTTTGGAGCAATGTTTCTCAGCCTCTACCCTATTGACAGTTTGGGCCAGATAACTGCCATGGGGCTGACCTGTGCCTTACAGGATATTTATCAACATCACTAGCCTACTCACCAGATGCCTGTAGCGTCTATGTTTGTTCTCCCATATTTCAGACATTGGTGTGTGTCTCCTGGGGGGCAAAATTTCCCCTCCATTTAGAAGCACTGTTATGGAGAAAACAGTGGCAAAATCAGCATCTTGGGGGATGCTGTCCGTGGGTACACCTGTATTAGCAGTGCTGATGGATATTACCACATCATGAAGGTGAGCAAGACAATAGCCACAGCATCAGGGACAATTTAAATTTTTTTTTCAACGTTTTTTATTTATTTTTGGGACAGAGAGAGACAGAGCATGAACGGGGGAGGGGCAGAGAGAGAGGGAGACACAGAATCGGAAACAGGCTCCAGGCTCTGAGCCATCAGCCCAGAGCCGGACGCAGGGCTCGAACTCACGCACCACGAGATAGTGACCTGGCTGAAGTCGGACGCTTAACCGAGGCGCCCCAAGGGACAATTTAAAAGTCACTGAGGAAAATACATGAGCCACAAAAAACTTTGTGGAACAAGAGAGGACACACAGAGGTTGGGTTCCTGATAACCATGCTGGCTGAAGTTCTGGAATCAAACACCTATGTCCTTGATTGACAGTCCATTGTACCTTCCCTATCAGTGTGGACTGGAGGCCTTAGGGTCATATAGTTTTTGTCACTCATTCTTTGACTATTGAATACCGCTATAGTCCAGTCACCATGTTGGGGATTGAGGCCAGAATGAATGAACAGGACCTTTGTCCTAATATGGACATGCAAACAAACAATTATAACACATATTAACAATTGACATCATTGTGGTTTGCATAAGGCACAATAGTAGAACAAGTACTAGACTCCATTATGCCTGAAGTCATCAGGGAAGTATTTGAAGACCATGTAATTCTTGACCTGAGAAAGATGAATGATGATAATTGGGCAGGTAGATTTAGAAGATGTGGAAAGGGCACTCCAGGTAGAGGGAATAATGTACAAATAGCACAAAGAGATAGCAACACACACTACAGTCTTTGTTCAACTCCTAGTCCTACACTACAACACAGTCCTCTTGATGAGGGAAAGTTAAACTGTATGGGGTTAGATGGGTTATCTGCAATTACTACCCAAGCATTTATTGTTTCTTCCTTCCTGGAAATACGTAGTCTGCTGGAAAGAAGCATAGATGTAGACTCAGTGCTCCCTGGACAATGGAATACCAGATGCTTATGTTGTTTGCATGTGAAACGTAAAAAGTAGCAGAGCCAAGCTTCTGGGTTTTTTTTTAAACTTTCTCAGTTCATTTACTAGCAAGGCATGATGACAAATCAAAGGTGCCAATCAAATAGGAACACAGTTTGAGCTAGCTAAAAACAAACAAGTCTAATTATAAACAAATCTGAGTTGTTTCTATACATTTGCACTCTTAACATTCAAACTCTTTCTTTGTGTATCTCAGAAATGTCTGTCATGGAGCTGCTGCCTGTATCTACCATCTTCTTGGAGGAGTAGTTTCTATCTCTCTGAATCCTGGTTCCACCATTGGGTTTCAGTCAACTCTGCAGTGAAAATCAATTCAACAGTTTCTTTTTTTTTTCTTATTTATTGTTGGTTATCACCCAAATCAATAAATACATGTAGTCCTTAATTCAAAAAACAGACACTAAGATGAACCCAGGATTAAATATTGGAGCTTAATGATTCTTTCCCATCCTTTCATGTGGCCATAATTTTCAAAACATTTCTTCCCTTTCCTTTCCTTTCCTTTCCTTTCCTTTTCGTTTCATTTCGTTTTTTTTTTTTTTTTTTTTTTTTTTTTTTTTTTTTTTTTAATTTACATCCAAGTTAGTTAGCATATAGTGCAACGATGATTTCAGGAGTAGATTCCTTAATGCCTCTTACTCATTTAGCCCATCCTCTCTCCCAAAACCCCTCCAGTAATACTATGTTTGTTCTCCATATTTAAGAGTCTCTTATGTTTTGTTCCCCTCCCTGTTTTTATTTTGTTTTTGCTTCCCTTCGCTTATGTTCATCTGTTCTGTGTCTTAAAGTCCTCATATGAGTGAAGTCATATGACATTTCTCTTTGTCTGACAAATTTCGCTTAGCATAATACCCTCTAATTCCATCCATGTAGCTGCAAATGGCAAGATTTCATTTGTTTTGATTGTTGAGTAATATTCCATTGTGTGTGTGTACACACACACACACACACACACACACACACACACCACATCTTCTTTATCCATTTGCCCATCAATGGATATTTGGGCTCTTTCCATATTTATGCTATTGTTGAAATTCTCAGCAAACTGGGAGTAGCTGGAAATTTTGTTAATCTGATGAAATGCAAACTTTTAAATATCTGTGTTAATTAATATTATACTGAATACAAATACAAGGTTTCTGGAACAGATCATTATCTACTTTATAACAAATAATGGTACCCATTCCTATAACATCAATTCTTATCCCTGAGATGATGCAGTGAGAGCCTGATAAGTCCTACACATAATGGGGTCTACTGCAGGCAATGAACCACACAACTATGAACCTGGGCATTTATATGGGAGAGAGACAACCATCTCTTCTCCTCTTCTGAAAGGAAGGGAGAAAACACTTTGCTCCTGGACAAGAACTTAGGTCCTAATTCTTATTCTCTGCAATGTAAATAAATTCCTTTAGTAGAGAGGACCAAGGTCTTTGGCTTTATCACTAAAAGGAGGTCTCCAAGGTCCTGAATCTACCCCCCAACGCCCCCTCCCACTTGGAAAATAAACATATTCACCTGGGGAAGTGAATTTCTCCAGTCTCTCCTATTAAATAATTTATCAGCTTCCAAGGTGTATTCTTTTAGTCTAGATCCTAAATTTCAGTGAAATTTTCTCAAAAAGTTCTAATTGTGCCAAAACATAAAAACTATTTTCTAAACAGCCCACAGAGCAATCAAAAACATGTGAGAGTTATATGCAATAGTAAAATTTACACGCAGTCTATGTAAAGTCACACACACACAAAAAGGGGTATCCACTATCACTGCTTCTATTTAACACTGTATCACCCAGTGCAGTAATAAAGGAGGTAAAACATTTTAAAGTGAAAAAGAAATGAAATTATCATTAACAAAATATTATCTACACAAAAAAATTCAAGTAACTTTTTTACTATTGATTATAATGCTTTTTAAAAAAATTTAAATTTTATTTATTATTAATTTATTATTTATTTATTTATTTATTTATTTATTTATTTGTTTGTTTATTTATTTTACATCCAAATTAGGTAGCATATAGTGCAACAATGATTTCAGGAGTAGATTCATTAGTGACCCTTACCCATTTAGCTCATCCCACCTCCCACACCCCCACATGTAACCCTCTGTTCTTCATATTTAAGAGTCTCTTATGTTTTGTCCCCCTCCGTGTTTTTTATTATTTTTGTTTCCATTCCCTTGTGTTCATCTGTTTTGTCTCTTAAAGCCCTCCTATGAGGGAAGTCATGATATTTGTCTTTCTCTGACTAATTTCACTTAGCATAATACCTTCCAGTTCCATCCACGTAGTTGCAAATGGCAAGATTTCATTCTTTTTGATTGCCAAGTAATACTCCATTGTATATATATATACCACTTCTTCTTTATCCATTCATCCATCAAGGGACATTTAGGCTTTCTCCATACTTTGGCTATTGTTGACAGTGCTGTTATAAATATTGGGATGCATGTGTCCCTTTGAAACAGAACACCTGTATCACTTGGATAAATACCTAGTAATGCAATTTCTGGGTCGTAGGGTAGTTCTATTTTGAGTTTTTGAGGGACCTCAAAACTTTTTTCCAGAGTGGATGCACCATCTTGCATTCCCACCAGGAATGCAAAAGAGATGTTCTTTCTCTACATCCTCGCCAACATCTCTTGTTGCCTGAGTTGTTAATGTTAGCCATTCTGACAGGTGTCAGGTGGTATCTCATTGTGGTTTTGATTTGTATTTCCCTGATAATGAGTGCTGTTGAGCATTTTTTCATATGTCGGTTGGCCATCTGGATGTCTTCTTTGGAGAAGTGTCTATTCATGTCTTTTGCCCATTTCTTCATGGGATTATTTGTTTTTTGGGTGTTGAGTTTGATAAGTTCTTTACAGATTTTGGATACTAACCCTTTATCTGATATGTCATTTGCAAATATCTTCTCCCATTCTGTTGGTTGCCGTTTAGTTTTGCTGATTACTTCCTTTGCTGTGTAGAAGATTTTATTTTGATGAGGTCCCAGTAGTTCATTTTTGCTTTTGTTTCCCTTGCCTCCAGAGACGTGTTGAGTAAGAAGTTGCTGTGGCCCAGGTCAAAGAGGTTTTTACCTGCTTTCTCCTCAAGAATTTTGATAGCTTCCAGTCTTATATTTGGGTCTTTCATCCATTTTGAGTTTAGTTTTGAATATGATGTAAGAGAGTGGTCCAGGTTCATTTTTCTGCACTGCACTGTCCAGTGTTCCCAGCTAAAGAGACTGTATATTCCATTGGATATTCTTTCTTGCTTTGTCAAAGATTAGTTGGCCATATGTTTGTGGGTCCATTTCTCGGATCTCTATTCTGTTCCATTGATCTGAGTGTCTGTTCTTTGCCAGTACCATACTGTCTTTATGATTACACCTTTGTAGTATAGCTTGAAGTCTGGGATTGTGATGCCTCCTGCTTTGTTTTTTGTTTCAAGATTGCTTGGGCTATTTGGGGTCTTTTCTGGTTCCATACAAATTTCAGGATTGTTTGTTCTAGCTCTCTGAAGAACGCTGGTGTTATTTTGATAGGGATTGCATTGAGTATGTAGATTGCTTTCAGTAGTATTGACATTTTAACAGTATTTGTTCTTCCTATCCAGCAGCATGGAATATTTTTCCATTTTTGATATCTTCTTCAATTTCTTTCATAAGCTTTCTGTAGTTTTCAGTGTATAGATTTTTCACCTCTTTGGTTAGATTTATTCCTAGGTATTTTATGGCTTTTTGTGCAATTATAAATGGGATCGATTTCTTGATTTCTCTGTTGCTTCATTGTTGATGAATAGGAATGCAACTGATTTCTGTGCATTGATTGTATGTCCTGCAACCTTACTGAATTCATGGATTAGTTCTAACAGTTTTTTTGGTGGAATGTTTTGGGTTTTCCATATAGAGTAGCATGCCATTGGCAAAGTGTGAAAGTTTGACCTCCTCCTGGCTGATTTGGATGCCTTTTGTTTCTTTTTGTTGTCTCATTGCAGAGGCTAAGACTTCCAATACTATGTTGAATAACAGTGGTGGGAGTAGATGGACATCCCTGTCTTGTTCCTTACTTTAGGGGGAAAGCTCTCAGTTTTTCCCATTGAGGATGCTGTTAGCATTGGGTCTTTCATATATGGCTTTTATGATCTCGAGGTATCATCCTCTTGTCCCTACTTTATTGGGGGGTTTTATCAAGAAAGGACACTGTATTTTGTCAAATTCTTTCTCTGCATCTAGTGAGAGGATTATGTGGTTCTTATCCTGTCATTTATTGATGTGATGAATCACATTAATTGTTTTGCAGATGTAGAACCAGCCCTGCATCCCAGGTATAAATCCCACTTGGTCATGGTGAATAATTTTTTTAATGTACTGTTGGAGCTGGTTGGCTAATATCTTATTGAGGATTTTTGCATCCATGTTCATCAGGGAAATTGGTCTATAGTTTTCCTGTTTAGTGAGGTCTTTGTCTGGGTTTGGAATCCAGGTAATTCTGGTTCATAGAAAGAGTTTGGAAATTTTCCTTCCATTTCTATTTTTTGGAGCAGCTTCAAGAGAATAGGTGTTAACTCTTCCTTAAATGTTTGGTAGAATTCCCCTGGAAAGCCATCTGGCCCTGGACTCTGGTTTTCTGGAGATTTTTGATTACTAATCCGATTCCTTTACTGCTTATGTTTAGTGAGCAGTAAATTTTCTATTTCTTCCTGTTTCAGTTTTGGTAGTGTATATGTTTCTAACAATTTGTCCATTTCTTCCAGATTGCCCATTTTTTGGCATATAAATGCTCATAATATTCTCTTATTATTGTTTTTATTTCTGCTGTATTGGTTGTGATCTCTCCTCTTTCATTTTGATTTTATTTATTTGGGTCCTTTTCTTTGTGATCAAACTGGCTAGTGATTTATCAATTTTGTTAATTATTTTAAAGAACCAGCTGCTGGTTTCATTGATCTGTTCTACTGTGTTATTGGTTTCTATAACATTGATTTCTGCTGTAATCTTTATTATTTCCTGCCTTCTTCTGGTTTTGGGTTTTATTTGCTGTTCTTTTTCCAGCTCTTTAAGGTGTAAGGTTAGGTTTTGTATCTGAGACCTTTCTTCCTTCTTTAGGAAGGCCTGGATTGCTATACAGTTTCCTCTTATGACCGTCTTTGCTGTGTCCCAGAGGTTTTGGGTTGTGGTGTTATCATTTTCATTGGCTTCCGTGAACTTTTAATTTCCTCTTTAAGTTCTTGGTTACCCCATTCATTCTTTAGTAGGATGTTCTTTAGTCTACAAACATTTGTTACCTTACCAAATTTTTTCTTGTGGTTGATTTCGAGTTTCACAGGGTTGGGGTGTGAACATATGCACGGTATGATCTCAATCTTTTTGTACTGGTTGAGGGCTTATTTGTGTCTCAGAATGTGATCTATTCTGGAGAACATTCCATGTGCAGTGGAGAAGAATTTGTATTCCACTGCTTTATGATGAAATGTCCTAAATATAAGTGTTAAGTCCATCTGGTCCAGTGTGTTATTCAAAGACATTGTTTCCTTATTGATTTTCTGATTAGATGATCTGTCCATTGCTGTAAGTGGGCATTGAAGTCCCCTACTATGATGTTATTATTATCTATGAGTTTCTTTATGTTTGTGACTGATTTAGGTATTTGGCTGCTTGCACATTTGGAGCATAAATGTTGATAATTGTTAGGTCTTCTTGGTGGGTAGACCTGTTGATTATGATATAATACCCTTCTTCATCTCTTGTTACAGTTTTTATTTTAAAGTCTAGATTGTTTGATATAAATATGGCTACTCCAGCTTTCTTTTGGTGACCATTAGCATGATAGATGGTTCTCCATTCCCCTACTCTCAGTATGAAGGTATCTTTAGGTCTAAGGTGGGTCTCTTGTAAACAGCATATTGATTGGTTTTGTTCTCTTAACCATTCTGTTACACTATGTCTTTTGCTTGGAGCATTTAGTCCATTAACATTTAGAATGAGTACTGAAAGATAAGAATTTATTGCCATTATGTTTCTTGTAGAGTTGGAGTGTCTAGTGGTTTTCTATGCTTCTTTCTAGTCTTTCTTGCTTTTGGTATGTATGTATGTATGTATGTATGTATGTATGTATGTATTTTTTCCTTTTCTCCCCTCAGAGAGTCACCCTTAAGATTTCTTGCAGGGCTGGTTTACTGGTCACAAACACCTTTAATTTTTGTTTGGGAAACTTTTTATGTCTCCTTCTATTTTGAATTAACATCCTTGCTGGAAAAGAATCCTTTAATTCTTGGCTGAATATTTTTCTGATTCAGCACTTTGAATATATCCTGTCACTCCTTTCTGGCTTGTCAAGTTTCTGTGGTTAGGTCTGCTGCACACCTGATCTGTCTTCCCTTGTAGCTTAAGGAATTTTTTCCCTTGCTGCTTTCATGATTCTTTCCTTACCTGAGTACTTTGATATGCCTATGATATGCCTTATTGATGGTCAGTTTTTGTTGAATCTAATGGGAGTCCTTTGTGCTTCCTGGATTGTGATGTCTGTGTCTTCCCCCAGATTAGGAAAGTTTTCCACTATGATTTGCTCACGTAACCCTTCTACCCCTTTTTCTCTCTATCTTCTGAGACACTTATTATTCTGATGTTGTTCCTTTTTAATGAGTCACTGATTTCTCTAATTCTTAAATCATGCTCTTTTTTCTTTGGTCTGCCTCTTTTTTTCTGCTTCATTATTGTCCATCAGTTTATCTTCTATATCATTGATTGGCTTCTCTGCCTTATCCCATTGCCACCGTGGCATCCATTTGAGATTGCAGCTCAGTTATAACATTTTTTTATTTCATCTCGACTAGCTTTTACTTCTTTTATCTCCGTAGAAAGGGATCCTCATCTATTTTCAACTCCAGTTAGTATTCTTATTGTCATGATTCTAAATTCTGGTTCAGACATCTTGCTTTATCTGTGTTGGTTAAGTCCCAGGCTGTCATTTCTTTCTGCTCTTTCTTTTGGGGTGAATTCCTTTGTTTCATTATTTTGAGGGAAGAAAAGGAGTTAATAAGGTAAAAAAAATTAACATTAAAAAATTAAAAACAACACTGTCACACATAAAAATCAAATAAATGATGCTAGATCCTAGGTGTTTTAGTCTGAGTGGTGAACAGAGCTTGATAGATTAGAGAAAAAGGGGTGAAAAAAGGAAAGTGTATGAAAATTTGATAAATGAATATAATGAAATAGAATAAAATGAAATTATGGAAGGAAAATAGAATTGGAAAAATTTACAAAAAAGTAAAAAATATAGTAGAAAAATTAAAAAAAAATTAATAAAAATTTAAAATAAACATAAGTTTTTTCTCTTTCTGTATTCAAGAAAAAGGAAAGGAAAAAAGAACAAAAAGAAAAGAAAATTGAATAGATGGACCAGTGAACAGACTGCAATACATTTGAAATTACATCATTTTCCCCTAGAAGTCAAACTGTGAAGCACTTTATAGTCTGTAAACTAAGCAGGTGCAGGGACTTGTGGTGTTCCTGAAGGGGAGGTTGGTTCACTTGGTTGGGGCTTAGTGTAATGGCTCCATTCTCCACTAGATGGCGGTGCTTAGCTTACTGGGGTGGATTCTTGTGGCATGTGTGGGCATGTATGCACATGTGCGGGAAGTGTGAAAATGGCGTCATCCAACTACCCAGTCTCAGTATTGGAACTCTATTCTCCCTGATCCGCAATCGAGCACCAGTCTTTTGTCTCTGGCTTCCATCCACTCCCTGCTTTTACACTGTCCATGACCAAGCCATCAGATTGCTAGGCTGTACTTCCCTCCTGAGTTTTATCTCAGATGTGGCTGTTTTCCCCAATCCCTTACTTCTGAGGAACTGTGGCTTGGACCCATTGTGCCCCTCTGCAAGAGTGTCTTACCAAGCAGTGGCCAGGTGTCAGCTGCTCTTACCAGCGTTCTCTGGACCCTGCTGCTGATGCCCAGAGACTGCAGCTGTGTGCCAGCCTGCCCCAGAAAAATTTCGCATGATTGTGTAGCAGCAGTGTTGCAGGGATTATGGAAAAAAAACAACACACTTCTGGCACCAGGCTTCACCTTAATGACCTTGTTCCCATATCAGCAAATGTGGTTGTTCTCCAGGGTCAACTGGGCCTTTGCCTGTGGCAGGGCCTCACAACCTCTACCAAATGTCCTTCCAGCAGCAGGGCAACCACCTCTCCCTGTGTGACCCAAGGACCCCCAGACTTCACTCTGCTCCTGGGGATTCACCCTTGCCACCAGAGCACTGCCAGGTATTAAGTTGCAGAGTTTCAGACTCTGTGCTCCCCCTGTTGATAGGGTCTTAATGGAATTTAAACCCTCTCCTTTCTCCTTTTTCCCTTTTTAGTTCAGTCCCTGCGACTGTTTCCACTTTACCACTTTCTCTCCAGCTACTTTTCTATACTCTCCCCCGTCTCCATTCTCTCTCTGCAAACAAAAACAGCTCCCTGCCCTCCATGGCTTCCCTCTCCCCCAGTTCAATGCTCTGCACAGTGTACCTGCTGAGTTCTGTGGTTTAGGTTGTGCACATTGTTGTGTTGATCCTCAAATCATTTTCTAGGTGTGCAGGTTGGTTTAGTGTAGACCTGCCTGTATTTCATGGACACAAGACACAAAAAAACTTCCATGCTATTGTGCCATCTTGGCTCCTCCAGCAAAGCCAAGATTCTGGTGTGACATCAGTCACTAGGGCAGGTGATTGTGTTGTGAGCTGGCCACATGATTCACGTACAGGGACAATGGGAGAGTGAGGGATGAGACATTGGAACAGAACCATCTTCACAGAGAAAAGATCACATGAAAATGCAAGCCCTTAATGACAGCAGGCCAGAGTTCATTCTCATTGTAGCAGTTTAATTTCCAGGCAGTGTTTTTAAAGCTATTCGTCCTATTATGGCTTTTTAGTGAGGGTCTGGCACTCATGCCTTAAAAAACTGCAGAATAATTTGCCAACTTTCCTTTATTTCTAGATGGATCTCTTCCTTTTTTTCACCTGGTGTTGGTATGTTAATTTCTTTTTCAAATGATTCAGGAAAGATGAAAATATTAAGTTTGTTCAAAAGACTTATTGATGTAGCTGTGAAGAAAAGTACCTGTATTCTGAGTCAGTACAGAAACTTGCAAAAAAGGTCACTGCTTTTATTCACCCTGATGAGGGGAAGCTATAAGGATATTCTGACAATGGAACAGGAAAATACACTGAATATGGTACAGTCATATAGTTATCCATTGCCATATCTACTCAATCATCCCACAGGGTACTCAGAATTGGTTTTTATTCAGGGATGGAGAAACAAGCGGGACCCACAAGGCAGGTTTGCTCCTGACCTATTTTTCTGGTGGGGAGGAAACTGGCACTTATTTGGGCCCCATTTGTCTCTATCTTACCTCCATTATGTTACCTTCTAACAGTTAAAAAAAAGGAAGTATTCCAATACCCTAATTTTGCTGCTGATTATAATTCAGGTTGGATATTGTCATAAAATTACATTTTAAAGTTAAACCTCAGGCTAATTTCCAAATAAGTTTGTCCATATATAAACTATTTACTTACAAAATTCACAAAGGATGAAAAGCCTGAAATGAATAAAAATCAGAAAGGGAAAAACCACACAGGGTTAAAAATTAATTAGGTTTTACTAATGGTT
This sequence comes from Panthera pardus, assembly GCF_024362965.1. NCBI lineage: Eukaryota > Metazoa > Chordata > Mammalia > Carnivora > Felidae > Panthera > Panthera pardus. Next base: position 109,955,207 of record NW_026526677.1, on the reverse strand, counting down.
GTCTTATTTCTGTGTCAACCTATTTTCAGGCAATTTTCACAATAAAATTGACTATCACAATATCAATTTTAGAAGACTTTTTACAATAGAATTCATTAAGTATACTATTCTGCCTCCAAATAGATTTCCATATTTACTCAGAAGAGTTTTGAAGGCTCTGTCATATAGCTGATTTTTTTCCCTTTACAGTTGTACTTGCTAACATCGAATAAGTGAGATTTATTTTCTCACCTTCAAATTGATTTTTTCTTCCTTTTAAAGGGTGCTGCATGCAATATGGCAAAATATGTTAAAAGAGTTTCCAGGTTTTGACATAAATTAGAAAAAATAAAATCCAACACTGCTGTTCAGCTACCCCCATTGTCCTTCTAGCCTCCCATGCTCCTTCTGATATGGCCTTCTGGCATGTGCATCCTAGGCTTCCAGAATATTTCTACAGTTATTTTTTTTTAAATTAGTCTGTCTCCTAGAAAATAGTCTGCTCCTTGCCTTTTGAAAAGCTGAAGGTCTCTGTGCCGCTCTGGATTCCCTCCTGAGGGCTCTGCACTGGAACAGTTGCATAGCTTGGGAATAGAATAGGCTGTTATTGAGTTGTACTCTGCCAGAAGTAGAGTGAATATGACACCATTGTCTTGTGGAAGGGTACGTGTGCATGTTGCCCACACATCATCCCTGCTGGGGCACTGATCTCCCTTCCTTACCTGACAGCCTCTGATAGGATTCCTGCCTTTCCCCATTGGTGAATCCCCAGCACCTGGTATAGGATAAAGACAATTACTTCCTGTTTGTGTGTGACTGGTTCTTCCATTTGAGAGCTAGACACACTCATTTTGTATTCTGTAACAGAGTGATAAATACTAAATTTCACAGAAGCATTCAGATACAAAGATGCAGAATTACAAGATGAAGTATGCCAGGCCAGAATACAGATTTTCAAAGAAATAGTTGACAATTGGCTTTATACCTTTAGATATGATCATCCAGAAGATGGAGATACAAAGGTTTAGAGAGTGAAGATTAAAAGAGCATGTTGGAAGGTGATTTACTAGGTGGGGGAACCGGGGCATACAAGGGGCTCCACCACTTAGGTCTAGCCTGCTGGATCAGCAGACATGTCACCAGGGACCTTTGAAAAGCTTGACAAGTGTTCCCTGCGGTTGGCAGGAATAGGGATTGGTGTGTGTCTCATGGCTACTGACAGCAACAGAGAAAAGGATGATGCCAGAGAAGGTCCTGCACCTGTAAAGTAGCAGGATTCTCCTGTGACAGTGGGTGAAAGGCCTATAGATCCAAGACAGCAGATGTGGAACCACCAGTGAGAAGTTAACCTTGAAGTCTGTTGACAAGGCCTGAAAACTATGGATTTTCAATCACAGATGATGCTGAGTGGATGGAGGAGGTACAAGCTGATGGAGAGGCCCTAGGTACAACAAAGATCTGCAGTATGGAGACCCCAGAACTGAAATTAGGATGTACCCATGAGACAGGGCCAGAAGCGAGAACAAGAGTGCAAGCCACCTTGTTCCTTTCAGAAGGGTTCCTCTCTGAAAGCAGGGCAACTGTCTGAATATCAGACAGTCTGGACAGGTCTTATCTTTGAATGAAGGTGAAGTGTGGGCTGTATTGAATTGAAGTCTTAATTTCTGAATTGAAAGTCCATTCTGTGATCAAGTGTTGACAGTGACTCAATGACATAAGTTACATAAAAGTGATTACAACAGCCATTGAACAGCCGAGTTTCTATCCATGGTACAGGGGAAGGGCATCACTAAGGAGGTTTAGGGGGAGAATGAGAGAAGGGGGAAGCGGCGTGGGCAAAACAAATTTTCCCTAATAGTTTTATGCCAGGAATCCACTGGGTCATCCCCCACCCCCCCCGCTTTGAGATACTAATTTGATTCTCTGCCTTGCGTCTTCCTGTCTCAAGAACACAGAGACATAGATTCTTAGGCTTTTTGAGACTGTGCCTTGAGCAACAGAGTTGCATGTACATAAGTCCAGGATCATAAAACCTCCTGAGTATAAGCCATGATTGATAGCGGTGACTTCTCTTAGGAACACAGGACCAGGAAGGTCTGAAAGGCAGATCCAGAATCAGTCATTGTTGGTCAGCAGGCATCTAGGAAAGAGTAAACTTTATTATTAAAATTTTTTTGATGTTTATTTATTTCTGAGAGAGAGACAGAGAATGAGCAGAGAAGGGGCAGAGAGAGAGACACACACAGAATCCAAAGCAGGCTCCAGGCTCTGAGCCTGGCGTGGACTCTGAACTCATGAGCCATGAGATCATGACCTCAGCCTAAGTCAGATGCTTAACCAACTGAGCCACCCAGGTGCCCCCAAACTTTATTATTTTTTAAAAATAAACTGTGAGAATGCATGCCTCTAGATGAAATCTAAGTACACATTGTGAATCACTGAAAAATACCTTCCCCTCTAAGAGAGCATGTTCCTTGGACAAGTTCTATTCTGCTTCCCTCCCCTTCCTTTTCTCCCCTCCACCTGCACCCCAAATTTGGTGTTCAAATGGGTGTAGCTCGGGCTAGAAGTCAACGGTGAGGTAGAAAACAGATGGTGAACCAGTCACCTTAGAAATTATTTTCTTTTCAGCATGTTTAAAGACCTTGGACATTTTGGCTATGCCTAAGACAGGAACATTATTTTCAGCTGTAATAATTAAGGAGGCCGTACAGTTGTAGTTGAAGGTTTGGGTACCAGAGTTTGAGAGCAGATGGCGAATTTTGGCTCCACAACCTGTGCCTGTGATTCACATAAACTCTGCGTGTCTGTTTCCTCATCCCCAAAATGAGTGTGTTCACAGTAACTCATGACTTTTGGGAGGTTTAAATGAAAACTGCTTAGAATGCTGTGGCACATGACACTCCTAACATGTTCTTTTATCATGATTCTATGGCATCTTGGTTTTTTTTTTTTTTTTTTTTACAGTTTATTTTGAGAGAAAGAGCATGCATGCACAAGTGGGCGAGGGGCAGAGAGAGAGAGAGAAAGAGAGAGAATACCACAGGCTCCACATTGTCAGTGCAGAGCCTGATGCAGGGCTGCATCTCACAAACCATGAGATCATGACCTGAGCTGAAACCAAGAGTAGGATGCTTAACCAACTGAGCCACTCTGGCACCCCTGGCATCTTCTCTTTCAACCAAATGAGGTAATGAAAGGAGGAATGGCTTGCCTGATTTTGAACCTGGGGAAGAACAAGGTAGGAATTCTAGGATTCTTTATAGTCAAGTGGACTTCTGGGCTTGAAATTTCCCTCTGAAGGGAGATGTGGAGCCACGAATGCCTGCAGTAGGGTTTAGGGATTTCTGAGAAAAACAGTGTTGTGTCAACCCAGTGAAGATGGAATGCCTGGACTTACCTGGGGTCTTCCAAGACACCAACACAGGAGAATTCTAGGACCTGTCTAATCCTTTTAAATCTCCTTACATCTTACATCCTCCACCTTACATCTCCCTTGTATCTTAAACTCAGCTTCAGAGTAATGTGTGTGTTTTCATTTTGCAATAAGTCTCATCTGCTAGTCTCATTATTAGTTCCATGGGACGGTAAGGAGGCTTTCTCCAAAGTACCATTTAAAGCTCCAGGTGCCTTTGGTTTGATTTGTAACTAGTGTGGGGCTCACACTGACTGATGTCCACAAGCTAGCTGGGGTGAAAACAGCTGAATCTCCTGCAAAGTTTTGGCAAGAAGAAAGAAGTGAAGTTTGCATCTGGTTACAGCTGTTTGAATTCATTTGGAGAAGCCAGATTGGAGATGCTCAAGGGGAGACATTTATAATTTCATGGCATGTGTCTGCTCAATAAATATTTGTGGTATGTTTGTGGAATTTGAGTAATGGAGAAAAGAATGAAGTGTGGAGGGGTGGGTTCATGGTGTGGGGATATAAGGAAAGGGAAGCCATACTGCTTGAGAAAGATGTTCACATCAGAGAGTAGGACTTGGAGTATTCCTGCTGAGTGTAATGTGAAGGGCAGAGCCCCTTCTCAGGAGTCTGTCAAGGAAGAGTGCCAAGGGAAGTGAGAAGAAGACAAGGAGGGAAACCACAACTCCATTTTGGAAAGAACTCTGGAAGTTCTGTCTGAATTTGGAATCTGAGAAGGATAGTATAGAAGTTGTAACAAAGGACAGAAATGAGGTGGTCAGTGGAGGTGAGACCAAGAGCCTTTCCTTGGGGTAAGAAGGGTAGTGAGGTTCACACAAAGATTGCATGGACCTGTTCTGGAAGGGGGAGCGCATCCCAGGCACACTGCTCCCTCTAGGAGGCTACCCGTGGGAGACATTCAGAGAACGATGAGAAGAAAAGAATTAGAGAAACAAGAAGGGAAGGAAGCAGCATAGTGCTTTATTATGTTTGTTTTGTACTGTTGGCAAGGGTCAGTGGATAACGTATTTCCTTCCCCCCTTCCTCTAATCCCTCCCTTTCTTTTAGGAAACAATGGTATGTTTCATTCTAAATACATAGTGTGGAAATTTAGCTCCTTAGAATAACCTATGAGCTCATGAGGCCATGTGTGCAAAATGACTTTAATGAGTATAAACGCAAATGTGCAGGGTGGTTATTAAGCCAGGTCCAAGGTCTACAGACCTTCTCCTCTTTATCTAGCTCCCAGAGAAGGGATTTCTTGGGTTAAGTCCACAATGACCTAAGGAGAATCAAATGTAAAGTACTGTTGTTTTATTATTTTCACTGCAAAAATTACTTCAGACTGAAATTGTAAAACAAAACTCTGAGCTCCAAAAAGGCCTCTGGGTGTAATATTAGCAGTATGATGGTTTGTGAAAATACTTGGGGACAGCTGCCTTCTGGACAGCTGCCTGAATACACATGTCTCCCCCTTGGGTCTTGGACTTGGACCTGACTAAACTAATTTACTCTGAGCATGAGACACACTATTCACATCAGAAGAATAAACTTAAGTAGATATAATGCAGCCTTCCCCTGGGGCTAGTTTTGCTTTGCTCTAGGCAGGAGCTTGGCTGCCATCTGGAAAGATGTCTCAACTTTACTGTTGAGCCAATAAAGCCCCAAATAATGTGAAACAGCATAAGCTTTTAAGTCAGTCCACTGGAGAGGAAATCCTGCAGTGAGGGGCCCGGGGGTGGGGGGGAGGTTTTCAGAAGGTAAGTGGCAGGAGAACACTATGAGTGCTGTTCCCAGCCAGGCCAGAACCTAACTGAATTGCACAAATGGAATCATTCCTGAATAGTAGACTAAATAGTGTATACAGGTTATGGCAACGGACTTTTAAGTCTTTTAAGATGTGGGTTCAAATCCTCAGCTTAGCCCCTTTCTCACTTGGCCAAGTTACCCTCTCTGACTAGTTTTCTCATAAAGTGAGGGAAATAACAGCAACCTCACTGAGTTTTTTAATGTTTAAAGGAAAACACTGTGTGTAAAATTTTGAGTGCATAGTGGTTTTCAACTCTGGCCTTATGCTGCAATCAACTGAGGAAGATTTAAAGCGATTGCATTGTCCTACCTCAGTGCAGACATATTCAGAATTCCTGGAGCTGGGACCTGGGATTGTTTGTGCTTAAGGGTCACAGGTGAGTGTCATGCGCTAAGAGGTGGGTGTGAGAACCATCGTGTCCATCCCGTAAACAGGCAAGAAAGGATAGCCACAGGGCAAAGTCTTCAGTGGCAAAATGTTGGAAAAGAACTTCACACATTGCTTGGCTGATAGTAAGCACTCAGAAAATATTAGCTATACTCTACTTGTCCTAATTTTATTAAGCTCTATTAATGAGTCACAGTTGCTTCTTAGAATGGAGTAATTAAGCTTATCTCTGGGCAGTAGAGGATACTGAGTGTAAATTTAACTGTGGGGAGTGTCAAAAATTGTATAAGGAAAAGCACACCAAACCTTTAAGATCTGGGCTACAGGGGTATGCTATTTCTTTTTCTTTCTTTTTAAGTTTTATTTATTTATTTTGAAAGGGAGAGAGAGTGGGTGATCTGGGCAGGGACAGAGAGGAAGAGGAAGAGGAAGAGAAAGGAGGAGGAGGAGGAGGAGGAGGAGGAGGAGGAGGAGGAGGAGGAGGAGGAGGAGAGATAGTAAGAGAGAGAGAATATGAATCCCAAGCAGGCTTCACACTCGCAGCATGGAGCCCAATGCATGGCTTGAATTCACAAACTGTGAGAATATGACCTGAGCCAAAGTTTGGAGTTGGATGCTTAACTTACTGAGCCACCCAGGTACCCCCGGGGGTATGTTATTTCCAAGTGGAGAGCGAAATTGTTGTCTTAATAAGTCAATATTCATAGTTTCTTATGAAGTTAACTCTTGTTTTTAATTTTCTTTTCTTTTCTTTCTTTCTTTCTTTCTTTCTTTCTTTCTTTCTTTCTTTCTTTCTTTCTTTCTTTCTTTCTTTCAATATTTTTATTTATTTTTGAGAGAGAAAGAGAGTGAGTAAGGGAGGGGCATAGAGACAGGGAGAGAGACACAGAATCCAAAGCAGGCTCCAGGCTCTGAGCTGTCAGCACAGAGCGGGATATGGGGCTCCAACTCACAAACGGTGAGATCATGAGCTGAGCCAAAGTTGGATGCTTAACCGACTGAACCACTCAGGCTCCCCTAATTTTCTTTTACTGAGAGCGTGCAAGTGGGGGGGGGCAGGGGATGGGTAGAGGGGGAGAGAGTCTTCAGTAGGCTCCAAACTCAGTGTGGAGCCCGATGTGGGGCTTGATCCCACAACCCTGTGATCACGACCTGAGCCAGAATCAAGAGTCAACCAACTGAGCCACCCAGGCACCCCTGAAGTCAATTCTTAATGGAGAGGAAAACAGAGTGGCTATAATGGTGTGATCTTCTGAGGCTGGCTGTCCATGTTCCAACCTCAACTGAATCACCTATTAGCTGTGTGAGCCTGGGCATTGTATTTAACTTTCTTGTATTTCAGTCACTGCATTGATAAAATGGAGATGATAATGGTACCTGTATCAGGAGTGTTTTGACAAGCAAATAAGTTAATAGCAATAAACCACTCTCAACAGAGTCTGGCATTTAGTGAGTACAAAACATTATCTGGCAGTAGTAGAAAGATGATTTTAAGTGTTCTTGAGTTTTCCAAGATCTCTGTGTCAGAAGGTGGTTGAAGTATGAAATGATACACTATTGGTCTCATGCTTCAAAACTGCCTGGGAGTCTTGTTAAAAAAAAAAAGCCAACAACAGAATTTTGGGTGGATATGATTCACAAAAAAATTCTAGAATCTTTGCTACTAATGAAATACTATATATTTTAGTGTGGGTTCCCTAGAGGAACAGAGCCAATAAGAGAAAGCTTTGGGGGGGGGGGGGGCGCACATAGATGTCTCACTCAGTTGAGCATCTGACTCTTGATTTCAGCTCAGGTCATGATCTCACAGTTTGGAGTTTAAGCCCTGCATCAGGCTCTGTACTGGCAATGTGGACCTTGCTTGGGATTCTGTCTCCTCTCTCAATGCATTCTCTCTCTCAAATTAAAAAAAAAAAAAAACAAAAAAAAAAAACAAAAAAAACTTCTAAAAACAATAGGTTGGTTGTTCTGTGTCCATCCACTCTATCTATCTATTTATATATCACTGAAAGAGATATTTACTATAAGAAATAGGCTTGCATGATTATGGGGACTGAGAATTCCAAGATTGCAGCTGGAAACCTGGAGACCCAGGAGAACCGATGGTATAGTACCAGTCTCATCACAAAGACTGCACAACCGGGAGAGCTGATAAAACTTTAAATTTCAGTTTGAACCCAAAGGCAGGAAAAGATAAATGCCCCAGCTCAAAGACAGACAGAAAAAATAATTATTTCTTACTCAGCTGCTTATTCTATTCAGGCATTTGGTGGATTGGATCAGGCCAGTTTACACTGGGGAGGGCAACTTACTTTACTCAGTCTACTGATGAAATATTAATCTTCTCCAGAAACAGCCTTAGAGACACACCCAGAAATAATTCCTAACCAATATCTGGGCACCTTGTGGACCAGTCAAGTTGACACATAAAATTAGTCATCATATTACATTAGGAATCACAGTATGGCTTAGCAGCCCAATGTCGCCAACTAGTGTCTACTCTTAAGTATTGGAGGAAATGATAATCTCTTGTGCCCCAATTTCTCTTTCATGAAGTAGAGATGACATTCTTCTCTAACTCTGGTTCTTGTGAGGAGTAATGAGATAATCATGACTTATGAAAAAAAATGAATTTGTATTTTCTAAATTACCTATGCAAGTTAATAGGCATGATGTTAGTGTTGGCATATTGATAAATTTCTTTGTTACAATTATTTGTAATCTTCCTTGTTTCAGTAGAGTGTAAAGTGAAGTAACCACATGGGGTCCCAGTAGAATAAGGTTTCCAACAGCACATACACACTTGATTATTTGGGTCTGATAGTCAGAAACAAACAACTCTGAGGACAGAAAAAGTCAGACAAATATGAAAGTTTGGAAGGTGAAGATTGACTCATACCTTTTCTTGAAATGTGAAAACTTGTTGCAATCTCAAGGAAAAATATTTTTAAACTCTTCCTCATGTTTTATACATGGAAATAGTGACTGCTGTTGAGAATAATAACAATTATGGAATTAAAATATAATTACAAGTAAACTGGGAGGATTTTTAACCTTGACTATATCATCTGCCTAATTCACGGCTAGAGATGGATGTTTTAAAGCAGAATAATTTGAATAGTTATGCCATCCTATAGTTAGTTCCCTTTTAGAATGTGCCTAGGGATTCACAGCCTCATTTTTTGTTTGTTTTTGTCTGCATGCATTCATGTGTGTGTACATGAAATGCATGTGCGTGCATGTGTGTGTATACATACGTGTGTGATAGAACCCAGCCTCCTAGATAGGACATATTTTGCTGACTTTCTTCTTCAAAGATCAATGTTAAACTAATCATGCCTGTGGTATAAAAAGAGCCAGGACTCCAGAAACAGGAACATTAGGTACTTCTTCACCTCCTCCCCTCAAAGAGAGAGAGTTACATAGGGGAAAGTCATGGTAATTTGGGGCTTATAAGTCTTTCAGAAATCTTTCTCTGAGCAAAGTATATGACCGCACAGTATGGAGAAAGTCTTGAGGCACCAAAAGGTCCTGAGAAAGTTTACCAAAAGCTCTTTTCTTCTTTCTATATCTTTTCAAATTACTTCTGGGTCCTAGAGCTACTTATCTATAGATGACTAGTCCCTGGCAGGCATAATAAATACTTTATTCTGCTTCAAGGTCTTCCCTCAGAAGGTGACTTGTGAGTCCCCTTTTTCTCAGTAGTAATTAGGATGATAGTCAGATGGCTGGATCCTAACTGCTGTGTCAGATGGTGTGCCTCACTGACTGGTGCTGAGCAGCACCATGGGACATGATTATTGTATCACAAAAGTGGAATTGAGGGAGGTCATCTTACCCCCACCCTCCAAATTTCACAAAGGGAGAAAACATGATTTCAAAACCAATAAAGAACAACCCAAATTATATAAAACCTCCTATGAAAATTGTGAAGCATAAGCTACCAATACAATCTGGAGAAGTATATGAATCATAAGTGTTTCAAGACAGAAAAAAATTGGTAAGAATAACTTAGTAAAAATTCACTGAAATGATATTTCAATCCTACTGTCTGTAGAGAGGCCCACCTTATGTGGTCCATGTTCTGTGTCTTGTCACAGGCACATCCGTCCTTGCCAAAAAGTAGTCATGCTGCACCTGTAGAATGTAGAAATGACTCTTTCTTCTAGAGATGGTGCCACCAATATTTATTGATCTGAAATTTAATTCATTACAGGAGGTTAATTTAATCAATTTTATCAAAATTCTTGATAAATGATATTTATTTCAATGCTATCTCATCTCTGTCAAAACTATAGTTTTAAATTTATAATATTATAGAGGATTGTCCAATATTCATCATTTTACTCATCTTGAATCGCATGTTCTATCATTAGATGTGATTCCTTTTTCTTTTTCCCCAAGTCCTGAAGGTCACAGGCTTTTTATTGAACTCATTGGAAAAGTTAAACACTGCTATTTATTCTGCTTATTGCTGAGATTCTTTTCTCTTTCTCTCGAACCTTAAAAGATGGTGCCCCCTCTGTTTTCACCTTTGATTTAAAAATTACTAACCTTGTTTTGATAGAATCTTGTGATTCCTGAAAAGGTAGTCAATGAACATTTGAATTTTCCTCGCAGCCAGCTCAGGGAAGGCTATGGAAAGAAGAGAGAGGTTGATGAATCTCAAAACTTAATGTAAAAACTCTGATACATCTGTAAAATCGGCAAAGAGAAAATGGTTAGGATTCTAAGTAGGGCCAAAATACCAACACAGAGAGAAAGAAGGCGGGGCCTGAGTATGGTTAATTGTTTGGGGAAAGCTGTCTTTGTCTCACTTTTTCCTCTCTGACACTGCCCTGGACAGACCAGCACCTGCTCTATGGTACAGAAAACAGTGTCTCCAGCCTACACCTGAAGTCTGGCTGGCCTGGAAGTTGGTTAACAGTGTGTAGTGAAGCCCACTGCTTTGTCTGGGTCACCCCACTAGCCCTGATGTGCTCATCCACCAGGTGTTGGGCAAGTTAGGGGTTGACATCTCACATTTCCTTCTGTTAGGACTTCCTTCAGTGGAATGTTGACCTCTGTTTTAGAATCTACTTTCTTGGGAGCCCAGCTTGGATGCTACCTCTTGAACAAACCCCTCCATCATTTCTATTTTCCTGGGCCTAGGAATTACAAATCAAGGAGTTAGTTTATTGGAAAAAAGAAATACATGGTGTAGGGGGTTCCTCGGACTGGGTTAAGGTTTCCTGATGATTTAGGCACAAAACACAAAGTCTACACTAACATGAGAGGCTGAATAGGAGCACATCTTCGACGCTCATGCTCCATACTTCCGGGAAACAGGCCAGGAGCAGGGCCTCCCTCCAGTGAACCAATGATGATCCAATAAACTCACCATGATTATCTCCACTCTCTGAACCTGAGGTTAAAAAAAAATGATGTCTAACTCAATTACTCACGTTGATCTCTTTTTACCTTCAGTTCAGTTGTTTGGTTTGAACTGTGGATCTGAGAGTGGCTCTCAAATACCCAAATTCATAATTAGTCATTTCGTTATGTAAAAGTCTTTTTTCCAACTCCCTACAACTCTGAATAATAGCTATTGTTTTCAGAGAAAAAGTAACATTTTAATCCCAAAAGACAAGTCTGAGTACAGTTTACTAAACATTGTTTTTCACAGAAACAGTTGTAGATGATCCTGTGGTTTCTAAATCTAAAAGCCATCAGAATGGAGGCATTTCCCACATCAAGTAAACATTCATACAAATGAACTTCATCCTTTTAGTTCATGCCCCATCATTTAGAATGTTAGGTCTTATTACCTTTCACCTGAATTTTTGAAGGTGTTAGTGTCAGAAATGAGATGGAGAATTTCATACCAAAGCCTTTTGCTTGCAGGAGCATAGCTGAAGCAACATGTGTTATATAATTGCCAACTGGAATAACCACACCAAGTCCCTCTATCATGAGTGGTGTGTAGAAAATCTAATAGTTGGTTTTCCATGGCTATAGCTACAGTATCTATTCTAAACAATACATAAAAAGACGCTTATCACAAAACTAGAATATTCAGGAAAGTATACTAGGAGTATGACTAAACTTGTATTGTGCAAATGGTTGTGTGCTAAATGGTAAATTTTAAAACATACAAATAAATGAATAAAACCATACTATATTTTGGGGGTCAACAGCTGATTGTTTTTGTTTTCTTTTTGATATAATAAAACACCTGGGAGGAGTTTCAGCTAATAGGATTAAATTTGTTAGGTATAAGTTTTTATGTGGACATATTTTAAAATTATTTTAAAGATTTATTTTGGAATAGTTTTATATTTAAAGCAAAGTTATGACAGCACAAAGTGTTCCTGTGCAGACTTATCCCACCTTAGATATAAGATGTTAACATCTTAAATAACCATGATGCATTTATGAAAACTAAGAAATTATCTTTGGTGTATACTATGAACTAGTCTGTAGACTTTATTCACATTTCACCAGTTTTTCCAGTGATGTCCTTTTTCTGTTCCAGGCTCCCATCCAGGGTACCACAATGCATGTAGTAATGATGTCTTCCTAGTCTCCTGCAATCTATTATGGTTTCTCCATCTTGCTTTTCTTTTGTAGTCTTGACAGTTTTGGATACTACTGGTCAGATACTTTATAAACTGTCTCTCAGGTAAGGGACATGGTCTGATGTTTACTCCTTATTGGACTGTAGTCACAGGTTTTTGTGAAAAATTCCAGAGAGGCGAAGTGCCCTTTTTACAGCATCATATTGAGGACTATACAATATCAACCCAACTTCTTATTGGTGATGTTAATCTTGATCACTTAGATCACTAGATCTAGATCACTTGATCACTTAGAAATCACTTCAGATTTCTCCACTGAAAAGTTATTATTTTCCCCTTTCCATACCTTCAAGTCCAAGCTATACTCAAGGGTCCAGGAATTAAACTCCAGCTCCCTGAGGGACAAAATATCTGTACAGGTTACTTAGAATTCTTCTGTAAGAAAGATTTTTCCTTTTTCTCTTTTATCCTTTATTTTATAACTTATATCAGTATGGACTCATAATATTTTTTCTACAGGTTTGCATGAGTTTCTTTTTGCTGCTGTAACAAATTACCACAAGCTTAGTAGCTTAAAACAACACAAATTTACTATTTTAGGATTATGGAGTTCAGAAGTCTGAAATGGGTCTCACTGGGTTCAAATCAAAGGGTTAGCAGGGCTGTAGACCTTTCTGGAAGTGCTAGTGAAGAATCCATTTTCTTACATTTGTAACTTCTAGAGGCCACCTGCATTTCTGGGTTCCTGGCCCACTTTCATCTTCAAGGCAACGATATCCAGTTGAGTCTTTATAATACTATAACTCTGAGACACTGAGCATTCCTTTTTCACTCAAAAAACTTTTGTGATTACATTGGGCCTACCCATAAGCTCCATGATAAATTCTCCGACAGCTGATCAGCTGATTAGCAAACTTAATTCCCCCTGTCATGTAATGTAACATATTCAAAGGTTCTGAGGGTTAGGAAATGATCATCTTCAGGATGTCATTATTTTGCGTCTCACAGGGTTATCTAATACAACATTTATTTTGTTTCTTAAATTGTTCCAGCGTTGGGTCTTCTGGGTTAGTTCCTTTGTTTTAAAAACATATCTCCATCACTTTTTAAGAAGTCATTTCTTACTTTCAGACATGACAAGATGCTGCAGGTATATCATGTATTTTCTCTATCCCAGCCTTAGAATCGGCCATTTCTCTAAGATGTCCTGGTTCCCTTTATTGGAGAATGGTATTTAGAAGCCAAGATCTAGAAACTGGACATGCTTGTTGCTCTGGAGTGTCACTGCTTCTAAGCCCTCTATGGACAGATCTGTAATATATATGTATATGTAGTAACACATGTGTGTACCCACATCTATAAATATTTCTGCATCTGGATATCTGTATGCAGGTTAAAATAAACATGCATTCATTATTTATTTTTCCAACTCTGATTCAGCACTACAAGGCTTGCTCTAGACTTTTCACCACACTTACTTGGACCTTCTTTTTCTGACAGTGAGAAATCTGGCTCCCATTACCTGCAATTTATTTATTTACTTCTTCAGTTTTAGTATGCATGTAAAGTAATTTCATAATTACAAACCCAGACCTCTGTAAGAAACAAATTTGTCAAATATATTACACTGTTTATATGTAGTTGTTTTGTCTTTCACCTATACCATTCCTGGCCAAAATACCACTGCCAACGCTTCTTAGGTCAGATCATTTTTTCTTTAATAATTTGAGTGACATGTGTTTGTATTGTCGTTAGATTTATTTCTCATTGTTTGCATTCTACCTTAGGATCCCCTCATTTCCTGGCTAATTTTTTAAAATAAGCTAATAACAATGTTCATTCTTTTTTGATGTATAATTCTGTCAGCTACACAAATTCATAAAGTCCTATATCTATCACCCCAGAACCACACAGAGCTGTTCCATCATTGTAAAGACTGACCCATAGAAGTTAATTTCTCCTTCCGTACTCCAACCCCTAACAGCCACAAGAGTGATTTTCTATCCCTATAGTTTGCCTTTTTATTAATGTCATAAAAATGGAAGCATACAAGATAGAGCCTTTGAATCTAACTTCTTTCACTCAGCAGAGTACATTTAAGATCTTTCCATCTTTTTGTTTGAATCAATACCTTATTCCTTTTTACTGGTGACTAATACTCCATTGTATAGTTTACCATAGTTTGTCTATCATTTTACCTAATGGAAGAATTTCTAGATTGTTTCCAGTTAGGAGTTATTCAAAAAAGCTGCTATTAACATGTGAATGCAAGTTGTATTATTATTATTATTGCTATTGTTATTGTTATTATCATTATTTGTGTGTGAACATGGGTTTTCAGTTCATTTGGATGAATACCTAGATGCGTGATTGCTAGGTCATATGGCAAGTATATGTTTAACATTATAAAAAACTGCTAACCTGTTTTCCTGAGTGGCTGTACCATTTTGCTTTCCCACCATCAATGAATGAGCATATTTGTTGCTTCATCTTTGGCAGTATTTGGTGGTGTTTTTAAATTTATGTAGGTAGGTAGCAGTATCTCATTTTGATTTTAATCTGCTTTTGCCTAATGATCACTGATCATGACCAGCCCTTCATGAGCTTATTTTCCATTTTCATACAGCTTTTAGTGACACTTCTGTTTACATTTTTTTTACCACTTTTTCAATTGGGATTTTTGTTTGCTTATTGTTGAGTTCTAAGTGTTCTTCATATATTCTGGATATGACTCCTTACTCAGCTGTGTTTTGCAAATACTCTCTCCTACTCTGTGGCTTGTCTCAATTTATTAACTGTGCATTTTGCAGAACAAAATTTTTAGCTCTAACAAGAGTTAATTGATGATTTTTTTTCTTTTGTGTGTATATTTATGTCTAAATTCTTTTGAGTTAATTTTTTGTATGAAATGTGAGATATGTGTCAAGCTTATTTATTTTTGTATGAGGATGACCAATTACTCCAACACCATTATTTGAAATGATTGTTGTTTTTCCATTATACTGCCTTCGCAACTTTGTCAAAAAAATCAGTTGACTTTGTTTATGTAAATCTATTTCTGGGTTGTCTGTTCTGTTTTATTGATCGATATTTGTTAGAATCACATTGTCTTGGTTAAAGTAGCTTTCCATTAAGTCTCGAATTTGGACAGTGAGATTTCTCCAAATGTGTTCTTTTTCAGAATTTTTTGGCTATTAAAGTTCTTTGCCTTGCTGTGTAATTTTTAGAATCAGCTTGTCATGATCTATAAATGCCTGTTGGGAATCTTACTGTAATTGTATTAAATCTCTGATTCAAATTAGGGTCTTAATAATATTCAATCTTCCAATCCAAAACCAAAGTACATCTCTCCATTTAGATCTTTTTTTTTTATTTCTTTGATTAGCATTTTATAGTTTTCAGCATACATATCATCATTATATTTTGCTAATACCCTTGAAATCTTGAATGGCAGAGTTATCCAAGTGAAATTAGGGTACATGACTACACAAAAATTAACTATAAGGATCTTGGCTACAATACAGTCTCTTGCCTTCAAGTGTTCAATAGTTCTCCATTATACGGTAGGAAGAGTTGAAACGCTTCAGCATGAAATTTACATTATGACCTCTAATTAACTTTTCATTCTTAAATTCTATTATGTTTTATTATTAATTATTAATATTATTAATTATTAATAAAAACATGGCCATTTATTTACTGAGAAGCTACAGTGTAAATTCACAACCTAATTCTTAACATAATCCTGCAGAATAATTTTTGGATTTTTTTTTTTTTTTTTTTTTTTGGTGAGAAAACAAGGTTCAGAAGAGTTAGGTAACTTGTCTCAGGACACATGTTAAGTGATGGATTTAGTATTCCAATTTAGAACTCACGGAAGCCTGTATTCTCTGCAGGCCACACTACCACTCAGTACTTGTAAGAATAGAAAAATACACTTGGGTTGACTTAGGAGATTCTGAGATATTATAGAAAGTTAATATTTGAGTCTCTGTTTGAAAGGGATGAAAATTTTGGAAGACAGGCAAGAGCGATGAGGACAAAACCATGTCAGGAAGTGAGCACTGCATGTGTTTACATTCAGAGGCCTTGAATAGCATGAAACAGGGAGAGAAGAACTTACAGCAAGAGTGTCCTACTGTACCATGAGGGGAGTCACTTAACCTGAGTCCAGGAACAGTTATGGATCAAATGGAGAGAGGCATTGTGTGTCACACAGAGCTATTGGAACTTGATCCTGTAGTTACCACACAACCATGGAAGAGTTCCAAGTGGAGGAACCACTTGAACAGATACCTAGTTTGGAAGGATATCCTGGTAGCAATATGGAGGGCAAGAATAAGAAGTGAGGCAGAAGTCAGCAGATGATATAGGAGATGATGAAAATATTGCAGTTGGGACATAATGATCTGCACTTGTAGGGATGGACAAGAGAGGACAGATTAGGGAGGTGAATAAGAATTAGTATTACTAGGAATTAAAAGTAATTTGATGATGAATGCTTGGTTGAGGGAGAAAGCTTGAGTGGTCCCAGGGTTTTGGTCTGAGTAACTGAAGTAGGGGACAATAGGTAGGTTGGAGGAATACAGAGGAATGAGATACCTTATTCCCATTAAGCTAGTGGCCATTCTAGTGTATATAGGGAGAAAGATGTACAGAAGAAAGTGAAATATGTGATAACATTTCATCCAGCCTTCCCTTTTTAACTTAAAATAATTCCCTCTCCACCAATGAAAGGCATATTCATATTCTATTCGGAATAGAAAGCATATTTTGGATTTGGATATGTAGTCATAGAAGGTATAATAACACAGGGGCTTAAGCATGCATTGCAGTAGGTAATTTCTCTCCCAGAAATTTCCCAATAATACTTTCTTTATCGCCAATGGAGTCTATCTTTTTCCTTCAGTCTGTGCACAGATATTTATGCCTCTCTGGAAGTGGTCTTTCTCAGTCCTAATACTTCCTTATCAACCATCCCTGTGCCTACACCATGCGAGATCCACAAGTAAGGTCTTGACCTTATCTGAGCCCATATCTCAGACCATCCTTGGGCAGCTTGCCCCTCCATTCTTATCTCACTTACCCTAGTTGAGATACATTTTACTTTATTTACCTACTTTTTCTATGATGAATTTATTCAAAGGCATTATATCTCCAAAGACTGAGTGTATTGACATCCTATTTAATGGAGCTGGGATGACTTCGTAAAGATGCAAAAGTATTTATGTCACTTTTCTAATTAGAAACCTTTTTTTTGTCTTTTTTTTAACTTTATATTTTTTTTAAATTTATATCCAAATTAGCATATAGTGAAACAATGATTTCAGGAGTAGATTCCTTAATAACCCTTACCAATTTAGCACATTCCCACTCCCACAAACCCTCCAGCAACCTTCAGTTTGTTCTCCATATTTATGAGTCTCTTATGTTTTGTCCCCCTCCCTGTTTTTATGTTATTTTTGTTTCCCTTGCCTTATGTTCATCTGTTTTGTCTCTTCAAGTCCTCATATGAGTGAAGTCATATGATTTTTGTCTTTCTCTGACTACTTTCACTTAGCATAATACCCTCCAGTTCCATCCACGTAGTTGCAAATGGCAAAATTTCATTCTTTTTGATTGCCAAGTAATACTCTTTTATATATATATATATATGTATATGTATATGTATATATATATATACATATACATATATATATACATATACATATATATATACTACTTTTATATATATATATACTACTTTCATATATATATATATACTACATATATATATATATATATATATACTTACATATACATATATATATATGTAAGTATATATACACTACTTCTTCTTCATTCATCTATCAAGGGACAGTTGGGTTCTTTCCATACTTTGGCTACTGTTGATAATGCTGCTATAAACATGGGGTGCATGTGTCCCTTTGAAACAGCACACCTGTATCCCGTAGATAAATGCCTAGTAGTGCGATTACTGGGTCGTAGGATAGTTCTATTTTTAGTTTTTTGAGGAACCTCCATACTGTTTTCCAGAGTGGCTGCACCAGCTTGCATTCCCACCAACAGTGCAAAAGAGATCCTCTTTCTCCGCATCCTCGCCAACATCTCTTGTTGCCTGAGTTGTTCATGTTAGCCATTCTGACAGGTGTCAGGTGGTATCTCATTATGGTTTTGATTTGTATTTCCCTGATGATGAGTGATGTGGAGCATGTTTTCATGTGTCGGTTGGCCATCTGTATGTCTTCCTTGGAGAAGTGTCTATTCACGTCTTTTGCCCATTTCTTCACTGGATTATTTGTTTTTTGGGTTTTGAGTTTGATAAGTTCTTTATAGATTTTGGATACTAACCCTTTATCTGATATGTCATTTGCAAATATCTTCTCCCATTCTGTCGGCTTCCTTTTAGTTTTACTGATTTCTTCCTTCCCTGTGCAGAAGTTTTTATTTTGATGAGGTTCCAGTAGTTCATTTTTGCTTTTGTTTCCCTTGCCTCCAGAGACATGTTGAGTAAGAAGTTGCTGTGGGCAAGATCAAAGAGGTTTTTGCCTGCTTTCTCCTCAAGGATTTTGATGGCTTCCTGTCTTACATTGAAGTCTTTCATTCATTTTGAGTTTATTTTTGTGTATGGCATAAGAAAGTGGTCCAGGTTCATTCTTCTGCATGTTGCTGCTGCATTCTGCTGCATGTGCTGTCCAGCACCACTTGCTGAGGAGAATGTCTTCATTCCATTGGATATTCTTTTCTGCTTTGTCAAAGATTAGTTGGCCATACATTTGTGGGTCCCTTTCTGGATTCTCTATTCTGTTCCATCGATCTGAGTGTCTGTTCTTGTGCCAGTACCATACTATCTTGATGATTACAGCTTTGTAGTATAGCTTGAAGTCTGGGATTGTGATGCCTCCTGATTTGGTTTTGTTTTTCAAGATTGCTTGGGCTATTTGGGGTCTTTTCTGGTTCCATACAAATTTTAGGATTATTTGTTCTAGCTCTGTGAATAGTGCTCATGTTAATTTGATAGGGATTACATTAAATATGTAGAATGCTTTGGGTAGTATCGGCATTTTAACAATATTTTTTCTTCCCATCCAGGAGCATGGAATCTTTTTCCATTTCTTTGTGTCTTCTTCAATTTCTTTCATAAGCTCTCTATAGTTTTCAGTGTATACATTTTTCACCTCTTTGGTTGGATTTATTCCTAGGTATTTTATGGTTTTGGGTGCAACTGTAAATGGGATCGATTCCTTGATTTCTCTTTCAGTCACTTCATTGTTGGTGAATAGGAATGCAACCGATTTCTGTGCATTGATTTTATATCCTGCCAGTTTGCTGAATTCATGAATCAATTCTAGCAGCTTTTTGGTGGAATTTTCTGGGTTTTCCATATAGAGTATCATGTCATCTGCGAAGAGTGAAAGTTTGACCTCCTCCTGGACGATTTGGATGCCTTTTATTTCTTTGTGTTGTCTGATTGCAGAGGCTAAGACTTCCAATACTATGTTGAATAACAATGGCGAGAGTGGACATCCCTGTCTTGTCCCTGACCTTAGGGGGGAGGCTCTCAGTTTTTCCCCATTGAAGAAGATATTAGCGTTGGGTCATTCGTATGTGGCTTTTATGATCTCGAGGTATGCTCCTTCTATCCCTGCTTTCTTGAGGGTTTTTATCAAGAAAGGATGCTGTATTTTGTCAAATGCTCTCTCTGAATCTATTGAGAGGATCATATGGTTCTTGTCCTTTCTTTTATTGATGTGATGAATCACGTTAATTGTTTTGCAGATATTGAACCAGCCCTGCATCCCAGGTATAAATCCCACTTGGTCGTGGTGAATAATTTTTTTAATGTATTGTTGGATCCAGTTGGCTAATATCTTGTTGAGGATTTCTGCATCCATGTTCATCAGGAAAATTGGTCTATAGTTCTTCTTTTTAGTGGGGTCTCTGTCTGGTTTTGGAATCAAGGTAATGCTGGCTTCATAGGAAGAGTGTGGAAGTTTTCCTTCCATTTCTATTTTTTGGAACAGCTTCAAGAGAATAGGTGTTAACTCTTCCTTTAATGTTTGGTAGAATGCCCCTGGAAAGCCATCTGGCCCTGGACTCTTGTTTTTTGGCAGATTTTTGATTACTAACTCGATTTCCTTACTGGTTATGGGTCTGTTCAAATTTTCTATTTCTTCCTGTTTCAGTTTTGGTAGTGTATATGTTTCTAGCAATTTGTCCATTGCTTCCAGATTGCCCATTTTATTGGCATATAATTGCTCATAATATTCTCTTATTATTGTTTTCATTTCTGTTGTTTGGTTGTGATTTCTTCTCTTTCATTCTTGATTTTACTCATTTGGGTTCTTTCCTTTTTCTTCTTTATCAAAGTGGCTAGTGATTTATCAGTTTTGTTAATTCTTTCAAAGAACCAGTTTCTGGTTTCATTGACCTGTTCTACTGTGTGTGTGTGTGTGTGGTTTTTTTTTTGTTTGTTTGTTTCAGTAGCATTAATTTCTGCTCTAATCTTTGTTATTTCCTGTCTTCTGCTGGTTTGGGGTTTTATTTGCTGTTATTTTTCTAGCTCCTTAAGGCGTAAGTTTAGGTTTTGTATCTGAGACCTTTCTTCCTTCTTTACGAAGACCTGGATTGCTATACCTTCCTCTTATGACCACCTTTGCTGCATCCCAGAGGTTTTGGGTTGTGGTGCTATCATTTTGATTGACTTCTATAAACTCTTTAATTTCCTCTTTAACTTCTTTGTTAGCCCATTCATTCTTCAGTAAGATGTTCTTCAGTCTCAAAGTATTTGTTAACTTTCCAAATTTTTTCTTGTGGTTGATTTCAAGTTTCATAGCTTCATGGTCTGAAAATATGCATGGTATGATTGTGATCTTTTTGTACTTACGTAGGGCTGATTTGTGTCCCACTATATGGTCTATTCTGGAGAACGTTCCATGTGCACTGGAGAAGAATGTATAGTCTTCTGCTTTAGGATGAAATGTTATGAATATAAGTGTTAAGTCCATCTGGTCCAGTATGTCATTCAGAGCCACTGTTTCCTTGTTGATTTTTTGATTAGATGATCTGTTCTTTGCAGTGAGTGGGGTGTTGAAGTCTCCTACTATTAAGGTATTACTATCGATGAATTTCTTGATGTTTGTGATTAATTGATTGATATATTTGGGTGCTCTCACATTTGGCACATAAATGTTTACGATTGTTAGGTCTTCTTAGTCTATAGACCCCTTGATTATGATTTAATGCCCTTCTGCATCTCTTGATACAGTCTTTATTGTAAAGTCTAGATTGTCTGATATAAGTATGGCTACTCTGGCTTTCTTTTGTTGACCATTAGCATGATAGATGGTTCTCCATCCCCTTACTTTCAATCTGAAGGTGTCTTTAGGTATAAAGTGGGTCTCTTGTGAACAGCATATAGATGGATCTTGTTTTCTTATCCATTCTGTTACCCTATGTCTTTTGGTTGGAGCATTGAATCCACTGACGTTTAGAGTGAGTACTGAAAGATATGAATTTATTGCCATTATGATGCTTGTGGAGTTGGAGTTTCTTTTGTTGCTTTGGGTATTTATTTATTTATATATATGTATATTTTCACCTTTTCTTCCCTCAGAGAGTCCCCCTTAAAATTTCTTGCAGGGCTGGTGTAGTGGTCACAAAATCCTTTAATTTTTGTTTGTCTGGGAGGCTTTTTATCTCTCCTTCTATTTTGAATGAGAGCCTTGCTGGATAAAGAATTCTTGGCTGCATATGTTTTCTGATTCAGCACACTGAATATATCCTGCCACTCCTTTCTGGCCTGCCAAGTTTCTGTGGATAGGTCTGCTGCAAACCTGATCTGTTTTCCCCTTGTAGGTTAGGGACTTTTTTTCCCTAGCTGCTTTCATGATTCTCTCCTTGCCTGAGTATTTTGTGAATTTGACTATGATATGCCTTGTTGATGGTCAGTTTTTGTTGAATCTAATGGGAGTCCTGTGTGCTTCCTGGAGTTTGATGTTGGTGTCTTTCCCCAGGTTGGGAAAGTTATCTGCTATGATTTACTCACATAAGCCTTTTACCCCTTTTTCTCTGTCTTCATCATTTGTGACACCTGTGATTCTGATGTTGTTCCTTTTTTTTTTAATTTTTTTTAAACATTTATTTATTATTGAGAGAGAGAGAGAGAGAGACAGAGCGTGAGCAAGGGAGGGGCAGAGGGGGGGGGAGACACAGAACCTGCAGCAGGCTCTAGGCTCTGAGCCATCAGCACAGAGCCCAACACGGGGCTCAAACCCACAAATTGCGAGATCATGACCTGAGCCGAAGTCGGTCGCCTAACCAACTGAGCCACCCAGGTGCCCCATGATGTTGTTCCTTTTTAATGCATCACTGATTTCTTTAATTCTTAAATTGTGCTCTTTTGCCTTAATCTCCCTCTTTTTCTCTGCTTCGTTATTCTCTATAAGTTTGCCCTGTATATCGCTGATTCTCTGTTCTGCCTCATCCATCTTTACTGCCACTGCATCCATTCGTGATTGCAGCTCAGTTATAACATTTTTAATTTCATTCTGGCTATTTTTTACATGTTTTATCTCTGCAGAAAGGGATTCTAATCTATTTTTGACTCCAGCAAGTATTCTTATCATCGTGATTCTAAATTCTGGTTGAGACATCTTGCTTGTATCTGTGTTGGTTAAATCCCTGGCTGTCATTTCTTCGTGCTCTTTCTTTTGGGGTGAATTCCTTCATTTTGTAATTTTGAAGGAGAAAAGGAATTAATGAGGTAGGATAGTTGAAGTTAAAAAATATTAAAATTAAAAAAAATTAAAATCAAAAATTAAAAACACACACACAAAAATCGAATAGATGATGCTATCCTAAGTGTGTTTTGGTCTTGGTGTTGAAAGTGGTTTGACAGATTAGAGAAGTGATAAAAAAGGGGGGGGGGAGGAAATCATTTGAGAATTTGAAAAAATGAATACACTGTAGTAGACTAAAATGAGATGATGTGGGCAAAATAGAATTTGAAAAAGGATACACAAAAGTAGAGAATATAGTAGAAAAAAAAAATATTTTAATAAAAATTAAAAAGAAGTATGAACTTTTTTGTTTTCTTTATTACAAAAGAGAAAAGAAACAAAAGAGAGAAAAAAGATAAAAAAAGAAAAAAAGAAAAGAAAAAAGAAATCGTTTGAAAATTTAAAAAGTGAAATTTGAAAAGTGAAATAAAATGATGAGAGTAAGACAGAATTTGAAAAAAAAATTACATAAAAGCAAAAAATATAGTGATAGAAATTAAATAAAAATATTTTAAAAAGAAATTGAAAGTAAAAATGAAGTTTTTCTCTTTTGCATTCAAGAAAAAGAAAAGAAATGAAAAAGGGAAAAAAGAAAGAGAAAAAGAAATTTTTTGAAAATTTGAAAAGGTGAGTAAATGAAGTAGACAAATAAAATGATGGAAGTAAAGTAGATTTTGAAAAAATACACACAAAAGTAAAAATATAGTAATAAAAATTAAAAGATATTTTTAATAAAAATTGAGAATAAATTGATTTTTTTCTTTTCTGTATTCAAGAGAAAGAATTGTAAAAGAGAAAAAGGAAAAAGAGAGAGAAAAAAAACTGAATAGATGAACCTGCTAACAGATTGAAGTAGTACTGAAATTGTTTCATTTTACCCTAGAGGTCAGTCCATGTAGCTCTTTATAGTGCATGAATTAAGCCGGTGGTGAGGTTTGTGTTCTTGAAAAGTGAAGTTGGCCCAGTTCAGCAGGGCTTGGTGTAATAGCTCCGCTCTCCACTAGATGGCGCTGCTAGCCTACTGGGGTGGATTGTTTTGGTGCTGGTAAGTGTGCATGTGCATGCACAGGAGTGGTGAAAATGGCGCCACCAGCTACCCAGTCTGTTCTCCTGGATCAGCAATCGTGCTCCAATCCTCTGTCTCCAGCTCTTTTCCACTCCCTGCTTTTCCACTCTGTGTGACCAGGCCCAGGCAGTATCTCTCTCCCACGTTTTCTCTCAGATGCGGCTGTTTTCCCTGGCCCCTTACTTCTGAAGGACTGTGGCTTTGACCCTTTCCGCCCCTTTGCGGTAGGGTCTCACTGAGCACTGGCTGAATGAGCGATGACCAAATGTCGGCTGCACCTAGGAATGCCTACTGGACCCTGCTGTTGTTGGTGCCCCAAGACTGCACCAGGTGCCAGCCTGCCCCCCACAAAAGATTGTGAGACAGTGTAGTATCAGCGTTTCAGGGATTATGGAAAATCGCAACACACATCTGGCACCAGGCTTCACCCTCAACAACCTTGCCCCAGCACCAGCAAATGTGGCTGCCTTCCAGGGTCTGCTGGAACCAGGTGTCCTCAACAGTCTCTACCAAATGTCCTTCCAGCAGTGGAACCACTTTTCCCCGTGGGGCCCAAGAACCTCCCAGACACCACCCTGTTCCTGGGGGTTCACCCTTCCCACCAGAGCACTGCCAGGTATCGAGCTGCAGAGTTGCAACCTTTGAGCTCCCCTTATTTACAGTCTTAATGGAATTTAAACCCTCTCCTTTCTAACCTTTCTCCCTTTTTAGTTTAGTTGCTGCGGGTGTTTCCAGTTTTCCACTTTCTCTCCAGTTGCTTTTGGGGAGGGGTGCTTTTCCTGTATGCCCCCCCTTCCCCAGTCTCCCTCCTCTCTGCATCCACAAAAGGGGTTTACTACCTTTCGGGGCTTCTTGCTCCCCAAGTTCAGCTCTTCGTGTAGCATACCTGCTGAATTCTGTGGTTCAGGTTGTGCAGATTGTTGTGTTAATCTTCCAATCAGTTTTCTAGGTGTGTAGGATGGTTTAGTGTTGGTCTGACTGTATTTCATGGATGCAAGACACACAAAAAGCTTCCATGCTGTTCCACCATCTTGACTCCTCCCCTGATTAAAAACCTTTAATGGCTCCCCATTTCTCACTGGAGAACGTCCAAATTCATCAACACAATGTGCAAAACTCTGCAAGAGTCCCCAGCTTTCTCCAGGCTCCTCTCTTATTAATAATATGCTGTGATCCATTCAAATGAATTCTCCCATAGCTATACAAGATTGTGTTAATTGCTTGTCCTAAGGGTCCCTATAGTCTCTGTGCACACTCCTATTTTAGCACATTTCTGAATTGTGATTTTTTAAATTTGTATCGCCTTCTACATTGTATGTTCCTTATGGGCAGAGGCAGTGTCTTGTTCTCTGATATATCATCAGGAGCTGTCACAGTGCCTGGTAGATAAATACATGTTCAATTTTTAAAAATGAATGAATGAATGAAGACATCATTGTCTTTATTTTCACAAGGTTGTTTAACCCAGTATTTTTAAAGATTTTTATTGCAGTTCCAGCTTCAGATCTTTCAGTATGCCACCAATTCAATGCAGGAGGTCACACACATAGAGAAATGAAAAGTTTAAAAGCATTTTTATAAAACAAGACAACATTTTCAGTGCTCTCATTGTATTTCATGACACAAATAAGAGCAATAATAGCTTAAATGGCCACCCACGTAATGAACCTGCTTCCTTCTTGTCAGGGTGACCTTGTAGGACTAGGTGGAGTGATATTGCAATCATAATAGCAATTGAAGAAAGATCGAAGGCCCAGAACTCATAAAGAATAGATGAGGCATAAATTGAAAGCAGGCATGTGTGGCACCAATATTTTAAAGGAGCACAGAAATGAATTAAATATGTAAAAATGAGATCTGCTAAACTGTCTGTCATATAGCTAAGATGACTGCAGAAAGAGGCACCTTAGAGTTGCCATGACAATGCTGCCTGGAGACTGGTCGAAAAACAATATGAGTAATGGCTCCTGATAATTAACTAGGATTAGTCTCAGTTGAACTGAAATTTTATAGTTGTTTTAGGTTTCAAGGTCCAAATGTTCCTAGATGCCAGTTTCCCAAGGGCATCTTTGGATGCTCTATCCTTATATGTGTAATCAGATAAGCCCATATATGTCACCTTTTGAAAGTATTTGGCCAAATAATTGCAAAATTCTATCTAGCTCAGTGAAGAGTGTAGCTTTGAAGCTTTTTAAAGCTAGTTCTAAGTTGTGTCTCCAGTTACTAGCAAATTACGCAACTACTTGGTTTTCTCATCTATAAAATGGGACACAGTGCACCCTCCTTAATGGTTTTATGCAATAATGCTGGGAAGAAAAGTACCGAACACATGTTCTTATTCAGAGCAGACACACCACAGAAGCATCATGGCAGCTGCAACCATGTCTTATAACTTAGCTGTTTCTGGTATCTTTCTTTTCTCCACCCCTTAGAAGACAAATGTTTTCCAACAAAAAAGATTTCCCTTGAATTTATTTGCATGGATAATAACAAAATAACATCAAATGGAAAAATTAGGTATTACTTAAGTTTAATGCCTACTAACTGTTGGATCCTCATGTATTGTCCTTTCTTTCTGTTTTCTGGTCTGTAATATCCCCTGGGCATGTAGACTAGTTCTGTCCAGAACTCCCTAGGGCATTTACATCGTACAATGAGGACTGAAGTAAACCCTTACTAGGTTAACCTTCCTTGAAAAAAAGAAGTGCTATATGTTTCTGATTCCTGATATTAATAACCTTTAACCTTCATGCTCTGAGCTCTAGAAAATGTAATATCAATTGAAGCTCTTGTTAGTTATTGACTTTTTAGTACAGATCAGTTTCTGATAATTTCTTGAGGCCTGCTTTTAATAGATAAAATAGAGGGCACTGGTAGAGAAGGGAGCCGCCTTCTTGGATATGGAAGCCCTTATAGTCACTCAGGATCCAAGCTGGCGCCACCTAGAGATGTCATATGGCACTGATGTAAGTTTCTTCATTCACTGCTATATTTTGATCCCATTTCAATGTTCAATAAAACCCTGGTTGCAAGTAAGTTGTTGTGCAAGTTTTCGAAAGATGGGAAAATATTTGTAATAAAATTTAACTTGATAAGTGAGAGATGTCTGGCAGTAAGAGTAGTACTTGATGCCGAACATCACATGATCACAACTGAGCCAATGGCTTCTCTGTCTCCCTCCCTCCCTCTCTCTCTCTCTCTCTCTATGGGATTGTGGATGATTGTCTCCCATGATCAGATACTTGATCTCAGACCACAGTGTTTGTCACAAATCAGTGATTTTTCAGAACATTGGAAGGAGCCACAACTTGCACTTGTTTGTTTTTTGGGTTTTTTTTGTCACTTCAAAGCACCTGTGGATGGTCTTTTGCTTTTTCCATATAAAAGTAAGCTTAGGAATGCTTTGCTTCATTCTAGGTCAGGCTGCCTGCAGATAGAGACCCTTTCCTCTGCAGCCTTACTGCCAGTTAAATTAAATACAGTACATGACAAGAGTTTATGAATAGTGTATTGTAGTCAACATCCGTGTGAGCATATACCATGGCCTCCATGTAGAAAAAGATTCCATTGAGCCAGTAGATACCAGTGATACCGTTAGTGATAGTGAAAGTTGTCCTACACAATAACCCTCCTCTCTCTTATCTCCCTCACACCAGCCATGAAGGTTTTCAAAGATAAGTGCAGGTTAATTTGTTTATTTTTCTTTATATTTTGTATTTTCTTTATTATTTTGTATTACATTACAGTATTGTAATCATTTTTATATGACTATTTTGGGGTTGTGGAGTGAATGATCTAAGCTTCCATTATTTCTTATGGGTAAATTCACTTTGATATACAAATGCATTGGGTTACAAGCATGTTTCTGGAATGAATTATGCTCGCAAACCAAGGTTTTACTGTATGGGCAAAAATTGGTAAACGATTTATGGAACTGTGAATAAATTCTGTTAGTATTTTATTGAAAAAAACTTAAAGCTGCAGACTTTCAGTTTACCAGCAGATTCTCTATATTAGTATAGTTTGATCTATTTTTAAATTTGGGGGTTTTAAAAAACATTTTTCTTAATATTTATTTTTGAGAGAGAGAGAGAGCATGCAAGCACAAAAGGGTAAGGGGCAGTGGGAGAGGTGGACAGAGGATCTGAAGCAGGTTCTGTGCAGACAAGAGCGAGCCCGATGGAGGGCTCGAACCTAGGAACTGTGAGATCATGACCTGAACAGAAGTGGTTGGCTTAAATGACTGAGCCATCCAGGCGCCCTTGGGTTGTTTGCTTGTTTGTTTGTTTGTTTTGGAATGTCAGCTGTTGTATATTTCCTTATATTGCCTTTGCCTGACCCATTATTCCGGTAAATCCACATCTAGGTAATTACTATCCATGAATTATCATGTAAACTTCAGAGCATGGCATGTGTTGAAAATTCAGATTTCAGCTTAAGTCTCCAGAATTTGGGCTTTATCCTTTGGTGATATGCTCCATTTCCTTTTTCTTTTTCTTTTGTTTTTATTTGAGAGAGAGTGCAAGCAGGGGTGGAAGAATGTGGAAAGAATTCAAGCAGGCTCCACACTCAGCGTGGAACCTGACATGGGGCTTGATCCCACGACTGTGAGATCATGATCCTGGGCTGAAATCAATAGTAGGACACTTACCCCACTGATATGGCACCGCGATATGCTCCATTTTCTAATAGTACTTTACTGTCCCCTTATGTTGTTTATCTGTCAGAGATGTCCTCTACCTTTTCAAATATTCAGATCTTGAACCCATGTTGGAACTGGGTGCAATTGTATAGTGCATGACTAATGCTAGTGGTTGTCTTACTGTATAGGAAATAAAGGATCATATTTTATATATATTGTGACTCTCTTAACACTTAACCATATATAAGTGATTTATCACACACACAACCTTTAAATAATTTTTATCATTACATGTATTGAGGACAAAATTGTGAATCCTGGGGGAAATGAAGTTCTTATACCAAGCCAATTACCAGTGTTACTGATTTTTAATTGACTCCATGTCTGAGGACAGGATAAATGTAATAAATACCATGACCAATTTTTTTTTAATGAAGGTGAGTATTTCAAATCAAGATACACAAGTAATTGACCATGGAATTATTTACAACTTCCTAGTGCCTGATTTGCTTTTATACTTGCAGTCAGTCATTTTTTGCATAAAACTTAGATACTAATCTCAGTTCAGTTCTTCAGAGGAATCAGTGACCCATAAACACTGATCAGTATTTCCTGTATTATAATTATAGAAAAGTAAGAAGTTTGTCATTTTCAAGCTTATGGATAGTTTTCTAGTCTTCCTCATCTTTCTTCCCCTGCAATGCATATGCACATTCCATCCACCATATCTCTCTATATCCACCCCCTCTCACCCACCACCCACCCTTAGGATGGAGTCTCAGGTGCCTTCTCAGCATGTGTCTGGAAATTTTGATGAACACAAGTGTCTCTGGAGTTCCATATGGACTTCAGAAATCAGTAGGGGCTATAATCTCACTTTTCTGACAGAATTTTCTGATCAGTTTGGGAGAGACTAAATGACATTTCCAGGACACATTTTTTTTTTTTTTGAGAGACACGAGAGAGTGGGGAAAGGGCAGAGAGAGAGAGAGGGAAAGAGGGAATCCCAGGCAGGTTCAATATTTGGAAGCCAGCATGGGGCTTGATCTCACAAACTGTGAGATCATGACCTGAGCTGAAATCAAGAGTCAGACTCTTAACTGACTGAACCACTCAGGTGCCACTTCAGGACACATTTTATGAGAGCCTGTTGTATCCTAAAGGTGACCAACAGCATTCCAGGAAATCCCTCAGTCCCTAGCAAACCTGGACAGTTGCTCACTCTATCTAGTAGGTATCATGATATGATTTAATGAAAAGAAACAGATTCAGAAAAATTAATGTATCCAAAGTTACCACTTATCCTTCGCTAACCAACGTATTTATTAGGTATTCACAACATTTATCAAGGCAGGTGGTGACAGAGCTGAGATTCAAACACAGTTTAAAAACTCTTTCCAATATATTTTCTATTGGCTGATCAAATGTCACACTTCTTTTGAAGCTCTATTATTTACTTGATTATGGAATGTATCACAAGCTATCATTACTCACATACTTGCATTTTGTCCTCTTCTAGATAACATGCTCCTTTCCTTCTATCCTCCTTCTATCCTTCTATCCTCATACATAACACCATCCATCCACCCACACTAAATCGTTCCCTTTCCTTTAATGTGCCTTGTTTCTTCTTTCTCTGTATGCTCTTATTCTTTGATTTTCCAGTAAAGCTCTTTGTCATTCCTCCCCCCGCCCCTGCCACCTGCACCGGCCTTGGGCCTAGAGAGTATTCTTTTTCTTCATGTCTCTTGTCAAATGTCATTGTTCCATAGAATCTCTCCCTAATTCCCTAGTCATTGCCTGAAATGCTTTCCTCTTTTTTCATGCTTCCATGGCAATTTGGATGTTTTTTATTTAGGTATTAATATTTTTGAATATTTTTTTCTTGCCTCTTGGTATCACTAAAACATGAATACTTAAAAGCACAGAGGCCTTGTTTGGTCATCTTTGCCCTTTTCCTTGAGGAATCTGGCACACACAGGGTGAACAAGGAGTGTCATAATGTTCCTAGTGAGGCCAGGAACTGGAATGGCACACAATTTCTATTATGTGTTTATTTCTTCCCAAGCTACCATTCCTCTAGTGCACTGTGTTTTTTCCTCATCAGTCTGAAGAATTAAAAGAATAAAAGGATCAACATTCTCATTAATGAAAAGTAACATTAGAATGATACCAAATTTCAGCTTCCTACAAAGGATGTGATGCTCCAGAGATCAAGGTCATCTGAAATGTGATTGTCAATTTTCAATTACTATATTTTTAAAAGAATAGCCTGGTTGGATTTTATTAAAAGTAATGAGCACCTAGTAACATTGAAAAATCCATATTGTTCCCCCCATTTTTTTTTATCTGTATGAATTACGTTATTTTGCCTGACACATAATTTACAACATAGACTTAATTTTTGGTGAAGTTAAAACATACTCCTAATTGGAAGATTTACTCAAGATATATATTTGAACATAAGTAGTGAATTGAAGCCTTGAAGAACTTCCAATAGTCTAGGGTTGATTGCGTTTTAATTTGTAAACGTTTGCCAGTTGTCAAATTCTCTCCTTCATTTCGTGTAGCGCTTAATATTCATTCTGAGTTCGTAAAGCTAGAAAAAGAAAAAAATACCATAAGCAACTCCATCCTTGTGTAAAATTACTGTTGTTGATCACGTAATCCTGTAACACACCAGGGACCCCTGGCTAACAGGATTTTGTTAGACCACTGTGCCCACTTCACAAAATAACCCATTTCATTCAGGATCACTGAGAGTTTGGGTGACACATGAGGGGGTAGGAAGGGGACACAAAGTCAAAGAAGCCCAGGAATTTCCATAGGGAGTCTGGTACCTAATGTGGGAAACAGATAGGTAAACAAATCAAAGTGAAACCATATGAAGTTCTCTTGTTCTGCCTAAAAGCAGGTCAGTAGCTCATGAGAAGACAGAAGTAAACCTTAACTATAAAGGAGAGAGAAGTATCTTATTTGGTAAAAGGCAAAGAAATGTGATTCAGGACTGGCAAGAGAAAGTAAAAACTGAGAATCTCCTGAGAGCAGATTGTCAAAAGAAAAACATGTCTTGGCCAGGTTAAGTTGGGGAAGAGAAAGCATAAAGGAATCTGCAGAGATAAGGAACAACAGAGAAGCATAATCATGTAAAAGGACCTAAGGGAGATGGGATGGAAATGAGGACTTAGGTTTTGGGGGACAAATAGACATTCTGGAAAAGAGGACACTGTGGCACTACTTTCTATTCTGAATGAAGAGTAGCTGACGGTACTGCCTCAGCAGACATGGACTGAAGACCAAGTAGTTGAGTGAGTTGGAAAGCCCAAGGCTCATATTGAGTAGAAAATGTTTAACAGAAAGTGTTTTTCATGAACTAAAAAATGTAATCATAAGCCTAGATATAACAAAAGCAGAAAATTATTGTTTCCTTTATACCTTGTGTAAGTGGACAAGAACTTTCCCTCCTACCTAATCCAGGACATACTAGCCCACGGTGTTGCCCAGAAGGCCCTCAATCCTTTCATTTGTAGTTTAAAAAGAATTTTGATTGAGGCAGGTGGAGCTGAGATTGTGATTCTTCCCTAAATTATAGAACTTTGCCTTTTAGGCCCTTCTGTGTAAGCTCATTGCCATCCGTAGCCCTTAGAAATCCTTTCACAATTATACTTGACCTGGATGGGACTAGGAGAGTTATACTAGCTACCAGATTTTAAAATTAAACTTTTATTGAACTTTGAACAGGGAACCCTTTAGACATAGAATGATTTTTATTTAAAAAAAAATTTAATGTTTTTATTTATTTATTTTTTTTGAGACAGAGAGAGACAGAGCATGAGCAGGGGAGGAGTAGAGAGAGAGGAGGACACAGAATCCGAAGCAGGCTCCAGGCTGTGAGCTGTCAGCACAGAGCCCAACGCAGGGCCTGAACTCACCGACTGTGAGATCATGACCTGAGCCGAAGTCAGACACCCAACCGACTGAGCCACCCAGGCACCCTAGAGTGATTTTTATTTTTAACAAAGCTATTCTTATCTTCTAAGTCAGAAAGATGTGATCAAGCCAATTATTGTAGACTGGGAATAATAAAGCCAGTTCTTCCTTACACTATGAACTAGAGTTGGATATAACAGGGCACCTGGTATCCTGCTCTCAAAGCTGGTAGAAACTAACAGGGCTGCAGTCAGTGCTGAGTGAGTCACAGGTTGTGTGCTAGGTGGGGACAGCATCGCGATAGGCTGACAGGTCCAGAAAGCCAGCCAATCACCATTCATCAGAGCAACGCGCATGGCCGTATTGTCCCTTTGTGAACTTAAAACAGTAGGCCCAGAGGGATTTCTGAAGCAGAACTCAGGAGTACAAAACAAAGAAAAGAAACGAATTCTTTTTCTGGTCAGGAGTTAGTCCCATAATGAAATAAAATACTGCACAGCTTCTTTGTGTCAGGCACTATTAGGCACTGAAAAGAAAGCAATACATAGGGCAGAATTTCTGCCAACAAAGATCTTCAGTGTAGTGAACTATTTAGGTGAGAAACCAAGAAATTTACATTGCAGCCTACAAGGCAAAAGAGAAGGTGCTAAGATGTCAGCTAGGTGAGACTCCTAATTGAGTCTTTGTGTAATGAGGAGAGCCCTCCTAAAGATAGTGGTATCTAATACAAGTGAAGAATAAGGTGTAGTTAGTTGGGGAGAGGTTGGAAGAGGGTGCTACACAGTCAAAGATGAAGAAAGGAGGGAAATCATGGTACATATCAAGGGACTTAGTACAAGTAGAACATTGTGGCTAAACTCAGAGTAGATCTGAAGGTCTAGCATGTGTCACTTTTCTTCTTAAAAGAAACCAAGAAGTCCTGGCTTTGAGTGCTGGGGCCTGACCATGAGCTCAGGGTTGGATCCAGTGTATATGAATTGTATATGCATCAGAGGGAGTTAGTCTGATACAGAGAAGAGCAGCATACTAAGCCAAAGTCTTTGGAGGAAGATAAGCCTCAAAATTCAGGAAGTAAAAACAAACAAACAAACAAACAAACAAACAAACAAAAAAACAACAAAAAACCCAGCCAACTCTAAAGATCATGATAGTGAATGGGAAATGGAAGAAAGAGGCAAAATCAGGAATCCTAATGTTAGGACAGGTTAAGTATACTCGTGGAGGGTTTCATATGATTCTTAAAACCACTGTCTTCATGTTCTTGGCTTGTAGGATGGCAAGAGCAGACCCTGTACATGTGCTGAGTTGGCTAACAATTGAGGTGGACACTATTTGTATTTAGTATTGGATACTGTGTTTATTTCATTGTCTTGTTTTTATTAGTTTGCCTTTTTATTAAAATATGTCCTCTTGGGGGCGCCTGGGTGGCTCAGTCGGTTGCGCGTCGGACTTCAGCTCAGGTCACGATCTCGCGGTCCGTGAGTTCGAGCCCCGCGTCGGGCTCTGGGCTGATGGCTCAGAGCCTGGAGCCTGCTTCCGATTCTGTGTCTCCCTCTCTCTCTGCCCCTCCCCTGTTCATGCTCTGTCTCTCTCTGTCTCAAAAATAAATAAACGTTAAAAAAAAAAAAAAATATGTCCTCTTGCTTACTAGTTAAGCATCATCAATGGTGGGTTGGAGCTGGCTCATAGAGGCTAACGAGAGGAATTGGTTAAATATTCAAGAATTTTAAAAGCCAGTGGTTCAAACACTGATAGCTTAAAATCAGCCATGGCATTTATACCATGGAAATTGGTAAACACTATGAAATCAGGTTTTTTGTTTGTTTGTTTGTTTGTTTGTTTGTGTATTCATTTGTTTTCTACAAAGCTGGTTTATCAGTATACTACTAATACTGCATCATGCATGAATTTATTTTTTACAGAAATCCTGTGAGGTCCTTACTCTTGGGATCCACATTTTTTAGGCAAAGAAATTGAGCCAGAGAGAGATGATGTAATGCTTCCAAGGTCACAGCTTGTGAGTGGAAGAGTCAGGCAAGCATCATACCCAGTGGATCTGATGCCAGAACCTGCAGTTAGAACTACAGAGCTAAGGGATATCTACATTTCATGTTCACACTTTCTGCATTATTTTCTCATGGAGAAAGGATTTTATGAACAGGGTTTTCTTCTGTATACTCTGTTTTCTTGTTAGGAGGAATGTTTATTCATTTATTTATTTTTATTTGAGAGAGAGAAACAGAGAGAGAGGGAGAGAGAGAGAGAAAGAGAGAATGAGCAGAGGAGAGGGGAAGAGGGAGACAGAGAGAGAATCTTAAACAGGCCCCATGTTCAGAGCAGAGTCCTAAAAAGGGCTCAGTCACACAGCCCTGGAATCATAACCTGAGACAAAATCAAGTCATAGGCTAAACTGATGAGCCCCCCCCAAGCACTCCAGGAGGAATGTATTTTAAAGGACTCATTTGATGTACTTTGTGTGTGTATGTTTAACCTTTAATGAGGTGATGAGTTAAATAGGAGAAGCAATGGATGTATGGATGATCTTCAACTTACTTTCTGCATTCCTAGATGAAATATTCCCTTTAGAAAACAATTTCACTTAGCATTTTCTTTGCACTAGATACTATTCTAAGTGATGGAGCAAGAGTCAGAGCTTATATTGTAGTACAGCAAAAAATTAATGACACAATGTATCAAACTGTGTTATAAAAAATAATGTAGGTAATTGGGTCAAGACTGAAGGGGACACGGAAGTGAAGCGATTCAGACAGCCACATGAAGATTGAGGGAAAATGTTCCAGGCACTGAAATCGTGACTAGAAGTAGCCAAGACCAAGTACAAGGTTAAGAGGTGTGAGTGCTTTAAAAAAGGCCAGTGTTGTGAGGAAGATTCCTATAGAAGAGGCAGAGTCAGGGAGTGATGGGGTTCCCCACAGGCCATGGAAAATGACTTTGGGTTGTATTCTGTGGTTAGTGGGAAACCACTGAAAATTGTTATTCACGGTATGATACCATATCATTTGTGCTTTCAGAAGATCACTCTCACTACAATGCAGAGGATGAACTTTGGGGGGTAAAGTGGAGGTGGGCTTGAACATAGTGGTTCAGTTGAGAGATGATAATGGTTTTAATGAGGTGGGGTTTTGCAGTGGGGATGACAAACCTGACTCTATTCTTGAAGAGATGTCAGACCCTGGGAAAAGTACCCACTTTCTCTGAGTTTCCAATTCTGTACCTATGACATAGGGTGCAACGTGGTGCCTCCCTCACAGAGATGTGGTGATGCTTTAAATGATGTGTAAGGTATATGAAAGGTGTGGAACAGTGTCTGACAGATGACGGTCTTCAGTCTATGGTCATTCCACCCTCTAAATGTGCATCTCATTTAACTTCTCATCAGAACTTAGGTTTATCATGGAGAAAATGTCTCCTGAAGTTGAGTGCTAATCAATAGGATACAATAAATAATTATGTCTGATAATTATGGATATTGTTCTCAAGATTTCCAAAAATAAGGCCCACCCAGAAACTTTCTTCAGTCATTTTCCACGAATGAATAGAACAGGAAGCTGTGATCCAAGAATGAATCAGAGATTCTGAGAGTATGAATGGAGTACATTATCTCTTAAACAGCAAATCTGAGAGATGAAAAAACTGTGGCCCAGATTATTTTTGAAAGCATATCAGAGAATAAACAAACATACACAAAACAACTGGTTAATCCAGATCTGGTACTATATGAAAGGGCACAGTGTTATACTAGTATGTCAGTCAATTTTGATTAAACATCTACATGTGCTTAGCACTGAGCTACTTTTCAAATAATAATTCAAAAAATGAGAAAATTAGAGCTTAGAGTTTTACCATTTCCCTGTAGCCATATACCAAGTTGTTCTGTTGTTCTTATTTAAGTCATTGCTTGATAGATCCCTAAATCCATTGCAGTGTTTCTAGAGCATAATACTTCTCTGCTGATTGCCACTCATCACTTCTGGACCACCTGGCCAGGATGGTGGGTGCAGTCATATGATTTACTTTGTTCCATCTGGTCTCAGCTAGAATAAGTAATGCAAAAATACAAAATGATGGGCAGTATCTACCTTCGTTTCTAAAGAATCCTCTTGAAATAAAAATATTTTTGGACTAACACTGAGGTGTCTAATCATCTTAATTCAAACATTTATTACAAAATTGTCTTGGGAGGAATATAATCTCCAGGAGATATTCTTGGCTTGAGCCAGAATCAGTTTGGAATTTGACCTACAATGAACGTGGTGGTCTGAGAAGTGTAGTCACTCCTAGGGAAGCATTTCATAAAATAGCCTCTTTATTCACTTAAAAAGTGCTGTGATTTGGAAGCTAATGTTCTGGTCCTCTAGGAGGAACCCACTTTGATAGGAAAGGGATTAGCTGCCCTTTGATTCTTGCTCTGTCAGTCGAGGTTAGGAACCCATTGGGGCTGGGAAGTGCTTACGTGGATGGGCAACTGGTGGAGATTTTCTCCATGTTCTCATTCCAGAAAATATCAAATAAATAAAATGTCCATTAGAAAGAAGGTAGGCAGCTCTTAAAAACTGAGAACAAACTGAGGGTTGATGGGGGGTGGGAGGTAGGGGAGGGTGGGTGATGGGTATTGAGGAGGGCACCTTTTGGGATGAGCACTCGGTGTTGTATGGAAACCAATTTGACAATAAATTTCATATATTGAAAAAAAAAAAAGAAAGAAGGTAGGCAGACATATACATTAGACTGGACATTAGACCCAGGTACCAACTCATAAGTTCAAAGTAAGGCATATATCATACAGTTTTTGCTGATAACAAACCACCTTAAAACTTCATGCCTTAAAACAAGTACTTAATATGTGCCATACCCCTAAAGTCTCCCAGCAGAGATGGGTGGAATGGCTGGAATGGCTGGGGCCTCTTTTCACATGGTCTTTTATCAACCAGCAGGTTACCCTGGTGTTGTTCAAAGAGTGGTACAACAGTTCCAGGTATAAGAGAAGAAACAGTGAAATCTCTTGAGCTCCAAGCTCAGAAGTCATACAATAGTTGTTTCTGATGCATTCTATTGGTAAAAGAAAGTCACAAGACCCCCCAGATTTAAGAAGCAGGAATGAGACTCCACTTAGTGTTAAAAGGGGCTTTAGGGACCTTTTTCAGTCTACAACAGCATCCATGATTTTTGCCCTTAATACAGATGCTCCAGTCCAGAGAAAATCATGTTATTTTCATAAATAATTTACACACAAATGGTTTATCATAAAGTATGTTAGCGGAGGTTAGTATGTATTTCTGTAAATATGGGAGAATAACTCTAGCATAGCTGGTGTAAATCTTGCCACTGCCATAGTTTTGCACCTCATCAGATTCTGAAGTTGAAGCAAACATACTTTTGAAGCACAGCGTGGATCCATTCCTCCAGTGACAGGCCCTTGATGATGGCCACCCTATTAATAAATGAAAAAGTAGATCCAGAAATGAAATTCTGCCAAAGCAAAACAAAAGAAAACAATCTGCCTCCCCCCAAAATACCTCTTGGAGGAATTCTGTTTTTTCACTTAGTGAAAAGCAGAGGAAGAGAAAGAAAACTCTGGGCTTTATTCTTTGTAAACTGGTCAAACCAACAGCAAGATTAAAAAGTATAACATCAGCACATTTGTAGCTTCAGGCATTATATCCCGACTTCCCTGGTGCTCACTGACAAAAGAACAAGTTTTCTCACTTGTTGAAATTCTTCTTTATGATTCCTGGGCTTGGCCAGCATTTCTGGCATCTTGTTGCCTTCAAATTTTTGAGGCTAACCACTAACCTCTTCAGAAGTTATTCTTAGGTCTCTTTTGATTGAAGATCTCCTTTGGCATTTCATGATATTTTCACAAGTCACTTTGTCCTCTTTTCAAAATCTGTTCTTCCCACAATCTTTAACTTCCCTACTGAGGCACAAATGTCTTTGCCATCCATCTTCTTTAAGAGCTAAGTAAACAAAGAATGGTATTAGGTATAAACTAGGAACTTGCCTATATTGTGTGATTTTTGAGGGCATCATGTATCTATCAGTCTATATGTTATCATGATTCCTGATATTTCCACTATTAGAGATGCATTATTTCTTTTGGAGCAGTCCAGCTCATTGCATGGATTACACCATTATATATTACTTCAGCCAGTCTTGAGAAACGGGACACAGAAAAAACAATGTGGAGAGTATGAAGAGTTTGGAATTAAACATGGTAGAACTGGGATCTATATTAAGTAGGATCAGTAACTGGCAGTGTAACCTGTGAGTCCCCTATCTCTGGGTCATCTGAAAAATCAGGGCTGTGAATAAGGACAACATTAGGTTTCTTAACTTTACAATGATGAAAATGAGCTCAAGAATATGAGCTAGAAGTAGGAATTAGTGCCAGGGCGATGACTGCTTGAGGTCTTGATGGGTGCCCTGGCCATCAGGGGCCACACTCAATTCAAGGACCCTAAAGACAGGGACTCTAATGAGGAGAAAAGTAGTGGGGGGGTGGGTGGGAAGGTTGTGAAGGTAAATGGGAAAGTTCATATGATCCTGTTGAGCATTAACTGAGAACCTACTACGTGCCAGGCACTGTGCTGGGTAATTAATCAGAAAGAATCCCTGACTCAACAATATCATAGGGAAACGAAAAAAAAATAGATAATAGCAAAATACTATTGCTTCACAGTGATTCAGCTATTGATTGATTCTGAGTAGGGGAAGAGCCTGGGGGAGGAACCAGAGAAAGATGACTTTGGCAGACTTGAAGGCTTAGTAGGAGTTGTGCAGGGAACAAAGGAGGAAGCAACATTGCTGGAGAGCACTTCCACAGAGAAGAAAGTGGGGAAGCCAAGGTGCTAAGGAATGAACAGCACAGTGCATGCATGTGTAAGACTCTGGCAATCAGCTTGCCTTGCAGCAGGTCAGGTTCAGGGCAAAGGACACCATGGCTGTGAGTGTGGGAGGGACAAGTAAAACCATTCTTTCTCAGTTTCCTCAATCCTGGAGGGTGACACCATGTGTTTCTGCCATATTCTTCCCCAGCTATCAAAACTCCGGATCCTTATTTCTAATATATGGGTGGAAGACTTAGCCAGATCTTAACCCCAAATCCTTCTATTCACCTGATAGGATGGGAAAGTTTGCCTAGAGAATGGGGACCCCTTGTAAGATCCTGGGTTGCTGTCTGAGCTCCCATACAGGGAAGCCAGGGACAAAATTGAGCTGAGATAGAAACCAGGGCTCATTTCCCCAGTTTCAACAGTCTGCTTATTACTACATAAATATCAATTTAATTCAGACTTAAATGTTTAAGATCCTCTATCATATTAAAGACATTTAAATTTGCATCTGAACTTTCATTTCACCTCTGCTGCACAGAGAAATTAAAAACTCCATTTCCAGATGGCCATATCATTCAGGGTATACCCTCAGAGGTAGGCTGGCAGTCTGGAATTCAAAGTCTGTTAATGTTGAGAAAAATCAGATTCCAAGTGTTCCAGGTATTCCTGATTCCCATAGCTCTGCAGTTCAAGGATTAATTAGCTACTCTATTTTGGAGCTTAGCCTGGACCCAGCTCTGTGCTAGACACATGTGGGACCAAACAAAAATAACATCTAATCCCTGGTATGGAGTATGTACTTGACTACAGGAGAGGTAAGCCTTGCCCATGTGAAGCAATTAGACAAAGAATTGAAAAAAAAAAAGTTTTAGTGAATTATTATATATTATTACTTATGCCTTTAATTTAAGGTAATCTCTCACTGGTTGGTGAGATGCCCACAAGAGAAACAAAAAGCAAACAAAAATAGGTCAGCTATACACTGTTTCACACACTAAATCTGAGCCAGGTGAGGTGTTTACGGAATGGGAAATAAGGTGAGTTTTCTTGGTTGAGAGTTAAGGTCAGTCTTTAGATGTTGGTGGAAGGGAGGGGGAATAAAATGCAACTTTGGTGTTACCTAACACAACTACTTCCCAAATTCTGTTAAATGTCCACCCTAATTATTACTTGGGACTACTCATGTAGTCATTAATTCAGTAAATGCTTGTGTAGCACACTTAATGCTGCCAAGTCCTGGAAAGACAAAAATAATAAAACACAATTTTACACAAGATCTTACATTCTGCTAGGTGTAAAGGATGAACAGATGGTAAATACAATGCAGTATGAAAAACAATACAATAAGCATAGAGTAGCAGGTATGGTGTTGCATGTGTGAATGTCTGCTAAGCCCACTTAGTCATTTGCAGGGGATACATTGCTTGAGCTGAGCATAATTAAGCAGAGAAAGCTGTTCTAGGCTGAGAGGTGAGACCAGACCATACTCTAAAATTCCACATAGTTCAGGATAGGCAGGGTGGAGGTATATGGGGGTTTGGCCAGAGAGGAGGTTGGAAATCAAGGTGTCAGAGCTCAAGTTAGGATTAAGGCATTGAAACCACCTCTAAAATGGCAAAGTTGGGGAGAGAAATAAACATGAATTAATTACCATCCACTTATATTTTACATCAAATCAGCAGATATTTTAATTTGTGTTAAATAAATGTCAAACAGAAATGTTCCTGTGCCTTGAAAGGGACAAAAGTCTCCTAGGACCTTCTATACCCAGGAAGTCATTTGAAGACATTGAACCCCTGGGGTCTGAGATGTAATGGAGTCCAAGGAAAGGAAGTAACACAACTGTGCTCACCTTACTAGTGGAACCAACCTATTGATTGCTGAAGAATTTCAGAAAATAGACATGTCAGTTCTTATAAGAAGAAAGTTTCTATTGGCAAACCACTCCTTTTCTGATTTATTAGTTTAATAAAATTTCTTTTCATATCCAAGATGGGCTTCAAGATTCAGATGTAAATGTCAGCGAAACTCCTCCCTGCTTCCCCCCCACCCCCCTCCAATAGTGCAGACCTGTGCTGGAGTGCCTGACTCCCTCTTGCCTCTGGCTCTGTCCTTCCCAGATGGCCTGTCCCACCTCTCAGATGTTTGTCTAGGTCTTAACTCCCCAGCTACTGCCAGAAGCTTCCAGGGGCTCTGCCTCATTGTGCATTGGACATTATGGTATAGGGATGCAAAAGTATGTGATGTGTACTTCCTTCACTCAAGAAATAATTTCCCAGTAAATAAATAACAGTGCAAACAGGAAATTCTAGTACAAAGAAATTAGGGCTATGAAAATGTGCAGGATGAGTTGGTAGGTAGGGTGGAGGCAGGAAGGCCAGCCAGCAAGCTGCTAAACCAGACATGATGTAAAGGCATGAAAGGGGTGAAGGTGTAGAGAAGCGGGGTTCATCTCAGACCCTGAGAGTTGTCATCTTTTAGAATAAAGCCCAAACTCAGTGCTTACTAGTAGCTGAATCACACCTCCTCTTGGTAACTTCTTTGGTCAGGTGCCAAAAGATGAAATCACAGAGTAGAAACCAGCACAAATTCATCAGTGTTTCCCTCTAAACATTATCATGCCAGGAGGCCAAGTGGATGTTCTTGGAACTGATGGATGAAGAACACAAAAGGCAGGATCCAAATGTCCTGGAGTCCCACTTCTACATTACTGTACCTCTCTTGGCCATGCAGTTGTGATTTTTATAGCACGGCATTGACCAATTCCATCTCTACTATTCTGCTGGGGGTTGATAATCTCCCAAGGGGGTAGAATTTAACCCCTTATATCTTACCTTCCTCAATTTAAATTTTTGGTAGAGTATTACTGAGAGGGAATTCATGTAACACAAGGCAACATACTGTGTGCTAGACATTTTCTGCCTGGTGTCACCTAAGTCCCCGCCTACCAGTGTTATATGGTATTGCCTTTAATTTCTGTCTTGACTGTGGGGCAGTGTGTGTGTGTGTGTGTGTGTGTGTGTGTGTGTGTGTGTGTGTGTGTAACCGTGCTGTGAGTGTACTGTTCACAGTGGCAGGATAAATCTCTGAATTCCAGCAGTCTATACCTCATACATTTAGATTCATTTCAGATTGATCAGAACAACTGCTTTGTCATCAGCACAGGCTGTGACAGGAATATAATCTACGTGTT
Organism: Panthera pardus; assembly: GCF_024362965.1. Lineage (NCBI taxonomy): Eukaryota > Metazoa > Chordata > Mammalia > Carnivora > Felidae > Panthera > Panthera pardus. Next base: position 109,912,605 of record NW_026526677.1, on the reverse strand, counting down.
TACACAACTGCATATTGTTGCTTTCATCAGTGGATTATTGTTTTTAAAGTTAAATGCAAGACAATGCAGTATTATATTCTTTCCTCTCTGCCCATCTTCTCTTTTGGATTGTTCACATGGTTTAATAGAATAGGGAACATACTGAAATCCATGACTATGTTGTAGCCAGCAGTATCTTTGGGCTTGACATAAAATGCCATAGGTGACACAGGAACGATCAAGCAGCATTTAAATGCCTTTACATAGGGTGAAAAGTTTTTTGTTTTTTGTGTTTGGTTTTTGGTTTTCCCACAAAGCATGCCTCCTCATTTAAGCTGCCCTCGGATCTATCAGAAGTATAAGCTTATGCATCATGACATCACTACTCGCTTGTGACAGGACAGCTAGCAGCAATATTGCAGTGGATCATAAATTTTGTTTTTCTTCCCTTTTGTCCTATTGCTTTTATCAATAAATTACTGTTATTAAATTTATAGTTTTTATATATTTCTTAATGCTTTAGGGTCACTGAAAGTTACTTTTTTGGTTCAATGGTCATGTCAAGTATTCTTGGAATACTTTTTATGCAATTTCATCAGTGGATTATTGTTTTTAAAGTTAAATGCAAGACAATGCAGTATTATGTCCTTTCCTCTCTGCCTTGTTTATTGTTTTCAGCATATATAAATTTAAAATAATTATGAATATTGCTCCCATAAAAAATAAATTTAAGAGGAAAGCACAGAAATGGTAAATAGTGTTTAGCAATGGGAAGAGCTCTTATGGCAACCTGAAGAACTAAAGGAGAGAATGTAGAAAATAAGGAAATAATTTATGTTTCAAGTCCCCTCACATTTCCATGATAGCTTTACTTTTAGTAGAATAATTTTCCTGATGCATTTCCTTGGTGTTAGGTGTGTGTGTGTGTGTGTGTGTGTGTGTGTGTGTGTGTGTGTGTTTATGTGTGTGTGTTCTTGTGCATGAAGAAACTGCTAGCATCATTGTAAATGTTGGAATATCTGGAGTGAAATTCAATATTGCTATTACAGTTTTTCAAAATTTGACTAGATGTCACTCCATTTGTTTGATGGTGTGTGTGTGTGTGTGTGTGTGTGTGTGTGTGTGTGTGTGTATTTGACCATTGGACATGTCTGAGGCTTGTGCTTATTCAGTACGAGTCATGAGTTGAGAATTAAAATACCATTCAAAATAAAGAAACAAGATACAAAAGTACTCAGAGATACAAGAAGCAAACTGTCGGTTACCATGGTGGGCAGTGTTTGGGGGCAGATGAAATAAGTGAAGGGAATTAAGAGGTACACACTTTCAGTTATGAAATAAATAAATCATAAGGGTGTAATTTACAGCATAGGGAATATAAACAATAATATTGTAATAACTTTGGTGGCAGATAGTGACTAGAATTATTGTGGGGATCATTCAATAACGTAAACATTTAAATCACTGTCATGTACACTTGAAACTAATAGATATTTGTGTGTCAATTATAATTTAATAAAAAAATGCATGAAAATCCCCCTAGTAAAAATTTACAGAATGATCTCTTTCTGGTACTTATCTTAATATTATTGACTTTGTGTATTGGAAAGCAATTTAAAAATTGTATTGTCTCCTGGGTTGCAAAGGTGGTTCAGTATTCACAAATCAATCAATTTGATAACACCACATAAATAAAAAAAAAAGAAAAGAACCATATTATCCTGTCAGATTCAGAAAGAGCATTTGACAAAGTACAGCATCCATTCTTGACAAAAACCCTCAAGAAAGTAGGAATAGATGGAACATACCACAACATCATAAAGGCCATATATGAAAGACCCACAGCTAATATCATCCTCAATGGGGAAAAACTGAGAGCCTTTTCCCCTATGGTCAGGAACATGACAAGGATGTCCCTTCTCACCATTACTACTCATCATAGTACTGGAAGTCTTAGCCTCAGCAATCAGACAGCAAAAAGAAACGAAATGCATCCAAAGAGTAAGGAAGCAAGAAGAAGTCAAATTTTCATTATTTGCAAACATGATACTCTATGTAGAAAACCCAAAAGACTCCACCAGAAAATTGCTAGAACTAATTCAGGGATTCAACAAAGTCCTAGGATATAAAATCAGTGTGCAGAAATCCATTGCATTTCTATACACCAATAATGAAGCAGTAGAAAAAGAAATCAAGGAGTCGATCCCATTTGCAATTGCACCAAAAACAGTAAGATAACTAGGAATAAACCTAACTAAAGACATAAAAGATATGTGCCCTGAAAACTATAGAACACTTATGAAAGAAACTGAAGAGGACACAAAGAAATGAAAAGGCATTCTATGCTCATGGATTAGAACAAACATTGTTAAAATGTCTATACTACCCAAAACAATCTACACATTTGATGCAATCCCTATCAAAATACCACCAGCATTTTTCTCAGAACTAGAACAAACAATCTTAGAATTGGTATGGAATCACAAAAGACCCAGAATAGCCAAGCAATCCTGAAAAAAAAAAACCTGGAGGCATCACAGTTCCAGACCTCAGACTCTATTACAAAGCTGTAGTCATCCAGGGTGTATGCTACTGGCATAAAAACAGACACATAACATAAGAGACTCTTAAATATGGAGAACAAAAAGAAGGTTACTGGAGGTGGGAGGGGGGGTTGTGGGAGGGAGGATGGGCTAAATGGGTAAGAGGCATTAAGGAATCTACTCCTGAAATCATTGTTGCACTGTATGCTAACTAACTTGGATGTAAAATAAAAACAAATGAACAAACAATCAAAAAACAGACACATAGATCAATGGAACAAAATCGAGAACCCAGAAACGGACCCACAACTATATGGTGAAGTCATCTTCAACAAAGCAGGAAATAATATCCAATGGGGAAAAAAAAGTCTCTTCAAAAAATGGTGCTTGGAAAACTGGATGGCAACATGCAGAATGAAACTGGACCACTTCCTTTTACCATACACAAAAATAAATTCCGAATGGGTGAAAGCCCTAAATGTGAGATAGGAAACAATCAAAATCCTAGAGGAGAACACAGGCTGCACCCTCTTTGACCTAAGCCAGAACAACTTTTTACTGGACACGTCACCAAAGGCAAGGGAAACAAAACCAAACATGAACTATTGGGACTTCATCAAGAGAAAAAATTTCTGTATAGTGAAGGAAACAATCAACAAAACTAAAAGGCAGCCTTATGGAATGGGAGAAGGTATTTTTAAACAACAATGCTGATAAATGGCTAGTGTACAAAATCTATAAAGAGCTTTTCAATCTCAACACCTAAAAAACACATAATCCAGTGAAGAAATGGGAAGACATGAATAGACACTTTCCAAACAAGACATCCAGATGGTTAACAGACACATGAAAAAATGCTCAACATCACTCATTATCAGAGAAATACAAATCAAAACCACAACAGGATACCACCTCACACCAGTCAGAATGGCTAAAACTAACAACTCAAGAAATAACAGGTGTTGGCTAGGATGCAGTAAAAGGGGAATCCTCTTGCACTGTTGGTGGGAATGAAAACTGGTGCAGCTACACTGGAAAACAGTAGGGAGATTCCTCAAGGAACTAAAATAGACCTACCCTATGATCCAGCAATTGTACTGTTAGGTATTTACCCAAAGGATAAAAAAATACAAGATTCGAAAAGGTACCAGCACCCCAATGTGTATAATAGCATTATCAACAATAGCCAAACCATGGAGAAAGCCTATATGGCCATTGGCTGATGAACAGATAAAGAAGATGTGGTATGTGTACACACATACACACACACACACACACACACACACACACACACACACACAAAATGTAAAATTAGTTGACTATCAAAATGAATGAAATCTTGCCATTTTGCAATGACATGGATGGAGCTAGAATGTATTATGCTAAGTGAAATAAGTCAGTCAGAGAAAGACAAGTACCATACAATTTCACTCATGCATGAGATTTAAGAAACAAAACAGATGGACATATGGGAAGTGGGGAGAAAAGAAAGGAGAGGGAAATAAACCACAAGAAACTCTTAACGATAGAGAACAAACAGGGTTGACAGAGGGAGATGGGCTAGATGGGTGATGGGTACCAAGGACAACACTTGTTGTGATTAGTATTGGGTGTTGTATATAAGTGATGAATCACTGAATTCTTGTTTTTTAATTTTTAATATTTTTAAGAGATGGAGAAACAGATTATGAGTGGGGAAGGGACAGATAGAGAGGGAGGTACAGAATCTGAAGCACACTCGAGGCTCTGAGCTGCCAGCACAGAGCCTGACGTGGGCCTTGGACCCACTAGCCATAGATCATGATCTGAGCCAAAGTTGGACGCTTAACCAAGTGAGCCACCCATGTGCCTCTGAATCACTGAATTCTACTCCTGAAACCGATATGACACTTACGTTAACTACCTAAAATTTAAATAAAAAATAAAAATATTATTGTCTAAAGTACACTTATGATTATTTGTTTAATCCAATTTTCCCTGTTGTCTTCATCTGGGTTTCCTGGAAAAAGACTTGATACTTTAACGTGCAAGCAAGTGGTGTATTGGAACACACTACGAAAGATTGGGGGAAGTCAGAGGGGTATTAGGATAAGCTGAATTCTGGTACAACAACTACAGGGCCTAATCTCACAAAGAGTTTTGGATCTGGATGGACCTTCAGAGTTTTATTAGTTGGGGATTGGTACTTTCGTGTCCAGCAGTAGTTGAATATAGACTGCCCCTTGGGATGAAGTGTGATCATGTACTGGGCAGCTCCCTTTGGTTGATGACAATTCCTGGGGTGGTGGTGGAGGAGATGTGATTGTGAACTGCCAGAAGCCAATACTCATGGCAGCTGGGGGAATTCACACCTTTGTTCTACAGAGAGAATCTGGATAGCCTGTCACAACATTCAATACCTCCAATGAAGACCTCAGACATGTTATTGTTCCTTTTGGAGGACTTCTATTAAAGCTTGTGGACATTAGAGGCTGAAAACATTTAACTGAAAAATTCTATGCATTGCATATTCCAAATGAGTTCTTTTAGAAATATGGTCTGAGACTCCCATAGAATTAGTGGTGACTATAAATTCTGGTTGTTATTTTCCTCTTGACTGACCTCATTGCATTGGTCATGGATCCTTGAGAAATGCTTGAGGTGCTGAAAATATTTCTACAGTTAGTTTTGATTAAATGGAGTCTAATGATATTTTCTGAAAAATGCCATGGAATAGACATTTAATAGAATAAAATAATTTAATAATAATCCTGGTAAATCTAGGAGTGCATTTACGAAATCAATTTTGAACTAATTTGTGGCACCTGGGTGTCTGAGTTAAGCATCTGACTCTTGATTTTGGTTCAGGTCATGATCCTCAGGGTCACAAGATCAAGCCCTGGTTAGGCTCTGTGCCAAGTGTGGAGCCTGCTTAAAGTTCTCTCTCTCCTTCTGCCCCTCCACTACTCACACTGTCACTCATTCTCTCTCTCCCTCCCTACCCCCCCCCAAAAAAAAAAGAGAAAGAAAAATCAGTTTTGAACTAATTTTATTTTATTTGGTCTATACAACAGGCCAAGTTCTGGTCATTTAACAAACATACACTGGATACCTACTGCATGCCAGGAACTCTGGGGGAATCAGAAATGATTTCTTATTCTTGGAGAGTATACAGCTATTTGTGATCCTGACAGATTTATGTCACCAATCTTGGTCACCCATAGAAAGATGGGAGTGTGCTATATCTAGGTACAAGCTAAGTTCAGAAGAGGGATAAAGAAGCCAGTTCATTTCAAATCAGCAAGAAGATCTTTTGGAAAATATGGCCTTTAATTAATGGAGAGGACCTGAATGTTTGGAGTTGTGAGGAGATCAGTCTTTCTAGATTTGGGAAAGAATTGGAATGCAAGTGTGGCAACGGAGATATGTGATTTTTAGATCAGCTGGACCTTGGAATATTGAATGAATAAATACTAGACAAGGGAAGGAATGCCTGATCACTGAGGACCTTGAATGCTGGAGTATGAATTCAGATTTTTTAACAAATAACTGGGGACTGTTGGTGACTTATAGCCTGAGGAGTGAATATAATTATCTTGCATTAATTCCACATAGCTGTGTTTATTTTTCCCCATAATGCTTAGCCATTTGAGACCCAGAACTCTTAATTTCAAACCACCCAGCTAGCATTCACTTACTATGTGCTAAGTTTATTCACTCACTATGTACTTTGTGTCTTCAGATCAATTTCTAACATAGTTTATGGGGCTATTTAAAAAATAAGAACTCTTACATTTCCAATTTAAATACCTTCTGAATAATTTTGTAAAGCAGTACTAGTAGCTCTGGAAACTCCATGTGTCCCAAACTACCCATAATTCTCACATATATAGCAAACACACACACATACACACACGCACGCACACACACACCACTTCCCATGTGTTGGTTCTCAACACAATAAATAGTGTAATGGAGAACAATGTAACATTAAGAAAGCCTACCAGTAAGCGGGGGTGGGGGGGGTGTGCCTGGGTGGTTTAGTTGGTTAAGCGTCCGACTTTGGCTCAGGTCATGATCTCGCAGTTCATGAGTTTCAGCCCCGCATCGGGCTCTGTGCTGACAGCTCAGAGCCTGGAGCCTGCTTCAGATTCTGTGTCTTCTTCTCTCTCTGCCCGTTCCCTGCTCACACTCAGTCTCTCTGTCTCTCTCCCTCTCTCAAGAATATATAAACATTAAAACAAAAAGCCTACCATTAAGCATTTCCATAGTCTAGAAGTTATGAGATGTTTGTGTGTGTTTTTCTGTGCATGTGTGTGCATGTACATCGGGGGTGGGAGGGAGGAAGGGAGGAGAGAAGTTGGGGTGGGAGGGAGGAAGGGAGGAGAGAAGTTGTGGAGGTGTCTGGTTTTTTTTGTTTCTTTCCTAAGAAAACACCGATTTTAATCATTTTATGATTATGATTAAATTTAATGATTTTAATCATTCTCCTCCCAGGAGACAGGGTATTTGTGAATTTGATGCAATGAGCCCTTGTGGGTGATGGATAAATGGCTGTGGATGAACTGGATGAACACTCCAGTAAAGCAGGCACAATTAGGCATCACCATCTCTTAACTGAGGAGGGTAAGACACAGATTAAAAAACTTTGCAAGAGCATTCATTTAGTGGCAGGTCCAGTACTTAAATTAGTTGGTCCGAGCCCCCAACCCATGCTCATAACTACACCGCTATCCCGCCTCAGGTCAGTTGAGCTGTCGTAAGCAGTGGTCCTCTTGCTGATGTTACAAGTGACAGAGGACTGGACTTTCTGTAGTTAGGTACAATGGGAGCTTCAGACGTTGTATTTGACTATTAAATGAAAGAATGATCCTGGAAGAATGGGAGACTTGGCACCCTGGGATCCCCCAGGACAGAGGACCAATGTCATATTTAACATGTTGTTCAACTCGCATGTGCAGTCATGTATGAAGCACGTCCATTCTTATTCCCTGTCTTCCCCAGCTTGCTCCTATTCTGCAGCCACAACTGTAAACTTGATACACTAAGATGGTTTTGATGACATACTGCATGTCCGTCTCCAGACTCATCTAAAGTGTAAATGCTGGACAGAGTAAGCTTCTTTTCTGACTGTGCTCAAGTTCATGCCACACACACTCCTACCCCTGAATCTTCTCCTTTGTGAAGTTTGTTCAGTCTATTCAAAATTTTCAATCGTGCTTTCCTTCCTGGCTCTTTAGAGGAACAGGAGTACTTTCTAAGTATTTCTTTTACCTATCTTTTTATCATCATCATTGTCAACTGTCTTAAACTACGGTATACACAAATCCTTAATTAGAAAGGTTGCTGCCAAACCGCATGTCTATGTTTTCTCAGTTTTATAATTGTTTTTTTTTTTATTAAAGTTCTGTCTTTTATCATATTATGTTTAGCCTATTACTTCAGCCTGTTAAAATATTTGATAGTAATCTTGATTGTGTTATTCAATAAACTCACTACCCCAATCAGATCTGAGTTATTTGATAAGAATCCTATTTGAACATTCATTCAAATTATGTAACAAGAATGGCAAGATTCTGAGGAGATGGAGTAGGAACGGGAGGTCAAATCAATGTGTACAGTATGGTAGTGAGGTTGCCTAGCAAAATACTTTTAGGAGCAACTTCTTTCCTTTTTTTTTTTAACACTTGTCATTTCTGCCATTAACATTCTCTGAACCTCTTTTCTCATAAGTAGACAAGAGAGTTTGACAATACCTACTTCATAGGTATTGTGGACATTAAATGAAATAATATTGGTAAATAATGCATGTTAACTATTTTTATCGTCATTGATCTTACTTTCACAAGTCTGATCTTGCTATTTAATACAAACAACATAGAAAGTCTGGCACACATGAAAACCATGATTATGACAGGAAAGATTTGTCTAAACAGTTTACGTGAGTCTAATTTGGTTTTATTATAAAGTGATTTTTATGGCACTTGCACAGCCAACAGAAATCACTTCCCTGCAGTCCTGCTATCTTGCTAGACATGCAAAGTCAAGGAAGACAAAAAAGAAAGATTTTTGTAAAGCCTCTGTGTTACCTGAATTTATAGTCTTCCCTTTGACAAACCTAGCTAATTTGTCACATAATCTGAATCACATTTCTCTGAGGTCAGTGTTACATTTCCTTCACAACAATAGCCTATCCCATGGACTATTTCTGTCAGTATTGTCATTTTGAATTTTGATTAAGCCTGCAACAGAAAACATGACTGCAATATGAATACCTTGAGTTCATAACCACATTCAGTCTCTTTCCTTTATTAATCAGGCAGAGGAAAATTACTTTGTTACTTGAATACTAATATGAGCACTTAGTTATCTGTTACTCAAATTACTATAGAAGAAAAAAGCCTACAAGGAAAGCTAACATAACAGGCATCTTGGAGATTGTTTTAGAGATTTTCATATACTATCATTTTAAACTAATATACAAGTCCTACATTTATGATGTATATAGATATGCAGAATTAGAGTGGAAATTAATCTCTCTCTCATTCAACATAGCAGGTAAAGAAAAACATTATTTTTTGCATACTATATGCTAATTTACTCTAACAACATTCCAACAAACTAATAAGTTAGATAACCCAATCATATACAACATGCAGGGGAAAATATGTACCATGAATAAAAGTATCTACCATTTATTGTCTATATGTCAGATGCACATGTTCTTTCTCCCTCTCCCCCTCCCTCCCTCTCTCACTCTCTCTCTCTCTCTCTCTCTCTCTCACACACACACACACTGTATGTGTGTGTATATATATATATATATATATATATATATATATTCAAATGATCATAACACAAGATATCTTTTAATATTTCTATTTATAGTGAGAAAATTATGGCTTGTGGACTACTAGTAATTGGCCCAAGTCACAACTCAAAGATATAGGATGTTTATCTGACTTTAAATCTCACTTATTATCCATTAAAACATGATACTTCTAATTTCTTTTTCAGCCTTCTCAGAGTTTGTTAGGATCTAGCTAAAACCTTCCTAAATTGACATTTTTCTGACTTTTACCAGTGGTAATAGGAACCAGATGAAGTATAAAAATGGGGGGTACAATGAATGACAAATTGGATTTGCCAAGAACCCACTTGCTACAAAACACCTACATGTAGCATAAAATATATTTTATTGTTTTGCTGGCCTACAGATATAAGTGACATTGCAAAGGAGCTAACAAACAAAAGAGGGGGTTGATGCCTAATGAGCAGTAAGCTCTGAATCAGGTTTTCCCTGAAGGCAAGTAGCTGATAGCTCATAACCAAAAGATTAAGCATTGGATTAGCTACAAAAAGGGTACTGAACCTGAGTCTTCAGAAATGGAATCAGAAGGGTAATAAAATAATCCCAATCTATAGCAAGACCAGACTCCAAAAGGAAACAAAAGTAAATCTCCACTGGAAGAAAAGATCATAACTTTAATCTTGTAGATTTTCCATGGATTAAGATCTGTGGCTTCCAAATAATCATCACACACACCAGGAAATAAACTACCATGAACAAAAGCCAGCAGAAAAAACAATGTTACATCTCCAAAGAATTTAATATTTTTCAGATAAAAACACAGGATTTGTAGAAAAGAGTATGTGAAAAGAGTGAAAAGAAATGATTGAAACTTACAGTTGACATATTGGAAAAATGCAACATAGAAATTTTATTATAAAAATGTTATAAACTAAATGAGTTAGATAAGATATAGCTGGGGAGAAAATTAGTAAACTGAGAAATAGATGTGCAGAAAGTAGTACAAAATACAACACAGAAGTATGAGATGAAAACCAGGACAAAGAATTTAAGATATGTGGAGGATAGAAGAGGAGATTTAAAAAAAAAAAATTTTAATGCTTTATTTTTGAGAGAGAAAGAGACAGAGTGTGGGTGGGAGAGGGGTGGAGAGAAAGGGAGACACAGAATCTGAAGCAGGGTCCAGGCTCTGAGCAATCAGCACAGCTGACACTAAACTGGGCTGGATATAAATGAACAAATGATTGAAAGATTGAAAGAATGAATGAATTAAAATTATGTTTTTCATGAATTATTTACATGTGTTATTATGACCCATTCTGAGTAGCCATTCACTGCCTGGTCCTGTGCTGGGAATTTTACATAAATCACCTTGTTTTGTCACATCATTATAAAACAGCCTTTACTTATTTCTCTTCCTTTCCTTTTAAAAACAGAGCTATTTCAAAAAGAAACAGGGATGAAATTTATGTTGAAAGGCTCTCTCACCATGCCTAAGGATAACCATTAAACATTTGATATGACTCCTTCTTGAGCTTTTACATGGATAAATAAAGAAAATTAGAAAAAAGAGAGAGTGGATGTGAATAAAAGTTTTATTTTATTTATTTATTTAAAAAATTTAATGTTTATTTTTGAGAGACAGAACATGAGTGTGGGAGGGGCAGAGAGAGAGGGAGACACAGAACCCTAAGCAGGCTCCAGGCTCTGAGCTGTCAACACAGAGCCTGACACGGGACTCGAACTCACAAACCACGAGATCATGACCTGAGCTGAAGTTGGATGCTCTACCGAGCTACCCAGGCACCCCTAGAAAAGGAGTTTTAATATTTTACTGAATTCCCAGAAGTACAGTGTGGAGAGAATAGAAGAAAGACCACATATTCACAGATACTGTGTGTTAGTTTCTCCTATGCTGTAGTGAAGCAAGCCCCACATCTTAGTGACTTAACACGACAAAAGTTGGCTATTCGTCAGGAGGATGATTGTCTTCTGTTCTTCATCCAGTGAATCCACAACCTAAATTATTTTTATCTTGACACACACTATGCCATCTCAACCAAAAGTCTCTATGTTTGCTTTGGAAGGGGAAGAAAGGAATGGGCAACAACTCCAAGGCCTTTTTCACTCTAGTAATTTAGAATGATACCCATTTCTTTCACTCATCTATCCTGACCAAAAACAGTCCCAACGTCCCTACAAAAGTTTAACAATTAGAGTGAAAACATATTTCTCAGAGGCAACAATAAAAGTGAGAAGGAAATGATACATTTGCAGGGTTAGGAGAAAATAACTTTCAGTTTAGAATTGTGTTCCTACAAAAAAATCAAGAGGGAAGACAGGCTAAATATATTTACAGCTGAAATACATACATGTGTGTGTGGTGTGTGTGTGTGTGTGTGTGTGTGTGTGTGTGTATGTGTGTACACACACACATACATATACACACACACACACACACACACATATATACATATACATATATAAAGAGGCTACCGTAAATACGTCTACATCAAGGGAGCTGCCAAAGAATTTGTCAGAGAATAAATGATCTCAGAAGGAAGGTCTAGTGAAGTGGAGGAATAGTGAAAAAAGAAATCGATGAATATGTAGTTAAATCCAAAAAAAAAATTTTAAGTTTATATATTTATTTTGAGAGAGACAGAGACAGCACAAGTGTTGGGGGGTACATGTGTAGAGAGAGAGGGAGAAAGAATCCCAAACAGTTTCCACAATATAAGTGCAGCGTCTAATTCAGGGCTTGAATCCATGAAACCTGAGATCATGAACTGAGCAGAAACCAAGAGTCAGATGCTTAACTGACTGAGCCATCCAGGCACCACCAAGTAAATAATTTTAAATAAACTAATATTAATATATGACTTGTGGAATTTGGAAAAAGAAAAGAACAAAATCATTGGACCGAACACGCACGTGAAATGTGAGAAGATTGATTTGAATATAGTGTTAAATATTGTCTTACATTGTTTTAGGGTGGGAATTAAGATGTTAACTCCAGACATTAAATTGGAATGTATGATGACCGTCTATGATAACTAACAAAAATATAGACAGTATGTAGTTTTCAAATCAGTAGAAAAAAAGAATGCATTAAGAAGAATAAAGAAAACCACCAAAAAACTAAAAGAGAAAAAGGAGAATAGAAAGCTAGAGACAAAATATGAGACATTGGTTTCATAATCCTTCCTACCCCCATAATCTAACTTATATGCTATTTATAAATACCCAGGAAGACATACAGACAGTAAAGGGATGGGAATATTACATCAGTCTTAAATACTAAAAGAAGTTTGAGGAGGAATATGAACTTCTGATATAACTGACTTTAAGATAAAAGGCAATTTTAGGTTTCGTAAATGTTATTGCATAATGCTAAAAATTTCAACTCAGTCAGGAAAGTTAAATAATATAAATGCATGTGCATCTAAAATAACAAAAAATGTAAAACCAAAAGTGCTTTGCAAACACTAATAAAATAGTTTAACCCCTGTTGAGATTGAGTGGAAGGTACAGATATTATAACAGAAAATGAGTCGGTATAAAAAAATAAGGATATAATACAAACAACTTTATACCAAAAGAATCTATTGAGATGAATTACTAGGAAAAGTCTAATTTAGAAGTGGTTCAAGAAGAAATGGGCTAATAAGATAGATAACAAGGACTGGTGAAGATGTGCAGAAGAAGAGACCATGGTGCATTGCTGTTAGAAATGTAAACTGGTACAGCCACTGTGGAAAACATGGTGGAGGTTTCTCACTAAATTAAAAATAGAAATATCACATGATCCACCAATTCTACTTCTGCATTTATCTGAAAGAAAATAAATTACTTTTTTGAAAAGATATCTGCACCCCCTTATTCATTATAGCATTATTACAATAGCTAAGATATGGAAACAGCCTAAGTGTCCGTTAACAGATGAATAGAGCAAATCACACATACACACTCACACACAAGTATTATTTATTTAGCCATAAAAAAGAAGGAAGTGCTGCCATTTTCAGCAATATGGATGGAACTTGGCATTATGCTGAGATAAATAAGTCAGATATAGAAACACAAGTACTGTATGATCTCAATTGTATGTAGAATTAAAAAAAAAAAAGAAACAGAAAGTAGATTGGTGACTGCCAGGACTGGGGTGGGAGATATGGGTGAAGGTCGTCAAAGGGTACAAACTTGGAGCTATAACATGTGTTAGTTCTGGGGTTCTTACATGTGACATGATGATTTTAGTTAACAGTACTGTATTGTATACTTGGAAGTTGCTTAAAGTAAATCCTAAAAGTTCTCAATTCCCCTCCCACCCCAAATGATAAGTATATGAAGTGATGGATATGTTAACTAACCTTATCGTGGTAATGATTTGGCAATCTACACATATATCAAATCATCATGTTGTACATTTAAAGCTTACACAGTGTTCTGTGTTGATTCAGTAAAGCTAAAAAAATTCTTTTTAAAAAGAAATAGGCTAATAGCCAAAGGATAAATTGAATAAGTAGTATAAAATCCTCTCACAAAGAACCAGCTAGCCCAAATGGTTTTACAGGCAAGTTCTAGCAAACTTTCAGGAAACAGATGAATCTAATCCTTTGTAAAACATTTCACAGTAAAGAAAAAAGTTTATAGTTCCCTATTCATTTAATAGATAAATTTAACATTTATAACAACACATAAAAAGTGTGACAAATGGAAATCACAGGCTAATCTTACTCATTAATATAGATCTACATTCTAAATAGAGTATTAGCAAATTCAACCATTTAAGCATTATTCATTATGGGTAAGATGGGCTTATACCAGGAATAATTTGATTCAACACTAAAAGTGTTTAAAGAAAAAAAATGATATGATTATCTCAAGGCATGCAGCAAAATGTTTTATAAAATCTAATTTCTGTTTATGACCAAAAAACCTTATAGCAAGTATCCATTCTTAATATATGAAATGTCAGAAGCATTTTTGCTATCACTGATTCTGGCCTACATTGTATTGGAAGTATTAGAGGTACTACACCAGCTTACTCACCTTACCAGGTGAGGTAAAACAATAAAAACAAAGTAAAGATGTAAGTAAGAATTGGAGACAATTGAGCAATTATCTTGTAAATCAAAATATGATCATCCTGGGGCAACTGGCTGGCTCAGTTGGTAGAGCATGTGACTCTTGATCTCATGGTCATGTGTTCAAGAGCCATATTGGGCATGTACATACATATACATATACATATACATATACATATACATATACATATACATATACATATACACACTATAATATATATGCTAATATATATATATGTTAAAATTAAAAAAATAAAAAATAATCTCATCCACATAGAGATCTCCCAAACTTCTATAAACAACTCATTAGGAATTTAAAAAGGTTGACAAATTAGTTGCCTGTGAGATCAATATACTTATATCGTTCTTATTTCTATATATCACAAATAAAGAGGTATAAAAAGTAATTTTATTTTATTTTTGGGGAGGAGAGAGCATGAGTTGGGGAGAGGGGCAGAGGTAGAGAGAGAGAGAAAGAGAGAGAGAGAGAGAGAGAGAGAGAGAGAATCTTAAGCAGGCACCCTGCCCAGTACATAGCCCGATGCAGGGCTTGATCCCAGGACCTTGGAATCATGACCTGAGCTGAAAGCAAGACTGGGATGCTGAGCCCTTATTTACCCTGAACTATGGGAAGTAGCATCTTGATTTTTTTTCAATTTCCTCTATTTTGGTTATTTTTACACTATTCATTTCATATCTTATGTTTTGAAAATACATAAAAAAATGAAATGAATTATCTATATTATCACTGAAAAATAATCAATATTCATATTTTAGTATATTTCTGATCTATTTTGAAGCATCCCTTGCAATCATAATTTAGGGTGTTTTATCCTGGTGGGAAATTGCCTTGCAGGGTCCATAAAGGAGTTCAGCTGTGCCATGGAGCTCACAGTCCCCTTGCCACTGCAATCTTCTATGTGCATCCTACTCTTTGGTTATATTCAGATAACTGGAAAATAGTTTCTGAAAATTAGTGATATCTTGGTAAAATCTTTAAAAGTTCACTTTTTCCATCCAGTGAAATACTGAAAATTCACCTTTCACTAAACCAACAGTTGGCAGAGTTTGCTCTAGTCTTTAGATTATGATTTCACTAAATTTTCCCCACACTGGCAACTGAAAAGATAATGGAAAAGAAATAGCCAATTTAAATTAATGTAGAATAGTTATCTTTTCCTGATTAAAAAAAAGTATTTTTCTTAAAATGAAGTGAAACTTAAGTTAGGCTGACTTCTTTTAAGAAAATATGGAAGGAGCCCTTTATGTTATGGTTACAATGAACAGATTTGATTTTTTTCTACTGAAGGGGAAATACCTCAAAGTTAGGCTGTGCAAATCGATGAGGATGTAGAATGGTAAATTTGCCAAAACAAAACTACTCTGCCCTGCATTATACACATTCAATGCTTATGGAAGAAATACCTCCCCAATGCAAGTATAGCTTTTACGCTAAAAAAAAGCTTTATAATCTTTCTTTTATGAGTTTTAATAAATTTAAATTGAACAAAATGATTATTCACAACAGCATCCTTTATTGTTACTACTGAAATGCCCTATTTTAAAGCACTGCTGCCAGAGGTGAAGGTGGACACAGGTGAGCATTGTTACCCATTGGTAATGAGAATATCGGGCACGACTGCATGGGTGCTTCTGTCTGGCTGCTACACTACGAAGCATGTCCCTGGTGTCCAGAGCTCTGATGCATAATGACAGCAATACTTTCGCTTTAATGTCTAAACATCAGTGAATGGGCTTAGTGATGCCTAACACAGACCACGAGGGTGATCAAGAGTATGTATATAGAAGTCAGGCAATAACAACGGTAGTAATCGTACTGATAATGATATCTATTGAATGACAGTTTTCTATATGCCAGGTACTCTACTCCACATTTTGATTATACAGTCCCATTTAATCTTTGTGAATCCTTTGGGAAGTAGGCATGATGATCCCTATTCTACGTGTGACAAAAACTGAAGCTTCCGGTGACAGAATAACTGGCCCTGGGTCATACAACTAGTCGCTGGCAGGGGATTCAAAAGCATCTCTGTCTGACTCTGAAGCCTGTGCTCCAACCACTATGCAGCCCTGATGCTTAAAATACACACATAGACAAACAGAAAAATATGACAGAAAAACAGCATGGGAAACTATCAAAGATAAATATTTTTCATAGGCTTATAATTAATCTATAATCTATCCATCTTTCTATATCGATCAGTCATTACAACCCCTCCATCATCTACCAATCACCTCCCTCCCTCCCTCCCTACCAGCAATATACAAATATATATATAGCACAGTGATTGGACCATGACGCAAGCAGAGCCAATCAGAGGCCTTTTGGTAGGAATGATGTGGACACAGAGGGAAAAAGCATCCTGATCCTTTCGATAATGTAAGTGCTAATAGCTGTATGATCTGGAGCTGTCCTTAATCATCTTCACTGCTCAGATAGAAGGCTTGCTTACACATGAGACCAACAGAGACCAGATAATGGGCTAAAGAAATAGGTCTTACAGTATCATTTGAATCCTGAGAACCAGATGTTGAGGAACCCATGATGTCTCTTAGATATTTCAGTGAGATGAGCTGAAAATAACTTTCCATCCTTAAAATGTAGTTTGAATTGAGTTTCTGTTCTCTCAAAACAAACATAAAAGTGCTGACTCATTTCCATTTAAACCGTGGACTTTTACATTTTACTGAAGATTTCATACTCTTTTCTATCTCTCGTTTTGTGTGCCGTGACCTCTTTCTGCATTGCCAGTTCCCCATATTCCTTCTGGCAAAGATGAATAATGTGGAGTATCCATGGATAAACAATTCCGGAGCCTCTTGATGTAAATTAATATATATGCTGAGCTAATAGGTGATAGGCTGTATGTGTGCTGGAGAACACAGAAGAAATACTGTAACATTAACTATTGCTTTAATGTTTATTTATTTTGAGACAGAGTTTGTGTGAATGGGGTAAGGACAGAGAGAGAGAGAGAAACAGAGAGAGAGAGAGAGAGAGAGAGAGAGTCCGTCCTAAGCAGGCTCTGCGCTGTCAATGCAGAGCCTAATGCAGGGCTTGAACTCACCAACCATAAGATCGTGACCTGAGCCAAAATCAAGAATTGGACACTCAACTGACTGAGCCACTGGATAGCCCCAGATTAACCATTTATTACCCCCAAGATCATGCCACCGGGATTTCAAGGATTAAACTGCAATACAAATGCATTCTAGAGGATTCAGTCAAAACATGTTTGAGCCTGCACTAGCTATCTGTCACCATAGAAGTCTGGTTAAATTCCTTCAGGCTGCTGTAATAGTATTTTACAAATACCTATTCTAGAATTCTCTAGGCTTATACTATTCTATTTTTGATACTCACGCAAGAAATCTGACTGTGATATACAATAAAAATCTTTCATAAATTAACAGATAGCTTAGCTTAGTAAATGTCTCTATCAGTAGGATTTAAATAAATTTTAACAGTTTAGTGGCCAATTCAGTATAGTTTTGGCTGCTTTATTAATATTTTTCTAATGATATGCATATACTTGTGGAATTAAATATATGTCCCTTCTATAGTATATACCTCTTGTAGCATATAATACTTGTTATCACTGAAAATAGGGAATATTATTCCCTATTATTCTACTCTAGATGTCAGTTAATTCTACAGAATTATGAGGTGTGTCATGTAAATCTCTCAAGGAAATATGTAAAGAAGATGCCTGTTGAGTATTGTTTTCTAGTCAGATAAATATTAATCAACTATTAAAAATAAGAGAACTGAAAATATCATATGTTGTATTTGACACTGAAAGTTTTTCTTGGATGGAAGTACAGTGAATTAAAGCAGTTAAGATGTTTCAGAGGAGGTAAATTTTTTGTAAATCAGATTAAGAAATACAAGTTTATGGTCTTGAAGAAATGTTGGCTCAATTTACTTTAAAATCAGGAAAGGGTTTCTATGTAAGAAAGGGATACTTTCTTCATGGAAACAGTCAAACAGGATTAATCTTTGGTGAAATTTAGGAATCAAACTCTCAAACCCTCAATTTTTGGTTACTTATGAAAATTATTTATTTAAAGATTGTGTCTGAAGGGCTTCCAGATTGCTGGAGCAAGTTGCAAGTAATTTCAGTAAAATTTGTTTTGTGGATCATTTCTGAAGAATTAGTTTGAGAACAATAAAGATAAGAAGAAAATACAAGTCAAGCAGGAGGGCATGTGGAATTCAGGGAAGATAGCTTGTTCTGGGAAAATCCTTCAGCTTTTAATCTTACTGGGTTTCAATTCACAGAAATGTGTAGAAGCTTCCTTCCTTAGAGTAGATGAATGAATTTCTTTCTCTCAAGTGAAGGAAAAGACACCAGAGACTTCAAATTCAAAGCACATGGAAGGAATACTGTTTGATTCTTAAGATGGTGTAGTTTCATTTATGGTTTTTATATTACGTAGCTGTTAGCTTCTAGAATATAAGAATTAAGACAACTTTTCTAATAAGCCATACATATATGTCCCTGTATTGTTTATTTGTTTTCTCAGACTTTGCTGTCCGTGTTTGAGACAACTAAATAAATCAAGGGCCAAAGCTTGTATGAAATAGCCTAGTCAGGTATGCCCTACCACCTAGGTTCCCACTGACATTTCCATTACCTGAAATGTATAAAGAGATTTTTAGGTTTTCAAAGATTAGGCAGTATATAAATAGCAATGCTGTAGAAGGGAAATTGGAAAGTTGAAGGGAATTAATGTAAAATATGTACTGTTGGCTTGATCTATGAGCACAGTGTAAAATTATAAACATCCCTGTGATGACCAGCAGCCTTATGCAGATTGCACCAGAAAGGAAAACAGTCATTCAGAAGAGCCAAGGAGAAAGTAGATCCTAAGTCAGAAAAATGGAACTTTAAAATTAGAAATGTAAATATCTCACCAAAAAGTCAAAGTGGGAATGGTCTTGTCAGTGGCCTTTGATTTTAGCCACATAGACAACCATCTAAAACATCACATTAAATTTAGACATTAGATTGACTGAACATGAACACCACTGACTGACATCAGCACTAGGGAATACTGCCTTCACAATTTCTGTAGAGTTTGGAAAAATGTGTTTTCTTCCCCCACCTTCCTGTTTCCACCAACCCTTCAATTCTGATTTGGAGTAGAGATAAAGAAAAACAGTTTGCCTTAATGAAATTTTGCACAAATAATTTTGCACAAATAATTTTGCACAAATAATCTGGGTGAAAACAAAAATATTAAAGAAGTAATTTGTGATGAGATCTTTAATAAGAGAATCAATTCCACTGAGTATATTAGACAACATTTTCCCAAAGCATTCTTTAGAATACATACAGATTTTGTTTGGTATATCCCTTATTTTATCCCTAGCTCTGTTAAATCACTCTTCAAAGGGTACTAAAAGAACTCATAATCTAAAGCAACAGTTCATCAAATGTTTATGTAAAGTGAGGAATTATTTTCCTATTCCTATGTTTCATAATTTTTTAACTTTTATAACAGTTGATATTATAGGACAGTACTATAACATACTGTCTCTTTTTTTTGTTAAGTTTATTTTGAGAGGTAGAGTTCACATGTGAGTGGGAAAGGGGCAGAGAGAGAGGGAGAGAGATAATCTCAAGCAGGCTCCACACTCAACATGTAGCCTGATGTGTGGGGCTTGATCTCACGAACAATGAGATCATGACCTGAACCAAAATCAAGAGTCAGATGCTCAACAGACTGAGCCACCCAGACACCCCAACTATAGTATACTTCTAAGCGATCAGACATGAAGATGAACTAATATGGTGAACTTAGCAGTGTGTATTAAAGCGAGCTTTGAAATTTAGTCATAGATATCTGTTACATTTGGTCACCACAAAGCCAAATCTGGGAAGTTAATGGGTTAAGAAAATGTCAATTAGTAGTCGCCAAAAAGTTGGTTCTTCTGTGGAATTCACTGAGCAACGTTTCATTTGCACTTGTAATATTTTTCATTCTTTATATATATATTTTGTTTTGAAATTTTTTGAATCTAAAGATAACTTAAAATAATACAATATATGTTCATAGACCTGTCAGTTAGATTCATTATTAACACACTTATGGCTTCTTTCTGGATTATTATTATTGTTTTTTATTCTGAGTATAAAATTAGGCCAGTGGAAGCCCATTTACATTAGCATGTATAGATACACACAACTTTTTTAAAAAACTGTTTAAAAGTAAGAATCTGACATTGCATCTTATGAAACATATTCCAAGAATACAATGGTCTTTGGCAGAATAGGCTGTCATTATCATCATGGTCACACTTAAGAAAACCACTCAACATTATCTAATATACAGTCCATGTTTAAATTATCTCAGTGGTCCACAAAAAAAGATTTGTGGTTTTAAATTTTCATGATACTAAAAAATTTTTTAGTCCAGATTAGAAGTCTTGTAGAATATTGCCTATTTCACATGTGAATTTGTCAGATTGTCTCCCTCTGATTAGCTTCCAGTTAAAAGATGTTGGGGAAAATACTTATATTGATGGTGTGTCTTTTTAGTGTGGATGCAATGTGCCCAACGAGAGACAAAGCCAGGTTATCTCATATCAGTGATGCTGAGGTTTATCATTTGGTTAGGGTGATGAGAATGACATCTCTTCATTTTAAAGATGTCTTTTTCTTTTGCAAGTAATAAGCCATCTATTTCAAAATATTTTGAGATTGTGTTAAGAACCTACTATTTCCAACACCTTTTTACCCAGTGTTGTGTGTACACGTGTTGATTTGGATTGATGGATTCCTTTTTTATTCAAGAATAATTTTATTATTGGTTTTTATTATCACATTATTCTATATCAATATTTATATATATAATATATATGTATCTGTATCTATATATCTATATGTTTTATACCATAATATTTCACTTCTACATGGAAAAATTTAGTCATTTTTTTTCTAGATTTTTGAATCACGTTAGGAAGGCTTTCTTCATAATCACACTTGCACCCAGTTTTAAAGGTGTTTTTTCTTTTCCTATTATTGATAAGGTTTCTTTTATTGCATTAAGATCTTTCATTGATTTGGAGTTTACTGGAATATGATATCAGTTATGACAATAGTTTTGTTAGTTTTTAAATGGCCACCTATTTGTTCCAGCCTACTTATCAAGAAGTGATTGAGAAATCCCTTAATTATGCAGTAAATTTCTAAATACACTTGGACCAATCTTGGGGACTTCTCTTCCAGTGGTTTGTCTGTCTGTTCATGTGCCAGTTAGGTGCCCTTTTAAAAGAAGAGGCTTTATAGTGTGTTAGCTCTACGAAGTGTATATCGCTACCAAGCTAGCCTCTCTACATTGCTTTTTTTTAAATTACACAGTTTATTTCCTTTGTTATTCTTGCATTATGCACACACACAGTTGTGAAGAGATGTGTCTAGCTCCAGAAAATAAGCACTAAAGGCTATTTTCTTTTATAGAAACAACATTAAATGTCTTCCCCAGCTTGGGGAGAATTGATATCTTGACAACATCAAGTCATTCTACCTAAGAGCAAGGGTGATTTGTTGTTCAAGTCCCACTTTGTGTCTTTCAGGAGTGTTTTAAAGTTTTTCTCCTGTGTTTCCAGATTTTTTTAAAGTTTATTTGTTAGCATATTTCTTTTCTATTATTAGTTTTTCACCACAGTTGTTACTATGGGGTTTTCCTCTTTTGCTGAGTTTTTAAACTGGTTATTAAATGTATAAATGAGGGCTATTGATTTTTGTAGTTTATTTTATATCATGCTTCTTTAATACCTTACTCTTATTAGCATCATCATTGGTCCTCTTCAGTATTTCAAAGTACACTATTATGTACAAACAAATATGGCTGTACTTCTTTTCACCGATCCTATACCTCCAATAGTTTTTGTCTCATCTCTTCTCTTTGACTGTGCCTCTAGGGTTTCTATATGATAACATAGTTTACAGATTTCTTTCAATCAAGAATAAGTGTTTAACCTTGTCAAATCTTTTAAAGTCTCTATCATGTGGTTTTTCTCCTTGTATATATTAAGATGTTGAATTATAATTATTTAAATATCAAACTATTCTAACATTTCAGGAATAAATCCCACTTGGTCATGGGGAGTTATTATTTGTGTGGTATTAGCTCATATTTGCTAATGTTTAGGAATTCTTCATTGATATTCATAAGTGACATGTAGAATAAAAGTGTGAAGTAAAACTTCATTGAATTTATCTTACTCTTTGCTCTTGGAAGATTAATCATTATTAGGATTAACTCATCTTCGAATGCTTTATAGACATCTTCCATAAAACCTTGAGTCCTTATTTGTTGTCCTGAGTTGTTTGATAACTTGTTTATTAAATGAAAATTATTCTGCTTCAAACTTCGATTCATGTTCACCTGATTTTTAATGATGAGTCTCAACATTTTGTTTTATTATTAATGAGTAAAGCATGGATATTGAGGGTGTACACTCTGGTACTAGACTTGGCCTAGGTTAAAATTCCAATTTCAACCATTACCACATGATCTTGAGAAATAAATTTACTCTTTGAGCCTCTTTTTTTTTTTTTTTTGAGAGAGAGAGAGAGAGAGAGAGAGAGAGAGAGAGAGAGAAGCAGGGGAGAGGCAGAGAGAGAGAGGGAGGGAGGGGGTCTTATGTAGGCTTCGTGTCCAGCCTGACACAGAGCTCGATCTCACCACTCTAGGATCATGACCTGAGCCAAATAAAGAGTTGGAAGCTCATCCAACTGAGCTACCCAAGTGCCCTGAGCCTCACTTACTTGATCTGTGTATAATCTACCTCATAAACTTGTTGTTAGGAAATGACTTGCCAATATGTATACACCTAGCCCATCCTAAGTTCTCAGTAAGCATTAGCTATTGTTGTTCTTCTCATTCTTTCATTTATTCAAACATTCACCAAACATATCTAAACAAAGTTAAAAAACTAAAAATGCCAGGCATTGTGATTGATGCTTAGGGTATATACAAATGGGGATGACATGGATCTTATCCTAAAGATAAGATCACATCCTAAAGAGGAGACTAGATAGATATGGTGGTCAGGAAAGGCACCATAGAGGACTCTGAAAGAAAAATAAAACTCATTGAGCAAATAATATATTCAAAGGCATGGAGGCATAAAATCACATTTCAGGAAATCACAAATCTCTACACAGCTTGAACTTAAGCCAATGAAGTGGTGATAGTAGTGCTAAAGAGTGGGAAATGGCTAGATCTGGAAGGGCCTTAAGTCATGTTAGTGACTTTGAACTCTCCTCAGTGATGGATGGTGATTGAGGGTTTTCAGTAGTATGGAGTTAGGTCTGGCTTGTGTTTATTAGAGACCATTCTGATAACCAGATGGAGAATGGAAGATTGGCAACATGACCAGTGGAAAGAGCAGTTGTCTAACCTATGTATAGCCTCTAAGAATTATCTTGGGAACTTGTGTACAAATATAATTTTTTAAGTCCTATTTTCAAAGATTTTTGAGTTAGTGGGACTGAGGTAGGTCCTCGAATAAGTGTTTTCAGGGAATTTTAGTATTCATGATTGGTAGTCACACAATGAAATAGAAGGCCATTGTAACTGTCCAGGTGAAAGGTGTTGACGCTGCTGTGTTGCAGAGGTGGTAGGAATAAAAAGCAGAAATAATAATATACATGCTTGTGTGTGTGGGCATCAAAAAAGTCGTAGTGAATATTTATGTTTTCATGGATGCCACAGCCTTAAAACATTCTTTCACAGTTTATTTCTATGTCTTCTATACTAATTTAGTTTGGAAATTTTAATAATGCATGCTTCATTTTAATTTTTGTTTTAGTCCTAGGACAAAATATCAACAGCACAGATGAACTGCTAGAGGTAATGTTAAAAGAGAAGGATGAAGTGAATACACTTCAAGTGAGTGCCATTGTCACCAGAGAAGGGGAATGTAAAAGAAAAGTAAGATTTGCAGATGAGTTATCTTCTGGTCATAGTGAGTTCAAAGTTCATAGTTCGTAGTAGTATTCTTTATAGGCATCCAGGAAGCTCTGAGAAGAGGTTCAGGCTGGGGAAACAGCTCGGAACCATCAGCTTATTATTGGTGTGAGCTGAAGCTGGGAGAGTGGAAAATACTACATAGGATGAGGAGAATACAAGACTCAGGAGAGAAGTTTGGGAACCATTAGAGGCTGGAAGGGGAAAGGAGTGTGCAAGGAAGAGGAAAGCCAGCTAAGGCATAAAACCAACGGGAGTGTTGTTAAGAATGTCAAGGGAGCAACAGATGTCAAGAGAAAAAGCATGGCTGGAGGGGATCAGATGTCCCAGGGGAGTCCATGAGAGCCCCACAAGTTCTAGGATGTGGACCAGGTAGCTGCTACTGAGTTTCCAAGAGCAGTTTCAGTGAGATACTGAGAGCAACAAGTCTGCTTCTCCTAGTTGTCATGGGAAAGAAGAAAGGGAAGCAAGAGAAGGCAACACGTAAAAGTAACAGGATGGTTTTATTTTTATTTATTTTTTATTTCTTAAAGCAGTGAGTATAGCTTAGGTACAATGTAAAGCATGTTGATATATCTTTTTTTTAATTTTTTAAAATTTATTTTTGAGAGAGAGAGAGAGAGACATAGAGTGCGAGTAACTGTTTTAAATTGTTGCAAAATGGGGAGGAGACACAGTGCAGCCTTTGGAGGGATGTGGTGTGTGTTTGAAAACAGGACACATATGAGCCTATTGTAGGAGCTGAGAAGCAGCTGATGTGGAGGAGCAAGAAAGAAAGAGGTCCTACAAGTGGCATTTGATAAAACCCAGGACAGAGCATGACTTCTTTTATTCCAAAACTAGCAGGAAGGAAGGAAGCAGGTGTGCAAGCAGAAATGCATTTGAAGATTAGGGTT
Source organism: Panthera pardus (assembly GCF_024362965.1). Lineage (NCBI taxonomy): Eukaryota > Metazoa > Chordata > Mammalia > Carnivora > Felidae > Panthera > Panthera pardus. The sequence continues at coordinate 109,887,302 of NW_026526677.1, read as the reverse complement.
TTTGAAAATAGAGTGAGTTTGTGCCTGACCCTCTTCATTGTTTCTATGCAGTAAAATCGAGAGTTCTGTTTACTAAGGAGTGGATTAAACCCTTTAAGGGCACTAAGTGCTGAAAAACTCATGACACATTTCCATCACTCCACCTTGTTTAATAGGGTGGGGGAGCACATCTCAATTTTGAACATAGACTTTGTCTTGAAATGATATCAGCCTTTAATATATGGTGATGCCAAAATAAGCCTTTCTGCAGATTTTCTGTTTTTCTTTTCCTTATTGGTGCTGCATCTCTGCTGGCGCGCTAAGTATGTGCTTACTGCCTGTCACATCATCCTGCGGTAAAGCATTTAGGAAAAGCCATAAAGGACTGGAGCAGCTGCATTGAGGGTTGGAAAAGGCGGGGGGGGGGCACGTGTAAAGGCAGTGCAGAAGGACCCGATAAATCTTGCAACCTGAACCTTGTTGTGATGCCTTTACATGTACATTATTATTGGAAAGAGTGGGGTGGGTGTGGGAGAGGCATTGGCTCAGATCTCTTATTGAGGGATCATCTCATTCAGGTCCATTCTGAGTTCCTACAAGCCACCATGGCCTTAGTGACATCCTCAGAGGGGATGAAAATTTTGTTGTGCTAAATAGTAGGTTTAATTAAGTTTTTGTGCTTATTACCAGCCCAGTTTCAAAGATTTTGCATGTATTAACTCATTCAGTATTCATAGCAACCCTAGGAGACAGGTGCTATTATTAGCCTCATTTTAATAAAATGAAACAGAAATGAAAATCAAAAATAATTTGCCCAAGGCCAGAACCTGTTCAATGGTAGAGCCAAGACTTAAATCCAGAAATTCTCCTTTTCCTTGTTAAAGTGAGAAAGAAATCAGAAAACGTGGACTAATGTGGGGTGGTTTGAGATAAAAGCTATTTTCTATAGAGAAGTCTATGGGTAGGAGAAGCAGATGGGTGAAGCGACCTTCTACAGTAGCAAGACCCTCAGCTTTGACATTGTTCTCAAAGTGAACAAGTCATCTGATTCACAGGCAGAGGTAGGATTCAGAAGTCCAGTAATGTTCATTTCTTCCTGTAACAAAATCGATAAAGCTATATTGAGTTTCTAATAACTTTCAGTTAATGCCCTGTGACAATTTCCTTGAGTTCAATAGCCTTGTGTGTGTTTGGCTCCTTGCTGTGGAACAGTGGCTGCCTGTTGGAATCAGGGATATGTCTCACACATCCATAGAATGCCCAACAGCTCCTGAAGGCAGTCACATATAACTCGTTTCCTGCAGAAAGTTCTATTGGTTTGCCCACGCAGGTATTCATTATCCATTTGCTTATGTTTAGCAGGTTGGAAAGAGGAGAAAACCAGCTTAAGAGAAAAGAATTGAATAAAAATATGAAATCACATAGATTTCATGTTATAGAAAAAGGAGGGTCCCAGGAGGGGATGGGAATTGTTCCCCCTTCTTTCCTTTTGCTTTTGAGAGATCACTCTTCTGAGGACACCAGATATCCTGCCTACAGGTACCATGACATGTCCTTCCACAGAGTCTGTGAAATACCACAGAGTCAGAGCAAGACTTTGGCTTGCTATTATCCCCCTCCTCACCCACTGGAAGCTTATATTGGAGTTCATGTTAGTTCCAAATGAAAATCCTGCCTCCTCATGAAGCTTTGCTGATAATCTCTAGTCAGAAGAGATTTTCTACTCTGAACCCCACTAGTATTTAATTTACCCCATTTGTGCAGCATTAAACAAATTCTGCCTTTTATGTGAACCTGTAGAGGTTGCACAGTTCTCTTTGACGTAGGGTTATTGCTTGCCCAGTGTGCTGGGGCTGTCATCTCCTCAGAGAGGGCTCCTCTCAGAGAGGGCTGACTCCCCTCATCCCTCCCAATTCACATGCCCACCATCACCAACTTCGAAAGGAGAATAAAAAATAAGCCTATGGCTCAGAAAAACTGGAAAACTCTCTGGGATCATTTTATTAACTCTTAAGGGAATGGAAATACTTTTAAAAAATGGCAGAATGAAATTGGTGGTAGCCATTCTGCCAGCCATTGAGCAAGGCCAATCTGAGAATAACAGTGAAGAGAAACAGACACCAGGAAAAAGAAAAAGACTGAGATCTGACAGCACTGTTTGAGCTCCTGGAATGAGGCTTGTCTGCAGTCAATTGTCCTGTGTGCTTCCAAGTTCTGAATTTTAATTTATTATTATTATTATTATTATTATTATTAATTTTAATTATAATAGGCTTAAGGTCCTTTGAGTTGAATATTTTTGTTTTTATGAAGAGTCCTGGTTAATAAACTTCAATTAACTTTTAAGTATCTTAACATCAAGATTGAGGTCTGACCTATGTCTAGTTTTCCAGAATTTGAAATAGGATCAGAAGAAACAAGAAGGAAGGAGGAAAGGGAGGGGAACAGAGGAAGGAAGGAAGGAAGGAAGGAAGGAAGGAAGGAAGGAAGGAAGGAAGAAAGAAAGAAAAACGAAAAGGAAGGAAGGGAAGGTAGGGAAGGAAGGAAGGGAAGGAAAGAAGGAAAGAGTAAGTGAAGGAAGCAAGGAGGAAGGAAGGAAGGAAGGAAGGAAGGAAGGAAGGAAGGAAGGAAAGGAAGAAAAGAACAGAAGGAAGGGAAGGAGGGAAGGAGGGAAGGAGGGAAGGAAGGAAGGAAGGAGGGAGGGAGGGAGGGAAGGACTAATGGTGCCTCTAACTCCTGCCTGTGATTTTCCCATTTGCGTGCGATGGGAAAATCAGTGCTCTCGATTTCTCTTCCAGCTAATTGAGTTTATGCTTGTGATTCCTCAGTTCAGTATTTGTCTTACCAAGAATCCAGCCTATTTGGTGAGTGACTACTCTCCCTCTGACATGTTATCCACAGTGATAGCTTATCTGTGAAATATGGAAGAGCTAACAGTTCAGCTAGTTTTGTTACAGGCCTAGGTGTAGAGAAGAAATGGCATGCACTCCAAACAGATAGATGGATGTGAATCACACACACTCAGGTGCATGATTGCATGCACCATACCCATACTTCAAAGCCTCTATATATCATACTTCTCTCATTTTTTTGTGGTTTCTTTGATTCTCTCACTCTTGGTAGTGTTTTTTTCCCCACAACTTGATTCTTTATGACAGTTTTGTGGGGTACATTTCACATGCCATAAAATTCACCCATTTAAAGTACACAGTTCAGTGATTTTTAATATATTCAGGGCTGTAGAACCATTACTGCTTTCTAATTTTAGAATATCTTCATGACCCTTCAAAGTAGCCCTGTACATATCACTGGTATTCCCCATCCTTCAACACCCCTACTCCCTGGCAACTACTAACCTGTTTTCTTTATCTGGTTTCCTAGTGTAGGCAAGTCACATATAAAGAAGCATATAATAAGTGGTATTATGTGTGTATCTTCTTTCATTTATCCTTTTGTTTTCAAGGTTCATCCACATTGTAGCATGTGTCAGACCCTCATTCATTTTTATTGCTCAACAACATACTACTGTATAAATATATACTTTATTTATCCATTGATAAAGATTAAGTTGTTTCTACATTTTGCTTTTATGAATAATGGTTTCGTCAACACTGACATACAAGTTTCTGTGTAGGCATGTGTTTTCATTCCTCTAAATTATGTACCAAGATATGGAATTACTGGGTCATATAGTAAGTGTCTTTTTCACTTTGTGAGGAATGGCCAAACTCTTTTTCAAAGTGGTTGCACCATTTTACATTATCGCTAGCAATATACGAGGATGCCAATTTTTCTACCTCTTCATGAGTAATTGTTACTGTGCATCTTTTTTATTTTAGCCATTCTGGTAGATGTGAAATAGTATCTCATTTTGACTTTGATTACCATTTCCCTAATGACTAATGAGGTTGAGGATCTTATCATTTGTTTACTGGACATGTGTATATTATCTTTGGAAATATGTCTTTTCAAATCTTTTGCCATTTTATCCACTGGTATATTTGTCTTTTTATTGTTGAATCTAAAAAGTTCTTTATGCATGCTGGATACAGGTTCTTTGACAGATAAAAGATTTTCAAATATTCTCTCCCTTTATGAAAGTTGATTTTTCACTTTCTTGATGATGTCTTTTGATACATAAGTTTTAATTTTAATGAAGTTAAATTTATGTATTTTTTCTTTTGTCGCTTATGCTTTTGGTATCATCTAAGAAACCATTGCTCAATCCAAGGTCATGAAAGTTTATCTTTTATTTTCTTCTGGAGTTTTACAGTTTTAGATCTTATATTTAGGTCCAAAATTCATTTTAGTTAATTTTTTCAAGTGGAGTGACACAGGGACCCAAATTTATTATTTTCCATGTGGATATCTTGTTGTCCCACAAACATTTTTTAAAAATATTATTTTCCCCATTTAATTTCTTTGGACTTGTCAAAAATCAATCGCCCATCAGTGAACATTTCTGGACTCTCAATCTGTTCCACTGATCTATGTATGTGTCCTGATACCTGTACCATATTCTCTTAATTACTGTAGATTTATAGTTTTGAATTTGGGACATGTGAGTCTTCCAACTTGTTCTTCCTTTTTAAGATTGTTGTGGCTTTTCTAGGTTACTTGCGTTTACATATGAGCTGTAGCATCAGCTTGTCAATATAGAAAAAGAAAAACATAGCTGGGATTTTGATAAAAATTACATTGAATCTGTAGATCAATATGGGGAATACTGTAACCTTAACAATGTTAAGTCTGCTGATCTAAGAGCAGAGGATGTTTTTCCACTTATTTAAATCTTCAGTTTCTCCTGACCACATTTCAAGTTTTGCTGTATGTCTTACAAATTTTTTGTTAAATTTAATTCTGGTTACTTTTTTCTTGTTTCTGGGATATTATAAATGGGATAGTTTTCTTAATATCGTTTCCAGATTGTTTATTGCTAGTGTATAGAACTGCCATTGAATTTTGTATCTTGACCTTGCACCCTACCATACTATTTATTGAAGTCTTCCATTAATTCTGGTAGTTTCTTAGTGAATTCCTTAGGTTTTTATCATGTCATTGGAAAATAATTTTACTTTTTTCTAATTTGGATGACTTCATCTCCTTTTATTGTCTAATTATGCTGCCTAGAACATCTGGTACAATGTTAACTAGAAGTAGTGAGAGTTGACAGTCTTGTCATGTTATTGATCATACTGGCAACATTGCTCAGTCTTTTCTATGTTCCATATAATGTTACTATGAGTTTTCATAGATGTCCTGTATCATGTTGAGGCAGCTCCCTTCTGTTGCTATTTTGTTCAGTATTGTTCAGTATGGGATTTTACCAAATGCTTTCTCTGTATTTGATTGATTTTCATATGCTGAACCAACATTGCAATTCTCTGATAAATCTCATTGGGTCTGGTATATAATCCTTCTTTCTGTTGTGGGATTTGATGTACTAAGATCATTTGCATATATATTTAAAGGGATACTCGTTTGTCATTTTCTTGTGATACCTTTCTCTGATTCTCTTGTATAATACTGACCTCAGAATGAGCTGTGGAGTGTTCTCTCTTCTATTTTTAGAAGAGTTTGTGAAGAGATAGTATTCCTTATTAAATGTTTAGTAGAAATTCCTAGTTAAGTCATGTGTCTTATGCATTTCTTTGTTGGAAGTGTTTCAATTACAAACTAATTCTCTTTGCTTATTATATATCTACTCAGATTTTTAATATCCTTTTGAGTCACTTTCAGTATCTTGTGACTTTCTAGAAATGTATCCACTTTTTCTCATTTACCTCATTTATTGTCATACTCACTGTATTTTCCAAAAGAGGCCTTTTCATTTCTGTAAGGTCATTAGTCTCCTCTTGTTTCCTAATTTGAGTGGGTTTTTTTTGTCTTTTTTTCTCCATGGTCTTTTTTTTTTTTAATCTACTTGATTGGGTTTTTTATTATTTTATTTATTTCCAATCTAATCATCATTATTTCCTTCTTTCTGGATGTTTCAGTTTAATTTTATTTTTCTAGTATTCCAGGGAAACACGTTAGGTTAATGAAATTTTTTGTGTTTTTTTTATTTTTTAAATATTTATTTATTTTTGACAGAGAGAGAGAGACAGAGCATGAGTGGGGGAGGGGCAGAGAGAGAGGGAGACACAGAATTCAAAGCAGGCTCCAGGCTCTCAGCTGTCAGCACAGAGCCTGACGCGGGGCTCGAACGCACAGACCGTGAGATCATGACCTAAGCCAGAGTCGGATGCTCAAGCAACTGAGCCACCCAGGCGCCCCAATTTTTTGTGTTTTTAATGTAGGCATTTACCATTACAAAGTTTTCTTCAAGAACTGTTTAGATACTTCTCATAAGTTTTGGTATGCTTACTTTTGTTTTAAATTGTCTCCAGGTATTTTCTGATTTCCCTTGTGATTTGATCTTTGACCCTTTGTTTATTTTAGAGTTTATTGTAGGGGCGCTTGGGTGGCTCAGTCGGTTAAGTGTCAGAGTTCAGCTCTGGTCGTGATATCACAGTCTGTGAGTTCGAGCCCTGAATCAGGCCCTGTGCTGACAGCTCAGAGCCTGGAGCCTGCTTTGGATTCTGTGTCTCCCTCTCTCTCTGCCCCTTCCCTGCTCATGCTCTGTCTCTCTCTGTCTCAAAACTGATAAAAACATTAAAAAAATTTAAAGAGTTTATTGTTTATTTTCCACATATTTGTGAATTTCCCAAGTTCTCTTTTGTTGTTGATTTCTAATTTAATTTTATTGTGTTCAGAAAACATACTTAGTATTATTTCAATCCTGTAAGTTTTATTATGTTTTGTTTTATTTTCTAGTATATGGTCTATCTTGGAGAATGTCTCATGTACAATTGAGAAAAATATATATTCTGCAGTTGAGAGGTGTGTTCTATGTCTGTTAGAACTGCTTGGTTTAAGGTATACTTTGAATGTTCTATTTTCTTGTCTGTAGTTACCTTCATTGTTCGGTTCATTATTGAAAGTAGAATATTGAAGCTTCTGATTATTACTATTAAATTACCTATTTTTCTCTTTAATTCCATCAGGTTTTTGCCTCATGTATTTTGGTACACTGCTCTTAGGTACATACTTGTTTGTAATCATTATATCTTTCTTATGAATTGACCTTCTTATAATTATAAAATGTCCTCTGTCTTTAAGCAACAATTTTTGATATTAAAACTTATTGTCTAATACTACTATTTCTACCCAAAATATCATTTAGTTACTTCTTACATGATATATCTTCTTCTACTCTTTTACTTTTAACCGATTTCTGTCTTTGAGAGTAATGTGTGTGATAAGCAATATAAAGCTGGAGCATATTTTAAAATATATTCTTCTAGTCTCTGCCATTTCTTTGGAGAATTTGTTCCACTTACATTTAATGTGATTACTGGTAACATAGGAAATTATCTGCTAGTTTGCTACTAGTTTTTTGTAGGATTTTTTCCCCCTTATCCCCAAAATCATGTCTTCCAAACATTAAATACATATTAACTAGTATATCTTTTTAATTCCTTTTTTTTGTTACTTTTAATATTTTTTGAGTTCTTTTTTTAATAGCTGTTCTAGGAGTTACCATTAACATTTTAATTAAAGTGTAAATTAAACTTAAAATATGCTTTAAAATATTACCAACTTAATTTCAGTAGTATACAAAATCTTTGTTCTAATATAACTCTATTTCCTCATTCTGCCTTTGCATTAATATTGTTATATCATACAAACTATATTAGAAACATTTCAATATAAATTTGTAATTTTATACATATATAAATTTATTTACTTAAATAATTTAAATTTATATATATATATATATATATATATATATATATATATATATATATATATAAAAATTTCTTGTCAAATTGGTTTCCATACAACACTCAGTGCTCATGCCAACAGGTGCCCTCCTTAAGGCCCATCACCCACTTTTCCATCTCCCTCACCCTCCATCAATCCTTAGTTTGTTTGTTCTCAGTATTTAAGAGTCTCTTATGGTTTGTCTCCTTCCCTCTGTAATTTTTCTCCCCCTTTCCCTCCCCTCTGGTCTTCTGTTAAGTTTCTCAGGATCCACATAAGAGTGAAAACATATGGTATCTTTCTCTGCCTGACTTATTTCACTTAGCATAACACTTTCAAGTTCCATCCATGTTGCTACAAATGGCCAGATTTCATTCTCTCTCATTGCCAAATAGTATCCCAAAGCGTTTGGGTTGTTATATTTTATTTTCCTTTGTTTCCATATATTTTTTATTTTCTTCTCTAATTGCCTGGTTGACCCATTCATTCTTTAGTAGGGTGTTCATTAACCTCCATGCTTTTGGAGGTTTTCCAGACTTTTTCCTGTGGTTGATTTCAAGCTTCATAGCATTGTGGTCTGAAAGTGTACATGGTATGATCTCAACTCTTTTGTATTTACTGAGGGCTGTTTTGTGACCCAGTATGTGATCTATCTTGGAGAATGTTCCATATGCACTTGAGAAGAAAGTAGGTTCCGTTGCTTTGGGATGCAGAGTTCTAAATATATCTGTCAAGTCCATCTGATCCAATGTATCATTCAGGGCCCTTGTTTCTTTATTGATTCTCTATAGATGATCTATCCATTGCTAAGTGGAGTATTAAAGTCCCCTGAAGTTACCACATTCTTATCAATAAGGTTGCTTATGTTTTTGATTTTTTATATATTTGGGGACTTCCAATTTTGGTGCATAGACATTTATAATTGTTAGCTCTTCCTGATGGATAGACCCTATAATTATTATATAATGTCCTTCTTCATCTCTTATTACAGCCTTTAATTTAAAGTCTAGTTTGTCTGATATAAGTATGGCTACTCCACCTTTCTTTTGACTTCCAGTAGCACGGTAGATGGTTCTCCATCCCTTCACTTTCAATCTGAAGGTGTCCTCAGGTCTAAAATGAGTCTCTTATAGACAGCAAATAGATGGATCTTGTTTTTATATCCATTCTGATACTCTATGCCTTTTTGTTGGAGCATTTAGTCCATTTACATTCAGTGTTATTATTGAAAGATATGGGTTTAGAGTCATTGTGATATCTGTAGGTTTCATGCTTGTAGTGGTGTCTCTGGTACTTTGTTGTCCTTGCAATATTTTACTCAAAGAGTCCTCTTTAGGATCTTTTGTAGGGATGGTTTAGTGGTGGTGAATTCTTCAGTGTTTGTTTGCTTGGGAAAACCTTTATCTCTCCTTCTATTCTGAATGACATACTTGCTGGGTAAAGGATTCTTGGCTGCATATTTTTTTCTGTTCAACACATTGAAGATTTCCTGCCATTCCTTTCTGACCTGCCAAGTTTCAGTAGATAGGTCTGCTACTACCCTTATGCATCTACCTTTGTATGTTAAGGGCCGTTTGTCCCTAGCTCTTTTCAGAATTCTCTCTTTATCCTTCTATTTTGCCAGTTTCACTATGATGTGTTGTGCAGAAGATGGATTAAAGTATCATCTGAAGGGAGTTCTCTGTGCCTCGTGGATTTCAATGCCTATTTCCTTCCCCAAATCAGGGAAGTTCTCAGCTATGATTTGTTCAAGTACACCTTCAGCCCCTCTCTCTCTCTCTTCTTCTGGAATTCCTATGATATGGATATTGTTCTGTTTGATTGCATCACTTAGTTCTCTAATTCTCCCGTTGGACTCCTAGATTTTTTTTTCTTTTTCTCAGCTTCCTCTTTTTCCATAATTTTATCTTCTAATTCACCTATTCTCCCCTCTGCCTCTTTAATCCTCACTGTGGCTGCCTCCATTTTATTTTGCACCTCATTTATAGAATTTTTTAATTCGTCATGACTATTTTTTAGTCTCTTGATCTCTGTAGCAATAGATTCTCTGCTGTCCTCTATGTGTTTTTCAAGCCCAACGATTAATATTATGACTATTATTCTAAATTCTTGTTCTGTTATATTGCTTAAATCGGTTTTGATCAATTCCTTAGCTGTCACTACTTCCTGGAATTTCTTTTGAGGAGAATTCTTCTGTTTTGTCATTTTGGCTGGTTTTCTGTCCCTTATGCGTTTTAGAAGCTTGTTGTGTGCTCTGAACCTGTGAGCACTGCCATATTAAGGGAGGGTCATACCCTGTCCAGGGCCTGGTCCTTCAGGAGATGTGTTTTTCAGAGATTGTTACTTGCTTTCTGTTTTTGTGACTTTGGTTATTTTATTACCCTACTCATAGTGATATTTTGGACCCTCCACCAGGTGTGCTTTGATTTGTTCCTTGGAATAGCCCTGTAAAGGAAAACAGATAGACAAACCAGAGACAAAAACATGCAAACACAAACACAAAAACAAAAATCGAAAGACTAAAAACAAAACAAAAAACCAAAACGCCAACTACAAGTAAAGAAGAGAGTTGGAGGTGGTGCTGATGGAAGGCACATACAAAGAAAGAAATGACAGGAGTGGGTGGGGGGGGGACAGAAAAGAAAAAATAAACATTGACTAGGCAGAGAGACTAAAAATCTTAATCAAGAGAGAGGGAAAGGAAAATAAAGAAGGAGGCAGGGAAAATGAAACGAAGATAATGTTACCCAGACAGAGAAACTGTATGGCTTGATTATTCCAGAGAGAGAGAAAGGAGTGTAAAGAAGGAGGTGTAGAACATGTATAAGACAATGGATTAAATATGTCTGTGTAGACAGACAATAACCAGAGTAACCAGCCAAGGGAAGGAAGAGATAAGGAGGAGAAATGGCGGGGGGGGGGGGGGGGGGGCAAGGGCATGTAGAATATATCTATACATCCAGAATTGACCTAGAGTTAATACAGGCAACTTTGCATCGCTTGTTGGAGGGAGCTTTCTGCAGGGTCTGTGCCGCTCCAGTGGATACACAGCTACCCGGTGCAAAGGGCATGGTTTGGTGTAGTCTGGACCCACTTCCTCTATGTGCCCTGGGACTGGTCCCTTAGGCTCTACGTTGGTGGTGTGGGAGGAGGAATGGTGATCCCCTAGTCTCTTCATGGAGCTGGACCTGGTGGAGTCCGTTTGAATCATCCTCACTGTGCCATGGGCGTGAACAGGGCGGTTCTTCTCACTCTGCCAACTTCCCTGACCCTTTGCTAGGCTAGGATTCAAAGTCCTGCTCTGTGTGTTCTGGCACTGGGGAAGGGTCTCTCAGTGCATCCGGATATGTGGTCCCTGCTGGCTTTGTTTGTGCCACTGCACTTCATGGAGGACTGCCTTCTCTTACTGTGGACTGAGCCGCAGCCCTTGCCATAAGCTCCCCGGAGTGGTGGATGCAGTCAGGCTTTGTCTTTTTCCACAGAACTCCAGGGAGATGGCCACCTTTTCCTACTGCAGACTGCAGTAGCCACTGCAGACCTCAGCCTAGCCACTGAGCCTGGGGGTGGCAGACACAGGCAGGCTTTGTACGATTGTGCAGCTCTTCAGGGAGGGAACCACTTTTTCCAACTACGGACTGAAATTTGTAATTTTGAAATGAAATTCTTTTTAAAAAAAGAACAGTTGCAAACAAAGTACATTTATATTGTCTTTTGTAATACCTATATAGTTAACTCAATTAGTGCTCTTATGTCTTTATAGGAGTTTAAGCTACTGTCTAGTGCCATTTTATTTCATCCTGAAAGTCTCTTTCTGCATTTCCTATAGGACAGGTCTGTTAGCAGTAAAGTCGCTCAGTTTTTTGTTTATCTAGTAGTAATATCTTACTTTTTCTAAACTTTTGAAGGATAGTTTATCTGAATAGAGAATTGTTGGGTAACAATATTTCTTTCAACACTTCATATATGTTTTATTTTCTATTGCCGTTTTCAAGATTTTCTCTTGGAATTTTTAATTTTGTCAATTTGACTATGATACATTATATTCTCTGATCTCTTTGAATTCTATCTGGATTTCATTGAGATTTTTCAACATGTGCATTAGTATTTTTCACAAAATTGTGAAGGTTTAGGTCATTATTTCTTTCAAATATATGTGGGTTTTCAGTTTTTGTGGGTTGTTGTTTTGCCATTTTCTCTTTCTCTTCTCTTTCTCGAGTTTCATAATTTCTTCTTGTTCTTTTTAATAATTTTTGTGTCTTTATTCGTATTCTCCATTTAATGAGACATCATGGTCATAATTTCCTTTAATTTTTTAAGATATGCTTTCCCTTAGTTCTTTGAACGTATTTATAATAGCTGATTTTAAGTCTTTGTGTATTAAACCCATACTTAATCTTCCTCAGGAACAATTTTTGTTGGCCACTCTTTCCTGTGTATGTGGCATACTTGACATTGGTTTGCCCATTTCCTATTTTGGCAGGGGGGAGGGACTGTACATTAATACAGTGTAATAAGAATATTCTTTCCCCACCAAGATTTATTGTTATTGTTTTTATGTTGTTTGAGTTTTTTCTACTGCTGCTTGTTTAGTTAGACAATTGTGGGCTAATTGTGTAGATTTTGTCTTCCCTCCTGTATGTGGCTACTCATTTCTCTTCTAGACATTTAGGAAGTGTTTTTGTCTTTATTTTTAAGCCTGGCTTCCTGGGTGTGACTTCTTAATCAATGTAATTTGGTAGTCAGTCAATGATTGGTCACAAGATTTCCTTTAATGCCCTTCCTGTATGTCCTTGACTTTTTGCCAATGATACTGGTTTATATCACACTTTTAACTTTGACTTCCTGCTTGGTCATGGCCTCAAGGTCAAGAAAATACTAGTGACTAAGGAATTTTGCTTTCTTGGATCTTTCCTAGGTATGCACAAAGACTTGTAGAAGCTCAGCCTTTTAGATCCCTAGGGATATGTAGAAGCTTTTAAAGGTTACCTACTTCTTCCTTACTCCCCTGCTGAGCTAAGCTGTATGTCACGTCAAATAGCCATCACATGCTGAGAATACCCATTTTCCAAGGATCTAAAACTGTGGACAAAAGTTTGATTTTGTTTGAAGGTACTTTTTACAGAGCTCAAAAATCAATCATTATCTTACTGTTGTCTTCAAGTCTGCTGGCTTTTGGTTACTGAGTTCTTAGCTAGGAAGGGAAGGGAGATGGGGTTAGCTCCAAAGTAAAATGATACAGAATGTGCTGTCTTATTATTATTATTATTATTTTTTGGATAGATGATTCTGAGTTTACTTGGTACCTTTGGTTAATTGCTCACATTCTGAAATGTTTTATTTCCATTGTTTTGCCAATATTTTCATTGTTACGGGAGGAGAAGAGTTCCCTGAGGTCACTGCTGTTTTGGAAGTTGACCACCACTTGTTTCTTAATCATTTTTCCTATGCACTAATGCTAAACTCTTCTTTTTCTATTATGTATTTTTCAAGATAATCATCATATCATGGAGTTATAATCCTTTGTATTTTCCTTATGTTGTAGTATTTATAGTAGGTGTTCAACAAATAATTGAATGTATTCTGCTATATATCACCAAATATCCACTGAAGAGCAAAATCATACCTTATGGGGAACCATTGGTAAACATTATTTTATTAAATCTTTTTCACAATTCTGCTGGGTATTATTATTTCCATTTTATGGTGACATAGAGAGCTACATAAATATTTTATAATATCACACAGCTAGGTAAGTGACAAACATTGAATTTAAATACATATTTCACTGACTCCAAGGAAAATCTTAGGGATACTTTATAAATTAAGAGGAAGCACTGTGTCATTTTTTTTTGAACTATAACTACCTATGATCTTATCAGTTTCTAGGAAATTAAATTTTATTTTGTCATTTTGGCAATAGGTGTTGGACATTATTACACATTTCACTGAGCTTTTAGAGACCTATTAATTGAGCAGTCACCAATGATACTTGGTCAGCCTGGCCTTTTTTCCAAAATCAGTGACCTTGAATTTAGCATGACTGAGTTTGTGGAATGTTAAGGTGTTCACACATGGAATCAGTGACATTCTTCCATACCTTCTCTTGTTTTAACCATAAACTCTCAGAGGAGGCTGTTGAATTGGGCACATTCATCCACATCCTGTTGTCTTGTCAATAGAACACAGGGAAAGATGTGGAAGTGCCCAGGCAGGTTTTCTCACATCTTGCAACCAAGGCAATAGTGCCATGATTCCCTGTATTTTATGGCTAATATAGCAGCAGGCTGGCACCCAAGGAAACTTCACATGCCCACCTGTATCTTACTATATTAGAAGAACATAAGGAAAACTTCTCAAAGTGGTGGTCATGGTCAGGATTATTTATGATTAAGATTACACTCAGACAAATGGATGCATCTTTGATGCTTTTTTTCATAAAAATTCTCTTGACAAAAGAAGTTACCTAACCAAATAGCTGCTAACAAGACTAAGGACATGTATTAAAACTCTGATTTTGTCACAGTCACAGTCTTAAACTACTCTCCCTAAGCCCCAGCTTTTCCTGTTTCTCAAGGAAACAGAATTCTTAATATTGTCACATGAGCAAGAATACCCTGTCCTCTTCAATGTCCTTCTAGCTGAACTAAGAATCAAATTGACAGAAGACCAATTAACAAAATAACATTTAATTTTGCATAATGGGAATCCACAAAGACATGGAAATATGAAAGACAGGCAAAATGAGGTATATACCTCATCCTGAACTCAGGAGAAGGGGGGTAGGAGATACGTAACTTGAGAGAAAAGGAATTTATGAGGCAATAAGAAGAGTAGGTGTTTGGTAATTAGATGTTTTCCATATAGAAGGATCACTCAGATAAACTTTATCTCTGGTAATAACCCTTGTTCTGGGAAAGACCCATAGTTGAGATTCTTCTATGAAGTAAAAGGAGGGGCAGAAATTTCTGTTGAGCCCACAGGATATCAGCTGCCTCCAGCTCAATATAATCTTTATGCCCAACTGGCCCATCTTGAGGCAGTCTGTTCTCAGCCCCTACAATATCAATTACCTCCCTGAATCACATTAGGGATAAAGAGAGCAGTCATGAAATTTGTTCTTAAAGTTATTCAAATGCCATTTTTAATTGTTTTAAAACCTATGCTTCAACTTTGATATTGCTTTATCCCCATGTGAAGAAAGAAATCAGAGAGGAAAGGACTGTTGTACTATTTGAGGACAGGAATCATATTTCTAAGAATCATAAAGTTGTTCCTCAATTAATGATTACTCATGCGTGGATGTAGGTCCTTAGAGTTATTGTGTGTAGAGGATCAAGACTCAGCAGGACTCACTAGCGAATAACACAGTTATGATCACTGTATATTCTTGCATACCTCGGTAGCCCGTTGCTTTCAGTGTAAGTTTTGTAGCCATGAATATAAGTAGCATTTATGATAGATTTGTTGTCAGTTTTTTTTTTAGGAACATTTGTGTGTGTGTGTGTGTGTGTGTGTGTGTGTGTGTGTGTGTGTGTTAAAAGTCCCATCATTCTGAAGTCCATTAATATCTTATTCAGTTAGATTAGGGATGAGCCATATTTTGTGAATAATCTTTGGCAAACACACATACAGCTGTGTTTACTGTAAACTCTACACATTATGATTGAAGGAAAGATGAATAAAGGTTTTCGTGCTATGAGTCAAGGAGTAACTCCAGTTTTTTTGTACCTCCTAAAGCATTTCACTCCATCAAGAGCAGCTCAGGAACAACTTTCTTTGGAATCAATAAGAGTCAGTTATAAGGATGGACAAAATTATAAGGATGAGAAGAAAATGAAACAGTCCATCTGAATAATGAGAGATTTCTATTACATCCTTGGAAGTTAGGCACATATTCTCAAGCAACTTCTAAGTGCCTTTCTGATACTAAGCTAGTATGTTTAATGACATGGGAAAACAACAGTTATAAAACTCAAAAATTGGAAATAATAACAGTTGCAAAAAATCTACAAAAATAATTAGCCATATTGTTTTTGACACCCTTTGATTTCATTGAGAGTGAATTATTCTTTGTCTATCAATGAGGTAAAAACCTGCTGCATTTGATAAACTCTGAGACAGTAGAAACCATTGAAAATGACCCAATTTGATGTCCAGTAGAGCATCAGGTAGAGATGAAAAAAATCCGATAATTTTATTATGAATGGTATGAGCACTATTTATATTTCTTCAAAAGGCAGAGTTTTCATTCCCTAGATGAAAAGTAGGCACTCAATAAATGTTGGCTGAATAAAAAGGTAATGCACAAATTAGAAAGCATCAGCAGAATGAAAATAATGAATTATTGCATGAATAAACAGTAAAACAGATATCTTCATCAGTGACTTTCACTTGCCTATGTGTATCAGCAGCAAAAGGTCATCTCAAATCCCTAAAGAAATAGAGATTCTCACAAAAAAACATTTTCCCAGTATATGTAGTTCTGGGAAAGAGCTTTCACCTCAAGCTCTGCCTGCAATGCTTTGAATATTAAAGTTGTGATTGAATATTAAATAAGAAATTTAATCAGAAAGTATCAGTGTGTGTGGTGCAGATGTAAACCTTGCCTTTCAACCCGTTAACAACAGGGGCCATATTTGGCTTAATATTTTTCTTTTCTGTTATCTAACAAAGGATCCTATTATTTCTTGTCAGGGAACTGGCAGCTGGTCATCAATTTCAATTAATCAGAATGCTTCAAATAATCTGGACTGCTTTTTCATTATTCAATATTTCAGCAACACTTGAGACTTTCCCTTTAATGTCTTCACAATGATTTAGCATTATTATTTTGAACAGATTCCCACACATGTTTATCACTTCGAACTGAATGTCTGTCGGTAAGGAAAAGAACTAGCAAAAAATTCCTCTTTTCAACCCTCTCAGCTGGCTAATCCTGAATCACAATAGCATCTGAAATAAGCTCACATCCACCCATCCATGGGGAGGGATAAATTGTCCTAAGAATTTTCTTTGAGTAAATACTAAAAACCTCATATGAAATCCACTTTCCCATGACACCAGGTTTCCATCTACTCTTCGTTAATTAATGTCTATTGAGTAAGAAATGTTTCCTGTATTTGGACAGAAAATAAAAGCTGTTCCATGTGTTGTCAGAAGCTTGCCTTTGAAACATTGGTGCCTATACATCATATCTCTGTGGTCCGCAGGATGGACTATTGAAAGCTAGCTATTCTGGTCATCATGAATTTGGCTTGAAATAAACTCCTTTTTCATTTATTGTATGTCTTATGGCAAGAAAAAATTGTTCCTTGTTGTCTGGGAGTGATCATTTTGATCCTGTTAACCTAGTAAAGTTCTCTGTTGAAAGTAGCACATTCGGGGCACCCGGGTGGCTTGGTCGGTTAAGCGTCCGACTTCGGCTCAGGTCATGATCTCATGGTCCGTGAGTTCAAGCCCCGCGTCGGGCTCTGTGCTGACAGCTCAGAGCCTGGAGCCTGTTTCAGATTCTGTGTCTCCCTCTCTCTCTGACCCTCCCCTGTTCATGCTCTGTCTCTCTCTGTCTCAAAAATAAATAAAAACGTTAACAAAAAAAAAAAAAAAAAAAAAAAAAAAAAAAAAAAAGAAAGTAGCACATTGAAGCAATTATTAAATGAGAATAAAGGGATTTTTATGAATGAAAGATGCAAGATTATCCAAGCTGAGTGAGTATGAAATGGAGAAGAGTTTGGAGTCTAAAGTGAAAACAAATTATACATGAGAAATTTAAAAGAGGCTTGCTCTGTTTAAGAAAACTATAAAATCATAGATCACGGTGCTTACTAGTTTGCTAAAATTCATGGTTCCCTAATTGCAGATACTTTGTTGGAAGCATTACTGTATCCTCTGGGCAGTGCTGGACACATAGCAAGTGCTCAATAAATTTGTACTGGATAAATAACTGAGACCATTAGGTAGCCTTGCCCAGAGGCTTTTTCTAAGATTGGTGGTTCATGGTAAGGATGTAGAAAGTAAGAGAGATAGGGTCAAGGGTTGGGAACATTGGTCTGGGATGGATATGCTGCTGACACAGTGATTTATCTCCTGCATTTTAATCCTATTTGTTGCTATAATCAAATTTCGTCACTGCCAATGATTGGTAAATATTCCTTTCCAAGCAGTGCATGAACCAGAGATGTAATTTTGGAATTAAAGAGGATAGGATGCTTTGAAAGAAGAAACACCTGAACTTGGGGAAAGAAGGAGCAAAATACAGGAAAAGAATGACCTGAACCTGATAAAGACGTGAACTACAAGTTCTGTTTTTAAATTTACCCTCAGTCCTTTATTGACAATTATCAAAACTGAATTTCTAGATAAAAGATGTCCAGTAGAATTTTCTTTGTTGATGGAGAAAGGTTTTGCAATCTGCATTGTTCAGTCCAGTAGCCACTAACCATATTGACCTATTGATCACTTGAAATGTCGGTTGTACAGTTGAGGAAAGGTTTTTCAAATTTATTTAATAATTGAGCTCAAATAGTCACGTGTGGGTAGTGGCTGCTGGATTGGACAGCACAGGGCTAGTTCTGTGTCGCCTATAGTTACATGTTGGCTGTTGTGGTAGATGACAGGAGACCATGACATCAGAAGCACTTCTGCTAATTGGTGCCAAGGTCAAAGAGGACTGATGCTAGGAGGTACCACAGTTCATATCTCTTAGCATGGGTGATTTTTCAAATAGGGAAGTTGTGTTTTCTTTTACAAAAGGAAAGCAAAATCAATCTTTTCCTTATCACATAGTAGCAGGTCATTACACAGGGCTGAAAGAAGAATATAATAAATCAAGGGTTCCCAGAAGTGCATTTAGTAAAAGAAACAAAGAGTGTTTGTGATGTTTCTGATGAACAGGGAATGTTTGGCTTTCGGTGTCAAAAATAGCACTTGGATTTGCAGGCTTACCTCTGACCTTCAGAACTGATAAGCAAGATAAAGAGAGTTTATTGCCAAACCTCCAAGCTGTCAAGTCAGGGTCAGATGAAGCATTGAATTCTTCTTTGATAAAGAATAAAGTGTCTGCCCAGAAAAGGGCCAGCTCCATTAGACCACACACAGAGAATTAGGTGGGAAGAATTTCAAGCAGCAGTCTGAGAGGAGATAGGATAGGAGAACTAGCAGGGGGGAAAATGAGCAAGATTTAGTTTGTGTTTGTGCATAAGAAATAAGAAATAAAATGGAAATCACTGTTTTTATTTAGAACATGTCCCCAGGAAATGTGGATTCTCATAGACTGTGCTGCTGAGGGGGAAATAAATACCATTCTGCATGGAAATTTGCCAGTAATTATCCGGGAACTATTCAAATGTGTACATTTTTGACCCAGAAATTCCAATTTTAGACAAGTATCATAAGAAATAATCACAACTGTGCCATGTATAGCTAAAGGCCATTCACTGAGGCAGTAGTTATTGCAGCCTTAATTATAATGGAGAGAAATTATAATTGACTGTCTGTCAATACAAGGTTGTTTAATTAAATTATGTTACTTCCATACAGAGGAACATCATTTGATCATTAAAATAACACGGAGAGATGCCTGTAAGTGTGTGAAGGTTTATATATCTGTATATATTTTCTTCTTGCATATCTGTATTTTTAAAGTATCCTTCAACATATTTAAATTTTTCTTAAATATTTAGAAAGCATTTTCAAATATATTGATTTTATAATAAAAAGGAAAAAAAAATTTTTTTTTTCATTATAGTTTTGTTTTACCAAATGGGTTTTGAGCTATTCTGTGAACCCCTTCCTATCTTGGTTGTCAAGGAGATCCACTGTATCTGTTATCAGATGGAGATCAGAGTGTGCAAAAAATAACCCTCTTGGGCACCTCTCAGAAGCTCTCCTGCCTTACATGTCCAGGAGGATCTTAAACCATATAAGCAGTCATAGTGTGTAAGCTGCTTTATCCATTTATGCTTTCAGCTGGCTTATGTGATTTACATTCCTGCTTGCTTATCACCTTTAATAAGCAGAAAGCTATTTCACAGTGCTGATTGTCTCCTATTTCTCTTTGGAGAGATCTGTGTCCCTAACTGGATTACTGCAGGAAACTGTCCCCAGAGTGCATATCCACTGCTCCATTCTGGTCCGTGAAAATTTGCAATGTATTTTCCAAAGAACATGAAATCATGGCATGATGGACCCATTCCCTTTGTCTCTGCAACCCCATTTTTGAGTACAGAGAATTTGACCTCTCAGTTCTTTCCAACTGTACTAAAGCAACAACAGAAAGAAAGAGAAAGAGAAACAAAACAAAGCCAAAAAATCCCAATCAAACAAACAAACAAACAAAAAATCCAACCTGTAATTGAGATGTGTAAGGTCATGGGAAGGAATAGAAGCAGAAGTCTGGGTTCATCTTAATTTGCTTTCATTGCTCATATTGAAAACCACAGCCAGTTTTCCGATCTACTACCTCTACTCTGACTGGGTTGACATGATATGCATTAGGAAATGAAATTGTAATGCAAGGAATGGACCCAGAAAGAATGTTCTCATAACAGAAGGCCATGTCAGGTCTTTATATTTTGTGAAAGCCAAGTCTCATGAAATAACAACACATACATTCCCAGAAGTGACAGGACATGCCTTTCCTATCACTGTCACTTTGGACAGAATGTACACAAGTTGTGGGAATATCCGGAAAGCTGAATTACTGCAGGGATGCTGATATAATTTAGCTCAATTTTAACTCATACCCGTGTTTGTATGTAGTTTAGAGGCTATAGGTGTTTTCTTCACTAATTTTAAATATATTATTTTTTATGTTTATTTATTTTGAAAGAGTGAGAGAGAATACAAGAGGGGCAGAGAGAAAGAGAGAATCCCAAACAGACTCTAAGCTGTCAGCACAGAGCCTGACACAGGGCTCGATCTCACGAACGGTGAGATCATGACATGAGCTGAAATCAAGAGTCGGACACTTAACAGACTGAGCCACCCAGGTGCCTCTTAACTAACTTTATTAAACAGCTGAAGGTGTCACCTGGCAGTGGTTATGTTACTCACATAGGTCCTATTGGTAAAGGTCCCCAAAGCACTCCACAGTCCTGCATAGTATATGCCACATCTGAAATCACTTGTTGAATGTCTGTTTTCCACATTACTGTACCTTGCTTTCAGGGACTATGCATTTTTTCACCATTGTATCACCTTGGGTTTGGTTCTCTACGTGGGGCATAGTTGACATTAAAAATGTGTATTTTGAATGGACAAATGAGAAATGTTTTAGGAAATCTAGAAAAAAGGAGACCTTGCTGAAAGAGGGAATAAGGACCAGTGCTAATAAGGTGGCAGGTCCAGTACAAAGTACTATGGGTCTACTGGATAATACTGACAATTACTTTGAACAAAATAATAACACTGACATCAATAATAATATTAGTTACTATTTATTGAATGGCAATAAGCCAAGGCCTTTGCATTCCTGATGCCACTCAATTTTTGTAAGAATTATACAAAGCAATAATTATGTTCTCATTTTGTGGATTAAAAGACTGAAGTACAGATTATTTATGTTTCTCAAGGTTACAGCTGCAGGGCACCTAGTAGGCTCTTTCCAAGGACTTATTCCAAAAAGGAGTAAAGGGTGAGAACCAGAATTTTATTAGTTCTCTGAATCACAAAGCCTGTTTCCTTTTCACTCACTATATTCCACTCCTTCCCAGAAAGGGAATTTAGATGAATTCTCTGTAGAACACACCTACCTTCATAATACTGAGTAACTACTGGTAAATAGGTTTCTGCAGAAATGCCTGAGGTACTTCAGGAGTGTTCCTCAGAATATAAGGAAATGAGGTGCTCAGAAAGATGGAATAAAGCTCCCTTGGGGTGAGCTTCTTGGGTTAAAGCTTAGAGCTGAGTTTTTCTCTCTTTCCAAGAGTCAAATCCAACAACAAACACCACTAAGGGTTCCAACACCTTCCTAATGGGAGTGAAGAACAGCATCCAGGCAGCTTGCTGTCAAAGGAACAGCAAGAATGAGGTGGCAGTAGCAAGACATGGTGGAGACCAAGACCCCATTGGAGAAAGAGAAGTCATAGCTGAGGGAGAATAACCCCAGATGGACTCTGCTGAATCTCAGAGGCAAACACCCATAGTGAAGGGCCATATCCTCAATATCTACATGTGATCAGCTGAATTTGTCATTTTCTGGCTGCTGGTGGGAAGTGTGAGATCCCAGCAGACTTCTGACGCTGGCATGTGAAAGCCTGGATCTTGGACCTTGGAAACTTGTCTGAAGAAAGCTGACCTTGAGGGGGTGGGTGGTTGGGGGCAGAAATGAAGCTTCTATTGGTTGGGGACAAAGAGAACTTAATTTCTCTGTTTTTTTTTCCTCCATGCTTAGCTCCAGGTCATTGAAATGTGCTCTTGGAAATCACTGATCCTTGGTAGGATAGGGTCTCTGTGTTCACCTTATCCTTCTATACCATTCCCCTTCCAAGAGCCAAATAACAAGGAAGGAGTTCAGTGTTTACCAGAGCTGACTTGAAACAGAGATCAGGAACTAATAGTTGAACTGAATTTAGTGTTTTTTATGGGCTAAATTGTGTCCCTTAAATTCTTATATTCACAGTACTTCAGAAGGCAACCATGTGGGGAGATAAGGTCTTTAAAGAGGTAATCAAGTTGAAATGAGGTCTTTAGGACTGGACCCTAATCTATGATTGGGGTACTTATCAGAAGAGGATGTTAGGACACAGACATACTCACAGGAAGAACCATGTGAAGACAAAGTGAGAGAATACAGATGTTTGCATGCCAAGTAGAGAGACCAAGAAGAAACCAGCTCTGCTGACAGCTTGATCTTGGACTTCCAGCCTCCAGAACTGTGAGACAATAAGTTTCTGTAGTTCAAGCCCCCTAGTCTGTGGTACTTTGTTATGGGCAAGATGAATACAGTGCTCCAAGGTTCTGAAAATACTGCATGAAGGTTAAAGGCAGGTGGAGCCAGGAACAAGGGGGAATTGCAGACAACCCCCCTGGGCCCAAATGTTGCTTCTATAAGTGAATTTAATCATCAGATTTTAGTGTGCTTTGAACTGCGAAAACAAAATATATGCTGTTCACAGAGAATATATAATAATGATAGTAATGCCTATTTATAGAGTGTTTATTGTGTTCTAGCCTGTGCTCCAAGTGCAATACAAGTATTACTTCACTCAATCCTCACTGCAGCTTGCCAAGGGGAGTAGTGTACCTCTCCCCATTTTATGGATAAGGAAACAGTCTTAAGTGGATTAAGTAATTGTTCACAGTTATCCAGCTAGGGCCAGGGCTCAGGCTCTGACAGATGAATAGACTAAATTAGGCTCCAAGGTGTTTAGATGTTGTCAAGGTCCATAAAACAAGCAAAAGAGTAGCAGATCTGGGGCTTCTCATCAGCTCCTCTACAGTCACATGTTGTCATTCCACTGTTCCTCCCGGACTGCAATGAGTCAGACGAATGGCGTTATTATTCACCCAATGCGTTTGTACCACTCTTTAGAAAAGGAACAGCCTGTTATAATCAGGAAGGCTAAAACATCAGTGGTGGTGGCTAAAGACGGCCTTCGTCAACTTTATTTTTGTTCAAAACTTTTTGTCCTCATTTTTGAAATTCTTCAGAGAAAACCTTAGGCTTATGCTGAGTATTTATTATACATGATTGATCTTACAACTGGAATTATGCCATGATATAAGGCTGCAGTAATCCTTAAACACTGACTCACAGGCCCAGCTGGTGCTTAATTTGTATTTGCAATCAGCAGTGTAGATACACTTTTTTTTTTTTAGGCAGAGTAAACATATAAATCCAGGATCAATATAGATTGGAGACTGTTTACAATTAACAAAACATGAGTTCTATGGTATTGTGGGGGGGAAAAGGAGAAGAAAAGTAAGGGCTCTTATCTAAAATTCATCCAGGTGCTCTCAGGTTGAAATGTCTGAATAAATTGTTACAGAATTGGAAAATTCTATCTGAAAAGGCCCTCCAGAAGCACCTGTGTTAAATCATGCACACATACAAGGAAAGACGATTTGAGAATAAATATTTGTTTTGATTAAGGATAAGACAGTTGATTAAAGTTCAAATATTTTCCAAACACCTTACAAATGAGCCTGAAGATGACAGATCTGTGTGTGTGTGTGTGTGTGTGTGTGTGTGTGTGTGTGTTTATCCATGTTTGTGTGTAGAGCAATTGAAGCACATTTTATAAGTTCTTTGGAAATCTTTCAGACTTGGGCTGACCTTTCAACTATATACTTATTCATTTATTCATTTATTCAGTTTTCCATTCATCCATTCAAAAATATTTATGGATTGCCTACTGGTGCTCAGAACTGGAGATGAGGCAGTGGATATGATAAAACATGGTTCCTCTGCCTAAAGATCTTAGAGTCTAGAGAGGCGGTGACTCATCAAACAATCATGGGAATGCAGTGTTGATGAATGCTATGAAGAAGTTAATGGTAGCCCAAGTACAAAACAGCTGGCCCTAACTAACTCCAAAACTAGAATTATTTCCCAGACGTGTTTGTAGCGGTGATATGAAATGCCAATACCTAGGGATGAAAGTTAAGAAACAGTAGTTGCATACTTTTCCTAGAAATGTGTCTTTTGACTACATTTGGCTTTAGATTCATTATTTTCTAGAACTGATTCTGTGTAGCTGCTGAGGAAAATAGAATATTCTAGCTCAGTGGTCTTAAAAATTGCTTGTTCACTACTATTCACACTGCCATTAGGTTCCCATTAGACCAAAAGAAGGAATAATTTTAAAAATTCTCCTGTTTTTTCTTCTGGACACCCAACAATCCTTAGGATCTGTCAGACCACCTTTAGCAGAACCAAAATCAAGGAAAAGGATGGAAATACTGGCTATTCTCCACCCTTTCCAGAGTCCACTCATTGTTCTCAGATCTTTTCCTTTTCACTGAGCTCTTGTTTGGATGATGTTGTTTGGGCATATTTGTCCCTGACTTAAAGGTATGGTTAAGGAAGAGTGAGCTCTTCCCTGAGAGTTGAGAGTTAATTTAGACTCCTTGAAAACTAAATTGATATTTTTTCATGTGGAAACAATGAGTTTTATCCTACTCAACTTATGAGTAGAAAGTCATTTAATGACTAGAAAATCATTTAGCCAGTAATTTATGAATCTCTAAACAGGTGTAAGGAAAGTAAAGAAGAAAGGAAGAGAAGTAATGGTTTTGAAAACCAGTAAAAACTACTTTAAGCAAAAGCATTTCTTTTTTAACTAGCTGATTTTGCTCTGTCAAAGCAGGCTTTACCCCAATAATCAAGGGCACTCTATACTAATGGAGATGTGTGTGTGTGTGTGTGTGTGTGTGTGTGTGTGTGTGACGTGCCTCAAATAAATTTAATTAGAACTTATCAGCATGTGGCTTAAGTAGCAGAAGATGTGTAAGTGGTAATAAGCCAATATTTTAATATTTTTCTTGGTACTTTAGAGCATTATTATCCTTTATCAATGTCAATATCTGAAACCTATCCTGGAAAAATAAACAAAAAGGAATAGAAGTTAAAGACACTTCCATCTGATAGTCTGTAATTTTGAGAGCCACTAAGTATAGAAGATAAGACTGCTCAGGATTTTCTGTCTCTGTTGCCCGATACTGAATCCTATCTAAATGATTACTATATGACCTGAAGGAGGGACTGATAAATGATTCACACTTAGGAGAGAAAAATGAGGAAGTAGTAGGGCTTCAGTTTCCAGCAGATTGGAGAAGATGTATTTTCATGTTGACTAAACTTTAATCAACATTAAATTAGAAAATCAGACATATTCTCGGAGGACAAAAGAAAATCAGTGAAAAGACAAAAGTATAAGTGCATGGAATTCAAGCAAAACCATACTTAATTGTTACGCTGAGAAATCAGCTCCATCTGAATTATTTCTTATGAAACTGAAGAGACTTGTAGTTTATTCAATATTCAGCATTGTTCAAAATGCCTGAGTATTAGAATACACTGTTGTACTCACTGTTTTCCTCCAAAGGAAAGCAATTAAACAAGAGTGATGAAGTTTAGAAATAGGAAATTTTGAGGACCAATGATCTTATAATAAAATTAATAAATAAAGTGGAATAAAATACATCCTGTATTGGAACTCAAGAATAGAAACTAGCTGACTTTTTTTTTTTTTTTGGCTCTCTAAGTTCACCTCAACTAATGTGAAAAATGGAGATAATTATGCTTTTCTACCCCCCGTTACATGAGGGACAAACAAACCGATATCTAAGAAGCCCTTTATGGCTCTCAGGGGAACGGTAATGTAAATTACTTTCACAGGACAACTTCAAGCCTTCAGCTCATGGTAAATTGAAACATTCACCCCTTGTTTGGTTAACTCTTGATTTGGAAGGCGAGTGAGGTGTCCTCTTGGGATACCAGTCAGGATTAAGGAAAGTCACGGACTGTAGGGTAATAAAAGTGAAAACATCTATCATGAAACTCTTAGAAAATCTCTTGCAATGCTTGGAAATGTTCTCCAAGTTATGTAGTTATATGGGGTGGCTCAAGGCAGGAGGTTATCTTTACAAAAGTAATCCTCTGTCATCTGGTGGCCATTTTGGACCTGTGGAAATGTGGCCCCACATGATTTCCCTACCATGTGTTAAAAGCTCTAAATCTTCTTGCAGTCAATGTGCAGGCCTAAATGTGGTTACGTAAATGAAGGTCCTTTCTCAGGTGTGACTTTCTCAGTGGCAGATGTGGCTCCATGGTCACCTACCACATAGAGGAATGAAGTAGACGTTTCTCTGCCCTCACCATTGGAGATCATTGAGAGGACATGAACAGTGAAGAAAGAAAAGCAGCTGCTGAGTTAGGAATTCTTCATGGGAAAGTTCATTGCACCATGTCTTGAGTCTGTTAAATTGCTACAACACTTTTGGAAAGGAATTGGTTGCTAGGAATCAAACATAAAAAGATTTAAATCCATTTATTTAGTCTTCTTATTTATTCTAAATAAATAGTTCAAAAGAATATGAAAACATATGCAAAAGATGCTAAATTATGTTTATTATAAATTTTGGTGTAATAATATACAAAGTGGAAGTAAATTAGGTACCTAGAAATAGCAGTATGTTCACACCACTCTGAATACTAAGGAGTCATTTAAAGTTACCGTTATGAAGGTTGTGTGGCTACGTGAATCAATGCATATAATACTTAATAGAAAAGAAGGTAAAAATTATATATACAAGATAATTGCAAATATATATACATATTTATGCAGAGGAAAAATAAAAGGAAAACACACACAAAAATGTTTGCTAAATGTTTTGTTCCAGGCCCTGTTTGAGGAACTGAGCAAAATGAGTGAGAAGGACAGATAAGGGCACCATTCTCTGACATTTAGTGAAAGGAAATAATAA
Organism: Panthera pardus; assembly: GCF_024362965.1. Classification (NCBI taxonomy): domain Eukaryota; kingdom Metazoa; phylum Chordata; class Mammalia; order Carnivora; family Felidae; genus Panthera; species Panthera pardus. The sequence goes on along the minus strand of NW_026526677.1, from coordinate 109,860,092 downwards.
ATGAAAATAAGAATATATTAGATAAAAGCCTTGGTGGCTCAGTCACTTAAGCATTTGGCTTTGTCTCAGGTCATGATCTCATGGTTTGTGGGTTCAAGCCCCATGTCAGGCTCTATGCTGACAGCTCAGAGCCTGGAGCTCTGTCTGAGGAGACTGTCGGACAGCCTGACAGCTGTCTGAGCTGTCAGCATAGAGCCTGGAGCCTGCTTCAGATTCTCTGTCTCCTTGTCTCTCTGCCCTTCCCCCACTCACACTCTGTCTCTCTCTAAAATAAATAAAACATTAAAAAAATGTTTTTTAAAGAATATATCAGATAGTGACAATGCATTGAAGAAAATTATAGGGTGTTATTGTAGATTATAGGGAGGGGGTTATTCTCAATTGCAGAGTCAGGAGACCTTTTTGAGGAGTCAGACTGTAACTAGAGATCTTGAAACTCTGAGGTCTGATCTCTGTAACAACTCTTGTTAACTCTCCCTCTTCTAATCCCTTCTCAACTTCCAGAGGGAATACTGACGTTACCTCCTTGTGAGAGGGGACTCCTGAGAGTGGAGTCACTCAGAATCTTAGGTTTTCTTGTGTGGGAATGGAGTGCCTGGAACCTGGGCTTATTCACTACAAGTTCTACCCTCCTGTGTGGCATTACTTGGGAGCAGTTTTCTGACCAGTCAGCTTTTGGAGGACCATCCAGAGGGATCTGTCTATGTGAGCATGAGTTCTGGAGTTTCTGGTTCACCCAGTCTGAAATTAAAATCAGAACCAAATGCTAATTCCGGGTGGTAAGCACTCAACCTTAGGATCACTGCCTTCTTCTCTGCCCCTGCTTCCTCCCTGAAAGCTGCTTTACTCTGGCTGGTGTCCTCCAGTGGGGACCTGGGGAATGTTCAGTCCTGAGAAGTCCCTCACAGAGGACTCAGGTGCTGGAGCGAGCTGGCAGCCTCCTTTATTGGCAGAATATGCCTGGTGCTTGGGTAGAAGGAGAACTGGGGTAGAGTTTGCTCTGTTGAAGCTCTGCAGCAGGAGGAGTAGAAAGAAAGGCATTTTTCATATAAAGGTTTTTTTTAATGTTTTTTTTTCTTGTTAAAACTGAGCCTTTTCCCCTCTCATCCCCATAAATAGCAGACTTAAAGGTCATGTGGTCATAAAGCCATTCTTAGTACTACAAGTCCAGCAGTGAGATGACCTTGATTTTGGGCTTCTGTCTGCAATGTGTAGATGGCAGCAGCCCAGGTGACTAGACTATATCTTGAAAAACTCACAAACCTTTTTCTCTGTCTTTTTATGAGTGTAATAGGCCTGCAGTTCCACAAAGAGAGAGTTGATAAAACCATGGCTTTATAGCACCCACTAGACAGGGAATTTGTACAGAGCTGTGAGCTGAGTGGCTAGCAAATGACTGGTATTGCTGGAGGGAGGAAGGGTTCATCCCTCATTTTCCTTGAGACACATATGGTATTTAAGAGCATCTAACTTGTGTTGGGGAAGAAACAGCACCACTCACAAATCTCAAGTATTATAGCACAGCTGTCCCATACAATGTGCCCAGTCACACCTGAGCTCTCTATAGCCAAACCATTGTGTGCCTTAGCCACAGAGACAGACTGCTCCCAGCTTGCACAACACTTTGCCAGGAGGATGGAGCTCGTGGGTGGGAGTGTCATTATCTTGTGGTCTTATGTTCTAGAGGAGGTGGATGGACCTCACCAGGGAAACCTGGAGGGATCAGTCTTGTGTAGGAGTTCTCTGTAGATAAATTACTGACCCCCCACCTCCTCTCCCTGGTATGTAATATGTGAATAAATGTGTATATATAATCATCTGAATTACATTGAAAGCCATAAAACTAATCAGGTGCTCTTACCACCCAGTATCATTTGTTACTCTCTAGACCTACTTCATCTTTCACAGAACAGTAATCATTCTAGCTATAATCTCTATTTTGTTGGGCTTTTTAAATAGCTGCTTTAAAAATACTAATTGTATTTGGAACAACTAAATAAGTAGAGATTTCTTATGCTTTCTGTTCTTACCTGTTCTTAAAGCAGTTTTGAGATTGAATCTCCTTGAGAGTATCCACTCTGGGTAATTTTAATCATTTCCTTGTTTATCCTCCCCCCCTTTTCTTGACCCTCATATCCGACTGTTTCTGAGACCAGGCTTGCCTCACAGCTGCTTGGTATTCTAGCTCTGTTCCATCATATCAGAATGCTAACACAGTGCTCACTGCAGCCTCTGGCCATGGCTTTTAAATAACTGTATGGAACTGTTATAAGGATGCATGCTATTTTGCATTGTTCAGATTTTTTCCCCACAGAAGATGCTCTTTTAGCCTCTATAGATTTTTCTTAGTTTTGTCTTATTATGAATATAACGTGTTTTATAAATCCATGACTCATTTTCAATCACTCGACAGGCTGTGTATTTAAAAGTTGTTTGGCAAGGAACCAACGTAATGCATATTCAGTCATCTGGTCCACCATCTGTCACAAATATGTTACTTGGTTATCATTAAAGCTTTTATCCAGATTGATTCATAGGGCTTTATAAGAATCAACCCTAGAACAGGACCTTAAAATATAGTCTGTCTGATTTGCTCCAGCTTGTCTTTACAATAAAACTCACACAAACGCATGCACATAGGCTGCTTTTTCTATGCTCAAAACATAAACTCAGGCAAATATCACTATTATGGATTACTGTCCAGTTTACTTGTATTATATAAACATAAGCTATTGTCTCACTGAAGTTTTTCAGTCTGTTTATCATCTTAGTCAGAAGAGGTTCAAAACATTACCTCATCCAAAAAGTCTCCCACAATTTTGGCCTTGTTCTAGTAATTTTTGATTGTATATTAACAGGGTAATTTGCAATTCATTGTATATGACATTTACATAATGGAAGGGTCTTTGGGAGGGCACTCTTAAATTGGTCATATCTATGGCTTCCCTACCTACCAGACTTTTGACTTTTATGGGAGTTTGATTGCAAAGATGGCCTTGGACAATTATTGCCCTCTTTATGTTCATGCTGATGGTCACATAAAGAGATAGAGACTAGTTTCTTCTCTCTAAATTTTAAACTAGCCAACAAAAAGCAGGGGAAGTGGCTCATGGGGGAATTAATGCAGCTTCCTTTTGAAGTGCTTCTTCTCACAGTGCTGCCTCTTAGAACCTAGTCTCCCTAATATGAAAAACCCAAGTTATATGGAGAAGACTTGTTACTCCAGTTGACATCTCACATGAATTCCCAGCTAATAGCCAGCATCAACTCTCAGTTCACTTGACATTCCAACTGAACAAGTCCCCAGATGTTTATGGACCAGTGGCAAAATCACATGGAGCAGAAGAACCATCTAGCTGAAGCTAGTCAACCCAAAGACGATGAGAAATAATGGCATGGGTGCTCTTTCACAGTGTTACTTTGGGTGCTGGATAGCATTAGATAAATAAAATGCCTCATACGGACCCTGTGCCACAAGGCAGAGTCTCCAGTGATCAGGTATCTTCTGTGGGGAAAATATAGCACCAGCCCTGGGAGTAAAACTTACCAAGAGACTTTCCCCATGGGCCTATTAATAGTTGGGTTTCCCAGAGAACCAAAACTTGGTCACACTTCCTCACACTGGTACAGGGAGATGCAGATGGGATTCAATGAATATCTGTGATGATAATGTGAATTCTTGCTCTTATCCAACATTATTCCTACACTAGTTAATAGTGTTTTTATGTATGCTTTGTAACTTTTCTCCATGTTCTTCCCTATTTGCATTAAAACTATTCAGAATAATGGAAACACATATAGGCTTCTTCTCCTAGGGTAATCTTAACAATACACTTGGATTTCCTAGCCTGGTTTTCTCCCTATAAGATGGGAATAACAATACCTACTTTGCAAGATCATTGTAAGGATCAAGTGAACAGAACCAAGTGTTTTTGGTAATATGTTAAATACATTAAAATTTATGTTTTATACCTAGGGTTTGCTATTTTTTTTTTTGCTTTGTCTTGTATATTACAGAGATTTGACCTGTTTAAATGACAAAAATGTTGATTTCAGCTTGGAAACAATGTGATATTTATAAATTTTTTTTTCCTGGAAGATTTGCTGGCAGTATATAAATGGGTACTTTCCCTCAAATAATAAATTATAGCACCACAGCAGACTGAACAGTCCCAAGGCAAATAGTTTCCTGAAGTGAATATGATTAAACTCAGCAGGATGGTGACAGATCACTGACTCTCCTAAGTTTGGATATACAACCATTAGAATGGCCTTCCTGGTCGGGCAAGGCTGAAGTGTTACAAAAGGCCCAGTAGATAAATAATGAAACTAAATAGAATAAGTCTCTTCAGGAAGCAGAAGTTTAAAATGGCACCTTTTTGTAATCAAGTTCAACACTGAGATTTATAGTTTCTAGTTGTCTTCTATTTTCCCATTATTTAGAAATGAAATGTAGTTGAGTAAATGAGTCAAATAATGGTATCTTGTGAACCATGCATATAACACTTTTAAAAATGAACTTTGAAATACTTGTATGCTTCTTTTGGCTTAACATAGGAAATCTTGTCCAAACTTAACTGTAAGGAGATTATATTTGTGAATTTCCCAGTTGTTTTAATGTTCCATGTGCCAGGAAACTGACTCCAGAGGAAAACTATCTCCTGGGATGTCTTGACATGCATGCCATTAAAGATAAGAGGGTCAAGACTCTGAAAGAATTTTAATGCTCTTAAAGGAACCTAATAAAAGACAATTTAACTGAACAGATGCATCATGGAGTTGTTTTAATGTAGAAGATTATTTGTTTTTCTTTTACTCTTTCCAAGGGCCAGTTTCCTCTTGGTTTTTGAAGCTGAATGCAATTTGTGAAAAATATGGGGAGCACCCAGTTATTTTCAAGGGTGCCTGTGTATTTTATAGCTCAAAATTAAGTAACTGTTGTTTCCTGTGTGTCTGAAAGAGTGGATCAGTATTGACTACCTTACCAAAGAACATAATCTGGTGGCTCACAGGTAAATGAAATAGGAAGTAAATCACAGGGATCCCTGGAGTCTCTATTCCCATACACAGCATCAAAATAACTTTCTTCCAGATTGGAAGTGGGAAAGGTCTTTCTCTCCTGCTCTTCCCAGAACCTGAACCAACACTGTGATCTACAAAGAAAAGCTAAGGTGCCTTTTCTGCATCAGAGCCCTTCACTTGCTCTTCCACTTCTCTGGGTTTCTTATCTTTTCCACCCAGGTTCTTACATCTGCCAGGTTTCAGCCTAAATTGTCCCCAGGAAGAGAAGCCTTCCATCTGAACAATGTCTTCACCCTATTCTGCACTACACCCTTTCTACTGATCATGTAATAGGTATTGCCTTCTATAATGATTTTATCGATAGTCCATCTCCCCCACTAGAATATGAATTTGCCTTTCCAAAGGCAGAAATTACCTCATTTATCTATTTCTCCAGAGCTGGAGAATGAACTAATTGGATGGATGGATGGATGGATGGATGGATGGATGGATGAGCCTGACATAGACTTATACCTTCAGAATGTGCTTATAAAACTACATTACATATAGAATCATGGTGGAAAGGTAGTTTGTGGATACACAGAATTTTTATGGAGATGAGAGTCATTTCCTGATTTTCTTCATGTGGCTTATTTATTTTGTGGATTTCCTCTAGCTAGCTTTAGATTCCAGAACACCTCCTGCCACCACATAGAACAGGTCTTGATTGCCTTGCCTAGCTCTGATTCGATATGTGCTCTCCGAACTCTCATTTTAATATCAGTTAAGCCAGACATAATTGAGAAGGGAAATGAGCTGCTATGGGTACAGATGCACATATCCCCAAAACAAACACAAATAATGAGCAGGGAAAATTCCATGCATTACCATGAGGAAAAAAAGGCTTTTTTTTCTCAGAAACAAAAGATCAGAGTTTGAGACCTTGCTCCTTAGCTTGTGTTCCCTTAATTAAGTCACATGGCCTTTTTGAGCCTCCATTTCCTTACCTATTATGTGCAGATAACAGCAACTGCCCTAAGTTGCTCTCAGAGTTTCTGTGAGAAATGAATGTCATGGAAAGCACTCAGTAAACTATAAAGCTCTTTATCCATAAAAGGATTTATTTTTAGAATATAATTTAGATATTAAGGTCCATAACATATAAACAAAAACCTGTGAACTGAGGATCTAGCATACACAAATCCATCATTCTTACATGGTCCTGGTCACTGAGAAAGTCAGAATTATATGTTTAGTCAAAAAACATACATCAAATATTTCTATGTTCCAGGCTGAAGAAATGACACAGGAGGAATAAGATGGACTATGTGTCTACAGAGTTGCCAGTCCAGTGGAGAATACAAGCTAGGAATAGCAAATCCATGCAGGAAGTGCCATCAGGGATAGTACCAAGAAAAGTACCAGGTCCTCCAGGAAAGGGGCTGGGAAACATTTTTGAAGGCAGTAGGTATCATTCAAGATCTGAAATAGGAATAATGAGGTTAAAGGTTAGAGAAAGAATGGTTTAAGAGAAGAAGGGTTTTTAAAGTCCAGGAGTGAACACAGGAGAGACCATAGAGATTTTGAGAAAGACAAATTGTAGACCTGGGTGAAGCTCACTGTGTGAGGTAGGGCATGGTAGAAGATGGGGTGGGGAAGTTATGTTGGAGCCAGAAATTGAAGGAGTTTAAATTTTATTGTGAGATGGAGATGGAGATCTTGAAGGATTTCAAAGCATTTTCAAAGGAAAAAGGTTACTCTGCCTATAGTATAGCAAATAATTAGAAAGAAGGGGCTCAGAGATGTAAGTTAAGAGGTTGATTAAGAAACCGAGGCAAGAAGTGGAGAAGGGTGATGTGGGGGGTGGTGGAGAGACATTGAGGTGCTTGGTTATTGAAGGGGGTGAGTGAAACCACACAGGAGGAGTCTCCCCTGCCCCACTTTGGGTCGGGGCTGTTCCTTTCATTGTAAGGATCAGGGTCTCTCAATACTGATTGCTCCTGTGTCTTCAGGCCTCAACCAGAAAGTAGAAGAAAATTTTGGAGTGGCTTCACTGTTTTTCTTGGATCTATTCTTAAATATCACATTGGGCTTAGGAAGGAAAGAAGCCTGATGCATAAGACATTTTGTGCTGTGCCTTCTTCTTCAGAGAAACTTACAGAAAAACTGTCCTTTTTTCTCACTAGAAATGAAATGTGTAAGTTTTTAGTTATCCGTAAATTTTGGGGGCCATCTGCTTTTTGAACCAAATATTTAGCAATAGAGAAACTTTAATGTTGCTCTATTAGAGCACAGTGAATACATTTAATGCTAAAGTATTTAACATTATTTACCATTTTGAATTGATGTGCTTAAGTATATTAAGAGGCAACAGTAACTATATAAACATTACTTCTTAAGATTTTGGACATCAAGAAATGAGAGACACTGTATGAACAAATCCCTATTACCCATCTCTTTTCATAAAAAATAAATGTGTGGAATATATAAAATATAAAGACCTACCTGATTCTTTGCACTGTCCAATTGCTAAGAGTCCACGTAAGTACTAAGAAAATCCTAAAGTGAAAAAATTAAGTAAAATAGGGACTTGGGGCACTTGGTGGCTCAGTAGGTTAAGCATCCAACTCTTGATTTCGGCTCAGGTCACGATCTCACCATTCATAGGTTCAAGCCCTGTGTTGGGCTGTGTGCTGACAGTATGGACCCTACTTGGGATTTTCTCTCTCCTTCTGCCCCTCCCTGGCTCTCGCTCATGCACTCATTTTCTTTCAGAATAAATAACATTAAAATATATATATAGGGACTTCAATTGTTAGAGAAGAAAGATTATAGAATATTAATAGTCACATTTATTGATCATTTACTATATGTCAGGCATTGACCACTAGATGCTAGAACTGGCATTTGGACTCAGGTCTGACTTGACAATATATGGTCAGCAGGTTCCTTGAAGCTTAACTGGTGTCCACAGGCCACAAGAAGGCCTAAAACGCATATTTTACTGACCTTACATGGCCACACATAAAATTTTCATCTTATTTGTCAAATAATTGCCAACACTTTAAAATCAGGTTACTTCACACATATTCTTGAATTTGTGGCTCCTTTTGGAAAATTGTGAGCTATGACCTTCTTTATTTTGTCGGTTTTGTTTTGTTTTTGCAGAAAAACAACTCAGTTGGGTTTTAGTTTCAGAATGGGCCAACACATATAGGATAATACAGTGTAAAGTTTATAACTTGTACTCTCCTGTTTACCATAATTCCCATTATTTCTCACTGCATTACTAACACTGAGGCCAGATGTCAGTTGGCATTAATAATGAGTGCTTACCTTACAGTTTTGCTTCAGATAGAATTAGAAAGTGGTCATTGTTTTGTATTCAGGTTTTCCTAATGTTAAAAAAAAAACAACTAAAAACTAAAAGGTAGGGAATGCCAATTGGTGTGGCAATGCTGTAAAACAGTATGGAGCTTCCTCTAAAAGTTAAAAATAGAACTCCCTACAATCCAGCAATTACACTACTAGCTATTTACCCAAAGGATACAAAAATACTGATTTGAAAGGATACACACACCCCGATGTTTATAGCAGAATTATCAATGATAGCCAAAATACGGATTCAGTCTAAGTGTCCATCAACTAATGAATGGATAAAGAAGATGTGGCATATATACAATGGAATATTACTCAGCCGTCAAAAAGAATGAAATGTTGCCATTTGCAATGATGTGAGTGGAGCTAGGGTATATTATGCTAACTGAAGTAAGTCAGAGAAAGACAAACACCATATGATCTCACTCATATGTTGAATTTAAGAAACAAAACAGATGAGCATAACGGGGGAAAAAGAGAGCCAAATCAGTAAACAGATACTTAATGATTGAGAACAAACTGAGAGTTGATAGAGGGAGATGGGAGGGAGATGGGCTAGATGGGTGATGGACATTAAGGAAGGCATTTGTTGTGATGAGCACTGGGTGTTGTATATAAGTGATGAATCACTGAATTCTATACCTGAAAAAAAAAAAAACCTTAAAAGATAGCTGAAGACAGCTGCATGTTTACAGAAATATGAGAGAAAATACAAATTTCTGAGCAATTCTGCTTGTTTACATGAACTTCATGGCCCATTGAATTTCTCATACTAACCCTCTTACCAGCCCCTTACAACTTGAGAATGGAGGCCCAGAGACACTCAAGATGGATGCTGGCATATTTTTAAAAGTTCCTAGTTCCCTCTCTCTCTGCCCCTCCCCCGTTCATGCTCTGTCTCTCTCTGTCTCAAAAATAAATAAAAAACATTAAAAAAAATTAAAAAAAAAAAAAAAGCTCCTAGTAATCTTAAAGCAGTTTGAGAATCACTGGGCTAACAGTGCACTTGGCTACGGCCAGAGCCTGTTCTCCTGCCCTAAGTATGGCATAAACCTGTGGGTGACGCGCCCAGGGGGCAGAGATGCGTGGCTGACTATGTGGCCCCTCCCAGCAGCAGGACAAAGCCATCCATATAAGTGAAAAGAAAGGCCTTTTGTGTTTTTCTTTCATTTTACATTTTCTAAGTTTTGCTTATTTCTGTTTACTCTTTTTGGCAAATATTTAAAGAAATCATTCCAATTTAACATAGCCGGTAGCCTATTTATAACAAGCCTGCAGCTGGGTCTAGCTAACACTGGTGAGTCATCATCCTCCTTAGCAGTAAAGGCATAGCTCACAGAGTGGGGAGTGATGGAAGGTTAGCCATTTCCTACTCAACTAGAAGTTCAGAAAGTTACTGGGTCATTTTTTTTTCCTGATAATCTAATGAAAGTATACTAGAAGAAATCTTCCAGGGCCCTAACTATTAACAGCCAGAGGAAGCGAGAGTGAAAATAGGTAACAGTTGAAATGGAGCAAGGGCCCAGTTCTGCAGGCAGCACATGCACAGTGAACAGGGCATGACCAAGCCTTAGACTTCCCTCAAGAACTTCACACATCAGTTTGGGCGATACACTGACAGCACAAGGAATAAATGAGGAGTCTGTTTTAGGAATGGTTCAGCTCAGCAGACTTCTGTTCCAACTTTTCTCTGTAAAACAGATACATCTTTGTATGAATGACTGAGTACACAGTGAATATCTGAGAATTTGTAATCTAAGAAAAAATGAGGCATATGAAATTAAATGCCTGCTTGTTTAAATATTTAATATCCTGGAGGTAAAGTCTTAAACTTAGTATCAGATTATCAGTCCCTCTCTTTTTTCTAATGTTTATTTTATTTTGGGGACACAATGAGAAAGAGAGGGGCAGAGAGAGAGGGAGTGAGAATCCCAAGAAGGCTCCCAACTATCAGCATAGAGCCTGACAGGGAAGTTGAACCCATGAACCATGAAATTGTGATCTGAGGCACTCAGGCTCATGAAATCATGACCTCGGATGTTTAATGGACTGAGCTGCCCAGATGCCCCTATCAGTCCCTTTTCGAACAAAAATTATCAATCATGTTGAAGACTTCAACGTCTTTCAGTATTGATTAATCACTCAATTTGGAAAAAGCTGAGAAGTAGGAGATCTGTGTTAGTTTCAACTGGTCAGTGTTGGGGCTGATTTCCCAAGATCCTCAGACTTAGAACAGATTTCATTTTTGTGGAGAGTCTTAACTCAGCAGAGGAAGGATTAGAATTTGTGATCACACATAATAGGACCACTTTAAAATGCTAGTGAGTTTACAATATGAAATTCTTCTTGTATGCTATACCTCACATCTCCTGTCCTTAACAATATGAGTGCTGGGAGACAACATTGAGCAAGTGAAATGACCACAGCTGGGTCTTCATGGGTTGTGATATGGGGTTCTCCTTTATTTACAGCTAATGCATGGATCTAATTGATCCATATGTCGTAGAGATTTCTGCAAGTCTTTTTTCATACATTTGTGTCCATGCCAATTGCATAATGGTTTAGATACCCACCCTGGAATCCGTTAGATGTGATCTGAATCCTTGCCCAACTCTGTGCAAGCTGTAAAGCCTAGGACAGCTTGCTTGGTGTTCCTAAAGTTTAGTTTCCTCATAAGTAAAACCAAAATAATAATAGTATCTACTCCATAAAGCCATTCTGAAAATTAAATGAGATAACCTATGTTTAAAACACATAGTGTCCACATCAGTCTGCCCCTAATGTTAGACACCACCCCACTGCTCATCATATCAGATCTCCACCTCCCAAATACTGTTCATGTAGAAAGGTGTAGATTTCTCCATTTGTCCTTTTTGAAATCTCCAATCTTTGCAGTTAGAATTTACATCTCTCTCCTCAACTTTGCTTAGCACTTTGTTTAAACCTTTATTACTCTGAAACTGAATTACAGTCTGGCATGTAACAGAGTATTTATTTCCCTAATATACAGTGAGCTTCTCAAGAGCAGTTTCCATATCTTATTTGTTTTTTATTTCCCAGGACATATTACAATGACCGATATCCATAATAAGCTTGTTGTAATAAATGTGTCTAGGTGACTAGTTACTGTCTCTAAATTGGTCTTATCCTACCACTGCTTAGCACAACTGTGATGAAGATACTTATGATTTGATGAGGATCCCAAAGAAACAAAATTAGGAAGAAAAAAATAAAACAGTGACTAGAATATTCATGCGTTTTAATAGTTTTTTTCCTAGTTGTAAAAAAAATATTAGAAAGTTCCAGAAAATGTCAAGAAGAAGTCTAAATGTCAAGAAGACTAAACATATTTACCAGTGATCCATCCAACTACAAGGCAAACATGACATGTTTATTTTGGCATATACAAAGTGTTTTAATATGTTTTTAACAAAGGTAAGGTCACATTTGTGTACATGTGTACGTACATGAGAAAATGTCCTCATTTCACTTAAGGTTAAATTATTAAACCCTTCCAGTAAAATTTAAAATCTCTTTGCAAACATTATTTTTGGTGTCTACATAGACAACCATGTCATCTTTGCATAGGAATTGTTTTCTTCTGTTCCAACCTGTATGCTTTTTTTTTTTTCCTTTTCCTAAATCCTTGTGCTGGCTAGAACTTGCAGCACTGAACTAAGTCTTAGGGGGGAAGCTTTCAATCTTTCACCTGTTAGTATGATGTTATCTATCAGTTGGTGTTGTTTTAAACCAAACTGAAGTTTGTCTATAACCTGGTTTTCTGAGAGATTTTGTAAACATATGTTGAATTTTTTCAAATGCTTTGTGTGGGTGTGTGTTTGCATCAGCTGATATGATCATGTGACTTTTCTTCTATAGTTGCTTATTATGGTAGGATGAAGTGATTTATTTTCAAATATTGTAAAGCCTTCCATCACTGAAATAAATGCATTTTAATTGTTGCCTGTAATTCTTTTTATATATTGCAGAATTCTATTTTATAGAATATTTGCATATTTGTGAGGGTTAGTGGTCTGTAGTTTTTTTGTACTGTGCTAGTCTGGTTTTGATATCCGGGTAATTCTAGTTTTATGAAATGAATTGGAAAGTGTCTCTTCAATTTTCTTGAAGAGACTGTGTAGAATTACTGTACGTTCTTTTTTTTTAATGTAGTAGAATTTTCCAATGAAACCATCTCAACCTAGAGATTTTGTTAGGAGTTTTTAAATTATGACTTCAATTTCCTTATTAATTATCAGGTTATTAAAATTGTTTTTTTTTCATGTTCTGTCTTTTGCCCTTTCAAGAAATGTGTCCATTACATTTGAGTTGTCAAATTTATGTGTAGAGTAGTCTATAGTGTTTCCTTAATATCTTCTATAGATCTGTCAGGTCTATATTGATATCCTCTACTTCCTGATATTGGTAACTTGTGTCTTTTTCTCTTTTTCCCTCCTAACACTACTTTTGTTGGCTTGGCTGGGTGTGGCCCACAGTCCCACCCCACCCCCCATAGTGTTTGGATGGCATGCAGCAGTTGCTATCTCAAAGCTTTCTATCTTGCTAGGCTGTCTCTCTCTCCTGGTCCTTTAGACAGAGAAGGCTTTGTTTGGGCTTTTTTCCCTGTCATTTGTGTTTCTGGTTTGCTAGATTCTTTAGTATCTAGGATACATAAATGAAACAAACAAACAAACAAACAAACAAACAAAACCCATGGAACTCACCACCATCTTGCTCCTTGCGTCCTAAGCTCCCTAGCTTGTCTTCATTTTTCTCTCTGCTTTTCAAAGTCTTTATATGGTAGTTTTCCATAATGTCCATGGTTTTTGGTTGTGCTTAAGTGAGATGAACAGGGAAAAGTACATCTCTCTACCTACACAGAAATGGAAATCTAAACATAAGTATTTGTATGTGCAAGATCTGTATGTTCACAACTATAAAACAGATGAAAAGGTCTAATACCTAAGTAAATAGAGCAATATACAATGCTCATGGATTGGGAGACTGAATATTGTTAAGATATTAAACTGATCTATAGATTTAATGCAAACCCAATCAAATCTCAGCAGGATTTTTAATGGAAATCAAAAAGCTGATTGTAAAATTCATATTTCAAAAGAAAGAATATAAAAGAGCTAAATAAATTTCTTAAAAGAGCAAGTTGAGAAATTCATACTATTGATTTCAGGCTTTGATTAAGCTATGGTAATCAAGACAGTGTTGGCAAAAGGAAAGATACATACATGAATGAAGAATAACACAAACTAGAAATAGATCCACACATAAATGGCTAATTGATTTTCATAAAGATGTAAATGCAAATCAATGCAGAAAGAATATTCTCTGTAGTAATGGATGCTGGAATATGCTTATAAAAGTCAGTCCCAATCATATACTCACATCATATACACATCACATCACATACAAAAAATATTTCAGAATGTACCACCACCTAAATGCAAAACATACAACCTTGAAACTTGTTAAGGAAAATATAGGGAAAACTTTGTCACTTTGAATTAGACAAAGATGTCTTAGGCAAAACACAAAATGCACAATCCATTAAAAATGATAAAATTTGGATGTTTTCAGAATTAAAAACTTTTGCTTCTCAAAACACAGTTGAGAGAATGAAAAACCAAATAAAAGACTAAAAGAAAATAATTGCAAAACATCTACCTGGTAAGGTGTCTTTATCAAAAATAAAGAACTATTTTAAATTTATTTTTTAATATTTATTTACTTTTGAGAGAGAAAGAGACAGTGCATGAGCAAGGAGGGGGAGAGAAAGAAGGAGACCCGGAAACTGAAGCAGGCTCCAGACTCCAAGCTGTAAGCACAGAACCTGCTGTGGGGGCTCAGACCCACAACTGTGAGATTATGACCTGTGTTGAAGTAGGATGTTTAACTGACTGAGCCACCCAGGTACCTCAAAAATAAAGAACTTTTAAAGTTCAATAACAAGAAATCAAACCTATACAAAATAGGAAAAAAAAAGATTTGAACAGACACTTCACCAAAGAAGATACAGAGATGACAAACAACCATATAAAAACAATTTCATTATCATTAGATATTAAGAAATGCAAATTAAAACTATTATCAATATCTGTTAGAACTTAGATGACCTTGAAATGGCTTAAAACCAAACTGGTGAATTTATGGAACACCTTGAACTCTCATTCATTGTTTTGAGAATGCAAACTGGTACAGCAACTTTGAATATCAGTGCAATTTCTTATAAAATTAAATATGTACTTGTACTGGCATATGATCCAGCATTCCTACTTGTGGGTATTTGCTCAAGTGAAATGAAAACATATGTTGATACAAACACTTGTACACAAACGTTCACAAAAGCTTTATGCATAACTCTCCAAAACTGAAAACAATCCAAATGTTTATTAACTAGCAAATAGCTAAGAAAAAATAATGCCATGGAATACTACTCAGCAATAAAAGGAATGAGTTTCTGATATGTGCAGCAGTGTGGATGAATCTCAGGAGCTTTATGCTGAGACACGCTAGCCTGAATCAAAGGTTACATGCTGTGTGATTCCATTTATACTACCTTGTGGAATAGATATATTTATACAAAGAAAAAGCTTATAAGTGATTTCCAAAGGTTGGTTGGGATAGGGTCATAAAGGAATTTTTGACTAATAAGAATGTTTAGTACTTTGGTCATGATTGTAGTTCTTGTGGAACTATATGAGATTGTCAAAATGTATGTATTTACACAGTAAAAAAAGACTAATATTAAGACTCAATTAAATATATTTTAATAGTCACCTGGATCTCAGTATTATATACTGAGCATATAATATATATACAGTATATTTGCTGAATAAAAAAAAATGAAATCAAAGCATTGAAACATAGCATGTGTAACCTTTAGTGTTCAGTGCCTTATAAGTCACTTACATGACTATTTGTTAAATGAAAATGTTGAATAAGAAATAATCCTGTAATATTTTCATCTTATATCAGCATCATATAAGCAAAAAAGTTGATGTTAAATAAAATATGCACATGCCTTTTGGGAAATAAATTTTGTACACATTGTGAATCATTTTCCAAATGAAACATGTTAGGACCACATCATCATAAATTATGAACTTCTACTCATTGATCACATTTTTATTAATTGAAGGTGTAGTGATTGACGTTTTAATTACATGTTTCAGAAGTAATTTATGAGTGCAGAAGTAAATTTATCAGTTGTTTAACATACAATGTCACCATCTATATCAATAGATAGATTTCATACCATAAGAATAATTTTAGTTCCACTGTAGCTTCGGTGAGCTATTTATCATCACTGGACTTTATTTTATTTCATCAGGGTGCCTTAGTATGAGAAATACTAATATCGATGAAGTGAAATTTCGCATTAGGGTCTCCTTAGCTCAAAGAGTATTGAATAAATTTCAAGAAGGCCAATGCCTCCTTGCTTGGGACTGCCAGTGAAATGACATATACCTGACTATGGAGCAGACAGTCCTAGCTGCCGATAGGTTATTTGATGGTCATTCAGCAGATATTTCCTGAGGTCTTTCTCTGTAAATTCTGCAGCCTCATCCCCATAGGCATAAATGTCTGCTCAAGCTGTCTGCTGGAATTGTGCATGGCCACATGTGGCTGTCTGCGTGACCTGACTGCCACTGCTTATGCAAATTATATTTCATTTTATAACATAGGAACAAAAATATCTGTCTCATCTCCACCAACATTAAAGCATTTGAGTGTCCGGGAATTCCTGGAATAAGATAAGGGAAAGTATACTATAGTAAAAAGAGCATGGACTTTGAATTGAGACCAGCCTAGATCCAAAATACAAGCTAGGTGACTATATTTTGCTTATATAATTTTCAGTTTTCTCATTTAGAGAGAGGAAATGATCCTGTCTTTCTCATAGCATTATAAGTGTCACATATATATTATTTTTGAAACATGTATGAAAGGAGAGCATAAGGAATAAATTATAGCTGTTTCCCTTTCCCCACACCTGAACCCCAAGTTAAATAGATGGAGTTCTTTTGTGGACCTTACGATGTGGAATGCATCTGCCCCAAGACACATTCTTGATCCCTCTGGAATGACCCATTGTCCACATAATTATTCCTGAACCTACTGATTTCGCAGGACATCCTCCAACTAGATTTGAACGTGCTGATTTCATAGGACGTCAAGCCAGCCCTCTGCTGGCTTAGAGAATGTGCCTCACCTAAGATCTTTTGAATTGGAACAGAATTAGTTCCTCTCTGTGGTAGAAGCTGTATGAGGTGAAACCTGGAAGCTCTTTTGTTTGTTTAACCCTTCCAAAGTTCCATGAACTCATTTGGTTGGATTTCTGTCACTTTTCAACCAAAGCCATAACTGCACAAATTACAGATAGGAATTACCTGACAGAAAAGTGACGTTTTCAAAGTTTGCTTTTTGGGAATACTGGAGAAGAAGCTGAATTTGAATGAAGAAGGTAGCCTAGAGAATATATGTGAATTTTCCATGTCACAATGAAAGTTCTTGAATTTAAGACTAATTTCATGTCTAATGATGTTTATGCTACCATACTTCTATGCACTGTGTGATGTAGTGCCACAAAAATCTAGAACAGGGAGTTGTGTGGGTAAACCAAAAAAAAAAAAAAAATTAAGAAAAAAAATGAAAAGCTTCTCTCATAATTGATTTGGATATCTTAGCTTTGTTTCCTTAGTGGTTATATTGTAAAGAGCCCTGGCCTGTAGAGGTGGATGAAAAGACATGCCTTGGTTAAGCAAAGATTTTCTTTGTTTCCCACTTAATTATTGTTTGAATTTTTCTTACACCATAAGAAGTTGAAAAATATTAAAGATACAACATTGATAGGATTTAGTGATTGATTATATAGAGAGGATACAAATAAAAGAGGAATAGAAATCATGTTCATGGGTCTGGCTTGGGCTGAAATTGATAAAAATTCATTGAGTTAAGACGCAAAGGTGGGGACAGGTTTATGGGGGCCATATGGGTTAGAGCTATGTTCTTTCTGTAAACACTATTCTTTCCTACTCTAGGAAGTCATGCTTGTCGTTTGGTACCCTCCCTCCCTGGGCCATAGTTTATTGAACAGGGATGAACTCTTGACTCAAAGCCAATGATATTCTTTCTGTGTGATATTTGCACTCAGACTGTACTTATTGCTGTAACTAAGAACATTTAAATTCATACATGTGGTGTCATCATCCTGCTGTTTGCAGGGAGAAACAAAGAAAACTTGTCCTCAGAGTGAGAAGAGATGGATATACATAGGGAAACAGAGAAAATAAGGTTGGGGAGGGAGAAGGGGGCTGCCTTGGTGTCTGGCAGCTTCTCTTTCTTGACTTTGAACCACTGCTGTGCCTGGCTTTTCTTTCTATTCATAGTTTTTGAAATGCATATTAGATCTTTGAGAGGTAAGGGTTAATTTGATTGATTCTTTGCAATCTGGATTCAGAAAAGAAGTTGGCCTCATATAGAACTCCATGAAAATCTATTATGGTCTAGTGCTTAGTTAACTGTAGTCATGAGCAAGGCTTGGACTCAGTCCTTGATTACACTGGGAGAAGGGTACTTTCCAATACTCATCACTGTGAAAACCCAGTGGCTAGACCGCCATTGTTGCCTGGCTGCAACCAAAAGGCATGGACCCACTCATTCTGTGGTCACATTAGAGAAGAGGCCACTGTTCACCCTAACGTGAGTATTGAGCTGGCAGGATAAGGAAACACAGCCAAAGGACTGAAGTCTCTTCCTTGGAGTCTATCTGTTGAGTCTGTTCTGAATCTCTGCCCTGACCTAGAATGTCATGGGCAGCAGGGAGGTGGCTCACTGGTTGCCATTCTGTGTCCAAGAACTTTTTCCATTGAATACTGCTGTTTCAAGTTGGTGTGTTCTCTGTGAATTTGCCTTTGTTTTTACAACAATCCTTATAATACACTTATTAGTTTTTGCTTAAGTTACCCTATGGTTTCTGTTATTTTTTGCCAAAAGCTGAAGAGAACAGGGCATAAATGTCCATTCTGCTATTCCACCCTTGGTAAAGATCACTCCTGTGGATGGCTATGACTCTAATGCCAAGCAAAAAGTTGTCAACTCTTGATATTTGCCCTAATAGAATAGGTGCCCTAAATGTGCTTCTCTACAGTACTTCCTTGCATTGTTTTTTGACTGATAATATGAAAATATGATGTAAGCAGGTGCACCTTGTCTGCCCGGTTTTGTACCTCCACCAAAACTATAGAAGGAAACAGGACTTAGGGCTCTTGTTCTGGTGTGAAAAGGCCTGGTTGACTTCATGATGGATTGTGATCCAGGAACTCCTCAGTACCACCACAGTTCCATCAAATATGACTTCACTGACATGACCAGTTAGCATTGCAATGTCCCAGGACATAAGAAGGACATTGTCTTGAATATCTTTTCAGTTTCCTGTGAAGTCAGTGGTATACTTTATCCCGGTATTTTGTCTTTTACTGAAGAGCTATCTCCATCCTATGACATTTGAATAACTAACTTCTCTGTGATCATTACTCCTTTTTTACCTTCATGATAGATTCTTTTGAAATTTATCCATGTATCAATTGTGATTCTACCACCGAAGCAGCTCCAGTGGTACTAGGTCACCACAGCTCAGAAAACTGGTAGAATTTCTAAGGTGTTAGGCCTGGGGCAGAGGCTGAAAACTACCAGTGATAAACTCTTAACTGTTAAGAAAATTTGTACCGTGTTCTATTTACAAAATATTATATGTTGAGAGTAAAAGTTATAAAACAGAGAATAAAAATTTAATAAAAAATAAACACACTTCATTCTCACTAAAAACAGATGAATTGATGACATTTTAAGGGGAAAATATATATGTACTTGGAGACTCTTATTAATTCCTCCTGAAATCTTTCTCTTTGTGTTTACTTTCTTTCTTGCTGTAGAACATTATTAAGGACTTGTTCTCTCATGGTCTTTCAGCAATAAAAGCTTTCATTCTTATTTTCTTGAAAAAGTCTTTGGTTTCCCATTACTTCCACTTAATAATAATTATTTGAGTGTATAATAATAATTTATTGAGTATTTTCAAGATAATACAACATCATTTTATGTCACTATTTTTTATGAGAAATATGCCTTCCTTTGAATAGTCACTGTTTCGTCTGCTTTATTCCAGAAGTTTCTTTAAAAAAAAAGATTTTCTGGTTTGTTTTGTTTTGTTTTTAAGTTAGAAAATCATTGTGTGTGACTTTGGGCTTGTTATATATTTTATGTATGTATGTATGTATGTATGTATGTATGTATGTATGTATGTCAGTCAGTCAGTCATGGAATCTTCCTCCAAGGATTCTGTGTTTCTTCACATTTCTCCATGGTTAATTCTTTGAATATTGCCTTTACTTCTGAAATAGTATTAGATGTAACTTGGTGATTCTATTCTATTCTCTATGCCTCATTACTACTTTTTCATATTTTCAAAAAAAGAAAAAAAATCTCTATTTTTTTCTGGGTGATGTACTCAGCCATATTTTCTAAGTCAATAATTCTCTCTTCAGTTGTATCAACTATATTGTTTAAAGAACCAGCATTTTTTTTAAATTTCAACTTTTGCATTTTTCATTTCTAGGCTTCCATTTTGCTTTGCTTCAAATATGCTATTTTTGCCTCATTACTTTTATTTTTTTCTTATTATTTTGAAATACTTTTATCACAGTCTCTTTCCATTGGCTCTATTATCCTATAGTTTCATGGGTTTGACTTTCAGATCAGGTGTCTATATTCCATGGCAAGGTATTTCCTGCATACTTTGTAATTTTGTCTGGGGGCTCATCTTGATTGAAAAATACATTCTTTAAGGGCTTTTTGTAAGCCATGGATTTAACAGCAATATTCCTGTGGCATGGTTTCATGTGGATTGTGCTACTAATACCCTTTGAGAATTATTGTCTCTAGTTTATTTTTAAATATAAATATTTTGCGTTAGGTTCCAGCATTGCCCACATTTTAAGCAAGACATATGGTTCAAAACTTGAATTCTGAGTAAATTGCCATTTCTGTTATTACCAGAGCCCCAAACAAAGAGTTCACCTTTTTTGCCATACCCTTGGACTAGAGAGCTAAGGTTTCCAAGTCGCTCTTAACGGATGGGACAACTATTCCCAGACTTGCATGTTGCTAGTTCCAGACTCTCGTCTGAGCATAAGACCTATACCCCAGTGTTCATCAATTCCATGTGGTCATCAAAACCACGAATCCAATCTCTCTATACCTGGTTTGGTTAATCCTGAGCCATTGAACTGTACCTTCTTCTCACCCTTATAAGTTACCTTTTAAAATATGGTTCTTACTTTTAATTCTGCTAATGCATCTTATAAAATGAAGTTTATTTTATCTACCATTCTATATGTGTGAAGACAAAGAGGAGACTTGACTTTTCAACTCAGGCCATGGTGATGAAAGTCCCCATGATAGGTTCTGTAGATTTTCCAATGACATCTCCAATTCCCTAGAGAAATGTACAAATTAACAGTTTGCTTAAATTTTTATTGAATAGTGCCAACATTTTTAGTGTTACTGAGTCGATATGAACTGAGACAACTAAAAGAGGAGTACCTTCATAGAATATTTGGTGTTTTGGGTATGACATTCTGTTTGGACAAGAAGATAAAACTTTGAATATGACCTGTTATGCAAGATAGTCAAGTGATTGCTGGTAATAAATCATTTTTCCAATATGAATCTAATCAACATTAACAACTAAATATATAAGTATTCATCTGTTGCATTTGTTGTTAAGATAGTTTAATACAATTGACATTTTGATATTTTGTTTTGTTTTACCTCATGCTCACTATTAATTAGACATGGACAGTTATCTGGATGGATTCTGAATAAATCACTGGTGACATGAAATGAACATGGTGTATGAATAATAGGTTAAAAATAATGCTGAAGGTAATCACCAAGGTGATACTATTTTTAAGTTTTTTCAGTGGGTTTTCTATATTAAGTTCAGTATTGGTTGTTCCATTTCTATGGAAATACTTTTTGTAGAATAACAAAACAGTTTCCATTAAATATTTCTTAGCCCTTATAAATAATACATGTGTGCATTCCCAATGCTTTTCTAACAAGGTTGCAAAAGTACTTCACCATCAAATACACTATTATTATTAGCCTTGTGTCTGGGAAGAGTTTAGGTTTAGAAGATTCAATATAATATTGAAGTTTACATAGAAAAGCAGTAGCCAAGAGAAAATGAGCCCTTCTTGGGCCTCATTCTGTGCTCTGGCCTGAGCACAGCATATCACCAGCATAATCTGCTCAGAGCATTCAGGGCATTCATTAACTAGGTCATGTGGATGTGCCTGGAATGTACAGTGATGAGCAGTGTGGAATCACAAACAGCAACACTGAATTAAATAGACCATGAAATTTCAAATCTGCCAACTGATAAATACACATTGCAAAGGGGAAAGGAGATAAAGTAGAGAAGGGGCATTTCCTCTTTCTAAAGATTTATCATAATGAAGGGAATAAAACTACTGGAATGATCCTATGGATTAAAGATACCAATAAGCACCTATTTTAACTACGTTCAAACAATGAGGAAATTGCTTTGATATAGTACTTATTTGGTCATTTTGATCCCAAGCTATTATCACTTGTCTGTTTATTAAACTACTGAATAACCCTAGGGAGCATAAAGTTGATAGTTGAAATATTAAGCTTAATGGTTGACTCTGCTTTTCACCAGTTTTATTTATTTTTGAGAAAGCCTTTGAACGAGAAATACTTCATATCTTCATTTGATCAGGTATACACATTTGTTAAAAGAAACAAATATACACTTAACAATTTATACACTACCTGAATATATGATATGTATCAATCACATACTGGAAAAATTCCATTAGTTTATTTTAAATGAAAAAATTTTATTGTATAAAATTTATATAACATCCAATTTTAATTAAAAAAATTTAAAGCCAATATTCATATATGATACATCATTATATACACATGGAGAAAGTTGTAGAATAGACACCAAGGTGAAGTTCTATGAATCCTTTGTAGGAATGGGAAGAAAACCAGAACTGAGAAATTTAAAGAAAATATTCCATTACAAATTGAGCTATGTATACGTGTGTATATACATATGTGTGTGTGTGTGTGTATATATATATATATATATATATGCAGATACATGCAAATATATGCACACACAGGTACATATAAACATGTGTATACATTTATACACATATGCATTCACTATTTTAATAAATTGTGTCATGTGTTACTGCAACTTGCTTCCATATTAGCAATTTTCAGGTTAGCACATACGGATTTACCTCCTAACCACCTTTTTAAAAACTGCTACATAGTATCCATGGAAAAGATGGGTAAAATATATATATATTTTAATGTTTGTTTATTGTGTGAGAGAGAGAGAGAGAGAGAGAGCACAAACAGGGCAGGGGCAGAGAGGGAGAGGGAGAGAATCCCAAGCAGGCTCTGCACTGTAAGCACAGAGCCCAATGCGGGGCTCAGCCCCATGAACCATGAAATCACAGACCTGAGCCAAAATCAAGAGTCAGTAGCTCAAGAAAGTAAACCACACAGGCACCCTGATCATAGTTTGTTTAACAAATCTCTCATTGATTGACTTGGAAATCATTTTCATTTTTTTCAGCTACTACAAATAATATTTAATGTACCTCATTGCATGCTTGTTTCTCTAGAGTAGGTTTCAAAAAACGGAGTTGATTATTCATACGGTATGAATATAATTCTCCAAAGTGGCTGTACCAATTTACATACCTTCTAGAAATATGAAGCAATCTCTCTTTTCTCACTTCGTGTCAATATCGATTTTATTATCTTCAACTTTTTTTACCTGGAAGTTGAAAAATAACTCATTTTTATTTCAATTTGTATTTGATGCCTTCTGTAAAATTATAGTATGTTTGCATATCATAGATATTGAGGTACTATCCACCATTATAAATTTATCACCTCATGTTCTCTTCCCCTTCTTGTTTTTTTTTTATATCTTTTTTAAAATTTGTATAATATATTCTTTTCCAAATTATTTTCTGCTGTCTGTTGCCTTTAAACCCTGTTAATAGTTTTCCATCCTACAGATGTTTTAAGATATAGTATAATCAAATAACAACTCGTTCTTTGTATATTTGTATTGTGCATATTATTTAACAAGTTATTTGCACCCAAAAGTTCATAAAATGATTATTATATTTCTTCCAATAGATTAATAAGTTTGTAAAAATATTTTACTGTAATTTGTTTTTGTATCATGATTACATGATTACAGTATCATGATTGATATTGTATAGGTATCTAACATTTTAATCTGTTAATTTTACTGGACCTTAATTGAGCAGAATAGTATCATTATAAGCCTTAGTTCATCACACTTTTAAATATTGGTCCAAACATTTTATTTCTGTGTTCATTGTTTTTTTGTGGTATATAAGCTTTTCTGAATCAAGTATCTCAACATAGGCTCTTGAAAGTAATGTACATCTTACTACATGCCTCCTTTGCCACAAGGCACACTTTATTCTAAATTCTTGAGTTTATTATCCTTTTTTTCTAGTGTATTTTAAAAATTAACTTTATTAAGGCATGCATTACATACAATATAATTGCACCTTTTAAATGCACAGGTCAGTGATTTTTGGTAAATGCATATATTAACCTAATTATCTCTTTAATCTTATTATAGACCTTTTACATCTGCTCAGAAGGTTTGGTCACTCCTTTTTGTAATCACACTCCCTACCCTCTACTATAGACAACACTGATCTAATTTGTACTCTAACCAGTAAGATGTGTGTGCCCAAAATGTCAAAAATGACTTCTTCTCAGTATAATGTGTGCAAGATTCAACCATATTGTGTGAAGCAGACATTTGCTCATTTTCAATGCTGAATAGTCTCTTATCATATGAATGTATATTTGAATATAGACAATGCATAATATATATAATATATATGATATATATACAACATATAATATATTAATATATATATATGAATGTATTATTTGCTAATGGAGTTTTTTTTTCCTTAATTTGGAACTATTTTGAATAAAACTGCTCTAAGCAGTTACATACCATTATTTCTTTTTTGTTGTTGTTATTGTTGTTTTTTTTGTTTTTTGTTTTTAATATATGAAATTTATTGTCAAATTGGTTTCCATACAACACCCAGTGCTCATCCCAAAAGGTGCCCTCCTCAATACCCATCACCCACCCTCCCCTCCCTCCCACCCCCCATCAACCCTCAGTTTGTTCTCAGTTTTTAACAGTCTCTTATGCTTTGGCTCTCTCCCACTCTAGCCTCTTTTTTTTTTTTTTTTTCCCTTCCCCTCCCCCATAGGTTTCTGTTACATTTCTCAGGATCCACATAAGAGTGAAACCATATGGTATCTGTCTTTCTCTGTATGGCTTATTTCACTAGCATCACACTGTCCAGTTCCATCCACGTTGCTACAAAAGGCCATATTTCATTCTTTCTCATTGCCACGTAGTATTCCATTGTGTATATAAACCACAATTTCTTTATCCACTCATCAGTTGATGGACATTTAGGCTCTTTCCATAATCTGGCTATTGTTGAGAGTGCTGCTATAAACATTGGGGTACAAGTGCCCCTATGCATCAGTACTCCTGTATCCCTTGGATAAATTCCTAGCAGTGCTATTGCTGGGTCATAGGGTAGGTCTATTTTTAATTTTTTGAGGCACCTCCACACTGTTTTCCAGAGCGGCTGCGCCAGTTTGCGTTCCCGCCAACAGTGCAAGAGGGTTCCCGTTTCTCCACATCCTCTCCAGCATCTATAGTCTCCTGATTTGTTCATTTTGGCCACTCTGACTGGCGTGAGGTGATATCTGAGTGTGGTTTTCATTTGTACTTCCCTGATAAGGAGCGACGTTGAACATCTTTTCATGTGCCTGCTGGCCATCTGGATGTCTTCTTTAGAGAAGTGTCTATTCATGTTTTGTGCCCATTTCTTCAGTGGGTTATTTGTTTTTCGGGTGTGGAGTTTGGTGAGCTCTTTATAGATTTTGGATACTAGCCCTTTGTCCGATATGTCATTTGCAAATATCTTTTCCCATTCTGTTGGTTGCCTTTTAGTTTTGTTGGTTGTTTCCTTTGCTGTGCAGAAGCTTTTTATCTTCATAAGGTCCCAGTAATTCACTTTTGCTTTTAATTCCCTTGCCTTTGGGGATGTGTTGAGTAAGAGATTGCTACGGCTGAGGTCAGAGAGGTCTTTTCCTGCTTTCTCCTCTAAGATTTGATGGTTTCCTGTCTCACATTCAGGTCCTTTATCCATTTTGAGTTTATTTTTGTGAATGGTGTGAGAAAGTGGTCTAGTTTCAACCTTCTGCATGTTGCTGTCCAGTTCTCCCAGCACCAATTGTTAAAGAGACTGTCTTTTTTCCATTGGCTATTCTTTCCTGCTTTGTCAAAGATGAGTTGGCCATATGTTTGTGGGTCTAGTTCTTGGGTTTCTATTCTATTCCATTGGTCTATGTGTCTGTTTTTGTGCCAATACCATGCTGTCTTGATGATGACAGCTTTGTAGTAGAGGCTAAAGTCTGGGATTGTAATGCCTCCTGCTTTGGTCTTCTTCTTCAAAATTACTTTGACTATTCGGGGCCTTTTGTGTTTCCATATGATTTTAGGCTTGCTTGTTCTAGTTTCGAGAAGAATGCTGGTGCAATTTTGATTGGGATTGCATTGAATGTGTAGATAGCTTTGGGTAGTATTGACATTTTGACAATATTTATTCTTCCAATCCATGAGCAGGGAATGTCTTTCCATTTCTTTATATCTTCTTCAATTTCCTTCATAAGCTTTCTATAGTTTTCAGCATACAGATCTTTTACACCTTTGGTTACATTTATTCCTAGGTATTTTATGCTTCTTGGTGCAATTGTGAATGGGATCAGTTTCTTTATTTGTCTTTCTGTTGCTTCATTGTTAGTGTATAAGAATGCAACTGATTTCTGTACATTGATTTTGTATCCTGCAACTTTGCTGAATTCATGTATCAGTTCTAGCAGACTTTTGGTGGAGTCTATCAGATTTTCCATGTATAATATCATGTCATCTGCAAAAAGCGAAAGCTTGACTTCATCTTTGCCAATTTTGATGCCTTTGATTTCCTTTTGTTGTCTGATTGCTGATGCTAGCACTTCCAGCACTATGTTAAACAACAGCGGTGAGAGTGGGCATCCCTGTCGTGTTCCTGATCTCAGGGAAAAAGCTCTCAGTTTTTCCCCGTTGAGGATGATGTTAGCTGTGGGCTTTTCATAAATGGCTTTTATGATCTTTAAGTAGTTCCTTCTATCCCGACTTTCTCAAGGGTTTTTATTAAGAAAGGGTGCTGGATTTTGTCAAAGGCCTTTTCTGCATCGATTGACAGGATCATATGGTTCTTCTTTTTTTTTTTTGTTAATGTGATGTATCACATTGATTGATTTGCGAATGTTGAACCAGCCCTGCATCCCAGGAATGAATCCCACTTGATCATGGTGAATAATTCTTTTTATATGCCGTTGAATTCGATTTGCTAGTATCTTATTCAGAATTTTTGCATCCATATTCATCAGGGATATTGGCCTGTAGTTCTCTTTTTTTACTGGGTCTCTGTCTGGTTTAGGAAGCAAAGTAATACTGGCTTCATAGAATGAGTCTGGAAGTTTTCCCTTTCTATTTCTTGGAATAGCTTGAGAAGGATAGGTATTATCTCTGCTTTAAACGTCTGGTAGAACTCCCCTGGGAAGCCATCTGATCCTGGACTCTTATTTGTTGGGAGATTTTTGATAACCGATTCAATTTCTTCGCTGGTTATGGGTCTGTTCAAGCTTTCTATTTCCTCCTGATTGAGTTTTGGAAGAGTGTGGGTGTTTAGGAATTTGTCCATTTCTTCCAGGTTGTCCAATTGGTTGGCATATAATTTTTCATAGTATTCCCTGATAATTGCTTGTATCTCTGAGGGATTGGTTGTAATAATTCCATTTTCATTCATGATTTTATCTATTTGGGTCATCTCCCTTTTCTTTTTGAGAAGCCTGGCTAGAGGTTTGTCAATTTTGTTTATTTTTTCAAAAAACCAA
Source organism: Panthera pardus (assembly GCF_024362965.1). NCBI lineage: Eukaryota > Metazoa > Chordata > Mammalia > Carnivora > Felidae > Panthera > Panthera pardus. The sequence goes on along the minus strand of NW_026526677.1, from coordinate 109,832,561 downwards.
CTCTTGGTTTCGTTGATCTGCTCTACAGTTTTTTTAGCTTCTAAATTGTTTATTTCTGCTCTGATCTTATTTATTTCTCTTCTTCTGCTAGGTTTAGGCTGCCTTTGCTGTTCTGCTTCTATTTCCTTTAGGTGTGCTGTTAGATTTTGTATTTGGGATTTTTCTTGTTTCTTGAGATAGGCCTGGATTGCAATGTATTTTCCTCTCAGGACTGCCTTCGCTGTGTCCCAAAGCGTTTGGATTGTTGTATTTTCATTTTCGTTTGTTTCCATATATTTTTTAATTTCTTCTCTAATTGCCTGGTTGACCCACTCATTCGTTAGTAGGGTGTTCTTTAACCTCCATGCTTTGGGAGGTTTTCCAGACTTTTTCCTGTGGTTGATTTCAAGCTTCATAGCATTGTGGTCTGAAAGTATGCATGGTATAATTTCAATTCTTGTAAACTTATGAAGGGCTGTTTTGTGCCCCAGTATATGATCTATCTTGGAGAATGTTCCATGTGCACTCGAGAAGAAAGTATATTCTGTTGCTTTGGGATGCAGAGTTCTAAATATATCTGTCAAGTCCATCTGATCCAATGTATCATTCAGGGCCCTTGTTTCTTTATTGACTGTGTGTCTAGATGATCTATCCATTTCTGTAAGTGGGGTGTTAAAGTCCCCTGCAATGACCACATTCTTATCAATAAGGTTGCTTATGTTTACGAGTAATTGTTTTATATATTTGGGGGCTCCTGTATTCGGCGCATAGACATTTATAATTGTTAGCTCTTCCTGATGGATAGACCCTGTAATTATTATATAATGCCCTTCTTCATCTCTTGTTACAGCCTTTAATTTAAAGTCTAATTTGTCTGATATAAGTATGGCTACTCCAGCTTTCTTTCGGCTTCCATTCACATGATAAATAGTTCTCCATCCCCTCACTCTCAATCTAAAGGTGTCCTCAGATCTAAAATGAGTCTCTTGTAGACAGCAAATAGATGGGTCTTGTTTTTTTATCCATTCTGATACCCTATGTCTTTTGGTTGGTGCATTTAATCCATTTACATTCAGTGTTATTATAGAAAGATACGGGTTTAGAGTCATTGTGATGTCTGTATGTTTTATGCTTGTAGAGATGTCTCTGGTACTTTGTCTCACAGGATCCCCCTTAGGATCTCTTGTAGGGCTGGTTTAGTGGTGACAAATTCCTTCAGTTTTTGTTTGTTTGGGAAGACCTTTATCTCTCCTTCTATTCTGAATGACAGACTTGCTGGATAAAGGATTCTCGGCTGCATATTTTTTCTGTTTAGCACACTAAAGATATCGTGCCAATCCTTTCTGGCCTGCCAAGTTTCAAAAGAGAGATCAGTCACGAGTCTTATAGGTCTCTCTTTATACGTGAGGGCACGTTTATCCCTTGCTGCTTTCAGAATTTTCTCTTTATCCTTGTATTTTGCCAGTTTCACTATGATATGTCGTGCAGAAGATCGATTCAAGTTACATCTGAAGGGAGTTCTCTGTGCCTCTTGGATTTCAATGCCTTTTTCCTTCCCCAGTTCAGGGAAGTTCTCAGCTATAATTTCTTCAAGTACCCCTTCAGCACCTTTCCCTCTCTCTTCCTCCTCTGGGATACCAATTATGCGTATATTATTTCTTTTTAGTGTATCACTTAGTTCTCTAATTTTCCCCTCATACTCCTGGATTTTTTTATCTCTCTTTCTCTCAGCTTCCTCTTTTTCTATAACTTTATCTTCTAGTTCACCTATTCTCTCCTCTGCCTCTTCAAGCCGAGCCGTCATGGTTTCCATTTTGTTTTGCATTTCGTTTAAAGTGCTTTTCAGCTCCTCGTGACTGTCCCTTAGTCCCTTGATCTCTGTAGCAAGAGATTCTCTGCTGTCCTCTATACTGTTTTCAAGCCCAGCGATTAATTTTATGACTATTATTCTAAATTCACTTTCTGTTATATTATTTAAATCCTTTTTGATCAGTTCATTAGCTGTTGTTATTCCCTGGAGATTCTTCTGAGGGGAATTCTTCCGTTTGGTCATTTTGGATAGTCCCTGGAGTGGTGAGGACCTGCAGGGCCCTTCCCCTGTGCTGTGGTGTATAACTGGAGTTGGTGGGCGGGGCCACAGTCCGACCTGATGTCTGCCCCCAGCCCACCGCTGGGGCCACAGTCAGACTGGTGTGTGCCTTCTCTTCCCCTCTCCTAGGGGCGGGATTCACTGTGGGGTGGCGTGGCCCGTCTGGGCTACTTGCACACTGCCAGGCTTGTGGTGCTGGGGATCTGGCGTATTAGCTGGGGTGGGTAGGCAAGGTGCACGGGGGCGGGAGGTGCAGGCTTAGCTCGCTTCTCCTTAGGTGATCCACTTCAGGAGGGGCCCTGTGGCAGCGGGAGGGAGTCAGATCCGCTGCCGGAGGTTTGGCTCAGCAGAAGCACAGAGTTGGGTGTTTGCGCAGAGCGAGCATGTTCCCTGGCAGGAACAGGTTCCCTTTGGGATTTTGGCTGGGGGATGGGTGAGGGAGATGGCGCTGGCGAGCGCCTTTGTTCCCCACCAAACTGAGCTCTGTCCTCTGGGGGCTCAGCAACTCTCCCTCCCTTTGTCCTCCAGCCTTCCCGCTTTCTAAGCAGAGCTGTTAACTTATGACCTCCCAGACGCTAAGTCGGGCTTGCTGTCGGAACACAGTCGGTCGGCCCCTCCACTTTTGCCAGCCAGACTCGGGGGCTCTGCTTGGCCGGGAGCCGCCCCTCCGCCCTGGCTCCCTCCCGCCAGTCCGTGGAGCGCGCACCGCCTCGCCGCCCTTCCTACCCTCTTCCGTGGTCCTCTCGTCTGCGCTTGGCTCCAGAGACTCCGTTCTTCTAATCCTCTGGCAATTTTCTGGGTTCTTTAGGCAGGTGTAGGTGGAATCTAAGTGATCAGCAGGACGCGCGGTGAGCCCAGCGTCCTCCTAAGCCACCATCTTCCCATAGAAGTCATACAATTATTTCTATGGATGAATGTTTTCATTTCTCTTGTTTAAGTTTCAAGATGTGGAATTTGCTGGGTTACATACTGTATGTGTTATTTAGCTTTGTAAGAAGATCTGCCAAATAGCTTCCCAAGGTGGTTGTACCCTTTACACTCTCTCCAGCAATGTATGAGCCTTCCAGTTGTTCTAAGTCACTACCAACTCCTGGAATTGCTTGTCTTTCTAGCTTTAGTCATTCTCATGGGTTAAAAAATGGTGTCTCAATGCAACTTTGATTTTTGTTTATATATTAGTAATGATGTTCAGCATTTTTATGTGTTAGATCATTGACAGTTGCTATAATTCCATTTGTGAAATGTCTGTTCAAATTTTTTTTTTGTATTCTTTGTATATTGGGTTGTCCTCTCATTGACTTATGAGAACTCTCCCTGTATTCTAGGTAACTCTTCTATGTCAGATATATGAGTTTCTACTATTTTCCCCTGTCTCTAACCTGTTTTCATTTTCTTGGCACTATTCTACAAAGAGTATATAGCATATATTATTTGATATGTCCATTTTATCAATTTATTTTTTTATGTTTCATGCTTTTGAGTTCTGTGAAATATTTCCTATTCCAGGCTACCAATTTTATTTTCTGTTTTCTTCTAGATGTTTTATGAATAGGTCAATAATCCATTTAAAATTAGTTTTGCCTGTCTTCTGAGGGAAAGGTTGAGATTATTTGCTCACAATATGGATATACATTTGCTCTAACTCTACTTGAAATAAACTTTCCTTTATCCATTGAATTATACGGACTGCTATGTTGAAAAGTCAGAGGGCCATATGTATGTGGACTCTCTTCTGTTCCATAGTTTGATGACTATTGTTATTCCAGTATCTGTCTTGGTAACTATGGCTTTTAAATACATCTTGAAGAAAAGTTGGTCTAAGCCCTCTAATACAGTTATTTTGTTGAAAATGGTTTTAACCATCAGGTCTTTTGCATTTTTATACAAACCTTAGAATTATCAGGCAGATATTTATAAAACATATTGCTGGGATATTTTATTTAGGTAGCATTTTATTTATAGTTCAATTTGGGTAGAATGGATATGTTAATAGTAGACTTTCAAATCCATTAATGCATTATATATCTACTTTTGTTGAGTTTTTAATTTCTTTTAGCATTGTTTTGTACTTTTCAGTGTATAGTTCTTCCGTGTGTTTGGTCAGATTTATTCTTAAGTATTTTTTGTTCATTATTCTGTGTAAGTATAATTTCTATTTCAATTTCTGATTGCTCATTGCAACTATATAGAAATACAGTTGATTTTTTTATTGATATCATACCCTACAGCTTAGCTAAATTCACTTACTAGTTCTTATAATGTTTTTGTAAGTCCATTGGATTTTCCACATAGATGGTCATTTCATCTACAAATAAAGAAAGTTTAATTCTTCCTTTCTAATCTGGATGCATTTGATTTGTTTGTCTTGCCTTATTTCCCTGGTTAGGACTGCCAGTCAGTATTGTAGTGGTGGGGGCAAACAGTTTTTTCTTGCTGTTAATCTTTGGAGGAAAGCATTCAGTATTTCACAATTAAACATAATAAGTGGAGACTTGTGTATGAACACCTGTTATTTGTTCTAGGACTGTCCTTTCTATTCCTAGGTTGCTGTGGTTTTTGTTTTGTTTTTGGTTTTTTGCTTGTTTGTTTGGTTTTCAGGAAAGGGCTTGCTTTTGTTGAAAGTGCTGTGGCTTCTCTTGAGAATTATCATTAGCTCTTTCTTTCTTTCTTTCTTTCTTCTGGTGAATTGCCTTGATTGATTTTTGAATTTTAAACCAATCTTGTATTTGCAAGAAAAAAACAACAACCTTACTTGTTCATGATGGATTAGCCTTTCTATACATTGAATCTATTGGTTAAATTTTTGTTAAATTTTTGCATATGTCCATGAGGGATATTGATAGGTAGTTTTCTGTTCTTGTAATATTTCTGGTCAGATTTTGGTATCAGGTTAATGCTGGTTTCCTCAGTTTCTGGGCAAGTTTCTTGAGAATTCGTATAATTTATTTCTGAAATGTCTGCTGATGACAAGTGAATCCATCTCAACCTGAACCTCAAACCACTTTTTTGTGTGTGTGTGGAAATGGTTTTAACTACATACTCAATTCTCTCAATAGATAGAGAACTATTTGGGTTATTTATTTCTTCCTGAAGGAGCTCTGGTAGTTTCTTGCAGGAAATCATTTCACCTAAATTTGTTGGAATTATTGACATAAACTTGCTCATAATACTATCCTTGCAACATTTGTAATAATGTCACTTTCTCTTCCTGATATTAGTAACTTGCTTTTTCTTTTTCCCTCATCTCTATGACATGAGTTTATCGTATCTTATCTAATCTTAAAGAAACCATTTTTGTTTTCCTTGATTTTCTCTATTCTTATGTTTCATTGATTTCTATTCAGATCTTTCCTGTTTTCTTTCTTCTACTTACTTTGAGTTTCATTTGAAACTTCCTTGGTTTCCTAAGGAGGAAGCTGAGATGATTGGTTGATTCCTTCTTTTCCAATATAGACACTTAGTGCTCTAAATTTTCTCTCAGTTCCTGCTTTAGGAGTTCCAACAAATCTTGGTATATTGTATTTTCATTTTCATTGAGTTTAAATTACTTTTTAATGTTCCTTTAGGTTAATTTGTTGACCTTTAGGATTTTTTTGTTTGCTTGTTTTGTTTGTTTGTTTGTTTTTGATGTGTATTATTTAGCTCCTATCTGGAGATTTTCCAAAAATCTTTCTGATAGAGATATCTAATTTTAATTCCATTATATACAGATGACATACTTTGTTTGACTTGAATTCTTTTTAGCCCAAGATATGGTTTGCCTTGGTAGATATTCTGAGTTTGTAGAAATAGTCTATAAATGCTATTTTTTTGATGAAGTATTCTATAAATGTCATTTAGGTCAAGTTTATTGATTGTATTTTTCAAGTCCTGTGCATGCTGATGATTTCTGTCTACTTGCTTTGTCCATTTTTGAGATAAGCATAATGAAATCTCTGACTTTTATAGTAGATTTACCTATGTCTCCTTGCATTTGTATCAACTTTTCTTTCATGAATTTTGAAGCTATGTTATAAGATGCATAAATTTGGGGGCGCCTGGGTGGTTCAGTCGGTTGAGCGTCCGACTTCGGCTCAGGTCATGATCTCACAGTTTGTGGGTTCGAGCCCCGCATCAAGCTCTGTGCTGACCGCTTGCTCAAAGCGTGGAGCTTGCTTCAGATTCTGTGTCTCCTTCTCTCTGTGCCCCTCCCCCACTCATGCTTTGTCTCACTCTGTTTCTCAAAAATAAATAACTGTAAAAAAAGTATAAAAAAATAATAAGATACATATATTTGTAGGATTGTTGGGTCCTTATGAAATGGACTTTATTATCCCTGTTTATGTTCTTTGGTCTGAAATCCACTTTGTCTTACAATATATGGCCACACCAACTTTTTCTTGATTTGTACTAATGTGGTATATTAATTTCCTAGGAATTCGGTAACAAATTACACACATTGGATGGCCTAAAATAAGAGAAATGTACTTTGTTAACAGTTCTAGAGGGCACAAGTCCAAAATAAAGGTTTATATCAGGGTTGGCTTTTTCTCTAGGCTTTGAGGGAGAATCCATTCCTTGTGTCTCTCCTAGCTTCTCGTTGCCACTAACAATTCTTAGCCTTCCTTGGCTTATAGACATATTACTCCAATTTCTATATTCACAGGGACTTCCCTTCTTTGTGTCTTGTTTTGCTGCTGCTTCTCCTCTCTTATAAGGACTTATCATTGCATTTAGGACTCACACTACTTCAAGATGATGTCATTTCCACATCTTTACATTAATTGCGTCTGCACAGGCCTTACTCCAGATAATTCACATTCTGAAGTTCCGGAGGGACATATATTTTGGGTGCCACAATTCAGTCCAATACATTTGGTATATCATTCACCTTCCTTTTACTTGTAACCTATTTCTGTTTTTATATTTATAATGGGTCTCTTGTCAGCATGATCAAATTGGATCTTTTTACAAATTCTAGGTAGACAATATCTGTTTTTATTTAGGTTTTAGACCATTTAGATTTTATGTGCTTACTGATATTGTTAGGTTTAAATCTATCCTCTTACTATTTGTTTTCTGTTTTTCCTGTCTTTTGTATTAATAGTAAATACATATCCTTCCTTCTTTTGTATTAATAATAAATAATTACATACTTTATTTTCTGACTTTGTTTTACCATCCAAATTATAACAATGTGCTAACTTTTACAGTAGTGTCTAGTGTTTCACTCATATTAACTCTTTTAATGCAGCACCTCTGTCAAGTAGATGCTACTTTATATCTATTTTATAGATGAGAAAACTCAGGTACAAGGAAGTTAACTAATGTGCTCTTAAGGACTTAGGTGAATTTTACATATGAGATGTAAAACTAAACAGTCTGTACCCAAAGATCATGTTCTTAACCAGAATTCAGTAAAGCTTCCCAAGTGTTGACTTTGTTGGCTGTTGTGCTTGTTGTTGATTTTCTTTGTGAGCCTTGAGTGAAGGGATTTTTTTTTCTTTTTTCTAATTTCCTTTTGTATCTATTGATTTAATGGTTACCTTTGTCTAGATACTGTCCCTAGCTCAGAATCAAGCATTATATTGGTGTTTGGAGGCTTTCTTCTTTTACATTACCACAAATTCATGTTCTTAACCAGCAGTAGCTTGATGTACATCTTGCCTGAACAGCTATCTCTCCTTCTCTTTCACAACTTGTACAGAAGTGTGGTGAAGGCCACAGCCCCAGGAAAAATTTTCAGTGCCCAAACATGGGACAGAAGTCATGGTCCTATAAGCCTGGCTCTGTTCATTACCTATTGGTCTTTTTGGATTTTGGTTCCCTGTGTTCCACAGGGGTTAAACTTCGTGATTTCTGCTAGAATCTGGTTCAGAAGTCATACATATATTCTATTTTAGCCCCTCTTTATTGTTTCCCTCTCTTCTGAGGTGGTTATTATTATATCCATTTTGACAAATGTGGACCCTGGGTCTCAAAATAGCAACTTTCCCAAGGTCACCTGGTTGGTAATAGAGAGTAAGGTATTAAATCTGTAGCAGAAAAATTCAAAAGTGTGTGCTATTCAACTTTATTTATCCATCCTTCCAAGATATAGATATTAAGTGTTTATCCTGTGGTCTCAGATTCTGTAATGACACAAGTTAATGGAGCCCATCACATTCAGACATCTCATGGAAAGCCTAATTCCCTCTCTGTGGAAAGCTTCCTCTCCTCCTTGCTTTTCTCTGCTTCACTGCCTGCAAGGAAAGCAGGAACAGCTCTTCCTAATGAGAAAGATGGTAACATGATGAGATTAAAATCAGGGTCAAAGCTGAACAGTGTCATATCCACATACATTTAGTAAAGGCAGTATGAATTTATTAAGCACCTGCCTCTAGAACAGGTTAAAAAGATTGATTGTATTAGTGGGATAATCATAGCAAAACTATGTGAAAATGTGACCCAGGACATGTTTAGATTCTGTTTTGGCCCAGAGGGGATATGTCAGAAAGAGAAAGGAGCTATCTGGAGCATATGTATGGCCAGGATTCTGTCAAGAAACTTTACATTCATTAATTTGCTTATTTTTAAAAAAAGTTAGTAATTGAGTATTTAATGCATAATTGTTATCTCTGAGAGCACTAAGATGTAGAGGAATTAAATAATTTTCTCACCATCACAAAGGAAGTTAGCCCTGGTTCCTCTGATTCCATATCAGAGGCTCTTTTTCACTAGCCAGGTTGCCTTTGTCTTTCTTCTCACTAGTCACTTAATGTAAGACATCTGCTTTATGAGCAATTATTTTTATTTTTATACATGTTTCCTTTATCTTAAAAAAAGAGGGCTACATTCTCTGTTAATACTGGTACATGTATTGGTGTTAGTTCCTGGACTACGCACAGAGATTGGTCTGTCACTGATGAGGCTTCTCTAAGTGGCCTTGTCTGTGTTCCCTTGTATGGCAACAGACCCTTCAAGTACCACCACCTAGATGGAACATGAACTAAGCCCACATGGGGCAACTTTGAGACTTTCCCTCAATTTGATTGGATGGAGACAAGACCTATATTCCTGGCAAGCAGAGTAACTTAAGGTCATCTCATCAAGTTATGGAGAAAGTACACTTAAAGTTGAATACAGCAAAGCCAGTAAACTGAGAGAAATAGAAGTGTGTGTTGGACAGGTTCCTAGTATCTGGATCCAAATATCTCTAAAAACAAACAACCTCCTACCTGTTCTTGATTGTATAATCTACGTCATATAGTGTGATAAAGCTATTTTGAATTGGATTTGTGTTCTTAGCAACCAAAAATATCTTGCTTGACATAGGTTATTTCTGAAGAGAACAACAAATTACAAATGAGAAACCATGGAACTTTTGTCCATGGAGTATTTTGATTTTGTCCCTCCCTCCACACTCCCAAAGAATTATAAGGGTAGAAGACATTTAACAGGAACTGATACTTTTATGAAAATCATGCCTTTTGCAGATTACACCAGAAAATGCATACTCTACATTTGTAACCTTCTCCTCAAATTATACAAAGGAACAAGCGCTTTGGAGTGTTTTTGGCATTTTCTATTTGACATTGCCAAGGACTGGGAAAAAATGATAAGAATTGGTTTTCCCAGAACTGGCCACACAGTGCCCTCAATCATGTTTCTGGCTCAGAGTTGGCATGGGGGGTAGGAGGACCTTCAGCTGAACATTAAGCAGTTCCATACGTTAAATCTGCTGGTTGCTTTTTCCATTTTCTCTTTGAAAGAGAAACACCTTTCATTTCCCCTTAGAAACTATTCCCTGAGGAACAGTCCTGAAAGTGCTGCAATTTTGTCCTCTGCTGCTTCAGAAGACTGAGTGCCTCTGTGAGGAAGATGTCAGTGGTGAGGACAGTATCTTCAAGATCACCCATCAGCTAGTTTAAATTGAGTGGAGGGGAAAATTCAGAAACTAAAAAGTTCAAAAGTGGCCTATGTTAATCAGGGTATCTCACCTCTTAAAGAGATTTGGCCTATCCTTAAAATAATTTTTCATCCTTTGAAATACACCTGTTTCCCATCTCATTCTTTTTAAAGCCTCTGTTTGAGATACAAAGGATTTTTCTTCTTGTTATTTAGTCAATTCTGAAATACTTGATACACTTATTCTCAGCTTCCTCTCTGCTGTGTACCTTCTATGTTGGTGAAATGTCCGTTCTTCCCTCAATTGGTTCTCAGGGAAGTTGACTTTTTAAATTGTTAGCTATGATGGACACGGCTGTCCATATCTTACCTGACATCTTAGAGGAGATTAGGAATTCTCTCCTTTGGTATTTGTGACTCTTCCTTGGTGGTCTTTTTCTGTAGTCATTCCTCAGATTTATTTCCTGGACTCTCTTTTAAACATTAGTATTTTTCTGAAACTATTTTAGGCCTTTTTCACACTACTCACTTCCTGAGCTATGCTATTCGTATTAGCCATATACTGATGACTCCAAAATCCTCATATAAATGCCAGATCCATGTATCCAAATGCCTATTGGATATTCTTAATTTAGGATGCCCAGCAAAATCTGAAGCTCAACTTGTTCAAACCTAAACTCATCCTTTCCTTCAGTACTTCAAAAATTCTTTCTTGTTCTGGGGGTGCCTAGGTAGTTCCGTTGGTTGAGCATCTGACTTCAGCTCAAGTCATGATCTCACAGTTCGTGAGTTTGAGCTCTGCATAAGGCTCTGTGCTGACAGCTCAGAGCCTGGTCCCTGCTTGGGATTCTGTGTCTCCCTCTCTCTCTCTACCCCTCCCCCACTCATGCTCTGTCTCTCTCTCTCTCTCTCTCTCTCAAAAATAAACAAATATTTTTTTAAAAATTTAAAAAGTCTTCCTTGTCCTATATTTCTTATTTAAGTGAATTACAACACACGGTAATCCAATATTTTTCATTCTATATTATTTCCAACCTGTTAAGGCCTCTCAAGCTACTTTCATTTTTCTTTAATATTTGTTTATTTTTAAGAGACAGACAGAGACAGAGCACAAGTGGGGGAGGGGTAGAGAGAGAGAGGTAGACACAGAATCCAAAGCATGTCTCAGGCTCTGAGCTGTCAGCACAGGGCCAACGCGGAACTCGAACCTACGAACTGTGAGCTCATGACCTAAGCCAAAGTTAGATGCTCATCTCAAGTTACTTTCTGAGCAATCATTTAATTGATTGCCTCTTGCAAACACCCTCTGCTTCTTTCATAGAAGACATTCTCATTATTTTGGTTCTTGGCTTTAACTGTTTCCTGTGTATACTTTGTCTTCTACACTACTGTTGAGGTGAGATTTCAACAGTAGACATTGTTGTTCCATTCCTTCTGGAAATCTTTCAATGGTTCCTGTTGTCTTTGGTATGATATTCAAGCCATGCACTTTAGTGTTCAATGCTCTTCAGTGGTTTTTCCCTGCATACCTCTTCACCATCATCTCCTGTGTCAATCACTACACTTGATACTTGAGAAGTTCTCAGACTTTTCCAGGACTCTATCCCTTGAATAAGAGACATAGCACAGCTGTTGCTTCTCACTACATACAATTTGATTTTAAAGAAAGGAGACTGGTTTGTGTGTGTGTATTTCTATAATTCAATGTATCTTACAAAATGTATGTATATTGACTCTTGGAAGTTTTCTATAAGTATCTAGATAGTTATGAAAAGATAATATCATAAACCAATAACATGTCATTTTAATTCTGTTGAAATATGTTAACAGGTAGTATATGTAACAATAACAGCATTCTGCATACTTCAGTTGTATCAATTTACATGTATTCTTCCTCATTAATGTCATCATCTCACACTTAAAAAAAAACAACAAAGGAGATGAAATAGTTGGAGTAATAGGTCATGCCTGTGGACTAAATATTACTTCAGTGCATGCTGGGGTCTTGTAAGACTACCTGAAATGGAAAAGTGAATCATCTGAAAATAAAGTAGATATACATATTTTCTTATAATTTTGTAATTTTGAACTTAATAATGTACTGTTTATATTTGAAGGTATCCAAAATTGGCCACTAGAAAACAAAAACAAAGTATATTCGCTATCCAAGAAGCAAGTATAAGTCTACAAAGATTAAAACATTCAAAAAGAAAGATTTCTTGAATTTTAGACAAACAGGAACAATAGAATAAACTATTACTATAAACAAACATACTAGAAATCATGGAGCATTTATTATATTCTAGTTATTTATATCCATTTAAATATCAAAACTTTCACTGATTAGGAAACAGACCTTTATATAAGTAAAATGGTAATCCCCAAATCCACATAAGTGGCAAATCATTTTTTCCCTGACTTTTTGAAGCACTCATTATAAGATACTTTAATTATTATTCATCTCTTGGTGAATGTTAGAAAGCCTTTGTTACCCACAGAACGTAACGGATACATTTGAAAAGCAGAAGCCATGAAAAAAGCCAGTAACGAGTGTTGCACTATATATGCTAAATCAGTATGTGACCGTTTCTGATGCAGCCACATCGAAAGAAGCATGATGTCATCCATAAGCTGGACCTTGCGTCCATTTACTGTATTTTCACTTCTGTAGTATAGTTTCAAACATGTTTTGACTGTGATGGAAATTGTGTGTTAGACAGATAAAACACCTCATTGACTAGACAAATGGAAGCTTTTGTGCTGAAAAGAACTCTTATAGCACAAATAACTTGCAGAGAAACAGAATGTGTGATGAGTGTTGGACCTCTGCTTACAGTCTTGTTAGGAAGAGAACATTGGTTTTCATCTTGACAACCAGTGGGTTGTATTCCTTCTTTGAGATTTTCCCTGCACAAGCTCTGAATTCACCTGAGTAAATTCTATTTCCTTTTATCATAGACATTTGTGTGTGTGTGGCTTTAAAACACATATTCTCTAGTGGAGGTAAAGTGGTAAAATTATCCTTCACTTCCTATTTGAATTGAGGACAAAAGAATTATTCTTGGAAAGGCCGCCATAGAATTGAATTCATTGTACTGTGTGAATTGCACCTTTTATGCTTTTAAATGATGTGACATTTTTATTTAGCGCCAATCCGGAAGTGACCACAAAATAAATGAGCTTTCTGGGTTTGCAACGTTTTGTCATTCTAAAACTTTTTAGACTTATTGCAAACTAAATGATCAGAAGGCAAATTCATATAACTTTGTCTCTGGATTTCCAGATCTTTGTATCCGTGTACTTCTTTCTTCAAAATATTTCTCCAGTTCTTCATGAGAAAATCAACACATAAAGCAATGAAAAGCTGTGCTTCCCTGACTCAAGTTGAGGTGGGAGGTAAGGGTGGGAAAGTCCCCTTGACCATTCTCTGGCCCTTATAGCTGTCTCAGAAAGCACTCAGAATAACTCCTAGGTTGAAGAGCACAAATCAGAAAACACTGAATCTCAGAAACTAAGATAAGAGAAAATTGATAGGGCATTCTAGCTAGCTTCTTCACATTTTCACAATGCTCTCCATAACTTCCTTGATGTATGGTCATATAAAGGTCTGTGCGAATATTTCCAGAGCCATAATGTTTTTCACCTATGTTTGTGACCAAATCTGCTAGTGTATTTTTGCTTATGCTGAGCAAAAGCAGTTACATCTGTTTTTTGGTACACACTAAGCCATTCCTTTTTCCACAGCCCTTCTTGATATGATATTATGATTTTTTAAACTCCTCTCTTATCAAAACCAAATATTGTTTCATTCATCCCACAAAGATAGTTAGTTTTATAAGCCACTCCCCATTTCAGCAGATCTTCCCCAGAATTTCTCCTGCTGTCATTGCCCCCACTTCCTGGAGCACCTGGTCGGCTCTGGTCATGATCTTGTGGGTGGTGGGTTCCAGCCCCGCATCAGGCACTGTTTGACAGCTCAGAGCCTGGAATCTGCTTCAGATTCTATGTCTCCCTCTCTTTCTGCCCCCCCCCCACTCTCCCTCTAAAATATAAATAAACATTTAAAAAATTAAAAAATACAATAAAACTAGACTTCCTAGAACATAAATCTCCAGATATGATCTTACTAGGGTGAAATACACTAGGACATTACTTTCTTTGTTGTGGCTGTTAGATCTCCATAAATTATGTCCAGAGTTGGAGTACTCTTTTAGAAAGAAATACACAATATGATTTGGGAACAAGAAATACTTGAGGATTTTTTCAAGAGGAATATTGCTGAAATGATTATTCCCAGTCTTTGCTTGTTATTTTGATACTTTAAAGCCTTAAAGTACCACAAATTAAAAGGAATATATTTACCCTCCAGCATAAAATACCAAAAATGCAGACAAAATATATGAAACAAATGAAACATATGAAACAAATGAAACAAATACCAAAAAATGCAGACAAGACATTGACCACTAGACAACAGAAGATAATGAAGCCTGTGATTTGAAAATACACTTGCCTAAACTTACTGTTTGGTGAAAGCTACCAGGCCACAGAACAGGGAGGGTAATAGAGGCAGAGCCTGGCCTGTTCTTGAGTTGAGGATTTGTGTGTCCAGGAAAGCCAAGGAAGCTAGAGTTCACATTGCAAAGTCCCAGAGAGGAGAGAGCTACACAGAAAGAAAACTCTGGACATCTGCAGATAATTTCCCTTGAGTATTCAGTTGAGTCAGTGCATATCTATGAGAAAATCACTCAAGACAAGGGAAGACCATTCAAGAAGCATTAAAAGGATCAATAGCTGGTCCCCATGTGCCAAAAATTATAATTACTTATGTAAATACAAAGACTATTTTGTATGTAAGTCTCTTTAAAACAAAATTAACTTTTCAAAATAAAAATAATAACATATTTGTAAACTTATAATTATGTACAAGTATGACAGAACTACAGAGGCTGAAAGGGAAGATTGGAAATACACTGTTTTCTCTTAATGTTTATTTTTGAGACAGTTAAAATGTGGGAGGGACAGAGAGAGAAGGGGAGCAGAGGATCCAAAGCAGGCTCTGTGACAATAGCAAGTCTGATGTAGAGTTTGAACTCACGAGCCAAAGTCTGACACTCAACCAAATGTACCATCCAGGTGCCCTGGAAATACACTATTTTGAAGATTTTAAACTACATATGAGGTAGAATGCTATCATTTAAGCTGAATTAAAGATCTATACTTTAACCTTTAAAAAAAGCACTAAAATACACAAAAAATAGTTATAGCAAATATAGCAATGGAGAAAAAAAGTGAAATTATAATAATAAAAATAACTGCAGAAAAAAAGAAAAAGAATGAATAACAAATAGAAAACATATAACAGAGTATTAATCAGTATCTCTGTGTGTGTAGTGTGTATAATTGGCTCATGCAATTGTGGAAGCTGGGAAATCCAGACCCAGGAGAGTTGATGGTATCGTCCCAAGACCTGAGGAGCAGGAAAGCTTCCAGTTTAAATTCTAGTTTGAATCTGAAGGCTAGATAACCAGAAGAGCCAGGAATCTAAGTTCTAGAACAAGTCCAAAGTCAGGAGAAGACTGATGTCCCAGCTGAAGACAATTAGAGTAAATTCTTTCTTATTTAGACTTCTAGTCTGTTCAGTCCTTCAATGGATTCAATAAGGTACAGCCACAATGAGGAGGCCAATCTTCTTTACTCAGTCTACTGATTCAAATGTTCATCTCATCCAGAAACACCTTCACAGATGCACACAGAAAGGGTATTTAACCAAATATCTGGGTATCCCATGGGCCAATCCAACTGACACATAAAATTAATCATTTCAAGCAGGATAGTATTATTAAAACATCAATTGTCGCACTAAGTGTAAATACAAGTAACTTGTTCTGCAAATGTTCCACGAGATGAGCAAAGATTTCTCTTAAATTTTAACTTGATAAGTGAGTGATGTCTTGCAGTATGAGTAGTACATGATGCCAAATGTCACATGATCACAACTGAGCCATTTGTTCTCCCTCCCTTTCCTTCTCTCTCTCTCTCTGATCATCTCCCATGCTCAGATGCTCAGTCTCAGGCTGTGGTGTTTGGCAGAAATCAGTGATTTTTCAGAATGTTGGAAGGTGCCCCCAACTGGCACTAGTGTCTTTTTGTCACTTCAAAGCATCTATGGATGGTCCTTTGCTTTTCCCTACAAGAGTGAGCTTAGGAATGCTTTGTTTCATTCTAGGTCATTGGATAGGTTCCTTGTTAAAGTTGCAAGAAGAAAGATTCCATTGAGCCAATAGATAGGAGTGATTCCATTAGTGATAACAAAAGTCATCCTATACAGTAACCCTCCTCTCTTTTGTCTCCCTCACACCAGTAATGAAGGTTTTCAAAGGTAAGTGTAGGGTAATTTGTTTATTTTCTTTATATTTTGTATTCTTAATTATTTTATATTATATTACAGTATTGTAATCATTTTTATATGGCTGTTTTTGAGTGCCTGGGTGGCTAAATCATTAAGTGTCTGACTCTTGATTTTGGCTCAGGTCATGATCTCACAGTTCATGGGATTAAGCCCATGTCCATCCAGTTCTGCACTGATGGAATAGAGCCTGCTTGGGTTTCTCTCTCTCTCTCTCTCTCTCTCTCTCTCTCTCTCTCTCTCTCTCTCTCTCTCTCTTTCTCTCTTTCTCTCTCTTACTCTCTTTCTCTTTGTCCCTCCCCCCCCACATGCTATCTCTCTCAAAATAAATAAAAATTAAATTAAATTAAGATTTTCAGATTGAATATAAAACGCAAGCCCCAAGTAGATGGTGCCCACAAGAAACCTATCATTTAATTTAATTTTATTCAATTTTATTTAATTTTATTTGATTTTATTATTTTCCATGTTTTTATTTAAATTCTAGTTAGTTAACATATAGTGTAATATTGGTTTCAGGAATAGAATTTAGTGATTCATCACTTACATATAACACCCAGTGCTCATTGTAACAAGTGTCCTCCTTAATACCCATCACCCATTTAGCCCATCTCCCTGTCCTCATCAACTGTCAGTTTGTTTTCTGTCCTTAGGTGTCTCTTATGATTTCCTTCCCTCTTTTTTGCATTGCCCTATATTCATACATTTTGTTTCCTAAATTCCACACATGAATGAAATCATATGGTATTTGTCAATCTCTGACTTATTTTGCTTAGCCTAATACACTCTAGCTCCATCCACATCATTGCAAATGGCAAGACTTTATTCTTTTTTACTGACTAATATTCTATTGTATACAACACACAAACATGTATACACACACCCCACATCTTTACCCATATATCTGTTGATGGACACTTGGGCTCTTTCCATAGTTTAGCTATTGCAGATAATGCTGCTATGAACATTGGGGTGCATGTACCCCTTTCAAATCTGTATTTTTATATCCTTTGGGTAAATGCCAAGTAGTGTGATTGCTGGATCATAAGGTTGTTCTATTTTTAACTTTTTGAGGAACCCCCATACCATTTCCCAAAGTGGCTGTACCAGTTTACACTCCCAGCAACAGTGTAAGAGGATTCCCCTTTCTTTGCATCCTTGCCAACATCCGTTGAAGAAACCCACTTTAAACATAAAAACACAAACAGGTAAAATTTAAAGGAAAGAAAAGATAAAACATACAAATGTGAACCAGAAGGAAGCTAGATTGGTCATACTTTATTAGACAGTGTAGATGTGACAGGCAGAATAATGCTTTCCAGAGATGCCCGTATTGTAAGTTACATTACATGGCAAAGGAGAATTAAGTTTGCTGATAAAAGTAATGTTGATAATCACCTGAACTGGTTACATCTTGGCAGGCCCAGTGGAATCATTATTTCCTTAAAATTGGAAGGGGGGAAAAAGGGAGAGAGAGTATAAAAGATCAGACAATGCTAGCTTTGATTTGTACAGTAAGGGCCGTCAGTCAAGGAGTCTGGGTGGCCTCTAGAGCCTGGAAAAGGGAAGGAAATGGATTCTCCCCTAGAGTCTCCAGAAATTAACACAGCCCTGCTGATACCTTGATATTTAAAAAAATTGAAGCATAATTAGCATAGAATGCTATATTAGTTTCAAGAGTACATCATACTGATTGATCAGTTCATACATCACTCAATGCTCATCACAGTAACTGCACTCACCATCTCTTAGCATACAGCATGATTACGACATTAACGGTTATGTTCTCTATGCTGTACTTTTCATCTCCACGATTTATGTATTTTATAACTAGAAGTACATACCTTTAAATTCCCTTTGTCTGTTTTTCCCATTCCACCACCCACCTCCCTTGTGGCGATGACCAAATCTCTGTATTTAAGGGTCTTTTTCCTTTTGTTTTTGTTGTTTGTCATTTGTCTTGTTTCTTACATTCCATCTATAAGTGAAATCATATGGTATTTGTCTTTGTGTAATGACTTATTTCATTTAGCATAATATTCTCTACATCCATCCATGTTGCGACGAATGACAAGATCTCATCCATTTTTATGGCTGAATAGTATTTCATTATATATGAATACCGTATCTTCTTTATCCATTCATCTACCAATGGACCCTAGAATTGTCTTTGTATCTTGACTATTGCAAATAATGCTTTCATAAGTAGAGGGGTGAATATATCTTTTAGAGTTAGTGTTTTCTTTCCCTTTGGATAAATACCCAACAGTGGAATTACAAGATCATATAGTATTTCTGTTTTCAAAAATTTTAAGGAACGTGTATACTTTTTTCCACAGTGGTAACATCAATTTTTATTCCCACCAACAGTGTGTAAGGATTCCTTTTCTCTACATCCTTCCACTGCTTGTTATTTCTTGATTTTTTGAAGTGAGCCATTCTGACTACTATGAAGCGATATCTCATTACGATTTTGATTTGCATGATCAGGATGGTTGAACATCTTTTCATGTGTCTGTGGACCAACTGTATGACTTATTTGGAAAAATGTCTGCTCAGGTCCTCTGCCCATTTTTTCATTTTTTTTTTCTTTTTTAGTGTTGTGTACATTCTTTACGTATTTTAGATATTAAGTCCTTATTGGATATGTCATTTGCAAATATATTCTCCTATTCAGTAGGTTGCCTTTTACTTTTGTTCATGGTTTCCTTGGTTGTGCAAAAGCTTTTTATTTTGATGTAGTCTCAATAACTTATTTTTTACTTTTGTTTCCTTTGCCTAAGGAATCATATCTATAAATATGTTACTAAGGACACTGTCTAAGATATTAGTGACTATATTTTCTTCTAGGAGTTTCATGGTTTCAGATCTCATATTTAGGTCTTTAATTCTTTTTGAGTGTGTGTGGTATAAGACAGTGATACAGTTTCATTCTTTTGCATGTATCTGTCCAGTTTTCCCAGCACTGTTTATTGAAAAGACTATCTTTTCCCCATTGTATATACTTGCCTGCCTTGTCATAGATTAATTGACCGTATAAGTGTGAGCTTATTTCTGGGCTCTCCATCCTTTTCCATTGGTCTCTATGCCTATTTTTATACCAGTACTATTTTGTTTTGATTCCTCTATCATGAAATCTGGGATTGTGACACCTCCAGCTCTCTTCTTCCTTCACCAGATTGCTTTGACTGTTTGGGGTCTTCTTTGGTTCCACACAAATTTTAGAATTATTTTTTCTAGCTCTGTAAAAAGAATGCTGTTAGCATTTTCATAGAGATTACATTGAATCTGTATATTTCTTTGGGTAGTGCAGATATTTTAACGATATTAATACTTCCAATCCAAGATGATGATAAATAATTCCATGTCTTTATTTCATCTTTAATTTCTTTCATCATTGCCTTACATTTTTCAGAGTTCAGGTATTTCATCTACTTTGTTAAATTTATTCTTCTATATTTTATTATTTTTAATGAAATTTTAAGTGGGATTCTTTTCTCAATTTCTCTTTCTACTACTTCGTTAGTAGTGTGTAGATATTCAATAGATTTCTGTATATTAATTTTGTATCCTACATTACTGAATTCATTTGTTAGTTTTAATTTTTTTTTTGGTGGTATCTTTAGGGTTTTCTATTTATAGTATCATGTCATCTGATAAAACAGTGACAGTGTTACATCTTCCTTACCAATTTGGATGCCTTTTATTTTTTGTCTGATTGCTGCAGCTGGGACTTTTGGTACTATGTTGAATAAAAGTGGTGAAAGTGGACATCCTTGTTTTGTTTCTGATCTTAGAGGGATACCTTTCAGTATTTCACCATTGAGTATGAGGTTAGCTGTAAGTTTTTCCATACATGGCTGGTCTTTCTTTCTTTCTTTCTTCATTTCTTCTATTTTTAAAGTTAATTTATTCTTATTGAGGTATGTTCCCTTTAAACCCATTTTGTTGAGAGTAACTATCATGAATGGATATTTTGTCAAATGCTTTTTCTGCATCCATTAAAATAATTATACAAAATTTTTATTCGTCTTCTCGTTAATGTGATGTATCCCTTTGATTTGTGATTATTTACCACTCTTGGATCCCTGGAATAAACTCCACTTGATTGTGCTGAATAAAATTTTTAATGTGCTGTTGAATTCAGTTTTCTAATATTTTGTTGAGGATTTTTGCATCTATGTTCATCAGAGATATTGGCCTGTAGTGTGTGTGTATGTGTGTGGTTTTGAGTTTGCTGTGTGTATGTGTCTTCAGTTTTAGCTTTAGGGTAATGCTGG
Organism: Panthera pardus; assembly: GCF_024362965.1. Lineage (NCBI taxonomy): Eukaryota > Metazoa > Chordata > Mammalia > Carnivora > Felidae > Panthera > Panthera pardus. The sequence goes on along the minus strand of NW_026526677.1, from coordinate 109,811,938 downwards.
CTTCATAGAATGGATTTGTAAGCTTTTCTTCCTCTTGTGATCTTGGAATAGTTTCAGAAGAATAGATATTAACTACCCTTAAGTTTTTGGTAGAATTCACCTGTGAAGCCATCTGGTCCTGACTTTATTTGTTGGGAGTTTTTTTATTTCAGTTTAATTACTAATTTTTTGTTTTTACCTGATTCATTTTTGGAAGATTGTATGTTTTAAGGATTTATACATTTCTATGTTTTCTAATTTATTTGCATATAATTTTTCATAATATTCTCATCCTTTTTAGTACCGTGATGTCAGTTGCTATTTCTCCTCCTCCTTTTTTGATTTTATTTATTTGAGTCCTTTCCCTTTTTTTCTTAATGAGTCTGGCTAAAAGTTTATCATTTTTGTTTATCTTTTCAAAGAACTAGCTCTTGGTTGATCTTTCCTAGTATTGTCATTTTTTTAAGTCTCTATTCCATTTATTTCTGCTATAATCTTAATTCCTTCCTTGTACTTACTTTGGGTTTTGTTTGTTCTTCTTTTTCTAATTTGTTTAGGTGTAAGGTTAGGGTATTTGAGATTTTTTTACTTCTTGAGGTAGGCCTGTATCATTATAAATTTCTGTCTTAGAACTTTTGTTGCATGCCAAGGATTTTCAACCATTGTGTTTTCATTGTCATTTTAATTTATTTTTTAGTTTAGTTTCTTTGATTTGTTGGTTGATCTATTCACTGTTTATTAGCATGTTGTTTAGCCTCCACGTGTTTGTTTTTCTTCCAGATGTGTGTGTGTGTGTGTGTGTGTGTGTGTGTGTGTGTGTGTGTGTGAGAGAGAGAGAGAGAGAGAGAGAGAGAGAGAGAGAGATTAATTTTTAGTTTCCTACAATTGTGGTTGGAAAAGATGCTTGATATGATTTCAGTCTTCTTAATCTTATTTAGAATTGTTTTGTGGACTAACATTTTCTATCCTGAAAGGTGTTCTTTGTGCACTTGAAAAAAAATGTGTATTTAGTTGGGGAGGGAATGTTCTATACATATTTGTTAGGTCCATTTGGTCTGAGTTGTTCAAAGTCCCTGGGTTTGTTGTTGTTGTTGTTGCTGCTGATGGTGATTTTTCTGTATGGATTATCTATTGATGTAAGTGAAATGTTAAAATCCTGTACTATTATTGTTTTCATTTCTCCCTTTATTTCTGTTAATATTTGTTTTATGCATTTAGGTGCTCCAAAATTGTATGCATAGGTATTTACAATTGTTAAATTCTTTTGTTGTATTGCTCTCGTTTTCATTATATTGTGCCCTTCCTTGTCTCATACAACATTCTTTGCTTTAAAGTATATTTTTTCTGACATAAGTGTTGCTATCCTAGCTTTTTTTCACTTATATTTACACATATGCTTTTCCATCCATGCACTTTTAGTCTTTATTTATCTTTAGGTCTGAACTGAGTCTCTTGTAAGCAGCATAGAGAAGGGCCTTGTATGTGTGTTTTTTGTTTGTTTGTTTGTTTACCTTAAGTCCCTTTAATTTTTTGATTAGAGCTTTTTACTCATTTACAGTTAAAGTAATTATTGATAGGTGTGTACTTATTACCGTTTGTTCATTGTTTTCTGGTTGTTTTTGTAGTTCTCTGCTCTGTTCCCTCAGGATTTGATGGCTTTCTTTAATGTTGTGCTTGGATTACTTTCTCTTTGTTTTTGTGTGTATCTATCATAGGTTTCTGATTTGTGGTAACCATTGGGTTCGTAAATAACATCGTGTATGTATAGCAGTCCACATTAAGTTGATGGTCACTTAGATTCAAACACTAGCTTCTCAAACCAGTAAATTTTTACTCCTTCCTGCTCCATATTTTATGTATATCATGTCATATTCTAAATATTTTTGCATTGTGTACCCTTCACTAACTTTTGTGGATATTATAGATTTTAGAAGTTTTGTGTTTTAACCTTTATACTGGCTTTATAAGTGATTATTCTGCTACCTTTACTATATGTTTGGTTTTACCTGTGAAATTATCTTCTTTCATAATTTTATTCTAGTCATTGTCTTTTCTTTCCACTTAAACATTTTCCTTGAACATTTCTTGTAAGGCTGGTTTAGTGGTGATGAACTCTTTTAACTTTTGTTTTTCTGGGTAAACAATCTCTCCTACTCTGAATGAAAACTTTCCCAGGTATTCTTCATTGTTAGTTTTTTTCTTTGTAGAACTTTGACTATATCATGCCACTTTCTTTTCAGCAAACTTCTGATCAAAAAGCAGCTTATTATCTTATGGAATTTCCTTTTTATGTAACTTTTCTTTTCTATAGCTGCTTTTGAAAGTCTCTATTATTACTTTTTTGCATTTCTTATTATGTGTCATGGTGGGGACCTCTTTTGGTTCACCTTGTTGGGGAGCTCTCTGTACCTCCTGGACTTCGATTTCGGTTCCCTTCCTCAGATGTAGAAATTTTCAGCTATTATTTTATCAAATATGTTTGCTGCCTCGTCTCTCTTTTCCTTCTTAGATCCTTGTAATGTGAATATTACTACATTTGATCGTGTCACTGGATTCCCTTAATTCATTCCCATTAATTATTATTTGGTAGGAGTAGGAGTAGTTCTACTCCTAGTAACAGTACTAGTACTACTAGTACTACTAGTACTATTCCTACTCCTACTATTATTATTAGACATTTGGCTTGGTCTCTTTCCTTTACCTTGTCTTCCAAATTGCTTATCTGTTCTGTACCCTCTAACCTACTATAGATTCCCTCTAGTGTATTTTTCACTTAATTTACTAAATGGTTCTTTTTTTTATATTTTCTATCTCTTTGTAGAAGTTTTCACTGAGATCATCCACTCTTTTCTTGAGTCCAGTAATTATCTTTATGACCATTATTTTAAGTTGTTTATCAGGCATACCTCTTATCTCCACCTCACTTAGCTCTTTTATTATGATTTTTGTCTTGGCTTTTAATGTGTTACATATTTCTGTCTCCTCATTTTTTTTCTAATTCTCTGTGGGTTTTTTTTAATGTATTAAGTAGATCAGCTCTGTCTCCTAGTCTTGGAAGTAGTGGCCTTGTGTAGAAGAGGTTCTCTCTTGCCCTATAGCACAGTGCTCCCTGGTCGCCAGAACAAGACCCTCCAGGGATGCCCCTTGTGTGGGCTGTGTGTGCCCTATTGTTGTGACTGAGATGTGATTGCCTCCAACCCAGCCTGCTTATATCACCCGCTTTGACTGCTGTGGGCACAGTAAGCAGATTTTGGTCCCCATGTTTTCGAGAGGCTTGTCTGGGGCCATCATTGGGCTCCTCAGTAAATGGGGCCAGCAGTCAAGTCAGATGTCTGCAGTTATGCTCAGTGCCACAGTTAGAGGCACACCAAAGAGCAGGGCTTTCTTCCTGCATGGCCAAATGGGAGGCCAGGTTGCTGAAACTTCAGGCATGCTCTTCTGTGGCTAGATACCCCTAGCCATCAAGGGAAGGAGACATTTTGGGATGGCAACAGTCTCTGCCAGGGCTGCTTGCATAGTATGGTGAGGAAGGAGGCACTTTGGAGAGATTCCTGCTGAGGTGGGTGAGCTGATAGCAGAGAGAGAGGTAGGGGCAGAACATGCAGTGCTAGCAAGGTGGAGACAAAGTGCTAACACTGGCTTCTGCAAGTATTTGGTTTTCTAGGCTGGGGAGGGGAAGGGAAGCGGAGCCTGCCAGCACTTTTGTTCCCAGAGAAATATGAAAATCACTGCCTCTACAGGACACACACTAAGATTATACTCCAGATACTTCTCAAATTATTTTTTTCTTTGCCGTGTTTTAGGCCAAGTTTTTATGCTGGTCCCTTATGGGCAGGGACCCTTTCTTTCCACCTTCTGTCTCTTCCAAGTTAAGCCCTACTGATTTTAAATGCTCCTAAAGTTAATCCTTGCTGTTTTTCAAAGCCATATGTTATGGGTGCTTGTCTTCCCAGGGCAGGATCCCAGTGCCAGGAATGCCTAGTAGGAGGAATCCAATCATTTTCTTCTCCATGCTTCTGATATCCCTCCCATCTGTGGTTAGTCTCACCTGGGATTTGGTTCCCAACTGCACCTCTATCGCTACTACCCTTTTCAACATGGCCTCCTCTCTCTGGTTAACTGTGTAAGGTCTGTTTTACCAGTCTTCAGGTCATTTTGAGAGTGTTTTGCATAGATGTCACTGTTATCTTGGTGTGTCCCTCTGAGGAGGTGAGTTTCAGGTCCTCCTACTCTGCCATCTTCCCGTGGTCTCCCCTGATACATTGATTTTAGCTCAGTAAGACTTAGTTTTGACTTCTGATATCCAGAACTGTAATATAATAAACTTATATTGTTACATCCACTAAGTTTGTTGTAATTGTAACAGCTGCAGTAAAAAATTAATACAGTAGACTTCAGAAAACAAAAGAAAATGATTAAGATTAAAGAGAGTCATTTCATAAAGTGGTCAATTCATCAAAAGAGCATAAAAATTTTTAAATTTTATGTACCTAATAGCACAGCTTCAAAATACATGAACACAGATATCTAGAAGCTTGCTAAAACACTCTGGGGATCAGACTGGCAGATGCCACATTCATGATCTCACTTTGCTATGCTTCACAGCACCAGTATCTTCTTAAAGAGAGCTTTTATACAGGTCTGATGCCCTGACTATTGAGGCTAACATCTTGATCACCTGGCTCTGGAGACTAAGGAAGCTTATACTTCTGGTCCCATATTACAGGAATAACTGTTGTCACCCAAAAAGGAGCTCATAACCCTGTCTGACACCTCAGTTTTTGTGACTCAAGCACACTGCTTCATTCTCTGGCTGTGGTTGCCAGTGGGGCTTACACAGGTGGGTTCCACAGGACTTAACTAATGGAGACAGAATTTTTAAAAGATATCTATCCCAAGGCACACTAAGAGGCAACTGACCTAGGAGTTTGGTCTTTCTATGAAGGAGGCTTATTAGCTAATCATCATGACTGCAGCCTGAGGGGCAGGTTCTAATTACACATACATATTGAGGCTGGCTAAAATCTATTCTTAAGACCTTGAAAGATGGGCACTATTGTTATCTTATTTCATGCTGGGCATGAAGCCCATTGCAAGGCTTGAACTCATGACCCTGAGATCAAGACCTGAGCTGAGATCAAGAGTCAGACCCTTAACCAACTGAGTCACTCAGGTGATCCTGGTGCCCTGAATTTTCCACCTAGGGGATACCCCTTGATCAACTGGCTTTGGTGGCCTGGGGAGACTTATATTCCTAAATCCTATGAGACTGTGGCATTTGGAGAGATATGAAAGTTAAAAAACCAAAAGTAGTTAAAATAGCTATGATTACAATAATTACTTAAGGGATACACAAAACGAATAGATGTAAAATGTGACATCAGAAACATAAAATGTTGGGTAGAAGGTAATAACATTGTGCTTCACAAGAGGATTAAACATAAGCTGTCATCAGCTTAAAATAGACTGTTATTGATATAAGTTGTTATATCTAATCCTCAGGGTAACCACAAAGCAAATCCTACAGTAAAGACACAAAAGATAAAGAGAAGGAATATAAGAAAACCAATAAAGAAAATTATCAAACCCAAAGAAAAGAAGAAAAACAGTGAGTTACTACAGAAACAGCCAGAAAAGAATAACCGAAAGATAATAAGCTAATCAATAATTAGTTTAAATATAAATGAACTAAATTATTGAAATAAAAGACATGAAGTGGATGAGTGCATTAGAAAAAGACCCATCTATGTGCTTCCTACACTAGGTTCACTTTAGTGTAAGGACACACACAGGCTGAAAGTGAAGAGATCAAAACAGATATTCCATGCAAATGGAAACCAAAACAGATATTCCATGCAAATGGAAACCAAAAGTAAGTTGGAGTACCTATACCCATATCAGACAAAATAGACTTAAAAACAATGAAAGTAGTAGGAGATAAAGAGAAAGATACACACATAAAAGTGTAAGTCCAGTCAGAAGATAAAACATTTGTAAATATTTTTACACCCAACCTAGAAATAACTAATTATATAAAGAAAATATTAGCAGATCTAAGAGGAGAAATAGACCACAATACAAGAATAGTAGGGGACTTTAATATTTCAGTTACATCAGTGGATAGATCATCCAGATAGAAAATCAATAATGAAACATTGGACTTAAAAAACACGTAAAACCAGATGAAATTAACATATATTTACAGAATATTCCATATAAAAGCAATAATACACATGCTTCTGATGTACACAATAAAAATTTTCATATAGTTCAACATGAACAATATTGAAGTTAGGCCAGAAAACAAGCCTTAATAAATTTAAGAGGTTTGAAATCATATCACGAATCTTTCTGACCACCATGGCATGGAACTAGAAATTAATTACACATTAAAAACTAGGAAATTAAAAAATATATGGAGATTAAACATGTTACTGAAGAATCAGTGGGTCAGAAAGAAGCCAAAAGAGAAATAAAAAAATACCCTGAGACAAATGGATGTTGCAGTATTACATACCAAAATTTGTGAAATGTATCGAAAACAGCTCTAAGTGAGAGGTTCATAGCAATAGATGCCTATCTCAAGCAACAATAAAAGTCTAAAATGAAAAACCAAACATTTCACCTTAGGTACCTAGAAGAACAGACAAATCCCATATATAATGGAACAAAGGAAATAACAAAGATGAAAGAAGAAACAAAGACTAAAAAGACAATAGAGAAAATCAGCTAAAGTAAGAGTTTGTTCTTTGAAAAGATAAACAAAATAGATAAATCTTTGGCTAGACTCACCAAGAAAAAAAGAAGATTGAGATAAATCAGAAATGTAAGAGATATTACATATGATACCACGTCAGGGGTGGGAGGAGTCATAAAAGACTACCATGAACAATGATATCTTAAATTTTTTTTAATCTTTATTTTTGAGAGAGAGACAGAGTGTGAGAAGGGGAGGAGTAGAAAGAGAGGGAGACACAGAATCTGAAGCAGGGTCTAGGCCCTGTGCTGTCAGCACAGAGCCTGACGCGGGGCTGGAACTCACAAACTGTGAGATCATGACCTGAGCCGAAGTCAGATCCTCAACTGACTGAGCCACCCAGGCGCCCCATCCCTGATGAACATAGATGGAAAAATCCTCAACAAGATATTAGTAAACTGAGTTCATCAATACATTAAAAGGAGTATATATAACTGCCCAAGTAGGATTTATTTCAGGAATTCAAGGATGGTTTGACATCCACAAATCAATCAATGTACTACACACATTAACAAAATATAGAATAAAAATTATGTGATCATCTCCATAGATGAATAAAAAGTATTTGACAAAATTAATTATCCATTTATGATTAAAACGTTTTAACAAAGTGAGTACAGAGGAAACGTACATCAGCGTAATAAATATTCTATATGACAAGCCCACAGCTAACATCATACTCAAAGGTGAAAAGCTGAGAACTTTTGCTCTAAAATAAGGAACAAGACAATGATGCTACTCTTACCATTTGTATTCAACATTGTATTAGAAGTTGTAGAATTAAGCAATAAAAAGAAATAAAACACATCTACATTGGATATGAAGAAGGAAAATTGTCATTATTTGTAGCTGGCCTGATGTTACACATAGAAAACCCTATAGAATCCTTCAGAAAACCGAGAACTAATAAATGGATTTAGTCAAGTTGCAGGCTACAAAATCAATACACAAAACTGTTGCGTTTCTAAAAAAAATCTGTTCTTTTTCTATAAACTAATAACGAACTATCAGAGAAATTAAGCAATCACATTTATAATTTCATTAAAAGGAATGAAATACCTAGGAATAAACTGAATCATGAAAGTGAAAGACCTGTTTTTTGGAAACGTCAAGACATTGGTGAAAGAAATTGAAGACTACCCAAATAAATGGAAAGATATTCTGTGTTCATGGGTTGAAAGAATTAATAGTATTAAAATGTCTATATTGCCCAAAGCAATTTACAGATTCAGTACAATCTCTATCAAAATTCTGGTGACATTTTTTAATAGAACTAGAACAAACATTACTAACATTTGTATGAAACTATAAAAGACCATGAATGCCCAAAGCAAGCTGGAGAAAGAACAACAAAGCTGGAGGCATCATGTTCCCTGATTTATAAAACTATAGTAATTAAAACAGTGTGGTTCTCCCATAAATACAAACATATATATCAATGGAACAGAATAGAGAGCCCAGAAATAAATCCATGCACATATGATGAATTAATATGAGAATATAAGACTGTGGAAAGGACAGTCCCAATTAATGGTATTGGGAACAGATAAGGCACATCTAAAAGAATGAAATTGGACCACTATCTTACACTGTGCATAAAAATTAACTCAAAATAGACTTAGGGTCATCTGGTTGGTTTAATCAGTTAAGTGTCCAACTCTTGGTTTTGGCTCAGGTCATGATCTCAGTGTTCATGGGATTGAGACCTCCAATGGGCTCTGTGCTAAGTGTGAAACCTGCTTGGGATCCTCTCTCTCCTTCTGCCTCTGTCCCTCCCCCCTCATGTTCTTGTTCTGTCTCTCCTTTTTCTCTCTCTCCCCTTCTCTCAAAATAAATAAATAAACATAATAAAATTGGAAAAAGAAGAAAAAGAGAAAATTGATAAAACCAGAAGTTGGTTCTTTGAGAAGTTCACTATAAATTATTAATGTTTTAGCTTCACTGATCTCAAAAATAATTCTAATATCAGGAATGATAGAGATGATATAATTATAGATTCTACAAATATTTTTAAAAGGTTACTAAGGAATTATTAACAAATGTTATCAATAAACTAAATAACTTGAAGAAATAGAAAACAAACAAAACAAAACAAAAACAGAAGCTATTAAAGCTCATTCCAAATGAATTAAATAACGTGAATAGTCCTATATCTACTAACAATTGAATTTATACCTAAATACTTTTATGCAAAGTAAATTCCAGGACCAGACATATCTGACAATTCTACCAGACATTAAAAAAAATAATAATACCAATTATACAATTTTTCCAAGAAATTGGAAAGATGTTAATTTTTTCCAGTTAATTCAATAGGATCTGCATTATTCTTATTCCAAAAACAAGACAAGAACATTAAAAGAAAAAATCCAATAAGCCAACATCTATCATGAGTACAGATAAAAAATTCTTACCAATATTATAACTCTCGAAACCCAAAAGTAAAAACAGAATAATATATCATAACCAAGCATGATTTACTTCCAAAAGTTAAGGTTGATGATTTAAAAATCAATTTAATTAATTATAATAACAGTCTCAAAAAGAAAAAAGAAAACTATGGTCACCACAATAGACTGTGAGAAAGTGTTTGACAAGCTTTAATATTTAACATCAACTTATGATAAAATAATTTAGCATAAATGGAGTAGAAGGGAATTTTTATGACAAATATAAAGTAATATCATATTTAATGATGTTATACTAACTGCTTTCCTCCTAAAATCAGGATTTAATACCCGTTCTTGTCAATGCTTTTCAATATTGTACTGGAAGCTCTAACCAGTGCATGCAGATTGAAAGGAAAGATATAAAATTGTTCATTCACAGATGACTTGTTTGTTTACATAGAAGAACCTCTGGAATCTACGGAAAAAGATATCAGAACTAATAAGTGAGTATAGCAACATTGCAAGATAAAATCAATACAAAAAATGTGTATATGTATATACTAGCAATTTAAAACACTCGTTTACAATAACATCAAAATATAAAATTCTTACAGATGTATTTAACAAAAGGTGCACAAGAACTGAAAACTATAAAACATTGCAGATAGAAATTAATGAAGACTGAATGTGTTTGTGGATTTGAAAACTCAACATTGTTAAAATTTCAACTCTACTGAATTTATCTACAGATTCAATGCAAATCAATAAAATTTGAGCAGGTTTTTTTGTAGAAATTCAAAGTTGATTCATATGGAAATGCAAAACAACTTATAAAAGCACAGATGTGGACAAATTACAGAACTGAGCCCTGGTTCAAAATTTATTATAAAGCTACTATAATCAAGACAGTTGGTGTCGACATTAAGATAGACAATAGATGAAAGGAATAAATAGGCCAGAAGTAGATGAACACATATGTTATGGACTGAATGTGTCCCCCTGAAATTTATGTGTTGAAGCCCTAACAAACAAAATACAGCCCAGTGTGGCTGTATTTTGAGATAGGGCCTACAAAGACATAAGTAAGGTTAAATGAGGCCAAATAGATGGGACCCTAATCCCATAGAATTAGTGTCCTTAGAAGAAGAGAGCTCAAAGACAACAATCTGCAAGCCAGAAAGAGAGCTCTCACAGAAACCAAATCACCTGGACCTTGATCTTGGACTCTTAGCCTCCAGGACTTAGAGAGAGTACATTTTTGTTGGTTAAAATACCAGTCTAAGGTATTTTGTTACAGCAGCCTGAGCAGACTATGGTCAGTCTAATATATGGTCAACTAAGTTTTGGTCAAGATGCAAAAGCAATTTTATAAAGAAAGGATAGTGTTTTCAACATGTGGTGCAGAAGCAATGGCCTGTCCCTTTTTGTTAAAAAAACATGTCTATGTCTGTATCTCATATCCTATTCAAAAAGTACTTACAGTGTATTATAGACTTCAATGTGAAATCTAAAACTATAAAACTTCTAGAAGAAAACATAAAAGGAAAAATTTGTAGCCCTGAGTGAAGGAAAGATTTCATAAATTCCACACAAAAGAACAATCTATGAAAAAAAAATTGACAAATTAGATTCCATCAAAATAAAGAAATACTGCTCTTCCAAAAGACACTGTCAAGATAATGAAATACAAGCAACAGATTGAAAGAAAAAATTTGTAAATGACATACCTAATAAGAGACTTGTATTCTTTGTTTTGATAGGCTCTTTGATAACATAATATAAATTTGAAGTAAGAAAAGTTTAGTTGGAATTGAATTACACTTAGTGAATTCATCTTTGATCCTCTTATGTTGGGTCTTTACTTTTAGAACTGATGAAACATTGATCAACATCAAATTCCCTGGTGGGAAACAATCAGTCTTCAGTCTCTGGGTCCTCCATCATTTCTAGTGATATTTCACAGATTATTAAAATTTTCTGCAATCCCAGTTGCAAAAGTCTTCAGTGATCTCGTGAGGGGTGACATGAAGAAATGAGAACCTCAGGGGTAGGTTTAGCAAGTTTCTTCATCTCCCGAAGTATTGTTCTCCTAATTTTTAGGATTTGAAACCAGATAATTTCTAGATTCCTTACTAATTTCAGATACTATGTTTTGTTTTGTTTTTTTAAAGGAATGATTTATTTTGGTGATTAATTTACTTACCTTTGCCCCCAGACATTATCAAATGTGTTTAAAGGCCCTGAGAAAAGGAGCTGTGGGCACAAAGGGTGAAATCAGCCACAGGAATGTGTTGTTTTCAACCCCTTTTGCTGGGTTCTCTTCATTGACCCAATGATCTCAAGGCAATTGTTGGCTGGCTGCAGTTTTCAAGCCTTTTACAGGGTGCTCTTCTTTATTCCTTATCTCTTCCTTGTCTGACCTTTGCTTTGACAGGATTACCATATCATTCCATTTATATTGCTAGTACTACAGGGATTCTCTTCAGTACATCTATCTGTATGCCTATACCTTAAGCCTAAGGGCAGTTATTTGCGTTCAGAGCCCATGTTCAAATGTATGCGTATAAGTACATCTGTTATACCTTTGCCCTTTTGAGCTCCCTATGCATAAAACCCAGCCTCCTCATTCTTTATCACAAGCTCCTTATGGACAGAGAAATCTGGAAATTCAGTTTTTCTTAATGGACCACGTTGAACACAATGTTCACTATAAGAGCATCTACTGCTTCTTAGCTTATAATGAAAACATGAAAACAGAAGCTGGGCTACACATACACATTAGCCATTGCTTTTAATTTGCCAACACATGCAGCTGCTGGAAGAGCAGTTAACAAGTGACAGGATTGAATTAGGTGTCCTCTCCTTGATGGAAATTTTAATGAGGTGGGTAATGAACCAAAGAGAGAGAATCAGGCAGAAAGAGAAACTAGACGCATGAATAGTTTGGAAAACATAAAATCCACCAGAATTTTAATGCCTAGACTAAATCAATGAGTACTGGGCATATTTCTAAGCAATGAATATTTTTAACGGGGTCACTGCTGCTCTTTCAAAAAGAAGAAGCCAAGAGAACATGGTCCTTGCAATTTTAGAAAACTTGTCATAGGTCATTTTCCCTGTCAATAACCAATTTCCTTAATGTTTAAATGTGATATTTTCTAAATGTTAGAACTTGAGGACCTACTAGAGAAAGCAGGAGCTTGAAATTTTCAAGGATATCGTTTTTGCTACATTTAGGTCCACTGGCCATTCATCTGGAATGTTACAAATAGAAACCATGTCAAATTGGCAAATAAACTGAGGCTGTGTGGCAGTAATTAAATTTTTGGTGATGAAAAGGTAGAAGGAATATATAAAGTATCAGCTAATTGGGGGATTTTGATATTAACAGCCTTTATTTGCATACCGCTCTTTTCAAACTGTTCCTTTGTATATTTTAGCTGGAAGATCCTATTATCTTTTTTAGCAATCAAGGAATTTTTATAGCATATATAAATGTATATGTAAAATAAAACTTTCAGAATATATATAGAAAGAAATTTTATTTCATATATATTTAGAATCAAACAAGTTGTCTTGGAAACAAGTGAATTCAAGTGTAATTTCAATTTAACTTGACTTAGCATATAGACATGGTAGAAAGATCATGGTCTTTTGGAATAAAACAGGGCTTGATTTAAATGTGGTTTTTCTGATTATAAATGGCACACTGTGGAACAAGTGGATACCAATCAGTCGTATTGTCCTCATCTGCAAATTTGAGTTAATTCCCCTGTATTTCATTATATATTTTAAAAGATTGGCTGAATCCATAAATTCATAAAAAGACTTGGGACTCGTTTTTTGGAGAGGAGAATAAACGCATGAACTATAGCATAAAAACAATAGACATTAAAAGAATCCAAGAAAGATATATGAATGCCTGACTGAAGAGACAGTATGGATAATGCTTTTCTTTTTTTTTTTTTTTTCAATATATGAAGTTTATTGTCCAATTGGTTTCCATACAGCATCCAGTGTTCATCCCAGAAGGTGCCCTCCTCAATACCCATCACCCACCCTCCCCTCCCTCCCACCCCCCATCAACCCTCAGTTTGTTCTCAGTTTTTAAGAGTCTCTTATGCTTTGGCTCTCTTCCACTCTAACCTTTTTTTTTTTTTTCTTCCCCTCCCCCATGGGTTTCTGTTAAGTTTCTCAGGATCCACATAAGAATGAAACCATATGGTATCTGTCTTTCTCTGTATGGCTTATTTCACTTAGCATCACACTCTCCAGTTCCATCCATGTTGCTACAAAGGGCCTTATTTCATTCTTTCTCATTGCCACATAGTACTCCATTGTGTATATAAACCACAATTTCTTTCTCCATTCATCAGTTGCTGGGCATTTAGGCTCTTTCCATAATTTGGCTATTGTTGAGAGTGCTGCTATAAACATTGGGGTACAAGTGCCCCTATGCATCACTACTCTTGTATCCCTTGGGTAAATTCCTAGCAGTGCTATTCCTGGGTCATAGTGTAGGTCTATTTTTAATTTTTTGAGGAACCTCCACACTGTTTTCCACAGTGGCTGCCCCAGTTTGCATTCCCACCAACAGTGCAAGAGGGTTCCTGTTTCTCCACATCCTCTCCAGCATCTATAGTCTCCTGATTTGTTCATTTTAGCCACTCTGACTGGCGTGAGGTGATATCTGAGTGTGGTTTTGATTTGTATTTCCCTGATGAGGAGCGACGTTGAGCATCTTTTCATGTGCCTGTTGGCCATCCGGATGTCTTCTTTAGAGAAGTGTCTATTCATGTTTTCTGCCCATTTATTCACTGGGTTATTTGTTTTCCGGATGTGGAGTTTGGTGAGTTCTTTATAGATTTTGGATACTAGCCCTTTGTCCGATATGTCATTTGCAAATATCTTTTCCCATTCCGTTGGTTGCCTTTTAGTTTTGTTGGTTGTTTCCTTTGCTGTGCAGAAGGTTTTATCTTCATAAGGTCCCAGTAGTTCACTTTTGCTTTTAATTCCCTTGCCTTTGGAGATGTGTCAAGTAAGAAATTGCTACGGCTGGGGTCAGAGAGGTCTTTTCCTGCTTTCTCCGCTAGGGTTTTCATGGTTTCTTGTCTCACATTCATGTCCTTTATCCATTTTGAGTTCATTTTTGTGAATGGTGTGAGAAAGTGATCTAGTTTCAGTCTTCTGCATGTTGCTGTCCAGTTCTCCCAGCACCATTTGTTAAAGAGACTGTCTTTTTTCCATTGGATATTCTTTCCTGCTTTGTCAAAGATGAGTTGGCCATATGTTTGTGGGTCTAGTTCTTGGGTTTCTATTCTATTCCATTGGTCTATGTGTCTGTTTTTGTGCCAATACCATGCTGTCTTGATGATGACAGCTTTGTAGTAGAGGCTAAAGTCTGGGATTGTGATACCTCCTGCTTTGGTCTTTTTCTTCAAAATTACTTTGGCTATTCAGGGCCTTTTGTGGTTCCATATGAATTTTAGGATTACTTGCTCTAGTTTCGAGAAGAATGCCGGTGCAATTTTGATTGGGATTGCATTGAATGTGTAGATAGCTTTGGGTAGTATTGACATTTTGACAATATTTATTCTTCCAATCCATGAGCATGGAATGTTTTTTCCATTTCTTTATATCTTCTTCAATTTCCTTCATAAGCTTGTTATAGTTTTCAGCATACAGATCTTTTACATCTTTGGTTAGATTGATTCCTAGGTATTTTATGCTTCTTGGTGCAATTGTGAATGGGATCAGTTTCTTTATTTGTCTTTCTGTTGCTTCATTATTAGTGTATAAGAATGCAACTGAATTCTGTACATTGGTTTTGTGTCCTGCAACTTTTCTGAGTTCATTCATCAGTTCTAGCAGACTTCTGGTGGAGTCTGTCAGATTTTCCAAGTATAATATCATGTCATCCGCAAAAAGTGAAAGCTTAACTTCATCTTTGCCAATTTTGATGCCTTCGATTTCCTTTTGTTGTCTGATTGCTGATGCTAGAACTTCCAACACTATGTTAAACAACTTGGTGAGAGTGGACATCCCTGTCATGTTCCTGATCTCAGGGAAAAAGCTCTCAGTTTTTCCCCGTTGAGGATGATGTTAGCTGTGGGCTTCTCATAAATGGCTTTTATGATCTTTAAGTATGTTCCTTCTACCCCGACTTTCTTGAGGGTTTTTATTAAGAAACATTGCTGAATTTTGTCAAAGGCCTTTTCTGCATCGATTGACAGGATCATATGGTTCTTATCTTTCCTTTTATTAATATGATGTATCACATTGATTGATTTGTGAATGTTGAACCAGCCCTGCATTCCAGGAATGAATCCCACTTGATCATGGTGAATAATTCTTTTTATATGCTGTTGAATTCGATTTGCTAGTATCTTTTTGAGAATTTTTGCATCCATATTCATCAGGAATATTGGCCTGTAGTTCTCTTTTTTTACTGGGTCTCTGTCTGGTTTAGGAATCAAAGTAATACTGGCTTCATAGAATGAGTCTGGAAGTTTTCCTTCCCTTTCTATTTTTTGGAATAGCTTGAGAAGGATAGGTATTATCTCTGCTTTAAACGTCTGGTGGAACTCCCCTGGGAAGCCATCTGGTCCTGGACTCTTATTTGTTGGGAGATTTTTGATAACCGATTCAATTTCTTCGCTGGTTATGGGTCTGTTCAAGCTTTCTATTTCCTCCTGATTGAGTTTTGGAAGCGTGTGGGTGTTTAGGAATTTGTCCATTTCTTCCAGGTTGTCCACTTTGTTGACATATAATTTTTCATAGTATTCCCTGATAATTGCTTGTATCTCTGAGGGACTGGTTGTAATAATTCCATTTTCATTCATGATTTTATCTATTTGGATCATCTCCCTTTTCTTTTTGAGAAGCCTGGCTAGAGGTTTATCAATTTTGTTTATTTTTTCAAAAACCCAACTCTTGGTTTCGTTGATCTGCTCTACAGTTTTTTTAGCTTCTATATTGTTTATTTCTGCTCTGATCTTTATTATTTCTCTTCATCTGCTGGATTTAGGCTGTCTTTGCTGTTCTGCTTCTAGTTCGTTTCGGTGTGCTGTTAGATTTTATATTTGGGATTTTTCTTGTTTCTTGAGATAGGCCTGGATTGCAATGTATTTTCCTCTCAGGACTGCCTTCGCTGTATCCCACAGTGATGGATTGTTTGGATTGTTGTATTTTCATTTTCATTTGTTTCCATATATTTTTTTATTTCTTCTCTAATTGCCTGGTTGACCCATTCATTCTTTAGTAGGGTCTTCTTTAACCTCCATGCTTTGGGAGGTTTTCCAGACTTTTTCCTGTGGTTGATTTCAAGCTTCATAGCATTGTGGTTTGAAAGTATGCATGGTACGATTTCAATTCTTGTATACTTATGAAGGGCTGTTTTGTGACCCAGTATGTGATCTATCTTGGAGAATGTTCCATGTGCGCTCGAGAAGAAAGTATATTCTGTTGCTTTGGGATGCAGAGTTCTAAATATATCTGTCAAGTCTATCTGATCCAATGTATCATTCAGGGCCCTTGTTTCTTATTGACCGTGTGTCTAGATGATCTATCCATTGCTGTAAGTGGAGTGTTAAAGTCCCCTGCAATTACCACATTCTTATCAATAAGGTTGCTTATGTTTGTGAGTAATTATTTTATATATTTGGGGGCTCCTGTATTCGGCACATAGACATTTATAATTGTTAGCTCTTCCTGATGGATAGACCCTGTGATTATTATATAATGCCTTCTTCATCTCTTGTTACAGCTTTTAATTTAAAGTCTAGTTTGTCTGATACAAGTATGGCTACTCCAGCTTTCTTTTGACTTCCAGTGGCATGATAAATAGTTCTCCATCCCCTCACTCTCAATCTGAAGGTGTCCTCAGGTCTAAAATGAGTCTCTTGTTGACAGGAAATAGATGGGTCTTGTATTTTATCCATTCTGATACCCTATGTCTTTTGGTTGGCGCATTTAGTCCATTTACATTCCATGTGATTATAGAAAGATATGGGTTTAGAGTCACTGTGATGTCCATAGGTTTCATGCTTGTATCGATGCCTCTGGTACTTTGTCTCACAGGATCCCCCTTAGGATCTCTTGTAGGACTGGTTTAGTGGTGATGAATTCCTTCAGTTTTTGTTTGTTTGGGAAGACCTTTATCTCTCCTTCTACTCTAAATGACAGACTTGCTGGATAAAGGATTCTCGGCTGCATATTTTTTCTGTTCATCACATTGAAGATCTCCTGCCATTCCTTTCTGGCTTGCCAAGTTTCAGTAGAGAGATCGGTCAGAAGTCTTATAGGTCTCCCTTTATATGTTAGAGCATGTTTATCTCTAGCTGCTTTCAGAATTTTCTCTTTATCCTTGTATTTTGCCAGTTTCACTATGATATGTCATGCAGAAGATCGATTCAAGTTATGTCTGAAGGGAGTTCTCTGTGTCTCTTGGATTCCAATGCCTTTTTCCTTCCCCAGATCCAGGAAGTTCTCAGCTATTGTTTCTTCAAGTACACCTTCAGCACCTTTCCCTCTCTCTTCCTCTTCTGGAATACCAATTATGCGTATATTATTTTTCCATAGTGCATCACTTAGTTCGCTAATTTTCCCCTCATACTCCTAGATTTTTTTCTCTCTTTTTCTCAGCTTCTTCTTTTTCCATAATTTTATCTTCTATTTCACCTATTCTCTCCTCTGCCTCTTCAATCCGAGCTATAGTTGTCTCCATTTTATTTTGCAGCTCATTGATAGCATTTATTAACTCCTCCTTGCTGTTCCTTAGTCCCTTGATCTCTGTAGCAAGAGATTCTCTGCTGTCCTTTATACTGTTTTCAAGCCCAGTGATTAATTTTATGACTATTATTCTAAATTCACTTTCTCTTATATTGTTTAAATCATTTTTGATCAGTTCGTTAGCTGTTGTTATTTCCTGGACGTTTTTCTGAGGGGAATTCTTCCTTTTTGTCATTTTGGATAGTCCCTGGAGTGGTGCCAGACTGCGGGGCACGTCCCCTGTGCTGTCTTGAATAACTTGCATTGGTGGGCGGGGCCGCAGTCAGACCTGATGTCTGCCCCCAGTCCACCACTGGGGCCACAGTCAGACTGCTGTGTGCTTTCTGTTCCCCTCTCCTATGGGTGGGATTCACTGTGGGGTGGCGTGGCCCATCTGGGCTACTTGCACACTGCCAGGCTTGTGGTGCTGGGGATCTGGAGTATTAACTGGGCTGGATCGGCAAGGTGCACAGGGGTGGGAGGGGCAGGCTCAGCTCACTTTTCCTTTGGAGATCCGCTTCTGGAGGGGCCCTGCGGCACCCGGAGGGAGTCAGACCCGCCGGAGGGATGGATCCACAGAAGCACAGCCTTGGATGTTTGCGTGGTGCAAGCAAGTTTCCTGGCAGGAACTGGTTCCCTTTGGGATTTTGGCTGGGGGATGGGTGAGGGAGATGTTGCTGGTGAGCGCTTTTGTTCCCTGCCAAGCTGAGCTCTGTCATCCAGGGCTCAACAACTCTCCTTCCCGTTGTCCTCCAACCCTCTGTTCCCCGAGCAGAGCTGTTAGCTTATAACCTTCCAGATGTCAAGTCCCGCTTGCTGTCGGAACACACTCCATTAGGCCCCTCCGCTTTTGCAAGCCAGACTCGGGGGCTCTGCTTGGCCAGAGGGCCACCCCTCCACCCCGCTCCCTCCCGTCAGTCCCTGGAGCGCGCACCACCTCTCTGCCCTTCCTACCGTCTTCCCTGGGCCTCTTGTCTGTGCTTGGCTCCAGAAACTCCATTCTGCTAGTCTTCTGGCGGTTTTCTGGGTTATTTAGGCAGGTGAAGGTGGAATCTAAGTGATCAGCAGGACACACCGTGAGCCCAGCATCCTCCTACGCCGCCATCTTCCTGGATAATGCTTTTCTAATACAACATAAAAATAAATAAAAACATCTCACAGTGAAATTACAACAATGATGAAAGACATGAATACATATTTACTGGAAATTCTATTCTGTCAAAATTAGAGACAGAAATGTCCTTTACTAGTCTCTTTTATGATAAACAAGAAAGAACCAGTTAATAAAGTGGAAATGAAGGAAATATTGGAAGGGGTGGGGGAAGGGGTCATTTTATTCTTTAGTTTTGATAGCCAAGAAAAAGAAAACTGGGCCAAACTGCTAGAAAAAAAAATTGCTCTACAAGAATCCTTTGAGGAGTAACTTTCAACAAGAGATTTTCTGATCCCATTCCCAGAGAGTTGATGGGTATGGATGGCTCAAGATTCTGGATTTGAAAACTCTTTCAGGTCAATCTTGTATTAGCTACAATTTGAAACAGATGTCCATGATGACAGAAAAACAAATATAACAAGGGTCATAGAAAAGCATAAATCTATAAAGGGAAGATAGATATGGAGAAAGGGGAAGTTCTTAAAGTGGGTCCTAGATTGGAAAGAGAAGATTTATAAAGAACCATCAAAGCACTCACAGTTTCAAAGGGTTTGGGTATTAGGTGGAAGAAAGGGTATTTTAACCAAGGACATAGTGAGAAAACTATGAAGTTTGAAGATTGCTGAAGTTTTCACGAACCAAAGATCAAGTACCTAGGACAGATACAATACTGTTAAAATCTGAATAAGTATTATTTTTGCTTCCCTTCACTTATGTTCATCTGTTTTGTATCTTAAAGTCCTCATATGAGTGAAGAGACTCATAAATAAGTAGACCAAACAGACCGTTAGTGGAGGGGTTGTGGGAGGGGGAGTGGGCTAAATGAGTAAGGGACATTAAAGGAATCTACTACTGAAATCATTGTTGCACTATATGCTAACTTGGATGTAAATTAGAAAAAAATAAATAAAAATTACAACAAAAATCAACGATGCCCTCAGGAGTTAAAAAAATGTCTGAATAAGTAAAAACATTCTGAGCTTTTTTCCCTACCCCACTCACATCCCTGTAATGGGAATGGTCTTTTAATTATTCTTATAGTTGACACGTAATGTTACATTAATTTCAGGTGTACAACACAGTAATTTGACAAGTTTATCCCTTATGCTGTGCTCATCACAAATGTGGCTACCGTCTGTCACCCTACAATGCTATTACAGTATTATTGACTGTATTCCCTATGCTATACCTTTCATCCCTATGAGTTATTCATTCCAAAACCAGAAGCCTGGACTTCCACAAGTCTTAACACATTTTTGCCATCTGCCCTACATCCTCCCCTCTGGCAACCCTCAGTTTGCTCTCTTTTAGAAAATTGGTCATTATTTATTTATGGGTCCATTTCTACTTTTTTTTTCTGTTCATTTGTTTTGATTTTTAGATTCCACATATAAATAAAATTTTATGGTATTTATCTTTCTCTGTTTTATTTCACAGAGCATAATATCCTCTAGATTTATCCATATTGTCACAAATAGCAAGATCTCATTCTTTTTTATGGCAGGGTAATATTCTCTTGTATATGTATACAACATCTTTATCCTTTCATCAATCCATGGACACTTGGGTTGCTTCATTATCTTGGCTATTGTAAATAATGCTACAAAAGATTTAGAGATGTATATATCCTTTCACTTTCTCTTGGTAAAGACCCATAGTGGAATTACTGTATCATATGGTATTTTTATTTTTACTTTTCTTGAGGAAATTCCATACTCTTTTTCATAGTAGCTGTACCAATTTACATTCCCACCAACAATAATGAGTGTTCCTTTTTCTCCACATCCTTGAACACATTTGTTATTTCTTGTCTTTTTTTTTATTTAACTTTTTTATTTTTTAAAATTTGCATCCAAATTAGTTAGTATATAGTGAAGTAATGATTTGAGTAGATTCCTTAATGTCCCTTACCCATTTAGCCCATCCCCCCTCCCACAATCCCTCCAGCAACCCTCAGTTTGTTCTCCATATTTATGAGTCTCTTCTGTTTTGTCCCCCTCCCTGTTTTTATATTATTTTTTGTTTCCCTTCCCTTATGTTCATCTGTTTTCTCTCTTGAACTCCTCATATGAGTGAAGTCATATGATTTTTGTCTTTCTCTGACTAATTTCACTTAGCATAACACCCTCTAGTTCCATCCACGTAGTTGCAAATGGCAAGATTTCATTCTTTTTGATTGCTAAGTAACACTCCATTGTATATATATACCACATTTTCTTTATCCATTCATCCATCGATGGAAATTTGGGCTCTTTCCATACTTTGGCTATTGTTGATACTGCTGCTATTAACATGGGGGTGCATGTGTCCCTTCGAAACAGAACACCTGTATCCCATGGATAAATGCCTAGTGTGCAACTGCTGGGTCGTAGGGTAGTTCTATTTTTAGTTTTTTGATAAACCTCCATACTGTTTTCCAGAATGACTGTACCAGCTTGCATTCCCACCAGCAATGTAAAAGAGATCCTCTTTCTCTGCATCCTCGCCAACATCTCTTCTTGCCTGAGTTGTTAATATTAGCCATTCTGACAGGTGTCAGGTGGTATCTCATTGTGGTTTTTATTTGTATTTCCCTGATGATGAATGATGTTGAGCATTTTTTCCTGTGTCAGTTGGCCATCCGGATGTCTTCTTTGGAGAAGTGTCTATTCATGTCTTTTGCCCATTTCGTCACTGGATGATTTGTTTTTGGGTGTTGAGTTTGATAAGTTCCTTATAGATTTTAGATACTAACCTTTTATCTGATATGTCATTTGCAAATATCTTCTCCCATTCTGTAGGTTGCCTTTTAGTTTTGCTGATTGTTTCCTTCGCTGTGCAGCTTTTTATTTTGATGAGGTCCCAATAGTTCATTTTTGCTTTTGTTTCCCTTGCCTCTAGAGATGTATTGAGTAAGAAATTGCTGTGGGCAAGGTCAAAGAGGTTTTTACCTGCTTTCTCCTCGAGGATTTTGATGGCTTCCTGTCTTATATTGAGGTCTTTCATCAACTTTGAGTTTATTTTTGTGTATGGTGTAAGAAAGTGGTCCAGGTTCATTCTTCTGCATGTCGCTGTCCAGTGTTCCCAGCACCACTTGCTGAAGAGACTGTCTTTATTCCACTGGATATTCTTTCCTGCTTTGTCAAAGATTAGTTGCCCATACATTTGTGGATCCATATCTAGGTTCTCTATTCTGTTCCAGTGATCTGAGTGTCTGTTCTTCTACCAGTACCATACTGTCTTGATGATTACAGCTTTGTAGTATAGCTTGAAGTCTGGGATTGTGATGCCTCCTGCTTTGGTTTTCTTTTTCAAGATGCTTGGGCTATTTGGGGTCTTTTCTGGTTCCATACAAATTTTAGGATTATTTGGTCTATCTCTGTGAAGAATGATGGTGTTAATTTGATAGGGATTGCATTGAATATGTAGATTGCTTTGGGTAGTATCGACATTTTAACAATATTTGTTTTTCCCATCCAGGAGCATGGAATCTTTTTCCATTTCTTTGTGTCTTCTTCAATTTCTTTCATAAGCTTTATACAGTTTTCAGTGTATAGATTTTTCATCTCTTTGGTTAGATTTATTCCTAGGTATTTTATGGTTTTTGGTGCAACTGTAAATGGGATTGATTCCTTGATTTCTCTTTCAGTCGCTTCATTGTTGGTGAATAGGAATGCAACCAATTTCTGTGAATTAATTTTATATCCTGCCAGTTTGCTGAATTCATGAATCAATTCTAGCAGTTTTTTGGTGGAATCTTTTGGGTTTTCCATATAGAGTACCATGTCATCTGAGAGAGTAAAAGTTTGACCTCCTTCTGGCCAATTTGGATGCTTTTATTTCTTTGGGTTGTCTGATTGCAGAGGCTAAGACTTCCAATACTATGTTGAATAACAATGGCGAGAGTGGACATCCCTGTCTTGTCTCTGACCTTAGGGGGAAAACGCTCAGTTTTTCCCCATTGAAAATGATATTAGCATTGGGTCGTTCATATATGGCTTTTATGATCTCGAGGTATGATCCTTCTATCCCTGCTTTCTTGAGGGTTTTTATCAAGAAAGGATGCTGTATTTTGTCAAATGCTTTCTCTGAATCTATTGAGAGGATCATATCGTTCTTGTCCTTTCTTTTATTGATGTGATGAATCACGTTAATTGTTTTGCAGATATTGAACCAGCCCTGCATCCCAGGTATAAATCCCACTTGGTCGTGGTGAATAATTTTTTTAATGTATTGTTGGATCCAGTTGGCTAATATCTTGTTGAGGAGTTTTGCATCCATGTTCATCAGGAAAATTGGTCTATAGTTCTCCTTTTTAGTGGGGTCTCTGTCTGGTTTTGGAATCAAGGTAATGCTGGCTTCATAGGAAGAGTGTGGAAGTTTTCCTTCCATTTCTATTTTTTGGAACAACTTCAAGAGAATAGGTGTTAACTCTTCCTTAAATGTTTTGTAGAATTCCCCTGGAAAACCATCTGGCCCTGGACTCTTGTTTCTTGGCAGATTTTTGATTACTAACTCAATTTTCTTACTGGTTACGGGTCTGTTCAAATTTTCTATTTCTTCCTGTTTCAGTTTTGGTAGTGTATATGTTTCTAGCAATTTGTCCGTTTCTTCCAGATTGCCCATTTTATTGGCATATAATTGCTCATAATATTCTTATTATTGTTTTTATTTCTGTTTTGTTGGTTGTGATTTCTCCTCTTTCATTCTTCATTTTACTTATTTGGGTCTTTTTCTTTTTCTTCTTGATCAAACTGGCTAGTGGTTTATCAATTTTGTTAATTCTTTCAAAGAACCACTTTCTGGTTTCATTGATCTGTTCTACTGGTTTTTTGTTTGTTTGTTTGTTTGTTTGTTTCAATAGTGTTAATTTGTGCTCTAATCTTTATTATTTCCTGTCTTCTGCTGGTTTTGGGTTTTATCTGCAGCTCTTTTTCCAGTTCTTTAAGGTGTAAGGTTAGGTTGTGTATCTGAGATCTTTCTTCCTTCTTTAGGAATGCCTGGATTGCTATATACTTTCCTCTTAAGACCGCCTTTGCTGCGTCCCAGAGGTTGTGGGTAGTGGTGCTATCATTTTCATTGACTTCCATATACTTTTTAATTTCATCTTTAACTGCTTGGTTAGCCCATTCATTCTTTAGTAGGATGTTCTTCAGTCTCCAAGTATTTGTTACCTTTCCAAATTTTTTCTTGTGATTGATTTTGAGTATCATAGCATTGTTGTCTCAAAATATGCATGGTATGATCTTGATCTTTTTGTACTTACTTAGGGCTGATTTGTGTTCCAGTACATGGTCTATTCTGGAGAACATTCCATGTGCACTGGAGAAGCATGTATATTCTGCTGCTTTAGGATGAAATGTTCTGAATATATCTGTTAAGTCCATCTTGTCCAATGTGTCATTCAAAGCCATTGTTTCCTTGTTGATTTTTTTGACTAGATGATCTGTCCATTGCTGTGAGTGGGGTGTTGAAGTCTCCTACTATGATGGTATTAGTATTGATGAGTTTCTTTATATTTGTGATTAACTGATTTATATATTTGGGTTTTTTCACATTTGGTGCATAAATGTTTAAAACTGTTAGGTCTTCTTGGTCTATAGACTCCTTGATTATGATATAATTGCCTTCTGCATCTCTTGTTACAGTCTTTATTTTAAAGTCTAGATTGTCTGATATAAGTGTGGCTACTCCGGCTTTCTTTTGTTGACCATTAGCATGATAGATGGTTCTCCATCCCCTTATTTTCAATCTGAAGGTGTCTTTAGGTCTAAAGTGGGTCTCTTGTGAACAGCATATAGATGGGTCTTGTTTTCTTATCCATTCTGTTACCCTGTGTCTTTTGATTGTAGCATTGAGTCCATTGATGTTTACAGTGAGTTCTGAAAGATATGAATTTATTGCCATTATGATGCTTGTGTGTGTGTGTATATATATATATATATATATATATATATATATATATATATATATATATTGTCCCCTCAGAGATTCCCCCTTAATATTTCTTGCAGGGCTGGTTTACTGGTCAAAAACTCCTTTAATTTTTGTTTGTCTGGGAACTTTTTATCTCTCCTTCTATTTTGAATGACAGCCTTGCTGGATAAAGAATTCTTGGCTGCATATTTTTTCTGATTCAGCACACTGAATATATCCCACCACTCCTTTCTGGCCTGCCAGGTTTCTGTGGATAGGTCTGCTGCAAACCTGATCTGTCTTCCCTTGTAGGTTAGGGAATTTTTTTCTCTTGCTGCTTTCATGATTCTCTTCTTGCCTGAGTATTTTGTGAATTTGACTATGATATGCCTTATTGATGGTCTGTTTTTGTTGAATCTAATGGGAGTCCTCTTCGCTTCCTGGATTTTGATGCCTATGTCTTTCTCCAGGTTAGGAAAGTTTTCTGCTATGATTTGCTCACAAAACTCTTCTACCCCTATTTCTCTTTCTTCCTCCTCTGGGACCCCTATGATTCTAATGTTGTTCCTTTTTTAATGAGTCACTGATTTTTCTAATTATTAAATAGTGCTCTTTTGCTTTAATCTCCCTCTTTTTCTCTGCTTTGTTATTCTCTATAAGTTTGTCGTCTATATCGCTGATTCTCTGTTTTGCCTCGTCCATCCTTGCTGCCCCTGAATCCATCCATGCTTGCAGCTCAGTTATAGCATTTTTAATTTCATTCTGGCTATTTTTTACTTCTTTTATCTCTGCAGAAAGGGATTCTAATCTATTTTTGGCTCCAGCTAGTATTCTTATTATTGTGATTCCAAATTCTGGTTCAGACATCTTGCTTGTGTCTGTGTTGGTTAAATCCCTGGCTGTCATTTCTTCATGCTCTTTCTTTCGGGGTGAATTCCTTTGTTTTGTCATTTTGAAGGGAGAAAAGGAATTACTGAGGTAGAAAAATTGAAATTAAAAAAATTAAAATTAAAAAAATATTAAAATTAAAAACACACACACACACAAAAATCGAATAGATGATGATAGATCTTAGGTGTGTTTTGTCTGGGTGTAGAAAGTGGTTTGACAGATTAGAGAAACAAACAAACAAAAGTGGGGGGGAGAGAAAAAAAGGAAATCGTTTGAGAATTTGAAAAAATTAATACACTAAAGTAGACTAAAATACACAAAAGTAGAAAATATAGTAGAAAAAAATTATAGAAAAATATTTTTAATAAAAATTAAAAATAAATATATTTTTTTTGTTTCTGTATTTAAGAAATAAGAAAAGAAATGAAAAGGAGAAAAAAGATAAAAATAGATAAAAGGAAAAGACAAAAAAATAAATCGTTTGAAAATTTGAAAAAGTGAATACACTGTAGTATGCTGAAATAAAATGATGGGAGTAAGGTAGAATTTGAAAAAATTTACATAAAAGCAAAAAATGTAGTAATAAAAAATAAATAAAAATATTTTAAAAATAATTGAAAGTAAAAAAATGAAGTTTTTCTCTTTCTGCATTCAAGAAAAAGAAATGAAAAAGAAAAAAGAAAAAGAAATTGTTTGAAAATTTGAAAAGGTGAGTACACTGAAGTAGACTAAAATAAAATGATGGAAGTAAAGTAGATTTTGAAAAAATTTACACAAAAGTAAAAAATATAGTAATAAAAAATTAAGACAGATACTTTTAATAAAAATTGAAAATAAAAATGAGTTTTTTCTCTCTCTGTATTCAAGGTAAAGAAAAGAATTGTAAAAGAGAAAAAGGAGAAAGAGACAAAAAAAATTGAATAGATGAACCTGCTAACAGATTGAAGTAGGACTGAAATTGTTTTGTTTTCCCCTAGAGGTCAGTCCATGTAGCTCTTTAATGTGCATAGATTAAGCCTGCGGTAAGATTTGTGTTGTTGAAGAGTGGAGTTGGCCCAGTTGGGCAGGGCTCGGTGTAACAGCTCCGCTCTCACCTAGATGGCGCTGCTAGCCTACTGGGGTTGGTGCATATGTGAATGCATGAGCGGTAGCAGTGAAAAATGGTGCCACTCAGCCACCTTGTCTGTTCTCCCAGATCAGCAGTTGCACACCAGTCCTCCATCTTCAGCTCTCGTCCACTCCCCAGTTTTCCACTCGCCGTGCGGCCCCAGGCAGTACCTCTCTCCCGAGTTTTGTCTCAGATGCAGCTGTTTTCCCTGGCCCCTTACTTCTGAAGGACCTTGGGTTTGACCCATTCTGCCCTTCTGTGGGAGGGTCTCACTGAGTGATGCCTGAATGAGCAATGGCCGAATGTTGGCTGCACCCAGGAATGCCCACTGGACCCTGTTGTTGCCGGTGCTCCGAGACTGTGGCCAGGTGGCCAGGTGCCAGCCCGTACCTCAAAATGATCGTGAGACAGTGTAGCCTCAGCATTTCAGGGACCATGGAAAATCGCAACACACATCTGGCACCAGGCTTCACCCTCAACAACCTTGCCCCAGGACCAGTGAATGTGGCTGCCTTCCATGGTCTGCTGGGACCAGGTGGCTTCAACAGTCTCTACCAAATGTCCTTCCAGCAGTGGAACCGCTTTTCCCTGTGTGGCCTGAGAACCTCCCAGACCCCACTCTGTTCCTGGGGATTCGCCCTTCCCACCAGAGCACCCCCAGGTATCGAGGTGCAGAGTTGCAGCCTTTGTGCTCCCCTTGTTCACAGTCTTAATGGAATTTAAACCCTCTCCTTTCTCTTTTCTGCCTTTTTAGTTTAGTCCCTGCGCTGTTTCCAATTTTTCACTTTCTCTCCAGCTGCTTTTGGGGAGGGTTGCTTTTCCCATATTCTCTCCCCCTCCCCAGTCTCCATCCTCTCTCTGCTGCCAAAAGCAGTTCCCTACTTTTCGGGGCTTCTTGCTCCCAAAGTTCAGCCCTTCGTATCACATACCTGCTGAATTCAGTGGTTCACGTTGTGCAGATTGTTGTGTTAATCTTCCAATTGGTTTTCTAGGTGTGTAGGATGGTTTAGTGTTGGTCTGGCTGTATTTCATGACACACAAAAAGCTTCCATGCTGTTCCACCATCTTGGCTCCTCCTCTCTCTTGTCTTTTTAATACTAGGCATTCTGACAGATGTGAAATGATATCTCACTGTGATTTACATTTGCATTTCCCTGATTATTGGTGACAATTAGCATATTTTTCATATGTCTGTTGTCTCTCTCTGTGTCTTTTTGGACAAATGCTTATTTGGGTCCTTGGCCCATTTTTTAATCAGATTCTTTTTTTTTTTTTTAGTGTTCACTTGTATGACTTTTCCTTATATATTTTGGATAATAACCCTTTATCAGATGTTGTATTTTCAAATACCTTCTCTCATTCAGTAGGTTGCCTTTACATATTGTTGATGGTTTGCTGTGCAAAAGCTTTTCATTTTGGTGTAATCCAAATATTTTATTTTTGCTTTAGCTTCCCTTGGCTTAGGAGACATATCTAGAAAAATGTTGCTTTGACCAAGAATGATATTTTTATTGGACAGATTAGAACAGGTTACTAGTAAAACATTGCAGCATGTTAGTTCATTCTCCTCCTGGGACCAGCATTCTGTCCAGGAGATGTTCTTGTGAGGATGGCAGATGCACAAGAAGACATGCTTTACTGTGCAAACCAGTGTCAATACCCTGTTTGCACCATGTTTGCTTACATTCCATTGGCCAAAGCAAGTCATGCAGCTGAGCCCAATTACCAAAGAGCCTTTTCTGGGAGGTGTTCACACCTTAAATAGCAAAGAGTACAGATACAGGGAAGGGTGAAATATCATGGCCACCAAACTAATCTACCAAAAACATTAATAAAATCATAATATGGTACCTATTTTATTTTATTATATCATAGAGTTTAATGCCAAAGATATTAAAGATGTTTCAGATGAGGAAGCTGATAAAACATGGAACCTATATCTGCACTTAAGCTCTATGTTCTCTCCAATAGAAACATATTGCCTCAGGACCACGTAGGTGGCTCAGTCTGTTGAGCATCTGACTCTTGATTAGAGCTCAGGTCATGATCTCACAGTTTATGGGATCGAGCCCTATGTTGGGCTCTGTGCTGATAGCGCAGAGTCTGCTTGGGATTCTCTCTCTGCCTCTCCCCACTCTCATGTAAGTGTGCCCTCTCTCTCTCTCTCTCTCTCTCTCTCAAATAAATAAACTTTTAAAAAGGAAATATTGCCTCAGAATATTCAAGGCATAATTGCTGTTGTTGAATATTCAAAGATTTTTTTAACTACTTTGAAAATATATTTATTTTTCTGTTCAGTATTTACTGAGTTCTTTCCATGTAAAGGTCATGGCTCAACTGTGGAGACTTAATAGTAATCAAAATAGGGTTCTTGATATTAAGGACTACATAGACTAGTACTAATGATTTTAAAATGAGAGTCCTATAAACATTTCCAGATATTTTATTAAAATTTCTTTTATTACTTAGTTTATATAAAAAAGAACTAATGAAGGTACAACAAATTAATATTCGTGAAGTTAGAGATTTATAATGAGCAATGAGGGATTCTATAGTGTAATGGGGAGAAAACACTGAATTAAAATCAGAAAACATGATTAAAGGGTTGGAACTTTCAGTGTCCGCTCCCTAATCTCCAGGGAAGGGTGAGGGATTAGAGGTTGGATCAGTCACCAATGGTAAATAATTTTAATCAGCTGTGCCAATATAATGAAGCCTCCATAAAAGCCCAGAAGGATGGGGTCCAGAGAGCACCAGGTTGGAGAATAAGTGATATAGGGAGAGTGGTGCACTGCAGAGCTCCTCACCCTTTCCCCATACCTTGCCCTATGCACACCTTCACCCTGGCAGTCCTTGTAGTTACATGCTTTTACAATAAATTAGCAAGAAGGAAGGAAGGAAGGAAGGAAGGAAGGAAGGAAGGAAGGAAGGAAGGAAGGAGGGAGGGAGGGAGGGAGGGAGGGAAGGAAGGAAGGAAGGAAGGAAGGAAGGAAGGAAGGAAGGAAGGAAGGAAGGAAGGAAGGAAAGGAAGGAAACGAAGAAAAGAAAAGAAAAGAAAAGAAAGGAAGGAAAAAAGGAAAAGGAGGAAAGAAAGAGAAAAGGAAGGAAGGAAGGAAACAAAAGGAAAGAAAGAAAGGAAAGAAAAGGGAAAGATAAAAAAGAAAAGGAGAAAGAAAGAAAGAAAGAAAGAAAGAAAGAAAGAAAGAAAGAAAGAAAAGGAAGAAATGGAAGAAAGGAAAGGAAGAAATGGAAGAAAGGAAAGGAAGGAAAGAAGAAAGAAAAAAAATCAGAGGATGTGCATTCCATGTCTGAATCTATGCCTTACTACCTGTGCTGACATTGAGAAAGGGATTTAATTAATTCTTCTCAGCTTTTGTTTTCACATTAGTAAACTTGGGATAATCATTCATATTCTTTCTACCTCAGATAAGTATTCATATCCAACCCATGAAAAGTGTAAAGTGTGTTAAAATTGGGGCACCATTGAAAAGTTATTTAAGATGTATCAGAATAGATAAAATAATAGTTGAACTTGCTGGCATAAATTTAATCTGGCACTATTTTTTTTTTCCTGCTACTCTGTGTGTGTTCTCCAGCATCCAAAGCAGAAAGTTAGAAGGAAAACTACTTCAAATCACCTTTTCACTGCTGTGACTCTACTTGTGTAAACAATTATCAAAAACAAAAAATCTTATTTTCCCTGGACCACTAGAGCTTGAGTTTGTTTCCATATTGCAGAAGGATGATTGAGTATCAAACACTGGCATATAATCCAGCTTAAGCATCCCATGTGGAGAAAACCAGCTGACTTCACTGCTAGTTTTGATAATCTGTTACTCTGGTAAATCAGATAGTGTCCACTTCCTTGAAGGCTGACTGAAGTTATTTAAAAGTGGATCCACTATTACGTATGGATGACTTTTAATTAGGAATTGGCACTTCAGGGGACAAGAGCTCACCTTCATATAATTCTTTGTGCTGCACTCAGAGATTCTCTAAGAACATTCTTCAGCAAAACAAGGATGCCCCATAATCTTTGCCACCATTTTTTCTGATATCATTCTAGACAGATTTAATATTCATGAGAATGATTTTATTTTTTTAGCCTCTTAGTTTTTCCATATTTCTGCTCCTCAGTAGCCTCTGCATGAGGTACTCTTCCCTGGATCATATTCTTCATATTGTCTTCCCCAAATAACATACCACTTCTAAAATACTAACTTCTCTGTCCACCACCTGTCCTTCCAGCTTTACAGAATGTGTTGTTTCATTCTAGCAATTATGCACTCTCGGGAGACTTGTCTCTTTTTTCTTTTCTGTATTTGTTTTTAAATGAAATTAAAATTTTTTAACATTTATTTATTTTTGAGTGGGGGATGGGCAGAGAGAGAGGGAGACACAGAATCCAAAGCAGGCTCCAGGCTCTGAGCTGACAGCACAGAGCCCCATGGTGGGGCTCGAACTCACAAACAGCGAGATCATGCCTTGATCCGAAGCCCTACGCTCAACTGACTGAGCCACCCAGGTGCCCCTGAAATTTTAAATTTTAGAGTAGTTTAGAGTTATAGTAAAATGGTGAAGAGAGTAGAGTTCTCATCTATCCCACATCAATTTCCCCTATTAGTATTTATACTTGTTATAATTGAACCAATATCAATACATTATTAACTATTGTGTATAGTCTATTCAGATTTCCTTAGTTTTTATTTAGTGTTAATTTTCTATTTAAAGATTTCATATGAGATATATTGATATCTTTGGTCTCATATCATTAGGCTTTTCTGGGCTTTGACAGTTTCTCATACTTACCTTGGCAGTTTTGATGAGTACTGGCCTAGTATTTTGCAGGATATAGATTTTTCTCATTAGACTAAGTTACGAGTTTTGGGGAAGAAGACCACAGAGGTGAAGTATTGTTCTTGTTCTCATCACATCATATCAATGATACTTATTATCCATGTGACTTTTTGTTGTTGATGTTAACCTTGATCACCTGACTGAAGTGTTTGTTAGTTTTCTCCCAATGTAAATTTACCTTTTTTCTTGCTTTCCCATACTGTACTCCTTGGAAGAAAGTTAATATGCATAACCCACACTTAAGGAGTGAGGAGTTATATTCCATCTCCTTGAAGATGGAGTATCTATATAAATTATTTGGTATTTATCTGCACTGAACATTGTCTCTTCTGCATATTTATTTAAATATTGGTTGACATCAGCATACACCATGGATACTCATTTTTTTTTTACTTTGTGATATAATTCAGTATTTTATTTTTAAGTCTTTTATCTCAATTTCAGTATAGTTAACATACAGTTAACTATACAGGTGTACAATATAGTGATTCAGTACTTCCATGCATCACTCACCCATGGATCGCTTCTTAATTCCCACCACCTATTTCATTTATCCTTCTACTCGGCTCCCCTCTGGTAACCATCAGTGTGTTTGGAGTTGAGAGTCTGTTTCTTGGCTTGTCCCTTTTTTGTTTAACTTTGTTCATTTGTTTTGTTTCTTAAATCCATACATGAGTAAAATCATATGGTATTTGTCTTTCTCTGGCTGTCTTATTTTGTTTAGTATTATACTCTGTAGTTCCATCCATGTTGCTGCAAATGGCAAGATTTTATTGTTTTTTTATGGTTGAACAATATTCCATTGTATATATGTACCACATCTTCTGTGTCTATTGAGGGGCACTTAGATTGCTTTCATAATTTGGCTATTGTAGATACTGCTACAATAAACATGAGAGCATATGTATCCCTTTGAATTAGTGTTTTTTTTATTCTTTGAGTAAATACCCAGTAGTGCAATTCTTTGATTGAAGGGTGGTTTTATTCTTAACTTTTTGTGGAATCTCCATACTGTTTTTCAGAGTGGCTGCTCCAGTTAGCATTCCCACCAACAGTGCATGAAGGTTCCTTTGCTCCACATCCTCACCAACCCTTGCTGTTTTTTGTGGTTTTGATTTTAGCCATCCTGACATGTGTGAGGTGATATCTCATCATAGTGTTGATTTGTATTTCCCTGACGATCAGTGATGTTGACCATCTTTCCATGTGTTGCCATCTGGATGTCTTCTTTGAGAATTGTCTGTTCCTGGCTTCTGCCCATTTTTAATTGGATAATTCATTTTGGGATGGTTGAGTTGTATAGGTTCTTTACATATTGGATACTAACCCTTTACCAAATATGTCATTTGAAAATGTCTTATCCCATTCCATAGGTTGTCTTTTAGTTTTTTTGATTAGTTCCTTCATTATGCAGAGGCCTTTTATCTTGATGTAGTCCTGATAGTTTATTTTTCCTTTTGTTTCCCTTGTCTCAGGATTTTTATATAGAAAAATGTTGCCATGGCTGATGTCAGAGAAATTACTGCCTGTGCTCTCTTCTAGGATTTTTACGGTTTCAGGTCTCATATTTAGGTCTTTAATCTATTTTAAGTTGATTGTTATGTATGGTGTAAGAAAGTGGTTCAGTTCCATTCTTTTGCATGTAGCTGTCCAGTTTGCCTAACACCATTTGTTGAAGAGACTTCTTCCCATTGCATAGTCTTGCCTCTCAAAACTACACATTCATTTTCTTGTTCAAGTTGTTCTAAATTTGGCCATTATAAGCTCTTTCAGTTGGCTTCTGTGTCCCTTTGACATATTTTTCATCATTTCCTTTTATCCTATAGCACTTCCTTACTTTCCAGCACTACAGAATGCTTCAGCTCATTTTTCTGCTCCAGTTTTACAAGTAGCCTTTTCTTCAAGGAGCCCTGGTTCCTTGTATTAGAGAATGGTTTTAGATAAACCAAGAGCCGGGTACTATCCTGGAGACTTGGTGCATCTATCTACCACTTTCTCACTATGAATCAACCTCTATTTTTTCCTCCTGTGTTCTAATTTCTACTCCTCAAATGATTATTTCATACCTTCTCTTTTCTCTTCAAACTTTTTCACCCTGACCCATCCCTTTCACTTTTACTTGATGATCTCTCCTCATATTATATATTTTGTTGAGAACATTGATGCAAAAAGGAAACCTCCCATATTTTCACTACCAAAGCTACTGATATATCCATCTTTACCCAGATCGTGCCATTTCATCCAATACTGAGGTCCACATTCTGGGAACTGAGGAAATTAAGGAAAAGTTAATTTCTTGATATTACATGTGAAAAACCCCACCTAATTTTTTTGTTGTCAATATTCTCACCTTTGTCCACAGCTAATTGTGTCTTATTTTCCTGAGTCACTTGCCTCTTTGGTTCAACTTCTGTAGACAGAAAACTTCCATCTTCCACTGTGATGGAGACGAAGTGTCACTGGTAAGAGTAGAAAAAGTTGAATTCACCTGTTTGAGTCCACTTCAGTCACCAATCTTCAGAGATACCTAGGACACCACTTCCCGAGCTTTTCTAGGTTCTGTGGTTTAAAGAAATACCTTTGGAGACTCCGTTCTCTCACATCATCCCACTTCCCCCGCCCAAGTCTGCAACCTATTCCCAATCACTTAGGTTTTATTTTCTTTATCAAAATAGTTGCCATTCAGGGGCACTTGGGTGGCTCAGTGGGTTAAGCATCCAGCTCTTCATTTCAGCCCAGGTCATGATCTCATGGTTTGTGGTGTTGAGCCTTGTACTGACAGCATAGAGTCTGGGGTTCAATATCTCTCTCTCTCTCTCTCTCTCTCTCTCTCTCTCTCTCTCTCTGTCTCTGTCTCTCTCTCTCTCTGTCTCTCTCTGCCCCTCCTTCACTCACACTTTCTCTATCAATATAAATAAATAAATATTTTAGGGGCGCCTGGGTGGCTTGGTCGGTTGGGTGTCCGACTTCGGCTCAGGTCATGATCTCACGGCCCGTGAGTTCGAGCCCCGCATCGGGCTCTGTGCTGACCGCTCAGAGCCTGCAGCCTGTTTCAGATTCTGTGTCTCCCTCTCTCTCTGCCCCTCCCCTGTTCATGCTCTGTCTCTCTCTGTCTCAAAAATAAATAAACGTTGAAAAAAAATTTTTAAAAATAAATATTTTAAAAAGTAGTTGTTATTCACAAATATATTTTCTATACTCCATGACTTCTTATCTGCTGTTTTCTCCTC
Organism: Panthera pardus; assembly: GCF_024362965.1. Lineage (NCBI taxonomy): Eukaryota > Metazoa > Chordata > Mammalia > Carnivora > Felidae > Panthera > Panthera pardus. The sequence continues at coordinate 109,776,909 of NW_026526677.1, read as the reverse complement.
TCATTAGTCTGTAGGATTTATTATTTTTTGATTCATTTACCATCACTTTAGTGAGATTTTGGGAAAGAGATGTAAGAAACATTGTCAGTCTGCCATACTTTATCAAAAGTCTCAGATTTCAGCAATCCTGTCTTCTGATATTTACTCTTCTATTTAATCACCTATTTCTTCCCAAACTTGCAGATTCCATCATCATTGCTGGAGTTGAAGAACCAAGATCTAGAAGGAAAATAACTTTTTCTTTGAAGGCAAGAGTCTCTGACTTGGATCTTAGTCATTCTGTCTATAGTTACATACCATCAAAATTAGCAGTGTAGGCTTAAACCAGCAGAAGTCCTTTGTTTCACAATTTCCTAAGTCGGAAATCCACTATGAGTGTTGCAGCAGGGTCATCCCTTCTCCAGATGCTCTAGGGGAGGTTGCTTTCCTGAACTTTTGTAGCTTCACTCTTCCTTGGCTTCTGGCTGCATCTTTCCAATTGCTGCCTCCATCTTCACATTACCTTCTCACCTGTGTCTATCTTTCTCCACTTCTTTCTATTTAAAAACACTTGTCAAAATCCCTAATCCTAAATTGCATCTGCAAAGACCCTTTTTCCAAATAAGTCAATCTTCATAAGTCCCAAGAATTGGATCTTTATATCCTTGCACATTCATTATCCAACCTACTATTGTAGGTGTGTCATTGAGGGCTTTTGCTGCAAAAAACAGGAATTGACCCTGTTTGTCTTAGAATAGCAGGAATCTACAGAAGGCAGATACTGGAAGCTGACAGTTGGAGACCTAAAATTCAGTTTGGGGAAATGGTGAAGAACAAAGAAGGTGTGTCTGGAGGCTAGGTAGCAGGTACATTCTGCCCCAGGAAAATGTCACTGTGAATAAATTGTAACCAAACTTTTGCCTTTGATTTATTTGATCAAGATTCAAAGCTTTTCCCAAGAGCATCTGGTTGACTGAGACTAGGTCATGTGTCAAGTCTCCAGTTCTCAAAGGCAGAGACATTGAGGCCCTTGTTAAAAATAAGTATCTTCAAATAGGAGAATGGGGTTAGATGTTAGAAAAAAAAAAGGGAGCAAGTGGGCAAGGAAGGAAGGTGTCCCCTGGAATGAATAACCAAATTCCTCAATTTAAAAAGATGAAGAAACAGGTAATCAATTCAGTAAGCATGGGAAATAGGATCAAATTCTGAGGCTACTAACTACATAGTTTATATTCCTTTAGTCACTGATGATGCCTTCTGCTCTACCAAAATTCAATGTAATTATAGGAGACTTTGGCATTAATAAAGTAATTATGTGGATATATACATATATACATATATATACATACATAAGTATATACATATATATACATATTATACATATATATGTGTGTATATATATACATACATAAGTATATACATATATATACATATATATGTGTGTGTGTGTGTGTATATATATATATATGTGTGTGTGTGTGTGTGTGTGTGTGTGTGTGTGTGTGTATCTCCATCCTAATTCACAGGGTAAATAAATGCCAAAAACATAAATAACTGGTTGAATAAAAATTGGGCTCTCCCCCAGCATGGAATATAAAAACATTCAAACTCCATCCTTCAAATATATATTAAACAGTACCCATTCAAATCTAATCCTGAAAATTCTATTTTTGAAAATAATGCTGCCATTACTCAAAACAGTTTTAGAACTCCTATTTTTAAAATTAAGACCACAGTCCCAAGTTTGTGTCTTAAAACCCAATCATGCGTGTTTAAATTATGTTGTTGTGTCTACTGAAATATTCATTTTAAATGACATCCTGGAAAAAAAATGATGCTTTCAAGAAACAATTTTTTGCCCAAATTTATTCTGCAAACAACTTGTCAGAAAATGCTGGTTGCTACAGAAACCACTAAATTCAGATTTCAAGTTCTATAAAAAGTTAGAAAAAGGGGAAACCACCAACCTTTATGAAGATATTCTTGACTTGCCAGCTTCGTAAGAAAACAGAATGTCCATTTTATAATTAAATTAAGAGAGTTTCTCTCTCTCTCTCTCTCTCTCTATATATATATATATATATGTATACACACACACACACACACACACACACACACACACACACACACATTTCAAGATCTTAGAGCTATAAGCACTCAGAGTTTTAATCCTAGACTAACAACGAAACCCATGCACATTTTAAACTTAAAAAAGATAAGAGAAAGCAGAGTTGTATCTTAATTTTCTTTGCAAGAAAGATGAGGTAGCTCCTGAAATACAAGTAGGGGATAAATGAAGAGTTTCTTTGTTTCTCTCACTTGATGCAGATTTGACAGAATCTCCACATGTGAGCAGTAGGGGGGAAGAAAGACTTTTCAATGGGAGATAGCAAATAATCCCTTCATTGCTTTCAAAGCAAAAGCAAAACGAAGATTATGGTTTAAAACAGGTGCCTAGTGAAAGAAATATTAAATCACATTAGCACATTCTTTTACAAAATGGTCCTTAAAACTCTAAGTTTAGTTGTTTTAATGAAGATTTCCTCTGTTGATTGTTTCAAAGACAGTATATGAGAAGAAAAAGGGGTTTGTCTCTCTTATTTAGTTATCTATTAAATGACATTTTTTCAGGGCATGTGATTCAGGCTTATTAGACCACAGTCTCAAATATTTGGAATTATGATCTTCCAGGGAAACATTAAACACATACTTAAAGCCCTATTAAACAAATAACTTGACATTTGATGTACCTGTTGCCTAACTGCACAGCCCCTTTCTATCTGGTGGCTTCTGCTCATTCTTTCTACCCAGCTCACACAGTTTCAGCTCTGTAAAGCCTTACTCAGCCTTCATTAACAGAGCACTGGCACAATCCTGGATGATCTTGATTCTATCTGGGCTATGCTGATAATTACTTATAAGCCTGTCTCACATGTGTGTATGAGTACCTCAAAGATAGGAGTCGTGAATTACAAAGTTTTTTTTTTTTTTCCCATTCTGAATGACAAGTATAGCATCTGGTGCAAGTGACTAGAGTTATCGTAAATATTTTTTTAAGTGGATAGAGAATATCTGAATGAATGAGTGTGAGGAAAAAACTGAGCAAAATTCTGTCTCCCATGGAGTAACTGAATACACTGATTCACGAGTCAGTCATATTTTTCCATTATGAGCTCTGGTTTTTATTTTCTGTAAGACTCAGATTATTTTGTCCATGTTGTTGAGAAAATGGTAAGAAGGACAGCAAAAAATGAATATAAAACAGCTGGGAACCTAAGACTGATAAGTGAAGCTAGTCCTATACTAATCTCTGCCAATTATTCAAAGACTCCCACACCAGTTCTTGGAGCCAGCTAAGTGTCTGTGAGTTTAATTTTTTTTAAACATTTATTTATTTTTGAGAGACTGAGAGAGACAGAAAGCAAGTGGGAGAGAGGCAGAGAGAGAATAAGATCAGAAGCAGGCTCCCGTCTCTGAGCTGTCAGCACAGAGCCAGAAGTGGGGCTCTAACTCATGAATAGTAAGATCATGACCTGAGCTGAAGTCAGATGCTCAACGGACTGAGCCACCCATGCGCCCCTAAATACCTGTGAGTTTAAAGAGGACTCCACTCCTGAACAGGGGGCCCATGGTGCAGAGTCTGATGTTCAAGTGGCAAATACAAGCTGAAGCCACTCCTTATTATTTAGCAGGTTGTTTCCCACCCTAACACAAAGGCCTTGACATCTACCAAGGTGTAGTTCATTAGAACTGAAGACATACTAGAGAAAAAACTATTTTCTTGTTTTTCTAAATATTAAAAAGCAGTCACTTCTTAGATTTTTCACCTGAGGCTTTGGGTTCATTCTCAGAGGAAGAAGGGTGGTGGATGATGACTCCTGTCCCAGTAACATTTTTGAGATCATGAAAAGCACATGTTTATTTCTCTAAGTAGATTTGAGACCTTTGACCTCTTCTGTGTGAACTGGTAGCTCCTTTGTAAATACTTATAGGAGTTGTAAAAGTCATAAGGATGGGAAGTGAATATATATATTTTCTCATCTTTTTAAAGAGAAGACTGTAAATCCTCTACTAAGTTATTCAGCCAGGGAAACATCAAAACCATGTGTTAGGGGAAAATGATTATTAAGTCAATTAGTAGGGAATCAAAACATTAGTGTATGCTATCTATATACAATTGAATTAGGCAAAATTTTTCTAATTCTACAGTGCTGGAGAGCTTAGAACATGCTAAATTCATCTACAATTACTCGAAGAAGTCTGATTTTCTTTCTAACCTAAAAACTTTTTAAAGACAGAGACTGTAACTGTTCTCTTTGTAGCTTTGTTGCCACTGTCTAGCTTTTTATATTTTCACTGTTGAGTGCCAATATTAACCTGAGTGAATTCTTTTCTTTAAAGGCTTTTTTCTTCTAATATTTAGGAGAAGCAAGGGACAGTTTGCTTAAAGCTCTCTTCTACATCATCTGCTTAATCACTGCTCTGGTGAAATACTTGATTTTATGTTGGAAAGATAAGTCTAGAAAATCATGTGCCAGAAATAAGAGGACCATGAAAGGGAAATGAGGTATTGTCAAAATAACACATGAACTATCTAGAATAGACTCTCACTGCCCAGAGATGGAACAATATGAGCATCAAAAATAATGATAGCTGTAATTGATTAAAACACATTTAATATAAAAAAGTGAAGCATTCATAAATGTTTCTTTTTAAAGATACAAACCAAAACTCATTGGACTTTGGACATCTATCTGAGATTTTTTTGGGCACCAATTCAATATTCTGAATATTGGTAACTGAAAGAGAAGAACTCAGCATTTACCTTGCCATTTGGAAGTAAATGGTATTTCAGGATATCACACAAGTCCTATGGATGTAGGAAAGAATTTCATATGAAAGTGTTCCCAGTTGATAAATGCAGAATGATTTATGGAATGATGGAATTAGAAAATCATTATGCAATCATTAATAAAGTAACTAACAGGCAGTCATCATCAATAGATGACAAAATCACTAAATGTGAAATTGGTAAGTAATCTATAATCCAAACAGAGACACTTTGCAAGTGAAAGATGCACTGTTAGTAATCATGCCAGGACAACAGGCATAAACCGTGACAATCTAGGGAAAGATTTCAGGTCATCCAATGCCCAGGAAACTGACTATAAAGAGAACAGGATGTCACTGTCTGAATTCACTGATGGATTTTAGCAGACCAAAGACAACCAAATATGATGTGCCTTGCGATGTGAGGCAATATGAAGAATTAAGCACTGTCTATGATGCATACGTGTGTGTGTGTGTATGTATACATTATATAATTACATAATATACATAATATAATTTCTAATTATGTAATTATAATTATCTAAAGTTATATAATTTATTATATATTATATTGCATATATTATATATAATAAATACAGTTTATCATTATATTACATATAATATATATGCATATATCAAGACTTTAAATCTTATCTCCAGTCACAGGAAACACAGGGGATGGAAAACAAGTCAAATGATAGGAGGGGAAGTACTTACCCAAATCCATAATATGGAGTCTTTCTAAGTTCCTTCAACATTGCAATAGTGGTTTAGAAAATGATTAAAATAGCCTTGAAAGAGACTGAAACAGATTCAAATGATTTTTAAGTTGACTTCTAGAAAGTATGATTCAAATAAATTAACTGACAAAAAGCAGTTTGGTGACTAGTTGGGTAAATTTTAATATAAATTTGGCATTAGATGATATTAAGGAATTGTTGATTAATGTAGAGGTGAGACAATGACCTCATGATGCTGTAAGAAGTTTCTTGTCCCCCTCACTCTGTTTTTTTAAGAAATGTGTTGGAATATCTGGGAGTAAACAACATGATGACTGGAGATTGTTTTAAATTACTGCAGCTGAAAAGGAAGGAGGGTATATGAAACAACTCTGGCAAAATATTGATGATTGTTGAAGGGATGCATGTGGGTTAAAGTTGGTGGACCCTCTACCCTGTTTCTCCACGCCTCCCAATCCTTTGCACTGTGTCACAGGTCACCACTGCCTCCTTCCTGCTGGCTGTGGACTGGGAGTTACTATGACAGTCCTTAAATCTCTTTTTGACCCACTTGTTATTTTTCTCAACCTACCACCTAGCACCACACAAAGTTGTACTGTTAATCAAACTTCATGAACAGCTAGAAGGAGAAGAAACTAAATGAAATGACAATACAGGAAAGAATGCCTCTTTCGGCTTTATTCTGACATCTATTTTGTAAAATTCCACCTGTAGGGGTGGAAAACGTTCCTCCTCCCTTCTAGGTTTTTTGGCTGGTCTAATTCAATTGACATAAGATAGATGATCAGAAAAAACAAATTTTGAATGTATGGTAGCCCCATAAAAATATAAGACTCCCCTGAAGTCAGGTAATTGAGGCTTACATACAGTCCTGAGCCAAGGAGGAGAGGGTAGGGGTCAAGGGCTACAAAGGGGAGGAAGGGAATTCACAGGAAAATGAGAAGAGCAAATGTTTCCTAAACAAATGTTTGTTCTACAATGAAAATATCTTTCTGATATAAAAAAGTTATCTCTGGAAGTAGCTTTCTTCCTGGCATAGGCCCCCTATCTCAATTCTTTTCTTCAGTTAAAGGGGAGGTTAAAAGTTCTCCGTGAATCTGCTGGGGCTTCATTGTCTTCAGCTTGAAATAATCCACCTACCACAGTGGCACATTCTGGAATGGCATATTCTGGGAAGCTGATGGTAAATTATAACTATAGTAGTACATTTCTGTCAATCTGACTAAAATGATTGAATTTCACACAGCATAAGTACAAATACACACACATGCACACACATACACACACCACTTTCCCAAGAATTATCATTAATACTCTACCATTTCATGGCCTACTGAGGAAAAAAACAAACTATCTCTGGCTGCTTCATAACTGCAGCTCAGCTTGTACACTTGGTCAATTTGTCTTTTATATTATTATGCAGGGTGGTGGTAGTTCCTTCTCTTCAGTGGCACCTTGGTCCAAAATAAGTATTCTTGAACATACTTGAAAAAATAAAAAGACTCTGTGAGCCACATATCCTTTAATGACATATCCCTTAGCTATAAATAATTTATGTCATGGGCTTAAAATTGTAATTTGTATAAAGACCCAACTCTGTCTCCAGACCAGGTACTGTCCTTTCCCCCATCTGCTCTGGAATTAGGGAGATGGGTTCCAGCCTCCCAGTTACGTTCATTTTAATCAAATTAAATCAACTTAAATTGATCTGGCAGCTCTGAAAGTCATGTTGTCATGTAAAGTTTGAGATTTGAGTGATAAAATATATTCCAGGGAAAGTAGCATCAAAATTACCAAAATTGGGACAAGTACTACTTCAGTTACTTCAGGGAATTAGACTCTAGATAGTACTGATTCTTTTTCGACAGAAAAATTAGAAGCCCTGGAAACAAAAGCTGTAAGCTAAGGACTGCTTACTTGAGTAACAAAAGCTGACATTGAACCATACCCCACAGGATCACAGATTTGGGCACATTTTCTAAAACCTCAGAACTTAGTGGGCTTGGAATCAGACTGAAAGAAGTGTCGGAGTTAGAATGGAGTGTAATACGTGGTGTGTAACCTTCTTTCGTAGCAGTGCCTTCTGAATCCACACTAGTAACCTGACAGTAGGCATTGGGCTAAGTCTTATGTTTAGGACCTCATAACATGAAGGGGACTTAAAATTATGTTACATGGATAAAACAAGCCTGATCATATGAAAAAGTCAAACATGAAGTCAATAGCCAAACTGCTTTTAAAAGTAATAAAAGAAAAAATGCTTTGAAAATTAATATGGTTTTTGAGACAGAAGTAAGAACAATGAGTTCTGAAAAAGAAGTGGGCAGATTGCTTTTTACCCAAGGAGACCAGAGAGGCATTCTAGCAAAGATGTGTCTTGACCTTGGATTTGGGGAGAAAAAGATGGAAAGGAGGGAGAATTCTAAACAGTGGAAGAATAGATGAAAAGCACCAAACAGTGAAATTCAACAGTTCACAGACTGATGAACTCTATAGTAGGGAATCATTGGGAAATAAAAATGAAAAGATATGTTGATAATATCGTCTTGGATTCCCTTACCTAAACATTCAGATCCTGTCCTCTCCTGGGGTGTGTACTAAATCACATAGCTCACTGGCTTACCAGCAAAGTGGTGAGTCAGTCCTGTGGCTCAACACCCAGGACTTTCTTCTGAAGTTTCCTGTTCTCCCCTCCTAAAACTTTGCTATTGTTGAGCTAGGCCTTGCCTGAGTCTTTTCCTCTTGGTGTTCCAGAAAAAAATCAAGCCCATTTCCTTATAAAACTCAATGTTAAGTATTCAAGACTATAGATTGAATACATTTATTTTATTTACACAAATCCAGACTTCAGACTTCTGAGTGTGACTTCCCCATTCCCAAACTAAGGTATTGATTAATTTCATTAATTCACTGTTCCTTTTCTTCTTTTAGTCTTGTGTAATGTTCCTCATTGCTCTTTATTTTTTAGTCTGTCCAGTGGAATCCCATTTTCTCATTTATTTTAATTCAGGAGTTTACTTGCTTGACTATTTTTCCTGAAATTGGCTGATTTAAGAATCCTGGCTCTGACTGTTTTTAGCTAATTGCTTTTAACAATCTACTGTTATGCAAAACGTTGTTAACTTTTCCATTAAATGCATCCTTAACATGAAACAAGCAAAGCACCATGTATCATTCCTGCCCCACTAACACTACCAACCTTGCCCACTCCCTGGATTTAAGCAAACGAATGTAGGTTACATTAGAACATAAAATGGTCTTTGATAGCTTAAAGTTGATGGCTCATTTGTTTGAAATGAATAAACATCTTCTCACAATAGGATAAAGAAAGGATAGATTATTCTACAAATACCAATGAACTAGAAAATAAACATTAACAGGGACTAAGGCAGCCCTAGGGAAGGGCTACTCACTTTCTCTCAGTTACCATGGGGTATCTCCTCTTTTAACTTCTGTATGTCACTCTGTGTATCTACCTGAGGCAGCCTCTGTATCAATCAGCATTTTGTACGCTTGTAAAAATTCTCATTCTTCAAAATTTCAACTTTGCCTTACCATGCCCATTCCAGCCTGGATCCCCCCTCATCGGATTCCTCTCGAAAAATTTTGTCTTCTAATATTTTCAATTGAATAATTCCTTGACAGGAAATGGATTTCCCAGTATATCTTTTCACGCCAAACCATGGATTTAAAATTATAGATTATACAATAATTTTTTGGCTTTCCAACTGGCTCATTGTACTCGGGTCAAGTGTCCAACTTTGACAGTCTATCACTAAGGGGCCAGGATATTTTTGTACAAAATTTGGTCACTATCCCCTCACCAGTGCCCTAGGTGGAGTTATTTCTCTTTGAAGTAGACATGGGAAGCACTAAATTCTTTTTTTTTTTTTTTTTAGTTTATTTATTTATCTTGAGACCAAGAGAAAGAGAGAGGCAGAGAAAGAGGGAGAGAGAGAATGCCAAGCAGCCTCTATGCTCAGTTTGGAGCCTGACAAGGGGCTTGATCTCACAACCAATCAGATCATGACCTGAGCTGAAATCAAGAGTCAGACACTTAACTGATTGAGCCACCCAGACCCCCTTGGAAAGCCCTAAACCTTTTAAATATAGATGTACCACAATCCTCAGAAATGGACCCATTAGCAATATGAAACAGCTGGACTTTGTACCCACCATGAGAAGAAGATATTCTTAGCTCAGGGTTAGTTTTAGGAAAAACTCAAACAGTTTGCTGACTTTAGGGATATGAGTCAGGCTCTGGATCTGTCATAGTTTCTCTGTTCAGACACTGAAGGATGCCTAAGGATTCTTTGAAGGCATTTCCTTCTGAATAACCCCTCTTCAGGATTCCTGAAAAGGGGTCATCCTGTTTCAACATTGATACCTCTGGTTGGTACGTGCATGTTTCATTATAAAGAACAACGTTTTCAGTTGCCTGTGCATCAGTTAAGATGTAAATAGCAGAAACAGGCTCTGCTAAAGCACAAAATAAATATATTGATGGAGTATTTCTGTATCAAAAACCTTAGAGCAGACTTGGGGAAAACAGGAATCAGAGCATCCCTGAGACTTCAATGAGTTTGCGGATCTTTCCCCTAAATACTGCAAGTAATATTACTCAGTTACCAATAGCTCTTCCCCCTGTGTTTCCAAATTTAAAATTCTGAATTATTAAGAAGAATCATTTGACCAGAAAAGGGTCAGCGATCCACCCTTTAGTAGTCAGCTACGGCTATAGGGTCAGCTGACAGGAACATGCTTCTTGATGGTGGGCAGCCCTTCTGAGAGAAGGGCTTTGCAGAACACAGTAAATGGCCACCATAGGCATAAATTAAGCTCTTTCAGTTAGTATTCAAATATCTCAGTAATAAGATCTCAACCTGTTTTCAGCATCATGTTTTCCTATTTATTTTCCCTCTTTAACCTTTTCTTTGAGTCAAACTTTATGACATGATGATGACAAATGACACCATTTACCATCATACTTTTTGCTTCTTCTCATACTGTTTCCTCTGCAGGAAAGCCACATCTATAACTGTCCAATAAACTCCTCATTTTTAAATTTCTATCAGTTTAATAGTATAATTTTAAAGAACAGATTGTCCTTTTCTCTCTTCAAACTTCTTTCTGCTTCCCAGAGGCAACTACTTTCAACCGGTTTTTTTCATCCATGTTACCAAATAAAATTTCTATGCTTTCATTTTACTTTCTTTTCTTTGGGGGGGGGGAGAGAGGGAGGGAAGAAGAATGCACAAGAGTAGGAGAGGAGCAGAGAGAGAGAGAGAGAGAGAGAATCCCAAGCAGGCTCCATGCTTAGCATGGAAACCGATGCAGAGCTCCATGTCATGAATCGTGAGATCATAACCTGAGCCAAAATCAAGAGTTAGACACTCCACCAACTGAGCCACCCAGGTGCTCTTCTTTTTATTTTCGTACCTAATTACTGGCTTCCCACTATGGAAACTTCCTTCTCTATCCACTTAGAATTTTCCTCTCTTCTCTATGCTTCCAAGATAGTTTGCTGTTTATAATAATGTAAATGTTACTTAAAACTAAACCACATAGTGTACATTATTTTCTTGTATAATTTTTTCCAAGGAGCTAATAATTGGTTGATTCTTAGTTGCTGTAGTTTCTAAATACTCATTATTAATCCACAAACTCATCCACAGTTTGTCTACCATTAGTATAAATCTTACTGATGTGTTTAAAAGTATCCAACTCACTTTTTTTTTCTTTGAAACATTCCTTCTGGAGTCTTCATTTTTCCAAGTACAATCTAGATAGGCTGTTTCCTAGAACTGTGACAACTCTGTTATCCTTGGACGTCTCTTTGCCGTCTTCTTGAGGCTTCTCTTTCCTTCTCTCTAGTGTTAATTCCAATATCTTCCTTTCTTTTTGTGTACTCCCAGAACTCCCCCCAAATGCATGGATGGTAATATGTAAAGAGCTTTTATGACAGAAACTATCTTTAAATTTTTTAATGTTTATTTATTTTTGAGAGAGAGACAGAGACAGAGCATGGGTGGGAGAGGGGCAGAGAGAGAGGGAGACACAGAATCCGAAGCAGGCCCCAGACTCTGAGCTGTCATCATATAGCCTGAAGTGGGGCTTGAACCCAAGAACCAAGAGATCATGACCTGAGCCAAAATTTAACACTTAACTGACTGAGCCACCCCTGTGCCCCAAAACTATCTTTATTGTACCCTTACCCTTGATTACTTGGCCTATATAGAATCCTGTGCTGAAATAATTTTTCCTCAGAAGTTTGAAAGCACTGAACCATATTAATGTGGGTTCCACACTTACCATAATAAACTTGATGACATTATAATTCTAGACACTCTGGACATAATCCCTCCATCCCTCCCATTCCTCCTTCTCTCACCCCCTTCTATCTGTTTCAGATTTTAGGACCATCCCATTGTCCACAGTGTTCTGAAATTTCATGATGATGTATGTTGCTGTGTGCCTTTTCTCATCTATTTTGCCAGACAATTGAAAGGTACTCTCAACCTGGAAACTCTCATCCTTCAGTTTCAGAAATTTCTCCTAATTTATTATTTTGATAATTTACTCCCTTTAGATACAGCTCTATATTTCAGGAAGTCCTATTTTTAGTTTTAGAAACTGTAAAATTGATCTTATAGTTTTTTCTCAACTTCTTTCAATCTTGCTTTTTTTTATTCTATTTTCTTGGGGATTTCTCCATAACAGTATCTTAAAGAAAGGGATTCGTGATAAACGTGGGTGTGTTTGTGTGTGTAAGATTCTTAATGCATTGACTGTAAATATTGTTGCCAACAGAATGCCTGTATAAATTTTCTAACTCTTCCACATTCCTAATTCAGTTCCATCTACAATAAAGATTTCTTCATTCATGTTTCTTAGTCGAGTGGGTAATTTAGTAAGCTAATTAAAATGGCCCTTTGTACCATGTTCTCCCAAAACCTGTTTTGTGAAGAGCCACCTTGTCACACAAATAAGGAGGTAAAATTAGTCATTCATTTCTTTCTCTTTTAGATTCTTTCTACACCTCTAACCACCCATACCATCATACAACAAAATGATGCTTGTTACTGTTCCCACATTAAGATGCACACAAACACCCCACTTCCATAAGTATTTGGAAGTTGATGATGATCACTGTTAGGTAACATACCTGCACTTTGCCAGAGGTCTTCTTTTCCCGATACCTTCACCCAAAGGGTAGTCATTAATGGTGTCACCTGCAATCACCCAACCCGGTGGGGACAGACTGGAGTTGGAACATTCAGAGCCTCTGAGACCACATCAAGTAGGCAGGACTCTCTCGCTTATGTGCTGTGAGTACATCTAGAATACAGCCATATAAACAAAGTTGTCTTTTCCCAAAGCCTGCCTGCCTCTTTGTAAATGTTTTGTTTGGGTGAATGGAGTGGTCTAGAATCATTTTTCTCTTCTCTCACTTATATTTTTGGTCACCAAGGCTTTTAGCTATACCTCCTAAATATTTCTGGAAATTTTTAAATCTCTTTTTATTTCCATTGTCACTGTGTGATTTCGTATGGTCATCATTCCTTTCTGAATCACTGTGGTAGCTTCCTCTTACCTCCCTCCCTGCAGCCACACTCACATCTGATTCAGTGTTATTGTTACAAAATGCACAGTTGATTGTGTACACCCACAGTTTAAAGTACTCTTTATACTGGCTGCTGTTAGTTTTCAAGGAAGACTCAAACTCTGAACCATGCTACTGGAGCCATGTTATGAGCTGACTGGTTGCTTCTGTTCCTGCTCACTTGTGTTCCAGTCAGAACTGGCACATCATTTGAGGGGCCTACCACAAAATGAAAATACAGGTGCCTTGTTTAAATACTTAAGAATTTCAAGATGGTGACAGAAAAGCATTAAAGCAAACATAGGGACTTTCTAAATGTGCAGTTTATGTGATTGTACAGATTGCATGCTCCTGAAGCCAGTTCTTGCCCCAGGCTTTAAACTCTAAAATAAATCCTAGTACTGCTACCACTTAATAAAGACCTTTCTCCCATGACCCTTTTCAGAGCCCCACGTGTGGTGGCACGATTCTCCAGCCTCCACTCTTGCTTCCTTGGCTCAGACTGTTTTCTCTTCCTGTGTCTGCTGACCTTCCACCATCTTGACCTGGCTAAATATTATTCCTTATAAACTCTTTATAAACTCAGATCAGAGACCTTCAGCTCTGGAAATGTGTTTTTCCTGAACTCTCCCTTCCCTTTAACTTGCAGCCTTGACTACATCTCTCTTGTATGCTCCAATCAACCCATGTGTGTACATTTGTGGTAGATTCTACAATTAAGTCATTTATATCTTTGTCTTTCTCCCAGGTTTGGACTCTTTGACATTCCCTTTGAAATCCTTAGAGCCTCAGACAGCCTTGGCACAGAGTATGCACATAATAAAAGATTGTTGAATATAAAATTAAAGATACACTTAATTTAGGAATAAAGTTCAGAATTTTATTTCTGTGTTATATTGCCTATAATTCTTACCTTTGCACAGAGTTAAAAGTACACATTTGCTAGCATATGCTATGTTAAAACAGTCTTCACTATGGGTCATGATGATTAGAGGGAATAATTTGACCTTTAAAATTGATAGGAGTCCATACTACAGCTATTAAATAGCCAGTTTTAATTCAACCTTTTAATACCTCATACTGCAGCCTAGTGAATAATTAACTTTTCAGAAACTTTGAATATTTTAGAAATACTCTGGAGCTTTTAAATTTATTTTTATACATTTTATAGCTTCTTGCTAATATTTTCAGTGACATTTAAAATCTAAAATTTATTTAAGAACCAGGGAAATGGATCTATCAGTATTTTCCCTTTTCCTATGCTCTGTTTTTTGCTGTTGTCAGAAATGATGTGTCTGTTAATATTTGCAGTAGAATTTTAGAGCAAAATATGGTCTCCTGTAGAGTTATCTGGATAAATACAAAATCTTCTTTAACTCAGTTACATAAGCTACCTATTTTAAATAGGAAAAACTAAATTCCTAACATAATGGGTTCCCAAAATTTATTTACTGATAATATTTTAAGAATAATCTAATAAACCAATTAATTAAAGCATCTACAGCTAGTGTTTACTCCAAGGCAGTAGTTAGATATATGAAACCTACTGTACTCAAGATTTTCTCCGCTCCCCACATTTTACATTAGTTACAGGTATACTTAAAATTTTAATTTAATCTCATATCAAAATTATTTCTCCATATTATTAAAAACCATATTAACCTAAATGTGAAAAATTACATAATGTTTTCCTGTGAAGAAAGCTTTATTTAGTTATTTCTTTTTCCTTTTTTTTAAAATTTTTTTTTTAACATTTATTTATTTTTGAGACAGGGAGAGACAGAGCATGAACAGGGGAGGGTCAGAGAGAGGGAGACACAGAATCTGAAGCAGGCTTCAGGCTCTGAGCTGTCAGCACAGAGCCCGACGTGGGGCTCAAACTCACGGACCATGAGATCATGACCTGAGCCAAAGTCGCTGCTTAACCGACTGAGCCACCCAGGCGCCCCAGTGATTTCTTTTTCCTATGGGAGTTCTCAGTTGTTTATAAGTTTTTGATGAAATTCATAGTACTCTAATAAATATATACATATAAAGCTTTGAAGATTTTTATTTTCCTAGGATACATGTAAATGGCTCAGACTGCATTGCCAAATTCCTTCCCATGTGGACTGCACCAAGTGACATTTCAAATATTTATGCATTAGTCACTTCTAATATTGTGTGTTTTCTTTTTATATATATATATATATATATATATATATATATATATATATATATATATATAAATGTTTTTTATTTATTTTTGAGAGAGGGAGGGAGACAGAGTACGAGCAGGGGAGGGGCAGAGAGAGAGAATAAACAGAATCCAAAGAAGGCTCCAGGTTCTGAGCTGTCAGCACAGAGCCCGACGGGGGGCTTGAACTTGTCAACCATGAGATCATGACCTGAGCCCAAGTTGGTGCTTAACCAACTGAACCACCCAGGCACACCATGTGTTTTCTTTTACTTCATCTCATTTTGAAAAATATTTAATAAAAAATTTGTTTAAACATACATTTGTTGTAGCGCCTGGGTGGCTCAGTCAGTTACGTGTCCGACTTTGGCTCAGGTTATGATCTCATGATTTGTGGGCTGGAGCCCTGCTATGGGCTCTGCGCTGACAGCTTGCTCAGAGCCTGAAGCCCGCGTTGGATTATGTGTCTCCCTCTCTCTCTGCCCCTCCCCTGCTAGTTCTCTGTCTCTGTCTCTCTGAAAAACAAACATTATTTTTTTAAATAAACACACATTTCTTTCATTACTAATGAGATTTGTGAATTTGTACAAATGATATCTTTTCATTTATCCATTCAAAAAACATATAACAAACATGTATGTTTCCATCATTTTGCTTATGGACCAGAGCAGTGGTTTTCACTTGGGAGCAGTTTTGCCCCTAGGGGATATTGGACAATATCCAGATCAGTTTGGGGGTGTCTCAACTGAGGGATGGGGAGGAGTGCTAGTGGCATCTAGTGTGTAAAAGCCAAGGATGCTGCTAAACATTGTAAAATGAATAGCACTCTTCCTTATAGCAAAGAATCATTCAGCTCCAAATATTAATAGTGCTGTGGCTGAGAAGTCTTGAGCTAGAGCAACAAATTAGATGGAGATAATCCCTATTCCCAGATGGTCCCTACTCACAGTGAACTTGTGGTCAGCTTAAAGTAACCCTTACAAGGAAAAAGTTACAATAGTGGCCACATGGCTGCAAATATAATTATGTCTGATTCATATTAAATATATAGCACAGCTTTTAGCCCAAGGTAGGTGAACAGTGAATATGTGTTGAGTAATAGAAGAGGTGATGATACAAACCTTCTTGTTTTTGCCCTATATGTTGTTATTTAACTATGAATATATGAATATACATGTATGTGTTTGCATGTGGAAGAATATGTGCCTTTGATGTCTTTTAATATCTTTATTACAGTACCATGAACATACAGTGTACTATACCATTTGATAAATTTTGATGTGTCTATACCCATGAAAACCTTACAAAAGTTACAATAATGAAGATATCCATCACCACCAAAGGTTACTCATGATGTTTTGAAATTCCTCACTCCTGATTTCTGGTTCCAAAACAACCACTGATCTGATTTCTGCCACTGTAAATTGGTTTTAATTTCTATAATTCTATATAATGGAATCACAAAGTACATACTCTAGCTTGTTTCCTTACTTTCATTTGGTAAAAATATTTTGATAAAAAACATGGTTGTTGCATGTATTAATACTTCATTTCTTGTTGCTAAGTAATACAGATTTTATAGATATACTTCATCCATTGATTTCATCTATTGAATTTTTCAATTTAGACATGATAGTTTTTATCCCTAAAAGTTTGATTTTCTTCCTCTTAAAATATATTTCCAGTTTCTACTCAATGTTTCCTCTAGTTTCTTGTACATGTGGAATGTTTAAATGTCCTTTTCAAATATTTCCACCAGATACGTCTTTCCTTGGCCTTAGAAAGTTTCTTCACAAGGTTTTACTTGTAAGTTCTCACTGACTTCATTAGGAGAACCCTGTGGCTATCTATGGGTTGATCACTTTCTGTGACTTCATCATTTCCAGTACTCTGCCCTTTGAGCTAGCTCTATTGGATCCTTCAGACTTCTGTGTCCATAATTCTGACAGTGTGTCCCGTTCTACTTTGGTTTCCCCCCATGTCTTCCTGCAACCAGGCAAAAAAGCTCACTCAAGACATTATAAAATTTATAGCATTTATAAAAATCTATATATAATGAGACAATATAAAATTTATAGCATTTGTTTTTCTTCTCTCAGCATAACTGCCTTCTTTTGGTCTGACATCCAATGTATTGAAAGCCATTGATTCACCTAGTTTGTTCAGTGTATTTAGTTGTTTCCGATGGAAGGGTAAATCCAGTCGTGGTTACTTTATCTCAACCAGAAGTGAAGTCACTGTTTTTGGAAACTGATTATTTTGCCTTCTTAGATTCAGGTCTATTTTAGGCCAGATAGCTAAGCAGTCCATTTTGCTTTCTGTGCCATATTCCTTAAATAATAGTCTTTAATAAAGTAATGTTTGATGCTCCCTCCCCCTGACCCCCCCCCCCCGCAAGACAGGGTCCGTATTTATTATATATTAGGGATTTTGAAAGATGTATTACTTATATTCTGCAGTGAAATTACACATGCCGTGTAATTTAGAAGATCACATTATGTGTTTTATGTTCTCTGATCCTAGGAAGTAGAGACAAAGAAAAAATGTCAATTAAAAATATTCCATGATGAAGGTATTTTTATATTATCATAGAAAATACAAAAGCACATATAAAGGCACATAACTATGACAGGATTCATCATCACAAAGTTTTAAGAGTCAACTAATGGGTTTCATAAGCTCTGACAAACTATATCTTCTTGGAGGAAAATCAAGAAAACCATTAGGAAAAGTTCCACAAATTCCCACCATTACATCCACTCAACTGTCTGTTTCTGTACCCAGAGGCTCTGCCTTCTCTTCTGTTACCTTGGATGATCTTTCCGGAACCAAACACATTCCAAACTCTGCACATCACTTTATTTTCTATTCATAAACATTGTCCCAGAAATTCTTTTAATCTTCTGGATCAAGAATTTTTTATTCCTATTTTTTTTATCTTTTTCGCCAGCTTACAAACCTACTTTTAATACTCCCATTGGAGAAGAAAATACTTCTTGGCAGTCACTTCTTGCTCATCTACAATGCCATGTCTCTCCTTCCTCATGCAAATTCCTTACTATCTCCAGTATCTTTCCTTGGTATTCTCTTGAGTCCCATTCTAATCTGGCTTTATCAGATTTGCTATTATCAAAGTTATGAAAATATCTCTGTTTTGCTAAGTACAAGTTCTTAGTTCTCATTCTCCATGAACTAAAAACAATATTTCATACAGTTTATTTCTAATCTCAAGAAAAACACAAACAAGCAACCAAAAAAGACTTCTTTGCCTGCCAAAACAAAACTCTCTAGGCTTATCACTCTGGATGGTCTTTTTCACTTTGCATTACCAAGGTCTTCTCTCTCCCAGCCTCTGTGGGTTCAACCTCAAGGTTCAGAAGTCAGAGGTCTTTGGATCATTACTCTTACTATGCTCATTATATTAAAAATGTTTTGTTGTGACTCTCAATATATATTTTAAGCCCAGCACATTCATCTGGCCTCTTCTACCACCTCTTATAGCATTCAGAGTATATTTTTAAATATAAAGCACAGGAAGACATAATAAAAACAGTAAAATATCATTTTTTTAGCTTTCTCTTATATTAGTTATATAGGATTATATGTATACATTATATATGTTTATATACATAAAATCTACTGCTGAACTGTAAGTCTCCCCGTTAGATGTTTGTGTACAGCTACCAGGTTTTTTTCTAATTATTTGTCTTTAAGTAATTAAAGCAATGATTTGAGCTAGACCAAACTTCTCTCAGGCTGTACTGCATCGACAGTTTCTTCAACCTACAACTTGTTTTATTTTTACAAAGTTCACACAGAGCATATTTCTTTCCCTCTTTTTTGTTCCTTGGTATTTCTACATTGTTGTATTTAAAATTTTAGCTGAAAATTTTATCTTTTTTTTAATGGCCTACATTTTCAAATGTTTTTCTTCCTTATTATTTCTTTCTGCACATAACTTTACCATACTATTAGAAAACTGACAGCATAAATCAATTATTTCATAAGCCTTGTATAAATGATGATATACACAATGGTGTTTTTAAGCAGAACTTGCAAATCTGATGGCAAATTTAAAACCCTGGCAACGTGAGTGGGTGCTTTTTACTAAGTTTTGCCAGCAATGATAGCTTTTTTCCTTTTAGGCTGCTTTCTTTTACTGATGAAAATATTAACCCAAACTAAACCAAAGTAAAATGTACATTATAGGCCAGTATTATTCACTTAGATTTCTGGAGGAGAAAACAAAACCAGTCAAATAAATGGATTTATAAAATGCTATATTAGCACAAGTGATAAAGAGAAAATTAAAGCAGAAAAAAAAAGCAGGGATTGTTTTTAGGAAGGGGAAGTTTGAGTTCCTGTGGTCACAGGTGGCCTGAGGTGATATAATTTGATGAAGAAGGTGAGAGACTTAAGTCTTACAGATGTCTGGGAAATGATGAGCAATCAGGGAGAACAGTAAGTCCAAAGGTGCTTGCCTGGAATGTTTAAAGACATGGGGAGCCTGTGTAGTTGGAAATAAGTGTATCAGAGAATAGTAGGACATTAGAACAGAGAAGTACAAGAGAGTAGGTTGTTTAAGACTCTCAGGCCTTACTACAAATTTAGGCTTTTTCTCACAGTTTGAAATCTCTTGGGCATTGGGAAGAGTGATTCAGCAAAGGAGTGCTGTGAGCTGAGCTAGATTTTGCTGTGCACTGAATCTTTGTGTCCCCACCCACACCCCCATCCATATGTTGAAACTGCAATCCCCAATATGATGGTATTTGGAGATGATGCCTTTTGTAGGTAATTAGGTGATGGGAGTAGAACTCTTATGATAGGGTGAGTGCCCGTAAATAGAAAACACATGAATGTTTACTTCCTCTCTTTGCCACACAAGGACAAGACCAGATTTGAGCGAATTTGAGAATTGTCCACATATAGAATGTATCTAAAGCCATGATATCATGAGATCTCCAAAGAAGTGGTTATACATTGGGAAGAGTAGAAGTCCAAGTACAAAGCCCTATCACATGCTGACATCAAGTTGATGAATTAGAAGGAACCAGTAAAAGAGATTAAGGAGGAGCAGCTAAAGAGGCAGAAAGAAAACCGACAGGGCTGTGTGGCAGATCAGTGAAGCATTTGGCACAGGGAGCAGGAGATAATCAACCACGTCAAATGGTACAGCTACATCAAGTAGAATTTACTCTTGGATTTACCCCATACAGGTCATTGGTGACTTTGAACAAAGTGGTTTTAGTGGAGTGTTACCAGAGAAAGCAAGATTATAATGGATTTAAGATAGAATGAGAGGTGGAAAACTGAGAACAGAATGGATAGAAAAGGTTTCCAAGGATTTCTGCTGTAGAAAGAAGGGAAGAGAAGGAGCAGTAGCTGAGAGGTGAAGTGAAAGCAAAGAGGCATTTTTTGAAGATGCAAATAATAAAAGTATGTTTATTGGCTGATAACAAAGATCCAATGAATCACTGGGGCAGTATCCTTGAGTGAAGCAAGGGGTGTGTGATCTGCTGAAATGTAAGGCGTGATGTTTGCTAGGCTCACTGATATCTACAGAGAGAAGAGGGAAACAGATTCCCTGGCCACAGGTAGAGGCAGGAGGGAAATGTACTGTGGGAATCAGTGGAAACTTCTCTTATTTCTACGGTGTTCACAGTGCAATTGAAGGGAAGATCATCAGTGGAGTATAACACTGGAGGAGAGATGTTGGAATTTGAGAGGAGTATGAAATTGTTATCTCAGAGAGTAAGCAAATCCATGGAAGCGGCAAATACAGTAGACATCAACAAGCTTATTCTGTGAATTCAACTTTCATTTTGTTTTCCAAAAATGGATGCAACAAAGCGGTGGGGGGAGTACAGAGTATAAACAAGGAGTGATTATACTGATAATGATGGTATTTTAGCAAGGTATGGAGGGAAAAGAGGATCGAGGTGTAAGGGACAGTGAAAAGTTGATAGGAGAAATTGACTTTAGCTTCTTTGTTGTGTTGAAGAATTGCTGGAATTGGAGAACTAGAGGGAGTGAGCTAAGTAGGAAGTGGTAGTTAAAGACTAGGACACTTAAAATTGAGCCCACAGAGGCATTTCAGTTATTGATAATTATACGGTAATAGGATATGGTCACAGGCGGCAGTGCCTGAAGTGGGGAGGAGGACGGTGTTACTGGAAGAGAAGTGGTCATGGGTCTGAAATTAATGTGGATGATGTCAGTAGACATCAATAAGGATCCCATAAGGGGAGCCTGGGTGGTTCAGTTGGTTGAACATGTGACACTTCTTTTTTTAATGTTTATTTATTTTTGAGAGAGAAAAAAAGTGCAAGGGAGGGGCAGAGGTGGGGGTACAGAGGATCTGAAGCAGGCTCTGTGCTGAGAACTCAGAGCCCGATGTGGGGCTCAAGGTCACAAACTGTAAGATCAGGACCTGAGCCAAAGTTGGTCACTTAACCAACTGAACCACCCAGGTGCCTGCAGAATGTCGTACCCTTGATTTAAGGTCAGGTCATAATCTCACAGTTGTGAAATGGAGCCCCATGTTGGGCTCTGTGCTGAGCGTGGGGCCTGCTTGGGATTCTCTCTTTCCCTTGCTTGCTCTCTACCTCTCCCCTGACTGTGCTTTCTCCAGCATGTGTGTGTGATCGATCTTTCTTTCTCTCTCTCTCTCTCTCTCTCTCTCTCTCTCTCTCTCTCAAAATAAACATTTAAAAAAATGAGAATCCCCTAAACAGTCTCTTCCCCAGTTTCTATGCTTCTATCAGCTGAAGTTCAGAGGAATCCATAGGACCTAAGTGTGCTCCTGGCCAGACACTTATGTTTATGTGCATGGTGACCATCAGGACTTACTATGTTTTTCTTCCTGTTTGCATATGTCACCCCACAAGAAACCCAGGATTCCCTAGTCATCCACCATCCTCCAGACCATAACTCCAATATGACTCTGTTCATTCCCTTCTCTGACACTGCCTTCCACATATACCTATCTTCTGAATCCCTTCACTCTCCTCTCTGGATCTCATAATCAGTCATTAACAAAATGTCCCACATACTCAACATCTTTTTCATTTTCTTTCTCTAACATAAATTGGTCTCTTCTCTGCACATTGCTACCCTACTGTTGCTCTTTAGTGGTAGATGTGTTCTCTCTCACACCCCTCTTACCTCTGGATCTTTAGGTGGGGGTTCCTCACTGTGTCATCCACATTATTTTCCTGCCGTTTTTCTCATAACATACCAGCTATCAATCTCATGTCATTAAACAATGCCACCCACATACCTTTGTTTCAGTGATTTACTGACCCCATATGACTCCCTGTTACTCCCTGAAGGCTTTAGCTATGTGCCCCCTCCCCATCACCTTCTCAACATGACTTCCATCAAAATCCTTGATGACTTAAATATCCTTCAGTAATATGACCAGTATTACATTAGATTCCACTGGTCTGGAGTGCCTGGGTGGCTCAGTCACTTAAGCGTCGACTTCGGGTCAGGTCATGATCTCGCAATTTGTGAGTTCAAGCCCCACATCGGGCTCTGTGCTGATAGCTCGGAGCATGGAGCCTGCTTTGGATTCTGTGTCTCCCTCTCTCTCTGCCCCTTCCTCTCTCTCTCTCTCTCTCTCTCTCTCTCTCTCTCTCTCTCTCTCAAATTAATAAGCATTTAAAAACAAAATATTACCATTGGTCCTAGGTCATGTAGGTGGCATCTCCTTGAAAAGTCAGAATGAGTAACTAGATGCCATCTCAAGACTACTTTCACACAAAAAATATGACTTGGTAGACTGAGAAAAAGGAAGAACAAGTGTTCTAAGTAATTGTCTATCAAATATTTTATAAAGTTGTTCTCAATTGAGAACAACTCCCAAGAGATAATTGCTCCCCAAGAGATAGTTGACATCATTTTGGAATGATCTGGAATCATTTTGGAATGATTTTGGAATCATTTTTTTTGTTGTTGTCACAAGTCAGGAGTCGAGTGTGTTACCAGCATCCTGTGAGTAGAGGGTGTATGTGCTACGCAGCCTCCTGTGAGGCATGAGGCACATCCCCACAACAAAGAATTATCCAGCCCAAATTGTCCACAGCACTGGTTGAGAAACCCTGTTACAGGATGATGAATGTTCATCACTTTAAGATTTTCAGCCATGAAAATGTGGTTTATCTCTATTTCGTCTAAAGTAGGACACTAGCAGATGTAGATAAAATAGGAATATAGAAAGTACTTTTAAAAATACTAAAATCTCTGGAGGATTAAAAGATTTTTTAAATATGAAAAGATGATGTTCACATTTTTGAAACCCTCAGGTTTTTAAAATCCCCACCCTCATGAGCACAGAAAGTCTTACTAGTGTTTCGTCTGAAGTTGAAATGGAGCTTAGTTCATGACTCCAAGTTTCCGTTTCTTCTTTGTAGCCTAAGGAGATTTTTATTTAACCTCATTTCTCTTGGGCTCCAATTTGGATAAAAAATGTTTTGAAACAGAATGTGATGCCATTGATAGAAACTCTTCTGTTTTGTGCACTAGGACTTGGGATTGGTCCTTCAAGTTGCTTTATTTCAAAGTGGGTCAAAGAGAAAAGTTTACTTCAGTGGTGACCAGTGGCCTTTCTCTGTAGTGTTCTTGGCTTTCTTCCAGGGTCACTCATTTGTCGTTCACTCATTTCCATGCATTCAGCATCCATTCACATATTTATTTAAAAAGCATTTGTTGAGTGGCACATGGGTGGCTTAGTCTGTTGAGCATTGGACTTTTGATTTCTGCTCAAACTGTGATCCCAGCATCCTGGGATTGGGCCCCACATTAGGCTCTGCCATAAGCATGGAGCCTGCTTAGGATTCTCCCTCTCCATCTCCCTCTTTACCCTCCCCTGCTCACGCTCTCTCTCTTTAAAAAAAAATAATAGAAAGCATTTGCTGAGTTTCTACCATACGCTAAGCAATGTGTTGACAGTGAGGATATAAAGATATAAATAAGAAAAGGGTTCTCATCTCAACTTGCTTTCACAATGGTGGAGGAGAAAGCCACAGATATAATAATTTAATAAAATATTACTTAATAAATTAATTTAATAATAATACAGTAAGGTAAAAATAAAAAGTACTATAATAGCACACAGAAAGAAGTGATTTATAATTCTGTGTGGTGTTGGAAAGAAGTTCCAGCAGATTTACAAGATCACTAGAGCTAAAATTTATGGATTAAAAGAATACACAACTTCATATTTTAGCAGTATCCACCATGAGCCAGATGCTATGCAAGATACTTGATGACCTCTTACTTACCTAATTTTCATAATAACCCTGGATGCTGTTATCTGCACTTCATATATGAGGAAACAAACTCAGATAGATTGGTCAAGGTTATCATGTAAGTAAGTAGCAGAATTGAGATCTGGCCCATATCAGACTCCTCATAATCATGTTCCTTTCAATAAGCCAAAAAGAGGGGACATTGAGGGCGCAGCATACTCAAATTTTTCCAGGTATGCCAGACTTTTCTTTCTCATGTAACCTGCCTTGCCTTGCCTATAGCTTCTGAAATATCTGATTGCCTCCCTACTGCCAAGGACAGGTAATACACAGTGAATCTGTCAACATGCAGAGTGGAGTCAGTAAGACTGTCTCTCAAGAATGTGAACAAAAAGACTATATTCATAATGATGTCCATGTGGGGATGGTTTGCTGTGCTGACAGGACACGTCACCATGAGGCTAAAGTAAATCAGAGGGAAGGAAGTGAACCAGTGTCATTTGTAAGCCAACATGCTGTAGGATCAGAAACCATGCATGAGCAGAGAAAACTGTCAGAAGCAGAAGAGACAAGCAAAAAGAAGTTTCTGGAGAACAAAAGCCATTAAGACAGCAGCAGCTATCACTCTTGAAGGAAGATTTCTGTTTCCCTTTAAGCTTAGCTGTATTTTTTCTCAATATCTTACTTCATTTCCCTTCTTGCCACCACCACCATGCAAGTCTTTAGAACTACAGTTTTCTTAGATTTCTTATAATAAAAAGAGATTTGAACTGCACACAGATTAGTAAAGGTAAAAAGAAAAAAAAAACTATGAGACAGTAAGAGATAATAGCTTAGAATAAATGGAACATAGTGGACACCTTGTTTACACTAATGAATATGGAGAAGGATGAGGCCAGGGCAAGGATACGAACTGCCTTTTGTGTTTGTCCAAGGACTTGAACCCTATTCTCCAAGCTTTTTGGAGCCATGAATGCTCTGAAGCAGCTTCCTGAACTAAAGTGGTTGGTTTTTTTATCCCTGTATCAGTAGCACCTGGCTGAGAGACTTGTACACAATCTATTTTTAATAAATGTTTGTTCTAACAACGAGCAAATGAGAGAAATAAAACTAACTATGGAGTTTCTTCATTCTATTCAGTAACTCTGACCTCTTTGCTAGTCCTTGAAGACACCAGGCATTGTCCTCCTTCAGGGTCTTCACCCTTATTCTGTTCACCCAGAACACTCGTCCCTAATATAATCCCAAAGCTCACTCCATAATTACCTTTGCTTTTCTACAATGTCGCCTTAGGAAGGCCTTCTCTGTAAGCATCTTAAAATCACACATCTTCTAACCCCAATATTCCCTTCTTCCATTTTTTTAAGACTTCATTTTTCAGAACAGTTATAGATTGACAGCAAAATTGAGAGGTAGGCACAGAGATTTCCCATATACCCTCTGTCCACACACATATGTAGCTTGCCCCATTATCCACACCCTCTCATTATTCACAACCCCCCCATTATCCATATCCCCCATAAGAGGTATATTGGTTAAAGTTTCTCCATGCTCTTTTTTCTTTTAACATTTATCTATTTTTGAGAGAGAGAGAGAGTGCAAGCAGGGGGAGGGGTAAAGAGAGAGAGGGAGACAACAGAATCTGAAGCAGGCTCCAGGCTCTGAGATGTCAGCACAGAGCCCAACGTGGAATTCGAACCCACAAACTACAAGATCATGACCTGAGTCGAAGTCGGATACTTAACCGACTGAACCACCTGGGTGCCCCAGGATTTTTTAGTATAGCATTTATTATCATTTTCCATACTCTATATTTTTTTATTTTGTTTATTATCTCTCTCTTTTACCAAAATGTAAGCTTCAAGGTGACTCATATGTATTCTGTATGAAAGTTTTGTTGGTTTGTCTTGGCCATTCACGTAGAGGAGGAGGATTAAGCTCCTGAAAGATGGGAGACGCTGTTTCTGTAAGAAAAAATGTACACTCTAGGACAAAAGCACCAGAATAGACACACCAGCACAGGGAAAACACCCCTCTGTACTATACACTGGACTTGTAAAAATAAAAATATGGAATGAGCTGTATCCAATCCTGACTTCTCTAGGTTAAGCATTCACCTAAATGACAAAGCAATAAAAAGGTGGAAAATTGTAATGAATTGATGACATGTGCCAAATTATTTCTCCTATTCTTCAGTAGGCACTGACAGAAACTCACTTTCAGGCCTTGGGAATATGAGACAGATAGTTGTTAATTTCATGCTTTTGAAATTTTGAGAAATTTTACAGTTCATTTATTTAAAATGTCATTAAACTTACTGGAGCCAATTTTAACTGTGTAGGAATTCCTTATGTATTTTTTATATCATTGAAGTAAAATTTAAATACAGGAAATAGCATTTATATTATAAAGCTACAGATCAATTTTACAAATTGAACACATATGAGTGTAAATGTTATCCAGATGCCAAAACAAAATATTTCAAGCATTAAGGGGTCTCTTTTGTGTTCCTTCCTGCTCACTATCTGTTGTCAACAATAACCACTATTTTGGCTTATTCCAGATTAATTTTGCTTATTTTTTTTTACTTCACATAAGTGGAATGAGATTATATTCAGTATTTTGGTAACAGACCTCTATTTTTTCAATATAATTTTTGTAAGATGAATCTACATTGTTGACTGTAGTTGTAGACTGTGTTCTCGTTCCTGTATAGTATATAACAATTTGTTTATCCAGTCCACTATAGTGGCTATTTAAGTATTTCCAGTTTGGGCTATTGCACAGCTATCAACATTCCAGTGCACATCTTTTGGTGAACACAACCCACACACACACGCGTGCGCGTGCACACACAGTTCTGTTGTACATACACCAAAGAGTGGAATTGTTAGCTTATCAGTTACTATTTAACTTTATTTTTTTATTTTTTAGGAATACTTTTAGTTTTTTATTCTATTTTTGTTTTTATTTTAATTACAGGTAGTTAACACACAGTGTAATATTAGTTTCACATGTACACCGTAGTGATTCAGCACTTCTGTACGTCACCTGGTACTCATCACGACAAGTGTTCTCCTTAATCCCCTTCACCTATTGAACCCATCTTTCCCGACCTCCTCTCTGGTACCCATCAGTGTGTTCTCTACAGTTAAGAGTCTCTTTCTTGGTTTGCCTCTCTCTCTCTCTTTTTCCTTTGCTCATTTGTTTTGTTTCTTAAATTCCACATACGAGTGAAATAATAGGGTATTTGTCTTTCTCTGACTGACTTATTTCGCTTAGCATTATAGTCTGTAGTTTCATCCATGTCCTTAAAATGACATGGTTTCATTCTTTTTGATGGCTGGATAACATTCTCTTGTGTACATATCATCTTGTGTACACATCTTCTTAATCCATTCTCAGTCGTTGGACACTTGGGTTGCTTCCATATCTTGGCATTTGTAAATAATGTTACTATAAACATAGGAGTGCATGTATCCCTTTGAATTACTATTCTTATATTCTTTGGGTAAATATTTAGCAGTATGATTACTGGATCATAGGGTAGCTCTATTTTTAACTTTTTGAGGAATCTGCATACTGTTTCCACAGTGGCTGCACCAGTTTGCATTCCTACCAACAGTGCACAAGGGTTCCTTTTCCTCCACATTATGTGTTCAACTTTAGATGATGCTAAATACTGCTGGTGTTCTCATTTTACTTCTTATAATACATAGTGCATTTGATTGTAGGAGACAACATATTTTACTTTGTGGATAGTGCAAGGATATAAGCAAGGTACTGATATGTGCATAATATATTTTGCAATTATATACTATGACAAACTCTCCTTTTACTTTATTTTCTCTTAGGGATCACAGGCCTGTGCTGCCTGTTGCCCAATATTTGTTTTACATATTGTTTCCAGGTTTCACTTTTTTTTCCTGCTTTATTGAAGAACAGTTGACAAATACAATTCTGCATATTGAAGTGTATGATATGATGTTTGATACACATATACATTGTGGAATGATTACCAAGATCAAGCTAAGTAAACATCCATCACCTCCATAGTTAACTTTTCGTTGCTTTGCTGTGAGAATACTTGCAATTTAATCTCAGAACTTCCAAGTATGCAATACTTGTTTTCCATCAAGCCTCAGTACGTGTACCATTTGACTTACATCTCCCTATCTCCTCATCTCTCCCTCCTTCCAGCTATTGGCAACCACCATTCTATTCTCTGTCTCTATGAAATTTGTTTTTTTTTTTTTAAGATTCCACGTACATTGTCTCCATTTTTCTACCTACCTATAAAAAGAAATCCCGTATAGTACAGGCTGGAAAGGAAGTCTCTTTCTTTGTCTTTATTTTCTCTCAGTTTGTTTTGAAGTGTTCTATGTAGACGTCTGGCATGAAATTTATTCATTACCAGATATGTGGTGCTTTTTAATACTATTATAAAATGTATCTTTAAATTTTTTTAATTCTCTTTTTTTTTTGCTGATAGAGAGGCACGATTGAATCTTAAGTACTAACCTGGTATCCAGCAACCTTGCTAAGTTCATTGACTAATTCTAATTAACTGTAGATTATTTTTTAACATCTTAATATACAGTTAGTCATGTTTCAGCATATCTAGCTCTGACTGTAAGTCAAAAAGAGGATTACAGAAAGGTTTCACAGTTGTGGTGACTCTCGATTGTTAAAAAGCACACAGGAAGAGTGGTAGATGAAAGTAGAGAAAAAAGTGGGAGCCAATTGGTAAAAGTCCCTGTAAGTCAAATCTAGGAGTTTGGAGTTTTTCTACTGAGACTTTAGAGTCACCAACATATTTTTACGCAGGGGAATAAAGTAGTCAGTTTGAGATTCAAAGACTTCACTCCTGAGGCCCAAACCATCATGTATGACAACAGATGCTTGTAGAGGTCCAGGGATGCCATTTACCTTGCTGCCATGTAAATGGAGCCCCCAGAATTGTGTGCCTTTTGGAAACATGGTGGATGGATTGCAGAGGTGTCCCTGGAGACAGACTACTCTGAAATAAAAGCAAATCCAAATTTAAATGAGAGACTTTTTCAGAAGGCAATATGGTAATCAGGAGAAACTCTGACTATGGGACATGCAAGTGTCTCAAGGTCAGACAGAAAAAGGCATTTCTTAAATGGGGGGGGGTGGTGGTTAGTGAGGCTCGAGAACCAGAATGAGCCGATAGAACTGAGAGTGCTCCCCCCTCATTCCACCCAGATCAGCAGATGACTCTGGGTCCTAAGGATGAACAGTTCAGCATTATGATGCTTGGTCAGGCTCCTGTCAAAGCTCAGGGTCCTGTGAGGTAGGGAAAATCTTAAAATTCCATCAGGTCAAATTCGCAAGCATTTTGTCGCTATTGACCAGGGGGACCAACAATTCAGCTAATCACTGATAAAGCATAAAATGGGAATTGGGAGGGTCTGTGCCTGGCCTTGTCCTAAGGTGAACAAGGGGGCTGTTTATTCACAAGTCTTTCTGAGTTATTTAGAAATCTTGGCCTCTTGCGGTAAAACATTTGCCAGTACACAAGGTGTGGGGGATTTCTTTAATTATTGCTACTTTGCAGGATTACCGGGCTCAAGTAAAGTTCAAAATTATCATTATTTAGGAAACTTGTATAAGTGTCCAGGTAGAAACTGATTAGAAATTAATTACTTAAAATTAAAACATTACAGGTATCCAGGATCTCTCTTGGTTTTTGAGCCACAATAAGTGTTAAAGCAGCATCCTTATCTTGCAGAAGTAAAAGGACTTAATGTTTTGTTTTGTTTTCCCAGTGAACATAATGTCTCTGCCTCCAACTGTCTCCACAATAGACCCCCTTTCTGTGGTTTTATCCTTTTACCCAAAGAACCCCTAATACTCTTTGCATCTCAATATCTTACTAGGGATGTTATTAGTACTAAAAGTTATAATTAATGTAAAGTATTAACCTAGAGCTTAGTACACAGTGAGCTTTCAATAATTGTTGGATTTTTCTGCTTTTTTTGTTCTTGTTTTGCTGCTGCTGAACAAGGAATATGTTGTCGCTGAGCATACAAATCCACCCTGCAGTCTGTTCATGAGTATGGTAGAAAAAAGAAAGCTAGACAAATTTGATTACTAATTGCTGGTCAGGTTCTCTAGAAACATAATGCAGACCCACTCTATATAAATCACTGTTCCAAGAAGACACTCAATGATAGAGAACAACTGAGGGTTGCTGGAGGGGAGGCTGGTCAGGGAATGGGCTAGATGGTTGGTGGGTATTAAAGAAGGCGCTTACTGTGATGAGCACTGGATGTTGTATGTAAGTGATGAATCCCTGAATTCTACTCCTGAAACCAATATTACACTATAGGTTAACTAGAATTTAAATTAAAACTTGAAACAAACAAACAAAAATGTTCATTGCTTGAAAAACAAAACAAAACAAAACAAAACAAAAAAAACAGGTGCCTGGGTAGCTCAGTTGGTTAAGTGTCTGACGCTTGGTTTCTGTTCAGGTCACAATCTTATGTCATGATCTCATGGTTCGTGAGTTTGAGCCCCACATTGGGCTCTGCACTGACAGTGCAGAGCCTGATTGGGATTCCCTCTCTCTCTCTCTTTCTCTCTCTCTCTGTCTCAAAATAAATAAACATTTATAAAAATTTTAAAAAAATGATTAAAAAAAAAAACAAATCACTGTTCCAAATGCCAAAGATAAAAGATACATTTCTGCCCCCACCTTGCCCTGGCTACCACACAAGCATACACACTTTTCTGCAGTGGGAACTCACAAGTGTGAATTATTTCCATCACTTATTTTCAAGTTACATGCTATACAGCACCACATTCTGTTACAATTCATTGTTCCCAAGTTGCTGGGCGGTCACAGGGAAACTTCTACATTCTATTGTACTATTACTTCCAGTAATCACCTCTAATTTTGCCTCCAACTGAGACAATTAGTAAATAAATATAAATTCCATTCTTATGGTTTTCATTGGTGACGCAATGTTCATTTCTGAGAAGCAATGTTAATTTTGGCAGCTTTGAATAATTTCTCTCTTTTCTTCCCCTAAACAAAAGGTGTAGTATTCTCAAAAGCTTGCTTCATAGTCGTTGCATATTAATGAATGGCATGCAATAAGCAAGACTGATTTTCTAAAGGGACAAACTGCCTTCATGAAACCACAGAGACCATAGGGTAGTAACAAGTTATATATGAACAAAGGAAGGGCCCTGAAACATTCCATAAATATTTGTTTACATTCAGAATAACTGAATACATTAGTTTGACAGTTATATGTAACCACCCATCCATACATCTGTTGGTACTCTTCTTGAGAGAAAAGTTTTTACAGGAAAAAAAAAAAACAGGTAAATACTCTCTGCCCAGATGTTCTACCTTAAGACATTGCTGTATGTTCATTGGGTCCTAGGTGCTCTTATATGCAAACTTTGAATAGCAATTTATTCTGCCATCAAAACACATGCAGTCATATCTCAATTCAAGCCAAGAAGATGACATACTTAATTTAGGCTTTGCTTTCAAAGTATGAAAGCAGCAGCTCTATCACCCAGGAGCTTACTGGAAATTTAAAGTAGTCTGTTAAATCAGAATTTGCACTTTTAACAAGATCCCAGATCAGGCAAATGCCTATAAAGTTTGCGAAGCTCTGAGCAAGTCCGAGTCTGTAAATCTCAATCCCCTTAAAACAGTGCACTTGCCAGGCTCCCGAGCCAAATTTGCTGAAAGCAATTCTCTGACGGTGAGATCTAGGAATTGCTAAAAAATTTAAAAAGTGATTTTGATAAAATGCCAGATCTGGAATTACTGATCTAAGGGAATCTTTAGTTACATGGTGATTTGCCTCTGATGCTAATTTGTGAAACCATTCGTCTACACTTGAGAAAAGCAGACTGAAAAAATAAAAATACTAGACTCTATCTTCTCCCATAGGCAAAGATCCAAATATAGAAAATATCTCAGTAGGATAAAATCAGTACTCGCATGAACAGTTGCATATTAACAAGTTTTGAAAGAAATAAATAAATGAAAGAATCCTTGGTTGCTAAGTAATGATCAGTCCAATGTGCTAAAATTTTAATAGATCATGTACAGAAGATGGGTTATAGTTGGCTAAGAAAAACAACAGCTAAGTGACACAGACTTATAAGAATATAGTATAATACTAGAACCCAGGATATATTTATTCTTTATTTCCTCCCATGTATTTATTCTGACAAATACTTTGTTTTATTGGATGCATCCTAAGTGTGGACCTCTCCACCAGGCACTGAATAAGCTGACATGTAAAACTGGGAGTACAGCATACATATTCTCACAGCTACATTCAGATCAATGAGATTGGATAGATTCTTTGCTTGGATAAAGCTATAATTTTAGCAAATGACAGAGTAAGCAGAGTGACTCAACCCTTACTTTACTTCTCTCTGCTCTGCCATTAAGGACAATATCCTAACAGGAAAGGGTAGATCACACTTTGTGTAAAAGGAATTAAAACCCAAAAAGGAAATAAGTTATTAAGAGAACACATAGTTACTGTAAATTGACATGCTTGCAAAATTACCTGCCAGTGAGTGGCAGAAACTTGCAGGTGAGCTCCCAGAAATAGAGCAAGCATGGAAAATGTTACCATCACAAGTGACGCTTGCCTTAGGGTTTTGACTCCCTGTACTTTGCCTTTTCCGCTGAACTATGCTATTACTACATCCCGTCAGTATTCCTTACCTCAGTTTCCTCGAGAAACTCTTCTATTACAAACAGGACAAAATGGTTTTTAACCTAGTAGCACTGAAAGCACAGTTATTTCAAAATTAAGGGATATCACTTGTGAGATCTTAGATATGTTATTAATGATGGCTTCCATTCAGTAATATGCTGAAGCTAGGTCCAACGGGCCCAGGCAAGCCAATTGGTGTTATTTCTTCCCAACCCTGGATTCAGTGACATCCCATTGGATAGCTTGAAATTGGCCATGCTCAGAGGGTTTACAATATAAAAATCGATGAGGGCTAAGGGTTAGGTTCCTTGTTTTTTGAGAGCTGGTTTATCAACACATTATTGGACATTGTATGAGTCTCTTGGTTAAGACCAATAAGAAAATGCACTACCAAAACAAAAATTCAGACAGACCTAAAATTTGTTTAATTTTCTTTTTCCCCAATACCAGCTCTCTTTTATTTTCCCATGCTATGATTCTCAGACACCTCTATAGTTTCCCTGGATAAGATACTGCAATAGCCTTCTTAAATCGTGCAACTTTATGGATTAATTTGGTGTCTTAACTCCATACATTAATTATGGAATAAAATGTTGGTGAAAATTTTATAAATGTATTCATTGACTATAAATTCTTTTATATCTGGCATCTTTTTAAAAATTAAAGGATAATTAACGTACAATGCTATATTAGTTTCAGGTGTATAGCCCACTGATCCAACAATTCTATATGTTACTCCGTGCACAGAATAATACTGACTATATTCCCTATATTGTACTTTTATCACCATTATTTATTTTATAACTAGAAGTTTGTACCTTTTAATCCCTTTCTCTGTTTCCCCTATCCCCCTACCCTTCCCCTCTTCGACAACCACTAGATTGTTCTCTGTATTTAGGAGTCTGTTTTTGTTTCTTTGTATTTTTAGGTTTCACATATAAATGAAATCATAGAGTATTTGTCTCTTTCTTACTTACTTCACTTAGCATAGTATGCTCTATGTCCATCCCTGGTGTCATAAATAGGAAGATCTCATTCTCTTTTATGGCTGAGTAGATAGATAGATAGACAGACAGACAGACAGACAGACATGCCACTTCTTTACACATTCATCTGCTGATGGAAACTCAGGTGGTTTCCTTATCTTGGTTATTGTAAATAACACTGCAATACACATAGGAATGCATATATATACTTGAATTAGTATTTCCTTTTTCTGTGGGTAAATACCCAGTATTGGAATTATTGGATCATATTACATTTCTATATTTAATTTTTTGAGAAACCTCTATACTGTTTTCCACAGTGACTATACCAGATTATATTCCCACCAACAGTGCATGAAGTTTCCTTTTTCTCCACATCCTCACCAACACATAGTAGTTCTTATCTTTTTGATACCAGCCATTCTGATAGATGTAAGGTGATGTGTCATTGTGGTTTTTATTTGCATTTCCCTGATGATTGGTGACGTTAAGCATCTTTTCATGTGCCTGTGGACCACCTGCAATGGTTCCTTTGGGAAAATGTCTGTTCAGCTCCTCTACCTACTTTTAATAGAATTTTCTGTTTGTTTTCTTTGAGTTGTATATGTTCTTTATTTACTTTTGATATTAACCCTTTATTGGACATTTCATTAGCAAATATCTTCTCCAACATGGTAGGTTGCCTTTTCATTTTGTTGATGTTTCCTTTTCTGTGCAGAAGCTTTTTATTTAGGTTTAGTCGCAGTAGTTTATTTTCACTTTTTTCCCCTTTGGCTTAAAAGACATAATCTAGAAAAATGTTGCTAAGGTTTATGTCAAAGAGATTACCATCTATGTTTTCTTTTAGGAATTTTATGGTTTCAGGTCTTATATTTAGGTCTTTAATCCATTTTGAGCTTATTTTTGTGTATAGTGTAAGAAAATAATCCAGATTCATTCTTTTGCATGTATTTGTCTAATATTCCCAGCTCCATTTTTTGGAGATTCTGTCTTTTCCCCATTGTATATTCTTGCCTCCTTCATCATAGATTAATTTATCATATAGATGTGTGTTTATTTCTAGACTATCCTGTTCCATTGATCTCTGTGTATATCTTTGTGCCAGTAACAAACTGTTTTCATTTCTATAGCTTTGTAGAATATCTTGAAATCTGGGAATGTGCTAACTCCAGCTTTGTTGGTGTTTTGGTAGGAATTTCAGTGAAACTGTAGATTTGGGTAATGTGGAAATTTTAATAATATTCTTCATTCTTTGAGCATTGAATATATTTCTGTTTGTTTGTGTTGCCTTCAATTTCTTTTATCATTGTCTTACAGCTTTCAAAGTATATAGATCTTTCACCTCCTTGGTTAAATTTATTCCTAGGTTTTTTTTATTTTTTCTACAATTGCATATGGAATTGTTTTCTTAATTTCTGTTTCTGCTACTTTGTCATTAGTGTCAGAAGTGCACCAGACTTCATTATTATAATTTTGTACCTGCAACATTACTAAATTCAATAGTCAGTTACAATAGATTTTTGGTATTTTGAGTTTTCTACATACAGTATCATGTCATCTGCAAATAGTGACCATTTTACTTCTTTGTTACCAATTAGATGTCTTTTATTTCTTTTTCTTATCAGTGCAGGTAGGACTTTTAGTACTATGTTGAATACAAGTGGTAAAAATGGACATCCTTATCTTGTTCCTGAACTTAGAGGAAAAGTTCTCAGTGTTTCACCAATGAACATGATGTTTACCCTGGGTTTTTCATATATGGCCCTTATTATGTTGAGGTGTGTTCCCTGAAAACTCACTTTGTTGAGAGATTTTATCATAAGTGTATGTTGTATTTTGTCAAAGAGTTTTTCTGTGCCTTGTGAGAGGATCATGTGATTTGTTTCCTTTCTCTTATTTTTTTATGAAAGAAACTTTTTTAAAGTTTATTTATTTATTTTGAGAAAGAGAGAATGTACATGTGAGCAAGTAGGGGAGGGGCAGAGAGAGAGAGAGAAAGAGAGAGAGAGATTGAAAAAGAGAACCCCAAGAAAGCTCCATATTGTCAGTTGAAATCAAGAGTCAGACACTTAACCAGGCGCCCCGTCCTTTCTCTTATTAACGTTATATTTCACTTAATAATTTTACTTACTTTACTTAATTTCACTTAATAATTGATTTGCAAAATTGAACCACACTTACATTTCTAGAATAAATCCTATTTAATTGTGGTGAATGATTTTTTAATGTATTGTTAAATTTCGTTCGCTAATATTTTGTTGAGGATTTTTGCATCTATGTTCATCAAAGACAGTGGTCTTTGCTTTCAGAGTCATTGTCTGGTTTGAATATTAGGGTAATGCTGGCCTTGTAGAGTGAATTTAGAAGTTGTTCTTCCACTTCTCTTTGGAATATATTGAAAATAATAGGCATTAATTCTTGGTTAAATGGTTAGTAATATTCCCCTTTGAAGCGATCTGGTCCTCGTCTTCTGTTTGCCAAGAGTTTTTGGATTACCAATTCAATTTTGTTACTACTATTGGTCTGTTAAAATTTTTATTACTTGGTGACTCAGTTTTGGAAAACTGTGTATTTCTAGGAATTTATCCACTACTTGGTTGTTTACTTTGCGTATAGTTTATCATAATCTCTTAAAATCCTTTATAGTACTGATTTTAACTTACGATCTCTTATTTTCTTGATGAATCTTGCTAAAGATTATAATTTTTTTTCTATCTTCAAAGAATTAGTTCTTGGTATCATTATATTTCCTATTATTTTTATAGTCTTTATTTCCTTTATTTCTACTCTAGTCCTTTTTCTTTCCTTCCTTCTATTGGCTTAGGGCTCTGGTTTTCCTTTCTTGATTCTTTGGTATAAGGTTAGGTGGTGGTTTATTTGAAAATTTTCTTGTTTTATGAGAAAGGCCTATATGAATAAAAATTACTCAGTTTGAATTTATCTTTCTGTATCCCAAATTTTGTACCATTATGACCTCATTTTCATTTGTCTCCACGTATTTTTTTTTACTCCCTCTCTAATATCTTGGTTAACCTACTCATTGTTTAGTAGCATGTTGATTGTCCTCCATATTTTTTATATGAAATGTATTGTCAAATTGGTTTCCAAAAAACACCCAATGCAAATCCCAAATGTGTCCTCTTTAATGCCCATCACCCACTTTCCCCTTCCTCCCACTTCTCCATCAAGCCTCAGTTTGCTCCCAGTATTTAAGAGTCTCTTATGGTTTGCTCCCTTCCTTCCCTATAACTTTTTCCCCCTCCCCCTCCTCCCTGTTCTTATGTTGAGTTTCTTAGGATCCACATATGGGTAAAATATATAGTATCTGTCTTTCTCTGCCTGACTTATTTTACTTAGCATAACACTCTCCACTTCTATCCACGTTGCTACAAATGGCCAGATTTCATTCTTTCTCATTGCCAAGTAGTATTCCATTGTATACATAAAACACATCTTCTTTATCCATTCTTCAGTTGACGGACATTTAAGCTCTTTGCATAATTTGGATATTGTTGACAGTGCTGCCATAAACATTGGGATACAAGTGCCCCTATGCATCAGCACAACTGTATCCCTTGGGTAAATTCCTAGCAGTGCTATTGCTGGGTCATAGGGTAGATCTATTTTTAATTTTTTGAAAACCTCCACACTGCTTTCCAGAAAGGCTGCACCAGTTTGCATTCCCACCAACAGTGCAAGAGGGTTCCCATTTCTCCACATCCTCTCCAGAATCTATACTCTCCGGATTTGTTCATTTTAGCCACTCTGACCGGTGTGAGGAGGTATCTGAGTTTAGTTTTCATTTGTATTTCCCTGATGAGGAGTGATGTTGAATATCTTTTCATGTGCCTATTGGCCATCTGGATGTCTTCTTTAGAGAAGTGTCTATTCATGTCTTCTGCCCATTTCCTCACTGGATTATTTGTTTTTTGGGTGTGGAGTTTGGTGAGTTCTTTATAGATTTTGGATACTAGCCCTTTACCCAATGTCATTTGCAAATATCTTTTCCCATTCTGTCGGTTGCCTTTTAGTGTTGTTGATTGTTTCCTTTGCAGTGCAGAAGCTTTTTATCTTCATGAGGTCCCAATAGTTCATTTTTACTTTTAATTCCCTTGCCTTTGGAGATGTGTCAAGTAAGAGATTGCTGCAGCTGAGGTCAGAGAGGTTTTTTCCTGCTTTCTCCCCTAAGGTTTTGATGGTTTCCTGTCTCACATTCAGGTCCTTTATCCATTTTGAGTTTGTTTTTGTGAATGGTGTAAGAAAGTGGTCTAGTTTCATCCTTCTGCATGTTGCTGTCCATTTCTCCCAGCACCATTTATTAAAGAGACTGTCTTTTTTCCATTGGATATTCTATCCTGGTTTGTCAAAGATGAGTTGGCCATACATTTGTGGGTCTAATTCTTGAGTCTCTATTCTATTCCATCAGTTTATGTGTCTGTTTTTGAGCCAATACCATGCTGTCTTGATGATGACAGCTTTGCAGTAGAAGGTAAAGTCTGGGATTGTGTTGCCTCCCCCTTTGGTCTTCCTTTTCAATATTACTTTGGCTATTTGGGGTCTTTTGTGGTTCCATACAAATTTTAGTATTGCTTGTTCTAGCTTCAAGAAGGATGCTGGTGCAATTTTGATTGGGATTGCATTGAATGTGTAGATAGCTTTGGGTAGTATTGACATTTTAACAATATTTATTCTTCCAATCCATGAGCACAGAATTTTTTTCCATTTATTTGTATCTTCTTCAATTTCCTTCATAAATTTTCAGTAGTTTTCAGCATACAGATCTTTTACATCTTTGGTTAGGTTTATTCCTAGGTATTTTATGCTTCTTGGTGTAATTGTGAATGGGATCAGTTTCTTTATTTGTCTTTCTGTTGCTTCATTGTTAGTGTATAAGAATGCAACTGATTTCTGTACATTGATTTTGTATCCTGCAACTTTGCTGAATTCATGTATCAGTTCTAGCAGACTTTTGGTGGAGTCTATCAGATTTTCCATGTATAGTATCATGTTATCTACAAAAAGCGAAAGCTTGACTTCATCTTTGCCAATTTTGATGCTTTCGATTTCCTTTTGTTGTCTTATTGCTGATGCTAGCATTTCCAACATTATGTTAAACAACAGCGGTGAGAGTGGACATCCTTGTCATGTTCCTGATCTCAGGGTGAAAGCTCTCAGTTTTTCCCCATTGAGGATGATATTAGCTGTGGGCTTTTCATAAATGGCTTTTATGATGTTTAAGTATGTTCCTTCTATCCCGACTTTCTCGAGGGTTTTTATTAAGAAAGAATGCTGAATTTTGTCAAATGCTTTTTCTGCATCGATTGACAGGATCATATGGTTCTTTTCTTTTCTTTTATTAATGTAATGTATCACATTGATTGATTTGCAAATGTTGAACCAGCCCTGCAGGCCAGGAATGAATCCCACTTGATCATGGTGAAGAATTCTTTTTATATGCTGTTGAATTCGATTTGCTAGTATCTTATTGAGAATTTTTGCATCCATATTCATCAGGGATATTGGCCTGTAGTTCTTTTTTTGAGGGGTCTCTCTCTGGTTTGGGATTCACAGTAATGCTGGCTTTATAAAATGAGTCTGGAATTTTCCTTTTCTTTCTATTTTTTGGAATAGCTTGACAAGGATAGGTATTATCTCTGCTTTAAATGTCTGGTAGAATTCACCTGGAAAGCCATCTGATCCTGGACTCTTCTTTGTTGGGAGATTTTTGATAAATGGTTCAATTTCTTTGCTGGTTATGGGTCTGTTCAAATATTCTATTTCTTCCTGTTTGAGTTTTGTGAGTGTGTGGTTGTTTAGGAATTTTTCCATTTCTTCCAGGTTGTCCAGTTGTTGGCATACAGTTTTTCATACTATTCCCTGATAATTGTTTGTATTTCTGAGGGATTGGTTGTAATAATTCCATTTTCATTCATGATTTTATCTATTTGGGTCATCTCCCTTTTCTTTTTGAGAAGCCTG
Organism: Panthera pardus; assembly: GCF_024362965.1. NCBI lineage: Eukaryota > Metazoa > Chordata > Mammalia > Carnivora > Felidae > Panthera > Panthera pardus. Next base: position 109,736,639 of record NW_026526677.1, on the reverse strand, counting down.
GCTAGAGGTTTATCAATTTCGTTTATTTATTTCAAAAAACCAACTCTTGGTTTCATTGACCTGCTCTACAGTTCTTTTAGATTCTATATTGTGTATTTCTGCTCTGCTCTTTATTTCTCTTCTTCTGCTGGGTTTGGGTGTCTTTGCTGTTCTGCTTCTAGTTCCTTTAGGTGTGCTGTTAGATTTTGTATTTGGGATTTTTCTTCTTTCTTAAGATAGGCCTGGATTGCAATGTATTTTCCTCTCAGGACTACCTTTGCTGCATCCCAAAGCGTTTGGATTGTTGTATTTTCATTTTCAGTTGTTTCCACATATTTTTAAATTTCTTCTCTAATTGCCTGGTTGACCCATTCATTCTTTAGTAGGGTGTTCTTTAACCTCCATGCTTTTGGAGGTTTTGCAGACTTTTTCCTGTGGTTGATTTCAAGCTTCATAGCACTGTGGTCTGAAAGTATGCATGGGATGATCTCAATTCTTTTATTCTTATGAAGGGCTGTTTTGTGTCCCAGTATGTGCTCTATCTTGGAGAATGTTCTATGTGCACTCGAGAAGAAAGTATATTCTGTTGCTTTGGGATGCAGAGTTCTAAATATATCTGTCAAGTCCATCTGATCCAATGTATCATTCAGGGCCCTTGTTTCTTTATTGATCCTGTGTCTGGATGATCTATCCATTGTTGTAAGTGGGGTATTAAAGTCCCCTGCAATTACTACATTCTTATCAATAAGGTTGCTTTTGTTTGTGATTAATTGTTTTATATATTTGGGGGCTGCCAAATTTGGTGCATAGACATTTATAATTGTTAACTCTTCCTGATGGATAGACCCTGTAATTATTATATAATGCCCTTCTTCATCTCTTGTTACAACCTTTAATTTAAAGTCTAGTTTGTCTGATATAAGTATGCTACTCCAGCTTTCTCTTGATTTCCAGTAGCATGATAGATAGCTCTCTATCCCCTCACTTTCAATCTGAAGATGTCCTCAGGTCTAAAATGAGTCTCTTGTAGACAGAAAATAGATGGTCTTGTTTTTTTATCCGTTCTGATACCCTATGTCTTTTGGTTGGAGCATTTAGTCCATTTACATTCAGTGTTATTATAGAAAGATATGGGTTTAGAGTCATTGTGATGTGTGTTGGTTTCATGCTTGTAGTGATGTCTCTGGTACTTTGTCTCACAGGATCCCCCTTAGGATCTAGGGCTGGTTTAGTGGTGATGAATTCCTTCAGTTTTTGTTTGTTTGGGAAAAACTTTATCTCTCCTTCTATTCTGAATGACAGAGTTGCTGGGTAAAGGATTCTCAGCTGCATATTTTTTCTGTTCATCACATTGAAGATTTCTTGCCATTCCTTTCTGGCCTGCCAAGTTTCAGTAGATAGGTCTGCTACAGTATGCCCTTATGTGTCTACCTTTGTATCTTAAGGCCCATTTATCCCTAGCTGCTTTCAGAATTCTCTCTTTATCTTTGTATTTTGCCAGTTTCAGTATATGTCATGCAGAAGATGGATTCAAGTTACATCTGAAGGGAGTTCTCTGTGTCTCTTGGATTTCAATGCCTGTTTCCTTCCCCAGATCAGAAAAGTTCTCAGCTATGATTTGTTCAAATAAACCTTCAACCCCTTTCTGTCTCTTCTTCTTCATCATCTGGAATTCCTATGATACAGATATTATTCCGTTTGATTGCATCACTTAGTTCTCTAATTCTCCCCTTGGACTCCTAGATTTTTTACTTTTTCTCAGTTTCCTCTTTTTCCATAATTTTATCTTCTAATTCACCTATTGTCCCCTCTGCCTCTTCAATCCATGCTGTGGCTGCCTCCATTTTATTTTGCACCTCATTTATAGAATTTTTTAATTCATCATGACTATTTTTTAGTCCCTTGATCTCTGTAGCAATAGATTCTCTGCTGTCCTCTATGCTTTTTCAAGCCCAGCGATTAATATTATAACTATTATTCTAAATTCTTGTCCCATTATATTGCTTAAATCAGTTTTGATCAATTCGTTAGCTGTCGCCCCTTCCTGGAGAATCTTTTGAGGAGAATTCTTCTGTTTTGTCATTTTGGCTAGTTTTCTGTCCTTTATGCAATTTAAAAGCTTGTTGTGTGCTCTGTACCTGCAAGCACTGCTATATTAAAGGAGGGTCATACACTGTCCATGGCCTGTACTTCCACAGGTATTTTTGGGGGGATTGTTACTTGTTCTCTGTTGTGACTTTGGTTATTTTATTTATTACCCTACTCATAGTAATATTTTGGATTCTCCACCAGGTGTGCTTTGATTTGTTCCTTGGCATAGCCCTGTAAAGGAAAACAGATAGACAAACCAGACAAAAATACGCAAACACACAAACAAATACACAAAAACAAAAAACTGAAGACTAAAAACAAAAAATCAAAAAACACCAACTACAAGTAAAGAAGAGGGTAGAGGCGGTCCTGATGGAAAAGCACATACAAAGAGAGAAATGACAGGAGCAGAGGGTGGTGGGGAAGAAAAAATAAACATTGATTAGTCAGAGAGACTAAAAGGTTTAATCCAGAGAGAGATAAAGGAAAATAAAGAAGGAGGCAGGGAAAATGAAACAAAGATAATGTTACCCAGACAGAGAAACTATATAGCTTGATTATTCCAGAGAGAGAAAGGAGTGTAAAGAAGGAGGTGTAGAATATGTATCAAGACAATGGATTAAATATGTCCATTTAGTCAGACCAATAACCAAAGTGACGAGCCAAGGAAAGGAAGAGATAAGGAGGAGAAATGGGGGTGTGCGGGGAGAATATATCTATATATCCAGAATTGACCTAGAGTTAATCCAGGCAATGAGGCATCGCTTGTAGGAGGTAGCTGTCCACAGGGTCTGTGCAGCTCTGGTGTATACCTAGTTACCCAGTTCAAGGGGGTGTGGTTTGGGGTAATCTGGTTTGGGAGTGGTTTGGCCCACTTCCACTCATCTGGGAGTGATCCCTGAGGCCCCGCCTTGGTGGTGGTGTGGTGGGGGGTGGGGAGGGAATAGTGATCCCCTAGTCTCTTTTCCATAGTGCCAGACCCGGTGGACTCAGTTTGAGTCGTACTCGCTGTGCCACAGCACATGGCACATGGAGGGTCCCTCCTCTCCATTCCCACATTGCCTTTTTTTCTCCCCCAGTTCACAGTTACCCACCTATTTTTTTCCAGCTTTCCCATTTTCTTCCTAGTAGTTTTAGTCTCTTTCCCTCCCAGGCTCTGGTGTTCAAAGTCTTGTGGCTTCTTTGTTTGAGAGACATGGGAAGTATGGCTTCCCCCTACTTCTCCACCATGTCAGCCTAGAAGCCTGTCCTCCATATTTTTGTGTTTTCCAGATTTTTTTTCTTGTGGTTGTTTTCTAACTGCATCTTGTATGGTTGGAAAAATGCTCGATGTGATTTCAATATTCTTAAATTTATTGAGACTTGTTTTGTGGACCAACATGTGATTTATCCTGGAGAATGTTTCATGTGCATTTAAAAAGAATGTGCATTCTGTTGGTTAGGGATGGAATGTTCTGTATGTAACTCTTAGGTCCATCTAGTCTAAGGTGTTGCTCAAAGCCATTTATTAATTTTCTGTCTGGATGATCTATCCATAGATGTTAAGTAATGTGTTTAAAGTCCTCTACTATTACTGTGTTACAGTCAATTTCTCCCTTTATGTCTGTTAATATTTGTTTTATGTATTTAGGTCCTTCAATGTTGGTTGCACAGTTATTTATAATCGTTATATCCTCTTGTTGGATGGATTTCTTTATCATTATGTAGTGCCCTTCATTGACTCTTAATAAAGACTTTGTTTTAAACTCTGTCTTATCTGATATAAGTGTTACCACCCCAAATCTTCTTTCCCTGATTTTCATGCTATATGTTTTTCTGAACTTTCACTGTCTATATGTGTCTTTAGGTCTGAAGTGAGTCTTTTATAGGCAGCATATAGATGGGTCTTGTTTTTGTTTTGTTTCATTCATGCAGTCACCCAAAGTCTTTTCTTGGAGCAGTTAGTCCATTACATTGAAAGTAATCCTTCATAGGCATGTACTTAGTGCCACCTTGTTAATTTCTTTCTGGTTGTTTTTGGTTTTTAGTTTTAGTTCATCCCTGTTCCTTTCTCCTTCTTTTGTTCTATTCCCTTGTGTTTTGATAGCTTTCTTTACAGAAAGAAAAGTATTACTTGTATACTTGTATAACTTGTATAACTTATACTTAGTATAACTTCTATAGGTTTTTGATTTGAGATTATCATGGAGTTTCTATATAGCATTTATGTTTATAGGAGTCTATATTAAGCTGATGGCTGCTTAAGTTTGAATACATTCCAAAAGCACTAAATCACATTTTACACATATGATTGCATATATTACATCTTTTTATTTTGTGTATCCCTTAACTAATTTTTGTAGATAAAACGGAGTTTACTACTTTTGGTTTTAACCTCCTTATTGACTTTATAATTGATTAATCTACCTTTAATATATATATATTTTTTACCTGTGAAATTTTTTTACCATTTGCAATTTTCTTCATAGTTTTCATAATTTCTTACCTTTTCTTTCCCCTTAAGGAATTCCCTTTAACATTTCTTGTATGACTGGTTTAGTGGTGATGAGCCCCTTTAAATTTTATGCCTGGGAAATTCTTCATCTCTCTTTCTCATCTAAATGACAAATTTGCCAGGTAGATCATTCTTGGTTTTAGGTTTTTCCTTTCAGCACTTTGAACATATCATACTGCATTCTTGTGGCATGCAAATTTCTGTTGAAAAATCAGCTGATAGACTCATGGGGTTTCACTTATATGTAACTTTTTCTCTTGTTGCTGTTAAAATCATTGCTTCATCATTACTTTTTGCCATTTTAATTATAATGTGTTTCAGTGTGAACACTAGGTTCTACTTCTTAGGGGCTCTCTGTGCCTCCTTGGTATAAATGTCTGTGTTATTTTTACCCAGATTAGGGAGTTTTTCAACTATTACCTCCTCAGATAAATTTTCTGCCCCCTTCTCTTTCTCTTCTTCTAGGATGTGTATAATGCAAATGTTACTGTGTTTGGTAATGTTGCTGAGTTCCCTTAACCTACCCTCATTTTTCATTATTCTTTTTTCTTTTTGCTGTTCAACTTACTTTCCATTACCCTGTCTTCCAGATTGCTGATCTGTTCTTCTCTATCCTCTAATCTGCTATTGATTCCCTCTAGTATCTTTTTTATTTATTAAATTCTTCACTTCTGACTGGATCTTTTCTGTATTTTTTATCTCTTTGTTGAAGTTCTCATTGAGTTTATCCACTCTTTTGTCACACCCAGTGAGATCTTAATAATAATTACTTTAAATTCTTAATCAGGATATTTTGGTTTTCCTCATGTCATTTAGTTTTTTTACTATGATTTTGTCTTGTTCTTTGATGTGTGACATATTCCTTTGTCTTACAGTTTTATCTAATTCCCTCTGTGTGTTTCTGTGTATTAGGTAGATCAGATGTGCCTCCTGTTCTTGAGATTAGTGGTCTTGTGTAAAAGAGGTCCCACAGTGCCCTGTAGTGCAATCTACCTTGGTCACCAGAATGAGGTGCTCAGGGAGTGCCCACTGTGTGGGCTGCATGCACCCTACTGTTGTGGCTGAGCCATAAATGCCTTCAGCCCAGCCTGCTGCAATGATCTGCTTTGCCTGCTATGGGTACATTAGACAAGTTTTATTGCAAGATTTCTATGAGATCACAAAGTGAGACTCTAGTTGGTAGATATAACCAGCAGTCAGCCTAGCTTGTATAATTAGCCTGTCTGCCACAGTTGCTGGAACACCAAAGAGTAGGGCTTGTTTCATGCATGGCCAAATGAGAGGGGCCACTCTCATTGGAGGGGCCACTCTCCTTGGTGAGTGGGGCCAGTAGTCAGAGTAGCTGTCCACAATTAGTCTCTGCCACAGATGCTGGGCACTAAGGGCAGTGGTTGCTCCCTGTGCCACCAGCTAAGAGGCCAGGCTGCTGGAACTATGGGTGCACTGGTGTGTGAAGTTAACTCTCCCTCCCCAGGGCAGGAGTCACTTTGGAATTGTGCTTGTCCCTGCTAGGGCTACCTGCAGGGTGTGGTGGGGCAGGAGCCCTTTTGAGGGATGCCTGCCAATGCAAGCATGTTGGGCAGGTCTGCAGTGAGGGAGCACTGTGGCAGGGCAGAACTGCTCCTTGCAAGCGTCTGGTTATCTAGGCTGGGGAGGGGAGAGAAATGGCACCCACAACACTATTGTCTCTAGAGAAATTTCCGGAAGGTCCTTGTTCTGCAGCACACATTCAGAGATTAGTCAGTAAATCTTCACTTTATCCCAGACACTTTACAAACTGCTGCTTCTGGCTATGTCTTGGGCTTTGAGGTATTTATTATGTTGACCCTTTAAGGATATATAATGCAATTTCCATTCACCCTCCAGCTCTCCCACAATTTAGCTCTGCTAATTTTATTTATTTATTTATTTATTTATTTAATTTATGAGAGAGAGAGAGAATGATTTGGGGTGAGGTGCAGAGGGAGAGAGAGAGGGAATCTTAAACAGGCTCCATGCTCAGTGAGGAGCCTGACATGGGGCTCAATCCCATGACACTGGGATCTTGACCTGAGCTAAAATCAAGAATCAGATGCTAAGCTAACTGAGCCACCCAGGCACCCCAAGCTCTGCTAATTTTCAAAGCTTCTGAAGTTCAGTCCTGCTGTTTTTCACAGCCAGATGTTAATAAGGATTCATTTTCTCAGTGTAGGTCTCCTGTGGCAGAGGTGTCTGGTGTGAGGTCTGAGTCTTTTGCTTCTCCTTGCTTGTAGTGTCCTTGTTACCTGGGCTGGTCCCACCAGGGATTTGGTTCCCAGCCCATCTCTGCCTCTCCCAGCCTTAATGATGTGGCCTCCTCTTTAGGATTAACTGTAGAAGGTCTATTTTGTGAGTCTTAATGTTGTTTTCAGAGTTACTTGCACAGATGCAGGTGTTATCTCAGTGTCCATGGAGTAAGTGGAGCTTAGGATCCTCCTACTCCACCATCTTCCTGCCTCTCTTCCTCCATGTCTGGCATCTTTTGTTCATTATTATGCTAATAATACTTACCCATATTGTTACATTAAACTAGAATTTATTCATTTTCATTGCTGTACACCATACCCTGTAATATACAACATTTTCTCCCAATTACATTTGATAAGCATTTGAAGTATATCCTGTTTGGTGCTACTACAACTGTTCATTCATATGTATTTTTGTTGGATAGAGTTAGGACTAAAATATATGGATCAAAGAATATGTGTATGTTTCAACTTTAGTAAATACTGCTAAAGACTTTTACAAAGTGCTATAGTAATTTATATCCCTGTTCAGCAATGTATGAGAGTTGACTTACTTTATATTTCATATGCACTTGGCACCGCCAGACTTTTTAGTTTTAGTCATATTGGTGGATGCATAGTGGATTGTCATTGTGGTTGTAATCTTCATTTCTTTGATTATCAAGGAAGAAGTATGTCTTTTCAGTGCTCAGTGGTCATTTAGATGTCCTCATTTTTGAAGTTCCTCTTCAAGGTTTTTTTTGTGGGGTTTTTTTTTGCCAATTTTTCAAATGATTTCACTTTTTCTATTGATTTGTGGAAGTACTTGATACATTTTAGAAATGAGCCCTTTATCAGATGTAATTATTGAGAGTATATTCTCATTTGTGGATTTGCCTTTTGTCTCTTTTAATGGAATCTTTACTAATGAAATATTTAAGATAGTCAAATTAATGCTTTTGTCAAGATTAAAAATTAAAAATATAAAAACTGTATTTTATACTTTACCCTTCATGTTTAGATGTAATTTCACATGGAATTTTTGTTTCATCATGAGCTAGAATTCAGATTTCCACTTCTCTCACAGATACCTAATTGTTCCAACACTATATTCTGAACAATCTTTACTTATAATCCTAATTTTTATAATCCAAATGTCTATATATGTGTGGATCTATTTTTAGAATCTCTATTCTAAATCATTGGTTTATTATTTACCTTTAGAGAAATAGCATATGACTTTGGTTTACATATACATTATAGAAATAGCTTGCCAGTTCACTCACTCACACACACACACACACACACACACACACACACACACACACACACACTGGAATTTTGAAAAAAATCATAGTCTCATGTATTTTCTTCTTTTTTTCTAGGTTTTGATATCAAGATCACATAGATCACATACATCTTGGTAAGTGTTCCAGTCTTACTTTCTAGAAAATTTTTGTAACACTGTGTTGTCATGTCTTTAACTGTTAAACATTCATCAAACATTTATATGAAAGCATCTGAGCATGGAGTTTTCTTTTGGGGAAGGTTTTGAATGATGAATACAATTCATTTCATAGATATAGGAGTAATCTGTTATTCTTGGGGACACATTTGGTAATTTGTGATTTTCTAGGATTTTGTTCATCCCCCCCATGTATAGCCAGAAAGTTTTTTACTTTATCCTTACAGTATTATTTTTAATTCCTGTATTTCTTATCTTTATTATTTTTCCTTTAATTTTCTTTGAGTTAATTTTCTGTTCTTTTCCCAAATTCTTGAAATGGATGCTTAAATAACTGATTGTCACTTATAATATATACATTAACATCTATAAATATCTTTCTCAGTATGCATTTAGTTATATATCACATGTTTTCAGATGTGTTGTTTTCATTATGATTCAGTTCCAAAGATTTTTTTAATTGTCATTTGTAATTTCTTCATTCAACCATGAGTTATTTAAAAGTATATTTTAAAATTTCCAAATATGATGGAATTTCTTAGGTTTTTAAATTACTTCTAACATCATTCCCTTCTAAAGTGGTCAGATAACATATCTGGTATGTTTTGAATTTTTCTAAATCTGTCAAGACTCACTTACCACCTTTTATATTGTCAATGTAGTTAATGTGCAGTTAAAAAGAATGGGTGTTCTAGAGATTTATATGCAGTGTTGTACATAGTAAATTAGGTCAATTTTGTAAATATAGTGTTCTATTTTTCTGTAGTTTTGGTGACTTTTTTTTCTCTTGTCTTATTAGTTACTGAGAGACATGTACTAAAGTCTTCCACTATAAATGTATATATATCATATATTTCTCATTGTGTCATTTAATTTTTCCTTTTATCACTTATTTGTTTTATTATTATAAACTTCATCATAAATTAGCTTCTTAAAGTATTAGATTTAAAAATCAAATAAGTTATAAAGCAGTCTCTTCATTTCAATCTTTTATCATGCAAGCATAGTTATACTGTACTTGTATCTTGATTGATACAGTGTGACAGACAGAAATAACCACTTTCCTGCTCCTGCTCAGTGGAGACTCACAGTTGTATTTAATAGTCAAGAGTTCAGGTATTACTGCTCAGTCCATGCACAAAGTGGCTATGGTACCACCATTGACCCACTGGCCATAGGTCAACAAAAAACAAAGAATCCAAGTGAAAATAATAAGTTTACTTAGGCTGCCACTGCAACATTAAAATATAAATTAGCAACAAAACATTCAGAATTATTAGGCATGAAGAAAAATCTTAAATATTGGGCGTAATTAAGTGAGCTCCTCAAAGACAGAAACTATGCCTTATGGATTATTTCAGTCTTAGGGCTGAGCCTTCTTCTTGGCATTTGGTGACAGCCCATAAATATTTGTTCAAGGAACTTGTTGGTCCTGCTTGAACAGAGAAGAAAGAACAGTAAGTCACATTTCAGTGAGCCTGGAAAACCATGACAGCACAGGTGGGTCTCTAAGGCTTCAGCAATCTCAAGAAATAACACATTTTCTCTAGCAAAATACAAAAACCAAAAGACAGGTAAAGCTACCTACACCAGGATAATCTCTACAATGACTGCTACCTTCCTGTGGTTTAGATCATTGGAGGAAAAGGTTACATTCATCAGCCCTGGAAATTGGATCACCCAGCCCAAGTTAAATCTGGGCAGCTTAATGATTCTTCTTTCTTTCTCTTCCTCTTCTCTTGGTATGCAAACTTAAAACAGCAGCATCCCTTCTCAAGAATGACTAATGAAGTTTCAAAGGAGAAAAGATATATTTAACTGAGAGTCCCATGATTAGTCTCCGTGTAGTATATTTTCAGAGATAATTATTTTAAAAGTAATTCACCCTTTATAAAAAAGCACCCTGATCATGTAACATCAGTCCTTCAGAAGAGAGGAGTCTAAACACAAATGGGTTAAAGAGTCAGGTGTCCTTGTACTTGTACATTGAGCCATTTACATAAAATTTCTGAGGCAGATGCATCTTACACTCAACGATATTACTGTTGCCTTGCCTCCTGCCCTCCTCTCTTTCTTATCTCCTCCATCCTCCTAAGCCATCTCCTCTCTCCCTCATTCTCTCCCTTCCTCCCTCCTCCACTCCTGCCTTCCCTTTATACTAAATTCTAAACAAACCGCTCTTCCACACACCCCAACCCTGACTCCACAACACACACTATTCACTGCTTTGTGTTCTTGTTCTTTCCTTTGTCAAAACTAATTTAGTCATACTGGTTTAAACTACCTATTTTATCTTTACTTTGTTTGACTTTTTAAGGTAATATTTATATATTAATAAGGGCTTTTATTTGAATAAATCCAGAACGGAGAAGTCTTAATCTAGTAAGACACAATAATGCTATAGTGACAAGGTTGAACTTTTGTATACTGGAGAGAGAGGAGAATTATATTTATCAGATTGCTACACATGAGGCAAATGGGTGGAGAGAATAAAATAATGCAAGTTGTTTTGTTCATATTACCTCAACCATTTGAGTGACAGAGACCTCAGTGGCATAGTTTGTTCAGAGAGGCATGAAATTCCATGAAGTTAGCTTTCTCGCAGACAGTGTCTTAGGATTGCCTGGGGGTCCAAAAGAACAGTCAGTGTCTGACCCTAGTATTTATTGCCATTTTCATACATATATTTCTCATTCATTTGACTCAACTGGAATATCTTCTTTCGATCCTTGGATCCATAGATTGATTGAGTCTTAGATTCCTCTTTTATAAAATAGGAACAACAATTATTTTAAAGAGTCACTGTGAAATTTAAGTAGAAAAATAGGTCTAAAGTATCTAACATAACCGAATGCATAGAAGACACTCTGGTAATGGAAGTATTTTATCACCCTCTAATCCTTCAAAGTGGTCTCTGGGGCATCTGAGTGGCTCAGTCAGTTAAGCGTCTAACTCTTGATTTCAGCTCAGATCATTATCTCACAGTCACGGGAAGGAGTCCCATGTTGGGCTCTGCACTGAGTGCAGAGCCCGCTTGGGATTCTCTTTCTCTCTCTCTCTCTCTCTCTCTCTCTACTTCTCTTTCTCTCCCCCCCCTCTCAAAATCAATAAAATATCATTTAAAAAAACACAAAGTAATCTCTCTCACCTATGATCACCACAATACTTGCATCACTGTCTTTCTGCCTGATTTTCTTTCTTGAATTCTGTCAAAATATTTTTTTTAAAAAGTAGACCACTTGTATAGTGGGACCCTTGAATTGGAGGAGAGTAAATTTTCTCCTATCTCCTCTGTATTCTTTGGAACTTCTGGGGAGACAAGTAAAGAAATCATGTATAGCTTTGACAGCATGGACTAAGTGAGCTGAAGAGAACTTCCCTTAGCTATTTAATATTTGGGGACTTCATGACAAAATGCAGCATCCCCTGGGTACAAAAGGTAATTTTTCTGTAGCCCTTTTACAGCCCAGAGGATGGAAATCCAATATGGAGGTCCACCTACTGACATCTGTAAATTTGGTCATGATCTTTCAGCAGAAATAATGACCTGGAGATAATTGCCTTTTAAGTAAAAAGTCAACCAGGTGACCAAATACTTTCATAGACCAAGACAGATGTCATTCACCCTGCTATTTCAAAGAGCTTCCTACAATCGTTTACTTTTTTTTTTTTTTAAGCCACTAGAGGACACAATTCAAAGAATAGGAATTGCTATGACCTTTCTTCAAAACTCACCTCTTTCAGGGAAACACCAACTGCTTTCTTTGGTTTATAATTGTCTCATCTTTGTTTGGCATCTGGCCACTACTAAATCTAGATGATCTGCTTCTGAATGAGCTGTATCCCACCCAACAGATGGTCTTGAATCTGGGCATTGTATGTTCACAGTTTTGGACCAGCTTCTAGTCTAACTGCCAAACGACAGAGATGTGAGTTTGGCTTACTTCTATTAGGGCAATGATTTACACTGAAAAATTTGCTGAGTGGAAACTGACTGGTTGTAATATGAACATTTAAGTCAGTCTTCCCTTGCTGCTGTGAGTCAAATAACAAGCCAGTAGAGCCCTGAGACTCCACTAATTTCCCAGGAGTCCTTGCTCTTGCTTCCTGTCACCCAATTCCATTGCAATAACAAGTCCTGTCAAATTTACTTTTCAAAATACATATTTAGTACACTCATATCTGCCCATCTCCACTCTCTGTCCCAACTACTGTGTTTTCTACTTTAGTCTACTTTCATGTCACTTAACTGACCATCTACGGTCTACTCCTGGCCCCCTCAACACATCTCCTGTGCACAGAAGCAAGTAATCTCTTAACACAGAAGTGGGATCATAGCATTGCTGAACCTTACCACCCTTTAATGATTTCTTTCATGCCTCTCCAAACTTACTATCATTTTCTCCTTCATTGGAATGTAAGTTCCATGAGAGCAGAGTCTATATCTGTCTTGTTCACAGCTGAATTCTAGAATCCAGAATTAATTAATGGAGTTACCATAACTGTAATCCAGCCTTCTATCCTAACTGACTCAATATAACCTCAGTAGAGTGGACTCCTAGCCAATTCAGGAAACTTTTTTCCAGATAAGTTTGTCAGGGCTGGGTCCTGGAATTCTGGATACAAGAACAGTGGTGGCATTGCCCCTACTCAATGACAGGTGATGACAGCACCATGACAGGTGATGGGAGAGTGAAGACAATGTCTAAAGCATTTTAGGCTAGACAGAACCTAAAAATGAGTCAACAAATCAAACAGGCATAGACAAAGAACAGGAACGGGTGGCGGGGGGGATTAAGATGAAGAGCAAAGGAGATCTGAAGAAAGACCTTTGAATCAGATGCTGGAAAACAGGGACTTGAGAAATTCCTCATCCTAAGTGTAAGGTACAATCTTAGTCTTTAATACTCATGGCATGACCCTGCTGGGAATAAGTAAATTGTCAGAGAGGCAGGTTGCACACAAGTTTTCAACCCTCACCACCATCTTTAAATGTACACAGTACACTTCACAATATACTTACTGTTTTTCTCATTTGCTTATTCATTCATTCGTCATATAATATTCAGACTTTATGAATAGCTTTGGAAACATTAAATACATTGAAATGCAGCTTATTTCAAAATGTAATGCTATCCATCTTTAACCAACTAGACTGATTTTCCCATTTCTAATACTACTCCTTCTTCTCTTACTTGTCCTCAGGATTCAGTAATAGTCTCCTTGTCATCTTGGGTTTTCTAAAATTCCCCCTGGTTTCCCCTTACATAAGATTCTTTTGCATGTACAGTGGCCTCACATCTTTCAAGCCTTGAAGAGTGGCTATCTGTAAAATTTCTAGATTGTGCATGCCTTAAAAACTGGTACACTGTGTTAAATCTGTTGTGTTTTCCTCATATAATTTAGATACGGACATTTAGTGCATAAGTGCTTGGCAAATATTTCAAATCTATTTGCTGCTTAGTAGGGTCACTGTTCCCACGTTGAGTTATTCCTCTTATTCACTACTTAATTTGGACATATGAGAAGACCTTTCTCAGCAGTTTCAGACTTGTATCGCATCTGTCTGGCAGCCACAATACATTCTCTTGCTCTCTCAACTGGCTCCTATAATATCTTTTTGGTACCCTAAGCCGGAGTAGATTTCTGTTTCTACTTTTTGATTATGGCCAACTTGAGTCCTTTAGTGTAACCGATCCAGGAATTCACAAATATTACAAGTAAATACATTTTAAATATACACACACACATATTCATTTAGAGAATATTGTAAAAACTGCATTTTTTTCAAATTTGATACACTTTTTTTCATTTTCAAAGTAACACATGGAAATTAGAAATTTTTGCCAGAGCAAAGAAAATCTTTATAATTCCAGCTCCACAGTAAGCTTTGCATTGGGAAATATGATTGCATTTTTGTCCATTTCTCCCTACCCTTTATCTATTCACTTTGGAGCCTTTTTCTTTTTCCACTTCATATGGAAATCTTTCATGACATACTTATCAGTTGCCTCATACTCTTTGTTATCCTCTTTGCTTCAAGTCTGTCGACTTCCCTTGAGAAATTTAAATAAAACAAAAGGGAGGTGCAAGGTACTGAATATTGTATCAGGAACAATGTTCTGTGTTGTACGTCCTTCAATTATTTTTAATATTTCTGTGAGCCATCTGTATACTCTGTTAATAATATTGGAGTCAGCAATTCATGTGCAGAGGCAGTGATGCAAACAAGGGCTCACTTTTATTTTGGCTTGTGTTAGTGCCTTCCTGGTCCTAGAGGTCCATTGTTTGGTCACTCACACAAACACACACCTGCAGGATGTGGCTCTGTGGGGGTGGTCAGGAGAGGCACATCAGTCTCAAAAGAGAAGGGGAGGGAGGGCAGATAAGGCAGGATGAAAGCAAGTCTCAAGTGGAGTCCTCTTCAGGTTCAATTGCTTTTGCAGCTTTTCTCTTGCTCTTTGTACAGAGTTGGAAGTGTGACATTTTAAAGTTAGTTTTTATAGAAACAAATGTCAGGAGAGGTGAGTCATTCTAATATCTCTAAAAATAAATCCAGGTTGTCAAAGAAATCAAAACTTTGTTCTCAAGTTTAGCCTGCAAGAGAGCAAGAGTCTTCCCACCCTGTGGGTTGTGCAGCTGCTTGAGGTAATCCCAGAATTTGAGGGCAGCACAGGGCTGCAAAGGTTGAAAATAGGTAGTAGAAAGAGCTTGGGAGTTAGTCTTTATTTAACTGGAATGTAGCCCTCAGGAAATGTACTATATTGAGAAGAAGAGAAAAGATTTGACTGTTTCAAATGAGGGCTAAGACAGACTTACCTCCATTGTTCAGATTTGAAGTGTAGCTTTATCAGCAGCCTAGAAAGTTAACATTTGATAATAAGCATCCATAGTGGAATGAATTAAGAGGGGAAAAAAATCTCCAAACCCCTTAGCAGGATGTTTGGGATCCTAGGCTAGGCCCAGCATGTGCCCTAATGTAAACACATCAGTTCAAAAGGAAATAAAAATTGAGTTTTTTATTTCAGGGTCAGTAAAGCTGTCTGTGTTTGGTTTTCTCCCATGTGCCTTCTCTGTAGCCCTCTCTCCCATTTCAACAGCCATCCAGTATCCTTTGGCTTTCTTGTACAGGGCTGGCCAAAGAATAAGTGAATATTTTGTCCTGCCTGTTCTCTTGAGAATAGAAAGTGATCACATTTTGTTGTTGTTGGTTTATGTGTCCCAATGAGAACATCCCTGTGTTGTGCTAGGGATTAGTGTTAGGGTGTTAAGTAAGAAAAAGTCTGTATGATGGAGATTCCATTTCACTGTGAAAACCAAAGAGTGACCATACAAACAATAAGTAAATAGTATAACTGATGTGGGGTCATTGGGCACAAGGGTCAATAAAGAATTCTTAAGACATTTTACAGTGAAAAAAGGTGTTTTATATTATAGCCCAGGAACAGGACCTGTGGGCAGAAAGAGCCACTCTGTGATTGTGAAAAATGACTAATAATATATTTTTAAGTTGGGGATGGGGAGTTGGTTAGAGATAACAGAAGTCTCCAAAGGGATTTCCTTATGTTAGAGAAAATTTACAGGATCCTGGAGGCCTGGCTATTGTCAAGCTGAGGTTGCTTTTAGTCTCTAGTAAAGCATCAATATTAAGACAGTTGTGAGTTCCTTGAGGGATGTCACATGCTGCGTATCTCAGGGACTTATCAATGAGCTGCAAGTTATAAGGAAATTTGATTTTATCTACATTTCTCTTGCCTTTGTTCTCCTCATCATTTTCCCCCTGACCTTTAAATATTTAAGATTGCTGAGGGTGGAAAGTCTTCTCTTCTATATCTACTTCCTGCTGAATATGAGCATAGGGATGTCTCTACCTATGGGTGACATTGGTCAGTTGGGGAATTTATATACTGGAGTAACCAAAGGCAGAGGCAGCCCAGTACAAGGTAGACAATATATATGAATTTCCTTGAGAAGAAAGGATCATCTGTCAGCTGGAAGTTGTGGCAGTGAAGGAGTCTCGGCACCAGGCAGAGAAACATCAGAAAACACAACAAAATAAGATTAATATGAGAAAAAGAAGCCCAATAAAAAGACCTGATACTTGTCCAAAATCCTCTTCCAGTCCAGGAGTTTACAGAGCGAGGTCGTTTAAAGCACCAATCCATATCTTTTTGCAATCCTGTTATATTTTTGTGATAATCTGCAACATACAGAACATTCTGTTTTATTAATGAAGCATGTTCCTCCTGTTGCTGTTAAGACATCTCAGACCATTCAATTTTGCTTTATGCATTTGAGTTATTTCAATGTTTCATAATGTAATGCTATTTTGAGAGTCACTTAAGGCCTTAATTGTGTAGCAGGTGGTGTTAGCCATCATATAGACTGTTTTATTCAGCAAGCAATTCAGTAATCAATAAGAGGAACTTCTATGGAAACAAAAGAAAATTTTCAGTTAATGGTTGTAGAAAATTACAAACTTAGTGTCTTAGTCTCCAGTGCTGCCAATGAGAAGATTTTTAGATTTCAGAATTGAAGCATCCTCAGATGGAGTGGGAACAGGCAGCAGGAATCAGATGACTTTTGGTTTATAATTCAAATGTTTCTGGTGATCCTTTTGAATGACCCATACAGCAACAAGCACGAAGATTCTCCATACACAAGTTTTGTGACACGTTCTCTGAAGCCCACCTCACGTTGTCCAGCATCAATTTTCAGGGCTTCAGGAAAAAGGGCAATTTTGGTTTTTAATGACTTTAAATTATTACATTGAGAGAATATTGGAAACTTTAATTTGGAGAGCCATAGCCAGATATTTGAGAAACCCAGAAGAATTCAGATTTTAGTGTACTTTACAGTAAATAGTATTAAAATCTAACATCTACAAATATGTGTTATGAAAACACATTTTCTCTCTATAATCACAATCATTTTTATCAAAGATAGCCAAATCAAGACTAATTTGTTTGTAAAACAAGCCAGTTTTAATAAACTTGGCATGATTATTTATATACACTCACCAAGAATAATGACTGAGCATCATAGATCTTTTGAAATCTGCCTTGTTGGAACTTTTTATAAGGAATCTCTAGAATGAACTTTTAAGCACCTCTTAAGGCCAGAAGCCATGCCATCAGGCTTGCCTGCAGTGCCTGTAGATTTGGGCAAATTCCTCTTCTCAAGGGCCTCCAAATATCCGAGATTCCTGTACCTGCCAGGAAGTGACATTCTTTACTCACGTGGTAAGGCTTCTGGGAACTCTGTTTGCAAGGTATCAGGCCAACATTTCCAAAGGGGATTTATTGGCTCCATGCTTCATGAAGTCAGCCGTAGTTCCTTAAAACTGTATGGTCATGTCTGAGTCTATGCATGTCTGTCAAACATGACATTCCAGTCAAAGCTTTGGTAATATAACTGATGTTTCCACTGGTATCCTGTTACATGGAGAACAGATTCTCATTAAACTTATGCAAATGATTATAATTGCCACAGAAGAAAAATATTCACTGACAGTTTCTGAGTTTCAGAGGGTTCAGGTAGGGAGAAAAGTTAAACACTTCAGTTTGTTCACAAAGGAATATTTTATCATGTTTTCATATATCATGGATATCTTAAGAGAAAGTAAACAGTCTGGAAGAACAAACATTAGAGAACCAACAATATTTCAAACAGGAGTCACAAAACTATAATCATGTTTCTCAATTAATTTAGTCCCATGTTACTAATTCTTGTTCGGTTTGAATGCAACTTTTTCCATTAATTCTGGAAATTCTTACCCATTTCAGTTTTGCGATTTTAAATATATCAAAACCCTGCAATTGGGGGCACCTGGTTGGCCAGTTGGTTAAGCATCCGACTGTGTTTTGGCTCAGGTCATGATCTCATGTTCATAAGATCAAGCTCCTCACTAGGCTCCACACTGGGCATGGAGACTGTTTAAGATTCTCTCTCCTTCTGCTCTTCACCCACGTGTGCTCTGCCTCTCTCTCTCCCTCTCTCTCTCAAAAACAAAACAAAACAAAAAACCTGTATTTGTCAAAAGTCATTTTAACGAATCTTCCTGAAGATGAAACACATTTTGCAAGAGAATAAGAACAATAACTATAAATGACAAAAGACTCAAAAATGAACATGGTTAAGGAGAGAATTTGTTACAATAGAGCTGACAAGGAAATCCAGTTATTTCTATAACACTTGACTAATCAGAATACCAAGTGATAGCCTTATACCAAAACATATCAAAACTTTAGAAATTACATATAATTCCTGGAACAGTTACAGCATTATCCAAACAATACAATCTAAGGCTTATTATTCATTTGACAGTGCTTCCCAAATAACTTCACATACCAATTAGACCAGCCTAATTAATCAAAAAGACTTCATTTACAACTCAAATGTCATCAAGCTTGTCAAAACCCTCAGAAAAATTTGAAGCTCATACCTAAGTAGGATTATAGATCATTACAAAACTAGTATTTACATTTAACCAAGGGAGCAATAAGGAATTTTACAGGAAGTTATATATAAAAACGTAGCTTCTTTGATACTGACAAAGTTTTGTTGTTGTTGTTGTTTGTTTTTATTTTATTTTATTTTTTTTATTTTAGAGAGACGATGTGAGTAGGGGAGAGGGAGAGAACGAATCTCCATGCTGAGCATGGAGCGTGATGCAGAGCTCAATCCCACAACACCAAGAACATGACCTGAGCCAAAATCAAAAGTTGAATGCTCAACCAAATGAGTCACCCAGGTGCCCCATATTGAGGAAGTTTTCACTATCATAAGTAATCAAAGATGAGGAAGACAGAACATAGAAACCTTGTTTTTCTGGGAAGATAAAGAAAAAAAACCTTTTTTTATAATTCCTATTAAGAACAGACCCACAAATCAAGAAAACTTTGTCTTTTTAATAAAGAGAATAGCAGAATGTCAATCTTACACCAGTGTACTTTTAAAGTCCATTCATTTGAACTTTTGTCCTGACCACCCACAAAATTATTTTGCAAAGATTACCCTTCACAAACCTTGTACAATTTCCTTTTTCATACAGATTTTGTCCTAAGCCTTTTCTCTCTAATTAGCCAGTCTTATTTTAGGAGAAAATTACTTCCTTTTTTCCTCAACAAAATATATTCTAATTCCTTTTATCTTTCTCATATACCTCCTCCTTTCCTGCACACTGTTTTTCTTCTCCCATCATCCCCAAGTGTCTTAACTATATTTATCAGAACTTTGATCTAAGAAACCTTAGTTTCCAGTGAAAACTAAGCAGTGACTGATATGGAAATGTTGGGGTTTAGAGCAAATGGTCAAGAGAGAATTCTTGAGATGTCTTAGGTGCGAAAAGGCGGTTTTACTAAAACACGGGGACAGGTCCCCTGGACAGACCTGCATTGGAGTCATGAGAAGTGACTGATTATATACTTTCACATTGGGAGGGGGTTAGGGATAGCTTAAGTCTCTAAGAAATTTTGGAAACAAGGTTTCCAGGACCTTGAGGTGGCTAGCTGTTGTTAGGAAAACGTCATTTAATGAGGTTCCTGGGTGGCTCAGTCAGTTAAGCATCCGACTGTTGGTTTCAGCTCATGTCATGATCTCTTGGTTCATGAGTTTGAGCCCAGCATCAGGCTCTGCACTGACAGCATGGAACCTTCTTGGGATTCTCTCTCTCCCTCTCTGTCCCTCCTCTGTTCCCTGGTCTCTCTCTCTCTCTCTCTCTCTCTCAAAATAAAAAAATAAACTTTAAAATGATTTTTAAAAAAGAAAATGTCATTTATTACTGTTTAGTAAAAATTCAGTCCTTAGACCCTTCAGATGTGTATCAGTGGGTCATATGCTTGAGGGATGTTTGCCATCATCATATATCTTGGGGGGTAAAGATAAAGGAAGTTTCCAAAGGAAGTGGGTTTTTTTATTTGTTTGTTTTGGGTTTTTTTGTTTGTTTTTAGAGAGAGAGAGAGAGAGTAAGTGGAAGAGGTTACAAGAGTAATTTGTCAATGGGTTGTAGTAGTAAGGAAATTTAATTTTTTATGCCATTGTCTCCAACATCAGTAACCAGTTGTGAACTGTTTGTTACACCAGAATTCTCTATATTTGAACTTTATAAATACAATTTGAAATTCCTAAAAACATGCTTTTCCATAGTACAGTCTTACAGCAAAGCACAGGGCACGTTTACCAACAAACCCAAGAATCCTTAGTTTCTGTGCAATGAGATGCCAAAAGCACAAACCTACATTCAGTAATCAAAGCTTCAGTATTTTATCTTATTTGGAGAAGACATATATCCAGTGAATTCAATCCAGTTTATCATCTAACTTAGTAAAAGTTGAAAGTTTTAGGTTACCAAATATTTTGAAAGCTCTGAACCTTTTTATTTATTCATTCTACTTGTTTTTTAACAATAACCCATGAAACCTTTGAGACAGAAAAAGTTAACCTTCATATGAAGTCATATTTTTTGCTGAAAAATTGCAACAGAAATAACACACGCTTATTTGGCTTTCAGTAAACCTTGGTAGAATTAAAGTTTTATATTTAATGCTGCTAACTCTAAAGTTGTGTATCTTAATTAAACTAACACACTTAAATTAGTTTGAATACAGAATATGATGCACCTATGTCCACTTAAAAGTCAGTTCTTCACTGTCAACTTTTCCCTGGGGCACTTGTGGGAAAATCTGAAGTGGGTGGTTGAAGTCCAGGGAGGAGTCCCTGGACACCCCATTGATTAAGGAGGTGCTCCAGTTTGAATCTCATAAAGGTGTGGCCCAAGAGCTTGGAGTGCTAGTTGCTCCTTGAAAGGGAGGGTAGGAGGACCAGGAGCCAGTGGCACTGGAGGCACAGAGGGTGGTATAGGAGTGGATTATGCAAGCCACACCCACGGCGGTGCAGAAACAGAATGGGCAAGGGGAAGGCAGAAGAGGCGAGGTTCCACCAGCAAGGCCGGAGGCAGATAAGAGCCCAGAGGGCAGAGAAAGAAGCTTCCCAATCCTAAAGCTGGTCAGCTCAGACAGATGAACAGATACACGTTTTCTTTTCACCAGCAAAAAGTGAAAATAGGCAGTCCATGTTGGGCAGGGGAAGACAAGGAACCGCCCTGAAACAAAGGAGTTTGGGCAGCTGCTTGGGAAGATTCCCTAAAGTCCCCATCCCAAGCTACACTAACCAGACAATTGGCCCCCATTATCATAACCATTAACCTGGGAAATGAATGAGGGAGAAAAATCCCCCATACAAGAGTCAGGCCACATTTGTCCAATCCTCTCAAGATACACTTCACATCTTGAAAAGAAACAAAGATGAGACAGTAATTCAGGAAAAAGAGGGAAGTATGTACAGGATCTTAGCAGAGATGGGGTATTGAAGTTTAAGAACGCATTAAACGGCTATTTTTCCTCATCTAAGGAGTACTGAGGCCACGTGTTAATGGAGAAGAAGACAGGTTTTTTTCTTCTTTATATCTTTCAATCCACATTGGCTCCAACGGGTTAACAGAATAAAATACATGAAAACAAAATTAACCAAGGAGGTAACAGATGTGCACACTGAAAACTACAAACATTGCTGGAAGAAATTACAGAAGAAACCAATACAGGCACACCTCAGAGATAGTGCAGGTTTGGTTCCAGACCGCTGCAAAAAAGTAAGTTGAATGAATTTTTTTTGTTTACCAGTGCGTATAAAATTTATGATTACACTATATTGTAGTCTCTTAAATATGCAATAGCATTATTTCTAACAAACCAATGTATATACCTTAATTTAAAAATATTGCTAAACAACGTTAATCATCACCCAAGCTTTCAGTGAGTCTTAATCTTTGTGCTGGTGGAGGGTCTTGCCTCGATGTTGATGATTGCTGACTGATGACTGATCATGGTGGTGGTTGCGGAAGGTTCAGGCAGCTGTGGCAATTTCTTAAAAGGAGCCAACAATGGTGTCTGCCTCCTTGACTGACTCTTCCTTTCATGAGCTATTTCTCTGTAGCATGTGATGCTGTTTCAAAGCATTTTATCCACAACAGAACTTCTTTCAAAACTGAAATGATTCCTCTCAAACTCTACTGCTGCTTTATCAACAAAGTTTATGTAATATTCTAAATCCTTTGTTGTAATGTCATCAGTCATGACAGCATCTTCAGCAGGAATAGATTCCGTCTTAAGAAACCATTAATAGAAACAACTCATCATTCATTAAAGTTTTATCATGGGATTGTAGCACTTTTGATATAATCATGAAAACATTTGAAAATGTGACATGGAGACATGAAGTAAACAAATCCTGTTGAGAAATAACACCAATAGACTTGGCTGATGCAGGGTTACCACAGACTTTTTGTTAAAAAAAAAAAAAAAAAAAAAAAAAAAAAAGCACTATCTGTAATAAGGTATGCCTGTAAGTAGAAAGGCATCCCATGTTCATTGACTAGAAAACTTAAATTGTTAAAATGTCAGTACTACTCAAAATGATCTACAGATTCAGAGCAATCATATTAAACATTGATTTTTTTTGCGGATGTAGAAAAATTTATCATAAAATTCATATGGAGTTGCAAAGGACCTTGAATAGCCAAAACAATCTGAAAAAAAAAAAAAGTTGATCTTACCCTTCCTGATTTCAAAACTTAATGCAAAGCTACAGTTGTAGAAACACTGTGGTGGTGGCATGAAGACAGGTATACAGAACAATAAATGGGATTAACAGTTCACAAATAAACCCTCACATATACAGTCAAGTGATTTTTATGAGGGTGTCAAATGGATTCAGTGGGAAAGAAAAGTCTTTTCAAAAAAATGATTGTGGGAAAACTGGACATTGGAAACAATGCAAAAAATTTTAGATCCTTGTGTTATACCATATCTAATTAACTCAGATATATCTAGAACATATAAAGAAAACTTGTACAACTCAACAGAAAAACAACTCAATGTAAAAATTGGGCAAAGAATGTGAGTAGACATTTCTCCAAAGAAGATACACTCATGGCAAAATAAGCACAGAGGATGTTCAGTATCACTAATCATTAGGGAAATACCAAAACCACAATGAGATACCACTTTACAGCCATTAACTAGGCTACCTATTATTAAAAAACAAAAAGAATGTTTACAAAATTAGTGTTGGTGAAGTTGTGGAGAAATCAGAACCCATGTGCACTAGTGGTCAGAATGAAAAATGGGGCAGCTGCTAAGGAAATCAGTATAGTAGTTTCTCAGAAAGAAAATTTAAAACTAGAACTACCATATCATCTAGCGATTCTCCTTCTGGGTATATACTCAAAAGAATTTAAAGGAAGGACCCAAACAGTTATTTGTACCCCCATGCTCATACCAGCATTACTAACAATAGCCAAAATGTGAAAGCAACCCAAGTGTCTATCAGTTGATAAAGGGATAAACACGATGTGGTATATGCGTGCATTAGAATATTTTTCAGCCTTTAAAACATATGGAATTCTGGTACATGTTAGAACATACATGAGCCTTGAAAAAGTTAGGCCAACTGAAACAAGCCAGTTAGCAAAGGATACTTACTGTATTATTCTACTTACCTGAGACATGTAGATCAGTCAAATCCATAGAGATAGAAACCAGAATAATGGTGACTAGGGACTGGTGGGAGGAGGTATGGGAGTTGCCTTTTCATGGGTATAGAGTTCCAGTTTGGGGTGATGAAAACGTCCCAGAAATGGATAGTATTGATAGATGCGCAATGATGTGTATCTACTTAATGCCACTGAACTGTACACTTAACACTAGTAATTTTTTAAATGTTTCTTTTTGAGAGAGAGAGACAGCATGAGCAGGGAAGTGGCAGAGAGAGACAGAGGATCTGAAGGAGGCTCTGTGCTGACAGCAGAGAGCCCAATATGGGGCTCAAACTCATGAACCATGAGATCATGACCTGAGCTGAAGTCCAGTGCTTAACCGAATGAGCCACCTGTGTGCTCCTAAAAATAGTAAATTTTATGCTACATGTATTTTACCACAATAAAAAATAAATGTCATAGTATGGGATTAGGGAGGCATATAGGAAATTTCATTACTTTTCTCCTAATTTTGCTGTGAACCTGAGTCTGATCCTTAAAAACGTTATAACATTCGGTTTTCTTGTGGTTGTCCACTTGTAAAGTACAAGGGTTGAGATAAATTTTACAACATTTTGGCCAAGTCCAACAATAAAGAAAAAGCAGTAATCTGTCATATTCCCATCATCCCACTTTGAGATGTATTCTGGGGCCATGTTGCATTGGCTGTACCATTGTAAAGTGGCTGTACCATTGCAAGGTGGCTGTACCATTTGCGTTCCCACCAGCCATGAATTAGTTTCTATTGCTCTACATTCTCATAAGCATTTGGCATTGTCAGTATTCCGGATTTTGACCAATCTATTAGGTATGTAGTAGCATCACATTGTTGTTTTAATTGGAATTTTCCTAATGGCATATGGTGTTGAGCTTTTTTTCATATATCTATTTGCCATCTGTGTATCTTTTTTTATTTAGTGTGGTCTCTGGTAAGATCTTTGGTGCAATTTTTAATCTGGGTGTTTGTTTTCTTACTGTTGAGTTCTAAGAGTTCTTTGTAGATGTTGTATGGCAGCCATCTATCAGGTGTGTCTTTTGCAAATATTTTCTCCCACACTGTGGCTTGTCTTCTCATTGTCTTGACATTGTCTTTAACATAACAGAAGTTTTTCATTTAAATGAAGTCTGGCTTATCAATACTTTCATAGTTTCTGCATTTTGTATTTTTTTAGTGTTTTTTGTTTATTTTTGAGAGAGAATGTGCATGTGCCAGGGAGGAGCAGAGAGAGAGGGAGACAGATAATCCCAAGTTAGGGAGACATGAGATGCACAGAGGTCCTACATGAGACTTGAACTCATGAACTGTGACATCATGACCTGAGCTGAAATCAAGAGATGGATGGATGCTTCACTGACTGAGCCACCAGGCAACCCTGCCTCTGGTGTTTTATGTAAAAAGGCATCACCATTCCTAAGGTCATCTGGGTTTTCTTTTGTGTTTTATCTCCTAAGAGTTTCATAGTTTTACATTTTGCATTTAGGTATGTGGTCCATTTTGATATTTTTGATGAAGAGTGTAAGGTCTTTGTCTATATTCCTTTTTGTTTGTTTGTTTGTTTTTTGCTTGTGGATGCCCTGTTGTTCCAGCACTATTTCTTGAAATAACTATTTTTGCTCCATTGTATTTCCTCTGCTCCTTTGTCAAAGATAACTATATTTATGTGGGTATATTTCTGAGGTGCCTATTTTGTTC
Organism: Panthera pardus; assembly: GCF_024362965.1. Lineage (NCBI taxonomy): Eukaryota > Metazoa > Chordata > Mammalia > Carnivora > Felidae > Panthera > Panthera pardus. The sequence goes on along the minus strand of NW_026526677.1, from coordinate 109,711,082 downwards.
TACTGATGCATTTGTTTATCCTTTCACCAATACCACACTGTGTGGATTTCTATAGTTTAATAGTAAATCTTGAAGTTAGGTCAGTCCTCTGAGTTTTTCTTTTCTTTCAGGATTGTGTTGTCTACTTTGGGTCTTTTTTACCTTTCCATATAAACTGTAGAAACAGTTTGTCAGTATCCACAAAATAACTTGCTGAGATATTAATTGGGGTTGCATGGAATTTATAGATTAAGTTGGGAAGACCTGACATCTTGACAATATTGAGTCTTTCTATCCATGACCAGAGAATGTCTCTCCTTTTATTTCTTTGATTTCTTTTATCAAAGTTTTGTGGGTATTTTTATTTATTTTAATTTTTGGAGTGCTAATTTAAATGGTATTTCAGTTTTAATTTCAAATTCCACTTGTCATTGCTGTTATATAGGAAATAATTGACTTTTGTATATTAACCTTGTGTCCTACAACCTTGCTAATAGCCTTGTTTGTTATTTATTATTATTTATAAATCTTGTTTATTATTTACAGGAGGAGTTTTTTTAGTAGATTCTTTCAGATTTTCCACATAGACAATTATGCCATCTGTGAAGAGAATCATTTTTATTTTTTCCTCTCTGATATGTATACCTTTATTTCCTTTTCTTGTCTTACTGTATTAGCTGGAACTTCCAGTATGATGTTGAAAAGCAGTGATGAGATGGGATGTCCCTGCCTTGTATCTGATCTTATTAGGAACGTTTTGAGTTTCTCACCATTAAGTATGATAACTAGGTTGTTTTACAGATACCTTCTATTAAGTTGAGGAAGTTCCATTATATTCCTAGTTTACTAAGAGTATTTTTATATTGAATGGATGTTGGATTTTGTCAGTTGCTTTCTCTGAATCTACTGATGGGATCATAAGATTTTTCTTCTTCTTCTTCTTTTTTTGTCTATTGATGCAATGGATTTATTGATTCTCAAATGTTGAACCAGACTTGTATACCTGGGGTAAATCCCACTTGGTTATGGCATGTAATTCTTTCTATATAGTGTTACATTCAATTTGCTAATATTTTGTTGCATTCCTGCTTTTTCTGCATCAACAAAGGAGAGATCTGGGCCCATGCTACAGCTTTCAAGCAGAAATCAGAGAGGAGAATGTGATCGTGCTTCTACAGGCCAGTCCTCATGAGCAGATCATCCCAGAGCTATGAAATACTTGGTTTTGGTTAAGAATCTTGAGTGTTCTATCCCATAGACAGATGCTGATTAAATCAGCAGGCCTAAAAAGAAAGATAAAAATTACCTTTTGAAAAAGTTATTGGATACATTTTTCACTCTCTGCTACACTGTAAATTGCTCTGAGGTAACAAAGAACTCAAGAAGTTGGGACAAACATGCTGAAATAGAACTCTCTATAGCTTTGAACATTTTGTGGATCATGGAGTTGCAGAAATAAGAGAGATAATTTTGAATTTAGAAGCCACCTTAAATAATGGGTCAAATACTAAACAATTTTTTGGCTTTTCTGAAAATTTGGCCTGGTTGATTTTGTATCTGATTTTCTTAAATCACGAGCTTGGATTTAAATGGTAGAATGTTGGTACCCATGTATCTTTTTGGAATAGACTGAATTTAAAAGAGTCTTTTTTTCAGGGGAGGGTGGGTGACGGGTATTGAAGAGGGCATCTTTTGGGATGAGCACTGGGTGTTGTATGGAAACCAATTTGACAATAAAAAAAATATATTAAAAAAAAGTCTTTTTTCTATTTAGGTACCTAAAGTACTTGACATTATCAAACTGTTCCATCAAATGCCCTGTTGAAAGGAATAGGGACACCTTTCAATGGGAAATAGATGAACAAGAGACAAAATAATCTCCATCAGATTACAAAACAAATTATAAGAGGACACTTGAAAGAAAAAAAATAGGTTATATCACATTCTCAAATGGAATATGTTTTATGTGACTTAAGAGCTGCTGAATAGCTGTTTCTGCCCCAAATTATCCTTTATTTCATTTTTCCTGTTCTACCCGAAATTCTGCCAATTAGAGATTCATTTTAGAAAATTAAGTCTTAAATAAAAACTCCAGGGCTCTGAGCCTCTTCATTGTTCACACATTTGTATCATTTAGTTTTATTTTGTTTTGTTCCTCATTGAGCTGAACTGTGCTGAAGGAAGTGATAGTGGATGATGGGAAGAGATGGAGAGGTAATCCTGGGGCATTTAATATGCTATCATTAACCACTCTAAGGCAGTGGTCTGAATCCTGGTCCTTACCAAGGGACCTATTTTTTTTTTTCAATATATGAAATTTATTGTCAAATTGGTTTCCATACAACACCCAGTGCTCATCCCAAAAGGTGCCCTCCTCAATACCCATCACCCACCCTCCCCTCCCTCCCACCCCCCATCAACCCTCAGTTTGTTCTCAGTTTTTAACAGTCTCTTATGCTTTGGCTCTCTCCCACTCTAACCTCTTTTTCTTTTTTTTTTCTTCCCCTCCCCCATGGTCTTCTGTTAAGTTTCTCAGGATCCACATAAGAGTGAAACCATATGGTATCTGTCTTTCTCTGTATGGCTTATTTCACTTAGCATCACACTCTCCAGTTCCATCCACGTTGCTACAAAAGGCCATATTTCATTCTTTCTCATTGCCACGTAGTATTTCATTGTGTATATAAACCACAATTTCTTTATCCATTCATCAATTGATGGACATTTAGGCTCTTTCCATAATTTGGCTATTGTTGAGAGTGCTGCTATAAACATTGGGGTACAAGTGCCCCGATGCATCAGTACTCCTGTATCCCTTGGATAAATTCCTAGCAGTGCTATTGCTGGGTCATAGGGTAGGTCTATTTTTAATTTTCTGAGGAACCTCCACACTGCTTTCCAGAGCGGCTGCACCAATTTGCATTCCCACCAACAGTGCAAGAGGGTTCCCGTTTCTCCACATCCTCTCCAGCATCTATAGTCTCCTGATTTGTTTATTTTGGCCACTCTGACTGGCGTGAGGTGATATCTGAGTGTGGTTTTGATTTGTATTTAGGGGACCTATTTTTGAATGAAACAAAGTCACAAAACAGATCAATGCCTAAACTCCTCACCCTGCAAAGGACAATTACATCGGAATCCTTGTAGATGGAAAGTATTTTTGGTTTTTGTTTTCTCTTTAAGGTGTCCAGGATGATTTTAACTCAACAACAGAGACTTAGGACTACTCTGTCTTGGTCCTGAGGTCCAGATTATACCCTTATCAGTTAAATTAGAATTTCTGGAGCAAGTAAACTAGGCAGTGGTGGTTTTTCCCTCAAAGACACCAAAATAATTCCACTGTGCAGTGCAGTCTAGGGAATACTCCTCTTTAGTTTACATCAGAATAGCCTGGAGGACCAGTTAAAAGATGTATCCCTGAGCTGCACCCTCAGAATTCCTGATCCAGCTATACTGGAGAAGGGCCTGTCAATTTGTTTTTCCAACAAGTTCCCATGTGGTGCTGGATAATGCAGGTTTGGGAATGCACTAGGTAGGATCATTTTGGAAACCTATTCAGTATTAACTGCTAAAGGTAGTTATCCGTGACCTACCCAACAAATTTTCCTCCTACAAAGATGTGTATTTTTATATACCAGGAGACATGTATAAGAATGTTCCTTGGCAGTATTATTTTTAATGACCCAAAACTAGAAGCAAACCAAGTCTCTTCCAGTAGAATGATAAGACAATTTCTGCCATGTTCAGACAATGAAATAACATACAACAATAATAACATAATAATGAACTTGTGTGTCTACACAAAACAGTATGGATGATTCTTTAAATGTAATATTGAACAAAAGGAACCAGATCCATACCCAAAAAATACACAATATTATTTCATTTATATAAATCTCAAATACACTGGACAAGTCTAAAAGAACACTATTATTTGGGAATTTATACTGCAGGTTAAAAGTACAGAAAAAAATCAAATATGTAATTGCCTTGGTATAGATAGTGGTTTCCTTTGGGGGTGACAGAATATTTTTATTGGGAAGTGCCTTTTGGGGGCTTCATGGACATGGTAGTGTTCTATCTCTTGCAAGATGGTTATATAGGTGTTTTGTTTATAATAATTGCAAAAATACTTGTATTTTATGTACTTTTGTATATGCCTATAATAACTCACAATAAGCCATAATCAAACAGCAAACAATAAAATTAGAAAGGCCAAGTCACTAAAAAAAAAAAAAAAATTAAATAGACTCAACACTAAATTGAAAGCTGAAACAAGACAAATTTCAAATTGTCTATTGTAAGGAAAATTTTACTGAAGTCAACTCTATGAAGTAAGTAGAGAATGTTTCAATTTTTTTGTTTGTTTGTTTGGAAAACTAGAAGAGAACTATTTGCATTGATTTTGATCTTTGGGGGAAAATGGTGACAACTGGTGCCTTATTTGTGAGATAAACTGGTTTATACCTGTTGTCCCAGTGTATTATTTACAACACCTTTTCATTCTCAAAGTGTCCTCATTTGGACAACAAATTAAGAGGTTATGTGTGTTTGTAGAATCATTTTGTTAGACACCTGAAACATTAGAAAAATATGTCTTTCCAATGATGATTTTTAGTCTGTGCAGCAAGAATATCCAATGGGGTAAAGGGAGAATGTGTTATTCATATGTACATTGTTTGGAAAAAAACACAATGCATTTCCAAAGCTATAGCCTTTCTTTTCTGTTAAGAGCTTTTTTCTTTTCTCTATATTTAAAAGGTTTTTCTCTAATAGTCACACTGAAATTAATCAGTTTGAGTGCTCATACCCAAACTGCCAAAAAACAAGCTGACTTCTTAAAAAGTAAAAAATAATAATAATTTAAAAATTTAGAAAAAGGCTGAGTACACCACGACCCCCAAACCTAAGGATTAAATATTCAACATCTGCAATGCCATCTGCTTTTAAATGTCGATGTCACTTTCAGAACTTTTCCCAATGATCAGTGAAACTTGAAATCATGCAGGAGAAGTGCAGTAATACTAAAAGGGAGTTGGGGGTGGGGGGATGAGAGTCAAAGCATAGAGGTAGAAGAACCCGGGCTAAGTTTCTCCCAACTTGAATTTGGAAGTAAAATTCCTAAGTAAAACACAGGGAACCTCAAAGTGTTGTTCCCACGCAGTCACATCCTCCATTTCTCCTACCCACTCTCGGGAAAGAAAAAGCTAAAGCTTTTAGATCAGATTGAAATCACTGAGGAAAAGGTATTAATACGCGCCTAATTCTCAGGCCCTCAGGATAAACTCCCATTGACGTCAGCAGGAGGTTTCTTTGCAGAACAGTTGTGAATCCATCTCAATATGTCTCCACTGTGTTATTTAGAGCACTGCCATTTTAGGAAGGGAGCTTCAAAGACCTCACCTATCAGTGCTGGGAAATTGGCACTCTGAGTCCCAAAAGCCCAGATGCAATAACCTGCTCCTGGCTGTTTCTGCAAGATGCTGCTTGAATTTTGTATTTGCAAGGGAGAAATGGGATGAGAGTTTGCCTGATTCTGGAAAATTAGCTTTCATGGCCATTGTCAATTTAAAAGTGTGAGGACTGGCCATTAGAAATGATGTTGCTAATTTGGAGGAGCCACGAGTTCACTGACAGACATTCAAGCCATGTCTGAACACACACAGACTGGTTAAGGGAGGAGAAACTGGTTATCTTCAGCCACAGATCTTTCTAAAAATTAACGTATCAGCATAGCATCACTGGTTGCAAGGGATAAAGCCCATTTAAGCCAGTTTAAGTTAAGGTGAATTTAGTTTTAGGATAAGGATAAGAAATGAAATAAGCCAAGCCTCCTGGGGACGGACACTAGAACAGAAAATTCTTGTGCACATTCATTCTTTGTGTTTTTAAAGCATGAGATTCTCCTTTATCTCTGCTTCCTTCTTTTCTCTCTTGTTGAGTTTCATGTGATTTCACATTCCTCTGCTTGCTGACACTTCGATTCAATTTTCCACTATCTTCTGAATAACATCCCCTGTATCTCCAAGTACAACTTCTCAGAAGAAAGAATCTAATTAGTCTCTCTCCATCTACACGCTGGTTCCTCTTGCATTTGCATTCAAACCAAGCCATATCAGCTGGTGGTGAGGAGTCACTTCCTTCAAAAGGGGATACATTCTAAAAAGGGTAGTGTGGACTGAGTGAGTGCTCCCATAATGTCTGGATCACAAGTTTATACAAATTAATTAAAATTAATGTGTTCAGTATGGACCTGTGTAGAGATGCCCAAAGTGCTAGCTCTTCTTGCCTTCTCTTCCAGATCAGTATAAAAATTCAGAGAATAGATAACCAGCTTTCAGATGACAATGTTGAGGCCACAGTTTGAGATTTCAGTCTCCTGCAATGAAAATGTATCTTTTAATGTTCATTTATTCTTGAGAGAGAGAGATAGAGGGGAGGGGAGGGGGAGAGAAAGAGGGAGACAGAAGATCTGAAGCAGGCTCCAAGGTCTGGGCTGACAGCAGAGAACCCACTTCGGGACTTAAACCCACCAACTGCGAGATCGTGATGTGAGCTGAAGTTGGATGCTTAACCAACTGAGCCACCCAGTTGCCCCAGGTTGATACATTTCTAATATGCTTCTGTTTAACACTCTTTCCCCGCAAATGTGAAGTGAGGAGTTGCTTATATATTACATAAATAATGATAAGAATGCATTTGGGTTTTGCTACAAAATTTCAAGATTTCCCAAACATCATGCATTTGGGTTCTACTGAGCTTCTCAATGTATTTTAAGAGACAGTTGGGTAATTGAAATTTTAATCAATATTTGGATGCTCTGTTTTTCTATAGTTTTAATTTAATCTTCTAGTTAATTTTTTCTCTAAGGTTAGAATATTCAGTTTATTTTCCTTACTTGAAAGAAAAGTATGTTATTATTTTTGATCAATTCAAAATTAGTTTTGACAAAAATTATATATTCTGATATGTGCTGCTAGAGATTTACACAGAGAATGTGATCCATTTCTAGGAAAAACAAACTGCTTTTCCTAACGAATTCAAGAAAGATGAAGAAAAGTGAAAAAAATTAAATTTCCCTGTTTCCTTTTAACCTATTATCTTGGCCTTAATATTTCATTTGTGGAAAGTTTGGTGTGCTTTTTATCTTAATTGCCTTGACATCTTATATTATCGTAATGTGTAAACATTTCCATTGAACATTTTAGGGTTTTCAAGGTGTAGTTATTAGCATATAGGAGTGTCATGAAACTTATCTTTGCAATTTATTTATTTTTAACCAACTTGACTTATTCCTCAAAAGCTGATGATCTGAGAAGGAGTAGGGAAGGTAAGCAAGATCTTTCAGTTGCTTAATCTCCAGCCAGGAGATGTTACCGGCAGCTAATCTCTGCTAACTCCATTCTGGGCATGGAAATAGTTTGGCCTAATATTAGAAACTGCATGCTGAGTGTCTCCTGGCTGTGTAGTTATACACGTCACTTGGTGAATATGTGTGGCAGTGAACATCAAAGGAAATGTCAACTATTAAGGATGGGATTTTTTTAAGTGAGCAACTGAATGATGGATTTAACTTTATTCATTCATTTATTTATTGGACCATTCACTCAATGAAGCAGCAAGTGTTTAACAAGTGTTTTTCAAACACCTACTATGTACTAATCACTCTGCTAGATATGGGGATAAATGAATAAATAATAATCCTGTCCCTGCCTAAGCTCATTGGGGAAGACTGTCACACAGACAACTTTCATGTGAAGGCCATGGAAGTGTGAGAGTGAAAGAAGGAAGGCATAACTGAGTTTGGGGATCAAAGAATGCCTTTATGTGGGGACAACATTTAGGTAAAGAAATGATGGAGATAGGCAGGATGGTTATGAAGTAGGAAGGACAATTTCCCATTTGGGGAACTGAAAACCAGAATAGTGGGCCACTAGAAAGCTTTGGATAAAGTGGCTCAAGGCAAGAATGGGCTGTAGAATAAGAGTCATAGTAACCTGAGGTCATAATCTACATAAACAGTGTGGGGCTCGATATTCAGGACAATGGACAACTCATGCATTCTGAGCCAGGGATGGCGTGATGTCATTTATTTTCAAAATAACACCAGAATGAAATAGATAATCCACAGGGAAAGTGCAATTAAGTGGCTTTGAAATAGAGTGGGGCAATGAAAGTAAGGGAAGTGGATTGATTGAAGACCCCCTCCAGGAGTGTATTCCATCTGTCAGCAAGTTCTTATATTTATGACAGAGGCAAAAACCATGAGTGGGGTTCAAGCAATTGGGTACATTGTAGCACCATTTACTGAGATGGGGAATATTGAAGAGAGAGGATGCTATGGACTGGATTGAGCCCCCTCAAGTTCATATGCTGAAGTCCTAACCTCCAGTGTGACTGTAATGGGAGACAGTGCCTTGTGCAGATGTCTTACAGGTGCGGGGCCATAAGGAGCAGGCCTAGATCCCTTATAAGAAGAGGAAGACACCAAAGTCCTCTTCTCTGCCCCATGAGGACACAGCAAGTAGGTGGCCATTGGCAAGCCAGGAAGAAACCAAATTGCTTGAATCTTGATATTGGACTTCTAAGCCTCTGTGACAGGTAAATTACTGTTGTTTAAACCAACCAGCCTGTGGTATTTTTGTCATGGCACAGTTAGCTGACTAAGACATAGGGTTATGGAGGGTACTTGTAGATTGAGATGGATTTGGGCTAATTGATATAATGGGTGTGGAGGTCACAGTGAGGTCTAAGCCACAGATCAAAATCGTGACATCATTGGCATTTATAACAATTTGAAGTCACAAATATAAATGAGATCATCCAATGCTAGTATATAGATAAAAGAGTATGAACCAAATAATTAGTCCCTCTTATGTACAGAATTTGGTGAAGGAGTTGTAGCCTCCAGCCAAATACGTTGAGAAGGAGTCCAAAAACCTGAGAGGTTAGTTATCAGGACTTCATGATACTAGTTAGGGAAGCCAAGAGAAGAATGTATTAAAGCAGAAGAGTAGTAGTCAATTATGGTGAATATTGCTGAAAGGCCAAATAAGAGAAAGATAAAGAAGCTACCATTAGATTTGGCAGTGGAAAAATCATTGGTGACCACTAGGAGAACAGTTTTGGTGTAACGGCATAATAGAATCCACATTTAAATGAATCAAAGTAAAGGAGTAGAGGCATCTGTCATAGATTGTGTGTGTGTGTGTGTGTGTGTGTGTGTGTGTGTGATATTTGATTCTGAAGGAAGCAGAGTAATAAGAGGGTAATTGATATAATGTGTGTTAATGATTCCTCTAGGGGGGTTAGGTCTAGGATGAGTCACAGTAGTTGCTCCTTAGGCAATGAATATATCTCTATATCTAGCACCCTAAAAATTATGTAACAGAATCTTTCGCTACCATCTCTTATGGAAACGTTACTTTTGATGTAATTATTTTTGTGTTAGGTTTTCAAGAAAGCACCTCCACAGTTATGGCATGAGTTGTCTACAGTTCCATTTCTTTGAAAATGGAATCTTTTTATTTCCTCTCTCTAGTTAGGAAGTAGTTTTGTGCCCCCGAATTCTGGCTGCTTTGCTTGGGTCTTTGTTACTTAGTCTTCCAGAACTTTGGAGCAGCCTATCTGCCTCTCCAGGCCTCTGTTTATTTCCTACTTTCAAAATTTCTTACATGGATCTTGGTCCATCTTCACGGAATTCTTTCTGCATACTTTTAGACTTCCATGATGACAACTTGACTCTCAGATCATGTTCCATCACCTGGGGTCTTGGCATCCTTTGGACATATTTTCCTTCTTCATGGCTTCCAGTCTACACATGGGTTATACACACAATGGTTTGAGTTCTTTAAGCCTAGGATCTTTCCTGTAAAGGTTGCTGTGAATGCCAAATTAAATGCTGGCTATTAATCGTGGTGACAATAATGTCCAGTAGTGACCTAAATAAATTGTTTATCTAGCTTTATTTTCCTGCTCAGATTTGTGATTTAGTTTTTTATTATTAGGTCAGCTGGAGTCTAATAATAAAAAGGTGATCTTTAAATATCTTTCACCTCTTCATGTTATAAATTAATAAAGTTTTGGGGCATTCTTGAGTTTGAGCTTTGTGTCAGGCTCTGTGCTGACAGCTCAGAGCCTGAAGGCTGCTTCAGGTTCTGTGTCTCCCTCTCTTTCTGCCCCTCCCCCACTTGCACACTGTGTCTGTCTGTCTGTCTCTCTGTCTCTCAGAAATAAACATTAAAAATTTTTTCGAAAGAGAAATTAATAAAGTTTAAACAAACTGCAACACTATTTTAAATGGTAGTCTGTCCTGATTGTTTTGTGACAACTCTTTTTTGCAAATAGGAGATAAAAAAAATTTCATAAATGGCTCATTGGTCATTAATCCATTTACCATTTCTGGTTTCTAGTAGAATTACATTCTCTAAAGTATAGGGAACAACACGGATGAAATAAGAGTAAGGGATGTGATCAAGAAAGTGAGAAACAAATGTCAGATTTACTGCTACATTTGTCTTCCTACCCCAGAGTTTGCCTCACTCTAGTATCAATTAAATGTTAGGCAAGCACTGTCCAGTAGAAACATGAAAAGCCATACATGTAATTAAAGAAAACATTCTTTTCACATATATAATTTCATCTATATAATTAAAAAATTTCTACTAGTGACATTTACCTTAATAATTCATCTTTATTCACTTTTATATTAATTTGTGTCTTAGCTTTACTGATATAATTGACATATCATGCAATTCACCCATTTAAAACCTACACTTCAGTAGTTTTCAGTATATTCACAAAATTGTGCAATAATCACCAGAATCACTTTTGGAATATTTTCATTGGTCTCAAAAGAAACACTAGCACAATTATCTGTCTCTTGCTCTTTTGTCCCAGCCTCCTCCCCTAGCCCTTGGAAGTCATGAATCTTCTTTCTCTCCATAGATATGGCTATTCTGGACACTGTCTTTGGCTGTCACTCACAGTGTGTAGCCTTTTGAATAAGGCTACTTTCATTCAGACAATGCATTTGAGATTAATGGGTGTTGTAATCTGTATCAGTAGTTCATTCCTTTTTATGCCATTATACAGCTACATCACAGTTATTCATTTATCTGTTAATGGAGAATTGGGTTACTTCCATTTGGGGTTATTATGAATAAAGTTGCTACAGACATTCTCACACAGGTTTTGCTGTGGACTGAAGTTTTAATTATTCTTAGATAAATGTTTAGAGGTAGGATTGGTGGATCATAACACAAGTGTTAAATATTTAACTTGATAAAGAAGGGTCAAATTGTTTCCCAAATGTCTGCCCCACAATACTTTCTGATGTCACTGTGTGGGTTTCAGTGGTTTCATATTGTCGCTAGCACTTAATATGGGGTCATTGTTGGTTTTTTTCTTTGCCAAACTAATAGGTGTGATGGTATAGACATATTTAAAAAGTTTAAAAAGATGAAATTAATTTCTAAAATATATTTTATTTAATCCAATTTATAAAACATTTTATCATGTCAACATGTAATAAATATAGCAACTATTAATATTTTATTTTCTAATAGAATTAATATTAGTTCTCATGCTAAATTTGGAAATTTGGTGATGTAAATTTGGAGATGTAAATGCTAAATATTCCCGATTAATGTGAAGTAGAGTCCTATCAAAAGAAAGTTCTGTTTAACTTAAAATATTTGATACTGTTTCAGTCTTTAAATTTAAATATATTGAAATAAAATAAAATGAAAATGCAATCCTTTAGGTGCACTAAGCACATTTCAAGTGCCTCACAGTTACATGTGACTGATGGCTAGGACAATGGACAGCAGAGGCAAACATATTCCTCATTCACTGCCACCCACCATATCTGATAGTTTTCCCAATCTCTGAACCATGAAGCACTCTAAGAGGTAGACTTACTCAAGATTAAACCATACTTAATGCCACCATGTTGGATTCAGTGCCCTATTTTGGGGATCCCATGGTATTCAGTGCTTAGACCTTTTAAAGTATTTAACTCATTATGCTGTAATAGTGGATTTAATTTTTACTCTTCTTGACTTATTCCATATTCCCTCTGGGCACAAAGTTATGTCTTTATTTACCAGTGGTTCCTCAGCACCTAGAATAGCACCTAGCCCACTGCAGTAGGTACTCAATAACTGTGTGTTGAAAGAGTAAGGAACAAATTAATGCAAAAGTACTGTTGCACTGGTGCAGTAACACTTGGCCAAACAGTTTCTTCTTGCATGTATGGTACGCAGCCTGTTAACACTCAGTTGAGGATGGTCTTACCTATATTCAATATTGAGGCTGGCAGCTAGTTGAATTTTCACTTCCCGTTGAATTTTACCAATGCTAGGGAAACTCTATTTCGAGCAGGTGCATCCAGCTCATAGAATCAGTTTGTTGGCCAGATAAAAAACGTTCTGAGTGAAAGCATGGATCGACCTCAGAGGTGTTCTTTCCTGTCATTTGAGAACAGGAGCTGTGTCTCTACCAAATCCTGTTGGGGTTCAGGCTCAGTAGTGGAAGCAGAGGAAAGAGGTAGCGTAGTCCCTGTAAAGTGAAGATCTAAGAAGAGCACAGTGCAGAAGGCCTGGAGATCAAGCCAATATTCATCAAAGAGCAAGCTGAGAGAGGGCTGGGGCTGAAGAAGAGGGAAACACTGCTCCGAATCACAAAATAAGTATGCCACTGAAGAAGGAGAAGGAGGAGGAGAAGGAGAAGGAGAAGGAGAAAGGGAGAGGAGGGAAGGAAAGAAAGGAAGGAGGAAAATACAAAGCCTTCAGAAGACAGTTTTCACAGATGAGTAGTCCAAGCCAAAAGCATGAATTTTAAAGGGATGTTGAGGATCATGTGCTGAAAGTATCTGGAACAGAGGTAGATTTCTTATTCCTCTAGGGGATCACAGAGACCCCTCCTGAAATACATGGTTACACCCAAAGCCATATTAGACCTCAAGACCAAAGGACCTGAGGGACAAAAATTGATTGGCAGTGTGACTGAAATGAACAGAAGTAATAGGCCATGCATAAAAAACAGCATTAAACCTGTGCTTTAAAATCCATTTTTATAGACTTGAACAACACAGTTCATACCAAAGAGGTATCTGTGTACGGCTCACAATAATGCTTCTCCTGTGGTTGAATTTATGTCTTATCCAACCAGGGAGATAGAGGACAAGGCCTTGGAGTGAGAGAGAGGATGCTCAGGGTGACCATATTTATTGAGAGTGCAAGGGATGGCCAACTGAACGAAACACCAGATAACAGACAAAACTGGGAATTGTCTCAGGCGACCAGGACATACAATTACCGTGGATGTGTTACCACTTGGAGTCTGAATTGTGTCTCCCCAAAATGCACATGTTGAAGCCTTAACCTCCAAAGTAACTGCCTTTGAACGTAGGATCTTGAAGGAGGCAGTTAAAGGTGGAATGAGGTCATAAAGTTAGGGCCCTGAGGCCTCACCAGAAGGCAACTCTGTGAACAACTGGGTGTTGGCCTCCAGAACTGTGACAACATGCATTTCTATTATTTAAAGCCACCCCCTTTGTTCTGTGGCCTTCAGTCATGGCAACCCGAGATGACTAATTCCACCACCAAGTCAAATCTTCATTTCCTTGACCAGAGTCACAAACCGGGTAGAAGAGATGATAAGGCCAGTGTTGCTGGCGACTGCCTGGCATGTCCGCATTTTAGGGGGACAGCACTGAAGTGCTTCTGGCTCTGGAGATGAGTTTCTGAATCAAGTGTTCTGTTTTTGTCCAGCTGGTCTTCTTCTTTGAAAAAAAAAAAAAAAAAAGGAAATGAAAGTAAAGAAAAGAAAAAAGCCAGGCTTAATCAGATATTCCAAGGATGAAGTCAGGGTTATTCAGTCCAAAATGTGTTCCAGAAAAAGTCAGGAATCGGAAGGCTGAGTCTGGAAGGAGCCAGGGGTAGAGCTGTGACTTTGTTCAAGCAGAAGGCCATCTATTTGGAAGTGGAAAAGGCATATGTTTCTGTTTGGATAATGGCATTTGTAATGCCCCTCACACGTGTCATGTGTGCTGGGGGTACTAAGCACCCTATTAAGTGGAAGGCACACAAAATGAGTGAGATCTCTTCCCTTTGGTTAAGCGGGATATATGTTTATGACAGAATCTCATAGAGTTATTTAAAACGATGTCTTGATATGGGCAGATGTCCCTGATGGTGTTAAATGTATTTAAAAAGTAAGCCTCAGACCAGTTTGTACCCTGTCTTAAGTATGGAAGCATCTATCAAAATCTCAATATTATAAATATAAATGCATATGCCTGGAAGATTTCGGGTAGCATACACATGAATCTAGTAACTGATTACATCTGGAGAGTAGACTTAGGGCTAGAAGTAAGGGGGAAGGAGAGAGTTAATTTCAGTAATGACAGATTATAGTTGGTCCAGAAGAAGTTAATGAATTTGCAGTCTAGTTACAGAAGAGATGAGTAAAAACAAGTGTAGTAAAGCACTCTAAGTGCTAAAACAGAAATATGCATAGGGTTAAGCAAGGCTATGAAGAGGGGAGTGTTCACTTTTATATGGAATGGTCAGAAATGACTTTTCCAGGGGAAGGGATGCATGAGCTAAGTTTTGAAAAAGGGGAAATTAAAAAAGGGAGCGAGGAATCTGCATCATGTGGAGAGAGAACCCGAGCTAGGAAACATCATTGAACATTTAAGAATCTGCATGTGGTGCTCTAAGTCCACTCCAGCCAGCTGGATATATGGGGGGCAGTGCAGGGAGATATGGCTGTGGATAAGATTGATGAGGGAGGTAATAATCAGCACTAAGAGTTAATAAACAATGTTGAGAGGTAAATATTGTCCTAAGAGCTTTGTCTTCATGGAGGGCAGTGAGGAAGTTGAGACAAACTTTGGGTAAAGGTTGAGTGGACAACAACACCAAATAGTACATCAAAGATCAGTCCTAACAGGCCTGGGCAGAGTTCTCTGCTTCAACAATTATGAGGTCACTGGTTACCTCTCTTACAGTGTTTCACGAGTTGAAGAGTGACACTCATTCTGGCCAATGGTAGTAAATGACATGGCTGCCAAGCATTTGATTACCTTGGGAGCTCAGGTCTCCTGTAGCTTGAGACACAAGCTCACACAAGGTGAGATGGCCTTTGCCTCACATGTAGACTGGAAATTGCTTAGTGTCCATTATCAGCCAGTGAAGAAAATTGTCTAGAGGAAGTGATAGGGAAGGACACTGACCTTCATCTGGAACCTCCAAAAGCCCATGGTGGCTGGGTCTTCCACAGCTTCATGATGTTTAATCAGATAGGCCTGGAGAATCTGGGGCAGAGGAACCAGATGCCTCAGGGAGGCCAGAAGCAGCAGCCTGGGTCAAACAGCCACTGAATGAAATAGTTCTCTTTGAGAGTTTTATAGATAGCTTAGAACTTCTTTCCTGTGAGATTTCTGGGGATGGACATCGAAACATATTCCCATCTGGTTCTACCCAGATCTATTGTTCCCCATAAATAACTACCTCTGCCTTAATTAACATGTCCCACTGAATGCAATTCTGCTTTAAGGTTAGAAACTGGGCTTTCATTGTTCCATACCCTTACTTAATGTACACAAAAATTCCTTGCTAAAGAGACACTGTGATGATACGAAAATATGTCAGCAGAATAAAAGTTGTCAGAAAATACCAAACAATAAACCAAGAAAAGTAGTGTTAGGCATCAGGTCCACTTGGACTCAAATGTTGGCTTTTCCACTTGGCTAGATTATAGGACTTCAAGCCTCCACTGCTCTGCCACAAATTGGGAAGAATGTGTGACCTACCTCATGAATTTTATTTGGACGTTCAGCTGAGATAGGGCATTGAAAGGCCTTAGCATACCATCATACAGAAAATAAGAACCTGTAAAAGAGCTGTGTCTCATTATTATTTTAAGAATCCATCACTTCATAATTTTATCTGACAAGTTTTGCTTGCAAATGGACTCAATGTAATTTATTTTCAAGTGTGTCGTTAAAGGCCATCTCAGGTTTTAATACATATACTCATGGTAAGCCATCTGAAATCCTCTGGGCTCTTGAGACCTACTGTTTTTTAAAAATCTGATAATAAAGCACTGACCGTGTATAGGAATCTATTTTTTGTGACTCTGTCCTTAAAGTGTAGTGAATTAATGTATTACCTGTCTCACACCTTAAATGTATGTGAAATATCCTGTTGTAATGATTTGAGTATTGCGTTATAGTAGAAAATGTGATTTTCGTTTTGAGGGTAGATAAGTCCAGATCTGATACCCAGAAGCATTACTGACTACTTCTATGGCCTCACCCAAGGTATTTTAAATTCAAGCTGAGAAACATTGAGTCATCACTATATGCCAGTGCATGTCCAATTTGATTCCTACGATACATGCTTGAAATAGGTACTATTAATCCCATTTCATGAATGAAGACTATGAGAGAGGCATTACATCAATTGCTAAACATCACAAGTAGGGAGTAGAGCTAGGATTTGAACCCAGGTCTGTGAACACTCTTTACCATTTGTACTATGCACTGTCAGTAAAGTAAGGTTAAAGAAACTCACTTTGCACAGTTATTATGAACATTGGTGTTAAATAACAAAAATTCAACCAAGTAAATCCAAAGATCTAACTGGCTTTATCGAACGGTTCATGAATCAGGCAGCATCCCACCCAGCAAAGAATAAGGAGCAAATTCCAGCTTCCAGGAAAGAAAAGGTTTTTAAGGTCAGAGAGGGAAAGGAGACTAGGAAAGTATTAACACAGAAAGCACTGTTTGAGGCAAGGTTGCCCTCCTAAGGGGAACCCAAAGGGTCTTTCATGGGATTTCCTCCTAGTGCTGAGCAGGAAGTTCTAGGCTGGCTGGTTAAAGGTCACGTTCCCAGGGGGTTGAAACCACAGGGAAGTTGGGTGCTAAGTCTTGGTTTGCTGATGTGGGGCTCTAACATGAGTGATTCCATTTTGGGGCTGAGTTGTTTTTTTTTTAAGTTTATTTATTTTGAGAGAGAGAGAGAGAGAGAGAGAGAGAGTGAGCAAGCACAAGAGAGGGATAGAGAAAAGGGAAGGGAGAATCTGAGCCACCCAGGAACCCTAATCTGTAGTTTTCTTTTTTACATTAGTGATAATGCATTTCACAGAGTAAACTGTAAATGTTAACAATTTTTAAATTCTCATTTCGGAGAATCACAGTAATCTGAAATGGACCAAAAAAACAAACCAAAACAAAACAAAAAACTAGTATGTTGGAATTCATAAAATACTCCTAGGTTTCCAAATATACCACGTGACAATAAATTGCATAGTGTGGGCAGACTCAGTCCTGAGAATGTCATATATACTGAAAGCATCAAACTTTTAATAAAGAAAAATAGGTCAGCACTCTCTTCGGTATTGACAGAGAGTGAGCAGAGTCCATGTTTAAATTTCTGTCTGATGACACATTTTACCCACTGCTCATTTTGTGTGAAATGAGGAAGAAAGAACAGTTCTCTTGGAATTTTTAATCAGCTGCACAATGAGTTTCTATGCATCCTCATGCCTTTCATATTCAAGAGAAGAAAAGTATGTTCACACTGTTTTCTTCTCTACTTTCCCTCCCCTCATACTGGACATTTTATTCTTCATGTTTTCCACCCTGTCCTTACCATTTCAACTTCGGATAAAACTTAATGAGTACTTTACATGATAGTGAAAAATCAACACCATTTGCAAATATGTCAGATTATGCTAAATAAGATGGCAGTTTTCCAAACGTTTTATTCTTTAATTTTTATTTATTTTTTTCAAGTTTATTTATTTATTTTGAGAAAGAGAAAGAGCACAGGTGGGGAAGGGGTAGAGAAGAAGGAGAGAGAGAATCCCGAGCAGGCTCCATGCCTTCAGCACAGAGCCCTAAGTGGGGCTCAGACTCATGAACCCTGAGATCATGACCTGAGCCTAAATTAAGAGTCCATCAATCAACCCACTGAACCACCAGGCACCCCTGCCACACATATTTTAAATGGCACTTAACTATTAGCATTGCTGTGTTTGTTCACCTTCAGAAATAGGAAAATAGCTATAACGATAGATTTTACTTTACGCCAAAACAATTCAAAGAACTGATAATTAGTGATCTTTCCCCCATCCCTGTCAAGTCCTCAGGTTCAATCAAAACTAGATAATCCAGACTAACAGAGAGGAGATGTGGTGTTGGACAGTGACAGGTATTTCTCCCAATCCCTCTGGGGTGGGCTTCCCCTGCCCATACATTCAAAATCCTGTCCATGTAACCACACCCCACCAAGGCCTGGGCCTCCCACAGATTTCCCAAACAGCCAAAGAAAAAGACAAGTGTTCAGTATTGCCCAAGGAGTGAAAATAAGCCCAGTCTCAGCTCATGTTTTATTTTGGATTTAGTATCCCCCCAGCAATCAGTGATTGCCCCTTAACATGCCCCCAGTAGGTGAATATGCAGTTAGGACATCTGATTAGGGTTAAGCCAGAGGACGTGCTTACCATCCAAAAGTGTAGATATGTTGGAATTTTCAAAGTGTGCTTTATCTCGTACTCCCCACCTCTGCCAGAAATCAACACCACAGCTTATTTGCAACCTATAATTAATAACTGAAATAGCCAAAGTAAGCTCATTTTTTATTCAGATTTGGATTCCATTTTTATATATGTCTACATATTTTGGAAAATCAGCTAAAATCTTATGTATTTGTCTAGCACATTCTAAATTAGCATTTTCTCCCCTTCTTCCATCCCTTCCTTCCTTTTTTTCCTCCCTTCTTTTCTTCTCTTTTACTGCTTTCCCCTTTCTCTTCCCTTCTATTTCTTCCTTTTTTACCCTTTCTGCCTTCCTATCAGCGTTTTATTATGTGTGTTATTTTATACTAAATGATTATACTAGTTACTTTACACTAAATGGTCAGGCAAGGTCTTATCAAAGGACTTTTAATCCAGCTGGCCAACTGGCCATTTAGCCTACTCAGGAAAAGCTAATCAAGGAAATCTTAAAGTGATATTTTTAATGTTTATTTATTTTTGAGAGACAGAGAGAGAGAGAGAGAGAGAGAGAGCAAGCAGGTGCAAGGGCAGAGTGAGAGGAAGACACAGAATCCAAAGCAGACTCCCAGCTCTGAGCTTTGAGCAGAGAGCCCAATGCGGGTCTTGAACCCACAAACCGTGAGATCGTGACCTGAGCTGAAGTCAGACGCTCAACCGACTGAGCCACCCAGGTGCCCCAAAATGACATTTTAAAAATACTAGACAAATCTTTGATGTAGTTCTACCATACACTGAATAAAATAAAGAATATGTCATGTATTTTTTTTCCATTCTAATGTAGATTTGTGGCCATACTTCAGAAAGCAGGACATCTTGAGATTCATGATTTTCTTCAGATTATAAGATTTTGTTAAGGAAACTAAGCAGATAAAATGACCTTGCTTGTGTGAGACAAGCTACAAAGCTTGTGTGAAACAGACAGGAAGAGACTGTTATTTCCCTATTATTTTCATCATAGAGATGCTAACATTGAAATGCTGTACGTATTTTTCTCCATTCACGCTGTGCTTCAAGCAGTGTTCATCTCCTCCTTTCTGCACCACTAGTCGCGCAGTTGACAATTTCATCAGGACACCTTTTATTCCAAAGTACCCTCTTAAATGAAATTCAGGGCAAATGAGCTAAAGCCAGGATGCCGTTGGTTTACCAAGGCCAATCTTCTTCTCCCAAAATTCAAGAGCTACTTGTGTTTGTAATTGCCAGTGTAGGGACACATCTTTCCTCACTTAGAAGCACTAACATAATACTAGATCATTATCAGGCAGGACAGCATATGAATCTTAAGTTACCACAGATCGACATTCACTGTACAATTTTCTCTATAGTGATTTGGAGGGTCAAGTAGGAAATAAATCTTGGATTTCTCTTGATTCAAGTAGGGCCATAAAGAGGATTCAAATGTTAGTGTTCTTTTTGCAAGGACCAATATCTTTTAATTTTTAAAATGGATACTCCGTTTGAATGTGAATAAGTTCATAGATTTTGATCATTGGTTTGGGTTTTTCCCCCTAGTGCTAAGCAGTTTTCAGAGGTGGTCATGTTATGATTAGCAAGTGGACAAATGTCAAATAGAAGGATGAAGCACTGACCTCTCAGTAAACACAGGCTGATAGGGAGGAGGGGAGCCACCCCCTTTATGTTTAATGTGAAATACATAATCATGAGCTTTAGAAGAGCCAGCGCTTTCATGATGGTCATTGATCTTCCTTTTTCTTTGTTTCTGCTCCCTATGATGAAGCTGGAGTTGAAAATGGTTACTCTGGAAAAGTTACCTAAGCCTTTCTTCAGGTGGATAGTAGACAGGTATTTAAAAGTCTTGATTGAAAATGAGATGTAAAGCAATATAAAACAGAAACAGATGCAATCTGCAAGAGTGTGACGCAGTTAATCAAGTATATCCTGGCCTTTTTCACCTCAGGAAAAAATAGAGTTTAATAGATTTAGAATAAGTTAGAAAAAAATATCTAATTAAGCTAGACTGAGACCCATTAATTGAGCAACACTTCGTGACATGTGTGTTTGTGGCAACCTTGATTGTAAGTGTTTGAATGTTGGCTAAGTAGCATCCAAATATTGGCATTTTAAATATAGGCGTTATTAAATTCAGATTGCTGTAATTAGTATATAATCACATAATATTTAGCAACATTAATTCATACCACTTTTAAGACTCTGTTTCATATAATTTAAGATGACATCAATTGCAAGACCCTCTATTATTTTATGAACGACTAAGTAAAACCAAACATCTGCCAAATAAAATATCACACAAAGATAATTTTGCATGCTGCATGAATTATTGGCACAGACTCTTACTGCTTGGAAATTACTTTCCTCTGCTCTAAGGATCTTGGTGGTTCCCCCAACTTTCACCCTGGTGCCTAACATTTTTGAGGCAATTTTTCATGTTTCTGATCAACAGAATGTATCACAGCTTCATCTACTCACAGGTGTCTTCCTTTTTTCAATCCTGTACAGCACTTCGTCATTGTTTTCAAAGAAAACGTGGAATTGAGTTTATTCCCCCAACAATGGATATTGGCTTCACTCACTTCCCATGTTATTTTGAATGAGAAGCTTTTATATTTCTATGAAGAAATACCATGTGATCTTTTAATACATTTTAAATAAAACTCCACAGGGGTAGTTGACTATGTTCATAGCTCTAGAAATGTGAGTAGCTATGACCTAGTCCATCCTTGTAGGAAAAGAAAACAATGGCATGACTGCTTCCTGGTCCAAAAGAGCTGTAAGCATCATGGATTTTAAGATGGATCCTAGGGGCATCTGGGTGGCTCAGTAGGTTAAACATCTGTCTTCAGCTCAGGTCATGATCTCATGGCTTGGGTGTTTGAAACCCATGTGGGGCTCTGCACTGATAGCATGGAGCCTGCTTTGGATTCTCTTTCTTCCTCTGCCCCACTCACACTCTCTCTCAAAATAAATAAATAAACTTAAAAAGATGTATCCTTGTTTCAGAGATTTAAAAATGTACCAAAACTTATGTTTTAGGATCAATGAAAAGAGTACTTACTTAATGAAGGTATCTCTTCACATAAGAAAAAACATAGGCATCCATAACTATATAATACGTACTCTGAGAGCTTAGATATATGAAGGAGAAGACCATAAAAAAGTATTCCAAGCCACCAGGGAGTTGAGTGCTTGAAAGCAAAGTGCCCCAGAGGAAGTGAACACATTCTAGAACATTTCCTGCAAATTCAAATTTGTAAAGATAGGTCAATATAAAGGGACAGTAATCTATAGAGCAGAGTGCTGGTACTTTGCTAAAAGTATTAGGGTGAAAAATAGTGGGGTTGAGAGAGAGAGAAGCTGAGGCAGACAGTGTCAGGAATTACTTGTTATCAATTACCAGAAAATAAATGACAAGAATAAGTCAGGTTCAGCCCTCTGAAAAGCATAATCTAGGTCAGATGTTAGCAGACTGTTTCTTTAAAGGCCAGGTGGTAAATATTTTAGGCTTTGTTGGCCATTATACATTCTCTGTCACATATTCTTGTTTGTTTTATTTTTGACCACTTTCAAAAAACATAAAAACCCTTATTGGCTCAGGGCCCCACAGTGAGATGGCTGGCTAGATTTGTCTGTCTGGCCTCAGTCTGCAGACCCCAGTTTATCAGTGGTTGTCAAATTTTAGCATGCACCAGCATCATCTGGAGGGTTTTCAAAAACCGACTGCCACCCCCAGAGTTTTGGATTCAGAAGGTCTGGGATAGAAATGGAAACTTTGTATTTCTAACACATTCCTGGTTACTGCTGATGCTGCAGATCCAGGAACATACTTGGAAAATTATTGGTGTGGTGGTAACAAGGGGCTTGGGAGCAGAACTTTTAGATTCATGTCCTTACCCTTTCACTCACCACCTGTGAGAACTTGGGCAACTTACTGAACTTTATTAAAATCCCAGCTTCCTCAGCTGTAGACTAGAGAGAGCCTCCTTTTCTGGGTTTCTATGAAGTTTATTTTTTATTAATTTTTGTAAACAATCCAGTATATTTAACGTACAGTGTTATATTAGTCTCAGGCATACAATATAGTGATTGAACAATTCTATAACATCACTCAGTGATCATCATAAGTGTGTTCTTAATCCCCTTCACCTATTTCACCCATCCCCCCACCTACCTGTCCTCTGGGGACCATCAGTTTGTTCTCTGTAGTTAAGAGTCTGCTTCTTGGTGTGTCTCTTTATTTCTCTCTTGATTCCCTTTGCTCAGTCGTTTAGTTTCTTAAACCCCACATACAAGTGAAATCATGTGGTATTTGTCTTCCTCTGACTGACTGATTTCACTTAGCATTATACTGTCTAGCTCCATCCATGTCATTGCAAATGGCAGGATTTCATTCTTTTTTATGGCTAAGTAATAATCCATTGTATATATATACACCACCTCTTCTTTATCCATTCATCAGTTGATGGATACTTAGGCTGCTTCCATAATTTGTCTACCCTAAATGATGATGTAATAAATGTCAGGTGCACATAACCCTTTGAATTAGTGTTTTTGTATTTTGGGGGTATGGGCTTCTGTGAAGTTTAAATAAGATAATATTTGTAGAGCATTTAGCACACTGCTTCACACAGAGTACTTGCTACATAAATGTTTGTGATTATTAATCCTATCAGGTGGAAAACCATGTTGAGGGAGCCCAATAGGGAATGAAAAAAGAAGTTACAATCTTTTACTCTACATTGATTTATTTGAGGTGAGGAAAAATATAAGTGACAAAGTTTAAAAGAAGGACCAGAGGTGCCTAGGTGGCTCAGTCATTTGAGCATCTCATTCTTGGTTTGGGCTCAGGTCATGATCTTGTGATTCATGAGGCTGGCATAGGGCTCTGTGCTGACAGGGCGGAACCTGCTTGAATTCTGTCTCCCTCTCTGTGTCCCTCCCCCTCCCTCCCTCCCTTCCTCCCTCTCTCTCTCCCCCTTTCTCAAAAATAAATAAATAGACATTAAAAAAAAAAAAGTCCCAACAGGAAATATGGATGTAGGCATTTCTGGAAAACATACTAGATTCTTTCACGTGTGAAAAGGTATGGCATTTTTCTGAAGATGAATTTATGAAATAAATGGCTAGATCTGTAGTCCATGATTGAACGTTGGGATCACGTGTGTACTGAGCAGGCTGTTGAGGAAGTGTCACAGCTGAGAGGTTCTTGTGTAGCAGAAACATGGAACTCAATTCTCATGATGACACATGGAGTTAAGCAGCTGCTGCTATTTTGTTGTCCTAACACTCCAACTGCTCAGAGGGTGCTTGAGCCATGTCTCTGCTACCTGGTGCAACCGTTAGAGAGTTGTGAACACTCCTGCTGGTTCTGTTCAGAGTTCATTCCTGGACGGTAATGCCAATAAAGAAGTACACAGCTCAGCTACCAAAGGCACCTTTGGGAGTTGTTGGAAGTTGGTCCATCTCTAGCAAGACACAGATAAAAGGAGTGGGTTCCCCATGTTAAGGAGGTGGCCTCTCCTGTAGTGTGCCTGGTACATAAGATGTTCTTACCACAAACAACGAGGATGAACAAAATGTTTTTAGCACCCACTGAATGGCACCTGTTTGGCAGATCACCATTAAAAACATTTATAGTTAAGGCATTGAATCCACTTGTCTGTGCATTAGGCTATATCTGTCACATGAATGAGTATCTTCTAAGACCAGCATTCTCAAGTTCAGGCAGTGATGTAGGGATAAAGGATCCCAGACTCCAGCTCACATAATCCTGGACACACATTATGAATATACAGGGAGATCTTGGCAAAGTACTGAACTTCTCTAAGCATTGGTTCGTTCTGCATCACTATCTGTTTCATGCTTGACTCTTGCTTTTGTAAAAACCATCACCCAGAGTACATTTCTGAAAAGTAAATCCTATCACTTCATTGCCCACTTACAACCCTACTGCAGCTTTCATGATGCTTGGAATTTTATATTAACTTATTACCAAGACCTACAACATCGGATCACATGGGAGCAGAATTACAAGTCCTACCACAGAGCTTCTGAAGCAGTTAATGTTTCTTAACAAGATGTCCAGATAATTCTTATGTACATTGAAGTTTGAAAGGCACTGGCTAGGGGTGCCTGGGTGGCTCATTCGGTTAAGTGTCAACTTTGGCTCAGGTTCGTTGGTTCAACCCCCGTGTCGGGCTCTATGCTGACAGCTCAGAGGCTGGAGCCTGCTTCACATTGTATGTCTCCCTTTCTCTCTGCCCCTCCCCAGCTTGCACTCTGTCCCTCTCTCTCAATAATAAATAAACATTAAAAAAATTTTTTAAAAGAAAAGAAAAGCACTGGCTTATAAGGTTCTCCTGATCTCCCCATGAGTCTCTAACTTTATACATTGAACCTCCCTTTCATTACACTCCAGATACTTGGTCAATCCTAGAACACAGGAAGCATAGGGTCTTTGCCCTCTACCTATGATATCCAGCACCCAGATCCTCTCATGATCAGGACCTCCTTCTCATTTGAATTTGAGTTTAAAATGTGCTTTCTCAGAAATATTATTCCTTTGTTTTTTTTCTCATTATATGATTCTGCCCACTCTAAGAACTGGAGGGGCTGAAATCTTATCTATTTTGTTCATTGCTCTATCTCTGATACACAGAACAGTGCCCAATATATAGTATATGGTGGTTAAATAACTTTGAATACATCAAGAAATGATGTTAACCTCCCAGGATAGTACTGGGGATTTAAGTACATAAGTATATAGTGGCTACTGACTTTAGCAATTTAGTTGCAGTGTCTTCTTCACTTTTTCCTCCCTCCTTTGTATGTGCAGTACTGACATGCATTGTGCCCAGATTTTACAGGCCATGTCTGTGGTAACCCAAAACATCCCGTATCAAGATCTTAAGAGAGGGTCTAATAATTGTGTCACCTTTTGACTTCTCTGAGCATCAGTTTCCTCTGACTCTAACCCTAACAAATTTCTTCAATAGATGGGTCAGAAGCACCATTAGGAAAAGGAATAATGAAAGACAGAATAGAGGTGCTTAGTCTCACGGATACTAAGACGTAGTTGCACCTTTTACCTGAATCACGATGGTCCTAGTTCTTAGGGAAGGATAATCTGAGCAGGACTATGCAGCATAACTGATCATTTACAGGCAGCAAATGTTGAGTGCTGAGATTTTGAACCTGTCTAGTTTATTCGTTTATTTTTTCTGAAGATTGGTTGTCAGAATGTGGAACACAATGTGTGGTAAACATAGCCAATTATCTAGCCATGATATCTGAAATACTTTACTTTCAGTACAGTTGAAAACATCAGGAAAATGCTAAAGGGTTAGAATTGTGGGGGTGAGTACAGCCAGAATATCTGTGAAACTTTGGGAAGTCAGTGAAGCAACGTGTCAGTGAGAAACAGTTTGCAGGTGTCTTTGTAGGATTAAGACCATAGGCCTTGGAGAAATGTAGGCAGATGTTGGTCTTGTCTAGTCATGAGATAAAATAATAGCAACTACTATTATTTACTAACTGTGGAATATTAATCCTTCTGGCCCTTGATACTCTCATCTGCAAGAGGTAGAAAATGTTAGTACCCCACTCACACAGTTGTAAGGAAGAGATGAGATCTGTGTGTAAGTTTCACAGTGCACATGGCAGGTACAGCACCTGGCAGATAGTGGTTGATCAATATGCATTAGCAATTATCGTCGTTATTGGGAGTCAGAAAGCAGACTAACAGGGCAACATTAATGCTGCCTCCCTACCACAGATGTATGTAAACATCTTTCCAGTGCCCCAGTTGTCTTCCCCTGTGCTATCACACCTTCCTCTGTCCCTCTACATTGACCTTGTTTCTCCGGACAGAACTTCTGCAGTGCCTGGATGGATGAGTCATAAATACAGATTGAAATGGGCAGAGAGTACAAGGAGGATAAAAAATCAAACAAGCTCCCTTTTGTGCCTTGTCTAGATGATAAAACCTAAGAATTCGTTCCTGTGCCCAGGAATGAATATATATAATTGGCTGCTTCAAGATGTAAGCTCCACCAGGAAGAGCTGGGGAACATCTCTGAAAGCAGAGAAAGTGAAGCATGAGGCTAAGCGGAAGAATAGTTTCATCTACACTGGCATCATTAACTGCAAGAGCAATTCCTCCTTGGCCTGGCAAACTAAAATGAGATGAATATTCCACTTGACAGGACTTGAAAACTGAAACTAATGTGTAGCACAGATGGAATAATTTAAACAGTATCAAAATAAGCATATAATGTATCTAGTATAGGAAGAGAGGCATTGATATTTTATTGCAATGAAATATCTGGTTTTTTTTTTCTTTCCTCAGCTAAGATAGTGCTGATTATGTTGGTGGTAATGTTGAAATAAATTTAACTTTTCTCTGTGAGGTTTTGTAAGCTTGTTTACTGTGATGATGAGGAACATCCTAAATATCTTCTTTTCTCACCACTCCCCATGAACTTCTAATTCTGTGCTATTGATTTCCCAAGAATGATAGAGCTCTGAGCTACTTAGAACACTTCATTTTTGTTATTCTCCCAATTAGCTGGCCTAGACATGGGCAAATAATCTGTCCTATTTCTAATAAATAAATGTACTGGATGAGCCGTTAAAAATAATTTACTTGTACTCTAACCCTGACATTTCCCAATGAGGTCTAGGAATATGATTGATTTGCCCAAATACATACGTATTTGGACAATGGCTGAGATTCTGTTTTGCTTTAATTTCATTCCAAGCTCCTACCATAACACTACACTGCTTATTTCTGCATAGAAATATATTATACTTTATATGACAAATACTGGCAGCTCCAGGGTGTCAAGCCTGAATTTATGGTAGTTGGGCCCAGGCTTGGGGTTAATTCTAAAACCTGCTAAAGTATAAGCCAGTGAATGTCACTAAATCTCTTGACAAGAAGGTTACTGTGTCATGCATGGCTTTATCAGACAAAGTGTATTAGTTCCTTATTGCTGCTATAACAAGTTTACCACAACTTGAGTGGCTTAAAATGAAAGAAATGTATTATATTGAAGTTCTGGAGACCGGAAGGCCAAAATCAGTCTCAGTGGACTAAACTCGGCAGATCTGCAATATATTTGAACATCTAGGAGTGAAACCATTTCCTGGTCTCCTCTCGCTTCTGGAGCCTGCCCACATTCCTTGGCTCATCAGCTGGCATCCTCTGATTTATTCTGTTGTCACGTTTTGATCTCTGACTCTAATCCTCCTACCTCTTTCTGTAAAGACCCTCATGATGATTTTGGGCCCGCTTGTATCATCCAAGATCATCTCATCTCAAAACCATAACTTAATCACAAATTCCCTTTTCTCAGGTGAGGCATTGTATCCACAGACTGGAGGAATTAGGATGTGGACTTCTCTGGGGAGGGGGAATTATGCAGCCTCATGCAAGGGTACTATAAATCTTTCACCTTGTTGCCTTGGTGTAACTGGCTCACTCCCATAACAAATCTGTGCTATAATTACTGGTGAAGGGGTAAGTGGCAGCCGTTTGTGTGTGCTTCTCCAACTCCATTCATTCATTCTGAGCAGGCTGTCTAGTTCACTGTGATCTTATCACAAAACAACCATCTCTGAAAACACTCACCTAACAGCTTAACCTGTGCAGATGGATCCTCAGTTCCAATACGTGAGTTTTTTTTTTTTTCAGCTCTGCTGCATTCATAGGGGGCAGTGATATTGTTTCTATTCTAGTTCCTAACCCAGGGAGTGTTGGTCTGACTACTCAAAATGAAGGTCTTCCATAGACAACCAAAGTCATAGCCACCAAAAACTCATGTCAAGAAGAGATTGCAGATTTCTTAGCTAGGCACAGCCAAAGTGTGCAGTGCTCACAGCCGTTAGGAAAGAATTCAGGCGTCCCAAAAGCTCACCCCACATTCCATATTCAGTGTTATTATTTTTTAAATTCTTAATCACATAAATTGTGATTTGAGAATTCAACATGGATTTATCAAACGTTGGCTATCTTCTAGCAGTTGCCCTATATTCTAGGGATACAAAAATGACTATGCCAAAGCATCTAAGTTCAAGGAAGTGATTGTTCAGTTTAAGGGTTTTTAAAGTGTGGTCCTTGGTTCCATCAGCATCACCCGGGGACTTGGCAGAAATGCACCTTCTTGGGCCTCATCCAAGACCTACAGAATTGCAAATTCCTGAGGATGATCCCCAGCAATTTGGGCTTTAACAAACCCTCTGGGTGATTCTGATACATGCTGTAGTTTGAGAACTAGTAACCAGGCTACTCTGTGAGATAGAAATATGCACAAATGACATAGCACACGTAATCTGTGCTGTAAGAATGGTGTTGAGTTTGTAATGTGGAATCCCAAGTGAGATGATTACTAGAAAAGCTAGACAAGTTTCACATCAGAGGTAACATTTGATCTGGGCTGGGAAGGCTAAGTAAGGAGCTTTTGTAAATTATCCTTGAAGCTGGATGTACTCTTAAGCCATGGCAGTTCCACATGGCTGATGCACAGAGTGTGTGGGGTAGAGTCAGGGTAGGTAAATGCAGGAGTTAGAATGGACTTAGATTTTGAAAGACGTTTCATCCCCAGGTAAAATGAAAGACAGTTTTCTTTTTAGTTAGAAGATTCTGGCACCAATATGAATGTGGATCAGAAAAAGTAGGTATGAGTGGCAAGGATATCAGTTAAAAGACTGGGGCAAAAGTCAACATAAATGATAAAGAGGTCCTTAATTCTTGGTGGCTAACAAGTTTTTGAAGATTATGAAAATTTTCAAACAGAAAAGTTGAAAGAATTTTCAAGTGAGCACTCATATGCCCACCAGCCACATTTATCATTAATATGTGACTAAACTCACCTATCCATATATCCATTCCATTATCCCACCATTCGTTTTATTTTGTTTTTTATTCATTCTAAACTAAATTCCAGACATGTGCCTTCTTCTTGAATATCGGGCGTGCACATTTTCCCCAGAGTTCAAAGTTTGATATGTTTTTAACTTTTGAGGTAACATTTATGTACAATCACATACACCAACCTTAAATGTATGTTTGCTGAATTTTGAAAAATGTCTACACTTATTTAACCTCTATTAAGACCTAAGACATTATCCTCACTTCAGAAAAAATATCTCCTACCACTTCCCAGTTAACTCCTATGCCTTTTGCTGGAGGCAAATGCTGCTCTGATTTTCTTTCATCCCTAGATTTGTTTAGGGTGTTCTAGAATTTCATATGAATTAAATTATACAACATGTTCTTTTTTGTGTAAAATTTGTTCCACCCAGCATAATTTTTTTGAGGTTTATTCATTCTGTTGTATATATTATGAGCATATTCCTTTGTATTTCAGAGTAATATTCCTCTCTGTGAATAAGTATACGTCTTTTTTGTTTATGCATTTTCCTATTGATGGACATCTGAGTTCTTTCCAATAGTTGGTTAGAATTAAGAAAACTGATAGGAGCATTATTGTACATGTTATTATTATTTTTAATGAACACATGTCTAATTCTTTGGAGTACACAGCTAGCAATGGACCTTTAGGGCCATAGGGTGGGTATACATTCAATTTTATAAAAAACAGTGACATAGTTTCTCAAAGTGGTTGCATTGCACTTACCTTCCCACTAAACATCATATGAAGATCCCAGCTATTCCATGTTTTCACTAGTTTTGCAGTTGTCAGTTTGCCGTTCTGATGGGTTGGTAGTAGCAGGTATAGGTGGTTTTAATTTCCTGATTGGGCAGGATTTTATGTGCTTACTGGTCATTTCTATATCTTCATATAGTCTATTTTCAAAACTTTAACCCATTTTATTGGAATTTTTTTATTCTTAATTGTGAGAGGGTTTTTAAAATATGTATTCTGGACCCTAGTCAGTTGTCAGATATTTGTTCGTGCTTCCCAAAAATTTGAGAATAAGCATGCATAGTAAAAATGGTATTGGCTGCCTAAGTGTATTCAGAAGAATTCTGAGGGTTCATAGATTAAGCAGGAAAGCATAGATGATCAATCATCAATGCCAGCCATGAGGAGAGAGCTCTTTGCTCTAACACAGCACTACTGCAAATGGAATGTGTCTTTGTCGACATGGGTTCTTACAACAGAATTCCAGAGACTGGGTGGCTTGAACAGCAAAGATTGATTGCTTTCCATTTGGGAGCCTGGGAAGTCCCAGATTAAGGCGCTATCAAATTTGGTATCTGGCGACAGTCCACTTTCTGTTTTATAGATGCCACCTTCTAGCTCTAACTTTGCTTGGGGGAAGAAGCAAGCTCTGTCTCTAAATTCTCTGTTAAAGGGGCACTAATCCCACTCATGAAGGTTCTACCTTCTTTCCCCAAGCATCTCCTAGAGGCCCCACTTCCTAATACCATCACACTGGGCATTAGGCTTCAAGATATGAATTTTGCAAGGACACAAACATTCAAACCATAGCAAGAGAGTTACAGAATGGAAATAAATTTCTGAGGTAAAATACAGACAGTAGTGATCATAGGATGTATGGTAGAACTGGAGGAAATGATACAGTTGACAATGGAACTAGATTTCTAGCTCATACAACTGAAGGGGTCAGGTATAACTACAATAAAGATGAAGAAAGTATATATAATAAGGTTGATTTGGGACTTGTGATCTTTTGAGATTTGGAAATGAATGTGTAGATGTGTGGTGAGGAGTTGGACAAAAAGGTCTAGAACTCTTTATAGATGAGCATTTCCACTCCTCATGTGACTGATTAGGAAACAAATGTTCTAGAAAGGAAGAGTAATTTGATCAAAATCCTAATGGCAGATCCAGGTCTAGAACCCAGGGCTCTTGCTTATTTATCTTGTATTTTCCTCACCACTCGGGGCACTCAGAGATGGCACTCCCACAGCAGAATCAGAATATTAGTGCATAAACAGAACTTTATTTGATAAACATTTAAATCTTTTCTCCAAACAGCAGCACAACAAAGGGAACGACCAAATGCATTTCTGCAGTTCATTAGCTGCTTTAATGCCAGCTGCAAAATTTGCTCACCAATGGTGATTATAGGTACAGGATGTTTCAAATGATGCCAGGTGTAGTTCAAAGTGCTTTGGCTCTTCAATCTTTTGCTCTTTAAAGGAGATGAAGATTCTGATGCCAACTTGGTAAAGCTTAATTGACTATCGGATATCAAATAAGCTTGCCAAAAACAGATGTTAGCTAAAGCAGATGCAAAAGTGAGAGAAACAAAGTAATGGCTGTGATCCTTTGTTGAAACAGATTGGCTGCACATTCCATTTTTTTTTCCCAGCAGTTTCTGTTATTTATTTATTTATTTTTTAATTTATTTTTGGGACAGAGAGAGACAGAGCATGAATGGGGGAGGGGCAGAGAGAGAGGGAGACACAGAATCGGAAACAGGCTCCAGGCTCCGAGCCATCGGCCCAGAGCCTGACGCGGGGCTCGAACTCACGGACCGCGAGATCGTGACCTGGCTGAAGTCGGACGCTTAACCGACTGCGCCACCCAGGCGCCTCCAGTTTCTGTTATTTTTAAAAAACAAAACAATTTCCAATTGTTCGTGGCTAGTATATACAAATACATTTTATTTTAGCATATTGATCTTGTAACTTGCAACATTACTAAACTCATTTAGTTCTAGAATTTTTTAGTTGTTTTTTTTTTAATGTATTCTCAACTTAGTTAACATACAGTGTAGTCTTGGCTTCAGGGTAGAATCCAGTGATTGATCACATAAAACAACCAGCGCTCATCCCAACAAGGGCCCTCCTTAAATGCCCATCACCCATTTTCCCCACCACCATCAACCCTCAATTTGTTCTCTGTATTTAAGAGTCTCTTATGGTTTGTTGCCCTCTCTGTTTTTATCTTATTTTTCCTACCCTTCCCCTAAGTTCACCTGCTAAGTTTCTCAAAATTCCACATATAAGTGAAATAATGTCATATCTTTCTCTGACGGACTTATTTCACTAAGCATAATACCCTCCACTTCAATCCATGTTGGAATGATAAGATTTCATTATTTTTCATCGCTGAGTAGTATTCCATTGTGTATGTATATCACACACACACACATGAACACGCACACACACACACACACCACTTCTTATCTTTTTTCCGATGTTTATTTATTTATTTAATATGAAATTTATTGTCAAATTGGTTTCCATACGACACCTAGTGCTCATCACAACAGGTACCCTCCTCAATGCCCATCACCCACTCTCCCCTCTCTCCCACCCCCCATCAATCCCCCGTTTATTCTCAGTTGTTAAGAGTCTCTTATGGTTTTTCTCTCTCCCTCTCTAACTTTTTTTTTCCATTGCCCTCCCCCATGGTCCTCTGTTAAGTTTCTCAGGATCCACATAAGAGTGGAAACATATGGTATCTGTCTTTCTTTGCCTGACTTATTCTACTTAGCATAACACTCTCCACTTCCATTCACATTGCTGCAAATGACCAGATTTCATTCTTTCTCATTGCCAAGTAGTATTCCATTATGTATATAAACTACAACTTCTTTATCCGTTCATCAGTTGATGGACATTTAGGCTCTTTCCATAATTTGGTTATTGTTGAGAGTGCTGCTATAAACATTGGGGTACAAGTGACCCTATGCGTCAGCACTCCTATATCCCTTGGGTAAATTCCTAGCAGTGCTATTGCTGGGTCATAAGGTAGATCTATTTTTAATTTTTTGAGGAATCTACACACTGTTTTCCAGAGTGGCTGCACCAGTTTGCATTCCCACCAACAGTGCAAGAAGGTTCCCGTTTCTCCACATCCTCGCCAGCATCTATAGTCTCCTGATTTGTTCATTTTAGCCGCGCTGACTGGCGTGAGGTGATATCTCAATGTGGTTTTGATTTGTATTTTCCTGATGAGGAGTGACGTTGAGCATCTTTTCATGTGCCTGTTGGCCATCTGGATGTCTTCTTTAGAGAAGTGTCTATTCATGTCTTCTGCCCATTTCTTCACTGGATTATTTGTTTTTTGGGTGTGGAGTTTGGTGAGCTCTTTATAGATTTTGGATACTAGCCCTTTGTCTGATATGTCATTTGCAAATATCTTTTCCCATTCCATTGGTTGCCTTTTAGTTTTGTTGATTGTTTACTTTGCAGTGCAGAAACTTTTTATCTTCATGAGGTCCCAATAGTTCATTTTTGCTTTTAATTCCCTTACCTTTGGAGATGTGTCAAGTAAGAAATTGCTGCGGCTGAGGTCAGAGAGGTTTTTTCCCTGATTTCTCCTCTAGGGTTTTCATGGTTTCCTGTCTCACATTCAGGCCCTTTATCCATTTTGAGTCTGTTTTTGTGAATGGTGTAAGAAAGTGGTCTAGTTTCATCCTTCTGCATGTTGCTGTCCATTTCTCCCAGCACCATTTGTTAAAGAGACTGTCTTTTTTCCATTGGATATTCTATCCTGGTTTGTCAAAGATTAGTTGGCCATACATTTGTGGGTCTAATTGTTGAGTCTCTATTCTATTCCATCAGTTTATGTGTCTGTTTTTGAGCCAATACCATGCTGTCTTGATGATGACAGCTTTGCAGTAGAGGGTAAAGTCTGGGATTGTGTTGCCTCCCCCTTTGGTCTTCCTTTTCAATATTACTTTGGCTATTTGGGGTCTTTTGTGGTTCCATACAAATTTTAGTATTGCTTGTTCTAGCTTCAAGAAGGATGCTGGTGCAATTTTGATTGGGATTGCATTGAATGTGTAGATAGCTTTGGGTAGTATTGACATTTTAACAATATTTATTCTTCCAATCCATGAGCACAGAATGTTTTTCCATTTCTTTATATATTCTTCAATTTCCTTCATAAGCTTTCTATAGTTTGCAGCATACAGATCTTTTACACCTTTGGTTAGGTTTATTCCTAGGTATTTTATGCTTCTTGGTGCAATTGTGAATGGGATCAATTTCTTTATTTGTCTTTCTGTTGCTTCATTGTTAGTGTATAAGAATGCAACTGATTTCTGTACATTGATTTTGTATCCTAAGACTTTGCTGAATTCATGTATCAGTTCTAACAGACTTTTGGTGGAGTCTATCGGATTTTCCATGTATAGTATCATGTCATCTGCAAAAAGTGAAAGCTTAACTTCATCTTTGTCAATTTTGATGCCTTTGATTTCCTTTTTTTTCTGATTGCTGATGCTAGCACGTCCAACACTATGTTAAACAACAGCGGTGAGAGTGGACATCCCTGTCATGTTCCTGATCTCAGAGGGAAAGCTCTCTATTTTTCCCCATTGAGGATGATATTAGCTGTGGGTCTTTCATAAATGGCTTTTATGATGTTTAAGTATGTTCCTTCTATCCAGACTTTCTCAAGTGTTTTTATTAAGAAAGAATGCTGAATTTTGTCAAATGCTTTTTCTGCATCGATTGACCGGGTCATATGGTTCTTTTCTTTTCTTTTATTAATGTGATGTATCACATTGATTGATTTGCGAATGTTGAATCAGCCCTGCAGCCCAGGAATGAATCCCACTTGATCATGGTGAATAGTTCTTTTAAAGTACTGTCGAACTCAACTTGCTAGTGTCTTCTTAAGAATTTTTGCATCCATGTTCATCAGGGATATTGGCCTATAGATCTCCTTTTTGGTGAGGTCTTTGTTTGGTTTTGGAATCAAGGTAATGCTGGCTTCATAGAATGAGTCTGGAAGCTTTCCTTCCATTTCTATTTTTTTGGAACAACTTGAGAAGAATAGGTATTAACTCTGCTTTAAACCTCTTATAGAATTCACCTGGGAAGCCATCTGGCCTAGGGCTCTTATTTTTGGGGGGATTTTTGGTAACTGATTCGATTTCTTTATGGGTCTGTTCAAATTGTCTTTTTTTTTTCTCTCATTTGAGTTTTGGTAGTGTGTGGGTGTTTAGGAATTTGTCCATTTCTTACAGATTGTTCAGTTGTTGGAATATAATATTTCATAATACTATCTAACAATTGTATTTTTCTGTTGTTGGTTATGATCTCTCCTCTTTCATTCATGATCTTATTGATTCAGGCCCTCTTTCTTTTTGAGAAGTCCGGCTAGGGATTTATCAATTTTGTTTATTCTTCAAAAAACTAGCTCTTAGATTCATAGATCTTTTTTGTTTTTCTTTCCCCCTTGGATTCTATATTGTTTATTTCTTCTCTAATCTTTCTTATTTCTCTTCTTCTGCTGACTTTGGCTTTCTTTGCTGCTGCCTTTATAGCTCCTTTAGGTATAAGGTTAGGTTGTTTATTTGGGACATTTCTTGCTTCTTGAGATAGGCCTGGATTGCAATGTATTTTCCTCTTAGGACTGCTTTGCTGAATCTAAGGGGTTTGGATTATTGTGTTTTAATTTTCATTTGCTTCCATATATTTTTTTTAATTTCCTCTTTAATTTCCTGGTTGACCCATTCATTCTTTAGTATGATGTTCTTTAGCATCCATGTATTTGGGGGCTTTCCAGATTTTTTTTTTTTTTTTAAATGTTTATTTGTTTTTGATAGAGGCAGAGTCCGAGCACAAGCAGGGGAAGGGCAGAGAGAGAGGGAGACACAGAATCTGAAACAGGTTCCAGGCTCTGAGCTGTCAGCACAGGGCCCGATGTGGGGCTCAAACTCACGAACTGCAAGATCATGACCTGAGCCAAAGTCACACGCTTAACTGACTGAGCCACCCAGGCGTCCCATTCAAGAATTTTTTTTTTGTAGTTAGTTTCAAGTTTCATTGTGTTGTGGTCTGAAAATATGTATGGTATGATCTCAATCTTTTTATACTTGTTGAGGGCTATTTTGTGACCCATTAGGTGATCTATTTTGGAGAATATTCCATATGCATGTGAGAAGAATGTGTATTCTGCTGATTTTGGATGAAAAGTTCTGAATGTATCTGTTAAGTCCATCTGTTACAATATGTCATTCACAGACATTGTTTCCTTATTGATTTTCTGCCTACATGATCTTTCCTTGCTGTAAGTGGAGTATTAAAGTCCTGTACAATTATGGTATTATTATCTATACCATATATCTATTATTATCTATTGTATTATGTTTGTGAATAATTGATTTAGATATTTGGGTTCTCTCATGTTGGGTACATAAACATTTACAATTGCTAGCTCTTCTTGATGGATAGACACCTTACTTATATCATGCCCTTCTTCATCTCTTCTTACAGCCTTTGTTTTGAAATCTAGTTTGTCTGATATAAGTCTGGCTACTCCAGCTTTCTTTTGACATCCAGTAGCATGATAGATGGTTCCTCATCCCCTCACTTTCAATCTGAAGGTTTTCTCAGGTCTTAATGAGTCTCTTGTAGGCATCATATGGATGGATCTTGTTTTTTTATACATTCTAATACCCTATGTCTTTTGACTGGAGCATTTAGTCCATTTACATTCAGAGCAATTATTAAAAGCTACAGATTTAGTGTCATTGTGTTATCCATAGCTTTCAGGCTTGTGATGATGTCTCTGATTCTATGTAGCCTTTGCTGCTTTTCATTCACAGAGTCCACCTTAGAGTCTCCTGTAGGGCTAGTTTAGTGGTCATGAACAATTTTAGTTATTGTTTGGGAAATTATTGTTTGGGAAAGTTATTGTTTATCTCCCTTATTCTGAATGACAGGCTTGCTGGATAAAGGATTCTTGGCTGCATATTTTTCCTATTCAGCACATTGAATATTTCCAGCCATTCCCTTCTGGCCTGGCAAGTTTCAATGCCCAGTGCTACTACCCTTATGTGTCTGTCCTTGTAGGTTAAGGTCTGTTTGTCCTAGTCTGCTTTCAGAATTCTTCTTTATCTTTGTATTTTGCCAATTTCGGTATGATAGGTCATGGTGTTCAGTTATTTTTGTTGATTTTGAAGGGAGTTCTCTGTGCCTCTTGGACTTGGATTCCTGTTTCCTTCCCCATATTAGGGAAGTTCTCAGCTATAATTTGTTCACATAAACCTGCTGCCCCTTTCTCTCACTATTCTTCTTCTGGAATTCCTATGATACAGATATTATTTCATTTCATGTAATCACTAAGCTCTCTAATTCTCCCTTTATGATCTAATAATTTCCTTTCTCTCTTTTAAGCTTCATCATTTTCCATAATTTTATCTTATATTTCACCTTTTTTCTCCTCTGCTTCCTCCATCCTCGTTGTCACTGTATCTAGTTTATTTTGCATTTCATTTATAGCATTTCTTAATTCGTTGTCATTATTTCTTAGATCTTTGATCTCTGCAGCAATAGATTCTCTGCTGTCTCCTATGCATTTTTAAGCTAGGCTATTAGTCTTATGACTGTTATTCTAAATTCTTGTTCAGATATATTGTTTGTATCTGTTTTGAGCAATTCTCTGGCTGTCATTTCTTCCTGGATTTTCTTTGGAGGAGAATCCTTCCATTGCATCATTTTGGCTAGGTTTTTGTCTTTCGTGTGTTTTAATACCTTGTTATGTGTCTTGCCCTCATGAGTGCTACCATATTAAAAAGGGTCATACATTGTCCAGGGCCTGGCACTTCAGGAAGTGTTTTTGGAGTGTGTTGTGTGCACTCTATTGGTACATATTTGGCTACTCTTTGCCACTGATCAGTCTTCTACAAAGCTCTTCCTTACTCATAGTGGTGGGTTGTTTAGACCTTCTACAGGGTGTGCTTTGGCTTGTTTATTGAAGTAACCCTGGCTTTAAGATATTACTTGTCTAGAAGAGTAAACAGTGACCTTCATGATGCTACAGATATTCACAACCAGGTACAAATCAGCCAAGCTAGATCATGCAGGGTCCAGGAGAGGTACATGCCATGTGCTTAACCAGAAACCAGACAGCACCAGGAGATTGCAGCACAAGGGCAACTCCCAGAGTCCATGCTGCCAGGCAGAGGCAGGAAGCACAGTCCAACACAACCCAGAAGGAAGACCTGAAGGCCACAAGGAGGGGCAGGGCCTAATTTTTTTATGTTTATTGAGATTCCTGTTAGTTATACAGTGTAATATTAGTTTCGGGTGTACAATATAGTGATTCATTATTTCCATACATCACCTGGTGCTCATCACAGCAAGTGCTCTCCTTCATCCCCATCACCTGTTTCCCCATCCTTCCACCCACCTTCCTTCTAGTGACCACTAGTGTGTTCTCTCTAGTCATATTCCACCTTGATTCTGATTTGAATGCCAACAATTTCAGACCTACTATTTTATAAAAGTCTTGCACTTTACCTTTCAATTACTAAAACCAAGACCAATAACTTCTTAGTAGACTGATCAGCAATACAGACTCTGTCTACCAATTGTATGAAACTGCAGATTTGAAGCATTATTAAAATCCATTCATTTCCAAGAGTCACTTTAAGCACTCTGGGATTTAAAAAAGAAAGTTCATGGATATTACTTTATTATAGGCAATACTATAAATTCCAACAAGAGGCTCCCTCATATTCACAAATTAAAAAAATATATGTAAGAATATCAAGTTTAGAGGAGTTGATGTTATGCATGTGGCAGCAAGAATTAAAATACTATGTCTGTCTGCTTACTGAAG
Organism: Panthera pardus; assembly: GCF_024362965.1. NCBI lineage: Eukaryota > Metazoa > Chordata > Mammalia > Carnivora > Felidae > Panthera > Panthera pardus. The sequence goes on along the minus strand of NW_026526677.1, from coordinate 109,672,035 downwards.
AGGTATCCTACCAATGAGTAGGGAAGTAGAGACTTTCTTTAAATTGAGATTCCAAATGAGAACTGAATAAAATTCTAAGCAAATACTCTGTGGTCCCAGACCATCTTCCAAATTCACACATTTCCCTGTCTAGCCTGTCTTTACCAGTTCAAAACTCCCACCTCAGTTATGACTCTTCTCCACTATCTTTCCCTCACCTCTAACTGAAGTAGAAACAAATGCTCATGTAGAAACAATTTCTGTTTTTGACATTACAGTAATACATCTAAAGAGTTATTGTCCCTAATCACCTTATATCACCAATTATCTGGATTTCATCATTATAATCCGGTCCAAAAATATGTTTAAATATTTTTTAAATTTGTTTAAATATGTTTAAATATCTAAGTGACAACTGAAGATCATACACTGTCATAAGTACTAGGAATATAGCAATAAACTAAATAGAAAGAAAAATCCCTACTACCAATAGATTTATGTTCTACCAGATAATAAGTAATATTTATATAGTGCCCATTCTGCTAGTCATGTGCTAAGTACATATGCTGAATTGACTCATTTACTCTCTATCACACCTTAGTGCCTCATCATACAGATAAAGAAACTCAAGTACAGAGAATTTAAGTAACATATTCAAGGTCAGAACTCTAGTAAATATTGGAGCTGGTGTGCAAATTCACATCCTTGGTTTTCCTTTCTACTCATCACATATTCATTGGTTTTAAATAATTCTGATAACACAGTGGATTCCCAAATTTATATCTCATATGAATACCGGGTTCATATATCCCATTGCCCATCAAATAACTCTTCTTTGATTTCTAACAAATTTTAGTTTGATGTGTACCAAATTGATCTCCTGATCACCCCTAAACCTACGTGCAAACTTTTCCATCTTAATGGAAGACGTCTACATCTTTCTAATTGTTCAGCCTCAAAACCGTTATTTCTATTGTATTCCACATACATCTTGACTCCACATTCAACAGTCCATAATGCTTCACCCCAGCATATTGCTACCCTTACTTAGTGCGAACCCCATCATCTCTCCTCCGACTTGCTGCAGTCTGCTTTATCGACACTGGAGTTCTTGGTCTTCATTGAACAGACAGAATTCCACCTTATGGCCTTTGCACAGTCTCTGCCCTCTACCAGGACCTTCTTTCCCCAGATATCCACATCTGAAATCTTTCCCTTCCTTCAAACCCCTGTTCAAATGTTACTTTCTCAAGGAAGCCTACCATGAACTTGGCATTTAAAACTCTAAAATCCCTTTCACTCTTGGTATCTGTTCTTTCTCTAATTTTTCCTCATGACACTAATTCTCCTTTATTCCTTTTTTCATAGAATTTTTAATCTCCTAACAGATTTTATAATTATTTTATTCATTTTGTCTATTCTGCTAGAATGTAAGCTCCAAAAGGAACATGATTTTTATCTGCTTTGTTCATTAATGAATCCTGATATCTACAGTACTGTCTGATATATAACAGTTGTTCAGTACATAATTCTTGCATGAATTGAAAAAGACACCTTTATAAAAAGTCATGAAAAGCAGCATTCCAGAGTTAGAGAACAATTAAAGAAAAGAACTTAGGTGGATATGACCTTGGCATTTTTATGAAATTGAAAGATCAGTGTAGCCACACGCAGTAACTGGCAGGGAGGAGGTATGAAGTCTTGCAGAGGTAAGAAGAAGCAAGGTCATAGAGGGCTTTATAAGCAAGGGTAAGAGGTGTGGGCTTTATTCTAAGTGTCATGTGAATCATTTGAGGCTTTTTAAGCAGAGTAGAGACACAGTTAAGCTTAAATTTGAAAATACAAACTGGGTACTATGTGCACAGTGAATTGTAAGGAGGCAGATTTGAAGCAGGCAGGTAATTCTGGAATAATGCTTGGCATTGTCCACTAAGGTTGAACATAATCTTATCCTACACTCTGTATATCCACACTTAGTTATCTATAAGCACTAAATGTGTAAACATGTGCAATGAAAAGACAGGCAGAAGAAGGTTCTTGAAAGCATTACTCACACCGGAAAAAAACTAGAATCAATCCAAATGACTTCAGCAATAAATTGTGGTATATTCATGCAATGAAATAAAGTATGGCCAGCATGGCCATAAAAAGACCCTGAACACCAACTACATGGAACCACATAAATGAATATCACAAACATATTCTTAAGTAAAAGAACAAAGACACAAGAGATAATATACCTGTGGTATATTCTCTTTCTCTGAAAATGACCCCCAATGGACTAGGGATCTAAGAGTCAATACATTTATATAGCTGCCTACATCAGTGAATATGGCCTCACCTATGACTAATTTTTACCCATAAATGTGGTGGAGTTGACATGTGCCAGTTCTAGGCCTAGGCTTTTTTTTTTCTCTTTTTTTTTGTTTGTTTTTAATATGAAATTTATTGTCAAATTGGTTTCCATACAACACCCAGTGCTAAGCTTTAAGAAGGCTTAGCAGTTCCTACTTTTGTGCATTTGAGATTTGAACCACAGGTAATACCAAATCAGCAACCCTGCTGGAGAGACCACTTGGAGAATGGAGGCCCTGAGACTCTCATTAGCTGCCATCTGACTGTAAGCACATGAAGAGCCAAAGCAAGAACCAGCCACTGAATGTGGTTAATCCACAGAACCATGAAAGACAATAAAGTATTACTTTAGGTCCCTAAGTATTTGGATGGTTTGTTGAGCAACAATATATAACCAAAGCATAAATTGTAGGTGGGGTACTGCTGTAACAAAAACCTAAACACATGGCATTGGCTTTGGGCATGGGCAGCATACTGAAGCAAGAAGGGCTCATGTTTACTGTGCAAGGAGGCTCTAAAGACAGAAAACACATTTTCCATGGAGGCTGTGATCATGGTGACCAACGTAATGCATCTGCTTCAACATGGGAATAGAAACTGCCTCATAAACTTGTATATTTGGCAAAGGGAATTTCCAGGCCTGATTTTAGAAGTGCCAACTGTATTACTTTAGCTTTACTTAATAAAATATGGATAAAGGGAAAGATAAACCTAAGTGAAAGGGTTCCATTTTTAAACAGAAGAAACATTTCCAAGTCAGAACCTTCTGGGTCCCTGGAAAAAGAATCTCCAAATAAGAAATGACTTTGGAGGATTATTAAATCTAGAGTTTCTCAGTTATAATGTGATTTTAGGAGAACGCCTGGGTGACTCAGTCAGTTAAGCATCCGACTTTGGCTCAGGTCATGATCTTGTGGTTCGTGGGTTAGAGCCCCATGTTGGGCTCTGTGCTGACAGCTTGGAGCATGGAGCCTGCTTCAAGTTCTGTGTGTGTGTCTCACTCTCTGCCCCTCCCCTGCTCATGTACTCTCTTGCTCTCTCTGTCTCTGTCTCTCTCTCTCAAAAATAAATAAACATTAAAAAATTAAAAAAAAAAAGAAAAAGAAACAAAATGTGATCTTAGGGTCAAGGTCCCTTCTAATATCTCAGAAACAACTAGGGTGGCCTCTCATAGACTCTCTCAGCTGGATGTAGGGACTTCTAAAACCGTAAAGGTGTTGTTTCCTAGCATCCTAACACTCCAACCAGTGTACAGAGGGCTTTGTCTATAATAGATGTGTGGGTATGACTTTTGTCTAAAAGAGCAAATTATCATTTGAATTACCAGAAACCTGACAAAGTTGTTAAAGAAATTACAGCATTTGAGAATGAAAAGGTGAGAGGCTATTCAAAATGAAAAAAGTCTTTCGGGGCCCTAAATTCTTAAGGACAGGAAGCTGGAAGGCTGAGAAGGCTACAGAATGTTTTTTTTTTTCTTATGGAAAATGAAAAATGGCTCAGAGGCTGAAGTCAAAATGCATGTAGAATGATATCCATCCAAGGAACAAGATGGACCTTGATCGGGAACTGGCAACGTGTTCCTGGCTGCAGTTCACATTTGTTAGGCATGAGTGATTGCTGTGTGCTTTCTGTTTCTTCCTCCTGTTGAAGGGAGGTGGCTGTTGTGACCCTCCTGTCCCTGTGTAATTGTCCTGTATTGGTGGTGGTGGGAATGGGGGCAGGCATCCTCACTTTAGTTCACGTGACTTCCAATTGAGAGGACTCCTACCTAAAGAGCATTAGCCACATCTGGACCTAATATAGAAGACAACTTTCTAAAATCCAGCCCTTCGCCCCATGCTTCATTTGAATGGAATTTTAACTTCTGTGTGGGACACAATGGGTTTATTTTACATGTGAGGATTACATGACTCTTTGACAGATGCTATTCAATTCCAAAGATGGCCTCCTGGTGGATACTTCCAGACTTTCAGTCTGTGCAGTAATTTCCAGGACCTCTTTGAGTATTCCTTTACCTAGCATCCTGTTCTTGATTTATAGGTGCAATATCTGTTAGTCTCCCTAAAAATATTAATTTGAGTTACTTGCCTTTAAAGTGACATTCTCCTGCCTTGAATTAACTCTTGTTTTACTTAGGGTTATTTCTTCCCCCCATGTGTATCTGTATATGTGTTATTTTTCTTTCACATTGCAATTTCTCCCCAAATAACAGCTGATGCTGGGCTGTACATTTATTTTTAAGAATTAGACAATAAAAATGCTAACTAGAAACAGATGGAGCTTGTCAAACAGTAACATGTCATTTTAAGACCAATAGTTGTTCCCACCTCAAAAACTTTGTACTTGTTCTCTCTACCTGGAAACTCCTTGATATAAATTTTCATGCCTAGTTTCTTTTGGTCATTCAGGCGTCCCCTGAAAATTTCCATATTCATCCATGCCTTTCCTGATAGAACTATTTGTCATGTACCACCATCACCGCAGCAATACACACCGTATCCCTCTACATTTTATTCTTACTGGGATTGATTACTAATTTAAATGCTCCTGCTGTCTTGTTTATTTCATGTGTTTGTTTGGCTGTCTCTTGCACTGAACTGTAAAACCATGAGATCAAGGATCTCATCAGCTTTCTTCCTCATAGTATCCTCAACACTTAGAACAAGGCAATGTGTACTGCATGTTCTTAATAAATATTGATTGAGAGAATTAATGATTAAAGCCCCATTCATTCATCTTGAGCCTCAAAGTCTCACATAGGTATTTTAACTCCTGTCCGACAATAAACAATCTGACTGCCCTAATGCAACTTTAAAAAAATGACTATTGAAATGTTATAATAGATGCTGTTGGCATCTGCTATGAAACTCTCTCCTTATGGCAGTACTATTAGATTACAAAATTCCAGGATGAGGAGACTATTTTCAGCAGCTTTTTTAAAAGAAAAGTGATTTCATACTGCATTGTCTTTCAGAGCAGAAATGAGGCATGTAAGAAAAGGGCACAAGAATTAGGTCACAACATCTTTGTTTGAATCAGGGCTCTGTCACTTATTAGTTGTGTGACCTTACTCAAATAGCTTAAACTCTCTGAACCAGTATCTTTGTATGTAATTTAAGGATAATAACCCCCACACACAGTTGAAGATCTGTGTGAAAATACTCACGTAGTGCATGTCATAAAGTAGTCACTTAATGAATAATTATTTTCTTACTATACTATGTTTTACATTTAGAAGTATTCTATTATGTCTAATTTAAATCTCTTCTGCTCTTTGTTCTCTACTGTGAATATGTTAACAGAAACTACCCACCAAATATGATGCTTGAAAAGTTTTACATTTTATCATTTCATACAAATTTTAAAATTGTTCTATTTCGGAGTACCTGGGTGAGTCAATTGGTTAAGTGGCCAACTTCAGCTCGGGTCATGATTTCATGGTTCATGAGTTCGAGTCCCACATTGGGCTCTCTGCTGACTCAGAGCCTGGAGTCTGCTTCAGATTCTATGTCTCCCTCTCTCTGTACCTTCCCAACTCAGGCTCTCTCTCTGTCTCTGAAAAAAATGAATAAACGTTAAAAATTTTTTTTAATTGTTCTATTCCCGTGAAAACCATGCCATTGGAATTTTTATATGGATTGCATTGATCTGTAGTTTGCTTTGGACAGAATGACATTTTAATATAATTATCCTATTCCATGAGCATAGGATATCTTTCCATTTCTTTGTGTCCTCTTCAATTTCTTTCATCACTGTCTTATAATTTTTTGGGTACAGATTTTTCACCTCCTTCGTTAAATATATTCCTAGGTATTTTTTCTTCGTAGTGTGACTGTAAATGTAATTGTTTTCTTAATTTCTCTTTCTGATAATTTATTGTTGTATAGAAATATAGAGTTCTACATATTGATTTTGCACCCTGGAACTTTACAGAATTCATTTATTAGTTCTAACAGTGTTTGGTGGAGTCTTTAGGGGTTTCCATGTATAATATTTTATCTGCAAATCATGACAATTTTACTTCTTCCTTTCCAATTTGGATGCATTTTATTTCTTTTTCTTGCCTAATTCCCCTGGCTAGGACTTCCAATATGATGTCAAATAAAAGTGACAAAAGTGGACATCGGTGTCTTCTTGATCTTAGAGGAAATGAAAACTTTTCTCCATTGAGTAGGATATTAGCTGTGGGTATATCATATAAGACCTTAATTATGTTGAGTTACATTCCCTCTATATACATTTTGTTGAGTTTTGTCATAAATGGATATTCAATTTTGTCAAATGTCTTTTCTACATCAGCTGTGATGATCATATAATTTTTTGTCCTTCATTTTTTAAAATGTGTACATCACACTCACTGATTTGCATGTGTCAATGCATCCTTGCATCCCTGGAATAAATCATACCTGATCAAGTGTATGATCCTTTTAATGTCTCATTAAATTCAGTTTGTTAATATTTTGTTAAGGATTTTTGCATCTGTGTTCATCAAGAATATTGGTCTCTAATCTTCCTTTTTTTTGTGATGTCTTTGTCTGGTTTTAGTATCAGAATAATGCTAGTCTTATAAAATGAGTTTGAAGTGTTCCCTCCTCTTCTGTTCATGGAAGAGTTTGAAAAAGGTTGGCATTTATTCCTTGAATGTTTGGTAGAGATTATCAGTGAAGCCACCTGGTTCTGGACTTGTGTTTATTGGGAGGCTTTTGATTATTTATTCCATTTCCTTACTAGCAACTGGTCTGTTCAGATTTTCTGCTTCTTCATGATTCAGTCTTAGAAGTTTGTAACTTTTCAGAATGTATCCATTTCCTCTAGATTGTTCAATTTGTGACATAAAATTGTGCATGTAGTCCCTTATAATTTTCTGCATTTCTGTAATATCAGTTGTAACTTCTCTTCTATTTCTGACTATGTTTTGGGGAGGGGTTCCTCTTATTTTCTTGGTAATTCCAGATAAAGATTTGTTAATTTTTTTTTATTTTTTCAAAGAAAATTTATCTTTTCTATTGTCTTTTTATTCTCTATGTCATCTGTTTCTTCTCTCATCTGTGTTATTGTCTCTCACCTACTAACTTTGGGTTTTGCTTGTTTTTTCTAGTTCCTTGTTTGTTTGATATTTTTCTTGTTTTTTTTTTTTTGTCTTTTTTGAAGTAGGTATTTATTGTTGTAAACTTCTCACTTAGAACTGCTTTTCTTGCATCTCATATGTTTGGAGGCATCATGCTCCTTTATTTCCAACCTTCTTACAAAAGTTGTAGTAACCAAGATAGTAAGGTATTGGCATAAAAAATGGACACACAGTTCAATGGAACAGAATAGGAAGCATAGAAATAAATCCATGCATCTGTGATCAATTAACCTATGACAAAGGAGCCAAGAATATTCAGTGTGGAAAGGGCAGTCTCTTTAATATATTGCATTGGGGAAACTGGACAGTCACATGCAAAAGAATGAAATTAGACTCATACCATTCATAAAATTAACTCATAACAGATCATTGACTTGAATGTAAGACCTTAAAATGTAAAAGTCCTAGAAAAAAAGATAAGCAGTAAGCTCCCTGACATCAGTCTTGATGTTTTTTCGGGAATTGTCATCAAAAGTAAAGGCAACAAAAGAAAAAATAAACAAGTTGGATAGCATCAAAATAAAATGCTTCTGCACAGCAAAGAAAACCTACAAAAAAATGAAAAGGCAACCTACAGAATGGGAGCAAATACTTGCAAGTCACATATCCAATAAGGGGCTAATATCTAAAATATATATAAATAACTTATAAAATTCAATAGCAAAAAAAAAAAAATCTAATTGAAAATAGGTAGAGGATATGGACAAACATCTTTCCAAAGAAGCCATAAAAATGGCCAGAAGACACATGAAAAGATGCTCGACATCATTCATCATCAGGGAAATGCAAGTCAAAATTACAATGAGATACCAACTCACACCAGTCAGAATGGCTATTATCAAAAAGACAAGAAATACCAAGTATCGGCAAGGATGTGGAGAAAAGGGAACCGTCATGCACTGTTGGTGTGAATGTAAATTGGTGCAGCCACTATGAAAAACAGTATGGAGTTTTAAAAATAGAACTGCTACATGGTCCAGCAATTCGACTTCTAGATATTTATCTGAGAAAATGAAAATGCTAACTCAAAAAGATATATGCATCCCCGTGTTCACTGCAGTATTATGTATAATAGTCAAGATAGGGAAACAGTCTAACTATCCATCATTGGAGATATATATATATATATATATATATATATATATATACACACACACACACACATACATATATGGAGATATATATATATGTATATGTATACATATGTATCTCCATATATACATATACATATATATATATGTATACATATATATATACATGTACATATATATATACATATACATATATATATATATATCTCCAGCCATGACCATTCTTTTACATATTATCTGTGACATAGCAACTTTCATGTTGCAACAGCACAGTTCAGCTTTTGCAAGGGTGGATCAAACTTAAAGTATTTAATTGTGACCCTTTAGAGAGGAAAAAAAAAAAAAAAGGTTGAGCCTTATTTTAATATATTGTCAAGGTAGCTTTTAAGAAAATTAAAAATTTAAAACATTTTTTTTTACGAAAAGGCAAAAATGTGTAGAAGTCTTCGGCCATTGGCATGAAAAAAAAAATCTCATTAAAAAGCCAATTCAGAAAGATCTTTAAAATTTTAGCTATTCAAGGGAAGAAATCTTTCCCATGTTGAACAGTGGTTCACAAAAACTGGGAGCGGTTTTCTCCCCTAGTAGATATTTGACAATGTCTGCAGACATTTGTTGTTGACACAGTGGGGAGGGGGGGGTCAGGGTCACGGGTGAGTGGAGGCCAAGGTACACAAGGCAGCCCCCCATGACAAGACACTATTCAGTCCCAAATGTTAACAGTACCTAGGTTGAGGTTGAGAAACCCTGGTATTAAGTGAGCTATATATATGATTAAACAGCTCCCTTGGAATCTGTTGTTTTTTCTAGTATGGGTTCCAAAACATTTTTAAATGGTGACTGGCTCTCCAAGGAGAATCCACAACATTCACCCAAATAAGTTTGCCTTCTATTTATGACTTCCTGGCAAGTAAAAACCTTGTGATAATCTTTGACAAGGTCACAAATATTTTTGTTCTTCTCACCTTCCCTCTCTCCAAGGTGTAGATAATTATACCTTCCCAGTTTCTCAGACCTCTGTCTGCACCTGTGGTCCTGGAACAGACTTCCTCAGGTTGTTAGCACATAAATGCCGTCCAACCGTTAGGAAACATCCAGGTAGCATCCAGGTGCTGATGCTAGCCATTGCTAGCCATTGCTAGCCAGTATTTCCCTCATTGTCCCCATTACAGGCTGATTGTAAATGTAGGTTAAAGTATTTGTTTCTTCTTTAATCAGGCAATAGAGAGAATAAGAAGCAGTGAGCACTCTCTGTGGAAATAGGCAACAGTGTTTTGTGCCCAAAATAGCATTCAGACACCTGAAACATGCTTTGGGGATAACATAATAGTTATAATGAGCATTTATTATATATCATTTTCTCCCCACAGAATAGCAAATTGACAAATGGACAATTTAGTGCATCCTTAACGAGTTTGTAATTAAGAATGTTTTTATGGAAAGACCATGCTAACAAAGGATCTCTATGAACACATCAGGTGCAGCCTGCCTGCATCCCTGGCTAATGCTGCCTGTGGCTACATTTGGATCCATGTGCTTCCATACCAAGCTTGATTCTTTTGAAAATACTACATCCTGTGGTTGTAATATAAAATAACATCTCATTCTGAGTGTATTGTCTTCTTTAATGTCGCAGATATTCATGAAATAGAATGGTTAGTAGTAGTTATTTAAGTTCCTGTGGTTGACTCTATGCCCCCCTCCCCATATCAAATTATATGCACAAACAGGAAGTGCAACCAAGCACTTCTGGTCTATATAAAGATCTGGGGCTGGTCTACCGATTTAGTCAGGGTTCTTCAGAGAAACAGAACAAATAGAAGGTATGTAGTTAGGTAGATCGATTGATTGATTAATCTAGAAAGCTTTATTTACCCATCATTTATAGAGAGAGGGAAGAAAGATTTTTTTTTTTTAATTTCTTTTTTCAACGGTTTTTATTTATTTTTGGGACAGAGAGAGACAGAGCATGAACGGGGGAGGGGCAGAGAGAGAGGGAGACACAGAATCGGAAACAGGCTCCAGGCTCCGAGCCATCAGCCCAGAGCCTGACGCAGGGCTCGAACTCACAGACCGCGAGATCGTGACCTGGCTGAAGTCGGACGCTTAACCGACTGCGCCACCCAGGCGCCCCAAGAAAGATTTTTTAATAGGTATTAGTCTCAGATGATTGTGGAGGCTGAGAAGTCCCCAAATCTACAATATAAAGGCCTGACAACCAGAAAAGAAAACAGTGTGAGTTCCATTCTTGGTGCAAAGCCAGGATGAGACCTCTGTCCTAGCTCAAGACTGTCAGGAAGAGAAAGCCAGTTCTTTCTTGTTTAGCTTTTTGCTCTATTAAGTCCTACAACCAAGTAAATGAAGGGTGAACATATTGTTAAGAGCAATCCCTTACTTCGTCTACCTACCAGTTCAAATGTTAATCTCACCCCAAAACACTCTCAGACACACCTAGAGTGATGTTTAAACAAATACCTGGGCACCCTGGGTTGCAGTTAAGTTTACAGAAAAAATTAACCATCACAGCTATGCTCACAGGATGCCCTTCAGGGTAAAAATAATGCTATTATAAAACCATGGAGCAGGTTTTTCATTTGTTTGTTATTTTTTTAATGTTTATTTGTTTTTGAGAGGGAGAGAGAGCATGAGCAGGGGAGGGGCAGAGAGAGAGGGAGACACAGAATCCAAAACAGGTTTCAGGCTCTGAACTGTCATCACAGAGTCCCATGCAGGGCTCTAACTCATGAACTGCGAGATCATGACTTGAGCTGAAGTCAGATACTTAACCAACTGAGCCCCCCAGGCACCCCAGTAACACAAACAATCCTGTCTATAGGAATTGCAGTTCCTGTAATCTGATACATCATGTCCAGCTTTCAACAAATTTATAGGACATGTGTAATAGGATTAATGGTGACCTCCCAAAATATCCTAACTCCATATTCATATCCTAACTCCCAGACTCTATAAATGTTACATTTGGAGAAAAAGAGCAATCTTTGAAGAATGTAATTTAAGATGAAGTAAGCATCCTGGATTTTCTGGGTGGAGTCTGAATCCAGTAGAAACTGTCCCTATACAAGTGAGGCAGAGAAAGACAACATAAAGAGGAAAAATCCCTGTGAAGACAGAGGTAGAGAATAAAGAAATTCACCCACAAGTCCCAAGAATTTCAATCAACAGCTGACAAAAGGTGGAAGCAGTGAAAACCACATTCTTTCTTGAAGCTTCCAGATAGAAAGTATCCCTGTGGACACCTGGATTTCAGAATTATGGCCACCAGAACTGTGAGCAAATAAATTTCTGTTGGTATAAGCCACTACATGTGCTGTGATTTTTACAATAGCTACAGGATTAGCTATGTATTAATAATACAGCATGCTGAGAAGCAAGAAAAATATCTGAAGTAACAAAGTGAGTTCCAGAACGAGAATCAGATATCAGAACTATCCAATAAGAAGTAAAAATGACTATGATTAATATGTTCAGTGATTTAACAGAAAAAGTGGACAACATGCTTGATAATGTAAGAAGTGCAGAGATGGAAACTCTAAGAATCAAATAAAAAATTTAGAAATGAAAAGTTATAATTAACAGAAATGGAGAATGATTTTAATGGGCACATGGATAGATTTGCCATAGACAAAGAGGGATTCAGTGGGCTTGGAGCTAAGTCAATAGAAAATTCCCTAACCGATGGGGCGCCTGGGTGGCTCAGTTGGTTAAGCGTCTGACTTCAGCTCAGGTCACCATCTCGCGGTCCATGAGTTCGAGCCCCGCGTCGGGCTCTGGGCTGATGGCTGAGAGCCTGGAACCTGCTTCCAATTCTGTGTCTCCCTCTCTCTCTGCCCCTCCCCCATTCATGCTCTGTCTCTCTCTGTCTCAAAAATAAACGTTTAAAAAAAAAGAAAATTCCCTAACCGAAATTCAAAGAGGAAAAAAGAAGGAAAACAACCATATAACAGATACCCAAGAATTATGGGACAATTTCCAAAAGAATAACATAAGCATAATTAGAATACCAGAAGGAGAAGAAGGAGAGAACAGAACAGAAGAAATAATTGAATTAATAATGAATGAGAATTTTCCAGGATTAATGATAGGCCTCAAACCACAGATAGAGGAAGTCCAGAGAACACCATGGAGGATAAAAACCCAAAATCTATACACAGGCACAGCATACTCCATCTGTGGAAAACCAAAGACAAAGAGAAAATCTTGAATGAATAATAGAAAGAAAAAAGCCTATCTTTAGAGCAGGAGTAAGAATTAGGTTGGACTTCTCATTTAAAAATCATGCAAGCCAGAAGACAATGGAGTGAGATAGTTAAAGTGTTTAAAGAAATTTAGAATTGTATATCAAGTGAAAATCTTCAAAAGTGCAGATGATAAAAAGATTTTCTCAGAACCATGCCCCTGCCCCCCAAACTAAGGGAATTACCAGCAGAACTGCTCTGCAAGAAAAGTTAAAAGAAATTCTTTAGACAGAAAGAAAGTTATATAGACCAGACACCTAGATCTACATGAGGAAAAAACAAATATTGGAAAAGGAATAAAGGTATAATAAAATCTTATAAAAATAAAAATAAAATTATTTTTGTAGAAGGCATGATTAGGTGCTTAGAAAATCTTAAAGAATCCACACACACAAAAGCTACTAGAACATAAATATGCTAATTTAGCAAGATTTCAATATACAGTCAATATACAAAAATTAAGTGCATTTCTATGTACTATCAACAAACATTTAGAAAATAAAGTTAGAAAATACCACTTACAGTAGGATCAGAGATTTTTATACTTAATGAATATATTGATGATAGACAATAAAGGAAAATTATATAAATGAAGAGCTATATTATATTTGTGGGTTAGATGAGTTAATATTGTTAAAATTTATATTCTTCCCAAGTTGTCCCATTAATTCAAAGCAATACCAATCACATTCACGGTATCAGGAGGTGTTTTGTAGAAATTCTCAAGATGATTCTAAATGGAAATGCAAATGATCTCAAATATCTTGATCAAATCAATTTTAAATAAATACAAAATCAAAAGACTTATATTACCTTACACGCATAATTCATAAGTCTTACTATGAGCAACATTAATCAAGGCAGTGGGTTATTGATATAAGAAAAACATTATAAATCAGTGAAACAGAATAGAGGTCCAGAAAATGACCCATACTTATACATTCTGTTGATTTTTGACAAAAGCACAAAATGCAACTATGGAAAATGAAAGTCTTCTCAACAACAGATCGTGGAATGGCTGTATATCCACATGGAAAACTAAATTTTAACTCCCACTTCCAAAAATAATTTGAGGTGGATTATAAATCTGAACATTCTTCTCCAACAAAGCAAAGGAGAAAATCTTAAAATTTTAGGTATAGGCAAAAGATTTCTTAGGACACAGGGATATACTTTGTACTTTTTTAAACTTAAAATATGTTCAAGAATAAACCTATCAAGAAAATGAGTAGACCATCCATTAATTGGGAGAAAATAGTCACAATATGTACATGTAACAAAGACTTAACGTCCACCATATGCAAAGAACTCGTAAACTCAATAATAAATTCCTAAAAAACTAAAAATAATTAAAGAATACCTCCAAAAGGAGTGGTTAATAATCACATGAAATAGTCTCTAACATCATTAGTTGTCAGGAAAATGCATATTAAATCCATAGTAAGATACCACTACACACACACTAAAATGGCTAATTTCAATAAAATTGACAACACCAAGTGTTGATGGGGGTGCAGGACAGTCAGCATAGTCATACATTGTTGGTGGGATGAAATACTGAAAAACCAACTTAGAAAACTATTTACAATTTAAATATACTTCTACCCTATCACCTGGAAATTCCACTTCTAGAGAACTGAAAATATATATCCACAAAAAGACTTATACAATGTTTATATAACTGTTTTATTCATAATAGCCAAAACCTCAAAAAATTTTTGTTTTCATTAGTGGAATGAATACATTCATTTAATGAATGAAACATTCATGTTATGAATTTCTATTAAGCAATAAAAACAATGAATTACTTGTATATGCAACCATATTGATAAATCTCACAACTATTCTGAGCTAAGAGCTGAGATAAATAGGCCAATTACTGAATGTTTCAATTACATAAATTCTAGAACAGGTAAACCAATCTTTTCCAATGGTAATCAAAGAACTGGTTGCCTATGAGTAGTGAGAATTGATTAGAAGTGGATGCAGGAGAACCTCTGGGGTGATAGCAATCCATTAATAAGACAATCATATGGGTTTATGCATTAACCAAGCCTTTTGTAATTTTACACAATAATATCTATACATTTCACTGGGTATAAAGTATATGTAAAAAATTAAATGCCAACACAAAATTATAGATGAAACCATTCTGAAAAAAACAGGCTGAATTTGGCTGACTGTAATATGGGGTATTATTTTACTATATTCTGGGTTTTTTTGTATGTTTAAAATATTTAAATAAGCATTTAAAAGAGACCCACTGTCATTATTACTTCTCATTACCTAATATATGTATGAAACACTAATGACGCAAAATTTTCAAAATGGAATGGTAGGCTATTCCTCATCTCCTTTGAGAGAAGATGAGAAATGTGTATTCAAATTACCAAACATCCAGAATTTAACTTTCCTTCCACTGTCTCCTAAGAATGCTAAGGAACTCTTAGACACTAATTCAGCTTTTGGAATTCTGGGATCCTGTCAATGCCAGCAGGTGGTTTGCGGGTCCCATAATATCCATCTATACTATGATCCCCATAATCTCCATCTGTACCACGATTCCCTAGAATAAAAACACTGACCGTGATAATGAAGGTAACAATGTTCGAAGGTATAGGTCTCTACCTACCATAAAAGCAATGCATAAAACCAGTGTGCTCGAATACAAATCCTTCTTCCAAACAAATCCATGAGCCCTGCCTTCCTGGAGATGGCCAATCCTAACCTCTTCTATCAAGGTTCCAGAGCTGCGGTGGAAGATACCATGTTCCATTTTCTCCTCTGCCCGTTCCAGCCCTCACATGCTTCTATTCCTTCTTACAGACAATTCCAGTGCTTAATGAGGTTAGTGATGAAAGACAGTCACCCTTCCAGGCCAACTCCGGGTATTCAAGCTATCCTATTTGCTTTCAGCACTTCAGAAGTCAGGAAAGCCTAGAAAATTCTGTGATTGAACAGTGTTTACAGACTCTGCCTAGTCTTCCACAAAATATATTACTTTTTGTACACTCTGTCCAGTTGAGTGGGCATTGGGACTTGGATTCATAGGAGTCATTTACCTGAGTACAGAACATTTAATTTGAATAGAAAAATCTGAGATTGTGTGACAAAGGCTTGTCACAAACTATATTCCAAACACTTTTCACAACAGAAGTGTCCCCAGTCTCTTCCCTTTATATGCTTTTGACATTTCCAGCCTCTTTCTTGAGCTCCTCTCTGGGAAGCTGTTGATCCTTTTGATTCTCTTTGGAGACCTACAGTCCTTCCTAGTTATAGAATGCCAGATTCTCGTCTTAAACCAGCTCCTCAGGGAAAGTGTCATTTTTCTAGATTTTAGAAGAAGAAATTACTTTTCTGATTTCTCAGCTTTCTGTCATTGAATTAGTGATAGCTGTCCTTTTGCCCTTCCTTCACATACCCATGTGTATACTCACCAAAAAGTTATAAAAATGTAACAGAAACATGAGTTCAACCAAAGCTAGTATGTTAAATCTTACTATTATTTCTATCTCTACTTCCATCTGTTCACATGTGCATATGGGATAAGACGATAATTTAATGCATCTAACACTGGGTTCATGATTTACAGACTGTCAGCCTACCTTAAATAGGTAGGGGCTGTATTAAATAGCCCTGAAGCACTTCAAGAAATGAAGAAAAAAATATACATGTTGGAATCACCAAAAAGTTAAAAAGCAAAATCTGCATTAATTTGGATAAAGTTATAGGACTGAATAGATGTCATCTGACCTATATATAACCTGGTAATTTTTGAGTGGTATGTATTGGAATTTAGTTTTAACTAAATATTTGATTAAATCATATTGCTTCAAAGGAGGAATGGTAGTCCAAATATTTAACAAACAATTCAGCACCAGCAGAAACTCCATCAGAATGGGTACCAAGTTCTAAACAACCAGGTTGAACCATACCACTGAGTTTTTACTCTGCCTCTTAGTGCTTCTGAGCTTAAACATTTTTTTCAGCTTCAGTAAGCTGTTTCCCTAGCCTCATGCTACTCATATTAAGCTCTAAATATATTACTTAATCTCACCGTGTTGAAACATTTCAATGAAAACACTTCAGCTAATTCAAGACATTTTAGATTCCAGGATTAATTTTTTTCTGTATGTTGCTATACCAACCAATAATAAATAAAATACATGTATGGTTTATTAAATGACCTGTAAATTTTGAAATACCTCCAGTGTCTTGGGGTATAAGTAAGCAATCAACATGATATCTTGTTTGATAAAATGGAATCCAGGGAGATTAATTTGCCTAATATGCTTTAGAGTGGGTCTAGGATCTTAATGTGAAGCCAGGTCTGAAAATCATACTATTTTTCATAGAATAGAGCCCCATCATTTTCAACTGCATTAAGAGTTGTTTATAGGTTGTCTTTCCTGTGCCAAACACTCTGTGTTAGACACCAGGAGAATAAGCAATGAGGACATAGTCCCTTGAAGCAAATGGATGACACATCCTTAACCCAGCATGATAAATAGTGTGTAGCTGTGTGAAGGTGGCTAGTGTTTTTTTGTGTGCGTCTCAGAAACCGGTCACAAATGAGATGATACTCGGGTAAGACCAGGACACCAGAACAGTATGTGCTGTTGCCTATAAATAGTATCCTACCGTGTGCTACACATATAATGTGCTATACCTATAAATCATATCCTGCTGTCTATACATAATTATTATTAATATATATTTCAAACATATAAAATTACATAGAGAACAGTATAATGGATACTATGTGCCATCTCACCATTTAGCTTCATCACATCCTATCATTTTTGCCATACGTGCTTCACATCACTCTCTCTTGAAATAAAATATTAAACCATACAGATAAAGTAATACTTTCTGGGCATCTATTCCTGAACTTCTGTCAATAGAGGTAGCCACCATTACAGATTTGAGATTTAACCACACTGATTCTTGTAATTCTAGTGCTAACTAATTAGAATGATACTGTATATCACCCTTTATTTTTGTACATGTCTGCTTGTGTTCATATGCATGGATTCCTCCTGGACATAAACCTAGGTTTGGATTGCTAGATTTAGTGGATGCGGGTATCTGAAACTTTAACTTGGCTTTATATCCTTGCCAAATTGTGGTTTTGTGACACCTTTTAATTTTTGCCAACATCTGGATTTGAAATAGGATATGTTTATTGTCTTAATTTTCATTTCCATGTTTACTAGTGAACTGAATACCTTTCTTGTGTTTATTGGCCATTTTTATTCCCTTTGTTAATTATTACCATGCTTTTCCTTTGTAGTTTTAGAACCCAACCACATATTTGTGCATCCCTAAACAATACATTTTTAGATTTATCTCCTTTGAAACTTTTGTAACTAAAATCATACTATATGAATTTTTTGAGACTTATTTCTTTTGGTCAACATCATCTTTTAGAGATGCATCAATGTTGCAGCATTTTATTTCATTAATTTTACATACTGTGTTTTAGATAATTTTAAGAATATACCATAACAGACTAATCTTTCCATTGTTGATGGACATTTGGATAATTCCATTTTTTTGGTTTTTGTTTTGTTTTGTTTCGTTATTTCTTTATAACAAGTCTTCCACAAATATTCTGGAACCTGGCTTATGGTGCATATGGGAAAAAAAATTCTCTAAGTTATACACAGAATAGTGGAGTTAATAAGTCTTACTGGGTTTGTTGTATATTTTCAGCTCAATTCGTGATATCAAACTGGTTTTCAAAATAGCTTTACTGTTTCTATCTTCCCATCAGAAATAGATGAGCATTTCTGTTCCTCCACACACTCCAGCTATCACTTGATAATGTTTCACTTTTAAATTTTGCCCATCTGAAGGACGGAAAATCTCATGGTGGTTTTGATTTGTAGATTTGTATATCTCTATTTATAACTGTACCTCTAATTATTTGTGAGACTTCACATTCTTCCAACGTTTGAGTCTATTGTACTCCCTTCTATGAAATTCCTTTCCCTTTTATTTACTATTTTCTCATGTGTAAAAGTTCTTTAATATATGCTGGAGATAAATGAGATGCGCATGTGTTCTTTAAGTTTGATCTTGCTTTTCCACTTTCTTTGTGACTTTTAAAATGAACAGAATTTCATGCAGATGAATGTACCAGTATTTTGCCTTATGACTATAACGCTTTCTGTGTCTCATTAGGAAATCCTAAGATCATACAGATTTTCTGCTCTATTTTCCTCTAAAAGTTTTATAGTGTTTTCTTGTACATTTAAATCTTTAAACCACCTGGGATGTATGTTGTGTATGATATGAAGTCTGATTTAAATTTTTCAAATGAATGTTAGAAGGATCAGTAGAAATGTTGCACAGTTTTGAAATTATGAAATTCGATGATTTATGGGTCAAAGAACAAAGATAAGAGAATTTAACTACCATTTAAAACTGAAACCTGCTAATCATTTGGAATTTGTTGAGACATCCAATGGCCCAGTGTGGTACAATTTCGAATCTATTTTGTGCACTGGAAAAGGAAGAATATTTTGCAGGAATTAGGTAAAGTGTTCTATACCTGGCGTTAAGTGAGCTATTTAAATGTTTCATGCCCTTGTGGGTCTTTTATCTGCTTAATCCATCCATTACTGACCAAAGTGTCTAAAAAATATGTTTCACTATAATTGTTGATTTTCCTGTTTTACCTCTTAGATTTGCCTATTTTTATTGGGATACACACACACACATATATGTATATATGTATATATATTTACATATGTATGTATATATATTTATATATTTAATTATAATTATATTTACCCATAACATATATAACACTATTTTTTTTACAAAGTGCAAGTTTATAGTTTTACTCTTTTGAGGTGACTAAACATTTCATAATTATGAAAAAGACTTTCTCAACACCTAGTAATTTTGTTTTGCCTAAATCGCTAATTACCATATTATCGTTATAGCTGCTTTTTCTGTTGAAATTAGACTTGGCAATTTATTTCAAAATTTTTTCTTATTTTTAAATTTTTTAATTAAAAAATCCCTTTTTTATTAAAGTACAGTTGACACAACATTACATTACTTTCAGGTGTACAACTTACTGATTCAACAAGTCTATACACTATATTATGCTCACTGTGAGTGTGGCTACCCCGTGTATTACAATCACATTGGCTGACAATCCCTTTTATCTCATTCGGTAGCTGGAAGCTTATATCTTCCCCTCCCTTTCACCCCTTTTTCCGATCCCTCCATTGCTGTCCCTCTGGCAACCATCAGTTTGTTTTCTGTTTTTATAGGTCTGTTGCTACTAGTTTGTTTATTCATTTGTTTTACTTTTTAGATTTCACATATAAGTGAAATCATCTGGAATTTTTTTTTCTCTTAGTTCATTTAGCATGGACCTCTCAGTCCATCCATGTTGTTGCAAATGGCAGAATCTCACCCTTTTTTAATTTTTCTTAAATTATTTACTTATTTTGAGAAAGAGAGAAAGTGCAAGCAGGGAAAGGGCAGAGAGAGAGGGACTGGGAGAGAATCCCAAGCAGGCTCCATGCTGCTAGCACAGAGCCCAATGTGGGGCTAGAACTCACAAACCATGAGATCATGACCTCAACCAAGGTTCTCATTCTTTTTAATGGCTGAGTAATATTAATGTGTGTGTGTGTGTGTGTGTGTGTGTGTGTGCGTGTACATACATGTCACATCTTTTTTTTTTAACTCATATTGACGGACACTTGGCTTTCTTCTATATTTTAACTATCATAAATAATGCTGCAATAAACATAGTGGTACATAGAATGAGCTGTATTTTTTAAGTGTAGCATTTACTCAGTATATCTTTTTTCTGCCCTTTTACTTCTCCTTTCTGTATTTTTATATTATAAACACATTTCACATAGATAATGTAGATGTACCCTTTCCAAGTCTGACGGTGTTTTATTTTAACTTGACCTTTAAATTCATTTTACTTTATTATAATTACTAACCTGTTTAGGTATATTTCTAACAGTATTTTGTGCTTTCTTTTGCTCAGCATTTTGTTTCTTTTTCTTTATTTTCTTGCCTTGTTTTTGATTATTTCCTTTTTTCATTCTATTTTTGATCTGCTAATTTGGTTATTTCATCATTTATTCTTATTATTTTAATGTTATCCTATAAATTTAAAGATAATATGTAACTTACCAAAATCTCAGGTTAGTCGATACCTTTTTTTGGTTCCTAGCAAATAACACAGGGATCTAATTTTAGAACATTTAAGGGTATATAAATATCTTCCATATTATCTCTGATCAACCTGTCCCAACCTACATGCCACCATTGTCAGATAGTCTGGTTTTATTTTATATTTTATAATCTCAAAATACTATTATAATTGATTTATATGGCAAATGTTTGTTTCTATTTATCCATAGTTTTGCAATTCCTTTTTTTTTTTTAAATTTATCATGGAGTCTCAGATTTTTTTTTCCTGGGTTTATTTTCCTCTCACCTGAAGCACATCCTTTGGAATTGTCTTTAATAAAGTTGTACCAGAGGGGCACATGGGTGGCTCAGTCGGTTGAGTGTCCGACTTCAGCTCAGGTCATGATCTCACGGTTTGTGAGTTTGAGCCCCACATTCAGACTCTGTGCTGACAGCTCGGAGCCTGGAGCCTGCTTCAGATTCTGTGTCTCCCTCTCTATCTGGCCCTTCCTCTCTCTGTCTTTCTCTCTCTCTCTCAAAAATAAACACACATTAAAAAAAATTTTTTTTAGATAAATAAATAAAGTTCTGCCAGATACAAAATTTGTCCATTTTCTATTGCCATATAAAAAGGTTTTATTTTACATTCCTTCTTAAGAAAACTTTGTGGTGAATATAATTTAGTAAGTTGACATTTACCTTCCATCTGCCTATGGTGGAAACTATCCATTGTCCTGAGACTTCCATTTTTGCTGTTAGTCCTCTTTTCACTCCTTCTAGGAACCCCCCCCTTTTTTTTTTTTAATTTAAATAGCATTGTATCCAAAGTTCTCTCTAGCTCTTGATTTCTTCTTATTCATTCTTCTTTCGTATTGTTTGGCTTCTCATTTTTCTGGTAAATCTAAGCCATTTTCTATCTATATTCTATCTATATTTTCTATCTATATTGCTTCCACCCCATTCTCCCCCTGGGTGGCGTTCCATTTAAGACATGTTAATTCTTCTAACTCTGTCCTCCAGCCCTTGGTCTTTATATTTCCATCTCTTTGTTTCTCTGATGTACCTTCTCTGATGTACCTTACTCTCTTGATTTTCCCTTTCACTATTCTTTAATTGTATCCATTCTGCTGTTTGGTCAAAGATGGAGTTTTAAGTTACATTATTATATTATGCATTTCTATAAATTTTTCTTAGCTTTGTTTAAATTTTGTTTGTTGTTTATTCTTACTGTAATGCCTCTTTCAATTTTTTGAAATGTATTAAATGCAGTCACTTAATATTATTTTGCATTAACTCCGTCATCCAAAAGGTTTTGCAGGATTAGCTTTGCCCCTTTTTTTCAGCTGCCCCTTTCTCATAATAATGTCTTATTTCCTTGTACATTTGGTTATTTTTATGTGTGAGATAGTACTTTCCTTGAAACTTATTTGAGCAAAAGTTTTTGTGGCCAGGGCAAAGGTAAGTTTCTCTAGAGAATGTTTCTATGTGCTTCCCAGGTGCTTGGGATATAGCCATTCTTTGAGGACCCAAAATAACTCTTGGTTTGGAAAAAATGATAATTCTTGGTTTGGGGTGATTTGGTCAACTCAGGTAGTGTCCATTTGGCTTGAACACCTGTGTTTGAATCATAATATGGTTTTAGTTGCTCAATGAGATTTTTATTTCCACCTCCAGTCAATATCAATGAATGAGATAGTCAAATGTTTTTGCTGTTTTCTGGGTGGTAGAAATGTGGCAGGGGAAGAAATCATATTTTAGTTCACCCTTACATTAAAAGTATGGCTCTGTGCAGTGTGAGCTTATACAGTAAAGCAAAGTCCTGGACCCATCTTCTGTTTTCTAATGATACAAGTCCTCAACTCACACATGTTCATTTTCATTGGGAATAACAATGTGTTCAAGAGGAAAGTTGGCTGTAGTCAAGAAAATGATTTTATTTCATATATGCATGTGATATATATGATATTGATATATATCACAGTTTATTTAGTTTTCCACAGGAGGGCCCAGGTACTTTAACTGTCGTGTTTCCAGAAACTGAATAAATTGAACATTTTCCTTCAATATCTAAGATGAAAATCTCATTATTCAAACTGGTGGTATTGATTTGCATTACTGTCCTTACTCTGATATTTGGGTTTATATACATTCTACTTTGTATTTTTCTTCACCATGCTTTTAAAATGTTTCTTTGTATTGATTGAGTTTTCTTTTTTTCTCCCCTCTTTTGTTTTCTCTTTATATGTTTGGCAGTTTACAACTTCTTTTTCTGTCAAGTTGACTCTTCAATTTTGACAGACATAACTACTGTAGAAAATCTAATGCTAATACTCACACACTCCTCTCAGATAATATAAGACTTAATGTACTTCACTCGAATCATTTATTCCTACCTTACTTTTTTACATTACTTCCACCTTGAGGTTTAAAAATCTCTTCAATTAGCATTATGGTTATTATTTATTTATGTGGTCATTGCTTGTTTGGATTTACCAACATATGTATTGATATCTTTTCTCCTTATTCTCCTTACATCTCAGAAATTTTTTCTGAGAATCTTTGAGTTCTTCCCCAAGTATACTTTTAAGCTCTTCCAAATTCTTGAGTTCACCTGTATGTAAAAATGCCTTTATTCAGCCTTAATCCCTGAATTCTAAATTCACATTCTTTTTATCTCAGCACCCTGAAATATGCCAAACTGTTTCTGGCTTTTGCTATGCCTACTGAGAACACATACTATTTGTCTAATTATGATTTCATTGTAGGACATCTGCCTTTTTCCTCAAGTTGCTTTTAGGTTCTGTGCTTGTGAAAGATGGTTTTGTCATGTTTACTGAGGTCAAGAACCACCCCCTTCCACGTTTGCCCCCTGTTGTTCTGTTTTGTTCCTTCCTGGTGGCATTTACCCCTGCTTCTAGGTTTTAAAATTTAGATTGTGAGCTAGTATTTGAGAAAGCTTCGTTTAAAAGCATTAACTGACTGCGGGTTGAAGTAGTATCATTTCAGTGATGTTTTGCGTTTTCTCTTGACAGAGGCACAAGGGATCTCACCAGGACAGGACAATTTTTTTATAGTAGTTTAACAGTTAAAATGCACAATTTTTAAATTTAAAATATAATTTGAAAATCCTAACTGTGGCCTCTGGTTATCAATTCTTAGGGAAACTATAATTCTTGTCCTACCTGAACACTACTGAGAGAGAACTTCCTCTGTGCAACCTTCTGGCTGAGGGTGATTGTTTTTTTTTTTTTTTTTTCTTGCCGGTCCACTTTTTATCGATAGTGAGATCCCATGTGAGTTCTGGCTTTATCCCATGTGAGGGTACCCACCATTGTGTTCCTGCAACAATGTTCACATATTCCTTTTACTTTGGGCTTCAACTTCATCTTCTTTCTTCCCTAAGCTGCCCACTTTATCCTTCATTTCTAGCTCTTTTTTTAGAAAAGTGGTTCCCACTTTTCTCCTCTACCACAGGGCTAGAGATCTTCCCTTAATATTTTTTGTGGAATCCTTACTCACCCATCAGTTCTTGGTGGAAATGTCATTCTCGGTAATGTATTTCTCCAGCTCTATTTGTAAGTGTTCCATGTTACATTATTTGCTATTTTTAGTTATGAATTACTATGCAGTTCTGATGAATCTTTGTCTCCTTCACATTTAATTGAGCTTCATCTTGAGATAAAACATGTATATTTTGTTTACCTGTGATGGTCCCAGAACCCAGTACAGTTCTGGGCATAGTAACTATTTGATGACTGAATGAAGAGCCCTGAGGATGATGAAAAGTTAGCATACAGCTTGCAAGTGCTAAAATGTAGGCTCTGTAATGTAAGGTGAAGAAGATTGAAGCTGATTTTAAGGTGAAGGAAAGGGAAAAAATGTAAAACAATGTCCCTCTGTAAGTGTTGGAGACATATGGGGAAGGGCACTTAATTTGGAAGTTAGCTCTAAAATTTATCAAGTGGTTTTGGAAATGTTGCCCATCCTCTTTCTCTTTCTCTATTTTTTGATACTAATTCTCACCTGGTAAGGTTGCTATGAGGGTAAGTAAATTAAAGAATATAAAATGGGACCTGGCTGATAGTCCAGATTTAGTAATAACCATAGACTTTTATCTGGGAAACTTTAAAACAGAATTTACTCTAGTGACGAAAAGTGGACTCATCCTCAAGAAATCCCTCCTGAGGATAAAGGTGTGCAGGAATGGACCAGCAAGTTTGTAAAGCTTTGTCTG
Source organism: Panthera pardus (assembly GCF_024362965.1). NCBI lineage: Eukaryota > Metazoa > Chordata > Mammalia > Carnivora > Felidae > Panthera > Panthera pardus. The sequence continues at coordinate 109,646,817 of NW_026526677.1, read as the reverse complement.
CTTCTGTTTGAAGACCTCATCTGGGGCCACTGTGATCATGCCCAGTGGGTTTGAATCATCCTGACTAGAGGTAGGGGGTGGATAAGGTGGCCATTGCAATATTTCCTACCTAGGAGTCTTGCTTAATTGTGCATAAGCAGGGAGAGCAGCAGAGGTTCTTTGAAGATTTCACTCCTTAACTGGCTGAAAACTTGTTCTATATTTGAAAGTGTTCCTCAGTATCAAGTATTTCAATCACTTCTCACTCTCACACATTAGCACTAATAAACTCAGAGCTACATTATCTTAATAAGGCATCTTGACAATGAAGTGCTTCACTTGTGATCTTGAAGAAAACTCAGCCTTCTGGCCACATAGGGACAGCTGTTCCCACAACTTCAGTATCCCATTGAGCAGGAGTCTCCTCCCAGAGAGAGAATGCAGGACTTCTTCCAGGTGAATGACAATGAGCAGAAGGAAGAAAGAGAACCTTCAAAAAATTCTCTTTGGGTTAAGATTTTAATATCTCGTCCCATGGTAGGTTCTATCCCAAAGTCCCTGCCCTCAATGCAGTAATTTAAAAGTGGTGTGTTTTAGCAGTGATAGTAAATGACACATTATATAATGTCAGCTCACAGAGCTGACCTTGTGCATGCACAGAACAGATGGCTGCTTACATGATGTGTTTGAAAGACATTGGAAACTGTCCTTCATCCTGAAACATTAGCCTCTATACTACATTTTACCATTGCAGTTGATTCCTACTTTGAAAATACAAATGCAAGTATCTCTAAAACACTGAATTGGCTATACTGGGATCCTAGATGTGTGTACAATAGGTTGCATATTCTAGGTGTTTCATAAGGAGACTAAATAACCCTGAAATATTTGGCATTATTATGGCTACCTCCCCAAACTCACTGCATCCCTTCCCTTTTGGATAATAGTCAATCAAAAAATTTTTCCTTATTGCTTAAGCTAACTATATAATTTGCTCCCTCTTTAGGCCATGGCAGGTTTAAAGGACAGTGAGAACACAGTAATCCTCAGGTCAAAGTAATTACTTGATATTTGTTTCAGGCTTTACATCTACATGGAACATTATCTAGAGGAAAAGAGAGGGTTTTCCCTTCCTTCAGTGATTGAACAAAAGTACTGCCAAAGCCATTTTACTTACATAAGGGAAGCCAGTCTCTCTGGACCAAGCCAAAACAAAAGGGGGGAGGGTGGAATCACACATAAATGCAATCTTTCACCACATCTAAATCCTGAATTCTTACTTTCAGGAGCCAATATGGTTCCTTTACCTTAAAAAAACAAACAAAAAACATTGACTTGAATTTTCTGTTCCTTGATGGTGTACCCATCTAAATAAACAGAGCTTGTTTTTTAATCATTGGCTATTAATGCATAATCGTTCTATTCTATTTTAGATTTCTAAGTGGCACAACCTCATTCCAGTAGTACCCCACTGTGGCAGTGAAATGTGTAGGGAAGCAGATAGGGAGAATTTCATAAAAGATGTCATCCGAGTAGCCACTCTAAAGAATGAGTACGTTCTGTGGGAGGCTCAGGGCAAAAGGCAAGTACTCTGGAAAAGTAAAAACAAGCCAGGAAAACCCTCAAAACCACCTACCCCTCAATACATCTAAATTAGTTTTTCTGTTAATTTCCAAATGAAAAGGTTTTCAAATTAAATTGATTTAGCTTCATGAAAATTTTTCCCCACTTTTTTTTTTTTAACAAAAGTTCTTAGAGACAAGCAGATTGTGAAGGATTCATCTGGATTCGGGATCACTGCATGTTCAGTGTCCATAAGGGCAATAACGGAGATGCTTTTGGGTAGGGTGAAGAATCTAAAGCAGATACTTCAGGATTTGGTGACAGCAAACATGTGTAATTAGGTCATTATAGGTAAGATGGGGAGGGTGTCCCTTCCCCCAGCTGTCAACTTTGTCAACTAGAATTTGAAGCAGCACTCTTTGTGCTCCAGGTATCTCATGGATCCTGAGCAGGATGGCCTCTTCACCTTTGGCTTTCTGGGCTTCTTCCTATGAGACCTCACACTTATTCCCTGAGGCCAGACTGGAGAGTAGATAACCCGTTGTTTCTCCAATGTTCACTGGTCTTTTCCTTCGGAACCCATTTACATCTCCTCTTTCTTTTTAGTATCTGAATCAACTTCTTCATATAAATCAGCTCATGCAAATAGGCTCATTCATCGCATTTCTCCTTAAGGTTAGCTGGGATACTCGAGCATATTTAATATAATTGATGAACTGGACTTTAACATTTATCTAGCATAAATGCATTAACATATTATACCAAAGAACACAGTGTGATGATATGTGTGTAGGATAATATATTATATTTAAATTTTGATTAAGAGGTAGATTCAAATAAGATAGAGTAGACAGAAGAGGTAGAAGCACTGAGGTGCAACTCTGTTCTGATGAATTTACTCCAAACTACTTCCTGCTAACCACCACTTACTTGGTTGCATAGAGGGCTCCACATAAATAAATCTTGGGTGTTAGAATTTAAAGACAGCCAATATTGTAAATTCAGCCTTTGGAAGGAGATGCGGTTGGTCCACTCTAGTTGTGCATGGTTAACTCTTTGTTACAATAACAACAAACTTGAGGAATCTTCAGACTATGGTCACCTGAATTACTCATGAATGTTGTCAAAAGATGTTTGCACCCGATACTTGAAATCAACACATTCTTCCCCTTTCATCTGTTTGTGATTTTCACTTGGCCCCTCAAGCATTCTGCATTGAGAGACAAGTCTTGTTAGTCATGGAGCCATCATCAAAGAACATTTAAAGAATGGAAGCCAATGCCTTTTTTGAAGTGAGAGCATCAGATGAATTACATGTGAAAATGAAATTAATAAAGCTCTTCTAAAAGAGCTTCATCTCTTCTTAAAAGAGGGACTCATTTCCTGCTGGTCTCCTCATGTTGGGGTTTAGCAGAAAGGTTTAGCCAGGAAGTATTTTCCTTCCGTGGAAATGTAGGCTGACAGAAGCACAGGTGTCAAATTGGATAGGAGTATTGTTTTCATCGTTACCTAGCCAGCAACTTGCATGACTGGGGTTGGTCCCAGATCTGTATAATTCCAAATATCACACACTTAAGTAATAACTTGTACTTCTTTGCACATGTTTCTGTAATTATAACTTTCAACTAAAAGACATAAAGTGAGATCAAAATTTGGTGAAGTGTTTCTATATAAATTCTGTATTTTGAAAGTTGAAACCTTCTGGGCATTGCCTGTTCACACTGGAAAACGTCCTGGGATTGAAGTCCAGACCTGAAAAAAGAAAGTGTGCATAATCTGTACAGCACTGGAGTGATTAGGGGTTTCTTACTTCTCTTGTTCTGGTCATTGTAATTCCATGAGAATGAATGTTGGGACTGCTCTGTTAGCACTTTGTATATACCAGGTACATAGGTGGGATGGGCTTTGTCTCCTGAAGAATTGTCACCTTCCATCCTCTCATTTGATGATGGTGATGATGACACTTTGCAGTAGAGTCCCTTCCTGATTAGTAGAGGCCATTCCACAGGCATCTGGGAGCCTTGTGGGAATCTGTGATCTGGTCACTGTGTTTTATTTGGGGGATTTATTTGCAAATACTAATCATTGACTTGTTGAGAATGTCTCTGTCCCTGAGAATTAGAGAAGCAAGATACCCGCATGGCTAATATTGCAGGCACCATTTCTGAAAGATTCCAGCTCTGTTTGAAATAGGGAGATGCAGACTTAATTAAGCCTGAGTTAGTTTAGGTTTTCAAAATCCTTACTCTTTTTGAGTTGGACTGCTTTTTCTGTCCTCTCTTGCAGTTAGTTGTGGCTGTGAGACTGAGTCTAGAGGTAGGAATGTGGATGAAAGCAGTCCATGCCTACCAGGCCTGGCCTAGAAAATAGCACCAGGCAGGGCCATCCTCAGACTAGGTCCCTGAACGGCAGCATGAAATTGCTTTACTCTAACTTGGAAACTTTCTGTCCCGATATATGAGTGAGAAATACATAATCATTGCATGAGGTCTTTATCTGTTGGGATTCCTTTGTAAGTGCAGCCTATCCTATATCTTAATCAGTATGCACAGTGTAAATGGGGAACATAGGTGCTACCATCACAAAAGCCTAAACTCCATGGCTCTGGTGCAGAGGTGAGGTGGTCCATGAGGTTGGAAAGAGGAGGATATGTGCTCATTAGGACCGAAACACTGGGTAGAACTCTCAGCCTTGGATAAGTTGGTGGGTGAGTCCAACGCCTTCAGTCTGCAGCAGAAGTGGTCGTGGGGAGGCAGACCATTAATATGTGTTGTTGGCTGCTTCTCGCTGTATTTGGCAAGGTATGAAGAGACGGAACTTTGCTTACGACAGGACTGGGTGGTTTGCACACAAAATGTGGACAATGCTAAGGACTTCTGTATGGGGTGGGGGGGAAAGCAAGCAACCAAAGACAAAACTGAAATTTTAAGAAAAAGATAAGATTGAATTGAGACCCAGTGAGACTTCTTGGTGTGACAAACAGACAGCCTGGGGCAAAGATGAGATTAAGAGTGCCTCCTTCCCTCCAGCAAATGGAACTGACTGGAAGCAAATAAATAGATCAGAAGCCTTCTAAGTTGTTTTTTTTTTTTTTAAGTTTGTTTATTTTTTCTTAAAGTTAATTTTTTTTTTTTTTTTTTTTTTTTTTGAGAGAGAGAGAGAGCTTGAACAGAGAGCTTGAGCAGGGAAGGGGCAGAGAAAGAGGGAGACACAAAATCAGAAGCAAGCTCCAGGCTCTGAGCTGTCAGCACAGAGCCCCATGAGGGGCTTGAACTCATGAACCCTGAGATCATGACCTGAGCCAAAATCAGATGCTTAACTGGCTGAGCCACCCAGGTGCCCCAAGTTTACTTATTTTGAGAGAGAGAGAGAGAGAGAGAGAGAGAAGAGAAGAATGAATGAACAAACCGGGGAGGGGCATAAAGGGAGGGAGAGACAGAATCCCAAGCAGGCTTCAAGCTATAGGCACAGACCCCAAAATGGGGCTCGATCCCACCAACAAACACTGAGATCATGACCTGAGCCAAGATCAAGAGTTGGACGCTTGAGGTGCCTGGGTGGTTCAGTAGGTTAAGCATCTGACTTTGGCTCAGGTCTTTTTCTCCAGGTTCATGAGTTTGAGTTCACGTCAGGCTCTGTGCTGACAGCTCAGAGCCTGGGGCCTGCTTCGAATTCTGTCACCCTCTCTCTCTGCTCCTCCCCTGCTTGCAGGTACACCCATGGGCTTGCGTGCTCTCTCTCTCAAAAATAAATGGAAAAAACATTTAAAAATTTGTTTAAATAAAAAGAGCTGGACACAACCAACTGAGCCACCCAGGCACCTGAAGCCTTCTAAGTTTTAAGGAGATTATCTTGTCCGGCAACAAAGACAAAAAGGATCCTGTCTTGAAAAACCTGTGAAGTTACTGATGAGGTTTTGGGGGTGACAGTGGGGTTCATGAGGTCTGGAGCCAATGGCCAAGAAAGAATTCTTGAAGATGTCTTTGGTGCAAAAAGGTGATTTTATTGAAGCACAGGGGACAAGACCCATGGGCAGGAAGAGCTGCCCTGGGACCACGATGAGAGACTGGTTATATACTATGGGGTTGGGGGAGGTAAAGTCCAGGGGAAGTTTCCAGTGAGATTTTCATATGCTAAAGAAGATTCCCAAGAGAGTGGAGGCCTAGTAGCTATTGTCAAGCTAAGGTTGTTTTCCCTATAGCAAAGCATTAGTCTTAAGACATAGGGGGTTCCAGGAGAAATGTTTCACTCTGCTGGCCATCAGTGCTTAAACCTATAAATATGTGTAGCATTTGGGGGCTATGGAAGCCACTAAGGAAGATTGCCCCATGCCCCTTTAGATGTAGCCAGAGCTGCATAACCAGGACCCCATCCTGCTCCACACCCAGGAACTTTGTTCCATTTCCGCCTTTTAATTGCAGTTTTCCCACGCCCCACACAGGCATGTGTGCACACATCCTCTACTTTTTTCTGCCTCCTCAGTGTCATAGGGTCAGAAAAGTACTTCCCAGTGGCTTCAGAACTGCAGATGTCTGTAAGAGGACCAGGGCAGAAAATGAGAACAGCTCTGTTCAACACAGTTCTTTTGTTATGGAAACTGGTCTGGGTCACCAGGCAGAAGGATCAAGTGGCACTTCGAGATCTTGGAAGGTGGGGGGTTTATTTTACACCGGTGGGCTCAGACGAGATCATTCTCCAGAGGTCTGCACCCCAAACATAACCAGAGGGGACAATTTATAGTCTGTTTGTGCGTGGCAAGCGGGGTGGGAAGAAAAACCGGAAAGGGGAGTCTCCAGGCAGGGACGTGAGTTCCCCTATCAGTCCTGTGGGCCGTCCTATAACAGATTTTTCCCTATCACTTTGGGAACAGCTAGAAATACTAGAAATAGATTGGTATAGTTGAGACCTAGTGGTTATGGAGAAGAGGGCCAACACAGTAACAAATGTGACTTGCTTTCATATATATTCACTGCAGAAATACAGGAACATGGGATCAAAATGGTCTTCTTTTAGGTGTGTGCAGCATCTAATCTAACTGCTGGATGAGGGCTGACAGGCACCCAGTGGGTATGCAACTGACATTTAAAGAAAATGTTTATTTATTTAGAGAGAGAGCAAGTGGGGGAGGGGGAGAGAGAGAGGGAGAGAGAGAATCCCAAGCAGGCTCCGGGCTGCCAGCACAGAGCCCTATGGGGCTCGATTGCATGAACTGTGAGATCATGACCTCTGAGCCCAAATCAAGAGTTAGATGCTTAACGGACTGAGAGACCCAGGCAGCCCTCATTCATATTCTTAGTCATTATCATTCACGTTGTGAAAAAAATATGCTTAAAAGAATCTATAGACTCATCTTTTTTGGTATTATTTATTGATTTAAATATTTTATAAGTGACAGTTTGGACTTAGAAAGTAAATAAATGCATGACTTAATTTTGTAATGAATTATGTAAATTTAACACACACAACTGTTATTTCCACTGTGTTTTGTAAGAATCCAAGGCTTTCCTCATTTTTCATATACAAATTTACCTTGTTCTGCAGTCTATAAATACAAAGACATTTTTCATGATGAAACATGCTATTTACACTGTGCGTGATTTGGAATAATTACAAATAAAAATAATCACACAAGTAAAAAGTGGTGTTACATGAAAACCAAAGAAGATAGAGTGGAAGTTTATAATCCTGTAAGTGCTTACATACTTTTACAGGTACTAGTATTCTTAAAATTCCAGTGAAATGAGGCATATTTTATCATTTCATTCAGAAAAATTTTCTCTAAACCTGTACTAATAAAGGAAAATATTGAAAATATAATATGAAACACCAAATGAAACTTTTTAATTAATGGTACAGGTTTAAGAGATGCATTCATCTTTAAAAAAAAATAGCTTGACATTTCAAAATATATGCAATTTAACCATGCCTTACAGATATATTAGTATATTACCTGGTATTATTAATGACATTGTAATTCAAGTTTGTGATAACTAGATTTTTTTAAAAGAAATGACTCACAAAGTATACTCTGATAGCAAAATAGCAGATGTACAATAGTATTTACATCGCAAGCCAAACCAAAAATTCAGACCCATGAAATTACAGCAAATGAATTGGCCAAAGTATTAAAATAATTCAGGTATCTTGTTATGTAAGACCTACCCCATGCAGAGGAAGCAAATGGAGGCCTAGCACATTATAACTATGTGTTTTTATTGAGCTGGCAAACCTATTGATTATTATATAGTGCCAGAATGTTTGATGGAAATGCACTGGCTAGTTATCCACTGAAATGAACAGGCAAGTTTTTAAATCTAAAATACTGTTTGGGAAATGAGACCCTTTGGTTTTGTAAAATGGCTACTCACAGTTGAAGAGTCAGAATTTAGGTAGGTTGATTTTGAAATGAAGAATGATACGTATTATTTCTGGAATGCACTTAATCAGTACATTTTAAAAGCATAATGAGGCAATTCTGTCACTTGATTACTGAAGTATAATGTAGTTGCAGGCAGATGCTATAAAACTTCAGAGTTTTTCCAAGGCCTAACTCCCAGGAAGATTTTTTTCTTTTATAAGGGAAAAGCTGTTTATCCATCTCTAAGAAAAATAAAAAATTCTTTCTCTCCATGGACCATTTTTTTTTAATTTGAACTTAACCTAGTATTCACAGTAGTCAAAACCTGCCACAATGATGTGAACAAATGACCATGTAGTTGGAGTAATTTTTGCTTCTACCCAAATTCTTCAAGGAGACCGTGATTAGTAGAATACCAATCTGGGCCTCATATGCCAACTCAGCAGGAGGCAAAGACATGGAGAAAATGGGACTGTGGGTCCCAGCTGCTCTCATCTGATCTCAATTTCTTCTGTTTCCCTCAACCAATTTTTTTCTACTCTTACATCATTATTAAACATATTTCCCTCAAGAAATAAAAACGGTAAAGGTACTGAAGGTCATGTGTGTTCATTTGAACAAATACTGACCTTGTGCATCATTTTGAGACACAGGCTTTCTTAACACTGGAAATGATGGTAAGAAAGTAATTTGGATTTTCTGAAGTGTCAATTTATATGGTAGCTGCCTGTGTCTTCACAATTTCACAATAGTTTGGTCAGCATGAAATAAATAAAAGTCAATTAACATAGAAATTTACTCTTTTAAAGTGTTAAATTTTTCTCAAGTTTTCATATCCTTTCTCTGGCCTGACTGGCTGAACATAGAAAACCCTTGAGGGGTATAAAGATGAAGTCTAAATGAGAAGTGAGAACCAAAATTCAAAGATAAAGGACTTACAGAAGCACATCTTTCCATGAAAAAAAAAAAAAAAGGCTGCATTATTTCTATGTAATTTTCTGTAATGAATACATCTATATCATGGAGACAAGGACAAATAGTTTGAATGTAATGTTAATACAGTAACAAAAAATGAAAATAACATTTTCAGTTCCAGAGATTAAAGATTCTTTAAATCTTACTCAATACTTGTTCAAATGATTATAGTGTTAGGGATATCTAAAATGAAAGGGCATATTCTGTCTTCCTCACTTTTTTAAATAATTCACTTCTTTTCCCTTAAGAATCAAATACTTTGCTAGAAATGATTGAATTTTCCTTGAAAAAAAAAATGGTTTTGGGTTGGGATTTGTAGATGATCCAACCTGTGTCTTTTTATATTTAAGAACATGGTAATTAGTTAATTCTGGTGAATAAGTAGAAATTGTGGTTATAAATAGCTATCTGAATATATACTAAATGTCAAAGGCATAGAGCTAAGAAACAGGGAATACATTGTATATTGCTTTTTCAATACAGTAGACTTAGAAAATTGATAGCAAATGTTTTCAGACCCTCAAAAGAGAACCCAAAACATCATGCTATGCCAAACTGAGTTACAGAGGGGTATACAGAGGAAGCAAGACAGTGTAACAGTTCTCTCTAAATAAAAAGCCAGTAAAATCAAGTAGCATTGGGTGTATTTGCCTTACTGGAAAGTAATTTAAAAAAAAAAATAACAGTTTCCCTCCAAATGGAGAAATCTTCTTTTCTATTTCAATGAGCGCTTGGTACCCAAGTAAAAAATTACTATTTGTAAAGAAGTAAAGAGGATTCTTCTAAATGAAGATCCTTGTAGGGGCAAAAATGTCCAAAAAGATTGACCCTGATAACTTCTTGAGAAAGTGTTTAAATTCATTGTGAAAGAACAACATACATATATATTTTTAAACCCCTGTTTTGTTAACTGAGAAGCCAAGGTCTCAATTAACTCAGCCTTTTCTTTCCCCAAACAATCTTTATCTAACATGTTCTCCTTTTCCTTACCTCCTGAATCCACATTGTGCTCAGTGGCATGAAACTGAAAAAGAGAAACCCCAGCCAATAGTGAAATACTATTTTTACATCTTTCATAAGAGCTACAAAGAAAGAGAAGAAGGAAGGAAGGAAGGAAAGAAGGAGAGAAGAAGGGAGAGAGGGAGAGAGAGAAAGAACGAAAAGGATATAAAGAGAAGCTGGCAATCTTTAATTAGTTTACTGCACATAATCCCTGTACGCAGGCCATTCACTTTACTCTTGCCAAGAGTCTTCCTGAGAAATAATATCAAATTCCACTGATGTACAAGCGACAGCCACACTCAATATGGGGACCCTTTCACTGTTTCTCATTAAGACTATACTAATGTTTAATTAGGACATACGGCAAATAGTGTTTAAAGACATAATACCACATTTTCCCAAGACAACACAAATTCTGGCAGTGGGCATGTATGAAGCAAAAAGTTCCTGTACTTTTAAATAGATTCATTCTGGGGTGCCTGGTTGGCTCAGTCGGTTGAGCGTCTGACTTCGGCTCAGGTCATGATCTCGCGGTTTGTGAGTTTGAGCCCCGCGTTGGGCTCTGTGCTGACAGCTTAGAGCCTGGAGCCTGCTTCGGATTCTGTGTCTCCCCTCTCTCTGCCCCTCCCATGCTCCTGCTCTGTCTCTCTCTGTCTCTCAATAATAAATAAACGTTAAAAAAAGTTAAATAGACTCATTCTGAAGAGCATATATTTTTAAGTTTCTCATTTATCAAAGTTTTGACATGATGAATTTTATGACATTCTATTAAATATGAATACCGTATTTAAAAAATCGATCATCATTTCATCTTTTTTCAGCCTTCTTTGGGATGAACAGGGTTGGGCTACAGACATAATCTTAATGTAGGTAAAGTTTGACTTTTCTCTTTTCATCTTCCCAGTTTCTATCCTTTCCCTTTCTTGCAGTCTAGCTGAATCCAAAGTATTTCATATATGCTCATAAAATGGGACACCTCCATACTCAGGTGTTTATTTACATTTTTGCTAGAAGAATTCTTTTAGATGAAAAAAAAAAAGTTTTTTGAGGGTCAAAAAAAAAAAAAAAAAAAAAGCAATGAGTGCCCATTATCCCAGGTCACGGAGTCATATAACAAAACAAGGAATGGATTTTACAAGTGCCTGGTGACACATTTGAAACAGATGAAAAATATAGCAATAATAGTTTTGGCTGTCATCCAGGAATAATCATCTTCACACAACAACCACAAAGACTAAAGAAGTTTTAAAAACACCCCCCTGAATAAATGTAGATAGTTACACAGTCATCTAGGTTACTGAGACCTTCCTGGCTAGAATGACATCTACCATAAGAGTTAATTTCTTCTTGATAGTTCCTTCTAGTCAAATACTATAAAAATAATTCATCTGAGACTCCAAGCCAAGGTTGGGTTTTAATTTCAACATGGTAACTTATACCAATAAAATTTGGAAGGGGGGTTTCAGGTTGTTGATAAGCTTTCTGGCCACCCTGATATTTCCAATATTATGCTTCACTTCATGGAGATTTGAATGAAAAAAGCAAAAAGGGAAGAAAGAAAGAAAGAAAGAAAGAAAGAAAGAAAGAAAGAAAGAAAGAAAGAAAGAAAGAGAAAGAAAGAAAGAAAGAAAGGAGAAAAGAAAAGAAAAGAAAAGAAAAGAAAAGAAAAGAAAAGAAAAGAAAAGAAAAGAAAAAGAGGGAGGGAATGTTTTAAGTGCTTATACAGAAATGTACTGATCCAGACTGCCCCACCCTCAGAAGAAAACTGTCTTCTCTTGCTGGCCTTGAAAGTTAGTGATATTGAGCATAGAGGAATGCTTCTAGGGAGATAACAAATGTAGAATAGTTCAGGATTTGATGTCTCATTGGGTACAGAAATGTATAGACTGTTGTTTGTCAGAGGTGATGTAGGATATTTATATTTGTTCAAATGATCTGCATATACAGTAACTTTGATTTAGATTTTGGTTTGAGAATCATAAGATGAATAATCCTAATGTGAACAAGTCTTAACACAATATTATTTGACTATTATTCTCAATGCTTATATTATTACAAATGAGTTTATCATTTTAAGTAAAGAATGTTGTTGCCCAATTTGCAAACCGTGGCTTAATGCCGCAATTTGTAAGTTTACCTTTTTTGTGACATCCTCTATATATTTTCTGCCACAAATGGAAACATGGAGAAAACAATTATTTAAATGCATCTTATAATTATGTGTTATCCCTGGGGGGTTAAACCTTAAGAAATGCATCAACAACATTTTTTTTCTTTCTCAGTGCTGAAGAACTTGATACATTTAGAAAACTTTGAAAAGTGTCTAGCATTCCAACTTTGGGATGGAAGTAAGTTGAGTCTTTTAAGATGGCAAATCTTTGTCCTAAATTCTTTTTCTAGCTGATAATTTTGACTAACAATTATCCAGATTTGTTTCCTTCCTTAAAAATTTTCCCGTTCTAAAAAATCTCTGCTCGAATTACCAGTTCCATAGATGTGAAGAAAAAGGGCTACCTGACCGCCTCTAATTTCGGAAGCCTGAGGGCGCCTCTTGCTCTCTCCCACAGCACACGGTCCGATGCTGGGGTGACTCTGGCTGGCTCCACTTCTGGAGTGTCCCTGCAGGAGCTGGGTGGGCTTGGGGTCAGAAAGGCTTCTATCTACAGTTGAGCGCTAGTCATGCCGGCAGCCAAAGCCCACCTGGAGAACAGGGTGAAGAAGAATTTGGAGGAGAGCAGAGCTCCAAAAATGATTTTCCTGATTGTAGAACCCAATATAGTTTTCATTCTTAGTGATCAAAGTTCCCAGCAAGGGAAAGCTATCATTGCTATCATGCCAGAACACCCAGAAAAAGGATGTATAAAATCAGACTGTATTCTTCTCCCTGAATGTTACCTCAGCCAGGCGTGTTATAAAGGGGGAAATGTTCTGACACTTCCATTTACCTTTATCACAGAAACCACGGCTGGTTCTATCTGCCACCTTCAGAGGGGTTCTATATTTATCTCCGTGAGGCTCTAATCCCAGCATTACTGGTGGTGCCACTACTGAGCGGCTGACACTACCTCCTAAGAAAACAGACTATGGCTTGTGAAGAATTTTTTCCCTTTTCTCTTTTCAAAATAAGAATGATCAGCAGTCGGATAAGTCATTTGGCTTCATGAAACCACATGTGTCTATTATGGAAACTTCCTCTCCTCTAAGGGTATCTATACCTTCCTGAAAAAAACAAGTAAATCTTTTTGCTTAATCTCTTCTAACGCTCCTCCCATCCCCACCCTTTCCACACATCCCGTGTCCGTCTGTCTGAGTCTGACTTACAACTGCCAGGCAGCAAAATGGCAGGAGTGTCTTGAAAAACGGAGGTAGTGTGAAGAAGCAATTTTGCACATTTCTGATTTTACCCCAGTTAATACATGACTGTATTAACAGGCCACCATAAAAACATATTTAGAAGAATCTCTTCTTTATCTCCAAATAGTGAAAAGGCCACAGAAGAAGGCTGAACATGAACTGATCCCTTTATTTTTAAAATATGTATCAAAAGAATCAGAAACAAGGTACGACTTGGGCTTGCTATTTAGTTTTCTGCTTTCCATAATAACAGTACTGACGTCTAATATTAAGAATGATCTGCTCACCAACTAGATGAATTTGCTGAGAGGATAAGTTCACTATAGTTTAACACGTTCAAATTAAGTATTTTTCATTCTTAACAATCAAAAGCACATTTACTAAGAATTAAGCATCCAATGACATACCAAAAGAAAATTGTCAAAAGCTTTCTCAGGGACTCAACAATCCTGCTGGATTTTCAGCAGGGGTCTTCTCTAAATTGTGACAAGGATGCTGCCTTAACTTTTGCAGTGGTAACAGGAAGGTAATCTAGCAGCAAACTCATGCACCATCCCAACTGTATTCAGATTCATGGTTAAAAGAGAGCTTACAGGCCGAGGCAGTGATGGGAGCTGTAATCTTATTGAGAGGCCTCTGAATGGATCCTAAGCTTATGTGACTTTGCTAAATGATAATCTGATGTTTAGAAGTTCCTCGGTGTCACATAAATTTACTGGTTGCTTTTAGCTATAATCCTAGTATGTTATGCTAAATGGTGGAGGGGTAATTTAAGTATTAAAGGACCGATTATTATTGATTATGCCATATTTGATTAAAATTACATTTTGAGACTAAACATTTAAGTTCCTCAGTTTGAAATTTGCAAGCTTCACTGCTATCATCAAAATAGTTGAGAAGGGCAGGTTATTTGCAACATGGCTACAGAATCATTTTCAGATGTTTCTTAAATTATGCTACAGGTGACATCCAACCAATCATATTCTGGAGACAAAATACTATTGTACTCACTAAGTATTTGCCACCATAGAAAACAGTAGTTGTGAGCTCTTTTTGTCTTTCATCTTCTGAGACCTTATCAATCCAAGAGTTGAATTTACATGTCCTAACATCTATCTACATTTCTGCAAAGCCTACATTCTCAACCAACTCATCCAACCTCTGCTCCACCTTTACTCATTTATCCATCCTTAACTGTTCCTTACTACTATATTCCACAAAGATCTGAAAGTCTGGGCAACATTACATACACATATCTCTTGAGAGGAATAGAAATCATATTACAATAGGTACTTAAAAGTTATACAAGAGAAATAATGTGATGGGAGTCTATTACTTTATAGCATGTGTGCAAATGAATAACTTCTGAGACAGATGAACCATATTATTTGCTCAGCTAATTTTCGTCCAACTTATCACTTGCTGCTGCTCATTTCGCTGTAGTAGAATCACGGATATCTTTTGAGAGTCCATGCCAGCTATATTATTGCTTGTATAAAACGTGTCTCTATTTCCCTAAAGGTTCTATGACGTGCACAAAAGTGCGGGTTTCATGTGGCATCATACCATGGCTTAAATTATTGCTTGCAAGGTTGTTATAAAGTATTGCTAGGAAATCATTTTTAGATGAATGCACAATTCAACGTGAAAAGTACAGAGTGAGACTAAGTATTGAGTTGGTGATTTCTCATAACATAAAAATCAAAGCATTCAGAAATCAGGCTGTCACTTCGACATTTGCTTCTGTGTTCAAAAGTTGATAGTTAATATCTTGGTGGTGAGGATCAGCAAATACTGTGATATCCTGCACAGCTCTGGTGGTAACTAAGAAAATGGTACCATATCTAGTGTGCCTGATAGCCCTATAGTGAGCAATATTCATTCCTCATGCTTATTAGTGTTGACTCCTTTCTCTAATAGGTTTGAAATATCGTGCTCAAAAAGCAGACTGTAAATTTGAGACTAAAACTAAAATTAAAACTTGTGAAGGAAATAATGCCACAAAGCCCAGAATACTTAGCTCTTCAAAATAACTACACATGACATAATATATACTCCCTTAGTCAACTTGTATTTATTCCTAGTAATTGGGATGATTTGAATACTCTTCAATAATTCCCAAATCTGGCTATATATTCACATTACCGAGAGTGATTTTTTTCTCAGTACAGATTCCTAGGCCACACAAGTCAAGCTCAATAATTTGTATTTCTGAAAGCTTCCTAGGTCATTCTTAGGTAGGCAGTCAGAGACTACCAAGCTGATGAGCTGAACCATTGAACAGGATCATTTCTTAATAAGGATGGGATGGCAGTGGAGCACTTGACTGGTGCTGTGCTCTGGTCACAACATATCGGAAATAAAAATGCAAACTTTAATTTTTGACCTTGTAGGTCCTTCAAAATGGCACTCCTTTTAATCATGTTAATCTCTACATTCGGCACACACACGCACGCATACGTACACCCACAAACACACAAAGAGCATTCATTACATTATAAAACTGTAACTATTTTATAAGGTGAGATTGACTGTAGCACTGACCTTTCTTTATGAAAGGGAGAAGGAAAAAAAGGAAGGAAGGCAACAGAAAAGCAGCAGGACAAGAATACTTAGGTTTCATTTGTTTGAATCAAGTGTGAGGAAGGAATTTTGCACACTATCTCAGTATATTCTGACAAGATTTATGTTACTCTGTCTATAATATCAGAGTCTGTTCTTCATTCACCACCTCAAGGATCCTCCTACTGAGTCCAATGCTGGGGCCAGTTTATCCACCTAACAATAAAGTTCAGTCATGTTAACACAACTTATGTATATATGAAATCAACTGCTTGTGGATGAAGTATATTCCTATCAAGAGCTACCCATACAGAATCATTCAGATTGGAATATGTTAGCCTCTGATTACTCAGTCTCTCCTATACTGTGTTTTTCCAGCTCTATCTCATAAAATACCCTTATAGAAGCCTCTGATACAACATAGATTTTGTAGTTGAAGATCTATAACTTAATAATAGAAATACCTAGGCTGCAGTATGGGGCTTGGTCCTTGGACTTGAGTTTCTAGGTATTGTTGGCTGAAAGGCATCTGGTGTTGCCCAAAGCCTATGCAGAGTCATATATCATTCATTTTGAAGGAATTTTCTATGAAGTTACACCAAGTGCTTGGAGTCAGATTGTTATTTTGAAGACAAAGCACAGGGAAAAGCTGCAGGTGTTGGCATGCCCCAGCACAACTTGAAGTGCTTAGTTCACTTCAGAAGTGCATTGTTACTTGGGCCTGGAGTGAGTCTTTCTGTCTGCCTGAGACAGACATCAGCAACTTTTGCTGTGGCCATCTTAGGTTCAGAAGCACAAGGAGGATGGGGTTGTTGGGGCCATGGCTGAGGGAGCCAGCTTGTTTCCAGTGACAGCATGGAGTAAGACAGGGTCATGCTCCAAACGCATGATAAGACAGAAACCTACCTGTGTAAATAGGCCCTGACGATCCGTTATACCTGCCCTCAGCAAGTCACGATCCCAAGGCGCTTTCAGGAAATATATGTAATGACATAATGACAGTTGTCATCTTGAGTTCCTTTTTGATATCTCCCAAACTGAAATACAGGATCTCAATTGGTAGCAGTATTTTTGTACAAAAAAAAAAACAAAAAACAAAAAACCAAAAAAACAAAAAAACAGAGCTTGGTGGTTTTCCAGGCTCTGAGGCTTTGCCTTTTCTTTGCATGCATCAATTTAATTTTGCTTTATTGCTTGAAATCTTTGGAACATTTTGCACAATTAAAAGCCCTGCTGCACTTGGGAGTAAGATTCTGTAGAAGCTGTTGTCTCGTTTTACTGTTTCCCGGAGAGGCACATTTTTGCACTTTAACAATAAAAGACTATGTCCCTGATACTATTGTCATTGGACAAGAAGACCAAGTGTGAGACCATGAGAGTTCACATTTGAAGTGCTGAATCCATGGACTCAAAGTCTCAGGCATCAGTGCCCATCTCAGAGTCCTAACAGGTCATAGCTCATTGGACTCCACACAGTCAGATATTAAAAGAGAATTCCAAAATAAAGGAGAAGAGATGGATATCAAGGCAGGTTTTAGACAGTTTGGTCACCTGTTACATAGGAGCTATATCTTCTTTCCTTCTTGACGTCACAGTACGTAGCTGAGACAGCCCACTGTCTTGTGTGGGCATTGAGTATTAATCTTTGTTATTATGGCTAATGTTACCTATTTATCCAGATTCCCAAAGCACATACTGTGCACTGTGTTTAGGGGTACATATGAAGGTATATGACCTTGTTGAATAACTGATTTATTTGCAAACAATGATGTTCTATCAAAATAATACTAGTGCCATTGTGAATCTTTGCTGCTGATGCCTAGTCATAAGGTGACTTTTTCAAAACAGGTTCCTAAAAGAACACTAAACTGAAGGAGCTCTATGTGCCAAATTATATTTTAATGTATCCTTTTGAGAGTGGATTAATACTGTTTCCCTAATGTAATACCATATGTCTAATGAGACACCCCATTTACATTCTCTTTTAATCTGCACACTAAAATGCATCGTGTCTGCAACAGTTTTTAGGTAAGAATAATGTATAGATATTAGTCAAGTGAAATCCTCGCTATGATTCATGGTTATAGTTTTAATTCCAAAATGGAGAATATGTGGACTGTGTTATATCGGAGAAATAAAAATGTAAGAGTTTTTCACAGTTTCTAAATTCTATGACAGCAGCTAGAACGAAGGCCATTTTACGCAGTTAACTTGCAAACACATAGCAACAGCATAACTAATAGTCAATGCTTGCAGGTTGGCAAAATGGAAACAGATGAGACTATTGTCTCAGACTCGAGCTTCAAAGATACATTTAGATTATATTGTTTGAAAAATGTAGTTTACATCCTGTCTGTGATATATGATAAATCTCTGGTATCTTTTTCGTTGTGATATTTGTGACAATGATAAGGCTACTTCTCTAAGTAGAACCATAGAAACTAAAAGAGTTTGTTATTTTGACCAACTGAATATATATACAATTCATGTCTTGGGCCCTATTACCAATTACTGGATAATGAAGTGGATTTTTAATGATGCTTTTAAAATATGCTTGCCATAGATATTCTTAAATATAGAGAGAATGATCATCTATTTAGAACAGTTGCTCAGACAAATCTTCACAAAAAACAGAGAAATAAATTGGATGATTACTGGAAGTCCCTTTTGGCTTTATGGTTACAAAACACATTGTTTACCACCCAAATGTTTATTGATTTACTTATGATCATAATAAACCCTAAGTAAATTCCTGTGCAGCATAAGCTTCCGTGACTTGAGCGAGCTTGGTGCTCTCTCCATGTTCCTGTGCTGTACAGAACACATTGCAAGGGCTGACTGCTTTTAGTATGAGGGCTCCGGTGCTCCCAGCCTGTGCTGGCCACCTGATGGTAAACCTCTCCTTATTCCCAGTTAAGGAAGTAGTTTAATCTCCCAGTCCCCTGAAGAGATTCCATGACAGCACCCTGTTCTCAGTCTATATGCCTCCCCTTAAATGTCCAAGCTTTCTGGCCTCCATGTTGTTCAAAACAGAGGCCTACTAGACCCAGGGAGGAGAGGGACAGGGAGCTATCAGAGAGCTCAGGGTCTAGATCCTGTCTCCACACTAAGTGTTGCCCTAGGGTCCTCATAAGTCTTGGGGTGCAATTACAAAAGTGATCACCATTTTAACAAATACTTGGCATATCTATAAATGTTTTCTAGCTACACACTTAGAGAACTTAAAAATACTCATAAGCCCCACAGTTACACTGGACATTAGTTAATATGCTCCTTAGCTGCGTTTTGTCGTAAACAAATCGTAATGCAGCCGAAATACCTGACTAGAACAAGAAATGGATTACATTCAGTAGACATAAGCGGTCTATGAGGATACCATCTGAAGGAAAAGAAAGAGCCCCTTCAAGGTTTCAAGGAAACCAATGTTTCCAGCTCATCAACCTCAATAGAAACTTGGGTTTTATATTTGATCCAAAAGAGAAAAACTCTGGACAGGCTGTGCTCCTAATTGCAGGGCGAGTCTGCGATAATATTTTCATGCAGTATTGATTCGTGGGAACAGCTCTCCATGTTAGCACCATGTGCAATAGAAGCCTATCTGTCACGATGACAATTACTGGGCCTGAAGGCTAGACCTACTTCAGCATTCACCAAGGGGATTCACCGACTGAAGAGTCACATCAATGAAACTGCAGAAGAAAAACTCTTTTGTTTTTTTGAAATCTCAAAGCCATAAAATACAGGGTTCCTCCCCCACCCCCCACCCCTGGCTTATTTGGCAAGAGGAAACAGCATTCTTGGCAAAATGTCCCTACTACTGCTTTGTCACTAATGCCAGCGTTGAGGAATTTGCTCCCAAGAATGGCAGGTAGACTTAGGAGGCATCAGTGGTTGGGCAAGGTGGGGTTGGGGGGGAAGTACTAACAAGTTCCGTAGCAGCAAGCTGCTTATGACAATGTCCTCGAACATGGAGCACAAGCTACCTAGATTTAGAAGCGCTAAATTGAAAAGGGTCCAATGCAGCAAAGCATTTCATTGTAACCGGCATTCAGTAGAAGATAGTAAGAAGACTTTTCTGTGATCCTAGTTATAGCGCAATCTGTTATTAGGAAATTTGATTTCCTCTGGATTCCATGCTACATTAATTAAATTTAAAAGATACGTTTACTAAGCAGACTTACGGTGCTTTCTCAGCATCTGAAATCCTGTTATATGTATTCTCAGTCCAAACACTAATCTGTCTAAATATGTCAAACTACATTTGATTAATAGGTTAGTTACATAATATACCAACTACACAGTAGCAGATTCTGACAATTGAATAGTGTTGTGTGTGAAATGGAATTATTCAGAAGAGAGATGTATAAAAATAGGTAATATCCCTAAAATATTTTGTGGAGTTATAGTTCTTCCTGCCAGGAAGGCAACCACAGAGCTATGATGTACGTATGAAATGTCTGTTCGGGGAAACAAAATTATAAAATATTCCTCACATACCAACTCACTAAATGTAGGAATTGATCATCAAAACTGGCTCTCAAAAGTGATAGAAATATATAGGGAAAGATACCTGTATGTGCGACAAACAAGAAAACACAGAATCTATTTATTGGTTAGTTGTGATTAAAATATATATATGACTAAAAGCACTCCTATGGATGGACACCTCTTATTTCTGCCCCACCCCCTCCGGTTTCTTTTTTACTGACAGTCATCACCCACCTTTTTCTAGGATTATTGCCTAACATAACACAGAAATTCTGCTGCTTGTTCTCAGCAAATCAGTGGAAGAGAAACAATCTCTTTGCACTCCCCCTTCATGACCCATGTTGTGGGCTTGTGCTTTGTGGAGAAGTCTTTGATCTGCTGAAGGTCTCAGAGGCTTGTCTCCCGGAGGAACATGGTGCCAATGTTGTAGGAAACTTTCTTGATTCTTGATGAAGAAAGAGAAGGCTTTGGCTGCTTAGGACCAGTTCTTACCTCCAGGAAATAGCAGATCCCAGGGATTTCCTTTGGAAAGTTATCTGGAAGCTCTTCACGGGACCGAGGAATGAATGTGAAGCTTTCTTCCCGTTTTAATAATCTAAGAAGAAAATACAGATAATGTGAATCAAATAGGTCAAATCGGCAGGATAAGGGAGAATAAACAGACAAAAAATTTAAAGGCTCAGGAAGCCAATCAACGACCAGGCTCATGTTGACACCTCTATTTCTTTGTAAAACACGTGGCCTTCCTAGGGCTCCAATTGCCAGGAAATGTTGTTTGTCAGGAAAGATGCCTTCATGTTATAATTTTTTTTAAAAAATGCTATTTCTGGTCCTACTTGAAAATATTTTTCAAATTTGATTTTTTTCCTAAACAAAAGGCAAAAGAAAACTGTACAATGCAAATTCTTTCTTTTTCTAATGTTTACTTATTTATTTTGAGAGCATGTGTGCATGCACACAAGCAGGGAAGGGGCAAAGACAGAGAGGGAGACTGAGAAACCCAAGCAGGCTCCAGGCTCAGCACGAGCCCAACTTGAGGGCTCAATCACACGACTGTGAGATCATGACCTGTGCCAAAATCCAGAGTCAGATGCTCCACTGAGTGAGCCACCCAGGCACCCCATGTATAACACAAATCTTTATTTGAATATGTAGTATTTACCCTTTCTGGTTTTAAAACCAGCCTAAATTCTGGAGCACTCCTCTTATGTTTTGCAGATTCTTGATAGGCTTTAAATGCGTGTCCTGTGTGTCAAACATATCAGTTATTTAGCACTGTAGAACATTCATGACTTCAAGTGTCTTTAATAGTTGGTCACTGATCTCTAGCAATGTTTTGTGAACTCCAGCATTTACTGGTCAAACAGTGTGACTCTTCCCTTCCAGTCACACTTACTCTTTTCTAGTACACAAACACCAGAGACTTACTCTTGTCCAGGTCCATGAAACATTAAGTTCAATACCCAGACCTAAAGGTGTGGCCCCGCCATTCAATTTAACTCAACAGCCCTCCTAGGTTGCTTCTTTTTGCCTGAGAAAAATCTCCTGGGCACTCTTGTGAATATACTCATGAGTAGAATACCAAGTTTTGTCAACAGAGATGGAAACATGGAATAAAAGAAGCAGGAAATAAATACTGACAACCAAAGCCCACAGTAATAGGGAAATGTGTGATCAGTATCAATGCATTTCCAACCATGTTTACATAATGAGGAAGACAGTGAAGGGTCTGCATCAGCAGTAGGGTAAGACAACACTTTGAAATCCTAAACATGTAGACTTTATTTGGAAGGCAGAGAGTAGCCAAACCCAGCATCACCCCTTTCCTAAAAACAGCTCATTTTCCTGAGCCAGGTGAATGGTAACAGCAGATACCAGGTATGCAATGTAAGAGACTGGTCAGGTACAAGAACCAGCTGTGGTAGAAGGCAGGGTCAAAAAGGGCAGTAAGTTCATGGAAAACAAAGGACGTGTGGGAATGAAAGATCATTGCACAAGCACTGATAATCATCTCCACACTGAGAGGGAAAAAAACATTCCTTGATGTTTAATGGATAAAATATATGAAAACAACAGCTGATAGCACTAAGAATTCTTATAGTAGGAGGAGCAGTCTATATTTACTTTTACCAACAGGAGTGGTACTATTTTGCTTTGTAAAGGATTTTTAAGCTTTAGTTGTCTTTTTAATGTTTATTTCTGAGAGAGAGACAGAGATGGGGGTGGGGGGAAAGCGAGAGAGAGGGAGACACAGAATCTGAAGCAGACTCCAGACTCTGAGCTGTCAGCACAGATCCCGACACAGGGCTAGAACTCATAAACCATGAGATCATGACCTGAGCCAAACTCGGACGCTCAACTGACCAAGGTACCCAGGTACCCCAAGGATTTTTAAGTTTTAACTCACCATTTCTTTAAAAATATTATACAATGACCATACTAACTTGGAATATAAGGAAATGAGGCTCTAAAATTTCAGAATTCTTTCCCTTTTTCATCCTCATCCACATAACCCTATGCAGAATCTCTTCTCTGACAACAACATGCTCTTCTCTGACAAATTTATGGTAAAAGCAAGCCTGGATTAAGTTAGGCTGATTTGCTCAATCACTCTAATTTAATGTCTTAAGCAGTAAGACAGCAGTGGCCTTGGAACTAGAATCCAGATTTGTTAACTCCTAATTAAGCTCAACCCTATAATAAATAAGTCTACACTAAGATAGGATGCCTGGAGGGCTCAGTCAGTTAAGCCCGACTCTTGATTTCAGCTCAGGTCATGATCTCACAGTTTGTGGGTACAAGCCCTGCATAGGGCTCTGTGCTGGATTCCTGCTTAGGATTCTCTCTCTCTCTGCCCCTCTCCAACTCATGCTCACTCTCTGTCTCTCTCAAAAAAAAAAAAAAAAAGACTACACTAAGATAGCTTTCTGTGATAACAATGAAACTGAGATATAGGTAAGGCATTAATGACAATCACAATGAAATTTTTGGTAGTTTGCTTTCTTTTTGTTTTTACAGATGTCAATTTTCTGTACATACAATATACAACCAGTCACTTCTGAAATAAAATGTAAGATTCCTCAACAGTAGTTAAGTTTAGCACGGAATTCCACAATAATTTTGCTTAGCTCAAACAGAATGGTCATCGATGTGAAAATATTTGGGTATCAATCAACAAACATGTTGAGTGCTGGCGACATGCTGTAATGGTTTTCTGAATGGACGAGAAGAAGTAGGGATGCCCAGAATGACTTAACATAGAATTTAAAAGGCAAGAAATACTCACAGGAACAAAGTAGCAGCAATACAAGGTGGTCTTGAGTAACACATAAAATAAAATCCAAAGAAGGAAATTCTGCATGGTTACTAGAGAGATGACTGTGCATCTTAGTACAAAAGGCAAGAGCCAGAGCAATAAAGTTCACCTCTACCAATTATAAAATTGAGCCACAACACCAACCTTTCAAACAAGTCTCCTTAAAGGCCCATGCAGTAGATAGGACTCCACATGAGCTATATTCTTCTATTTATGTTAAGTCCTCTATTTTTTTATGCTCTATTTGAGTCACCAAGGTCTTCATATTTTGCCGTAATTGAGATGTTCTGACACTGAAAAATAACATTGAGTTTACATCTATGAAAGTACTTGTAAATGACTGAAAGTGGGTCACTAGCGGCTTTAGAGGCAGTGCTTTTAAATAATTCACTGCACTTTGGTAGGAAACTTAACAATGAATTGATCTCTTGACCTTTTAAATACGTCTCATCTTTGATGTGCTAAAAATCACAAAGACAGTAGCTTTTATGGGGCTTTATTCTTCGCCAACTAAATATTTTGGTATTAATAAAGTCAGTACAGTTTTAAACTTCAATAACATGAATGAGAGCACAGAAGAGCAAATTCACAGAAGCTCCTATGATATCCAGGATTTAGCAGCGTTTGTATAAATGAATGCTGAAGTGAAATATTGAGATGACTTCCAGTAGTACAATCTGAATGAGTTCCTGGTGGGTCTGTGCGGGAGGTCAGGGGAAACATTTCACACAGCATGCCTGGCGATGATGAGTCGTGGTGCTGAATAAATGCTCAAATGTGTACACAGGGATTAGGAATTTATACACTGATCACTCCAGAACCTCTGATCCCCTCTGAAATGCTTTATTAAGTCCAAGTCCCTGGGCTGGCTCTAAAGCTCTGCCTAAGAATCCATTTCTTCAGCAACTTGGGACTGATATGGAAGCTTAGATGCCACACAAATCTAAATTCATCCCCAGCCATAATCCCCAGCTGGTTGATATATAACCTGGGGGTTTGGGCAACATGTTTAATAAGTATTGGGAAGGCACACAAATCCTACTTCACCTGCCTGTTAGTATTCATCTTCTCTCAACAAAGTTTTTCCTACAAATTGATTTTCAAGATGAGAATACTCCGCTGCTTTGAATCACTGGATGGCCCCCAAACATGTGAGGGGAGCTGGATACCATGGGGGTCCATGGAGCTGCTCCCTCACTGTTAGGAAAACTAAGCCATCTCTGACTCACTCAGTTCTTATTTGCACATCTCTGACCACACCAAGCTTTGTGCTCTATCCTGTATTCTGTCCTATAAATGGACCTGAAACTTATTCGCACTGAGGTCCAAATGACCTAAATGTAATTTACATTTTAACACGGGACTCAGAGCTTTTTAATAGGTAACAGAATTGTAACAATGACATTTCAGGCAACTTATTCTGGGATTTATTAACTTCTGCAGATCAGAAGATTTATTAACTTCTGCAAATTGGCTTCTATAAAATACAGCTTGGTCATCTATAGGATAAGGTCAGAATCTGGTCTTTCATTCTTCTATATACTTTTCTCCAATTACATACAATGATTTCATTGTGAATTATGTCCACTTGCTCTATGTATTTCCCGCAATTCTCTAGACTCTATTATGAGGAAAAATAACCAGTCGTGCAATTCTTGAGCCAGGCTTCATGCAGTCTTTGGTCAGTGAATTCAGCCGTCAGCCAGTCAAAAGTTATTTTATTCAATGCCTTCCACGAGCTGGGTGCTGACCCAGTGCATTTCTACTTCTGATCATATTAATTGTGGGACAGGAGAGGACTGAGAAGAATTTTTATTTTTGCTGAAAATATCTTTCTATAAAGTGGTTGGTTATGTTTTTGTTTTGATTTAGCCGAGTGGACACCATGGACCACCCACAGACAGAACCTACCTTGAGGAAATTAATACATGTCGTTGCAGTCTCTAATGGTGACCCACTAGTGTAGGTAGTCACCTAAGACCTACTTGTTTGAAGTCATCTTGTGAGATTAGAAAACCTTCGTTTCAACAACTGAAAAGATCCATGTAATATGCAGAAAGCTCTGAGATAGTGACCATTCAGAATGCTTACCAGAGTGGTCACTAACTTGTCTACTAATTACCATGCTACCACTCGCCAAAAGGGGATGTAAGACCGAGGCAAGATAGGGTAATATATGCTGCATCTTTCAGAGCTGAGGGCCTGAAAGATTATCTGGATAATGACCTTTTAAAGACCTTGGATGTCTGAAATGTCTTTAGTTAACTCTCAGTTTGATTGTTCTCATTAGGCATTAAATTTTTGTTTGGAAATTACTTTCCCCTCAGAACTTGCTGCTAGAAACTCAGATTTCATTCTGTTTGCTACTCCAGTGGATATGAATTTTCTCCTTGATGTTGATCAGTCTCTCTCATCATCATCATTCTATCTCTGGTGTTAGGAAAACTAAGGATAATATATCTCAATGTATCTTTTTCTCTACCTTTTTTAAAAAAAATTATTTAGTTAACTTATTGTGAGGCAGCAAGAGACAGAGCATGAGCAGGGGAGGAGGAGGAGGAGGAGGAGGAGGAGGAGGAGGAGGAGGAGGAGGAGAGAGAGATTCCCAAGCAGGCTCCAGACTGTCAGCACAGAGCCCAACCTGGGGCTCGATCTCATGAACTGTGAAGTCATGATCTGGATAGAAACCAAGAATCAGACACTTAACCCACTGAGACACCCAGGATACACTGCACGGGGTTTGTTTGTTTGCTGTTTGTTTGTTTGAAGTATAGCTGACCAGTGTAACATTTGTTTCAGGTGTACAACACAGTGACTGGACAACTCTACAATTTAGGCTGTGCTCAGCTCAAGTGTAGCTGCAGTCTGTCACTGTACAACACGATTCCAGTGCCACTGACTACATTCCCTATATGGTACCTTTTACTCCCATGACCAATTCATTCCAAAACTGAAAGTCTGTACCTCCCACTTACCTGCACCCCTTTTTGCCTACCCCCTCCTCTATGGCAACCACCAGATGGCTTTCCATACTTATGAGTCTATTTTTGCTTTTTATCTTTGTTCATTTCATTTTTTAGATTCCACATACAAGTGAAGTCCTATGGTATTTGTCTTTATCTGACTGCTGAATTCACTTAACATAATGCAACCTATGTGCATTCATTGTTGTCACAAATGGCAAGACCTCATTCTTTTTTATGGCTGAGTAATATTCCATTTTTTAAATATACCATATATTTATCCTTTCATCTATGGCTACTTAGGGTGCTTCTGTAACTTGACTACTGTAAATAATGCTGCAAAAATATAGTGGTCAAGATATCTTTATGAGCTAGTGTTTTTTTTTTCCTTTGGGTGAATACCCAAGAGTGGAATTATTGGATCATACAGCATTTTGAGGAAACTCTATACTGATTTTCACAGTGACTGCACCAGTTTATGTTCCCATCAACAGAGCACATGGTTCTTTATCTCCTCATCCTCACCAATTCTTGTTATTTCTTCTCTTTGTGAAACTAGCTATTCTCAAAGGTATAAGGTGATAACTCATTGTGGTTTTGATTTGCATTTTCCTGATGATCAGTGATGTTCAGCATCTTCCATGTCTGTTGGTATCTCTATCTTTCTTTAAAAAAAAAGAAAATGTCAGATCAGGTCCCCTGCCCAATTTTTAATCAGACTGCTTGTTTGGTTTTTTTTTTTGTTTGTTTGTTTGCTTTTTTTTTTTCTTTTTTGGTGTTGAGTTGTATAAGAGGTCTTTATAAATTTTGGAGATTAATCCCTTGTTGGATATGTCATTTGCAAATGTCTTCTCCCATTCAGTACGATGCCTTTTTGTTTTGTTGGTAGTTTATTTCGCTGTGTGAAAGCTTTTTATATTGGTGTAGCCTTAACAGTTTATTTTTGCTTTTGTTTCCTTTACCTGAGGAGACATATCTAGAAAAAAATGTTGCTAATATTCATGCCAAAGAGATTACTGCCTATGTTTTCATCGAAGAGTTTTATGATTTCAGGTCCCACATTTAGGTCTCTATTCCATTTTGAGTTTTTGTGTATGCTGTAAGAAAGTGGTCCAGTTTCATTTTGTAGGTAGCATCCAGTCTTTCCAACACTGTTTACTGAAGAGATTTCCCCATTATACATTCTTGTCTCCTTTGTTATAGATTAAATGACAGTATAAATGTGGGTTTATTTCTAGACTCTGTTCTGTTCCCTTGATCTATGTGTCTAGTTTTGTGCTAGTGCCATACAGTTTTCATTATTGTAGCTTTGGAGTATATCTTGAAATCTCAGATTGTGATCCCTCCACCTTTGTTCTTTCTCAAGATTGCTTTGGCTATTCAGGGTCTTTTGTGGTTTCATACAAATTTTTGAGTTATTTGTTCAGTTCTTTGGAAAATGCTATTGGTATTTCCACAGGCACTGATTAAAAATATAGAATGCTTTGGGTAGTATGGATATTTCAACAATATTTATTGTTCCAGCCTATGAGCATAATATGTCTTTTGTGTCCTCTTCAATTGCTTTCATTAATCTTTTAGAGTTGTTGGGTACAGGTGTGTCAACTCCTTGGTTCAATTTATTCCTAGGTATTTTATTTGTTTTTGGTGCCACTATAAACAGAATTGTTTTCTTAAGTTCTCTTTCTGTTACTTCATTATTACTGTATAAAAATGCAACTGATGTCTCAGTTTGGTATCTTGCAATGTTATTAAATTTATTACTTTTAACACTGTTGTGGTAGTGACTTGAGGGTTTTCTATATTTTCTCTGTATCATGCCATCTGCAAATAGTGACAGTTTTACCCCTTCCTTATGGGTTTGGATGCCTTTTATTTCTTTTTCTTTTGTAACTGTTGTGACTAGAACTTCCAGTACTATGTTGGATAAAAGTGATGAGAATGGACATGTTTGTGTTATTCCTGGTCTTAAAGAAAAGGCTCTTGGGGCGCCTGGGTGGTTTAGTCAGTTAAGCATCCGACATTGACTCAGGTCATGATCTCACAGCTTGTGCTGACAGTTCTGAGCCTGGAGCCTGCTTCAGATTCTGTGTCTCCCTTGCTCTCTGTCCCTCCCCCACTCATGATGTCTCTTACTCCTTCAAAAAGAAACATAGGGAAAAAAAATAAAAAGCTGTCAGTTTTTCCCTATTGAGTATATACTATCTTGGGTTTGCCACACCTTACTCTTACTAGGTTGAAGTATTTCTGTCTAAAAACCCACTTTGAGAGTTTTTATCATGGAAGCATGTTGGATTTTGTCACATGATTTTTTTTTGCATCTACTAAGATGAACATCTGATTTTTATCCTTCATTTGTTACCATAATGTATCAATTCATTTGCAGACACTAAATCATCCTCATACCCCAGAATAAATCTTACTTGATCATGGTCAATGATCCTTTTATTGTATTGTTGAATGCAGTTTGCTGACATTTTGCTGAGGATTTTTACAACTCTGTTCACCAGAGATATTGGCCTATAATACTCCTTTTTTGTGTTATCCTTTTCTGGTTTTGGTATCACAGTAATGCTGGCTTCATAAAATGTGTTTGGAAGTTTTGTCTTATATTTTTTGGAATAGTTTCAGGAAAATTGGTATTAATTCTTCTTAATTACCTGAGAAGAACTTACCTGAGAATATATCTGGTCCTGGACTTTTGTGGCAGTTTTCCTATTACCAACTCAATTTTGTTACTGCTAATTGGTCCTGTTCAGATTTTCTCTTTCTTCCTCATTCCATTTGGAAGATTGCATGTTTCTAGGAATTTGGCCATTTCTTTGAAATTGTCCAATTTGTTACCATATAATTTTTCATAGTAGTCTCTTATAATCCTTTGTATGTCCATGGTATAGATTCTTCTCTTCATTTTGGATTTATTTCATTCCTCTTTTTTTTTTTTCATGAGGAGTCAAGCTAAAGCTTTATCACTTTTGATAATTTGGCCTTCCCCAAAAACAAACTCTTGTTTCCATTGATCTTTTATTTTTTTTATTTTTAATGTTTATTTTTTCTATTTATTTTAATTTTTAAAAGTTTTTAATTTACATCCAAGTTAGTTAGCATATAGTGCAACAATGATTTCAGGAGTAGATTCCTTAATGCCCCTTACCCATTTAGCCCATCCCCCCTCCCACAACCCCTCCAATAACCTTCTGTTTGTTCTCCGTATTTAAGAGTCTCCTATGTTTTGTCCCCCTCCCTGTTTTTATATTATTTTTACTTCCCTTCCCTTGTGTTCATCTGTTCTCTGTCTTAAAGTCCTCATATGAGTGAAGTCATGTGATATTTGTCTTTCTCTGACTAATTTTGCTTAGCATAATACCCTCTAGTTCCATAGTTGCAAATGGCAAGATTTCATTCTTTTTAATTGCCAAGTAATACTCCATTGTGTGTGGATACACCACATCTTCTTTATCCATTCATCCATCAATGGACATTTGAGCTCTTTCCCTACTTGGATACTGTTGACAGTGCTGCCACAAACACTGGGATGCATGTTCCCCTTTGAAACAGCATACCCATATCCCTTGGGTAAATACCTAATAGTGCCATTGCTGGGTTGTAGGATAGTTCTATTTTTAATTTTTTGAGGAACCTCCATACTGTTTTCCAGAGGGGCTGCACCAGTTTGCATTCCCACCAACAGTGCAAAAGAGATCCTCCTTCTCTGCATTTTCACCAACATCTTGTGTTGCCTGAGTTGTTCATGTTAGCCATTCTGACAGGTGTGAGGTGGTATCTCATTGTGGGTTTGATGTATTTCCCTGATGGTGAGTGATGTTGAGCATGTTTTCATGTGTTGGTTGGCCACCTGGGTGTCTTCTTTGGAGAAGTGTCTATTCATATCTTTTGCCCATTTCTTCACTGGATTAGTTGTTTTTTGGGTGTTGAGTTTGATAAGTTATTTATAGATTTTTGGATACTAACCCTTTATCTGATATTCCGTTTGCAAATATCTTCTCCCAATCCATTGGTTGTTTTTTAGTTTTGCCGATCGTTTCCTTTGCTATGCAGAAGCTTTTTAGCATCAATTGATGAGATCCCAGTAGTTCATTTTTGCTTTTGTTTCCCTTGCCTCTGGAGAGATGTTGAGTAAGAAGTTGCTGCGGCCAAGGTCAAAGAGGTTTTTGCCTGCTTTCTCCTTGATGATTTTGATGGCTTTCTGTCTTACATTGAGGTCTTTCATCCATTTTGAGTTTATTTTTGTGTATGGTGTAAGAAAGTAGTCCAGGTTCATTTTTCTGCATGTCGCTGTCCAGTGTTCCCAGCACCACTTGCTGAAGAGACTGTCTTTATTCCATTGGATATTCTTTCCTGCTTTGTCAAAGATAAATTGGCCATACGTGTGTGGGTCCATTTGTGGGTTCTCTATTCTGTTCCATTGATCTGAGTGTCTGTTCTTGTGCCAGTACCATACTGTCTTGATGATTACAGCTTTGTAATACAGCTTGAAGTCCAGGATTGTGATGCCTCCTGCTTTGGTTTTATTTTTCAAGATCGCTTTGGCTATTCGGGGTCTTTTCTGGTTCCATACAAATCTTAGGACAGTTTGTTCTAGCTCTGTGAAAAATGCTTCTGTTATTTTGATAGGTATAGCATTGAATATGTAGAGTGCTTTTGGTAGTATTGACATTGTAACAATATTTGTTCTTCCTATCCAACAGCATGGAATATTTTTCCATTTTTTGGTGTCTTCCTCAATTTCTTTCAAAAGCTTTCTATAGTTTTCAGTGTATACATTTTTTCACCTCCTTGGTTAGATTTACTCCTAGGTATTTTATGGTTTTTGGTGCAATTGTAAATGGGATTCCTTATTTCTCTTTTGTTGCTTCATTGTTGCTGTATAGGAATGCAATAGATTTCTGTGCATTGATATTATATCCTGCAACTTTGCTGAATTCATGTATTAGTTCTAGCAGTTTTTTGTGGAATCTTTTGGGTTTTCCATATAGAGTATCATATCACCTGTGAAGAGTCAAAGTTTGACCTCCTTGCCAATTTGGTTGCCTTTTATTTCTTTGTGTTGTCTGATTGCTGAGGCTAAGACTTCCAATACTATGTTGAATAACAGTGGTGAGAGTGGACATCCCTGTCTTGTCCCTGACCTTAGAGGGAAAGCTCTCAGTTTTTCCCCTTTGAGGATGATATTAGCATTGGGTCATTCATCTATGGCTTTTATGATCTTAAGGTGTGCTCCTGCTATCCCTACTTTCTTGAGGGTTTTTATCAAGAAAGGATGCTGTATTCTGTCAAATGTTTTTTCTGCATCTATTGAGAGGATCGTGTGGTTCTTGTCTTTCTTTTATTGATGTGATGTATCACATTGATTGTTTTGCAGATATTGAACCAGCCCTACATCCCAGGTATAAATCCTACTGGGTCGTGGTGAATAATTTTTTTAATGTATTGTTGGATCTGGTTGGCTAGTATCTTCTTGAGGATTTTTGCATGCATGTTCATCAGGGAAATTGGTCCATAGTTCTCCTTTTTGGTAGGGTCTTTCTATGGTTTGGAATCAAGGCAATGCTGGCTTCATAGAAAGTGTTTGAAAGTTTTCCTTCCATTTCTAATTTTTGGAATAGCTTCAAGAGTATGGGTTTTAACTCTTCCTTAGGTGTTTGGTAGAATTCCCCTGGAAAGCCATCTGGCCCTGGACTCTGTTTTTGGGGGGAGATTTTTGATTACTAATTCAATTTCTTTACTGGTTATGGGTCTGTTCAAAGTTTCTATTTCTTCCTGTTTCAGTTTAGGTAGATTACATGTTTCTAGGAATTTGTCCATTATTCCAGACTGCCCATTTTATTGGCATATAATTGCTCATAATATTCTCTTATTATTGTTTTTATTTCTGCTATGTTAGTTGTGATCTCTCCTCTTTTATTCTTGATTTTATTTATTTGGGTCCTTTCCTTCTTTCTTTTTGATCAAACTGGCGAATGGTTTATTAGTTTTGTTGATTCTTTCAAAGAGCCAGCTTCTGATTTCATTGATCTGTTCTACTGGGTTTTTTGGGGTTTGTTTGTTTGTTTTGTTTTGTTTTTGGTTTCTATAGCATGAGTTTCTGCTCTAATCTTTATTATTTCCTGTCTTCTGCTGGTTGGGGTTTTATTTGCTGTTCTTTTTCCAGCTCTTTAAGGTGTAAGGTTAGGTTGTGTATCTGAGACCTTTCTTCCTTCTTTAGTAAGGCCTGGATTGTTATATATTTCCCTCTTATGACCGTCTTCGCTGCATCACAGAGGTTTTGGGCTGTGGTGTTATCATTTTCATTGGCTTCCATGTATTTTTAAATTTCCTCTTTAACTTCTTGGTTACCAATTCATTCTTTAGTAGGATGTTCTTTAGTCTCCAAGTATTTGTTGTCTTTCCAAATTTTTTCTTGTGGTTGATTTTGAGTTTCATAGCATTGTGGTCTGAAAATATGCATGGTATGATCTTGATCTTTTTGTATTTGTTGGGGACTGATTTGTGTCCCAGAATGTGATCTATTCTGGAGAATGTTCCGTGTGCACTGGGAAGAATGTATATACCACTGCTTGAGGATGAAATATTCTGAATATATGTGTTAAGTCCATCTGGTCCAGTGTGTCATTCAAAACCATTGTTTCCTTCTAGATTTTCTGATTAGATGATCTGTGCATTGCTGTAAGTGGGGTGTTGATTAATTGATTTATTTATTTGTGTGCTCTCACATTTGGAGCATAAATGTTTACAACTGTTAGGTCTCCTTGGCGGATAGACCCCTTAATTATGATATAATGCCCTTCTTCATCTCTAGTTACAGTCTTTATTTTAAAGTCTAGATTTTCTGATATAAGTGTGGCTACTCCAGCTTTCTTTTGGCAACCATTAGCATGGTAGATGGTTCTCCATCCCCTTTCAGTCTGAAGGTGTCTTTAGGTCTAAAGTGGGTCTTTTGTAAACAACATATAGATGGATCTTGTTTTCTTATCCATTCTGTTACCCTTTGTTTTTTGATTGGAGCATTTAGTCCATTGACGTTTAGAGTGAGTACTGAAAGATATTAGTTTATTGCCATTATGTTTCTTGTAGAGTTGGAGTGTCTGGTGGTGGTCTCTGGTCCTTTCTAGTCTTTGTTGCTTTTGGTACGTATGTATGTATGTGTGTGTATGTATGCATGCATGTATGTGTGTATTTTCGTCTTTTCTCCCTCAGAGACTCCCCCTTTAAATTTTTTGTAGGGCTGGTTTAGTGGTCGTGAACTCCTTTAAGTTTTGTTTGTCTGGGAAACATTAATCTCTCCTTCTATTTTGAATGACAGCCTTGCTGGATAACGAATACTTGGCTGCATGTTTTTCTGATTCAGCACATTGGACATATCCTGCCACTCCTTTCTGGCCTGCCAAGTTTCTGAGGATAGGTCTGCTGCAAACCTGATCTGTCTTCCCTTGTAGGTTAAGGACTTTTATTCCCTTGCTGCTTTCGTGATTCTCTCCTTGCCTGAGTATTTTGTGAATTTGACTATGATATGCCTTGTTGATGGTTGTTTTTTGTTGAATGTAATAGGAGTCTTCTGTGCTTCCTAGATTTTGATGTCTGTGTCTTTCCCCAGGTTAGGAAAGTTTTCCACTATGATTTGCTCCCTTTTTTTCCTCTCTTCATCTTCTGGGACCTTATGATTCTGACATTGTTCCTTTTTTCTTTTTTAATTTTTTTAACGTTTATTTATTTATTTTTTTAATGTTTATTTATTTTTGAGACAGAGAAAGACACAGCATGAACAGGGGAGGGTCAGAGAGAGAGGGAGACACAGAATCTGAAGCAGGCTCCAGGCTCTGAGCTGTCACCACAGAGCCCGAAGAGGGGCTCGAACTCATGGACCGTGAGATCATGACCTGAGCCGAAGTCAGATGCTTAACCGACTGAGCCACCCAGGTGCCCCGACGTTTATTTATTTTCTTGAGACAGAGCTTGAATGGGGGAGCGTCAGAGAGACAGGGAGACACAGAATCAGAAACAGGCTCCAGGCTCTGAGCTGTCAGCACAGAGCCCGATGTGGGGCTTGAACTCATGGACTGTGAGATCATGACCTGAGCTGAAGTCAGACGCTTAACTGACGGAGCCACCCAGGAATCCCTGACATTGTTCTTTTTTAATGAGTCACTGATTTATCTAATTCTTAAATCGTGCTCTTTTGCCTTAGTCTCCCTCTTTGTTTCTGCTTCATTATTCTCCATAAGTTTGTGCTCTATACTGCTGAACGTCTGCTCTGCCTCATCCATCCCTGCCACCATGGCATCATTCGAGATTGCCAACTATGTTATCGCATTTTTTTAATTTCATCCTGACTAGCTTTTACTACTTTTATCTCTGCAGAAAGGGATTCTAATCTATTTTCAACTCCAGCTAGTATTCTTACTATCATGATTCTAAACTCTGGTTCAGACATCTTGCTTGTATCTGTGTTGGTTAAGTCCCTGGCTGTCATTTCTTCATGCTCTTTCTTTTGGGGTGAATTCCTTCATTTCATATTTTGAATTAAGAAATGGAATTAATGAGGTAAAGAAAAATTAAAATTAAAATAAATTAAAATTAAAACACACACATACAAATCAAATAAATGATGCTAGATTCAAGGTGTGTTTTGGTCGGGGTGTTGAAAGGGTCTTGATAGATTAGAGGAAAAAGAGGGAGGGAAGGAAATCATTTGAAAATTTGAAAAAAATGAATACACTGAAATAGAATAAAATGAAATAATGGATGTAAAATATAATTTGAAAAATTTACAAAAAAGTAAAAAATATAGTAGAAAAAATTTAAAATATATATATTTAATAGAAATTTAAAATAAAATATTTTTTCTGTCTGTATTCAAGAAAAAGGAAATAAAAAGGAGAAAATAAGAAAACTGAATAGATGGACCAGGGAACAGACTGAAATACAATTGGAATTACATCGTTTTCCCCTAGAAGTCAAGCCATGAATTGATTTATAGCCCTTAAACTAAGCAGGTGGAGAGACTTGTGTTCCTGAAGAGCGAAGTTGGCCCAGTTGGGTGGGGCTTAGTGTAACAGCTCTATTCTCCACTAGATGGCACTGCTTAGCTTATTGGGGTGGATTGTTGTGGCACTTGCAGGTGTGTATGTGCATGCATGAGAGTGGTGAACATGGTGTCACCCAGCTACCCTGTCTCTGGTATCAGAACTCTGTTCTCCCTCATCAGCAATCATGCACCTGTCCTTGGCTTCTGTCCACTCCCCACTTTTCCATGGTTTGTGACCAAGCCCCAGGCAACACCTCCCTCCTGAGTTCTATCTCAGATGCAGCTGCTTTTCCCAACCCCTTACTTCTGAGGGACTGTGGCTTTGACCAGTTTTGCCCCTCTGTGGGAGAGTCTCACCGAGCAATGGCTGGGTGCTGGCAGCACCCAGGAATGTTAATGAGACCGTGCCACTGCTGATGCCTAGAGACTGCGGCTGGGTACCAGCCCACCCCAGAAAAAGTTCACATGATCGTGTAGCAGCAGCATTTCAGGGATTATGGAAAATCACAACACACATCTGGCACCAGGCTTCACCCTTAATGGCCTTGTTCCAGCACCAGGGAATGTGGTTGTTCTCCAGGGTCCACTGGGGCCTTTGCCTATGGGGGAGCCACACAGCCTCTACCAGATGTCCTCCCTGCAGGGAAACTGCTTCTCCTCGTGTGGCCCAAAGACTCCAGACCTCACACTGCTTCCAGGGATTTGCCCTTCTCACCAGAGCACCACCAGTTATTGACCTGCAGAGTTTCAGACTCTGTGCTCCCCCTGTTTATAGAGTCTTAATGGAATTTAAACCCTCTCCTTTCTCCTTTCTCCCTTTTTAATTCAGTCCCTGTGGCTTTTTCCACTTTTCCACATTCTCTCCAGAAGATTACTCTCTGACTCCACATTTCACGTCTACATTGTCATATTTTACATCTTATTTTGTGAGTCCTCTTAACTTTTTTGATGTAATTGATTTTAGTACTTCCATTTTTAATCCTCATAATAGCTTTTTAAGTGATTGTTCTACTATTTTTACTGTGTGTTTGCTTTTATCATGGGATTTTTTCTTTCATAATTTTCTTGTTTTTTTTTTTAGTTTTCTTAATGTTTATTTTTGAGAGAGAGAGAGAGAGAGAGAGAGAGAGTCAGTCAGTCAGGGAGGGGCAGAGAGAGAGGGAGATACAGAATCTGACGCAGGCTCCAGGCTCTGAAGCGGGGCTCAAACTTACAAACTGCAAGATCATGACCTGAGCCAAAGTTGGACACTGAACCGACTGAGCCATCCAGGTGCCCCAACAATTTTCTTATTTCTAATTATGGCCTTTTCTTTTCCATTTAAATAAGTCACTTTTAACATTGCTGCTAAGGCATGTTTAGTGATGAAGTCCTTTAGGTTTTGTTTGGGAAACCCTTTATTTCTGTTTGTATTCTGAATCAACCTTGGCATGTAGAAGTTAGGCTTATATTGTTTTCATAATACATAACTAGTTGCTTTTCTATCTTTAATCATGGTGTGGTCCTCCTTGGGTTTATCTTGTTTAGAACTCTGTGTGCTTTTTTCACTATTATTTCATCAAAGTTTTCTGCCCCTTTCTCTCTTCTCTGTGACCCTCTACAACACAAATGTTTTTTCACTTCATGTTGCCCAAGAGATCCTTAATATATCTTCATTTTTTAAATTCTTTTTTTGCTTTTTGCTGTTTGGCTTGGGGGCTTTCCATTGCCTTGTCTTCCAGATTGCTAATCTGCTTTTCTGCCTCCTCTAAATCATTATTGATTGCCTCTAGTGTATTTTTCCTTTCAGTTATTGTATTTCTCAACTCTGGTTGTTTTCTATTGCTTTGTTCTCATGGAGCTCATTCACTCATCTCTCCAGTCCAATAAGCAACTTTATGAACATGACATTGAACTCCTTGTCAGATTGCTTATCTCCATTTCACTTCGTTATTTTCTCTGAGGTTTTGTCTTATTCTTTCATGTGAAGCATATTCCTCTATCTCTTCATTTTCCTTGACTTTCTGTGTTTGTTTCTATGAATTAGGCTGAACTGGTACTTCTAAACTTGAAGGAATGATCTTTATATGGTCATGTCCTATAAACACTATATATGTCTGCTGACTTTGGCTAGCTGGTTGAAACTGCATCTGTCATGGGCTGGGAGTCCCAAGGCTTTCTGAATTGGGTCCACCCTGGAGGAATGACTGGAGCTGAAGTGGGCACTGCCCAGGGAGACATGGGGCTTTTTATGCAGAGAGCCCCTGGAAGGACACATGAAGCTGAAGTGAGTACAAGCCAACGGTCTTGGAGTGCCTTGCACTAGGGGTACCCTGGCAGGATAGCTGGAGCCAAGATAGGTGTGGGCTGGTGGTTTCCTGAGTGCTTTGCACAGGAGGTGACCTAGTAGAACAGTTGGATCAGAGGCAGGTGTTGGGGGGTCCTGTGGCACTCCACTCAAGGGCCTCTGGCCAGCTGGCTGTAGCCAAAACAGGCATGGATGAGGAGGTTACGGGGTACCCTGGAAGTTGTCTGGGACCAACGTGGTGTGGACATAGAATGTTACGGGGTGCTTTGCATCTTTGTCACCTTGGTGAGATGGCTGGAGCTATAGTGATCACGGACCACGGGTGTCCTGTTGTATGCCATGTGGGGGTTGCCTAGGTAGAACAGGTAAGGCTGGTGTGGACTTGGAGCATAGGAGTCACTGAGGTTGTAGGCTAGTAGGGAGGCCAGGACAGTGCTCTTGTCTTTGCTCTCAAGGTGTGTGAGGGGGTGGGGATATAAACCATGGTATTTGCCAGCCCTTTCCATCTAGAGAGAGTTCCAGCAACTCCCCTGGCCATACTCTAGGGCGGGATCTTTTATATTCTAGTTGTTATTTGAAACTATGGCTTTTTTTTAATGTCCCAGGATATCTGGGGCTGTTGTGGGCTAGGGATCCAGGGCTTGCAGAAGCAGCAGGTTGGCTATTACACTCAGAAGCAGCAGGTTGGCTATTACACTCAGGTTGTGGTGTCCTGTCCACACCAACAAGTTAGAGCAGGAAGGCAAACAGTGGCCCTCATCAGCCCCTCTGACCTAGAGAGAGTCCCAGTAGTTCCCCAACATATGACAGGGGTCTGGGTTGTGTTCTGCTTCCTCTACGTTCTAGTTTACGTTTTAAGCTATAGCTTTTCTTATTTTCCACAACGCAGACAAATATGCTCACAGTTTCTTCAGTACTATCCCTCCCCACTGTGAATGGTAGTATTGGAGGTGGGCAATCCCTTCATTACTATATCTGTTTCTTTTGCTCTTGTCTTAAGTGGTCTACCTCTTGTTGTGCAGAAACTGTTCAGTTATCCCTCAGTTCTTCAGGAGGAATTGCTCTATAAATAGGTGTAGGTTTGGTGCATCCATGGAGGAGGGGAGTTTAGGGTCTTCCTGCGTCACCATCTTGGACCACAACTCCATCAATGCATCTTTTTTAATCATTAAAATGACCCCTAGCGGAACGTTTTAATATAGAAAGTTAGATGTTTTAGTTCTGGGAATTTTGTTATTGTTGGTGTTAATTCTTTGATGATTTCTTATGTTTTTCCTGTATGTGTTCTTTTTCTGGATTTCTGCTTAATCAGACATTGGGCTTGGTAAATGGATCAGACATTGGGCTTGGTAAATTGATCCTTCAACTTGTTTTCCTTTCTATCTGATCTACTTGCTCATTTTTCTCTTGTATTTTCTATGAGATTGCTTTCAGTATTACCTTTTCCTTCTTCTATAGAATTTTAAAAGTTCACATACGGCATTTTTAATTTCCAAAGCTCATTCATGTTATAGGATTGTTTCTTTTTTGCTGTGCTGTGCTCTTAATTATGATCTGAAACCTATGACAATATTAATCAATCTTTTATTGATTTTTGGTTTTAGTGGTTGTTCTCTGTATTGTTTCTGCTTCTCCAGACATTAAATAATTAACTTTTTTTTCTTGTTTGTTTTGGTCTTTCTCTTTCATATTAAAGGCATTCAAGAAATGACTAATATTCCTCAAAGTCTCCTTCTATTTAACTGTGAGCCATTAAAATCTGATTGGAGGCTTTGTCATAAATGTAGTAAGACTGTGGAATTGTGAGTCTCCCCTGACTATGTCATTATGCTCCCCAAATAAAAAATAGATTTAGTGGTTTTCCCTTCAGCTAATTTGTCCAAGTACCAATGTTGCAAACATGCCCATTGCATTATACCTAGCTTACAGCATTTTGAAAGCTGAATGGAAGGAAATCAGCTAGAAATATCACTGTTCAGTATGTAGACTTTTACTTAACCCCCCCCCCCCGCCATGTTCACTTGCCGAAATATAGAACAATTTTGGTTCAAAATCTCAAGGAATGAAAACCTCTGATATCCTTCTCAAGTTACTTGTCCCCTCAACTGTATTCTTAGTAATGGAGTTTCAGGTAAGCACATCATTACCCAGATAGAAAACTAGATTTCCCCAAATTCCCTACCACTGTTTGTGTGTGATTATTAGGTTCTTACAGTTAGATGAATTTGCCCATTTTAAATGAAAGAAGTGAAGTAGACTCCATTTTCCTTTGGCAACTGTTAACACTGACTGTCAAGATTAGAATTTTGCAGAAGATGTCTCCAGCTTCTAGTTCCCTGAGTCTCATAAAGTGGGCTTTTCTCACCTATTGGTGACTTTCTCACATAATTGCCTAATCACTGGAATGTATCCACTT
The DNA here is from genome assembly GCF_024362965.1 of Panthera pardus. Taxonomy (NCBI): domain Eukaryota; kingdom Metazoa; phylum Chordata; class Mammalia; order Carnivora; family Felidae; genus Panthera; species Panthera pardus. The sequence continues at coordinate 109,606,508 of NW_026526677.1, read as the reverse complement.
TTCAGTTTCCTGATGCTCAAAGGCAGCAATGGGAGTGGCCATGGCTCTAGTGGCAACCTCAGGGGTAGGGGCTTGCCTAACTAGCCAGTTTTGCATTTAAGGCATCATTTTGAGATTTAGAATCTGCTCTTTATCCCATTTCATTGATTCTGTAAACACATCATTCATTGTATGAAATCTCTTCCTGCTTAAAATAGTTGGAGTGGTTTCTACTTCCTGTACTTATTCTGGAAATCTTCTCCATTATATGTTGTACTTGGTAAATTAACCCTCTTGTTAGTTCCTTTCTCTCATTCTGTGTTCGTGTATTTGAGTGAATTGGCCAATATCTAGATTTAGAGTGAATATGGTTGCCTCTTACCGGTACCTTTTTTATCAGAACCCTAGACTTCAGCTTTGTCCTCTGGACAAAGTCAAATACCACTTACATATACACTCTCCATCTTGCTCTCTTCCATTCCTTGTATGTTGGGAGAGGGCTGTACTTCTTTTACACCTTTACTATCATTTTACTATTGTTTGAGAAAATATTAATGATAAAGTCAGGCATCTATCTGCTGTGTTATGTTAGAAGTCTCTGCTGTTGCTAATTATCCATCTGAATATCTTTTTGATAAGGAAAGTATCTGGACTCTATTTCAGTGGCTTTAGACACTATGCCTTTGAATGCTGGAGAAAGATGACAGTTCTGAAAAATGAAAATAAAAAATGATGAAGATTCTTTATGTTTTTTAAAGAGTTCTGTAGGTCCTGAATTTTTCCTATTCATCTTTCCAACTCAGTGGAAGAAATGGAAGTCTCTGTATTTTTGCTTTGTGCTTCATTGCTCTTTGCTCTGAGATCTGATGTGGTTTGAAGACAGGCCCAATGCAACTATAGTTATTGAGTCAGCTAGAGAGCCTAAAATCCCTTGAAACTCAGTAATTCATGCTCTGGAAATAACACTCTTGTCCAAATAAGGACAGTAAGAATCCAGGTCACTATGAAATACAGCAAGAAGGATCTCACCAAATATGTATGCATTTTAAGGTCACAAACACTTGAAGTTGCAGGTTTTGTGGCAATTCTGTAGAATTATCAATTTATGGGTTTTTAATTCAAGTTAATCCTCAGAAAGGGATAGTCTTCCTGCATGTCCTCTGAAAAATACAGGGCAGAGAGCCCTATGCTGATGCTGCGACTCATTTTTTTCTGCAAGCATCCTGAGTTAAATGTTGACAGCCAAGTGTGCTTACTATGGATTCCATAGTCTGCATGCCTGGTGTTTTGCGAGAGGGTACATTCTGGCATGCATTTCCTATTTGAATGGCAAAACAAATGTCTGTTAAATTGATGAATTTCAGGATCCTAAATAGCTAAAGATGATTCCACCTCTAAGAGAAGGGAAGGAAAAATAAGATAAAAACACAGAGGGAGGCAAAGCATAAGAGACTCTTAATTATAGAGAACTAAGGGTTGCTGAAGGAGAGGTGTGGGTGGGATGGGCTAAATGGGTGATGGGCATTAAGGAGGACACTTTGTGATGAATCACTGGGTTCTACTCCTAAAGCCAAGACTACAACGTATGTTAACTAACTTGAATTTAAAACAAACAAACAAACAAAACCATGATTCTGCCCCACTGGATTCTGTGAACATTATCAATTCTGACCTTTAACAGCCTAAAAACTCCATCAACAGACTAAATACCAAGAGATTCAAAACACTAAAATGTTTTCCGTGTCTTTTGATGGAACTTTAAAAAGATACGTCAAATGAGAGATTTGAAAAGATAACTGTAGTCAACTCGTGTCAGTTAAATAATTGCCTCACATGTTTTTATGTCTTTGATCAAAATGATTTCTTAAAAACAAGTCCATTATTAAGGGACAGAGTAGAAAAAGAAAATATGTGCATTTATTTTGAAAAATGAACAATTCTCTGTTGACTTCATTATTTAAAAATTAGGACCACAATCAATTTTAAGGAATTCTATGTTCTCTATATTTTATATTCTTGAACCAATCAGATGCAGAAGTAGCTTAGATAAACTGTAAGGAGATATACACAGAGTTTTAATGACTTCAGTCCCACAGAAGGCAAGGCAGTAATAGAGATGAGACAGGAGAAGAGGCTGATAAACCATGTAATCTCACCTCTTAAATTTTAGTGTCATTCCCACCCCACCTCCATCCTGGTGACATAGAAGAAAATTAGCTAATAACCTTGGTTAAATCACTTAGATTCTCTGGTTCTCAATGTCCTCGTGGAAAAAGAAAGATTTTGATCTAATTCATTTCAAAGTTTATTTATGTCTCTAACATTTAGTGCAGGTTGAGAATTCATATATCGTTCAATTTTGCTAGATGAGACTTTTATTGGCACATTTAAGAAGGTAATATTAATGCTACTATCTCTAATTAGAAAAGAAGAAATATAATTTTCTTTTTAATTTAATTTTCTATTTTTTAAAATTTACATCCAAATTAGCATATAGTGAAACAATGATTTCAGGAGTAGATTCCTTAATGCCCCTTACCCATTTAGCTCATCCCCCCTCCCACAACCCTCAGTTTGTTCTCCATATTTATGAGTCTCTTCTGTTTTTTCCCCCTCCCTGTTTTTATATTATTTTTTTTCCCTTCCTTTATGTTCATCTGTTTGGTCTCTTAAAGTCCTCATATGAGTGAAATCATGTGATTTTTGTCTCTAATTTCACTTACCATAATACCCTCCAGTTCCATCCATGTAGTTGCAAATGGCAAGATTTCATTCTTTTTGATTACTGAGTAATACTCCATTGTATACATATACCACATTTTCTTTATCCATTCATCCATAGAGGGACATTTGGGCTCTTTCCATACTTTGGCTATAGTTGATAATGCTGCTATAAACATGGGGGTGCATGTGCCCCTTCAAAATGGCATACCTGTATCCCATGAATAAATGCCTAGTAGTGCAATTGCTGGGTCATAGGGTAGTTCTGTTTTTAGTTTTTTGAGGAATCTCCATGCTCTTTTCCAGAGTGGTTGCACCAGCTTGCATTTCCAGAGTGGCTACACCAACAATGCAAAAGAGATCCTCTTTCTCTGCATCCTTGCCAAAATCTGTTGTTGCCTTAAGAGACTCTTAAAAACTGAGAACAAACTGAGGGTTGATGGGGGGTGGGAGAGAGGGGAGGGTGGGTGATGGGTATTGAGGAGGGCACCTTTTGGGATGAGCACTGGGTGTTGTATGGAAACCAATTTGACAGTAAATTTCATATATGGAAAAAAAAATCTGTTGTTGCCTGAGTTGTTAAGGTTAGCCATTCTGACAGGTGTGAGATGGAATCTCATTTTGGTTTTGATTTGTATTTCCCTTATGATGAGTGATGTTGAAGTAGAAATATAGTTCTTGAGGCACAACTCAAGTTTTCCTTTTAGGAAAACCATTAAGTCATTTGTCTTCACTGATTGTTATTACTATTTTTTTTTTTTTTTTTGTAAAATACAGTGTTTACTGTTTTGATGCTTCTACGATGGATAAGATTATCAATAAATTCACTTAAAAGACTAACAGGACAGTGTAAAATAATGGGCCAAATACTTCTCATTTTCTTTAAACATCAAATGCCTAGTGCATGAGCATTTTGATTTTTAAAAAACAGAAAACTACAGGTAAACTACTAGACAGGAATTTTCTGAAGCTTTTTGGGAATCTTCCCCTACATTTAGTATCTGTATAAAGATTAAGTATCTAAAATATAGTAACTCTTTCTTGTATAATAATTATACCAACAAAAGGCATAGAAAATTTTCCAGCTAGTGTTCTGAACTAGTGTTAGTAACTACTAACATTTACATGGACAGAAAAATATAACAAGTAACCATCTTTCTTCTATTATTCCACACATAGTACAGTAGAAAGGTGCATTCTGGAAAATTGCCAACATTATTAGTGATTTTATTATATGTATTAGAGACAAGTTCCCATAAACAAAATACAGTTTGCTGTTTAACATGGAGAACTGTATTTGACACATCGTTGTAATATACACTTGTGTTCAGATCCAGAGTTAGAGAAACCGATGTGGGTAGAAGTATGGAGACACCACGTAAATATTTTCAGAAGAACATACCTCTTCTTCACCATCCTGAGTATGAAGAAAACTCCAGGGTAGCAAGAGATGGAAAGGAACAAGAACAAGATCCTATTCCTGATTCTGGTTTCCTCCCTTTTGCTCTCTGCACCACTCTTTTGCAGAGAAAATCCACTTATCAAGGTAAGTCCTATTCAGAGATTATCATTCCATATCATTCATTACTGACCAGCAGAGATGGTTTAGCCAAGGAGAAGAATGCAGGCAGCCCAGCATAAGGCTCTAGAGTATGGATTGAATTCTTACTCCACACTTATCTAGCCATGCATTCTTATTGACTTATTTAACCAAAGTCTCGCTTTCCTCTTACCTGAAAAATAGACACATGGGCTAAAAGATATTTTAGAGACCATCTTGGTCACCACCACCTCATTGTAGATATTAAGAGACCAAACCCAGAAACATTATCCTGTTTACAAAAAAATTACACAGCAAAGTAATTCCTGAACCAAGATGAGATTCCTAGTGCAGAACACAGGAGAACTGGGTCTATGCACTACAACAAACTCAAGCCTGCACAACGTGGTTTGTGGAGCCTTATGCTTGGTGCTGGTCTTCTATTGATGTTAAGGATTACAACCTCATGAGTGCCCAACTTTTTAAAGAGATTATTCAGGGGGTAACTATGTCTGCAGACATCTCTATAAAAATTCCATGTTTCTTAGAACTTTTCCTTAACATCCTTCTCAAGCAAAGGACTCCACTTCTTCTTAAATATAAAAGTACAATTCATTCCTTGTTATGGAATGAATTAATGTGTTTAAATCCTACCCCGCTATGTGATGGTATTAGGAAGTGGGACCTTTGGGATGGAGTTAGAACTAGGTTAAGTTTGTGAGGGTTGAGACCTCATGAATGAGATTTGTGCCCTTATGAGAGTCATATGGGACTCTTTCTTTCTACTACGTGAAGACAAAATGAGAGAGAAGCTATCAGAAAGCCATAGGGAAGCTCTCAACAAAACCCAACAATGTTGGCACTGTGATCTTGGACTTCTGGCATCCACAACTGTGATAAATACATTTATGTTGTCTATAAGCTGCCCAGACAATGGCACTTTGTTAAAGCAGCACAAAATGACAGGGCTATAGTTTTAGGCATATTTAGTCCTGAGATTTTTCCCTTGTTATATGCAGAATAAACAGGTCCTGTGCTGCTAAAAAAAAAAAAAAAAAAAAAAAAAGCCCATGGCCTAATGTCTGGAAATGGATTATATTTGGACACCTGACAAAGATGAATTCAGGTGGCTGGATTATCCAGTGGACCCAATGTAATCACAAGGGTCCTCAAAAGTGGAAGAGGGAGCAAGAGATGTGATGAATAGAAACAGCAAAATAAAGATGCAATATTCCTGACTTGATAATGGAGGAGGGAAGCAGTGAACCAAGAAATACAAGTGGCCTCTAGAAGCTGAGAAGAAAATAGATGATCAACTAGAACCTCCAGAAAAGAATGCAGTCATAATGACAATGTTATCCCAGTGATACCCATGTTAGAATTCTGTTCTACAAAACGGAAATAAACGTGTCATTGAAGCCAGAAAGTCTGTAGTAACCTAATTAACATGTATATAATTATGTATCTCTGGTTAAATGTGGGCATTTGCAAAGGAAATGGGTAGGTTTTTAAAAATCACATTACTATGACTTAGTCATCAGGAAGAGGCCTTTGCTAATAGAAACTTGTAGGATTAAGCTGATTGCTAGTTCAGAGCTGAGTCATGGCTTAAAATGGCTTTGGCCAAATTACCAAATACATTGTTTCTTTGGGATTTCCAGATGAGGCCTATAATCCAACTATCACACATCATTCAACATGGAAAAAATTTATAAAATATGAGAATTAAGTCCAGAAATAAGATGATCTATTCCTTCAGGGAAATGACAGCATAGAGTCCTGGTCCAAGATGGAGATATGGGAAGACCCCAAACTCACCTTATTCATAAACACACCAAATCTACACCTACTTACAGAGCAGTTCCTCCTGCAGAAGAACTGAGGGCTGACTGGACAGCTTCTGCACACCAAAAGGTAGACCCCAGAGAGAAGAGCAAGAGAAACAGCGACATGGTAAGGATGGGAACCCCACCCCAACACTGTAAACCGCGGCGGAAGTGAATACCCCCGAGGGACCTTGGACCACGTACAAAAAAGTTTTGATTTAAAAGGCCAACTAGAAAGTAAAGGAACCAGCCTAGAAGCCTGGCAAATGGTGGGGTAATGGAGGCTGGGAGGGTGGGGGAGCTGCTGGAACTCTGGTTTGGAAGGGCTAAAGAGCATCACTATTTATGTTCCCCTTCCACCTCGAGAGCAGCCCTGGTTAGTGCTCACTACAGCTCTAGGCCAGTACCACTTAGGCTCCAAAGGACATACCAGGGCACCCCCAACAGAGGGTACCAGAGGACCACCCATGCTCACTTAGGCTCCAGTCAGCTTACCAGGGTGTTTTCTATGTGCACACCCTGGAGAGCACCCTGTCCAGAACACCCTGCAGCACTGTGTCTACCTCAGCTCCAGCTGCCTTGTTAGGGCACCCCTTGTATGGAAAGCCCCATAACATTCTGGCTTGAACCCACTTTAGACATCCTACCTGGGTATCCTTTGTGTAGAGATTCCCAGGACCCCCTGGCTTGCAACCACTTCCACTGCAGCTGTCCTACCAGGGCACCCTCTGCACAGACACCCTGGAACTGCCTTGGCCTGCACCCACTATAGCTCCATATTTCCCTTCAGGAAAGCCTCAGCAAGGAGTGCTCCAAGATCCCCAGTCTATCACATCCAAAACCCCTGTCTGCCACAGTCACCAGGCACACGCAGTCTACACAAAGCACAACAATACACAAGACCATTCCCTTATGTTTGGGAGAAGTAGTTTTTCTTCTAATTCATAAAAACACAGAAAGTCAAGCAAAATAAGGAAAGGGGGAAAATGTTCCAAATGAAAGAACAAGAGAAAACCTAATAAAAAGAAGTGATATTGGAGATGAATAATCTAGCTGATAAAGAGTTGAAAGTGATGTCATAAAGATGTTCACCATACTGGAAAGAATGGATGAACTCAGTGAGAACTTCAAGAGATAGAAAATAGAAAAAAGAACTAAAGTGGAAAAATATAATAACTGAAATGAAAAATACAGGGGGTCAACTGTATATTAGAAGAGGCAGAAGAATGGATCAGTGATCTGGAAGACAGGCTAATGGAAAGCACTTAATCACCGAATAAGGAGAAGTGAGAATAGGTTAAAGGCTCTCTAGGACAGCAAGTAAACAAACATTACATTATGAAGGTCCCAACATGAAGAGAGAGAGAGCGAGAGAAAGACTGAAAACCTCCCTTACCTGGAAAGGGATACAGACCTCCAGGTCCAGGAAACACAGAACATTCCAAACAAGATTAACCCAAGGAGGACCACACCATGAAACGTAAAGAGAGAATTTAAAATCAGCAAGTGAGAAGCAATTACTTGTGTACTACAAACACTCTTTATGGCTATCACCTGATTATTCTGGAGAAACTTTGCAGGCCAAAAGGGAGTGGCATGATATATTCAAAGTGCTGAATAAAAAAACAAACACCCCTACACCCAACACCATAAAATTATCAATCAGAAAAGAAGAAGAGATAGTTTCCTAGGCAAAGAGAAATTAAGGACTTCATCACTAAGCCTGCCTTAGAAGCAATGTTAAAAGGACTTATTCAAGTAGAAAAGAAAAGTCTATAATTAGAAGAAAATTATGAAAGCAAATTATTTCATAAGTACAAGTAAACACAGTAAAAGTAGATCAATCATTTATAAAGCTAGTATGAAGGTTAAAAAATAAAAGCAGTATAACCAATTGTATGAAAAATTAGTTAAAGGGACTTACAAAGGTTAAAGTAGGACAACATATATATGAAATGTGGAGGCTGGTAGTAAAAATGAGATTATTTTAGAATGTGTTCAAATTTAAGTTACCATCAATATTTAATATAGAATGCTATATACTTAGGATGTTATATATAAGCTTCATAGTTGCCAGAAAGCAAAAACCTATAATAGATAAAATAAAGCCAAGCATAACACTAACGTCACCAATCGCAAGGAAAGAGAACAAAAGAAGAAAAAGGAACAGAGAAGAACTACAAAACAACTACAAAACAATTAGCAAGATGCCAATAAGTATACACCTATCAATTATTACTTTAAATGTAAATGGTTGAAATGCTCCAATAAAACATACAGTGTGATAAAATGGATGAAGAAACAAGACCCATCTATATACTACCTACAGCAGACTCACTTCAGACCTAAACTACATACAGACTGAATTTGAAGACATGGAAAAATACATACCATGGAAATGGGAGCAAAACAAAACAAAACAACACACACACGAAAGAACAGAAAACAAGATACCCAGGACTGCAATACTTATATCAGACAAAATAGGCTTCAAAACAAAGACTGTATTAAGAGACAAAGGCACTACATTATGATTAGAGGATAAGTCCAACAAGAGGATATAACAAATGTAAATATCTATGCCCCCAGGGCACTTGCATAGCTCACTTGGTTAAGTATCGCCCCCCTCCCCCCATCAGCTCAGGTCATGATCTTATGGTTCATGGGTTCAAGCCTTGCATTGGGCTCTGTGCTGCAAGCTCAGAGCCTGGAGCCTGCTTGGGACTCTGTGTCTCCCTCTCTCTCTGCCCCTCCCCTGCACACACTCTGTCTCTCAAAAATAAATAAACATTTAAAAAATTAAAAATGATAACTATGCATCTAACATGAGAGCACCTAAATACATAAAGCAAATATTAACAGATATAAACACAAACTGACCATAATCCAGAAATGGTAGGGGACTTTAACACCACGTTTACATCAATGGATAGATCATCTAGGCAGCAAATAAATAAGAAGACAGTGTCATTAAATGACATTTTAGACCAGGTGGACTTGACAGATATATACAGAATGTTCTATCCACAAACAGCAGAACATAAAATTCTTTTCAAGTTCACATGGACCATTCTCCAGGATAGACAGCATGTTAAGCCACAAACCAAGTGTCAATAAATTTAAGAAGACTGAAATCATATCAAGTATCTTTTCTGACTGCAGTAATATAAAACTAGAAAATAATTACAAAATGTTTCATTGTTAAAAAAAAACAACAGCATAACAACAACAAAAAAGAAATAATTACAAGAAAAAAACCAGGACAAAACAGAAATACCTGGAGATTAAACAACATGCTATTAAACAACCAATAGGTCAGTAGGAAATCCAAGGGGAAATTTAAAAATACATGGAGGCAAACGAAAGTGAAAACACAATGGTCCCAAATCCTTGGGACACAGTGAAAGCACTTTTAAGAGGGAAGCTAACAGTGATATAGGCCTACCTCAAGAAACAAGAAAAATCTCAATCTAACCTTACACCTAAAGGGAGAAGAAAAAGAAGAACAAATGAACCCCATATTTAACAGGAGGAAGGAAATAATAAAGATCATAGTGGTAATAGAGAGTAAGAAGAATAAAAGGAAAGATCAATAAAACCAAGAGCTAATTCTTGGAAAAGATAAACAAAATTGATAAGCCTTTAACCAGACTCATCAAGTAAAACAGAGACAGCCAAAATAATGAAACTCAGAAATAAAAGAGGAAAAATAACAACCTACACCACAGAAACACAAAGGATTTTAAGATACTATGACAAAAAAATATATGCCAACAAATTGGACAACTTACATTCCTAGATACATACAATCTCCAAAAACTAAACCAGAAAAAAATAGAAAATCTGAACAGACTGATTACCAATTCAATTTTCTTACTAATCAAAACAAACAAACAAACAAAACAAGAAACAAAGTCCAGGACCAGATAGATTCACAGACGAATTCTACCTAACATTTGAAGAAGGGTTAATACCTACTCTTCTCAAACTATTCCAAAAAGTAGAAGACTCTGAGGTACCTGGGTTATTCAGTTGGTTAAGCATCTGACTCTTGATTTTGGCTCAGGTCATGATCTCACAATTATTAGATGGAACCCTGCAATGTGTTCCATGCTGGGCATGGAGCTTTTTTAAGATTCTCTCTCTCTCTCTCTCTCTCTCTCCCTCTTCCCCTTCCCTACTTGCACATTCATGCTCTCACTCTCTCTTTAAAAAGAAAATAAAAGAGGAAGTAAAACTTCCACATACATTCTACAAGGACAGCATTACCCTAATACTAAAACCAGACAAAGACACCACAGAAAAGAAAATTACAAGCCAATATCTCTGATGAATGTATATGTAAAAATCCTCAACAAAATATTAGCAAGCCTCATTCAACAATACATTAAAAGGATCATTCACCACAATCAAGTGGGATTTATTCTAGGAATGCACGGTTGGTTCAATATCCACAAATCAATCAATAACACCACAGTAACAAAGTGAATTCCCATCTTAGTAGATATAGAAAAAACACTTAATAAAATTCTACATCCTTTCATGATAAAACTTAACAAAGTAGGTTTAGAGGGAACATACTTCAACATAATAAAGGTCATATATGAAAAACCCACAGCTAATATCACACTCAATGGTGAAAAACTGACAGCTTTTCCTCTAAGATCAGGAACAACACAAGGATGTCCAGTATGCCACTTTTACTCAGTGTAGTAATGGAAGTCCTAGTGAAACAATCAGGCAAGAAAAAGAAGTAAAACGCATCCAGATTGGTAAGGAAGAAGTAAAACTGTCACTATTGTAAATGACATGATACTATATAGAAAACCCTAAAGACAGCACCAAAAACTATTAGAACTGACAAGTGAAATCAATACAGAGGCAAGATATAAAATTAACACAGAAATCAGCTGCATTTCTATACACTAAAAACAAAGTAGTAGAAAGAGAAATTAAGAAGACAATTACCTTTATATTTGCACAAAAAGAATACCTAGGAATAAACTGAACTAAGGAGGTTAAAACCCTATATTCTGAAAATTATTAAAAAGAAATGATGAAAGAAATTCAAGAAAGCACAAAAAAATTAAATGCTCATGGAATGGAAGAATTAATGTTAAATGTCCACACTACCCAAAGCAATCTAAAGATTCAATGTAATCCCTATCAAAATACCAATAGCATGTTTCACAAAATGCTATCCTAAAATGTGTATGGAACACATTTTATTTGTCCATTTATTTGTTTGTGCAACAAATTATCCTAAAATGTGTATGGAACCACAAAAGACCTTGAATAACCCAAAATATGCTGAAAAGGAACGAAGGTAGAGGTATCACAATCACAGATTTTAAGATATACTACAAAGCTATAGTAATCAAAACAGGATGGTACTGGCACAAAAATCAGATCAGATGGAACAGGATAGAGACTCCAGGAACACACCCGTACATAAATGGTTAAATGATCTACAACAAAGAAGGCAAGTGAACACAATGGGGTAAAGACAGTTTCTTCAATAAATAGTGCTGGGAAAACTGGATCACTTTCTTACACCATACATAAAAATAAACTCACAGTTGACTGAAGACTTAAAATGTGAGGCCCAAATCCATAAAACTTGTAGAAGAAAATGCAGATAGTAATCTCTTTGGCATTAACCTTAGCAACATTTTTCTAGATAGGTTTACTCAGTCAAGGAAGACAAAAATCAAAAACAAAGTATTGGGACTCCACTAAAATAAGATTTTGCACAGTAAAAAAGTCAACCTACTCCCTGGGAGAATATATTTGCAAATGATATATCTGATAAGGGCTTAAGAGCCAAAATAAAGAACTTATACAAATAAACACAAAAACAATAAATCTGATTTAAAACTGGGCAGAGGACCTGACTGGACATTCTTCCAAGAAGATACACAGGTACGGCCAACAGACGCATGAAAAGATGCTCAACGTCACTCATCATCAGGCAGATGTAAATCAAAACCACAATGAAATATCACCTTACACCTGTCATAATGGCTACTATCAAAAAGACAAAATAATAGCAAGTGTTTGTGAGGGTGTTAAGAAAAAGAGAACCCTCATGCACTATTAGTGGGAATGTAAGTTGGTGTAACTGCTGTGGTAAACAGTATGGAGGTCCCTCAAAAATTAAAATTAGAAAAACCATATGAATCCAGTAATTCCACTACTGGGTATTTATCCAAAGAAAATAAAAATACTAATTCCAGAAGATATATGCACCCCCATGTTTATGGCAGCAATATTCACAATAGCTAATGTATGGCACCAACTCAAGTGTCCATTCATAGGTGAATGGATAAAGAGGATGTGGTATATATACAACTGAATAGTATTCTGCCACCAAAGTAATAATAACAATAATAATAAGCTCGTGCCATTTGCAACATGGATAGACTTGGAGGGTATGATGCTGAGGGAAATAAGACAGAGAAAGACAAATACCATATGATTTCACTTAAATGTAGAATCTAAGAAGTAAAACAAGCAAATAAAAAAAAGCAAAAATAGACCCATAAATATGGAGAACAAACTAGTAATTGCCAGAGAGGAAGGAGTTAGGGATGGAGGGGATGGGTGAAAGGCAGTGGGAGATAGATACAGGCTTCTGGTTATTGAATGAGGAAGTCATGGGAATAAAAAATAGAGCATAGAGGATATTGTAGGTGGTATTGTAACATGTTGTATGGTGATGGATGGTAGTTACACTTGTGTTGAACATAACAAGGTATAGACTTGTTGAGTCACTAAGCTGTACACCTGAAACTAATCTAGCATTGTGTGTCAACAATACTTTAATTTAAAAAAAAGAATGGGATGAAGCAATAAATGAATTCCAACTGTGTTCCAAGTATTGGGAGATTTATAAACAACATGTTTAATCCCAATGATAATCATCAGGAATAGGTACCCATTTTTAAGATGAGAAAACTGGATCCAAAAGCAATTAAGTTGCTAAACTGTACACAGATATTTAGAGCCTGGATTCCAACATAGGCACTCTGATAGTGGAATTTGTACACTCAACCACTACCCCATCTTGTCCACTGTAGATCCCCTAACATGATGAGCAGGAGTTAGTAGGTAACTGGGTGTTAGCAGAAGGGGACTTTGACAGTGAATGAAAAATAGGTATTTTGAAAAGCCCAGAAGTAGATCAACTGTAAAATAAGAAAAGAAAAATGTTTGAAGGTTAAGGAAAACTTCTTTTGCAGGAATTAAAGAGTCTTTGCACATTTTTAGTTTGCAATTAGCAAGGAAATGGATTTTTCTCAGGCAAATCATTTGATAATTCAAGCCATCTCAAAATTTGCTTCCACTATCCTAAATATAATCAATTATTTTAGTTCCAAAGATCAGTAACATAATGGTAAAAGACAAGTGCTTATCATGTGTGCATTATTTCAAAACTGGGATGAGTGGGAATAAAGATGAGTATAAGCTTCACATTTATTAGAGAAAAAGGGAACAACATCAAATATGGAAAACTTAAAAACTCATTGGCTACCTTTTTTTCCAGAACTAAAACAAGCAATGAACTGCTCTAGGTGAAGAAGGAATCGTTCTTGGCCATTACTCTATGCAACAAGATGACTCACACACTAAGAGTCTAAAAAAGTGAAGATTACCATATAGACCTTGTAGCTCTGATTTTTAAAGTGTTATTCCTTATGTCTACAAAATTGTGAAGTACTCTAATTCCAACTCTTGTATGTATAAGACACTCAATTTATATGACATGAAATGTAAGGTGAGTTAAGTAATTACAGGTACATAATGTTCATAGGAACACACTTTGTCATAGTTAACAACTAGGAAAAAACAATTAGGTGTTAATCAATAGAGGAGCAGATGAATAAGTATTAAAATATAGTGTAGTCATAAAATGGAATGTTGCAGTAGATGAACTAGCGCTTAATGTTCCATCATGTATCGATCTTAGATATATGACATTTTTTAAATAAAAACCAATGTTTGAGAAATTTTCATATACTATGTTATCACTCATGCAAATAAAAATATATAAAATTCTGTTGTTTATGGATATTTTTGAGAAAGTTAATGTATAAAACAGTGAACTTTGAAATATATCAAGTTCATAGTGGTATTTGTCACGATGAAAGGGAGTAAAAATTCCAAAGGAAAAGTTTTATTTTATTAAGTAATATCTGAGGCAAATAAAGTATTAAACAAGTGGTGGGGTCATGAGTATTATTTCTTTTAATTTTTAGTACTTCAAAATATTTGTAAAAGTTCAGTGATTTCATAAAACTACTATTTTGGGCAAAATGTGTTTGGAATGAGTAACTGAGAAAATTATTTCAGTTCATCATAATATGCAAATGATTCACAGGTGTTTATGATGATCATATAGTCTTACTAAAAACAAAGTGAACATAAACCTCTCTGAAGATTTCCAGATAACCAGACAATAGGGAGCATTCTACAGGATTGAATTCAGGAAAGAAAACTAGAAGCTTCAAGCTCTCATAAGCTAAACTTTGAGTTTTATATCACAAGTTCCTATTTGCTCTAAAAAGTGCAATTTTGCCTCCTTGTAGATGATGTTCCTGAGAATTCAATCCTGATGTTTCACTTTCAGTGTCCTAGGAAAGGGGAGGTACACTCCACACTTGTGGGTTCATAAATCACCTTGTGCAGTGTAGAACACAACAATCAGACATGAGTCAACTGTGCAGAGTAGCACAGGCTAAACCAACTGATCCAGACTCTGAAAACCCAGTCATACTGAGATAATTGCCAGGACCCCAGGTACAGTGTTTTTAATGGTATCCCAGATCTACATGGATGTCAAAGGTCAGTAAGACCACCTGCTCTTCTGAAGCTTGGGAAGACAAGGTGAAATAGCCAAAGGTTAGGAGTCCACAGTATAACTAAGCTGTGCTCCCAGCAATGCAATGGGGGTAGGATTACCCGCTTTCAATCAATGGAGTGCTGCCCCTATGTACCACCTGATCTGTTCTCCTTTCGACCATCTTCGTCATTTTTAAAGCACAAATGTGGTCAAGTACACTCCTCTGCTTAAAAGACTTCAATATACTTCCTTGCACTTGGCATTAGGCTGAAACATCTTAACATGATGTACCAGCTTCGTTTTAGCCCACTTCTCCTCTTGCTCCAATACTCTAATTGGGGTTTCTTCACCTCAGCACTAGTCTGTTTAAATTAATTTGTTTTGCTCAGGTACATTTAACATCTAGTCTCTGATCTTGTCCCTGAGGGTAGAGATGGTTTTTATGCTGTTTATCCTTATAATGTTAGTGCCTATCATACTGCTTGGAATGTAGGAGGTTCTCAACAAATGTTTGTTGAAATAAGGGAAGGAGGAGGAAACGTGGGGAAAGAGGAAGGAAAGGGTTTTTTTTGTAAAATAGAATAAAAGTAAAAATATTTGCGTAAAGTATTAGTAGGAATGACAGGATTTGGGCCCAATCAGAAAAAATATCTTTTAGAATCTATCCATATGGCAGCTCAATGTGTCTGACCATGGCTCCACTTGTTTTCTTTGGTGGGGGGATGGAGGTAGACAATAACAGAATAAAATGTTTTGGTTGAAATGATTCAAGCCTGAAGACCTTATTGACCACCGAGGATCATCACAAACTCAATGTGAAAAAGATTATGATAGAAACAGCACCCAAAGGCACAGATCCTGTGTGGCTTGCAAGGTTTCCTTTACTGCTTATGTGTAAACAAAGCCAGCTATACCTATCCTGTCTCAGCTCAGGGCACGAACTCCTCAAACAGTTAATCCATTCTTTACATGTCATTTTTTAAAATAGAAAAATTTTAAGATGGAAACTGTCAAATCATCTGTAGTATGCCCAGAATTGTGTTAGATAAAAAAATGGAAGAAATTTAAAAGAGGCAAAACCCTTATATAAATACCCTTTAAATGACAGGTAGTTCTTATGCAACTTTCGAGTTTATATTTGAAATTTCAGTTCCCTTTCTCATCACCTCAGAAATCTGCATATATATCTTCCATCTAAAAGACTAACCTCTCTCTCTACAGATATATCAAAAGGTTCAAAATATCACCATTTTGTTTATCATTATCTATATATTCACATTTTCTGTCTCAGGGTGTTTGTTTTAGATACAATTTAAAACCCAAGGGAGGGGCGCCTGGGTGGCTCAGTCGGTTGGGCGTCCGACTTCGGCTCAGGTCACGATCTCGCGGTCCGTGAGTTCGAGCCCCGTGTCAGGCTCTGGGCTGACGGCTCACAGCCTGGAACCTGCTTCCGATTCTGTGTCTCCCTCTCTCTCTGCCCCTCCCCCGTTCATGCTCTGTCTCTCTCTGTCTCAAAAATAAATAAACGTTAAAAAAAAAAAATAATAAAATCCAAGGGAAATTCAGAGAAGATAGCAAAGTAAGAGGACCCTGAGCTCCCCTCAGTCCAAGGACATGCTAAGATAATGGCTACGTCTGCACAACTGACTCTGGAAACAGCCTGAAGACTGGCAGAGCAGACCCTCCAAAACTAATCCCAGAGAGGAATGAAAAGGGTAGGAGCGGTGGAGCTACAGTTGGGAACCAAACTTCCAGTGAGACTAACTATAAATGGAAGGTATGTCACAAGCATAGAGGGCAGTAGGAAACTCAGCGTAGTAACTCAACCCTGAGAAACACCACAGAAGCAACAGTTTAAAAGAGCTTGGATATATGTGAAGGAGATTTATTTACTAATCTTGGAATGTGTTCTGGAGGGGCAGAGATCTTCAAGAGATTTCTTGAGGAAGAAGAGTGCTGGTGGGCATCATTTTTCTTCTCCTCCCCCAGCCTAGGTAGCTGGAAACTTGCAGGAGCCAATGATAACACTCTTCATCTACCTTGCTAGCCCTGTACACCCAGCTTTCACAATCCTTTCCGGCTACACTGATCCAACCCACTCAACTTAGCAGACATCACTCCAAAGCAGCTCCTGCGTTGCAACACCCTGTAAGCAGCTCCAGCAGGGACAAGTACCACTCCAAAGTGACTCCTGCCCTGGGGAAGGGTTAAGATAACCACACACCCCAGTGCCGTCAGTTCCAGCATCCTGGTCTCTTAGCTGTCTGCTGGGGGAGTAAGCCCTCCCATTCGGTGTTCCAATAGCTGTGGCAGAGATGCTAACTGTAGACCACTGGCCCCATTCACCAATAACAGTCTCTGAGACTTGCAGGGAGAAAGCCCTGCCCTTTGATGTACCTGCATTTCTGGCACAAATCCCAGCTGCAGTCAGCTGGACTTCTGGCCCACTAATGAGCCCACAGCAGCCTCGGGCCTCTCAACATTGAGGAAACTAACCCCCCCCCCCACATTCACCACTCAATAGTACACCAATAGCAGGCAAACCTAGTCATTGCAACAGGCCTGGATAGAGACAATCATGGCTCAGCCAAAATGGGACGTGCATGCAGCCCACAGAGGGGACATTCCTGGAGCAAATGGTTCTGGTGACCAGGGGGACATTACTATAGGACACCACATGCCCTCTTCTACACAAGGCCGCTACTTTAAAGACCAGGAGACACGGCTGACATAATACATAGAAACAAACACAAAGAGTCGTGCGAAATGAGAAGAAGGAATAGGTACCAAATCAAAGAACAAGATACTATCATTAAAATAAACTAGATGAAACAGAGATAAGCAATATGCCTGATAAAGAATTCAAAGCAATGGTCATAAAGATATTCAGTGGATTTTGGAAAAGAGTGGATGAAATAAGTGAGAATTTCAACAAGAAGAAAATAGAAAAAATAACCTCTCAGAGATAAGGAATTCAATTAATAAAATAAAAAATACACCATAGAGAATCAGTAGATGAGAGGATGCAGAAAAAATGGATCAGCAATCTGGAAGACAATGTAATGGGAAGCATCCAAGCTGAACAGCAAAAAGAAAAAAAAATAACAATAAATGAGAAAAGGTTAAAGGAACTCAACAACATCAAGTGTAATAACATTCATGGTATAGGGATCTCAGAAGAAGAAGAGATAAAGAAGGACAAAAAAACTTATTAGAAGAAATAATAGCTGAAAACTTCCTGAATCTGGGGAAGGAAACAGGCATCCAGGTCCAGGAAGCACAAAGATCCCAGGAGGCCCACAAAATGACAAATAATGATTAAAAGAGTAATAAGTAATGATAAAGAGAAAATATTAACAGATGCCATAAAAAAAAAAAAAAAGTTTCCATACAAGTGAAATTCCCTAAAGCCATCAGCTGACTTGTCAGCAGAAACTTTGCAGGCCAGAAGGGAGTGCCATGATATATACAAAGTGCTAAAGAAAACAAACAAACAAAACAAAACAAAACTACACTAAGAATACTTGATCCAGCAAGGCTATCATTCAGAACAGAAGGAAAGATAATTTCCCAAACAAAAGTGAAAGGATTCATCACCTTTAAACCAGCCTTATATAAAGTTTTAAAGAGAATTCCTTAAGTGTAAAGGAAAGGATATAATTAGAAATAAGAAAATTATGAAAGGGAAAATTTTGAGATGTAAAGCAAACATATGGTAAAAAATAGATTAAGCACTTAATAAAGTCAGTATGGAGGTTAAAACACAAAAGTGGTAAAAATCAATTGTATCTACAAAAATTAGTCAAATACACAAAACGAAAAGATGTAAAATGTGACATCATATACATAAAACATGCAGGGTGAGTAAAAATTTAGTGCTTACAGTGTGTTTGAACTTAAGAAACTATCACCTTAATATAGACTGCTAGATACTTAAGAAGTTACAATGAACACAGCAGTGTGTAGGTGGCTCAGTTGGTTAAACATCTGACTTTGGTTCAGGTCATGATCTCATAGTTCATGGGTTTGAGCCTTCTATCAGGCTCTGTGCTGACAGCTCAGAGCCTGGGGCATGCCTTAGATTCTGAGTCTCCCTCTCTCTCTGCCCCTCCCCCACTTGCACCCTGTCTCTTTCTCTGTCTCAAAAATAAACATTAAAAAACATTCAAAAAAGAAGTTATATGTGAACACAATGGTAACAACAGATCAAAAACCTATAATAGTTACAGAAAAAAATAGAAAGTCTAGGGGCGCTTGGGTGGCTCAGTCAGTTGAGCTTCCGACTTCAGCTCAGGTCACGATCTCGCAGTTTGTGAGTTCGAGCCCCGTGTCGGGCTCTGTGCTGACAGCTTGGAGCCTGGAGCCTGCTTTGGATTCTGTGTCTCCCTCTCTTTCTGCCCCTCCCTCACTCACACTCTGTCTCTCTCTCCTTCAAAAATAAATAAACATTAAAAAAATTTTTTAAACATAGAAAGTCAAGCATAACACTAAGTAAAGCCATCAAACCACAAGGGAAAAGATCAAGAGAAGAAGAAACAGGGAAGAACTATAAAACAAACAAACAGAAAACAAGTATATACCTACTAATCATTACTTTAAATGTAAATTGTCTTAATATTCCAATCAAAACATATCGGATGACTGAATGGATAAAAAGAAAACGAGACCCATCTATATGCAGCCTACAACTATCTCACTTCAAACCTGTAAACACATACAGACTAAAGGTGAAGAGATAAAAAAACATATACCATGCAAATGAAATTGCACAAAGGGCCAGTGTAGCAATTCTCATATCAAAATAGGCTTTAAAACAAAGACTGTAGCAAGAGATAATGAAGCACTATATAATGATAAATGGAACAACACATCAAGAGGATATAATAATTGTAAATATCTATGCACACAATATAGAAACACCAAAATACATAAAGCAAATATTAACAGATATAAGCAGAAACTGACAGTAATACAATAGTAGTAGAGGGCTTTAACACCCCACTTACATCAATGGATAGATCATCCAGGTATAATATCAACAAGAGTGGCTTTGAAACACACATTATATCAGATGAAGCTGACAAATATACAGAACATTCCATCCCCCAAGAGCAGAATACATATTCTTTTTAGGTGCACATGGACTCTCCAGGATACAACAGATGATAGGCCTTAAAGTAAGTCTCAGTAAATATTAAGAATATTGAGCTCATATCAAGTATGTTTTCCAACCACAACAATATGATACTAGAAATCAATTATAAGAAAAAAATCTGGAAGAAGCACACCAACATGTGGTGGAGGATAAACAAAATGCTACTCAACAATGAAAGTGTCAACCAAGAAATCAAAGAAGAAATCAACAAACACCTGGAGACAAATGAAAATGAAAACGCAACAGTCCAACACCTTGGCATACAGCAAAAGCAGTAAGAGGGAATTTTATAGTAATCAGGCCTACTTCAAGAAATAAGAAAATTTTCAAATAAATTTCTAAGAAACTAGAGAAACTAATTTCTAAGAAACCTAAAGAAACTAAGAAGAAAAGAAAGGACAAACAAACCCAAGGTTAGAAGAAGAAAAGAAATAATAAACACCAGAGCAGAAAATAACAAAATAGAGACTAAAAGAACAATTGAAAAGATCAATGAAACCAAGAGTCAATTTTCTAAAAAAATAAAATTGATGGGGCGCCTGAGTGGCTCAGTCGGTTAAGCATTCGACTCTGGCTTGGGTCATGATCTCAAGGTTTGTGAGTTCGAGCCCCATGTCGGGCTCTGTGCTGACAGCTCAGAGCCTGAAGCCTGTTTCAGATTCTGTGTCTCCCTCTCTCTCTGACCCTCCCCCGTTCAGGCTCTGTCTCTCTCTGTCTCAAAAATAAATAAACATTAAAAAAAATTTTTTTTTAAAAATAAAAAATAAAATTGATAACACTTTAGCCAACTTCATCAAGAAAAAATGAGAGAGGTTTCAAATAAAATCATAAATGAAGGAGAAGAAATAGCAACTGACACCAGAGAAATACAAAGGATAAGAGCATATTATGAAAAATGATATGCCAACATAGTGGACAATTTAGTCAAATGGATAAATTACAGAAACATATAATCTTCCAAAACTGTATCGGGAAGAAATAGAAAATGTGAACTGAGTAATTACTAGTAATGAAATTGAATTAGTAATCAACCAACTTCCTAATCCATCATACAAGGCCAGCATTAGTGTGATACCAAAACCAGACCAAAAACCTAACAACAACAATAACAAAAATGCAAGACAAACAAACAACTACAGGCCAACATATATGATGAACATAGCTGTAAAAACCCTCAAAAGACTGGCAAGCCTAATTCAACAATATATTAATTAGTGACCATGATCAAGTAGGGTTTTATTCTAGGGATGTAAGGGTGTTTCAGTATGTGCAAGTCAATCAGTGTGACACATCACATTAACAAGAGAAAGGGTAAAAACCATGTGTAAAGATATGCAGATATAGCATTTGATACTTTCAACATCCTTTTCTGATAAAAAGTCAGTGAAGTATCTCAACATAATAAAGACTGTACACAGCAAATCCATAGGTAACATCATATTCAATGGTGAAAAACTGGGAGGCTTTCCTCTAACATCAGGAACAAAATAAGGGTTCCACTCCTCCCACTTTTATTCAGTGGAGTTCTGGAAGTCCCAGCCATCATAATAAGACAAGAAAAAGAAATGAAAAGCATCCAAATTGCTAAAGAAGCAGTAAAACTGTCACTCTTTATAGATGACATGTTACTATATATAGAAAACCCTAAAGGCACCACCAAAAAACTATTACAACTGATAAATGAATTCAGTCAAGTTGCAGGATACAAAATCAATATAAAGTATGTGTTGCATTTCTATACAGAAATATAAAAGTAGCAGAAAGAAAATTTAAGGACACAATCCAATTTACAGTTGCGCCGAAAGGATATAATAATTAATCAAGGAGGTGAAAGACCTAATCTCTGAAAACTATAAAACATTGATGAAAGAAATTGAAGATGAAACAACAAATGTAAAAGTATAACATGCTCATGGATTTGAAGAATTAGTGTTGGTAAAATGTCCTTATTACCCAAAGCAATATATAGGTTAAATGCAATCTCTTTCTAAATACCAACAGCATTTATCACAGAACTAGAACAAATAAAATTTTTCAAGAACCACAAAAGTTCTCAAATAGCCAACGCCATCTTGAGAGAGAACAAAACTAGAGGTATCACAATCTCAGATTTCAAGATACATTGCAGACCAATAGTAATAAAAACAGGATGTACTGGCATCAAAAGAGACACATAGATCAATGGAACAGGATAAAGAGCCCAGAAATAAGCCTACTCATATACGGTTGATTAATCTACAATAGAGGAGCAAGAATATATAATGGGGAAAAGACAGTATTTTCAAAAAATGTTTTTGAGGAATCTGGTAGCTACATGCAAAAGGATGAAACTGGACAATTTCTTACACCATATACAAAAGTAATCTCAAAATGGATTAAAGGCCTACATATGAGAACTGAAACTCCTACAAGAAAACATAGGCAGTAATCTCTTTGACATCAGCCTTAGCAATGTTTCTCTGTCTCCTGAAGCAAGGAAAACAAAAGTGAAATAAACTTTGACTACACCAAAATAAAAAGCTTTTGTACAGCAAAGGAAACAATGAAGTGGCAAAATGAAAGCAAAATAAAAAGGCAAAGGCAACTTACTGAATAGAAGAAAATATTTGCAAATGATCTGTCTGACAAAGGGTTAATAACCAAAATAGATAAAGAACTTCTACAACTCAACATCAAATAACAATCTGATTAAAAATGGTCAGAGGATCTGAATAGACATGCAGATGGCCAACAGATACATGCAGAGATGCTCAACATCACTAATCATCAGGAAAAAGACAACAACAACAACAACAAAAACCAACACCCCCCCCAAACAACAACAAAACAAATAATGAGACATCACTTCACACCAGTTAGAATGGCTAGTATCAAAAGGACAAGAAAAAACACATGTTGGAAAAGATGTGGAGAAAAGGGAACCCTTGTGCACTGCTGGTGGGAATGTAAAACGGTGCAGCCACTCGAAGATACTGTGGAGTTTCCTAAAAATTTTAAAAACAGAAGTACCATATGATGCAGTAATTCCACTACTGGGTATTTACCCAAAGAAAAAGAAAAGACTAATTCAAAAAGACATATGCACCCCTATGTTTACTGCAGCATTATTTACAACAGCTAAAATATGGAAGCAACCTAAAGTGTCCATCAAGCGATGAATGGATAAGTATGTGGTATACATATACAGTGGAATATTATTCAGCCATTAAAAAACAATGTGCTTTTGCCATTTGCAATAACATTAATGGACCTAGAGTGTATGACACTAAATGAAACAAGTCAGACAGGGAAGGACAAATACCGTAGGATTTCACTTGTATGTGGAATCTAAAAAGCAAACAAACAAACAAAAGAGACAATCAAACTGATGTTTAAATACAGAGACCAAACTGGTGGTTGCCAGAAGGAAGGTGGGTGGGGGAATGGGTAAAATAAAGAGGATTAAGAAGGATAAAACTTCCAATGTGAAATAAATAAGTCACAGGGATGAAAACTACAGCAGAGGGAATATAGTCAATAATAGTATAAAAACATTTTATGAAGACTTATGTTGACTACACTTATCATGTGAACACTGAGGAATGTATAGAATTGTCAAAGCAATATGTTACACATTTGAAACTGAAGTATATTAATTATACTTCAGTAAACAATAAATAATAAAATAAAGGCGAATCAATGGCCACTGTTTCCACTCTACAGTTTTACCATACGATTTCCTAGTTATCCAAATCATGGCACTAAATTAGTTTGCACACAGATGCCTAGTGTAAAGCCAAAGTCTAACATGTAGGAGATAGTCATGTTTTCTTACTCTAGAGAAGTCCACCCTGTCAATGAATTTTTCAATAATTCAATAAATATTTATACAGTGATTATGTGCCAAACATGTTTTGTAAGTTCTGGGAAGATAATGATGAGCTGAAGCAGAGATCCTCCCTGTCCCTGTGGAGTTTAGTATCTAGTGGGTGAGGGGACATCTACCAGGCACAAAATACAGATACGTTCAGCTGTCAGCTGTATGTATCGAGTTAACAAATATGACCTTTAAGAATAAATAGAGTTTGCAGTTTCACTCTGTGCCCAGTATATATTTATCTTTAGAGAGTTTTTATCTTAATTATTCCAAAGAATAAATGTAGACAAAATGTCTTTTCTATCTCATTCCTTTGGCTTTATAAATACTGAGGAACATTTTGGAAATGTGAAGACTTCTTGTGTGATGCAGCCACTTAACATTTGTTCTCTTGTCAGAAGGACAATGACTGTGGGAAATGACAAACCTGTGTTTCCTCTCAGCCAAGTCAGGCTCTTCATGCACTTGCTCATGATGCAAATAAACGTTTGTGTCACAGTTGCTATCTTTCAGACTGGGTGCATCTATTCATATTACCTCAGAGAATGAAAGGATCAAACACAAAAAATACAGGGTCTCACAAATGACGGGATATCGGCTCAAGGCAATGTCAACGACAGGAGGGGGTGGAGGCCAGAGAACACTTACTGGTAAGTGGTAGGGCTGACGTTGATGCGCCGAGGGTGACTTCCTGATTCGAACTTGCTGGCCAGAGTGACATTATTTCCAAACAGGCAATATCGTGGCATTCTTACCCCAACAACTCCAGCGAGCACAGAACCTGAGTGAATGCCTATCCTCATCTAAAAGAAAAAGAAAGAAAAATGAAAAGGATATATTTATGTTTTTCTTTTGGTATGCAATTCTTTTAAGGAGGGGTACTACTGCTAATTATGTAAACCACCGAACTAGGATCTCCTCAAAGACAGAAAGTTGGTCTTGGTCATCTTTGTGAGCCTGATATCTGGAACATTATAGTGGCAGTGAACATGAATACTATGGAATAAATAGGAAATTATAGGAAAAAATTGTATTTAATTAGCTACAGAAATCTGGTTATACTACAGGTCAGATCACCTTTCATTTGTACACATGTTCTAACACATAAAAAACTTATTTGCCCTCCATTTACTCTCACATACAACCCTATTTTTTCCTTCATAAAATTAAGCACAATTATAAATTAAATATGTATATTTCTGTTTATTTTGTTTAAATGTTGGGTTGTCCTAGGAGAGAAGTATCCATATCTTTTTTCTTATTGCTGAATATTCAGTACTTAATATTATACCTAGAGCAAAGTAGGCCCTCAATAGTAAGTGATAAATGTTGAATAAGTTGTCAAAACTCTTCAACATTGTATCAAAATGGAGTTATAGAGAATTTAACCCTTGCGCCAGTCAAGAAGTATCTATTGAAAACCCTGAAAAATAAATTAAGGGCTGTATATTTTACACTCTGTGAATCTGATAACTGTTAGTCTGTCCCATGCCTTGGAGGAGTCCTCAATGTGAAGTCAATATAAACTTCAGTGTGATTACAGCAATGAAGTTGCATGTACATGGTCTACACCAAAATACCTGAAGCTAATGTTGACCAAGTGGGGAATGGGATCCTTAGTCCCAGGGGAATGTGGAAGAGAGGGAAGCAATCTGACCCCTAGGAGCTACTATGTAAGTAAAGTGTCACTCCTTCACTACCATGTCTCCTTCTGTCCCTATAGTTGTGAGGACAAAAAGTCATTCTGAGACTAACCTTTGTCAGAGAACTGGAGACTCCTGCATACATCAACTATTGATAAGACAGGCTGAAATCATTGTGATATAGCTGCATCTCTTAATAACCTCTTCATCTAATTTTTAAAAAGTGATTCTGACATTTATTTTGAAATCCAACACTGGTGAAAGAATAAAGATTTTTCTTTATTCTTTTTTTATATTTATATATATTTATAAAGAATAACTTTATATTTATAAATAATTTTATATTTATAAAGAATAAAAATTTTCCCTATTAGTGTGAACATACACCAGTATATATATAAACAGACTAACAGAAGAGGAAGTCGAGGAAGACTTCCATGTATATACAGGTGATTGATATATAATAGAGTTGGCATTTCAGATGAGTGAAAAAAAGACAGCATTTCCATTAGGATGCTACAGATCAACTGTGTCTTCATGTTGAAAAAAAAATTCCAAGTAGAGTAAGGATCTTAATTTAAAAGGCACTACTTTACAGCTTTAAAAATAATTGTTTTAATTAAGGTAAAGGTCAATGTGCAGTATAAGTAATACTCTAAAATACAGAAATCCTAAAAAGTATAGACTTTTACTAGTCTCTCAGTAACAGTTCCCAGGTGAGTGGCCCAGATTGTCAGGAAGCTCTGTTTGGTCAGGGACAGGTCTTATCATTGTGTTCCTCCTCATGCATCATCATATATTCCTTGTTGGAAAACCTGAAGCTGAGTCAGGAGCACTCCCATGTTCCAAGTCATGATGGGGCAAGATAGATAGTGCAAGCTCAAGGGAAGGGTCATGATATTACCATTTAAGGTGCTCTTCATTCCTTTGGGTAGATTCAGACTTACATTTTCTATCAATTTCCTTCTGCCTAAAAGATTTCTTCAAACATGTTTTTAACTGTAGGTCCACTGATGATGAATTCTTTCAGCTTTTGTATGTTTGAAAAGGTTTTTATTTTGTCTTCCTATCCAGATATTTTTGTTGGATATGGATTCTAGCTTGACAGCTTTTTCTTTCCTTTTAGTGCTTTAGTGATGTTGTTCCATCATCTCCTCCTGTATACTGTTTCCTATGAGAACACTGCTGTCGTGCTTATATTAACTCCTTCATACGTACTAGATCTCTTTCTTTTTCTAGTTTTGCAAAATTTATTTAAATAATTTTTTAATTAATAAACTTATTTATTTTTTTTTTTGAGAGAGACAGAGACTGCACAAGTGAGTGAGGGGCAGAGAGAGAGAATCCCACAATGTGCAGAATGAGAGGGAGAGAGAGAGAGGGACAGAGAGTATGGAGCCCAAGCTCACCTGAAGCAGGGCTGAAGATCACCCAATGTGGGGCTCGAACTCATGAACTGTGAGATCATGACCTAAGCCAAAGTCAGGTGCATAACCAAGTAAGCCACCCAGGCACCCCCTGCAGAATTTAGTTATGATTTTCCTTGGTGTTTTCTTCATGCTTCTTGTGTTTGGGATTTGTTGAGTTTCTTGAATCTGTGAGTTTGTAGTTTTCTTCAGATTAGGAAAAACTTCAGCTATTTCTTCTTCAGATATGTTTTCTATACACCCCTCTATCCCAGAAACTCTAATTATATGCATATTGGGATACTTGCAGTATTTCCATGTAAGACAGATAATTTAATCATTTACATTACTTTTTCTGTTTATTTTGGATAACTTCTATTATAACGTCTTCAGATTTATTAATCTCTTCTTTTATAATGTCTAATCTTTTGCTAACCCCATCCACTGCATGTTTAATCTCAGACATTGTGATTTTCCTCTCTAGAAGTTCAATTTGGGATTTTTCTTTTTCAGGCATCAAATTAACTTTTGAACATATGGAATTTAGTTAAAATAACTATTTTAAAACTTGTCTGCTAATACTAACATCTATTAGTCTATTTCAGTTTTGATTGGTCTTTTTCATCATTATGGGTAATATTTTTCAGCTTTGCTGCAAGCTAGTAATTTTTGGTTGAATGTTCAGTATCACAAATTTGACTTTGTTGAGTGGGGATATTTTTTAGATCCTTGTACATATTCTTGAGTTCTGTCTATGGATGTAGTCAAGTTCCTTGGAAACAATTCAGTCTTTTCAAGTCTTGCTTTTTAGGATTTGTTAGGCAAGTCTTGAGCAGTATTTCATGTAGGGCTAATTATTCTCCACTACTGAGGCAAGAACACCCGGAGTACTGTACCCAGTGCCCATGATTTATGAGGTTCTCAGGTCTTCCCGATGGGAACAGGCAATTTTTTCCAGGTCCTTTGTGAGTGCCAGGAACTTTTTCCTCTAGTCCTTCCAGGTGTTTTTCCCTGTTGAGCCAAGGGAATCTTCTCACATAGAAACAATAATCAATGTTGTGCAGAACATATAGGAAGCTCCTTGGAAGAATGCTGGTGGTCTTTTGTGCAACTCTCTCCTTACTGGTTCCCTGTCTGTGACCTCCAGCTTCCTTGGTCTCTGCAGATTGAGCTCCACCTCTCTGACTGCAGGAATTTGTTCCATGCCTCCTGATTTGCTTCTCCTTGCACCACAGTCTGGATGTTCCCAAAACAACATACCAGGGAAATCCTATGTCTCATCTTATTTGTTTCCTATCTCTCAGGGATCACTGTTTTCTATTGCCTAGTGGCCAGTGTCATAAAAACTGTTCTATTGTACTTTTTCCTCCAGATTTTTAATTGTTTAAGGTAGAAGTATAAATCCAGTCTGTTATTCCATTTTAAGTGGAAGCAGAAATAGATAGTACTTTAAAAAAAATTGTCAACGTTTGTTCATTTCTGAAAGATAGAGACAGAGACAAAGACAGAGACAGAGCATGAGTGGGGAAGGGCAGAGACAGAAGGAGACAGAATCTGAAGCAGGTTCCAGGCTATGAGTTGTCAGCACAGAGGCCAATGTGGGGCTCAAACTCACAGATGGCAAGACCATGACCTGAGTCAAAGTCAGACACTTACCCGACTGAGCCACCCCGGCGCCCCATACTTTTTTTTATTATTTTTTTTTTAAGAAACCTGTCTGAAAAATGTAAGCCTATTTTTTTCTTTTTCTTTTTTATTTTTTTGAGAGACAGAGAGAGGTGCTCACACAAGTAGGGGAGGGGCAGAGGAAGAGGAAGAGAGAGAATCCCAAGCAGGCTCTGTGCTGTCAGCATGGAGTCTGACATGGGGCTCCATCTCACCGACCATGAGATCATGACCTGAACCAAAATCAAGAGTCAGATGCTTAACTAACTGAACTACCCTACCCAGGTGCCCCACAGGCCTGGTTCTGATGAGCGATTATCTATTTGGATTTAAAAAGGTGAAGAAGAAGAAGAAGGAGAAGGAGAAGGAGAAGGAGAAGGAGAAGGAGAAGGAGAAGGAGAAGGAGAAGGAGAAGGAGAAGGAGAAGGAGAAAAAGAAAGAAAAAGAAAAAGAGAAAGAAAAAGAAAAAGAAAAAGAGAAAGAGAAAGAAAACGGCTGAATGGCAATAGTCCTTTTAAACAAGATAATTATAAAGCACCTTCTCTCAAGTTAGAAAGCATTTTGCAATATTATTATATTTCTTTGGGTTTGCTTTTATGAGGCCCATTTATACTAAATTACTTTGTGTAATGAAGGCTTGCTAAAAAACACCTCAGATGCTAAGATTATCAGTTTGGACCTGTGATCACTGTATTGATCTTTTTATGCAGGAGGCAAGATACATCTCACAGCCTGTTTACTCTGTGTGTTTTGTTTGAGAAAGACTCTACACCCCCCACACACTACACAGAAGGCTTATGTAGTTCCACTGCTGCCTCCTGTCAAAAGACCTGAGGGTTTTTTAAATGAAATTATCAGAATTAAAATTATTATAACCTAAAAAATGCTAGCAATAAAAACCCTGATATCCTTGGGCGGGGTGGATGGAGAAATGGTCATTTAAACAAACGATTTCTCTTAGAGGGCACAAAACATCATGCACAAAATATCACCAAACATGCACAAAAATATCAATAACCACACAAATAGCACAAATTTGCTGTCATTGCGTCTATCATACAATGAAACAAAACTCAAAGAATTATTTAATTTTGGAAGGAGATACTATTAAGAAATTATAAACTGAATCATCAGCCTCTCTTTTCATTTCTTTTTTCTTAAGTTTATTTATTTATTTTGAGAGAGAAAGAATCCCAAGCAAGCTCTGTACTGTTGGCACTGAATCCTGATGCAGGGCTTGAACTCATGAAATCATGACCTGAGCCAAAGTCAGATGCTTAACCTGAGCCACTCAGGCGCCCATCTTCTGCATTTCTTTTGACAACTTACTGAGATTTCCCCAAAATTGGGAAGGATAGCAAGAAGTGTTGCCTATGTAAAGAAGGGAATGATTGCCTCACTCAGAATATGTCAGGAACATCGAGCAGTTAGACAAAATAGATGCATTCAACTCTCAATGATGAATTTAGATTCCTTTCAACGAGATTTAACATCATTTAAATAATTTAACCACTCAGAAACATTGGCATCCATCTGCCCAGTATGTCCTCACTAAAGAAGGTCATTTTGCACTAAACCAGTGGTTGTTAACTAGGGACATTTGTGCCCTTCAGTGAACATCTGACAATGTCTTGAGACATTTTTTTATTTTCACAACTGGGATGGGGAGCTGCTTCCATTCTTTTCATCTATTCAGTTGAGCTAAAGATCCCTAGGACAGCCTCCCCACAACAGAGAATTTTCCAGTCCAAAGTAGCAATGGTGCAGAATCTAAGAAATGGTGCAGAATCTGAGAAATGGTGCAGAATCTGAGAAATGGTGCAGAATCTGCCCTACACAGGCTTCTGGCACTCTATAGGTACTTAGTAGACCAGCACACACACGAAATAATAAATGCTTTAATCAGACCAAAGCCTTGATGCGTAACACTAGACTTCACTTTTCAGAGAACATTTATGAAAACAAATAGTGTTCACCCTAGGGATTTATTGAAAAACACAGTAACTTTTGGATCCATCCTGAGGTTAGGATACCTGTTACCCAATCTCCTCTATCTACCTGAAATGTGTGAAAGACTGCAAAGCTCTGGAAAACATCAGAGTCCCCACTCATCAAAAGATGCAGTTATTCTCCTAATACTTCACTGATTATTCATCTGCTGAGGCACATAAACAAGTGCATTTTAAGATAATATTTCTCCCACGGTGCCTAAAAATAGAAGGCTTATAGGGTTAGACCTCCGTTAGCCAAAACTGGTTTCGTCAAGAAGGAATCTTTGGGTTGGGAGAGCAGCACAGATTCATTAGTTGAGCCCCTCATTTTACAAATAAACTCAAGTCCAGAGGAGCACAATGAAAAAGAGCAATTAGCCCACAGGGGGCACTCGTGCAAGTTCCCTTCCCATACCTCATGGCGCCCATGGTGGTGCTTATGTGGCAAGGACCCCTTTTTAGTTCAGTTAATAGAGGGACTAATGCCCGAATGTCCGAATCAGACTGAAACCATGATTAACAGGAGTTAGGAGCTAGCAAGTTATGAAAATCAAATACCAATTTGTGTTGAAATAGTCCTGCTGCAGCAAGACAGAATTTCCAAATTAAAATAGAAGGTCTATAGTAGGAAAAAGAAGAAAGACTTCTGTAGAAAGAGCCAGTTATCTGTGTAATCGTGTTTGCATTTAAGTATCATTCTGAGATTCATGTAGTTGAGATTTTAAGCTTTTAAAAATAGTGAGTTGGGGCGCCTGGGTGGCTCAGTTGGTTAAGCATCTGACCGGCTCAGGTCATTATCTCGGGTTCAGGAGTTCAAGCACCGCCTGGGGCTCTGTGCTGACAGCTCAGAGCCTGGAGCCTGCTTCAGATTCTGTGTCTCACTCCCTCTCTGCCCCTCTCCCGCTCATGCTCTGTCTTTGTCTCTCTCTCAAAAATAAATAAATATTAAAAATTATTTAAAAAATAGTTAATTAACTGTTTTAATAGCCAGGACACTAAAATCGTTACTCACATTGTTAGGAAACAGGGAAGAAAACAAGTACTTTATTCTTCTTCCAGTATTAGCATGCATTATAAGTTTCATCCAAAAAATATTTCTTTCACTAATAAAAGGAAATAAATTAAATTGATTTTCACATTTTTGTCTCATTATTTTATTAATAACCAATATTTCCCTGACAAGAAAATGTCACTTAATGTTTTAACTTCTAATTTTAAAAGCTTGAGATGCTGAGGCAGAATACAATCAACTCATAAAACCTCTGTAGTTTTTCACAATTTCTCCTTATTTCCCCCACGTGTAGGAAAAGCAGGGAGAAATCATCTCTGTAGATATGTGGCATTTTTCCTTCTATCAGGGGACTCAGCCTCCAACTGATGGTGTCAAAATGTCATAGTCGCAAGTAATATGCTTGGACAAATAGCACTTTGGGCAAAATGTCTCACTGTGTTTACTCTGAACATTACAGAAGTACCACTCATAGATAAATTTCAATTTACAGAAAATACTTGACAAAAAAAAAATGGTTCTCATTGCCGGTATGTTAACATATAATTTCAGACACAAGATATATGGTGACTTTTATAAAATAAAACGGTAACATTTTAAATAATTGGCACTTTAGAGTTAGGGGAGAAAGTGAGTTGGTAATCTTGTTTATGGTGTTTTGGTGGGGAAGGATAGGACCTTAAAAAAGATAATTAGGAGGGCATGCCCTGGAATCCTACAAAGGGTACCACTGGCAATGTTATCAGAGACTGCAGGGGGTGGGGAGGGGAGGGCACTATGGTTCAGCTTCACTGTAACCTTCTCACAGGGTATTGATAACCATGTATGTGATTATTTAAATACATTTGCTGCTAATAAAAGACTTAAATATGACTGAATTTGTAGGAGTGTTATTACTAAGGCCTCGAAGTAGAATCTCAAATTTACCTTTGTGCAGAAAAAAAATGCTTTAAGAATTGTTTTTCAAAGGGAGAAACTGATTTAAGACAATTCATCTCCTTGAGTTAAATATGCGTGCATTTGGGAATAACCAGCATATAATTTAGCAGTTGAAAAACACAGCATTTTGTGCTAGAAATACAGACACTGATAAATCATTAACATAGTGCTATGCTTTAAACACATATGGAACTGCTCATTATAATAAAGATTAATAACATAATTAAAAGATAAGCTTTTTTTTAATTTAAGAAGATGATTGATACTATTTTCTAAGAGCACTTGATTTTTCATTCTGATATGCAGAAAAGAATAAGAAACCTTTATCTCAAGAAACATCCAATCTTTGGTTATCTAACTTGTGATACTAAGGGAATACTTACTTTACAAATCACATCTATAACATTTATCAAATCATTCTACTAAATACATCTATATTGTTGAACTGCACAGATTGAAATTTCCTTCTAACTAATATCACAAAGGCACTCCTTGTTAATGGCTCATTTTTTAACAACAAAGTATGTTAATTGCTAAAACTTCAAAGCTCTTAGAAGTTTCTGTTTTGAGACTACCACTAAAAAATAATGCTACTGACCAATTCTCTCTCTGTCATCTAATGAAAATCATCTTCTGTCAAAATGCAGATCTTAACAACAGGTAATCTGGAATAAATTTCTAGTCTAAAAGAATCTTTACAATATTATGGTTTCAAAAAAATGATTTAATAAAAGCTTAAATATGTAGAAATGGCATAAAGGAATTTACAAAGAATTCTAATAGTAAGGATTGTGTATTCATCAATTTATAAGTTAATCCATCTAAAGTAAAAAATTTACATTAGTTTTTCTTTATATTTTTAATATTTTTATCTATTTATTTGTAACTTATTCTCAAGACCAAGCACCAAAGTCAACCAATAGAATAAGTTTCCTTTCAATAGAAATAACCCTGAAGTCGAGCCCTTTTAATAATAATGCACAATTTCAAAGAACAGAAAATCCCTCAAAAGAAATGTACATTGCAAAATGTGAGAACTCCTTTGCCCTTTGCCCATTCCTTCCCTTCAGCTTCCTTCCCTTCCTTTCCTTCTGAAGGTTATTATGTAACAATTCACTCTCAAACACTTACTAGGCATTGTGGAGGAAAGGAAGGACAGAAAGACTTTATTCACTTACTTCAAGGAACCTGAAATCTTACAAAATTAAGGAAAGATAGAAACCTTATTTCTTAAGAAAAAATATACATGTGGTCAACAAATATCACTTTCAAGATTTTAGATAATCACATTACTACTTTACAATTTTACAAAAACTGAAAATAAAATTTGCAAATATAGGATTTTCCACTTACATTCTATTTAAAACAAAGTTCCTCTATGAGAAAATGGCATATATTATAATGATGTCCATGCATACTGCTGATAACTAAATTTCTTCAGAGAAAATTGAGTTCATTTTACATCTCGAAAGAGTACTATATCTCAGAAAACAATGGACTTGATAGATGTGTAAGAAAAAAAAATTAATGACTTTAATTATTAAACATTAATAACTACCCTCTTTCTTTTATAAGCCATTATTTTTTTTCTTTATAAGAATTGATAGCATGGACACGTTTATCCCCCAAATGAAAGTAAAGTAACAAAATTAAATTCTTGAGTTACAATGTAGAACTCTTGGCCACACATCAGAATCAAGGGGGGAGATTTAAAATTGCTGTTTTGGTTCTCACTTCCAGAGATTTTGATTTAATGAGTCTGGAATGAGACGTGGGACTTGTAACTCCCTCTAGAGTTTCTAACGTGCATCCAAAGTTACGAACCACCAAGTGTAGAACATCATTTCAGTTTCTGCTGGAGACAAGTCGTTTAAATAGCCCGGCCCTTTCCTAGCAAATGGTTTTAGCAGCGCTGTGTAAATACTTTCATATGCATTCACACATACATAATACCTTTCAGTTTTGAGAAGGAAACACAATATTCCCTCTTGCTCTTGGAAGACAACATTCCTGTATGTTGAAGACTTTTGAAAGCAATAAGAATATATGTTTAATTAAAATATTAGCAAATTGGGTAGAACTATGAATACTCCTCAGACTTCATACATTTCAGTTGGTTAGAGACAGAGGTTTCTTTGAGACCTCAGCACCTGTTTTTGGGTGGGTGGCAACCCAGGCTCATATATAGTGTTTTAGAGAGTCTACATGGCTAGGGCCAATAGAACTGTCAAGAGAAAGAACCTCATCTGGGAGTGTTGGTCATTAGAGCAAACCTAGGACAAGCATGGTGGCTGGGATGGAGGGCGCTGTAGGCTTACGGATGCTGAAAGCAGTGTTGTCTCTGAAAGTTGTCATAGACCAGAATCTGACCCATCACTTACTTGCTCAATAATCCTGGGCAAATTACTTCTCTACATCGTGTCATCTATAATACAGAGATACTGTACCAGCTTAGGTGGTAGATCCTAAGTGTTGACTCATATCCAACATGAAACATTAGATTATTAACTTGTACTAGGAAAATACTTTTTTAATCTTCTCATAGTACAAGGGCTGGGGAATTTCCAGGTTCACAGACCTTATTCCACAGATATAGAAACCTAATCCAAAGGGTAAATGACCTAAAGAATGCAGCTAGTAAGGATGAGAGTCCAAATGCAAACATAATTCTTATGGTTTCTACCAAATTGGTCCTTCCATAACATCTTGGTATTTCTCTTTCTTAATTCTTTTTTTTTTCATTACTAGAGATGAAAATGCACAATGATAATTTGTATTTCTACAAACCTCCACAAAATCTGCTTAGTTATATAGCATTATCAAAGGAATAAAACAAGGGAAATTATTTTCTGAAAAATTCTTAAAAACATTCTGTGAACTAATGCCTACAATAAAATTCAAATACAACAACCATCATCATAACTAAGCCTAAGGAGACATGGCTATTAAATGCAATGTGCTATCCTTGATGGCATCTTGGAACAGAAAAAGGACAGTAGAGGAAAATTGAGGAAATCTGAATAAATTATAGATTTTAGTTAATAATAATGCATCCATGTGGGTTTATTAATTATAACAAAAGTGCCATACTACTGTTTGGAGAAAAGTGGATGTAGACTATTTGGGAACTCCTTGTACCAACTTTGCAATTATTCTGAAAATCTAAAACTGTTATAAAATAAAAACTTTATTTTAAAATGTAAATCATCTGATCCTCTACCAATAAAAGGACACATTTTCAAAGTTGTTTTTTTTTTTTTAATCTTTACAAGTGTTAATATATCCTAGTCATGTTATTACTGTTGTTACCAACATTTTTCCATTTGGGCATTAGATGGCGCTCATGCTCATTTTACTGAGCCGGTTGACTTAATATCAGCAATAGATCTCTCAACTCCAATATGTTTCTGGAAGATTTGGCCCAATATTAATTTTAAAGGTAAATTGTTTGAAAACAAAGTTAACCCCATAAAAAAGTTTAAATAATTACCTTAGGTTGGGAGGCAAAATTCAAACAATGAACAAAACCGGAAATTAAGAAATCATTAAGTAGTATTCATAAATCTCAAGGGCTCCAAAGGCAAACTTCAAGGCATCTACAGATCTCCTTAAGATGTTCATATATGTTGGATCCATCATGTTTATCAGATTTTCAAAGGATCCATAGATACCCCAATATTTGAGAACAATTATTTTAATATACCTTTCAGTTTCAAACCATGTCCCTATCTTCAACATTTACCATTAAATTTTGCATTTAATACACAATTTTAAAAAGTTCAACTGAATAAACAAACTGATGAGAAGAATGAACGAAAGGAAATTCTATGCTGAGCCCAAATGTCACCCCTTCCCTTCCTCTAAATACTTACATTATATTTTTTTACAACTCAAGTCATTGGACACTTATTTATCTATGTATCTCTCATCAATATTTGCAAACTAAGATTGAAAAGCACCTTTTAAACAAGGGATCTTGAATTGGTGGTTTTATACCCAGTCCTGCCACTGCTTATCATATTAGTCCTGTAATTGATAAAGGAACATCATCCCAGAACTTTATAAAGTTGTAGCTTTAGATCATCCCAAATCTGGCTAAAAATTAGAAGAAACTAGTTAATGGCTGCAAAAAGAAAATAAAAACCTTAGCAACTGGGGCTAAAATTACAACTCAAACCTCAAAATTGTTCTTTTACTGCTGCTTCAGTCCAGCTGTGATGTTTTTATTTTTGATGGCATTCTCTAGCACTAAATAAAAGGCTAATAGATTCTCAGGAATCAATGAGTCCATGGACTAGAAGAAGTCATCTGATTTAACCAGGGCTCTGCTTTTAACCTGGGCTTTGAGAGAAAAGCTCTGAAGTTTGAAATGAAAGGCTTTGTAATATTTATTTCTAATTAACACAACACTTGATGATGCCATCTAAGCAAGCAACGGGAAAAAGAGTAGGAAACCTTTTTCTTCAAAAAGGTAACATGATGAATGAAGAACGTATACAGAGCAGTCATCAAAGACCAATTCTGTGTGTGTGTGTGTGTGTGTGTGTAATTTTAAGGAATCTCTTCACACAAAGAACTCCGAGAACAGTTCATGTGTACGGATTTGTTTTGACCCCATTTTCTGAGCACGTGAAATGTGGGATAAGAACTCAGTAGCGTCAACCACACTTTTCTTTTTTTTAATTTATAAAGGGATTTCTGATTCTTTGTGTTTACTAATGTGTGACTTTATAAGACTATTAAAATCTACACAGTTCTTTTGATATATTTTATTATGGGGCCAAGTCACCTATATATTCCTAAAACCACCCCACTGCTTTACTGCCCTGGGCCTTTATTGTTGCTTTTTACCTGATTTGACTCCCTTCCACCACTTGCCTGGAGGACATTTTCAGACACCCAGCTTGGCCATCATCAGTGCTCTGTACCCATGCAGAAGCTGCTCTCTCTGCTCTCCCCAGTCCTTGACCTATCTGGATGGCCTCTCACCTTTCACACCACAGCTTATAAATCATTTCTTCCATGTAGCCTTTCATCAGGAATATAGGTGTCCTGGCATGAATTGTAGTGACTGCATTTCCCCTAACAGGCACTACGTTTTGTTCAATTGTTTTCATTATCTCCTCAGCGTGGTGCTAATCTCTGAAAAACAAGGGTAGTATATGTCTTGCTCATTGTTATATCTCAGCACCTACCAGAACATTCCTGCAGATAGTAGTGGCTCAATAAATACTGAAGTGAAATATGAATAAGTCATTTCTTTCAACACCTCAGAATATGACTATGCCTTTTGAATTAGATATCTGAAACGTGTTTTGTTTTCTTCAACTGTTCCTCTTCATACAAGAAATACCCTAAAATGCAGATTTAACTAAAGAGTAATTTGCCAGAAACTTGCCTAAGATACTCCCCCATGTGTTTTAATTTCACTTCTACCACCAAGTGAAAAACAACAAGATGAACAAACAGAAGAAACTGAGTCAGGTTAAGTGACTGTATCGGAGCAATGGCACCTGCCCAGTGGAACTGACTCTCTAAGGGTTACCTGTGAGGGCTGTAATCGGGAGCCAGGCACGTGGCAAAATGAAGCCGGTTCCCACTTTCTTATTGACACTAGCCACTAAAACATCGAGCTGTGATATCCATTTGGCATATGGAACAGAACATATATATCCTACAATTACCAAAATTACATCAAGTACTTTAAATGTAAATAGGGACGGGTATCATCAGAACAAAAATCAAGCCATGGCAGGTTACCATTCTTTAGTATAAAGTAACACATTTCAATATGCAATTTGTTTCTGTCACAATATTAAAAAAGAGTATATTCTCATAGAAAGGACTTAGAAGTGTTTCAGGGTACCTTGAACCAAACATCAGAAATGGTAAGATACCAATTTTTATTATGAACTTAAGAGGTGGTCAGGAACAGACACATGCATGTCTAATTAAGTGCCTGAATCTCCAGTGACTTTCACAGTGACAGCATTGGACCCAACTTCTTACACCAGATTGTTTCTGTCCCTTTTATATAGCCATGCATGGACTATGCATTCCTTTTTTTTTGGGGGGGGGAGAAGCAAATAAAAGCAAATGTTACACAGTATGATTCCCCCTTTTTCCCCCAATAGGCAGGCAAGAACAGACTGTGGGTTTTAAGCATTTTAAGGACTTTTGATGTGATTAAGAAAGCTATCAATGGGGCGCCTGGGTGGCGCAGTCGGCTGGGCGTCCGACTTCAGCCAGGTCATGATCTCGCGGTCCGTGAGTTCGAGCCCCGCGTCAGGCTCTGGGCTGATGGCTCGGAGCCTGTTTCTGATTCTGTGTCTCCCTCTCTCTCTGCCCCTCCCCCGTTCATGCTCTGTCTCTCTCTGTCCCAAAAATAAATAAAAACGTTGAAAAAAAAAATTTTTAAAAAAAGAAAGCTATCAAGAGGCTGAGACTCAGTCGTGTCTATCTTGTAAATAGGTGATTGATACAAATTTATTAGGTAAACAAGCAAAACTTAAGTTGTACATTAGCAGATTATATTTTTGATCCAGAGTACTGACATGGGCTACAGGATGGAAAATGACTTTAGACTTTTGGCTGAGGAACAAAGATGGCAGGTCAAAGGAGTTCTTACTGAAATATGAGTGGTAATGCTGATGGAGAGGAGGAGCCGTCTTGGAGATTTAGGTGGCAAATTGATGGGACTTGGTGACCAAATGCAGGTAAGGTTAAAAGAATTATGAGGATGCCCAAAACTCTGGATTAGTGTGCTAGGTGTCATGGATTGGAATAAAGGCTAAAGAAGAAAGAATACATTCCTTTGGGTGAGATGAACATTTGAATGGGAGTGTTAAATGTGAGTTAGATTTGAATGGGAAAAATCAGCTCTGAAGTGGTTCCACATGCCGTGTCTTTGGCAGATTGACCAGTGAAACATGGGGCAAGAAAGAAAAACAGCTGGGTGAATAATTTTGAGGAACAAAATATTTAAAAGATTCATGATCAAAGTATAGCCAAGTCCACAGTCTGAAATCGTAGAGTAGACACACGTAGGAGTTGTAGATCAGGGCAAAACGGCAGGACAAAACCAAGAAGTAGGTGATGTGTAAGGAGGCAAGTGACGAAGCTTGAGGCAATGAAAAAAAGGGGACCTTAAACGTAAAGAAAACCCATCAGGACAAGAGTCAGTCCCTTAACAAAGCCTAAGTTCTGGAGAAAGAAGAAAGTAGGCAAAAAGGACATCCATGTTGCGGTAAGCAGAGACTCAGAGGCCCATCCTGACCATGGGAGACCAAATTTGAGAGATGTCCCGAGAGAGGCAGCCCATCTGGAGACTTTCCCACTGAGAGTCCCCTGAACCTGACTCACAGAATCTGGCAAAGAGAATCCAGACACTGGCATTTTCCCACATCTGCAAGATGAGAACATGTAATGAGGACATGAGCTTCTCAATTAGATGACTTTAGTCTCTTGATCTGGGAAGGAAACCACAGACATTCTTAATTTCTTAAGCCTCAGAAGAATTTTCAATCTCCTAAACACAGCACTAAGGTCACATTTTTTAATTGCTCCTTTGCCCCAGTCATTTAGAAAGAATTCAACAGAAGAAAAATACTGTAACACTTCTGAAAAAAGAAAATCACAGACCTCTTAAAAAGGAAAACAACGCATGTTCAGAAACTAGACTTAGTTTAGTTTAGTAACTGAAATCACTTAGAAATCTTTAACTGGCTTCTCTCCTCTCCTTTCCTGTTGTTCCCACCTTAGCTGGGGCTGTCACTCTCTTACCGAGTCCCACCCTGATGTACCAACTTGTCTACCTGTGTCTAGCTTGGTTCCTCTTCAATCTTCCAATACATAGCTTCCAGGTGGTACTTTCTAAAATGTTCTAGGACATTCTTCTGAAAAAGTTTCTCCCCAACTAAAATCTCTCAATGGTTCCTGACTTCCTCCTGATTAATATCCAGACCCCTTTGCAAAGAGTTCATATTTTTTAATGGCCTGGCTCCTTGCCAACGGCCCTGCTTCATCAGACACTCCTTATAATTTCTCCTCTTAAAACACCATGTGCCTTCTCATTTTCTAAATTCAAAGAATAATTTCACACTTCTGCACTTTGGATATGCTATTTCTTCTGCTTGTACTGTCCTCCTACTTTAATTACCTGAGAAATTCCTACTCAATCTATTAATCTTCAATGCTCATCTCACATTCCCTCTTAATAAAGACTTCCCTGCTTTCTTGACCTCCCTCTTCCCACCCTTCACCAGCCATTGTCTATCATCCCATCCGCTTTGCTATTCTGGTTTCTTGTACACTCCTCTACTTTAGCATGTATAAATAATAGTAGACTCTTAAAATCTTACTGAAGAGATGAAGAGGTCATTTCTGTAGCAATCCAGACTAATCTTTGGAAATCCCTAAATTCACAAAGCCAGAGCATCATAAATTTCTCCCAAAAATGTTTCTTAAGAAGGAGACAAAACATATGTGTATATGAATGTGCAGATGATGAAAAACAGTCTCAGCTCACTGACTAGCTCCCTGCCCAACTCCTATCTCATGGACAATTTAAATATATGTCTAAGTGAAATTACTATTTATGGTGTATAACTACTCTGTACTTACTAGTGAACTATTCAAACTAAGAATGTAAATTGTATAAATACTAAGGATCAATATTATAGCACTTACTTGTTTAAACATTTGCCAATCCATCCCAATCTACATTCTATGAAAGGACAGACCATGTCTATTTATTTTTGTGTAAGAAATAGTAAATGTTCAATAGATTTTAGATGAATAAATGAACCACATACCTGAAATTGCAATGTTTAAAAAAAAATCACAAAATGCTCATTCCCTGCTTCCCTGGTTTTGAGAAGAATGCAACCACATCTTCCTGTTTATAAAAAGTAATATTGCTAGAAGAAAAGATTTACTTCATTCAGTACTGATTTATTTCAGTATATATTCATTCACCAACCAAATATTTGTTGAGTTCTTACTATACACTTCACACTGTTCTATGTATTGAAGATACAGGAATAAATACAGTAAGACGAGGTCTCTGCTTTTATAACATCTGCATTCTAATGGAAATACAATAAGCAAATAAATGAAAATCTCCATACTACCACAAATTCATATTTTTAAAAATGACTCTGTTCTTTAAGGTTTTTTTAGTGTTTGTTTATTTTGGGGAGAGATAGAGACAGACAGAGTGCAAGCAGGAGAGAGGGAGACACAGAATCCGAAGCAGGCTCCAGGCTCTGAGCTGTCAGCACAGAGCCCAACACAGGGCTTGAACTCATGAACTGTGAAATCATGACCTAAGCTGAAGTGGGATGCTTAACGGACTGAGCCACCCAAGCACCCAACCTCTGTTCTTTTCAATACCTGGTAAAAAGATATGGGAGCTGAAGTCAGGAGGAAAGAATTGGTGGGGTCTGTTGTCTACTGTTGCCACTACACAATGCAAACTCTGAGCTTTGCAATTTCAGATTTTGGCTATCTTTCAAATCTTTGTAGTGTTCCTAACCTATCTGTATAAATAGCATTGCCAACTGACTGACTAAAATAATTTTTCATTTCTCTGGGCTGGGTGTATGACTTTGCAAACAAGCAACTTTGCCAGGAAACTGAGTGGTGAAAATCTTACTTTTGTCATAGGGAGAGACTTAGCTGAGAAAACCAAAGGGGGCAAAAATACGCAGTCTTGTAGTGGTAACTGCCCTTTAGAAATTCAGTATAATTTAAGTAGAGACCATTTTCTACAATGACACAAGTCAGCCAATCATTGTAAAATCAGCAGGGGGAAAAATGACTCCTTCAATGATGAACTAGCTCTTTTTGTAAATTTGGAGGAAATCATACCTGTCAGAATCACAACAATTAATTAAGGCAGGGCTTGGAAGATTGAAAACATCTTGATGGTTTCTCACAACTATTCTGTCCTTTGGAATAAGCTTCCCTCCACATTCCTCCAGTATCCAGCTTAAGGAACCCATCTTTTGAACCCTTCTCCCTCATGACATTTAGTACCACTGTGCTCTATATATTTCAACTAGTTCATTGATGACATTGTACTCTAATTATTTTTATAAGTCTGCTTCCTATTCTAGATAATAATCTTGTTCCCATGTACATCTTTAATCCCCAGAAGTCATCTTTCTGGAATGGATGGAATGAATGAATAATTATAGTTTATTTTCTACAATGGCTTCACCAAGCATATTATTCTATAGTGATAAGGAAGAAAAGTCACTCCTTCAATGGCTAAGCAACTTCCTTTAATTAAAATGATATATTTTTATATTCACATTCTTCAACTTTACATACACACAGTTAGCTTCAAAAGACTCTTATCCACCTTTGCTGAATTTGTTCATGATGACAAAATGGAATACTTAATGAATCTTTAACTTAAAAATGTTAAATATCAAATATTATAATTGCCTTTCCATACTACCAACAACATATTTAGGCAAGAATGATGATGAAGCACTTCCTTAAAAGGCAAAAGACATGTTATCCCAAACAATGAAATGTTTAATGGGATTAGAGTTAGTGAAAAACTAATATTGGGAGAGGAAAATTCTTTAGGCTCTGACTTAAGGATGGGCAGTTTTTCTCTTACAGAAAGTAAGAGACAGTGTACTCATTTGTGAACAAGAGCTGTATACAGAAATCATTTCTTAACCAAAGCTAAGTAAGAAGGATAGGGTACAAAAGAGAGTAGAAAACACAGACTAGATTTGATAAAAAACAATATCCTTATGCTACGTCATTTATCTGCTATAAAATTATGTGTAAAAATGTAGTCCCTGAGAAAAAAATAAGGTAGTAATGGAAAATTCAGAATTGGAATAGTCACAGATGGCTGTAATCTAAGATTATTTGTTACATTTTAGCACTGAAATGCTTTCTGAAATACTTTCGAACAAAGTAACTTATAGGCCACTGAACATTTTTCCGGTCAAGCTTGCCAAAGGAACTTATTTTTCTAAATCAGTGCTTGTTAAACTGCTGG
The DNA here is from genome assembly GCF_024362965.1 of Panthera pardus. Classification (NCBI taxonomy): domain Eukaryota; kingdom Metazoa; phylum Chordata; class Mammalia; order Carnivora; family Felidae; genus Panthera; species Panthera pardus. Next base: position 109,562,910 of record NW_026526677.1, on the reverse strand, counting down.
TTCCAATCTTTGCGTGAGTTGTAAGGATAAGAGTTGTTTTATTATTCTTGTTTTTTTAATTATGTGTACCTTATATACACACATGAACATATATGTGTGCTGTGGCTCAGGGCGTAAAATGTATTTATTATGAGTTACAGTCAGACCATTTCAAAGCTGTCATTTTAAAGATCTTAACAATGTTTAATGGAAATGTCTGAATTGCCTCAGTAAAGATTAACTCAAGATATAAATGAAGTAAATGAATGCCTATAATACGTCGGTGGAGGACCCTAAGCACTCACTATTTCCTCAGTAAGTTAATTTCCCAACATTGGTCAAGGTGCCTTTCTCTCTCCACCTCACCTTAAAGCCCCACCATTAGCGCCCCCTGGAGTTTTACTGAGATACAACTGACAGAACACTGCAAGTTTAAGATGTATGACACCTTGATTTGATTTACTACCACAGTATTAACTACCTTCTCTCTCCCCCTGAGACATAGTTGCCATTTCTCTTCTGTGCTAAGAACAATGAAGGCCCACTGTGTTAGCAACAACTCAAGTATGTGATGCAGGACAGTTAGCTGTAACCCCCATGCTGTGCATTAGATCCCCAAATTCACCAGTCTTACAACTGAAAGTTTATACCCTTTGAACTGTAGCTCCTCCGTTAAGACTAAAAAAAAAAGGGGGGGGGGCACCTGGGTGACTTGGTTGGACGTCCAACTTCAGCTCAGTTCATGATCTCACAGCCCATGGGTTCGAGCCCCGCATCAGGCTCTGTGCTGACAGCTCAGAGCCTGCAGCCTGCTTCGGATTCTGTCTCTCCCTCTCTCTCTGCCCCTCCCCTGCTCATGCTCTGTCTCTGTCTCTCAAAGATAAACAAACATTAAAAAGTTTTTCAAAAAAGACTGAAAAAAGAAATCTGCTTCAAGATCATTTCTTAATGATTTTTATTAAAATGAGATGATCTTTAAAGTCTAGTTTTAGTTATTTAACAGCCAGAAGCCGCAGAAAGACTGGCTCTGAGGGAATAAGATGCTGAGCACAAATACTATGTTTTCCTAATGAGAGAGAGACGAGTAGTGGCAGACCAGCCCGGGGCACTCACTGTAGAAGAAGGGGAGCTGGGGCAGGGAACCAGGACTCCTCAACAGCCGGAAGCGAAGAGTGCGGATGCTGGGCCAGGAGGAGGAGGGACCTCGGGATGCCCTAACCTGAGTAGCAGAGGACATCAGGAAGTATCTCTTAGAAACACCGTGACTCTTTTTCTGAGGATGCATTCAGCAACGCCTCCCACAGGATTATTCCTCCAGCTCCTGGGAACTGAAGCACGTGGCTACATGTACACTCTAGACTGTAACTGGTCAGTCACAGGGTATGACTGTGGGTGTGGACAGATCCCCGTATATGAATCTCCCTCCACCCCATGTCCTCCACACAAATAAATCTGAGTTCCTTTCTTTTATCTGTAAAACAAGAAAAAGGAGGATAACTAATATTTTGGAGTGCTTTTCCAACGTGCTTTTTAACTAACCACCTTCTGAAGAACACAAAGCAAGCGTATTATTATCGCCAGAGAAAACCCAGAGCTGCCATGACCCACACAAGTTCACCAATCCAGCAATTACTGAAGAACTAAAGCCCTGAGACTGCACTCCAAATCCTTTGCCCTTTGTACCGACTGCTTTGCCATTTCAGAAAGAACAAAAGGAACCAAAATCAAAGATATATTTTCCTTACTCCCTGGCTCTGCCCTTGGCCTGCCACGGTGTTTCGTCACATTAAGAATATCTGGTAAATCGGAGATGATTCGGGGCTTCACGTGTTCATTTATATTCTCTTTCACAATAGGTTGAAAAAACACTGCATTTCATAAACTCTAAGACTCCATAAATTGTAAGATCCATGATTATTTTATGTACCACCAAGAAAGTAAAAAAATACATAAGCAGTTAAACCCTAACATGGTGCTTTCATATCTCTTTGAATTTCCTTTGACAAATACTGAAATATTTCTTTAGACTTATTCAGAGATAAATTTTGTATCACATTCACTCTGGGAACCCGTAAAAGCCAGTATGAGCGAAATAATTTGGTGAAGCAATTCCTAACAGTTCCTCGTGTCCCAACTCTAACTCTTATGACCCATTTTTCAAACTTCCATTACTGTTGTCCATGGCTTTCCACCTGCACATCCTCTGTGGCCACAGGTTCATGATTCAACAAGTCTGAATGAGGAAACGTCTGGATTTCGCCAAACTATGAACAAAGGAATGTTTCAAACAATCACTATGTCTCATAGTCTTTCTTCAAATAATCTTTAGAGGTTTTGTGGATTGAAATATCTAGGGTTGCATTTGTGTACACAAGCCACCAGAAGTAACGAGTCTCCAGATGCACAGTCAGGAACAACTACTTCAGTCTGGCTGACTTTGTAATGACCCAGTCCCTGGGTTCAGTGACATTAAATGGGGTGGGAGTGGGGGAAACCATGTGTTTCAAAGTTCTTTAAATAAAGCATGTTTTCCTTGAATTGTCTTTTAATTTTCCCTTTAAAAATAATAGGTCACAGGGGTGCCTGGGTGGCTCAGTCGGTTAAGCATCCGATTCTTGATTTCAGCTCAGGTCACAATCTTGTGGTTTGCGAGTTGGAGCCCCATGTCAGGCTCCACGCTGTCAGTTCAGAGCCTGCTTGGAATTCTCTCTTTCTCTCCCTCTGTATTTGCCCCTCCCCTGTTCACACTCTGCGCTCTCGCTCTCTCAAAATAAATAAACTTAAAAAAAATTATGAACAGATTTGGATAAGACACTTAACCTCCCAATTCCTTCTAGGGAGTCAGACAAAATTAGGCAAATATTCAAAATCAGTTAACCAAGAGTGGCCAAACATAATAGCTGACACTTATTGAATACTACAAGGTACCGGATGCTGTGTTTCATGTTGTCTCTAATTCTTACTAGCCTGCATGGAAGTCTTTGTTATACATTTTACAGACCAGGAAACTGAAACTCACGGAGATTAAGCAGCTAGCCCACAGTGAAGAGGCAGTGTATGCCAGAGCCTTAATTACAACCCTCGAAAGATCCTTCACCACCTCGTGTATAACCCCCACTTCTTCTCTCTACTCTCCTTATGGGCTTATCTCCATGTACAAAGCATTCCTTTTGGAAACTGTTCCCACCCGCACTTCCTTCATTCCGTTCTCCATTTGTTTTGTTTACTCTCCTCACTCCTGAATACTTTGTGGTGAACAGTAAGATGTCCTGATTCTCACTAGACACAACCCCAGGAATCCTCCTCTTCCCTTCCCATTCCCCTTTGGGGTTTCTCACAGGTGTCAGGTGGCTACATCTTGCTTTCCCCCCTCAGGAGCCACAACCTGAGGCCAGCCCCACATGGTCCCCCACCAATCTGATAGCCCCAGAGGGGCACTGCCTCCCCACCCTCACTGACGGGGCTAGTCCTTGCCAGAGGAAGGCAGGGCAGGGGACACACGTGCTGCCGAGTGCCACTGGTAAGGCCTTGAAATACTTTCCTGACAGGTGTTCAGCTTCTAGGGTGATGTGATTAAATAACATCTGAGGAGATGACGTCGGCAACCTCTTTCTTGTCACCAAAATTTACCGGTGTGGTTTTCTCTACTGAACTGCTAATGTCCTCCTCTTCTGAGGATGGTCCAATATCACTTCTCCTGTGGACCCCTCCTCAGTTGCTCATCAGAAAGGATGACTCACTCTCCTCTTCACACCCTTCTGAGGGTCTTACCATCTTATGATTTCATAGTTCCTCTCACGTCTAGTTGTGGAACCTCTGAGCAGAAAGCATGACTTCTTTAGGGACATTTATTGCCAGGCCGGGCAACAGAAATACAATGCAGGCCACATATGAAATACAGAATTTTCTAGTAATCATAATAAAAATAGGACACAGTTCATCACATATTTTACTTAACCTAATATATCCAAAATTTAACAATTTCAAAGTGTAATCAAACTGAAAATTAAGATTTTTATATCCATTTATTTTATAGGAAGTATTTGAAATCTAGTATTTTTCTTTTCCATCACATCTCAGTTCAGACTAGCTATGTGTAAAGTGCCCACAGGCCACTGTGGCTCAGGACCAGAATACTGGACATGGCAGCTGCAGACCTACCTACTGAAGCTTGAAGAGGAGGAAACAGATGTCATATTTTTACCAAATGAAAAGGGCCGTGCGATGAAACAATCAGCAAGGTGTGCTGACATTGTGACTCATGGGAGAAGGAATAAGGAAAAACAGAAAGTAATCATAGAAACTAAGGTTTCAACAATGAGATCTAGTGTTTCATTAGTAGAAACAGAGAAATTACTGGAAATAGGAGGATTTGGGGACCAAAATAAAAGGTGGAAAGTTTTGAACCACTGGCTAACTATTCTGAAGGGAAGAAATGTAATGCTTTTAAGCAAAAATGTGGTCTCCCTTCCAGCACCACCCACATACAGGCATTGAGAGAAAATTTTACATTGGTAATGACAACAAATGCACATGACCTCTCATTGTGCAAATACCAGCAATTACAGCAAACATGATGGATTTTACCATTAAATGAAATGTCACAAGTGCACTGAATCCTTTTAGTTCTTAATCTAGATAAGCGCTTCATGAATTTGACTAGCATTCATTTCTATATAGTGCATATGGCTAAACAGACAAGCCTGAATACAGTTATGTCTTTTGACTATGTAAGAAGCCTGCTCATGTTTCATTCCTCAGGCTAACAGATTTATTATTTGATAAGAAGAAATGACCCCACTACATCTGGTTAGTCTTACTTACTTAGCAATTGCAGCCTTCCAAATAAGTGTCGTTTGAGCTGTTTTATCACACTTCGTGATGTTATCAAAATACATTCAACATTGGGGCGCCTGGGTGGCGCAGTCGGTTGAGCGTCCGACTTCAGCCAGGTCACGATCTCGCGGTCCGTGAGTTCGAGCCCCGCGTCAGGCTCTGGGCTGATGGCTCAGAGCCTGGAGCCTGTTTCCGATTCTGTGTCTCCCTCTCTCTCTGCCCCTCCCCCGTTCATGCTCTGTCTCTCTCTGTCCCAAAAATAAATAAAAAAAAAAAAAGTTGAAAAAAAAAAAAATACATTCAACAAAATCAAGTAATAAGTAGAAAAAAAAACACCAGGCACCCGGAATTTCAGACAGCTGACGTCTCAATAGGGAAAGAGATGTTGAAGACGTTCTGCACTTCAGAAGTACCCTTTCCATGAAGAACCAATTATGGTTTCCTTTGGTATTTGTCTGCTAACCTAACATTTAGTTTTTAATAATAAGGAAAAGTAAATAAAAATGGTCTTTTGACCTTTGATAGGTTCCCGCTAAGGGAACAGTATGGTACCACTAAGGTGCTGCCCTCCAACCAGGATCCTGGGAGCAATCTTCTGTTCCCGAGTGTGCCCTGTCTCATCAAATAGCGATTGCTGTCAATTCAGATTCATAGGTCATTTTGAACCCTTTTTCATCTCCTCCAATACTGTTTCCTTAGTTCAGATTCACATTGTCTCTCACAGGACTACCACAATAACCTAATTAATCTCTCTGTTCTCCAGTTTGTCTCTTCCTATTCATGAGCCACGGAGCTACCAGAGGGGTCCTTCCCCTGCTTGGAAAAAGTCACACTCCTTAGCCCGATCACAGAGCCCAACGTGATGCCCAGTCTGTCTCACTTCATGTCCTTGATTACCCTCCATTCACTCTGTGTTCACAGTGAACCTTTGTTTTTCCTGACTCTAGCTAGAGTTTGGGTCCTCCTGATCTTTCATACATTATCCCCATACTAATTTTTCTCTGTGCCTCCCACTAGTGGGAACTCACAAGTTCACTGAGATCAGGGAAAGTCATTAATTTTTTTTTTAATCTTTAGTTCTTCACAGCATATCATTTATGCCAGGATCTTCTCCATTCAAGAACCTAATTCCTCAGAGGAGTGTTTCACACATAAGAGGCACTAAGTTTGTCAAAATGGATTCAGTCTACCGACATGCCCAGAGTTGGATACAAAATTCCAGAGTGTAATATAATATTCTGAAAACCAAAAAGTTACCTCTTTTAAAAGTCCGTAGTTTAAGAATCCACCCCAATCTTAGATGAATCATGTTCTAATTTAGAAACTAGGACAGAAATGAACTACCAAGAAAACTTTGCATGTACAATATACAATGTTATTAAATCATGAGTATACCTAGCCATTATCCATTATTGTGTTAAGCGGAGGGAATACAGTTTGCTTTCACTCAGAACTGAAAAGGGCACTGAAAACAAGTTGAGGAGGGTATAAAAACCTTTGGAAACTTTCGTTTAGCAGATGTCTTCCTGTGTGTTCATCAAAATGAATATATATATTTTTTAATTGTCAGGTCTGTTACCCTTCCTGAAAAATTTAACTTTATTTTGTATACACTTTCCCCACCCTTATCTTTTTGACCCTTATATTTTCTTAGGCATTTCCAAAAGACATGCTTATGAAAGGTAGTGAGTAGAAGAGCTTTCCTTGCCATGTCATATAATGATCTTGTTTTATGAGCTGTTGGAAGAGCGAGTGAGAATCTGTATCACTGAGTGAACACAGTGGCTTCTAGGACTTCCCCAACATTTAAAGATTGTAACTCGTCATCACAGAGAAGGTGGGGGTTGGGGGCAGAGCTCATTTTACGGTCCTTGGAAAAGAGGCTAATTACATACTTCATCAAAAACCATATTTTAGTGAGTACTTAAGTTGTCAAAAGTGGATAATGATGGACTTTTCTTTGTCCTTATACCTCCGCATTTTAAATTATGTTTCCACTTTGACACTTCCAAAAAGATTCCCCGACCAAATATTTTGCTGTTTTTGTTAAGTTCCTGCGTGTAAAACCCTTGGTATAAAATTATTTAAAATGCTAAAACACTGTTTCATAAAGAAGAAGAATAAAAATGATTAGATTTGGAAGAGAGAGAAAAATAAGTTAAATTCACCACATGTTAACAGACTATGTACACAGGAGAGGATGCTTTGCCCTCTTTGGCAAAGATTTGTTCATTCTACATAGTTCACAGCAAGTGGGGCCAGAAAATACCACAGCACAATATTCAAATTAAAAATTATTTAGCTCTTGTATTTTTATTTAATGGCATGTGTACTTAAAAGAGTCTTACTTACTAAACTCCACAACAGTTCTTGGGTAATGTATAGTGATAGTTGTATAAACACATATACACACAAACATACATTTTAAAAAATTTTGTTTTTATTTTATTTTTGAGAGAGAGAGAGACATAGCACAGGGGAGTGGCAGAGAGAGATAGAGACAGAATCTGAAGCAGGCTCCAGGCTCTGAGCTGTCAGCACAGAGCCCGACATGAGGCTTGAACTCACAGACTGCAAGATCATGACCCGAGCCGAAGTCAGATGCCCAACCGACTGAGCCACCCAGGCACCCCACAAACATACATTTTTTAAAAAAAATTAGAAGTGTTTTGTCTAATTGGTTTTTGACTTCTTCAAAAAAATATGTAGTTATATATTAGCCATTTTATTATATCACTGTGTATTATATCCCTCATTAAGTTGCATCCCATTTTTAAATGATAAAATCCCATCAAATATTTATTTTAATTACCCCTTGTTGCTACATGTCAGTATTTCAGTGGATTGAAATTTTAATATTAAAATGCTTTTTATGACATGGCATAAAGAGTAATCAGTGTTTACTTCATAGCAACTTCTGTCTTAACAAGTTATCCATTTGTACACAACAGATACTCAATAAATAATAATTAACCATGAATGAAGACTGTCTTAATATGCAACACAGCTACTCTCAGAACAAACTACATTTGCAATTTTGCCCCCATGGTCTCTGTGATGTCTTGCATTTGGATAACAAATTCTGTCTTTTGCCAATAAGTTCCTCAAGCATTCCTTAAATGCTACTGTGGTTCTGCACTAACAACAGTCAAAGGGATCTATTTTGAGCCCAGGAAATATGTTTACCATCTCATGTAAATTCAAGTTATACCCTTTTTTTAGTCCTTTGTTTTCAAAATTGGATATTTTCAATTATTTTGATAGTCATCATCAACATCTGTTAGAGAAATGCATGGTGAGTTTCCATCTTTAGTCCCACAGTTAAGATTTGAGAACAAAAGTGTTTTCTTTTTGGCTCAAGGTTCAGACACAGTCCTGGTAAAGCAGAACCCTGAGCGGAAGCTACTGAAACCTGGAAACACATCAGCACCTGGCTTGTAAGAGGAGAGCAAAACTGGGGAGCAGCGGCCACAGTGAGGGACAAAAGCTCTGTGCTAAAATGACCTACATAGGATTTCTGGCTCTGCCATTTACTAGCATGTGAGTGGGCAAGTCAGTTCATTTATGTGAGCCTATTTGTAAAGTGAGAAAAGCAAGGCATACATTATGGGGTTGCTGAGAGGACTAAAGAAAATTAACATTGACATATGTTCTCACATATGCTTGGCATGAAGTGAACACTCAACCAACTACTATTCCTCCTACTAACAAAATGAAGATGATAATATTTGAATGGAGAAATGAAGATTATAATCAGAGAAGTAGGACGTAGATGCACATCTACGTCCTCTGTTTTCCTTCTCCCAACCAGTGTAGACACCTCACCCTTCCAGCACCCAACTCCAACTCTTTAATGGTGATTCAAAACTGCTAGATGGGCAAAGGAAAGGAGAGGAGTTCATTCCTTTAGGGTATGAAAAACCACACTAATACACGAAGTGAATCAAAGCACAAGAATCAAGAATTGATATGGGGACTTCTTAAATCTGCATGTGTGAATAGCCATGATCCTGTAGTTTACAGCTAATATCACTAAAGGAGACAATGGTGGTACAATAAAGAAATTATCCAGGAGAGGAAGGTTTGTTGTTTGAAGGGATGACAAAGTTCTTCAAGGGAACTTAGAAGAATAAAAAAACATCTTAGAAAAAGCAATGGCAAGGTCATCCAGGAAAAAAAACAAAATGGCACGCTGGTTAGAACCCTGTTTCCCATACTGAGCTATGAAAATAATCACTGTCTTTCAAGCTATTAAAAGATGTTTTATGAATAGATGTGGGAAATACTGGGTTTGAAAAGTTAAATTCCTGAACCTTGAGACTTGTCAGACTCTTGAAGATGCTAACCTGCTTTACGAGCACTCACGCAGTAGGACAGCACTTCCCAAAGTTACCTCATTACCAAACTTAAGTTTCAACGGACACTCATGTAACATCACATGAAATCAGCTTCAGAACTGTTATCATAGAAGCTCTACTGTAACATGAAGAAGACAACTGCTACCTACGGGTTACTACTAAAGGCGCTTCTTGGGAATAGTTGTGAACCCAGGTGCAGAGACATCCAGCGACAGATGGCAAAAGAAGCCCCCCAACCCAGCAGTCCCTGTGTTTTTTTTCCTACAATAAGTGGACGATATTCAATTACAACTGGGATTTTGTGAGACCTTAATACTAATAGGTAACTAAAAGATTCAGTGGTGTGTGTGTTTATGTGTGCCCATGTACACATGTGTTATCATTTCCATGAGACAGATTCATAGGAGTGCTTGGGAGGTGAGGGTGGAGCTCTTAGAAGGGGCTGTCTACACTAGCAAAGGTGGTGTTTGTAATTGCAAAAGACCTTATGGAAAGGTTGTGGCTGATGTGAGGGTTCCTATCCCTCTCGTTCTTTTACCCCCTAACAGTGCCCTTGTATCAGAATGTGTTACAACCGCTGTGCTGTGGATTCCTGTGACAATGATATTCTTTTTTTTTTTAATGTTTATTTTTGACACAGAGAGAGAAAGACAGAGACAGGGACAGAGACAGGACAGAGCATAAGTCGGGGAGGGGCAGAGAGAGAGGGAGACACAGAATCCGAAGCAGGCTCCAGGCTCTGAGCTGTCAGCACAGGGCCCCATGTGGGGCTCAAACTCACGAACCATGAGATCATGACCTAAGCCAAGTTGGATGCTCAACCAACTGAGCCACACAGGCACCCCAACAATGATATTCTTAAACACAATAGCTGACAGTAACAACAGGCAGCCAGAGCTCACAGAAGCTGGGTGGGATTTCCCAGATTCTCAAGCTCTCATTTCCTCCGAAGAACATGAAGAAAAGAAATAGGAAAGAACAAAGTAGTTTCTTTTTTTACAAAAAAAATCACCATTTGATTTGGAGGGTAAGGTGGGTGGTTGAATTATTATGATACACCTTCATAGCATAAAAATTACAGGTAATTTTCTCTTTTCTGAAAGGTTATTATGATAATAGAGCTCTGCTCTTAAGAGACCAAAAGCTCTTCCTCTACAAGAGGAGAAAAGAAGCTTAGAAATGACAACTGTCAAAACAATAACCCTGAAACAAACATAAAATGCAAACGGATCCTGAGATACTACACCAGCCAGCTCTAAGGATAAGCCGCACACAGCTGGCTGTGAATGTATGCATGTACCTATGCACAAGTGTGCACTATCTCCTCACTGTCCACACAGGAATTGGGACAGCAGGAAACAAAACAGCCAAGGGAAAAACAGGAGACACAGCACCTCATTATTCGGCCCTTCTGTGTTCCCACCCTGTTCGTTCTCTTATGGAGCTAGATGTTCTCTACCCATTTATAGATTCTGAAACACTGACAGATGAAATTCAGAACCATGAACATGAACCCAGGCAACCCTGTTTTCTAATTTCTTAAGAATTCAGTCTACTCTTTTCAGTGACCTTGAGAATATGACCTTTATGTCTAAAAATTTCCTTGTGGGGGCACCAGGGCACATGATTTTAATTATACTAATAAGCATTTTTTAATTTATTGAAAATCAGTTTAATTATCTTTTCAGCCAGTGTTTTCCAAACTATGGGTTAATTTCAAAAATAATTTAGAGAGTTATGAATGGCAATGTTTCAAATTAAGCACAAAATAACAGCATAGTACAGAATAGAAAATATTATATTGCTTTGTACACAGTAAGGGTATATAGTTTAATAAACTTTTGTCTCTGTATGCCCAATAGAATCAGGATATATTTTTTCTTACTGTTGTTTATAAGGAAAAAAATACTTGAAATCCATTGTTTTAGGTGATATTTGGGTGTCAGGTTTTCCTTTGTGCTGTGGAAGCAGCCATGTTACATGCCTCATGCTTACCAGGTCCTTCCAGTGCTCCACTGGGAAGCCTCTGGGCCATGATGGAGTTCAGCCATAGTTCTGTGGACAGTTCTAGAAGCTCTTGGACTCACTCTGCATTGCTATCTTCTCACCTATCCGTGTTTGTATGTTTGTTTGACTTTTTTCCCTGCAGTTTCTCTAACGCTGTGGGGCTTACTGGGGTGAGTTGGTGCAGCCTGGAAGTGAGAGGCAGTTAATAACCTTGGGGTAACCTTCAACCCACATAGGATGGAGCTAGTGGATATATGCTTTTGTCTGCCTTTCTCTAGAGTCTGAGATAAGGTCTTAGGTGTAGGTGGTTTGTTTGGAAGACGATACCAGGGTCAGGAGTGAGAAAAGGGAATGAAACTGAGAAGTACGAAAGAATAGTGTAAGGTTACATCTCAAGATCACACTCCTGTGAGCCGTGTGGACTGGACTTTGCCAGGGGTTCCTCCTAGAAGGCATAGGGAATGCTCTCTGTCTATGGCAGGCAAAAGCATACATCCACTAGCTGCATCCTGTATGGGTTGAAGGTAACCTCATAAGAATTCAGCTCCATCCTGTATGGGGTGAAGGTCATTAGCTCCCTTCCAAATCTTCCAGTCTCCTTTATATTTTTCTTATTTCTACTTATTAGTGACAATAATACATAGAAAGGTAGAGTATCCTAGAATATTGCCATAAAAATTAAGGTGCATGATAAATATTTGATGAATACTGCACACTGTCCTTTCAGACATGGTATTTAAGGGACACCTGGGTGGCTCAGTCGGTTAAGCGTCCAACTTTGGCTCAGGTCATGATTTCCCAGTTCTTGAGTTTGAGCCCCGCGTTGGGCTCTGTGCTGACAGCTCAGAGCCTGGCGCCTGCTTCGGATTCTGTCTCCCTCTCTCTCTGCCCCTCGCCCAGTCCTGCCCTGTCTCTGTCTCTCTCGAAAACAAATAAACATTAAAAAATATACATGACATTCAAGAGGGAAAATAATAAGTGTTGGTGAGGATGTATAGATATTGGAACCCTCATTGCTGGTCAGATGCAAGGTGGTGCAGCTGCTCTGGGCAACAGTGTGGTGGTTCCTCAAAAAGCTACAGAGTTAATATGAGCCAGCAATGTTTTCCTAGGTATGTACTCAAGAGAATTGAAAAGATATGTTCACATCAAAGCTTGTACATGAATGCTCAGAGCAGCAGTATTTACAGTGGCAAAAAAAAAAAAAAAGGAAACCAAAAGGCACTCAATTGAGGAAATGATAAGCAAAACGTGGCATGCACATCCATACAATAGAATATCATTCAGCCATAAAAACGAATGGAGTTCTGATACATACCACAACATGGATGAGCTTTTAAATCTTTATGCTAAGCCCAAGAAGCCAGACACAAAAGGCCACTTGCTGGAATCATATAAATGACTCCATGTATATGCAATGTCCAAATTAGGCCAGTCTATAGAGGGAAAGATTCGAAGTCGTCAGAGGCCATGGAGAGGGAAGGGAAGTAGGAAGTGACTGCTAATAGTACAGTATTTCTTTCTGAAGTGTTGAAAATGTTCTGGAATTAGACAGTGATGGTCAAACAACTTTGAATACTAATTCAATATACTAAAGCCCACCAAGCTGTACAGTTTATTGTGGGGATAACCTTAGGAATCCCCCGGGCTTACACCAATGGGTTAACAAGGCATAAAGAAATACAAAACCATAAAATGCTCACACCTGAGTTTGGGTAAACCAGACTGGCACCCCAAGAATAGGGGGGTGCAAAGACAGCCCGAGAATAGGGAGGCACAAAGGTGCCAGGATTAGGGAGGTGCAAATGTACCCCAAAATAGAGAGAGAGTGCAGAGCCCCCAAAATAGAGAGGGAGGGGCAAAGGCCTAAAATAGGTACGGCACAAAGGTGCCCAATGTATAGGTATATGAAATAGACAAGATTAGATGTTCAGGGTGGAAGCACCCCCAATTTATTACTATGGCAGAAAAGCTGCTTTCACAGGAGGATAGGGTCAGGTTAGGTACATTGGTGAATTGGACTATGGACCACTGCGCTGCAGGCAAAGCAGCCCGGAGAGGAGATGGTTAACAAAAGAAAAGGTGCCTTGTCAACCCTGAGGTTATTTACCCCTGTCTCATCCCTGAGGCTAGTTAAGGTAAACAGAGGTGCTGCCTGCCTCAAGTGGGTTGTAAACAACCCTCCTCCCGCCTGGATTTTTTTTTTGCATTAACCCAAAACCCTAACTATGAGTATCTTCAAGACCCCCTTTCCCTCACGTCCACAAGTTCATGTTCACAGATTCATTGTCCCTTTGTGCATGTCCATCGCCATGTTTGTAAGCCTTCTGATCCTAATAAAAACAGGGCAAGGGCCCTTATTCAGAGCTCTTGCCTTTTTCTGGACATTAGCCATCTCTCACTTTCAATACTGTGTCCCACTGTTTTGCTAGAGAAAAGAGAACTTTAGACCCAGAGTCTACGACACTTTATAAAGGTGAATGTTATAGTATGTTAACCAAATCTCATTTTAAAAAGAGGGTAATGAAGCTCCCGTCTTTCTTACACCAGGACAGAAGTCGTGAAGCTGTAAAATGCCACACAGAACACAGTCTCCAAGGCTGCAGTGCCGTCCGTCTGTCCGTCTCACTGTGGAAATGGGAGATGAGAACCACATCTATTCACATGGCTTAGATGACCTCCAATACAGCACAGCCACGTGTAAAGACTGAGCACTGAAGGTACCATAATAACAACATAATAAAATATTGAATATTTCAATAAGCTATTACAAAGCTAAAATTCTGAATTCTTATACAGGAAAGATAAGCCTTTCCTGCAATTACAAAATAAAGTACCAATTCCAATTGCATAAAAATGCAGAATGACACTACCAAAAATTAAATGAGTTATGCAGTACGATAAATGGTTGCTACATAAGAATGAAGTATTTGATTTATACCAATCACCCCACAACTAAGGCATTTTCCAGCCTAGTGGTTTTAGCACCATAGTGGGTATAGAAAAATGTCTATATTTTATCTTGAGTATGTTCTTAATCAAAAAGGCTGTTTCCTTCCTTCTTTTCCTCCATATATTTCTTTGTTTTCTCTTAGGAAATATTTCTGGAGTGTCCCTGAATTATAAGAATAGAAAAATACTGATGGGTCCTACTTGTCAATCAAGTTGACAGCTATAAAATAAAATCCGTTATTCTGCTACAGTTTAACTTTTAAGGATGAATTTTTAACTGTGAAATTTAATCATGTGCGTGCTCCTTAAATGAAAAGATGATGCCTGGGTAATTCGCTCTATGTGCCACTGCATATTAATTCACACATCTCCTCTTTAAGGATACTGTCCTGATAGGATAATGTTGCCCCGGAAAATGTTTGAATAGCCCAACCATTGGTACATTTTGTACTTTTCACTGCAAAGGGTTGATAATGACTCTAATAATAGTTAATGAGAGAAAGGGATAATTATTCAATCTTTGGTAACTACAGTGAATTTCAGAAGTAGCCTCTAGATTCAAGACATTAAAATGTACACAAATCAAAAGGAAGAATCTGCTCTATTTCTAGAGTCTCGACAGCTTGGGCAGAAAAGGATGTGCAGTAGGATTGGACATGATCAGTTTAATTAAGCCCAGTTTATGAAACTCTTCTATGAGGTTTTATTCTCCTTTGGTTAGTGACAATCATCAGGTCATTAGATTATATCACTTTTCTTTTTCAAAAAATTTAAAATTTTTCTTTTATTAAGTTTATCAATTCTGTGTGTGTGTGTGTGCAAGTGTGTGTGTGTGTGTGTGTGTGTGTGTGTGTGTGCGTGAAACAGAGAGAGCACAAGCTGGGGAGAGGCAGAGAGAAAGGGAGAGAGAGAATCCTAAGCAGGCTCTGTGTTGTCAGCACAAAGTCAGGCGTGGGGCTCACACTCATGAAACATGAGATAATGACCTGAGCCCAGATCAACAGCTGGATGCTTAACTGACTGAGCCACCCAGGTGCTCCTCACTCTTCTTTTTAAAAAATTTTTATTTAAGTCTAGTTAGTTAACATACAGTATTACATTAGTTTTAGGTGTTTGATACAGTGATTCAATACTTCCATATGTCACTTTCCTAGCCCCATAGGGATTCCCATCCTCAGACTTGACATAAGGACCTGGTTTCCAATGTGTCTGACTACTGACAAGAGTAGTATGATGTTACAAGCCAACGTCCTGAGTTACGGTTATTAATAGACCATTTGCAGACATTACACAAATTTTCTGATTTATTTTAAAAAATAAATTTTGAAAAGATATATGCACCCCTATGTTTACTGCAGCATTATTTACAGTAGCCAAGGTATGGAAGCAACCCAAGTGTCCGTGAATAGATGAATGGATAAGGAAGATGGGGTATATATACACAATGGAATATTACTTGGCCATGAAAAAAGAATGAATGTTTGCCATTTACAACAGCAAGGATATACCTGGAAGGTATTATGTTAAGTGAAATAAAATAAAGACAAATGCCATATGATTTCACTCATATGTAGAACTTGAGAAACAAAACAGGGGCACATGGGTGGCTCGGTTGGTTAAGTGTCTGACTCTTGATTTTGGCTCAGGTCATAATCTTGTGGCTCAAGAGTATGAGCCCCACATTGGGCTCTGTGCTGACAGTGTGGAGCCTGCTTGGGATTTGCTCTCTCCTTCTCTCTCTGCCCTTCCCTCACTTGTGTTGTCTCTGTCTCTCTCAAAATAAATAAATAAACTAAAAAATAAAAACAAAACAAATGAACAAAGGAAAAAAAAAAACCAGACAAACTAACAAAACAGACCTGAACTATAGAGAAATGGTGGTTTCCAGAGGGAAGGGTGAGTGGGGGATAGGTGAAACAGGTGAAGGGGGTTAAGCATACACTTGTCATGATGAGCACTGAGTAGTGTACAGAATTTTTGATTGTATCATATACCTGAAACTAATATAACACTGTGTGTTAATTATACTTGAATAAAAAATTAAGAGGAAAAAGATGGGGGGAGAAGGAAGAGAGGTGTGCAAAAGAATTATGAAAATGTTCAAGATAAAATTAGAAAAGTTCACAAATATATTTAATTGATGCAAGTCTACAAGAAATAATAAACCTTTGTTTTAATGTAAAATAAAAAGTCACGGGGCACCTGGGTGGCTCAGTCGGTTGAGCATCCGACTTCGGCTCAGGTCCTGATCTCACAGTTCATGAGTTCAAGCCCCGCGTCGGGCTCTGTGCTGACAGCTCAGAGCCTGGAGCCTGTTTCCGATTCTGTGTCTCCCTCTCTCTCTGCCCCTCCCCTCCTCATGCTCTGTCTCTCTCTGTGTCTCAAAAATAAATAAAACATTAAAAAAATTTTTTAAATAAAATAAATTAAATAAAATAAAAAGTCATATATGCTAGCCAAATACAATCATAATGGATTTATTTACAGAATAAAATTATATAGTAAATTGCAGTTTTCTATACCTATTGAGTATCTGGTATCAAGCACACAGTAGTATCTTGATAAATATTTTTTTTAATATTTAATATTTAAATATTTAATATTTAACGTTTATTCATTTTTGAGAGAA
The DNA here is from genome assembly GCF_024362965.1 of Panthera pardus. Classification (NCBI taxonomy): domain Eukaryota; kingdom Metazoa; phylum Chordata; class Mammalia; order Carnivora; family Felidae; genus Panthera; species Panthera pardus. The sequence goes on along the minus strand of NW_026526677.1, from coordinate 109,546,149 downwards.
AGAGAGAGAGCATGAGAGGGGAAGGGGCAGAGAGAGGGAGACACAGAATCTGAAGCAGGCTCCAGGCTCTGAGCTGTCAGCACAGAGCCTGATGTGGGGCTCAAACTCACAAACTGCGAGATCCTGACCTGAGCTGAAGTTGGATGCTCAACCGACTGAGCCACCCAGGCGTCCCATCTTGATGAATATTTTGGATGGAAAAGTGATGTATAAAAAAATGAATAAAAAATGAATAAATATACCAGGATATCATTTTTCTCCTGTTTGTCACAATGAATATTCTGCATTAGTGTATCAATTTTAATATAATTCAATAAATTATTCATAAGCTGCTTGCACTACAATGTACAAAGATGGAGACACCATCCAACATACAAAAGTTCTTCCAGTATAATTCATAATACAAAGAAGTATACATAACCTCTTTTTAATGGCAAATCCCAAATTTTGTTATCTTTAACTTGTTATGTAACAAGATATTTTACTTCAGAGCCCATCATTGGTGGCTCTAATACACATAAAGGATTTATTTGCAAGATAGGAGATACTAAATACCAACAGTTATATGCTACAAAAGTTATGGATTTCCTTAAGAGGAAGCAATTAATTGCCACTAAAGAGAGTCTGATTGTCACTGATGAATTTACACCGGTGAAACTTGGCCAAGAAGGATGAATAGAATAGGAAAATGAGAGGAAAATGAGTTAGAGAGGAAAGCCTCCAAAGACTATCAAAATTTCGTATTAATATTAGAAGAAATTTTGTTGACACATGGGGACCAGCTGAGTAGGAGAGACAAAAGAGGCCAAGGAGAAAACATTTGAAAAAGGACTATGTAGGAGAGTGGTGTGGAAGAAAAGGTGAAGTCATTCATACTGATACCTTCTATTATTTTATTTCATTGGAAAATAAGAGTCTGTTGAGAATAAAAGTAGCAAGGGTAAGAGATAAACCCTTTTAAAGGGTGAAAAACATTAAGCAACGGTCACTGCCAGAGGATAGTAAAATGACACCCCTGAGAATTTAGGGACCAGTTGCGTTCAAAGGCATGCGTTTGTAACAGATAATTTAATTATCATGATCACATCATGTTCTCCAATAATGCTCATTAATTCCAGACCCAGACTGGTCTACCTAGGTAGTCCAGTGTGGCAGGAGATAAAAAAGAGTAAAACTAGAGGTCTGTTAGGAGCAGTGTTGAGTCAGATATGAGACAATGGGATCTAGGCTAGATAAAGTGTTGTGAATTGGATTGTGTTGCCCCAAATTCATATGTTGAAATTCTAAGTTCCAGTACCTCAGAATGTAACATAATGCAGGCAATAGGATCATTGCACATGGAACTAGTTAAGATGAGGTCATAATAGAGTATGCGTGGGGCCCTCTAATCCAGTAAGACTGATGCCCTTACAAAAAGGAGAAATCTGGACAGAGACAGACATGCACGCAAGGAGAGCACCATGTGAAGACTGGAAGTTATGCTGTCCCCAGATCAAGAACTACAGACAGACCCTTTCCTAGTGCCTTCAGAGGGGCCTCCTGGCCCTGCCAATGCCTTGATCTGAGATTTCTAGCCACAAAACCGTGAGACAATAAAATTCTAGCATTTAAGACACTCACTTTGTGCCTTCGGCAAACAGAAGGCAAATAGCCAGAAGACAAATAAAAGACTGAAAACCTCTGAAAGGATTAGGCTTGCAGGTCATGCTGATATCAGTGGGAATGGGAGAATACAAAATGGCAGACGGACAACAGGTTAACGTACAACTATGCACGTAAGCATAAATTTGTTTAAAGGTCAAAATTTTCCCTTTTACTAAAGTAAAAGAATAGCTTCCTATTATAACTTCATAGTATTTGTAACTTGATACTTAGGCAAAGTGTAAATAAAAATCATTTTTCTGTAATCAATTTCTTTCACACATTTGAAGATGACAACAAATACAAGAAATATGAAAAATGTTCATACCTGAAGACACATCAGGACACTCTACTATTTTCAAAAGTAAACATGTTGTTAGAGATGCAACGGAAGAGGCATGGGGATACAGAAGGGTACTGACATATTGGTGTTTTCCCTTTTGCAAGCTAACAACTGACCGACCCTAACAGAAAAGCTGAAGGTTAAAAGAAGAAATCTACTTGTCATCTTTGACCAAGTTCTACATGAACAGTTGCCCCCAAAATCATGAGAGTCTCTCACTGAAGGAAGACTCAGGAATTGGGAGAAAATAGTTTTTTACAAGAACTAAACAGTAAAAATGGTAATATTCTACTAATAGAGAAATGACACTCAAGAGGTCAAAATAATTGGACTTCCTGACACAGCTTTGTGCAATGTTTTCTACTTCTTTTACATAATAACCTCAAAAAGACTCCAAGTGATATTTCTTCTATCATAATGAGCAGCTACTGGGAAAAAACAGAAACTATAAAATTATTTCTCCTGCTTCTGTCTGGCCTTGTCTTCTTCATTAGCTTTCTTGGTAAATCTCAAATGTTGAGATTCCATTGCCAATGAGTTACCTAATGTTTTATACCTGTTTTATTGTATGTGGAATGAGAGAACTGTCCTCCAAATGTTCTATGTTTTAAAATCTTAACAATTACCAATAGTTAACTATAATACCAATTAATTAAATACAAGTGAATTTCCTAAGTTCCTATATAATTATCATCTCTGGTTATTCTGGCTAAACTAGAGTAAAAGGGGGTGAGGGGAAAGGAAGGGCATTTTAGCCCCAGTTCAGTAAAGACAAAAAGTTATATTATGCTTAAACTTTTAACACACGTAATATGCTGTAATAGCATAGCTAAAGAGTAAAGTGATTTCAGTATAGCACAGGATGCCCCACTGCATACAATGCAGACATCACACTGTATCATAACGTCACAATATATATTCTCAATAACGGCATGACGAAGAAGTTCCACTTAGCTTCATTGTACTTTTGGTACCACAATTACTAATTTCTGCCTTAAGTGGTAAATTTAGCACTGGGATACGTTTAGCAACTTTCAAAACATGTGATTCTAAATACGCAAATTTAGGGAGAAAAGAAGAATATGAGAAGATAATATAAAGGAAATAGAGACCACTATAAATTTATACAGACTCCAGAAGTCAGTGTATCTAGTGGTACGTCAGGTAAATGGTGGCAAAAATATGGCAAATATAAAACCATATTACTTGTACAATGAAGGATCAGAGAGAAGAAATTATATACATACAAGCAAAGATATGATAGCTATCAATGTCATAACAACTAAATTCTCTCCTTTCTCCCACCACTGGGTAAATTTTAATTCAATTTATTGAGCAAACATGTCTACAACATCAGGTAATTACTATAACTAATAAAAGAGTTATAGTTTGAGACATCTGGATCCAGGCAAAGGAATTCAACTGAATGCAGAAATTTACCAATGCTGAAGTTTATCATGAGGAATTATTTTCTGAACTGCTGTTAAGTAAATTTAATTCCTTGATCTATGCTCTGTATAACACAGTTAAATTGATTCTAATATTTTACATTTCTAGTTGTGTTCCTCTGAAAATATTTTAAATGGCATCAGTTCTTACCCATTTTAAATTTTGCAGTCATGACTTGTGACTCAGTAATCAAATATTTATTTATATTAATTTCTGCTAGTGTAGTTTTCTTTTATGACCATTATTTCTTTTTTTTTTTTTTTTTTTTTTTTTTTTATATTTATTTTTGGGACAGAGAGAGACAGAGCATGAACGGGGAGGGGCAGAGAGAGAGGGAGACACAGAATCGGAAACAGGCTCCAGGCTCCGAGCCATCAGCCCGGAGCCTGACGCGGGGCTCGAACTCACGGACCGCGAGATCGTGACCTGGCTGAAGTCGGACGCTTAACCGACTGCGCCACCCAGGCGCCCCTATGACCATTATTTCTACCAACCCTCATTTTCCTGGCCAAATGCTTTAATGCCCCATTTTGTTAAAAAGATTTGATGTTCCTAATAATTTTTAGCCAATAAATGTTTTTGACCCTGTTCAGTTTTTTTGTTGTTCATTAACATAATTGTTTATTAATTAGCAGATAATGGTTATTAGCTCAGGTCATGTTTTAAAATTCTTCTTTAGCATTTATTTTGTATTTATTTATTTTTTAAATGAAATTTAGTGTCACATTGGTTTCCATACAACACCCGGTGCTCATCCCAACAGGTGCCCTCCTCAATGCCCATTACCTACTTTCCCCTCCCCCCCACCCCCCATCAACCCTCAGTTTATTCTCAGTTTTTAAGAGTCTCTTATAGCTTGCCTCCTTCCCTCTCTGTAACTTTTTTTTTCCTTCCCCTCCCCCATGGTCTTCTGTTAAGTTTCTCAGGATCCACATAAGAGTGAAAACATATGGTATCTGTCTTTCTCTATATGACTTATTTCACTTACCATAACACTCTCCAGTTCCATCCACGTTGCTACAAAAGGCTATATTTCATTCTTTCTCATTGCCAAGTAGTATTCCATTGTATATATAAACCACAACTTCTTTATCCATTCATCAGTTGATGGACATTTAGGCTCTTTCCATAATTTGGCTATTGTTGAGAGTGCTGCTATAAACATTGGGGTACAAGTGCCCCTATGCATCAGCACTCCTGTATCCCTGGGGTAAATTCCTAGCAGTGCTATTGCTGGGTCATAGGGTAGGTCTATTTTTAATTTTTTGAGGAACCTCCACACTGTTTTGCAGAGTGGCTGCACCAGTTTGCATTCCCACCAACAGTGCAAGAGGGTTCCCGTTTCTCCACATCCTCTCCAGCATCTGTAGTCTCCCGATATGTTCATTTTAGCCACTCTGACTGACATGAGGTGATATATGAGTACGGTTTTGATTCGTATTTCCCTGATGAGGAGTGACGCTGAGCATCTTTTCATGTGCCTGTTGGCCATCTGGATGTCTTCTTTAGAGAAGTGTGTATTCATGTCTTCTGCCCATTTTTTCACTGGATAATTTGTTTTTCCGGTGTGCAGTTTGGTGAGTTCTTTATAGATTTTGGATACTAGCCCTTTGTCCGATATGTCATTTGCAAACATCTTTTCCCATTCCATCAGTTGCCTTTAGTTTTGTTGATTGTTTCCTTTGCAGTGCAGAAGCTTTTTTATCTTGATGACCCTGTTCAGTTTTAAGCATTATCTGCTGATTACTCTGTATGAACTGAATACATAGGTGAAAGTTTGTGCTTACTTCATTTTTAAGATATATTTATGTTTTTAAAATTATAGATACTTATAAAGAAGGAAAGAATAGAAGTCCATGATAGTGCTGCCTGTATACTCTTACTGATACATGCAGGGGGCACCTGGGCAGTTCAGTCAGTTAAGCGTCTGACTGTTGATTTTGGCTCAGGTCATGATCTCACAGTTAGTGATTTCGAGCCCCAGTATCAGGCTGTGCACTGACAGCGTGACGCCTGCTTGGGATTCTCTGTCTCTTCTTCTCTCTCTGTTCCTGCTATGCATGCTCTCTCTCTCTCAAAATAAATAAATACACTTAAAAAAAGAAAAATGAATATGTAAAGTAATTCATGCACATATTTGGAAAATGTAAACAAATATAAAACTTCAGGGTTAAAGGTAGAAAAAGCCACTTCTCCTAAGTGAACCAGTATCAACAGTTTTATGTGCATTATTTATAACAATATTATTTTGTGTAAATAAATCTAAGGTAGCCCATAGGAAAATGACAAGCAGTTTTATGAAATTGGCAGAGAAAGGGGAGTAAGTGGGGTCTGGGGGGTAGGGTGGGCTAGGGGTAGGGAAGGTAAACAGAATAGGAGAAGTAGAACACCACACGGGTCTGTACAAACACTTGACTGAGGGCCCGTGAGAAGCAGGACTTGGGTTTTCTCTTCCATGTCTGTACCTTTTCTTAGGTAAGGTGCTTGCCAAGCATGTTGAAATAACCAAATATAGGCTACTGACTGTTTGACACAGCTTTCAGATAAACTAATAATTAAAGCAAACAAGTTGAATGGAATCCTAGAGTCTGAAAATCTGGGCGGCTAATTGCATTTTTGACTGAATGGATTTAAGTGACCAGATGTTGTGGTATTGTGTAGACAGAATTTTTACTTAATGAGAGCCAAGGAAAAGCAGATTAGTATTTGGCACTCCCGCAGTTCAGTCTGCAACTCAATTATGTAGTTTTGTCCATGAGAGAGATTCAGTAAATGCTTGCTGGCTGAGTGATCAAACTATTTTACTACATTTTCCCACTTCCCATCAGGGCTTTGGTTATTGTAAATATAAAAGCGATCCTGGATAACTTAATATACAAAAGAATCAACTGATACCATCTGGAAAACAATATGTCTTAAAGAACAATATTTCTTTTGGATTTTCTGTTGTGGTTTGAAATCTCTGTTTTCCCAGTTTGGGATTATTGTATTGCCACAAAGAAGAGATAACATCTTCTATTTCTCCTAAGAAGCTAATATTACAGAAGTTCATATTTCAGTATTATCCGCAACTTAACGTTTCCTTCAGAGATTGTGAAATTTTAGAAAACCACCAATTTTCAACTCTCTATATTAAATGCAGACATAATTATCCTCATTTCCACATCTTTGTGCACAGTTACAGCCACTAGGGTTCGTCTCAAATTAGAATGTCTTCAAGTCATTGCACTGCTGCTACATCCGAACATTTCTTAAGGAAGAGAGAAAAGCAGTCATTCTTTTTCAAGGAAGATTAAAGTGATTAGCTTAGTCCTAAGATTAGAAATCATACATTCTAATTATATTGTGGAGGCAGTGTTAGGGAAATGGTTAGAGAGAGGGACTTTGAAGTCAAACAGATTTAAATTCCAATTAGGAATCTACTCTTACTTACCTACTTACTCTTAGTTGACAATAACTCCCTTAACCTCTCTGAGTCCTGTTTTTTTCATTTGTAAATAAGGATGATACCTTATTCATGGTCCATGATTGCTGTAGGACTTACATGGTAACATTCAATACCTGTATATATTTCACCAATATGAAGACATGCTTATAAGACACATGTATATGTGTGAATAAATTACATATATGTGTGTAGGTACATAGGAGTGTGTATAGATAGATGGACAGACAGATGAGAGGAAAAGGGAGCATGCACACACTTTAGTTTAGCATAATGCTGGGCACATAATAAGTGCTCAATGAAAGGCAATTCTTATTAAATATTCAGGTAATAGAATTCTACTCTGAACATTCTGGCGAGGTCCTGGCCAGTTTGGTATAGCAGAAGTTCAAAGATTTTTTTTTTTCAAGAAGATAGATCTGTGTTCAAATTTAGTTCTGCAATTGACTAGCTGTATGATCTTGGTCAAATTATGTAAACTTCTGAAGCTCCAATTGTTTAAAGGTAAAATATGATTACAGAAATAATAAGATTATATTTACTCTGCAGGGTTTTGAGGAGTGAGCAAGATCAAAAGACATAAAGTGTATAAAGCACTCGACACAAAGTCTGGCATACAGAAGACGTACAATATACATATCATTTTATCCATGATCTTACACTTATTTTTTAACCCCTGATGTTTTATTTCTTGATCTTTAAAGTATATAAGAACTACATCTGTACCCTTCATAGGGTTGCTGTGTAGACTGAATGAGATGCTATATAAACTACAAACCAACCCAGTGCATAGCTGGTTTGCAATGTCTCTCAACTCCACTTTCCTAGATACAAACAAAATCTACAAAGAAATCAAAATAATGAAGATCTGAATGTACAGCAACATCTTGAGTATTCCAAGAAGAATTTAAAGTCTTTGCCAAGTCTTTTCAAAAGCCTAATGCAAATTTCTCACTTGATAGAAAGATGGAAACAGTACTGAGAAAAATCCACCGTTCTTTTTCCACTTGACATAGGTGTTGGTTCCAGACTGTAATTTCTGGGAGGGTCAAGACCATATCTGGTTTAATTACCCTTACATCCCCAGTGCCTAACCAACTGTCTAGAAAATGGTAAGTATTCAAAGTCCATTTGTTAAACACATGAATAAAAGTCACTCCTGGCAATACTCCAGCAAGGATCACCCAGAATCAGCAAACTGCAAACTACCTCCAGAGTGAAAGTCGTTTGTCCCCTGAGACATTCAAAGCAGAGTCCAGGCCAATATTCGTACCCACCTGCTGATTCTCTGGTCATTTGACCATCAAAATTAGTCCATTTCTTCAACTTCAGCAGGCCTTCTACTAGAAACTACTCAAACGTATTTCGGACACTGTCGTCAAAATTACCATGTTTCACCAAAGAGCACGATCTGCATTCATCAGATTTTGCGAAATTTATTTTTTTATGGTTGGTTTAACCTTTGAATGAGCACATTAAACGCAAGCGGTAAAGCAGAATAATTTCTTAGAACCGAATCTACATGTAAATTTGATCTTGTAATATTTGCACACAGGGTGACAATTTCTGATGCTGTGGGAAGCATTACAAATGTGCAGAAATCAATTCAGCCATTAGGAAAAAGCAAGAGTTGCTAGGAAACCACATTCCAAATAAGGAATATTATAGTGGTGACCCAGACAATTACCATATGCCTGGCATGATATCAACACAAAGGGTAACAGACTTTTAAAAGCACACATGACACTGAATTATTCCTACCACTTTTGCAACTCAGGTGATTCAAGAGTTGCCTTTCTATGACTCAAAAATTCAAATGCAAAATCAAAGTGAGTTAAGAACAATGAGAGATGCCTCCTAAGACTTACCAAGTCTCACCAGTGTGCTTAGGTACATCTATGGTATACAGTGTCACATAATTTCACTTTATTGAATGAAGTCTTCTCAATTTTTAAAAGAATCTACTCTTCAAGTCTGTATATTCTATTTCCATGTGTTTGAATATTCATAGGAGAAAAAAAAGCCTTCAAGAATAAACACTATTTTTTTAAATTTTTTAAACATTTATTTATTTTTGAGAGAGAGAGACAGATGTGAGTGGGGGAGGGTGAGAGAGAGAGGGAGACACATAATCTGAAGCAGACTCCAGGCTGTGAGGTGTCAGCACACAGCCTGTTGTGGGGCTTGAACTCACAAACCGTGAGATCAACACCTGAGCCGAAGTTGGACACTTAACTGACTGAGCTACCCAGATGTCCTAATATACGACACAATTTAGTATGTGGTGATGGTTGGTTGGTAAATTACAGGTGATGTGACTTTCTTCCGTGTGTAATTTTTCAGAGGTCATTTGACATTTTGTGATTTTGGAAAACTAATAAAGTTACTTTGAAATGATTTTTACATTTTTATTTGGCGCTAGATATTAGATTTCAAGACAGCGTGACAAATCAAAAACATAAATCCTAACAGTACGGTTAGCAAGCAGAGAGCACGTTCCTCTCTCACATATTATTCCATCTGGCTATCTTCACATCAGTGGTGGTATTATAAGATTCAAGCTGCTGGCCTTGGCATATGCACATGTCACAATTAACTTTAAAAGAGAGTAAGTTAAACTGGCAGTAAAAAAGAAAAACCTTCTTGGTCAATAACACCAGAGAGACCATATTCTAAAATATAATGGGCTAACTGCCCTCACAATAGGTTGGTAAAATCACATCTTAATGTCTTTTTAGGAGCAAGACTTGTCAGACAGAGATTCTTATTCTTTACATAAAACTCAGATAAATAAAAATATGAGCTACCTAACTGCTTGGAGGCTTCACACTCTAAAGCACATGATGCAAGAATCAAACGAAAAGGAGCACCTTTACTAATATAATTTCTAGTCTTCTCTTAGGACATTGTACAAACACTCCTGGGAGGGACCCTCTCTCAGACAGGCTAAAATAAATGAAACAGATTATATCTTCTTGAGGAGGGTTTACCCCATCGTGACATGATTTAACGGCATAACTTTATAAAACATTTAAAGTGTGTCTCCACTAAAGTGCATTTCTCTTGTGAAAATGCGGAAGTGTAAAAACCAGTACACAAAACCAGGCTAAGCAATTTTGTATTTTATGTGCACAGTTTCCACCCAAACAATTTAACTTTCCCTTGGTTGCTTGGCTTTGTTTTTCCTTTCACACACGTATTACTGCTATTGTTTGCATGTAGCAAAAATATGCAAACACTTTCACGAAAGGACTTCTTAGAAAATCTGTTTGACAAATATCATGACAAAACTCTTCAATAAGGCCAGCCCTTTCAGAAGTGTGTGCCTGACAAACTATTTTTTCCACAGATGAAAAAGGTGATCATCAGTCTAACTATATTATATGAGAACCAGTCATGATTAAAGACAAAAGCCAAAGCAAACCAGGAAGGGAATTCTAGCTCATTGACATGCGCAAAGCATAAATATTAAGGTCTATTAATTCATTATGCCAACATTTTATAGAAGGATTGCAAGGCAGTAGGTGTGCTCTATTACAGCTCAGAACTGCAGCATCGGGCCAGAAGTGCAATTCGATGACTAAAACAAATTTCTTGCTCAAAACATAAAAATAACGAATTAGAATATAAGACACGATGTTTAAATCCAAAGACTATCTTAGGAAAAAATGTAAACATTTTAAAACATACATCTTCTGTGTCACAATCCACAATAACCAAAGAGACAATAAACAGAGAAAAAACAATGAAGTAAAGTGGCTAAGGATTCACCCAATCTGGCTGGTGACTGTGATTTTCAAAATAAGGATGAAATGACAGCCATTCCCTCCCCACACACACATCACGGAACTTATCTCCCTCATTTCATAATTTAAAAAATTAATCGTTTTGGATGGAATAATTCTTAAATAGATTACTTATTTCCATTCTCTTCAAGAGGACACCTAACGGTAGTTTAACTTTTCTTGACTAGAGCCATGAAAAGTCTAACTTAACAGATTCTACACAGTAAGAAAATTGTGACAATATGAAGTTTATTTACCACACTTCTATTTAACAAGCCCTATAGAGTGCAATTAGGAGCTCAGGTTAACGAATGTTTCTTATTCTTGCCTTCAACTGTAAAACTGAAATAATATCAATAGAGCCCTTCTAGGTTCATAAGACTCAGTAGAGCTATCACATGCCAAGTCCTTGGATCGGCGACTGCCTGGCACACTGCGAAGTGCTTCAACATATATTTATTGTTATTCTGCAGTGGCTAGTTTAAACACAGTTAGATGTTTTGGTCTTTTCTATTTACAGATAGTATCATCTGTGACTTGGGTTGAAAATAGGCACAAATGTAGATTAGTGAGGATGAATCATTATTAGTAATAAAACTCTTACAAAAAATGTACATGACTTTGAACTTCTATTTCTAGGAAGAGCAGGTTATATAATCTGAATACCCCTCTGCAGGTCAGCTCACAAGGCAATGAAAAGAATATGACACCAAGATGGGGGGGAGGGGGCGAAGATGAAGCTCAGTGAGAGGTCATTACTAAATCTGAGGGTGCTTGTCCGCTACAGGCATCTTGTGACTTCAGAAGGGAGTGAGGTTAGAGAAATGCTTTTGGGACTCTAACGGTACCTACAGAACTACGGGGACAAATACCCAAGTCTGAGGATGGCCAAGGGGGACACCTTGGTAAACCCTCCATACTTTTAAGATGAGACCCTAGGAGCCAACACCCCAGGTATAAGGGTGATACCAAAAATATAAGGTGAATCAGTAACTGGCCCCCTTGGAGAAGGATGCCTGCCATTAAATCATGTGACCCTGATTGCTAGAGCCCCGAGCAATTCCTCCCACCCGAAGAACACATAAAATTTCCCTGCAGGAGGGTAACATCATTCCACTTCTCAAATGATTCTGTAACTGTTCATACACAATCTCCAGCACACAAACAAAAAGTAACAAGAATTAGGTACACAGGAGATAAGTAACATGACTAAAAAATAAGTGAAAGCACAGATAATATCATAGACCATGAGGCTCTAGAGAAGGTATTTATGGAGCAAAGAGTTTAAAGATGGCTGATACCGTCAAGGAAATAAAAACAGTATGAAAAGTTTTGTCAGACGAATGGAAACTTAAAAAAACTACAAACTGCTCTGACAACATGAAGTATCAAGGGGGCGGGTTTAATGAATGATTTTCATAACCAGTTGAGGGGAGTGTTAGTGAGTTAGAAGAGCTGAAGAGAATATACAGACTTTAAAGTTCTAATAATTAAACAGAAGCAAAGTATAAAAGAGAACCTATTGTAACCTCCTGTACTGGTAAACTGTCAGTGAAAATATACTCTAAACATATTCTTTAAAGGCACAGAAACACATTTCTAGTACCATATAAATTCACTATACAAAGTGATGTATTAGAAAATACATTTAGCCATAAATTTCACCAGGAATAGTAACTTTGTATATTACTGCTACAATAAAACAGTAATTTACCAAAACTGCAACTATCTGCATTACCTAAAAGATTAAAAGTACTTTCAAACGTGTCTACTGGATAAACACAGGAGGTGAGAATAAATTGGGCTATCTTAGTGAGTTCCCACAATGCCCAAGTAGTACTTCTGAACCCTTAGGTTTAAGTTCTAGAGATAGAACATTTCCGGTAAGTCCAATACACACTTCAGGGTGAAAAATAAAATTAGAATTTTATACATAAACACTTCTCAAAGAATCACAGAGAATCAAATTACCAAATAATTAGGTTTTTTTTTTTTTCCCTAAATACAATCTTGGGCTATAATCTCATGGGGTTAAGTGAATACTGCAGTATTTGCAGAGAACAAATCCCTCCAAATATTAAAGTAACAACATCAGATTTCCTTTATAAATAACAAGTATTTAAAAATTAATTGGAGAATAATTATTTCATAATCTCAAAAAATCCTGTAAACTCATTAGAAGATTCAGTCGAAGCTTACACAAGTTACAATTTAATGTATTACATGCAAATTGTAGTATACATAAATTGTATGTTAATATTCCTGCCTTTGGACTAGGCGGTTAGAGAAGATTCATAGCATTTCCCTGATTTGCAATTAAGATTGCTAGACACATTAGTATTACAACATGATTACACATTGTCTTTTTTTAAACTCTCTTTCACAATCTCTGTATAATTGCCTCATTATATAAAATGCACTGTTCTCTAAACTAATGAAGCGAATTTGAATTTGTGTGCCTGTGTGATGAAGTTCAATGCAAATATTTTTTAAAAACTGAAGTTCAGAAGTAAAACTTAGATATTTGGACACGCTGACTCAATCTTCTTCAAAAGCCTGAAATCGTGAAAATGCCACTGGTCTTTCCAAAATCTATATAATCACATTCTCTAGTCCATCAATGCAGCTTTTCTTTCCTACCCACATTTTTATTTCTAAGGAATAAAGCACAAGCAGTAATAAACATTTTGTTATTTTAATCAAACAGTGGTTAAATTATTAGTAAAAGCCTTTCAGCCTTAAAAACTGTTCAAAATGCTTTGGTAAGATTAGGGTCACAAGGTTAAGGAACAGCATGAAGTCATACAATTTTCTAGTGAAGTCACAATATAGCTAGTTCAAACAAAGGGCAAAGAATATGAATTTGATAGTACTTTTCTTCAAGAGTTAAGTTTAAGATGTAAGAAAATCAGATTTCCTCTGCACGGGGGGAGTGGAATAAGCATAATGCTGACATTTCTACAAGTTCAGCCAGGAGAATAAACATCATATTGAGAAAATATTAAAAATTCTAATCATTAATTTTAAAAGCAGCTTTTTGTTTGTTTCAAATTTTTATTTAAATTCTAATTAGTTAATATATAGTGTAGCATTGGTTTCAGGAGAATTTAGTGATTCATCACTTACATACAACACCCAGTACCCATCAAAACAAGGGCCCTCCTTAGTGCCCATCACCCATCTAGCCCATCCCCCACCCACCGCCCTCCATCAACCCTCAGTCTGTTCTCTATGGCTAAGTCTCTTAGGGTTTGCTTCCCTCTATGAAAGCAGACTTAATTAAAGTCACTTTGGGATTATTTTTCCAAATGGACCATATTTGTGTATGCTTTGTAGCTACAGTGTGGAATGAGCTTGTGAGTCTCATTAGAGTATTTATAAAAAATAATTTCTGTGAATATTATAAAATGAATAACTGAAATACTATATTCTTTTGTTACTTTAAAAATTTTTTAAACTAAACCAATTTTACAGTTAATGATTCAAGGATATTACCAATCACCTTCAAGGACTTATAACTGATAATTCAGGTACATATTTCCTGTAATGAGAGGTACCTGAAAGACTTATAAAATCATGTACACATTATCAATTAATTTTTCAAAATATGAAAGGTTTGAGGGAACTTTATTTTGAACTATTACAACTTAAATAGCTTAAATTTTAAGCATCCTAAACTTACATAGTTTGAAGTAAACAATCAGCTGATCACATATCAACCCTACTGCACACCCAAGCATTTTTTTTTTAACGTTTATTTATTTTTGAGACAGAGAGAGACAGAGCATGAATGGGAGAGGGTCAGAGAGAGAGGGAGACACAGAATCTGAAACAGGCTCCAGGCTCCGAGCTGTCAGCACAGACCCCGACGTGGGGCTCGAACTCACGGACCGCAAGATCATGACCTGAGCCGAAGTCAAAAGCTTACCCGACTGGGCCACCCAGGCGCCCCACACCCAAGCATTTTTAATAAAAGATTCTTTCAATAAGTTTAGAAATGTTCCCATGGCACCAACTTAGAAGCCAATTCAAAGTCAAATTAATATGCCAAAAACAATCTCAAACCACGCAAATAATATGAATAAGTAATGAAGCTAAAATTATTAAAGTGGTTTTATGATTTTGAATTCTCTTTCTGCATTCTTATTAAATCTTTATAGACATTTCCTCTTCTGATTTAATAAGACTATCTGATTCATAAGACAGAGTAATGTTACATACCACAGATAAAAATATGGAGGAGCATACCGTAACGCATGATTCCCTGGTTTTGTTCTAGGGTAATTTAAGTTTGCTTTGACAAGGCTGAATCAATACAAACACGATATCTCCTATAAAAGAAAATCCAACATAGAAAAACAATCCCAAGTGATAAGACTGCCCAGCTAGCAGTCTTGAAAATTTAAGAACTTATAGGAACTCAGTCTGGACTGTGTATATTTGCAGTTTGAAGCAGATCTGAGACAGCATCACTTTGTTTTCCTGGCAGTGGTAGAAGTGCCATTCTTACACTTGAATAACTGGATAATTATGTCCTGAGGGGACTTAAACTATTTTTTTGAATGCTCAATGTTTTCCTATTTTTATTGCTGATGAGAATGGTGAGAAAACCCTTTCTCTTTCCACTGTTTTTTTTTTTTAACGTTTATTTATTTTTGAGACAGAGAGAGACAGAGCATGAACGGGGGAAGGGCAGAGAGAGAGGGAGACACAGAATCCGAAGCAGGCTCCAGGCTCTGAGCAGTCAGCACAGAACCCGACACGGGCTGGAACTCACAGACCGCGAGATCGTGACCTGAGCCGAAGTCGGACACTTAACCGACTGAGCCACCCAGGCACCCCCTTTCCACTTTTTAAAACTGCCAAATGTAAACATATATGTAAACATCAAAGAACAGTAGTAAAATGGGTGATTCTGCACTACAATCCTACCTGCACTTTCCTTCCTGCCTCCTCTCTCTTCCCATCATCTTCTTCCTTTCCCTTGGAGTTAAGCACCATCTTGAATTTGTAGTAACCACTCCCTTTTTTTTTTCCTTTACCCTTTTTCCAGCAATGCAGCTATCTCTAAATAACATATTTTTCCCACTTTCCCAGTTTTGAGACTTAATTAAGTGGGATAAGGCTACAGCCTTCTTTTCAGACTTGCTTCTTTTGCTCAAGATTATGTTTTTGACATATTCATCCTTGTTGGTGTCAGTAGCTGAAGTCATTCATTTTCCCAAGTGTATGGTGTGTGTGTGTGTGTGTGTGTGTGTGTGTGTGTGTGTGTGTGTGTGTGTCTACACATACACATGTACATATACATATTTTTTTACAGGCAATCCTTTCTATTAGATGGTTATTTGAGTTATTTCCAGTTTGAAACTCTTATCAAGGTGTTGCTGTGAATAATCTTGTGACTTGTGCTACACCTGAACACGTTCTTCCCTGAGCAAGCGTGTAGGGGCGAGGTTGCTGGGATGTAGGCAAAGCACAAACTAAGGCACACACAATATACCGTACTTGGGACGGCGCACTCCCACCAGCTGTGTGTGACTTCCGGCTGCTCCAGATCCTCACCAACCTGATAGTGTCAGAGCTTCAAAGTTGTGCCAAACTAGTAGGTAGAAATGCTACAGGATGGTGCTACCGATATACAGTCATCCCGTTACTCGTGAGGTTAACCAAAGATACTTTTAATGGTTAAATGTGTTGCAAAAAACCCTCCTAGTTTGTGGTTATCTTTTTCTCTTTTTAGGTGTTATTTGATAAGCAGGAAGGTTTTAACTTCAGTGTAGAAAAATTTACACCTATTTTCCTGTATGATTTGGTAAGTTTTGACTTGACTAGTTTACAAAAAAAAAATGTTCCTTACGCTGAGTTAAAAACTCCCAAATTATAAATTTAAGACCTTATAGTGGGTCTTTAACCCAGGTTGAATTTAACCCAGGTGGAATTATATTCTGTACAGCTTCGTGAAGTAGAGATCCAGTTTTAATACTTTTGTCCACATGGATAAACAGTTGTCCTCCAACCTTTGATGGAATAGCCCATTCTTTCCCCACAAATCAATTTCACCTTCGTCATGTATCAAGTCCCTCTTTTCTCCGACACACTACAGAATTATTAAGACATGTTCAGTTTTGAATTCCTATGATTTGGCTTCGTAGAATCCCTTAGGATTACTGGGTCTGAGAACTGATTGATGTCTTTTACCGTTCCAGAAGAAAAAAAAATGCCCTGTTTTGCATTCCCTCTGTAACTCCATGTGAAACCCCAACTGAGCATATATTTTCCTAGTCTGTCTTCCATTTCTCCCACACATTTTATATTTTACATTATCTTATTCATATTTCCACATTTTTAATTCTCTGGACCTGATAATGGGTAATTTCTTCAGCTTTAAGTTTCAGTATACTAATTTTTCCTTCGGCTCTGTCTAATCTGCTTTTAAATTCATCTACCGGCCATTTTCTTAAGTATTATGTTGATTACTTAGGGGTTCTCTGGTTCTTTTTCACATCTACTGTTCCTGTGTCGTGTTTTTAAGCTTCTTCTTTATTTTCTTACTTATATTAAACATTGTCATTTTGATTCTGTCTGAAAATTTTGATAATCTGATAACACTTCACTGTTTTCTTAGCTATTGTTCCCACTGGTTCTTACCTATAATACTTTGATTTCTTTCATGAACGTGTGGGTTTAGGGTTATTTTTTTGTGGGGGAGGTGAGGGGTTGTTTTATTTTGTTTTTAGTATTAGTCACTCAGTCCCCAGATACAGATATCCATATATTCAAATACGGATATATCCAAAGATATGGATATTCTTTGCAAGAGGGATTGAAGTTGACTTCCTCCAGAAAGAACTAATGTTTCCTAGTTTCCTACTATCACTTCTCATGACAGAGCAATTAATTTAAATTCCCCACTGAAATTTTGTCAATCTACACATGCAACATTATTGGCACATTTTTTCTTTCCTAATAGTTCAGTGAGGTGCTTAGTAGTTTTTAGAAATCTTAAAGAGTGTTAAATATTTTAAAAATATTTTTAACACAGCATTTTAATAATTTTAGTCAGAAGGACACTCATAATATCTAATTTGCCCTAACTCCAGGAATAGGATTGTACCACATTTTGAAGCTCTCTTTTTCTCTATTTATTTTAAACTCACATTTGGTGAGCTGTTATAAAAGGGCTGCCTTACATTCATGGTTACTTCTCCAAATACATGATTTCTGGTTTCTAAGAAGTCACAGTAACAATACTTCTGGGATCCACTGGGTCTGGGAAAGACTAGAGGTGGGTGATCTCATCCATTCTTAGAGGTAGACGTTAGACTGCAGAGAGGCATCAGTACCAAAAAGAGTACAACATACCAGGAGCTACATTTCCCACCACTATTAAATTTTCTTAGTTATTGGGCTCCAACCTTCAAGCTCTGCTACATTAAAAACACGCACAGGTAACCCTGAGTGCTGAGGTTTTATAAGGAACACTTACCTGTACACTACCCAAAGTAAGTGTTCAGGTCCTCCATTTTCTTCTGAGGATTATGTCTGAGACCCTGATTCCCACCACCATCTTTGCTTGGTGTTGGTGAGTTGGTAACTGACAATGAGTGTTTCTTTAGTCTGTCTTTAGCTCTTTGTTTTCTCCATGGCAATTAGCCTTTCATACACCTTTTCCTTTTTTGGATCTTATTCCATTTGTTCTTTTGCTGGTGTTCTATGAGTTTTTTTTTTCTAGTTAAGCCTCATCCTCCTTACTTGTCTAAATCTGTAGGACACATAAGTAGAATTCAAAAGGGAATTTCTTGCCCCCTTCAGTTAAAGGCATGCTACTACTCAAACCACATTGTAGAGAATGTTACCTGAATTGGTCTTCCATCAGGTGTCAGCACCTCTTCTGAAAGTTCCATCATCTTCAGGGCCATGAGAGCAATGGGCTTTGCGTGGCAGAGGCTTTTCCTATGGAGTCCTGCAGCAACACAGTATGCATCACCTATTGTTTCCACCTGCAGCAATCAGACAAACCAAATGCAAACATATGATAATGAGCCAGAAGAGAAATGATGAGTTATCTGCAATCACAAATGTTGCTGAAAACATGTCAGCAAAACATCAATAAATTAAGCAATTAGACAACAGAGTGTAATCACAGCAGAGTTTGCAAACAGCCGCTGTCGAATACTGACATCTCACTCCAGGGCTGTTCATCAATGTAATCACCATAGATGATCATTGAAATTGGGGAAAACTGGAACATAAAACAATTATCCTCCACAAAAACAGAACTGCCAGTATTTTGTGTGAACAATTTTCAAATAATGACCTTTTACAAAGCTATCCTCTTGTCTCCTTCAACCTTTCAATATTATTTATATCTGAGAGATGAGAAACTGATGTACAAAAACCCATCCATAACTCTACAATTAAAGAGGTAACAGGCACTGTCAGAGTCTTTTCAGACCCTATTCTAATTTTATTGTCAGCATCCATTCTGAATAGACATTGCTTTTGTTAAATCTCCTAAGTATTTACCCCAGGTTAAAATTCTTAAATTTCTAAGGCATATAGCATGATACATAACTTATGTTCAGAGGAAAGTTCTCTAATTATCCAAAGTATATGGTGGTATACTTTGGATAATTTGCAAATGATATATCTGACAAGGGGTCAATATCCAAAAACTATAAAGAACTCCTATAACTCAACACTAAAGAAACCAAATAATCCAGTTAAAAACTGGGCAGAGGACCAGAATAGACACTTTTCCAAGGAAGACATACAGATGATCAAGAGACACATGAAAAGATGCTCAACATCACTAACAATCAGGGAAATCCAAATCAAAACCACAATGAGATATCACCTTACACCCATCCGGGCTAAAATTGAAAAGACAAGAAGTAACAAGTATTGGTGAGGATGTAGAGAAAAAGAAGGTGGGAATGTAAATTGGTGCAGCCATTGTGGAAAAGAGTATGGAAAAAGTATAATACTTTTTTAAAGAAACAGTTGCTCAAAACATTAAAAATAGACATGCCATATGATCCAATAATTCCATTATTCAGTATTTACTGAAGGAAAATAAAAACATGAACTAGAAAAGGTATATGCATCTCTATGTTTACTGCAGCATTATTTACAATAGCCAAGACCCAAAAGCTACCTAAGGGTCCATCAACAGACAAACAGATAAAAAAAGATGAAATTGTGCCATTTGAGACAAGATAGATGGACATAGGAGGTATTATTCCGAGTGAGATAAGTCAATCAGAGAAAGACAAAGACCATGTGAGTCCACTCATAAATGGAATCTTAATAAACAAACAAAAAGCAGAATCAGAACTATAAATACAGAGAACTGATGGTTACCAGAGGAGAGGGGGATGGAGGTGTTGCCAAAATGGATGAAGGGGAGAGGGAGATAGAAGCTTCCAGTTATGGAATAAGTCAAGGGAGTAAAAAGAGCGTAAGGTATAAAGTCAATGATATTGTAATAGCGATGTAATGGGACAAGTGATGGTGAGCACAGCATAATGTATAAACTTGACCAATCACTAAGTTGAACACCTACAACTAATCTAACATTGTGTGTCAACCATTCTCAAATTTAAAAAGTATATGGAGATGGGGCGCCTGGGTGGCTCAATCAGTTGAGCGTCCGACTTCGGCTCAGGTCATGATCTCACAGTCCATGAGTTTGAGCCCCGCATCAGGCTCTGTGCTGAGAGCTCGGAGCCTAGAGCCTGCTTCAGATTCTGCGTCTCCCCTTCTCTCTGCCCCTCCCCTACTCATGCTCTCTCTCTGTCTCAAAAATAAATAAAAACATTTTTAAAAAGTATATGGAGGTAAACTCCTCAATAGTTCTAACATTTTAATTAGAGGAAAGTGACAAAATATTATGTTAAATGTCCAATTCCAATATCACCTTTTCTATGAATCCCTCCATGGTCTCTCCATTGGTTCTTAGTACAACTAACCGTTCCTTCTGTTTTCACAGCACTTCCCACATCTCTTTGCTATGGCTTACATCATAGGTTATAATCAAGATGTATCCCCAACTCTGATGGCAGCTCTTTAAGAATGGGTCCATGTTGGGGCGCCTGGGTGGTTCAGTCGGTTAAGCCTCCGACTTCAGCTCAGGTCACGATCTCACGGTCCGTGAGTTCGAGCCCCGTGTCGGGCTCTGGGCTGATGGCTCAGAGCCTGGAGCCTGCTTCCGATTCTGTGTCTCCCTCTCTCTCTGCCCCTCCCCCGTTCATGCTCTGTCTCTCTCTGTCTCAAAAATAAATAAAGGTTAAAAAAAAAATTTTTTTAAACAGAAAAAAAAGAATGGGTCCATGTTTTCTTCATCTCTGTATTCCTAATGCTTATAGTGGTTTCTAAAATATAGCTACTTAATAAATATATACCAAATGAATAAACAAATAAATCATGTTTATCATGATTTATCCATGTTTATCCATGTTTATCATGATTATAATAAATCATTCTAATAGTGTTTTCATATTCACTGCTCATTTCATAAGCGCCACATAGATGTGTATAGAAAAAAAATTGCCTCTGAATGATTGGAGATGCTTCTATCATAAATTACCAAAACTTATAAAATATGCTATTAGTTAAGATATAATAGCCATAATTAGATTTTGTGTGAGTGCATTCTAACAATAGGGTATTAAAAAATGTACTGCATAAAATCTGTTGGCACTTATTTAGGGAATATAATGAGAAGAGTTAAGCTCATGAGACGAGAAATGCCAAAATGATCACTTGATCACCAAAATCTTCTCAGAAAATATGCATCTAAAGTTACTCCCAATACCCTAGACCTATCATGAAGTTCAACATTTTCACCTGTTTTCTTGTGCCAGAGAAATGGAAATAAAATCATATGGTGAGAAAAGAAAGACAATCCATTGTGAGTTGGGAAAGGTTATACTCCAAGGACTGAAATATACTTCCCCCAAAGAATTCCCACTGAGAAAGACATCCAGTAAATAATGAATGTCTAATATGTGTCAGTTTACCATTTCCCCCTGAAAACACAATGTCCTCTGCTAATTCTATTTATTTCATCTTTTTGTACTTCTATATACTTTTTTTAAGTTTTTATATAAATTCCAGTTAACAAACAGTGTAATATTAGTTTCAGGTGTACAATATAGTGATTCAACACTTTCATACAACACCCAGTGCCCATCACAAGCGTACTCCTTCATCCCTGTCACCTATTTCACTGATCCCCCCACTCACCCCCCGCTTTGGTTACCATCAGTGTATTCTCTGCAGTTAAGAGTGTGTTTCTTGGTTTGCTTCTCTCTCTTTTTCCCCTTGGCTTACTTGTTTGTTTCTTAAATCCCACATGAGTGAAATCATATGGTATTTGTCTTTCTCTAACTGACTGACTTTTCTTAGCATTATACCCCCTAGCTCCAACCATATCATTGCAAATGGCAAGATTTCATTCTTTTTTATAGCTGAGAAATATTCCATTCTATGTATATACCACATGTTGTGAGCCATGAACTTTGAAACTAAATTCTGATTTTCAGATATCAGAACACATAGGCAGTAAACTATTTGTACAAACTGAATTGCTTTACAGTGAACTGTGAACATGCATGTTCCTGAAGCATTATCTCTTCTTGAAATCCCTATCCTCCTCTTCTTCATCAGTCATCATCTTCATTATCTTTCAGCTAAAGTTGAATGAGTTCCACTAAATGTGTATTCCTAGAATTTGTACCATAACAATACAGATTAGTTCTATGTTGCACTTTTTCTTTTAGCTGTGTGTAATGTAGTATGGATATGGACCAGTTGCCAATGGATATGACACAGAATTCTAAGAAAGTGCAAGATAAATGTGTACACAATATAACAAATTCACATGAAAATCTATACATGATCATGTAAGCTTTTATAGTATTTAGTTTCCAAATATTTGAAGTCTGTTTACCTGTCAGAAACAATAGGATCAAGAATTAGGCAAGGGACATCTGGGTGGCTCAGTTGCTTAAGTGTCTGACTCTTGATTTTGGTTGAGGTCATGATCTCACCAATCATGAGTTCCAGCCCTGTGTTGGGCTTGGAGCTAATGGCAATGAGCCTGCTTGGGATTCTCTCTGTCTCTCCCTCTCTCTCCCTCTCCCTCCCTCCCTGCCCCCTCTTGCTCGTGCTCTCTCTCTCTCAAAATAAATAAATAAATAAATAAATAAATAAATAAATAAATAAACAAACAAACTGAAAAAAACTAGGCAAGAAATAGACATCAAAAAACAATGGCCTTTATCAAGTTGTGCAACTCACAATTATTCATAAACATCCAACATATAGAAAAAATCTAAAAGATGTTTTCATCATGCTAGGCTAGAATATGTTGCAATAACAATATATCTTCAATATCTGAATGCCCCAAAATAACAAAGGCTTATTTTTGATTCATGCTACAAATTCATGTGAGTTAAGGGATTGGAGGAGAGGGGAGAAACGTGTGCTGTGTCTCTCTACTCTAGGACAAAAGCTAATAGAACCTCCCCACCTGGTGCTGGTTGCCATGGCAGAGATAAAGAGGTTCTGACAAACCGTGCACTAGCCATTACAGCTTTGTCCCAGATGTGACATATAGAGCTTCTCAAGATTCATCCACCAAAGCAAGTCACATGACCATGATCAGTGCAAAGGCGATGGGAAAATTCAACCACCCTTCTGCCCAGACACGAGTCAGAAATATTTGGTGAGTAGTACTTGTATGCACATGAATGAATAGGTAATAGCTTAAAAGTTTTCAAATACTTAGATGTCTGGAAACTGCAGGTAATATATCTGTAAGATGTTTTTTTTTTCTTTCCTTACAGATATATTCAGCCTCTTAACCTAAAAATCTTGGTCTAAATGCTACCACCTTAGCCATGCATCTTTCCATGGAAGTTCTATTCTTCTCTCCCTTCATCTAATTCTGATCTACGCAAGTTTAGCAGAATTAAGTATATATGCAAATTTTAATGGGTTCCCTCCAAAAACATTAGTCAATTTTGCTTCACGGGAGCAGAAAAAGGGAAAACATTATATATCAATTACATTTGCTCCTAAGGATGTTTCCTTGAGTTAAACCAGATAAACAAGTGGAAATTGTAAACTTTCAAAAAAAAAAATGCCTGTAAAGTTGACTATGTTCTGAATTCCTTTACACTTGCTTTGGTGTTTTTTACATACAATTTTAAATACAACAAACTACCTAAAGTAGTGCATTTCATTTATTTTTGACATCTCTGACCTGTTCTTGAATGGTACTAGATAAGAATAAATATGGCTAAACTACTCATGGAGGTGGAAAAGACCGCTCACATCCTTTTCTGAACATAGGAGGCTTCTGCACTAAAATTATTATGTATGACTATTGCCTCACATATTATTATAGATGCTTTTATCAAACTAAAACAATTTACCCATCTCTGTATATCATCTGTTCAACCCTTGATAGTAAAAACCCTTACATTATCCCAGAAATAAAGGAGGTGTAGAAATAAAGGAGTGCACAGAGCTGTGCACTCTTCCTTTTTATTTATGTTATTTTAGTTAAAAAATTTTTTTAATGTTTATTTATTTTTGAGAGAGAGACACACAGAGTCAGAGCCTGAGTGGGATAGGGTCAGAGAGAGAGGGAGACATAGAATCTGAAGCAGGCGCCAGGCTCCAAGCTGTCAGCACAGAGTCTGATGCAGGGCTCAAACTCACGAACTGTGAGGTCATGACCTGAGCCAAAGTTGGACACCCAACCGACTGAGCCACCCAGGCGCCCCAATGTTATTTTAGTTTTAAAGTAATCATTTAAAAGAGTTTATTTTAGTTCTTAATAGGATCTCACTCCTGTAACATTCTTCTCCATCCCCTCCAGGCTAATGCTCAAGAAATATCTACCAGGTTTCTTAGAAATTTGGGCACAGTAAGGAGAAAGGAGTTTGTGTGTGTCATGGGGAAGGGTAGTGGTGGTGATATTGGCCTAGGATTAGCCTAAAAGAATACTGTGTATAACAGGGCAATGAATAATCTCTGTCCCACGGATTCACATCCAACTCAGTCCTTCAATCCCACATTCCTTGGTCTGTCTTCTTTTGAACTTTAGGACTTGTAAAAGAAAGCTTGTGGAGTGGGGGGAGGGGGCATAAAAATAGAGGGTCAGAGAGCTCTGGCAGCCTATTTTACTGGACAACCTCCCTCTCTCCTTCTAGGTATCATCAAGAGGAGAACCAAATTGGAAAGTCTGCTTTCTAATTGTTTTGCTTTCTGGTTTTGGTCCCTCAAGTCATTAAAAACAGAAAGAGGAGAGAAAAGTTGAGAGAGGCACAGAAAGGAGAAGAGAGATGTTGGAATGAGTTGGAGGCAGATGAAGTCTACAAATGAATATGTCTTTTCTCTCCTGGAATCTCACAGAGCACTTTGTCACCTGGTTATGATCAGGTAGGCAAAAGGGGGCTGAGAAACATGCCACACTCTGCATGAGCTCATTGACTGTGGCTAAGAACACGTAATTCCCAGAAAGGACACCCTATTCACCCTTGTTGAGAGGATAGAGCCACACCTGCCAGCCTAATCACCTCTCTGACATCAGGTATGGTTCCTGAGTGACAATGAAAGGAAGGGAGGTGGAAGAGGTTTCCAGTGGTTGGTAGGGAGCCTGAGTCCACAGGTGGTTCTGAAGGTCCCTGTCACCTAGAAACCAAAAAATGGGGTCGCTGGTGCTCTGGACACAGATTATCCAAAAGACTGACTAGAAAAGGTAGAGCATGGCACAGGCCTTCATGAAGACTTATCAGTAGCAAAAAAGCTACTGGAAAGTTTTGGATTTGGGTAGATTGAGAGGTCCCTTACTTTTATCCTCTACCTCATACAAGTTCAGCAGCTCTCCACTGTTTATGTCCCTGTTTCCAGATACTCAGCAGGGTGGGTGACATGGGCTCCTGGCCAAAGATGAAAATTCAGGTGTTGATGGCCAAGCACAGGTCTTGGGGCCATGGCGTTATCCACTGGAAGATGAGCAACTTGCCAGACATTAAACATGAACCTAGATTTTCATTGTTCTTGTGGTTGTGGGGCTTGAAGATACAATGATCCTCTTCCAATATGACTGTTAAGTATCTATATCAGAAGCAGGCAGGAAGGCCTTGACACAAAGATTCAAGCAATGGAGATAAAGGCAGTGCTGTCTTTAGTATCATTTCCTTGGCTTAGACAGATGATGGCCATGTCCACACAAGCTACATTAATGATGATGACAGCACTGATGGAGCACAGAGACCAGCACATGCACAACACCATAGTTGCCCAAACAGAGGTCCGACTAATGATGGCAGGTAATCTGGGGCGAGAACAATTTCCAAAGGCAGGCGTTAACCACATGAGTACCCAAAGAGCTTGAGTATCTCCATGGACTGCCCTGCTGAATGTGGTCTGATTTCCCTTCACAGGGTAGTTACTCCTGTACGAACTGGGCTATAGTTCCCCATTAGTAATAACAATTGTTTTGTCAGATTCTGGGAGGCTGTGGTCTGAGGCAGTGATGAAGGTGAAGAAGCTACAGGTGATGTCCTGCTCCTGTAGATGAAGGGTGGGGTCGGAGGTGGGCAAACGGTGCTGATCCTATGTTTCAAATGGAAAGAAATGACACCTGTCCAGAAGATATGACCTCATCATACTCTTTAATGATCGCCTTGTTTCTGCAGTAAGAGTCTGTCCAAAAGAAGACCCTGAACTTGTAGCCTGTCCTGGGATGTCTGAACTCTTTCACCCTAATTGGTATAAACCTTAGCAAATCTGCATTGGAGCTCTTAAGTGTTAGGTGGGGGTTGGCTCAAAAGGCGAGGTCCCACAAGGCGGGTATATTTTGGTTGATGAAACTTGTGCCCTCACCCAAGTGCCGCTGCATTTACCCCAACTTGGGATTCAGGTGGAGAAGGCCCTGCCAACCTGAGCATCCATGGTCTCTAACTCCACACTCAAGAAAGTCCCTGAAGAGATCATGTTCAGGGCTCAAGGTCCCCCCACTTCCTTTACCTCCACCACTTTATTCTCCTGAACCATCTCTCATCTGAACATCCCTTCCTCATCTTCTCCTCTACCTCCTCATTCATTTTTCTTCTCCAGGATTCCAATCTCTCCACTGGCTCCTCATCCACTACTTCCTTCTGCTGCCACTGAGAGAGAAGGTGGCACACTCTTCAGTCATCA
Source organism: Panthera pardus (assembly GCF_024362965.1). Lineage (NCBI taxonomy): Eukaryota > Metazoa > Chordata > Mammalia > Carnivora > Felidae > Panthera > Panthera pardus. The sequence goes on along the minus strand of NW_026526677.1, from coordinate 109,519,265 downwards.
CCTGAGATCTCTATGACACTGTGAACCAGATCTCTGTAGGCATTCCACCTGGCATTACCAGGGTGTAAAAGTAGATCACTCACCAGTAACAGAGGTACAGGAGAAAACTGAGGCTTCACAGGTGATGGCTGGCAGAATGCAGCAGCCTGTATGGCCACACCCTGCCACCCTAACTCTAAAGGAGGGGACACCACTGAGGACACCAGTACCTGGGATTAGACAGAACAGTAACAACTGAGCACGAAGGGCCTCTATCTCCCACAGGGGGACCAAGAAGCAGCCTCCACCTCCTTAGCACATTCATTTTCATCAGACGCTATGTTGGGAATCCACCTCCACATATTTATCCCCTTCCTATACAACGATTACCAGAAAGCAAAATTGTTACCCTGTCCTTTTTAATTTTTTTTCAGATCATCTTATAGTCAATCCAATATTAGCAGTTTCATCATAAGTCTTATTTTATGATGTCAAAGACTGATATTCTGGAAATAATTTTGATGTTTTAATGAGTTAATGTTGCAAAGGCTAGTGCTCCATGCTGGTCCTTATGTGGTCATTGGCAATAAGAACGAAGGTGTGATGGGTCATTAAAGTAACGTCCTATTACTTCTAACTTTCTATGGATGTTACCTCTTGTCACACAGGAACTGAAAGTTCTCACTTGGCATTGTCATTAACTGGAACTTCAGAGAGAGGAGTGAGTCTCTGTACACAAACACTGACTCTTTGCACAGTCTCAGGAAAATAAAAGTTCGTGCTCCTAAAGTCAGCTCCCATTTTTACACCTGGACTGTTTTCCCCACTACAGCTTTAAAATTCACAGCCTGATTACCACCAGACATCCTGAATCAGCAAACGGGTTGAAACCAGGTTTATTTACTCTTTTTTAAAGGCCTTGAAAACCACATGGATGTGCTCATTATTTTGAAAGGAGATGTCTCATAACGAAGAGGAACTATTTCTACCTCACTGGGTACACAGCTTGGAGGGCATGTTCCTAACACTACAAACTAGACAGACAAAGTCTATCTCAAGAGGAAGCCCTCACTTTCAAGTTTTCTTTCCCTACTTCTGAGTGCGTAACTGGCATACAAATACCCAATGGATAAATTTCTCTCTTTAGCATGGTATTACATTGGTGTTGGGAGTGTGTGTGTGTGTGTGTGTGTGTGTGTGTGTGTGTGCATGCGCGTGCACGCACATGTTTATATTCTCCTCCTACTAGATATGTACTTTACTTTTTATATGCCTGGATCCTAGCACAGTAGCAGGATCGTTTTTATGAGTTTTACTGAATGCTTTAAATTGTGTCTGATTTCTACAGGTTGGAATTGTAAAGTTTTCCAACTCAAAACTCAGGACCACCTACATAAAAATCACCCAGAGGGTACTTGTTAAAAATCAGACCCCAAAGGTCCCACACCTAGATCTACTAAATCAAAATATAGGTATAAGGCCCAGCCATCTACATTTTCACATGTTCTCAGGTATATTTGTGATTTTCGAAGTTGAAGGACTTCTCTTATATTACATGAACTAACAACACTACAATATTTACCCAGATATTCACCTTTTCTTTAAGACCCAAGGAGAAGAAAAGAAAAAGAAAAAAGAAAAGAAAGAAAAGTACTCCTACCCTTGAACTCCAGTCATTCCCATATACTCCTTCTTGGTCTTCCACCCTATCCCATAGGGCAATAAACTTCTGCAAAGATTTCCTTGTCAGAACTTTCAACAAGTCCTAGCCCAGGCATCACCCCAGCCCCCCCAACACACACCCAAAATGCTGAGGGTCATTTTGCACAATAGGTATTCAATGATCCAAAACAAGTTTGCTAAGTTCAATTAATGGCTGTATAATCGCTTAGCAATTCAAATGGAAACTACTTTAAGGATTTACTGATAAAGCTACTTAAAAACCCCTCATTCTTTAAAAAAAAATCTGTCTAATTACACTCATTTTGGTTGACGTTTCTGACCCAAATACTACTTCTTTTAAGGATGTCTCTACAGTGCTCAGCTGATACAGCACTGGAAAAGAGGTCATGGATATAAATAGAACAGTGATTTGGCCTGGTAACTACTCCCAAATGAGGGAAAATAGATTCCAAATGACTGCCTATCAAATAAAGCTCTTCTGGTAATATGCTCAGTAGATCTAACAATATAAACTCCAGTTTCTTCCCAGGAATCTCAACCATGTGGAAAATGCTGCTGTCAAGCCCCAGGTTATTTACCATAAAAGTTATTGAATACCGGGTCACGTGAAAAAAGAAAAATATATTGAAACATGCAGTCAAAATTTCTTTCTAAATCTTCAAGTTAGATGTGGGCAACTGAAAATTTCTTTCTGCTGTCCAGCAGGCTATCCTGTAGGATCATCAATGATAGGGCTCCAACTCTCCACTTTCATCCCCCACTACCACTTTTACTCTATGCGCCAATCAAAATGAAGAACACAAAGTTCTTTGCCAACTTCCCATATCTCCCACCACCATGTTTATACTCAGAATTACTGCTCTACTTGAAATCATCAACTATTTACTCTTTGTAAAATAATTACTGTCTATCACTTTCAAGAGAAGTTTTCCAGGGATTCCTGATTTGCCAGAACTTTAAACATTGCCCCTAAAAATCAGTGAATGTCTGCTATATTTTCAGTAAACACATAATGAGTGTAAAATTAAGTGAATTAATGTCACAAAAGTGAATAATTTCAAGACTTATGATAATGCTACAGTAATCAAGACCTTGTGATACTAGTGAAGGAACAGACAAATATATCAGTGGCACAGAACAGAGAACCCAGATGTAGATTCTCAGAAATACAGTCAACTGATCTTTGACAAATAATGAAAGGCTGGGCACCTGAGTGGCTCAACTGGTCAAGTGTACCACTCTTGACTTCTTAGCTCAGGTCTGACTCTTGACTTCAGCTCAGGTCATGATATCATGGTTCATGAGTCTGAGCCTCACATCAGGCTCTGTACTGACCGTGTGGTGGAGCCTGTTTCCGAAATGGTCTCTCCCTCCCTCTCTGCCCCTCCCCCGAGCATGCTGTGCTAGCTCTCACACACACAAAATAAACAAGCAAACAAAAAAGAAGCAATGACAACAAAGTGGAGCAAAGATAGCTTCTTTAACAAATGATACTGGAACGAGTAGATATCCACATGCAAAAGAATGAATCTAGACAGAGACCTTACACCCTTCACAAAAATTAACTAGAAATGGCTCACAGATCTAAATGGAAAATGGAAAACTATAAAACTACTGTAAGAAGAAAACCTAGATGACCTTGGGATATGGTGATGCCTTTTTACATACAATACTGAAGACAAGATCTATGATAGAAATAACTGATACACTGGACTTCATTAAAATTAAAACCTTCTCTACAAAAGACAGTATCAAGAGAATGAGAAGACAAGACAAAGACTGGGAGAAAATATTTGCAAAAGACACATCTGATAAAAGAACTCTTATCCAAAATATAGAGAGAGCTCTTAAAATTCACCAGTAAGAAAATAACCCGATTGAAAAATGGGCCAAACACCTTAATAGACATCTCACCAAAGATATACAGATAGCAAATAAGTATATGAAAAGATGCATCACATCCTATAGCATCAGAGAAATGATAAATTAGATAAATGAACAAATAAACACGGTCCATACAATGGAATATTATTCAGCACTAAAACAAAATGAAATATCAAACCGTGATAAGACCTGGAGACTTAAATGCATATTAGTAAGTAAAAGAAACCAATCTGAAAAGGCATCATACTTTATGATTCCAACTATATGACACTGTGGAAAAGGTAACACTATGGAGATAGCAAAAAGACTAGTAATTGACAGTGACTGGTGAGTGAGGAGGGGGATGACTAGGGATAGAATTTTTCAGGCATTGAAAATACTCTGTATATTAGAATGATGAACATATGTTGTTATACATTTAATCAAACCCATAGAATGTGCAATACAAGAGTGAATCCTAAAGCAAACTATGGACTTGAGGTGTTTATAATGTATCAATGTGAGTTCATCCTTGGTAAAAAATCATTCTGGTGAATGATGCTGACTGGGTAAAGCTACGGGGCCAGCAAGTATATGGGAAATTTCGGTACCTTACTCTCCATTTTATTGTAAACATAAAACTGCTCTAAAAATATTAAGTCTTCTTTTAAGAAGTGCATGGTGAAGCCAAATAAGCAAATCAAATGAAACTGTTTCATTACAGATTTGTTTCTTGAAGCAAGATTATCTAATCTCCAAAAATTCTAATAGTTTCAGGTATCAATATAATTACTATCTTTTATCCTCCCAGATTAAGCTTTCCACAACCCCTCTTCCATGAGTTAAATGTGTCACATGCCTCCAAGTCCATTTCCATGCTCTATCTTTGCCTTCCACACCCCCTCTTCCATGAGTTAAATGTGTCACATGCCTCCAAGTCCATTTCCATGCTCTATCTTTGCTGATCCTTTAAATCCTTCAGTAGAAAGTGATCTTTGCTTCTTAAAGAAATGCAATAAAACTTGGCCGCAGCATGGCACGTTGTACACCACAGTCACTCGTGTTTGTACTTTGTTATCATCCTGTCTAGATTACTAGGCCACTTGCTTTTGCAAGCAAGGATAGTATCTAAGTTATCTTTTTAAGTCCTGCAGGGGTTAATAGAGCGCTAGAATAGTAACGCTTAGAGAATTATGACTGAGTCAAACTGTATTATAAACATCTCTATCAAGAGCTAGGTCAATATAGATAATATATAAACTACTTTCAAAATCAAAGTCATCGTTAACAATCAACTCACGATGAGCCTACCTAATGCCAAATCAAGAACATATTCAGATCAGCAGGTGATTTGCATGAATGGAAGGATTTCCATTAAGTAGACAAAATTAACTGCTTCCTTCTGGTTTCCATCAATGACTCAAGCCTCTGATACACACCTGCCAGCCCAGGTAATGCTACCATCATTTCTCACTTGAATGATGGCGATAATATCCTTATGTTCTGCTTTTGCTCTGAAGATCTATGCCCACACCACTGAGAAAGTGATTTTGTTAATTCTTTATTTTTTTAATGATTTCAGGAATAGAATTTACTGATTCATCACTTACATAGGACACCCAGTGCTCATCGCAAGTACCCTCCTTAATGCCCATCACCCATCTAGCCCGCCCCGCCCACCTTCCTCCAGCAACCCTCAGTTCTTTCTCTGTATGTAATAGTATCTCATGGTTTGCCTCCCTCTCTGTTTTTATTTCTTTTTTTTTGCTTCCCTTCCCTTATGTTCATCTGTTGTGTTTCTTAAATTCCACATATGAATGAAATTATATGATATTTGTCTTTCTCTGACAGACTTATTTCATTTAGCATAATACATCCTAGTTTCATCCACAATGTCACAAAAGGCAAGATTCCATTCTTTTTAATGTCTAAGCAATATTTCATTGAATATATATACCACAGCTTCCTTATCCATTCATCTGTCAATGGACACTTGGGCTTTTTCCATATTTTGGCTATTGTCAATACCGCTGCTATAAACATTGGGGTACATGTGTCCCTTTGAATCAGCATTTTTATATCCTTTGGATAAATACCTAGTAGTGCAATTGCTGGGTCATAATGTAGTTCTATTTTTAATTTTTTGAGAAACCTCCATACTGTTTTCCAGAATGGCTGCACCAGTTTGAATTCCCACCAACAGTGCATGAGTGTTCTCCTTTGTCCATATCCTCACCAACATCTGTTGTTGTGTTAATTTTAGTTTCTGTGACAGGTGTGAGGTGGTATCTCACTGTGGTTTTGATTGGCATTTCCCTGATGATGAATGATGCTGAGCATTTTTCATGTGTCTATTTCATGTGACATCTAACTGGATGTCTTCTTTGGAAAAGAATCTATTCATGTCTCCTGCCCATTTTCACTGATTGATATGATAAAGTGATTTTGATGAAGCAAATCTACTTGTGTCACTCCTCTATCCAAAATCCTTCCATGACTTCACTTTGATCCTATGATTAAGACCAAATTCCTTAAAAAGGCTAAAACACCAGGTTCTAGCTCCTACCTATCTTTACCTTGTGCTACTCTTCCATTATTTCAGTTTGACCACAGTGATCTTCATTTACTTGTTCCAACTTAATCATGTTCCTTTCTGACTCACAGCCTTTGCGGATCCTGACCCCCCCACCCCCACCCCCTGCGTACAATCCTCTGTTTCCACCATCCTTCCTACCTGGTTAGCTCCTCCTCATCCTTAGATCTCTACTTTAAGGTCACCTCCTCATGGATGCCTTCCTGAACTCCTAGGCTAAAGTGGATGTCTCTATCACAGGCTCTCATAGCACCATTTAATCTTTTCTCAGTCATTTTGTAGTAGTTTATAATTATGTATTTTTTTGAGAAGTGATTCTCTGCCATCCTCACTAGACTATGAACTCCATGAAGGCAGGTATTATGTCCATTTTGCTCACTAGTTGGCATGCTGGTGACATGTGGTAGGTGCTCAAGAAACATTCCTTTAAGGGATAAATGGGTGAAAGGGGTTGGTCAAGCTGTGGACCTCCTTAAGATCATGCAGCCTTGAGACCCCCACAAGCAGCCTTCTGGAAGAGATAAAGCCTAAGCAATGTTAAGTCCACAACCTATTATCTTTGTGACCTCAGACTATTTCTTTAACCTTTTTAAGCCTCATTTTCTTCCTCTGTATAAAGCAAATAATATCTATTTTACAATGCTGATGAAAAGATTAAATTTTATACCTCTATAGTGATAGCCATAATTTTAATTAAGTAATCATTAACTGTGTCATTGTTTAATGTCTATCCCCAATGCTCAATTTATAAGCACCAAACAATATGGACCATGCCACTATGCTCCAATGCCTAGCTCAGTATGTAGAACACAGTAGGTGATAATTATTTGTTGAAGATAAATCAATAAACATATAAAAAGAATTTAGCATGGTACCTAGCTAAATTAGGCATTCAGTAAATATCAATGTCTACTATAGATTGAATGTTTGTGTGCCCCCAAATTCCTATGTTGAAACTCAATCCTCAGTGTGATGATATTGGGATATAGGAGGTGATTAGAGACCTTTGGGAGGGCTCTACACTCATGAATGAGATTTGAGTCCTTATAAAAGAGACCACAGAAGGTGAACATCCTTGTCCCTTCCACTATGTGAGGACATGGCAAGAAGACAGCCATCTATGAGCCAGGAAGTGGATCCTCGCTAGACAGTGAATCTGCCGACACCTTGATCTTGGAACTCCCAGCCTCCAAAACTGTGAGGAATAAATTTCTGTTGTGTATAAGCTACCTGGTGTGGTATTTTTGTTATAGCAATCCAAATGGACGCACACACTCTTCTTCCCTCCCTTCATAGCAAATTCCCCAAGACATTCCTTCTAGCCCCGCTGTTCTTTCAACTGGATGGAGGTGGAATCAGTTGTTTGCACTGTTCATTAATTCACAAGGTATTTACTGCAGATAGTGTTATTATGTGGAAAATTCAACTGAATTTATAATTTTCCAAATAATAACACTCTCTTTTTTATGGGCAGAAAAAAATCCCAACAACAATGATCTGTTGAGCACAATTTATGTGTCAACCACAACAAAATGTTCTGTAAATACTACTGTTCTGACTTTATAGAAGCAGAAGGTAGGCACAGATATGTTACATGACTTAATTAAGTAACAAAGAATTAAAATGAGCTTCCCATGCTTCTGTTCAATACCCTTCCCCCTAGTCTTAATTGTCATTGCACATGAGCAAATTCAACAGTCCTCAGCAGGCCTCCTGTGATGGTCAAAGAAATTTCTTTCATCATACAGCTGAAATATGCCCTATTGTTTATGAGACAGTGAAATGAGCAATGAAATTAGGTTAAGTTATGCTTTCCATGACAGCATAAAAAAATCTATACAATATCAAACTTTGAGGGGCACCTGCGTGGCTCAGTGGGTTGAGCATCTGACTCTTGATTGCAGCAGCTTGGGTCATGATCTGAGGGTCATGTGATTGAGACCCAAGTTGGGCTCTGCACTGACAGCTCAGAGCCTGCCTGGGATTCTCTCTCTCCCTCTCTCTGTGCCCCTACCCCTCATTCACTGTACACAAATAAACAACCTTAAAAAAATATATCAAACTTTGAGTACTCAAGGAAAATAGGAAATTAAAAATATTGCTTTGGACTCTATTAAGAACAGTATTATCTTAATAGGCAGCTTTAATACATTGCAACATCTTGGCACATGCATGTGCACGCACACACACACACACACACACACACACACACACACAGAGCTGGATCAGAAGTCCAACAAGAGTTTTGCTTCAGCTGATTTCTCATAGTTTTCTAAATTATTAAAAATCCTGTTAACAATTTCAAAGCTTGACCACTCTCAACAATAGCCAAATTATGGAAAGAGCCTAAATTTCCATCAACTGACGAATGGATAAAGAAATTGTGGTTTATATACACAATGGAATACTACATGGCAATGAGAAAGAATGAAATATGGCCCTTTGTAGCAACATGGATGGAACTGGAGAGTGTGATGCTAAGTGAAATAAGCCTTACAGAGACAGACAGATACCATATGTTTTCACTCTTATGTGGATCCTGAGAAACTTAACAGAAACCCATGGGGGAGGGGAAGGAAAAAAAAAAGAGGTCAGAGTGGGAGAGAGCCAAAGCATAAGAGACTCTTAAAAACTGAGAACAAACTGAGGGTTGATGGGGGGTGGGAGGGAGGGGAGGGTGGGTGATGGGTATTGAGGAGGGCACCTTTTGGGATGAGCACTGGGTGTTGTATGGAAACCAATTTGACAATAAATTTCATATATTGAAAAAAAATAAAATGAAAAAAAAGAAAAAGAAATAAAAGGCATCCAAATTGGAAAAAAAAACAATTTCAAAGCTTGAAAAATGCATCAAAATATGTAAACATTTATAATCAAATACCTGAATTTAAGAGAACAAAGTTAAATTCTCATTTTTTTTACTTTAAAAAACATTTACAAAAATAAACCCAAATCATTTCAAATTTTTCATATTTGAATAACCAGTAATAGAGAATCAGCAGGTTGATTTTCACTTTAGGAACATTCTCCCAGCCAACTACATACAGCTCCAACATTGAGTATTAGAATCTTAGAATCTTGTGGAATGATGTGATCTTTTGAGATTTGCTCCTATCTATCCCATCAAAAGATCACAGCCTGTGTCTGAATTACTCCAGTAACCAGAGCATATAGCTCTAGCCAATGTATTTCATTTTGGGAAACAGCAACTTTCGTAAGGATAGTCTACTGTGCCTTAAGTATTTTTTTTAACTTCTGCATAAGGATTCTCTTTAGCTTCCTGGAGCCAAAGAGAACAAATCTTTATGAAATCCAACACATATTAAAAACTAGTACAGGGGCGCCTGGGTGGCTCTGTAGGTTGAGTGTCCAACTTTACCTCAGGTCATGATCTCTCATGGTTGGTAAGTTTGAGCCCCGCATTGGGCTCACTGCTGTCAGTGCAGATTCCACTTTGGATCCTCTGTCTGCTTCTCTGTCTGCTTTTCCCCCGCTTGCACTCTCTCTCTCAAAAATGAATAAACATTTAAAAAATAATAATAAAATAAAAATAATACATATTTGTTTAATGCCTTAAAAAAGGAGACCTAGTTATAGTCTTAACTCCAGACTAAAATTCAAATCACAATTTAAAGACTCAAACTCAACCTTCAGCCATTATTTCAAGAGCCTTGTGTTCATAATAAAGGGTTTTGGCTATTCTTTCTTTTTGCTCTCTGAACAGTCCTGTGATGTACCCACTGTTTCATTCTAAAGGTATGAAATTTGCCTCGTGGTTGTCAGTTACTGGATGCAGGATACCACATTATGAAATATATATATAAAAGCTAGAACAACCTTTGGTCCTAGTTCTGCATCTAACTAATTAGGAACAGTAGCTGTCTGATATGTGAATGATCTCAACCACTGTTTTCTACAATATGAGAATCACATTACATTTCTGCTACATAGCATTAATTAAAGGTTAGTGAGGAAGATAATGGAATCAATCCGATTCAATAAGATTTGCAGATTGCACTGAGGCTATCCTATCAGATAAGTGAGAGGCAGCTGTCCTGTCTAGAAGACCAATTTCCATTTTAGTAAACGCATCCAATACCCAGGTATTACAAACCTTGATGGGAATATAACTGACATATTCACATTCTAAAGCTTGCCAGAAATCCTCTGCTAAATGGCCTAAGGGTAACAGAAATGATTATATAATGTAATAATTTTTTACAAAGAAAAGTTGATATCTGTAAGTGAAAAAAAATTAAGTTTATTCATTTATTTTGAAAGAGAGAGAGAGCATGAGCAGGGGAGGAGCAGAGAGAAAGAGAGAGAGAGAATCCCAAGCAGGCTCTGCACCATCAACATGGAGCCTGACACGGGCTTGAACCCATGAACTGTGGGATCATGAGCTGAGCCGAAATCAAGAGTCAGATGCCCAGTGAACTGAGACACCCAGCTTTCCCTAAGTGAAATTTTTAAGTAAACATATTGAAGTAACTCACTAGGTGGGAAACTTAAAATTCCAAAGTGTACACAAACTAAAAGCTAGTTTCTCATAGTGTTCTGATAAAGGTGTTAGTGACAAGGGCAAGCATGCTGTTGAGCTCAGAGCTTAACTTCTTACAGCTTAATACATAAAAGACATACACTGTGTAATAACATAGGCCCCATAAAGGCTAGTGAAAAATCTTTCACTTGTATCATGAGGTAACATTTACCCTTGTAGATACAGGAAATTCTAGCAACATGGGTTAATATACTAAGAAAACTCGCTAGAGACTTGTTATCATAAATTTCCAGACTGTTTTTAGAATTGATAGGACTTTCCTTGGTGTCTTATCCAATCAGGCTGCAAATAACAAAATACCATAGGCTAGGTGGCTTAAAACACAGGAATTTCTTGGGGCACCTGGGTGTCTCAGTTGGTTGAGCACCCAAATCTTGATTTGGGCTCAGGTCATGATCTCGTGGTTCGTGAGTTCTAGCCCCGCATCACACTCTGTGCTGATGGTGAGCTACCTGCTTGGGATTCTCTGTCTCCCTCTCTCTCTGCCCCTCCCCTGCTCACTCTCTCACTCCCCCTCAAAATAAATAGATAAATTAATTAATACAAACAAACAAACAAACAGGAATTTCTTTCTCGCAGTTTTGGTGGCTCGGAAATCTAAGACCAAGGTGCAGCCTGATTTGGTTCACTGGGGAAGGTGGACCTCCTGGCTTGCAGAGACTTCTCCCTGTGTCCTCACTTGGCAGAAAGAGAAGGAACTCTGGTCTCTTCCTCTTCTTCTAAGGACACTGATCCCATCACAGGGCCCCTTCCTCATCATGTCATCTAATCCGGATCCCCCTTCCAAAGGCCCCACCTCCAAATGCCATCACAGTGGGGCTTAGGGTTTCAATGAAAGAAGTTGGGGAGGACACAAGCATTCAGCCCATGACACCTGGTAGCATAAAAATCAACCACCATCAATCTCTTAGCAGCGTCCACCACTCTTGAGGTGATTAAAAAATCAATAGAGATAAAAAGAACAACCCCCAAACACTTTGTTTGATCAATTCAGCAAGACACTTCATCAATTTTGATTTCTGCTTGGCAATCCACGTTATCTTAGCCTTCTCTCTATTTCAGAATTTGCCACAACACTAAAAGAAGACGGTGTTTGAATATCGAAGGAAAATCATTCAGGATGTCAGATTAGAACATAAAAAAACATTTTAAGTTCCGTTTCATAGTGTTGGTAACACACATCGCACAAGTCAATGTTACTTAAAGAAGCACTGTTATCTTCATAGATGCCATATTGTAACTTGGGTTATTCAGATAAAAGTGCAGACAGACTATGGGCCCGTCTTCAGGAATGAGGATCCATGAGGCTCCAGTAAAGGTCATACAAATAATGCATCTCTGGGAGCTTCGCTCTTAGCCCTCATTTCACCTCTCTCCATACCCTTCCTTCATAGACTTTCTCTGGCATAAAATGTAATTCTAATAACCAGAAAGAATGAACCCAAGAAAATGAGCATTTTATCTATTTCTAATAATCACTGACCACACAGTTATTCATGTACAAACACATGCACATCCAAGCATGTGCCTATCAAACACCCACCCCTCTACTCACCATATATGCCCAGAAACACCTATGTGAGAAAGGATAGTTAACATTTACAGTCACTACTATGGACCAGACACTGTAATAAGTACTTTATAGGTATTTCATTTAAAAGCTCATAAAATGAGGGGCGCCTGGGTGGCTCAGTCGGTTAAGCGTCTGACTTTGGCTCAGGTCATGATCTCACAGCTCATGGGTTTGAGCCCCGCATCAGGCTCTGTGCTGACAATTCAGAGCCTGGAGCCTGCTTCAGATTCTGTGTCTGTCTCCCTCTCTCTCTCTCTCTCTCTCTCTTTCTCTCTCTCTCTCTCTATCTCTATCTCTAACTCTCTGCTCCTCCCCTGCTCACACTCTTTCTCTCTCAAAACTAAACATTAAAAAAATAATTATTAACTAATTAAAAGCTCATAAAATGGAACTATGAGAAAGATGAAACTGGTCTGTTTACAGACGGTGGGACTGAAGGAGAGCAGTTGACTAAGCAGTTAAATGTAGAAAGACCAGAACTCCAGGTAGTGGACTTTCGGGAACACTGGGATTTAGTCACTTTAGCAGACTGTGATGCCGAGAACATGCAAAAGCACCCAACCTCCTTCTTGTTTCTCCCTTATCTCCAACCCCAGTGCTTGCCAAAGGCAAAAATTTAAAGGCAAAATCCTCGTCGGGAAATTTCTAGGGCATTATGGTATTTTGAAAGTGACAATGCAATCCCCCTAGTAGAAAAGATATCAGAACGGAACGCTTATCTGCAACTTTCACCTTACCTTAGAAAGCATATAAATTAGTTCTTCCCTACTCATTAAAATCAGGCTAAAAATATATACTAATTTCCATAACATTTTTATAGGCTTCTATGGGAGTCATACCCTGTTATCAAGCGAACAAGTCAAACATGTTTATTGAATGAGTGAATGAATGATGAGAATATATGTATTTTTTACTTCAGAAATTCCTCTTTTCTAGACTTACTAGAAGACACTGTGACTTCATTTCCAGCAAAAATAAATGGCACTGATGTGCTCCAAAGCACTGAAAAGAACTAGTATAAAGTGTTCGTAGCTTTTAATTTCAAAAGTATATGCACTGATCGTTGAAGCAGAAAATACGTAAATGTTGGGGGTGGGGGGGCGGAAATGAACCAGTCACCCACTCCTTATTAAATGGAACTGGCACTCAGTGCTGGGAAATGGAGTAAAATGATATACATGTATTTCTAAAATTCCAAGAATAATCTAAGCACTTAAACATTTTAAAAGGCTATTTTATCATAAAATAAAACAAAGGGGAAAGGAGGCACTTGGGTATTTTTTTCCTGCAGAATCACATTCACGCTAGACTGATAGCCTTGAGCTCCTGCTTAATTTTCTGAAAGCTGGCTGCAGGGCCAGTGAACAAAGACTTTAGTAGCTCCATAGTGGCACAAGATATATCAAAATTCTCAAAGCATAGAGTTGTGTGGCCTGGTAACTTCATGTGCGAAACGTCTGCTTTCAGTTCCTACTAAGTAGGTTAAAGATGGGGATGCCAGTCCGGTACAGCTACCTGCCCAATTTACAAACCTCTAGCTTATCCATGCAAAGCAGAGGCAGTCTTCACCAAAACGTCTGAATCTGAAGGGATACATGACTCTCAGTTTCCCTGGGGTATTAACAACATGCCTACTCACACCTGACCACTGACCGTCTGCTACTGGGTAGGAAACCTTCCTACTGCGGATATGTATCACTGTTCGCTTCTGCATTCTGTATTCATTTTTAGAATGTACAGGCTTTTCCCCACATAGTAGTTAAGGAGTTACAGTTTAAAAGGAGTGTATAATTAATAGGCAGACTGAACAATTTATATAAATTATGTGAAATGTATATCATGTTAATGGCTTTCTAGCCCTTTTTATTGGTACTGTATTTACTGAAGTTTGGAGGTTATAAAGTCAACAGTGTTTCCATGGGCCTTCAGAGATTTTCAGAACTCAAGCTACCTGGCAATTTTCAAATTCTATTAACATCAAGAGTGTCCCCAAATATGTTCTACTCACTTTCAAGAATGGAAAGAATTAACCTGCTAACTCTAGTATCTCTGTGGGTCTAAATCCTGTTTCAGCATTTAAAAGCTCAGTGGGGGCGCCTGGGTCAGATGAGAGACTGACTCTTGGTTTCCGCTTAGGTCACGATCTTGTGGTCTTGTGAGTTTAGCTCCCTGTGGGGCTCTGTTCCAACAGTCTGGAACCTGACCAGGGTTCTCTCTCTCCCTCTTTCTCTGCCCCTCCCCAACTCATGCTGTCTCTGTCCCTCTCAAAATAAATAAATAAATTTAAAAAATGATAAAAGCTCAGTGGACATCTCTACATCCTGTGATGAGGTTTCCATATTTGGTTACCTGTTGACTCTACCAAGAGGGTCCTATGCATCCTCTGGCTCTAATGCTGATGCTGGTCAGGGAAGACTCTAGTTCTGTATCAGTTTGGCCTGATGCCTGTCTTCATACTTGCTGCCTGGACACACTGCCTGATTTCTGGTTCCTGTAACCCAGCCTCCTTGTGCTCTGTGCCAAGGTTTTGTTCCCCGATGAGTCTGGATTTCTGTTCCTTCCTACCTTGCTGTACAGCTTTTCCACTTGAACTTAAACTACTTGCATTCCCTTGTCAATATGAACTTTGTGTTGTTCTTCAGACGCTCAACATCAGGTTCCCTGACCTAACAGATCGGTCCTGGCATTTTCTGGCTGCTGCATCGTGTCTTTCTACCCCTTCTCCCCAACCCAAGCCTGGCAGTGTTACTCAATGTTTAACTTCACTGACAGCTGCAAACCAAGTTTTCAGTTTGCAATAGAAATGCTCCTTCTACCCCCACCACAAAAGAGGAAAGGATTTTATTACTGGTATTCTTTAAGGGATGCCTGGTCAAAATGATTTTAAAAATCAACTTTTATTCAATTTTATTATTTTAAGATTATATTGCCTTTTGCCTACACTAGGGATCATTGGTCCCACTGTACCATTTCCGACATGTTATTTATCCATAAAATTAAGAGAGAAGATGCTACTGATTTCTGACCAAAAAAGGAGAATGGCAGAGGCAAGAGTCCCCAACTTTTAAATGCAGCTTCTCAAAGCTCTGAACTATTTGCTCCTGGAAGGGAATCGGGCAGATTTGGGCAAAGTGGTCACATGATTTTTCTTCATCACCTGACATGATGATCATGTAACATCGTTTTAACAACAGTTCCACTTTATTATTATTATTATTATTATTTTACCTTTGAATAGATCACAGCCCAGACTTGTGACAATATTGTAGGCTTTAGAACGAGACAAGCTGTGGTTCATATTCTGATTTCTGAGTCACACTGTCTGGATTCTTTAACCTTTCTAAAACTCCATTTCCTAACCTGAAAATGGAGATCAAGAAACAACTCCACATGTTAGTCATGGGAGATGCAGTTAGATATTTTATTCTTTTCTCATACACACTGGATGCGCTATGGGTATGTATATCCAAAACATACAAAGCAGTCACATGAGGCAGATTCCCGTATGTCCAGATATACCTGTCTGAAAACTAACAATGGTGGCTACCATGTACATTTACTACTATGGAGCAGTTGCTGTTCTAAGCATTTTGCAGGGATCAGCTCATTGAAAAACAACTCTGAGGTAGACACACTTAGTATCTGAACCTGATAGGTTACAGAAATGGAGAAGAGTGAAGTTTAAAAAGTGGCTGCAGGTGTAAAGATGAGAACTCTATGAAGAGCATTAAGAAAGCACTGGGATGCTGCACTGTTGCCTAAGTGGAAAGCGGAGAACTAAGGGCTCACTTACCCTCCTTGCTTATCCCTTATTTCTAAGTGATGGGTTTGCCAGAGATAAAAATATAAAATGAGGCAAAACCCTCATTATTCAATGTCATTATCACCACCATCACCACCACCATCATCAGCATCACCATCATCACCACCATCATCACCACCATCATCACCACCATCATCACCACTATCACCATCATCACCATCATCACCACCATCATCACCACCATCACCACCATCATCACCACCATCATCACCACCATCACCACCACCATCACCACCATCATCACCACCATCACCACCACCATCATCATCACCATCATCACCACCATCATCACCACCATCACCACCATCATCACCACCATCACCATCATCATCACCACCACCATATTCATCATCACCATCATCACCACCATCATCACCATCATCACCACCATCATCACCACCATCACCACCATCACCACCACCATCATCATCATCATCATCATCACCATCATCACCACCTCCACCATCCTCATGATCTATATGCCAATGATTTAAAAAGTTAGAGATACTGGCTCTTTCTTCATCCCCTACACCATATAAAACCCAAGGAGCAAAATGTTATATTGTGCATTATTTATGCCAACTTTTTACTAAATATTTGCTTTTCTAATCATAAAAGGATCAAAATTATAACCCATGCTTCCTTCAATTTACCTAACTTTTACTGAGGATCCATATACCTGGGACATCTTGGCAGCCAAGTGCTGTAAAGGCTTTAATTTTCTCAATGCCAGTAATATGCCCATTAAAATATCTAGCTTCCTCCTATACCTCCTTCTTTACAGAAGGTTTACTCCTCATTATGGCCTAATTTAGCTGAATCCTAACCCTGGAATTAGAGTCCATCCCTGCACCATCTTCCCTAACGATAGGAAAGCATGGAATAATAACATGATCAAGAAAAGGACAACCATCAATTTGGAAAGGGGAGTCTCACTAGGCAATAGCAGGCTTTGAATGCCCCCTTGTGGGGCACTCTCTCTAGGTCTTTCTTGGTATTCAGATTTACCTGGTTTCCTTTCACATTTCCAACATAAAAGTGGGTTCCACGGGGAGCCTGGATGGCTCAGTCAGTTGAGCCTCCAACTTTGGCTCAGGTCATGATCTCACGGTTAGTGAGTTCAAGACCCGCGTTGGGCTCTGTGCTGACGGCTCAGAGCCTGGAGCCTGCTTCGGATTCTGTGTCTACCTCTCTCTCTGACCCTCCCCCATTCATGTTCTGTCTGTCTCTGTCTCAAAGATAAATAAACATTAAAAAAAATTTAAAAAGTCGATTCCACCATATTTTTCCTCATGATACGATTATTCCAGAAAAATTCTACATGTAATTTAAATCCAGCAAAAAGTCTTCTTAATTTTATGAAATCAGCAGGTATCTGGTCCTTTAAGAACTGTACCACTTTTGGAATTTTTTTTCAATAGTAATTAGAAAATGAGCAGATAGCTCATGGTACAAAAGAGCACTGTGTAAATTTTCTAGAAAATAAGCTGATCTGCTTATGATGATTAGAAATCTCAGATTAAGCATATAAGAGGACTTCTACTTTATATTCCTCCTAACGCATTTCTCACAATGTATGTTGTTTTATCTTATACAAGGCTAATATTCTTTCTTTATTTAGTCTTTCCCTCTGTGTGGCCATGCCATCATCACTCTGGCTTCAACACATAATGTTTTCCTTGTCTGAACCCTAAATTCAACCCATATAAACCTGAGGAGACATCAAAGCTGGCCTAGATACCTATTTAAGATACATACACATACTGGCATCAAAGACATGTTAAAAACACCAGGCCTTAAAATAATATCACTTTATAATTTATTGCTAAAATTTCCAAACAAGTTCAGTTTAAGAGAATTTGTGAACCAGGAATGTTTGTTTCTCTTTCTCTCTCTTTCTCTATCTCTCTGATAGATATAGATATATATAGATATATAAACACATACATACATACACACACACACACACACACACACACACACACAAAGATGGAAAGCCCAGTCTTGAGCATCAGGGAAATAGTAGATCCATTTTATAAGTTAAAACTTGCTGATAATTTTTTATCACTGTATGGAACTGCCCATGGTTAATATATATATATATTAACCATGGGCAGTTTTATATATATATAAATATATATATATATAGTTATATATATATATATATGGTTATATATATATGGTTATATATATATGGTTATATATATATATGGTTATATATATATGGTTATATATATATATATGGTTATATATACGGTTAATATATATATACACACACATATATATATGGAAAAATTTGAGGCTCACACAGAAATTCCCATATTTTTTTCTGTGGGGTATCCTAGCTTATTTCAAGGTAAAGGAAACACGATGTTGTGAAATCTGTATTTTTAAACCTTCAAATTGTTGTGGTACCCTCAGAAGATATCACATACCTTCTTTTCTCAAAACCTTGACACTTATATTTAAATCAAGGATTCCCTTGGTTTTTCAAAGGAGAATCTGTTTATCTGTTTATCCTTTATCTGTATCTCATTTAGTTGTAAAAGCTTAGAGCCAAAATAACATGACTACTTTGGTTGGAGAAAGCTAACACAGCAAATCAGGGGTTCACAGAGGAAGGAGATTGGTGGTTGCTAAGATTAGTGCAGTAGAGCCCGCAGCCTGGAGAAAGGCATGTGCTGGCAAATTCAGGCCAATCTGTTCTACCTTTTGGAAATCACTGAGTGTAACAGTGACAACTCATTGTAGTGTCTCTCTGGTTTAAGATCAGACATTTGGCTATGTCTACCATACATTATGTAACAATAAATTATAAGGAAGTTGAAGATAATTTATAAGAACTTCTGTACAAGGCAAATCCTGCACATATACCAAACACTGAAAATTCACCTTGCCAAAGAGACTCACTAAAATATTCAGCAGCAGCTACACATTATACATAATGGCACCAAAGAACACCTTTCTCCAAAGGAGAGACACCTTAATGAAAACACCCTCTGGGATAATAATATCAAACTACAATGTTTCTTTCCAAGTCTTCTTATGTGCAGATCATGCTATGAAAAAAAAAAAAAGTAGCAGTCTAGGTGGTTTAGTAAGGAAGAAAATAAAAGCCTACAGTTCACTACTGTTCATTATACTAAAGTGCTTTCTGTCCTTTATATAAAAAAGCCATATAACCTGACATTGTGTAATCCACGTGAAATTCTTTGTAAAGTTACAGAATTATTCATTAGGTAGATATGATTCTGAATTGTTCAAGATAGCAGTTTTTAGTAAGAAAATAGTAAGGAGTTCACCAAATCAGACCAAAAAATGGTGACCCATTTTCAAAGCTCTTCCTTTATTTAGCTTGGAAGATTAAGATGCTTCCACTAAAAACCACTGGTCATTTGGTAATAGCTAGAACATTTCTAAGTATCCCTTTAGAATTAGAGGGTTATTTGACAATGCACTGCCAAATACCGATTAATCATCATATAACTGATAACGCAATGCATATTTTAACATAACTTATTTCTTACTAACTGTCAAAATACAATACTTAGTTTATATTGGAATCCTGTTCTCTAAGAAAGACTAATTATGATGTTGTGCAAAGTTGCCTAGAATTCAGCAATTAAATTCTGTAATAATAATGTATGTAGAGAACTAGATCTGTAGAAGTTTTCCTTACTGAGCAATATTATGATTTGGTTACCTATAGTATGTCAATACTATGAATTGACTCACAATGGAAGTTCACTCATTAAACAGAAATACCTGTTATTTGGTATAAAATTTCTAAATTAAAGAGATTTCCATCATTTACTATCAAGTTTAAGTACCAAAAGAAAATTATACCCATGCAATTTAATTTACTATTAAAAAGTATTTGTGTACAAGCAATTAAACCCAAATACCTTGTAAACATCCAAAAATCCACACTGGTGGTCAAATCTGGTGTACAGTTCATTCAGCATGCTGATCACCTGCATGGGGGTACACTGGGCACAGATGGCTGTGAAGCCAACAATGTCTGAAAAGAGCATGGTGACATCATCAAACTTTCTGGCCTGCACCTGCTGTCCTTGCCACAGCTGCTGAGCTACATCACCAGGGAAAATCGAATACAGAAGATCCACTGTTTTCTTTTTCTCTTCTTCCAGGGCCTGGTGAGTTCTTTCCAAGGTCGCCTTTAATTTATCCATCCTCTTCTTCAAGCCATCTTGGGCCTTGGCCTGCTCGCCAACCAGAATGACATCTCGGGTGGCATCATGGATAGGGATGTCTGAGAGATGCAGCCCTCGGCCCATGAGTTCATCCAACTTGTCCACACATGGAGAGCCCAAGAATAAGATGGAATTTGACTCTGGAACATGGATCATCTGTCCCTTGACTTCCATCACCTGCAAAATTAACATGAAATTTTCATCAGCACTCTTCATACAAGTAGGTTCACAAAAAAGTTTATTTATGACGCTGATGAAGAGGAGGAACATGAAATGTGCTAGTAGCTATGCTGAATTTCTGCATTCATATAAGCATATTTAAATATGGTTTCCAGCCAGCGTAAAAATTCATGGTTCTAAACAGAAATCTTTGTTATTATCTCCCACTCTGCCACTCTCCAAAGACAATGGTGAGATGAAGAGTGAGATCAATGAGAAATGAAGCAGGAAAACATTTTTTATTCAAGATGAAATTACACTCAGGCACATCATGAAACGGGCTCAGGAGTCAGTTCAAAACCTTTCAACCTGCTTAATAATAAAATTAGGAAAAATCTATCTGTCAAAATAACTACATTCAATTGTCATTAAAATAAGGCTCAGGAAAAAGTCCAGAAGATTAAAATAAATCAAAATTATTGTTTAGCCTTATGTAAGTCACTTTTCAAACAGTTTGTAGACCTTTGAATATGTAGCAGTTCTTGCACTGACTGGATTAGGGAATAATCCACTTGATCTTAAAAATAAAAATTTAGGGGAACCTGGATGGCTCAGTCGGTTAAGCCTATGACTCTTCATTTCAGCCCAGGTCATGATCTCACAGTCCTGAAATCAAGCCCAGCATGGGGGCTCTGTCCTGACAGCATGGAGCCTGCTTGGGATTCTCTCTCATTCTTTCTTTCTCTCTCTCTCTCTCTCTCTCTGCCCTTCCCTGCTCAGGTGAGCACACTGTCTCTCTCAAAATAACTAAATAAACATTTTTTAAAAAACAGAAATTTATACTAGATATGATTAAGTCACTATTACTAGGAAGTAACTATCACTCAACTAACATGTTCAACATAGGCTAAAAATAAACCCCGCAAATCAGAATAGCACTAATGGAATGCATCTAATAAGATAAAGAATCTGAAGAAATAGTACTTTAAATCCATCCCTCCTTTCTGTGCTCTTGGACTGGAGAAGTTGGGGAATGGACATTTGATGTTTCCCATCAGTGAACACAGGTTTATGCTATCTCTGCTCAGCGCCCCACAGAACACTGCAAGGAAAGGAGCAGAGGCAGGAAAGGAAGTAGACATAGGAGGCGGCAATATGAATATAGTTATTTGGGTCAGAATAAGGTATCTGATCACACCTGGAGAGGAAAGGGGCTGTAATGACCTAGAAAGAACAGCATACGAGTTGGCCAGCAGAGACCGCCCATCCGTGTAACCTGTGTCACCTTCCACGGCCCCATGGAATGTGCTCAATAAATGTATCTTCCCTTCCTCTTCATAGCATGAAGTAGTTAGGCTGGTGGATGAAACTAGAGGCAAAGAACAAATATGTGGTAGCCCTGCAGCTATGTCTTACTTTGCTCCCCCTGTGCCATTCATCAAGATCTAGTATGGGGAAGGAGATACAATTGAGTCCATGCTTGATGCTGTACTTTTCACGAAATCAAAAGTTGGCTTTATCTTGTGTAAAGTTTCTGCTAGTGCTCAGTATTTCATCCTTTTAAGCATAATCCTCTCATTTACTCACTGATATATATGTTGTTTTCTATTTACTCGAACTGGGTGATAAGCATAAAAGGGTAAAGGAAGATCCCCCTTCTCCAAGTTATCACAGTATGGTGGAGGGGACTGGAAAACAGCATGAAGAAGACACTTCTAGCTCCCTCATGCAACATGGGCTCTCAAAAGACTGCAGACTGTGGTTTGAGTACAGAGAAAATAATTGTTCTCAGAAATATTTCCAGGTTGTTTTATACCTGCTTATACTAAAATTTATTTTTTAATTTTTTAATGTTTATTTATTTTTGAGACAGAGACAGAGCACAAGCAGGGGAGGGGCAGAGAGAGAGGGAAACACAGAATTTGAAGCAGTTCCAGGCTCCGAGTTGAAAGCACAGAGCCCAATGTGGTGCTCGAACTCACGAACCACAAGATCATGACCTGAGCCAAAGTCGGACGCTCAACCAACTGAACCACCCAGGTGCCCCCTCAAATTATACTGAAGTTTAAATGAAAGAGCATGAGGTATAAGAAAAATAAACTTTTAAATCTGTCAGATTTCAGAAATTGGTAAGCATAATAAAAAGGAGTATTGGATGGGGCAAAAGGTTAAAGTCATCCTTTTAGAAATCTTGGTGGTCAGGTTCTGTTAAACTACCTGGGTCATTTTTATTTTAATGCGCAGATATCTCTATACTAACATTTACCAGCCTAACCAAGAAGTGATTGAAAACTGAGTAGCTCATGTACTGTACACTACACATTTCTGTATTTCCGCATATTCTGAATGTGGACTAACCAATGCTCCCATGAGACTCAAGTCTAGGAAGACAATCATTGGTAGCAGGCTTATAGCATGGTTAAGAAAGAAGGATTTGGAAACAGTCAGACCTGGATTTGAATTCCAGTTCTCTTGACATTTAAATGGGCCAACTTAAGTTATTCATACTTTCAAAGCTTTGGTTTCTTTATCTCTAAGATAGAGATGAAATGATAATTATGTTGATGAGGATGAGCCTGTAGCTAACTCAACACATCTGCTGAGTGCTTGCCATCAGCTAGGTACTGTGCTGAGTACTTAATCTACATGTTGTTAAATTTTACTGTACCCTATTACTGTTCTCCTTTTTTTTTTAAAGATTTAGGGAGGTTGGAGGCCTTCTAACAACGCACAGGCTAATAAACAGCAAAGTCAGCATTTTAAACCCAGAGGACATGCTCTAAGTCACTGAAGAAGCATGATGGGTAAGGATGTTGGGCAAGGCCAGAAGGGACAATAATAATTCTACATGTAAACCAATGTGATGGCAAAGTAACCTTATTGAGATATTCACAATAGGCATGAGAAAAGATAGAAGTTGTTGCTCTTGATATAGATGAAATAGTTACTTGTATGCCTATCCACTGATAGGGTAGTAAAAAATTACTTCTATATGTGATTTCATCTTTAGGATATAACTTATGGATGCACAGACAAAATGATATGTCCTTGGTGTCCACAGAGGTCTTTGTTCTCACAGCGTAACATTCACTTCGAAGGATTAGATCCAGAAGGAAAAAACAAAAGTAGGAAACAAATGGCCAGCCTGGAAAACTTCTGTATCTTCACAAGAGTTGAGATTCTCCCTCTCTCAAGCCCCCTCCTGAGGCACTGCCCAGCTGGAGCCACCAGCAAGAAGGATCTTGCCACAAGGGCCCAGTCAGGAACTATTCATATCCCACATGAATGAAAAAAACCTCTTTTGCATGAAGACACCAGGACATCTCTCCTCTGGGAGCTGGTTCTTCTCCCTTAAGCAGCATTAACAAGGACTAGTGGGAACCCTGGAAGCATAAAATAAACTCAACAGATGAAAATAGGACCATGTGAGCTCTGAAAATCACACTGTCATTGCAACTACTATCTACAAAAGTAGGCCAGGGCCTGTATGCCAAACCTAAACACAGTGACTGCTTGTTAAAATTTTTAAAAAATTAAATAGGATCTGGTGTCTTCTAACATAATAGCCAAAGTAACCAGGACATAATAGGACTCCAAGCATCATAATAAGAACCAGGAAAATCACATCTTGAATGAGAAAAGGCCATGAGTTGATGCCAACACTGAAATGAATCAGATATTGGAATTATCTGTCAAGAATTTTAAAGAACCCATCGTAAAATGTTTCAACAAGAAATTATAAATTCTTTTGAAAGGAATAAAAAATTAGAAAATCTTAGTAAGGC
Organism: Panthera pardus; assembly: GCF_024362965.1. Classification (NCBI taxonomy): domain Eukaryota; kingdom Metazoa; phylum Chordata; class Mammalia; order Carnivora; family Felidae; genus Panthera; species Panthera pardus. The sequence continues at coordinate 109,495,032 of NW_026526677.1, read as the reverse complement.
AACAGAAGATATAAAAATAACCAATGTTGATTATAGAGCTGAAAAATGCACCAAAAAAGAAAATTTGCTGGGTGGGCTCAAAAAGATGACACAGGATGGAATCAGTGAATTTGAGAATAGTTCAAGAGAATTTACTCAACCTGAACAGAGAGAAAATAGACTAAAAAATAAAATAAAATGAACAGAGCTATAAGGACCTGCAGAACAGCAACAACAAGGACAACAATGAGGACGACAATATCCGACCTTTTTATCATGGCAGTTCCAGGAGGAAAGGAGAAAGAACAGGAATGAAAAAGCATCTGGAAAAATAATGGCTGAAAATGTCTCAAATTTGACTAACAATATAAATCCACAGGTTCGACAAACTATGTGAGCCTCAAATAGGATAAACACAAAGAAACCCACTGTAAGACACACCTTAATTAAACTTCTTAAAAATAAGTTCAAAGAAAAGATCTTGAAAGTATCCCTAACGAAAGGATTCATTACTTACAGGCAACGCTAATTTGCATGGAAGTTTGTTTCTCATCTGAAACTATGGAGGCCAGGGGAAAGTAGCACAGTCGTTTAAATATCAAAAGAAAAGACTTGTCCACTGAATTCTCTATCTGGGGAAACTATTCTTGAAGAATGAAGGGAAAGTAAAGACATCTGCAGCTAAAGAGACACTGAAAGTCTGTGTCCTAACAGACCTACCCTTAAAGTCTGGACAGAGAAAATTTTTCAAACAGAAAGATAGTATAAGAGAAGGAATCTTAGAGTATCAGGAAGGGGGAAAAAAAACAACCGAAAAACTAGGAATATGGGTTCTTACCACAGAGTATCTTTCTCCTGAGTTGTCTAAATTAGATATAATGATTGAAACAAAAATTATAACACCATCTGCTCTCATCCCAAGTGTGCTTACAAGGGAGAAGCAGAGGGAGATTATGTGTGAACACACGTGCGGGCACACACATAACGATGTGGAGGAAGAGACACAGTGGAGTAATGTAACTATAAGCCAAGAAACACCAAGGTGTGCCAATAGCCACCAGAAGCCAGAAGAGTCAAAGAACAGATTCTCCTCCAGACCCTCTGCAGAGTCCATGGCCCTATCCACACTTCTGGTGCAGTTCTGGGGTGATGGTGGGGTTCAGAGCTGACAGTCAAGAACGAATTCTTGAAAACAGTGCAAAAAGGTGATTTTATTAACGCATGGGGACAGGACCTGTGGGCAGAAAGAGCTGCACCGGGGTTGCGAAGAGTGACTGATTATATACCTTCAGGTTGAAAGGGAGTTAGGGACAGTTTAAGTCTCTAAGGAATTTTGGAAGCAAGGTTTCCAGGACCTTGATGGGCTAGCTGCTATTAGGAAAACTTCATTTATTACCGTTTAGTAAAACCTCAGTCATGAGACCCTTCAGATGTATATCAGCAGCCATATGTTGAAGTATGATTGCCAACATATACTTGGGGGTTAAAGATAAAGGAGGTTTTCAAAGGAATTTTTAAGTAAGGAGACTCTCAGGATCCAGGGAGGCGGGGGGTGGGGGGTGGGGTGGGATAATGTTAAGCCAAGATTCCCTTTTGCCCCAACACAGTGTCATCATTGAGGCAGCTAAGCTCCTAGAGGGAGGTCACTCTGCCTGTTTCAAGGACTTGTCAATGGGCTGTAGGCAGTAAGGGAATTTAATTTTTCATTTGTCTTAAGTTCCCACATCACCATGGCAAACACTTAAACCCCCTTACATCTTGATGAGGGTGATATTAGGGCTCTAGGAAATGGAGTCTATAGGTTTCTGCAGATTGGAGTACGGATAAGATTGTCTTTTTCTTGCAGTTTACTAAGTTATCTGTAAACTGAAGGAGACTCCTATCCTGCATGACTGTGATCTCTATCAGTAAACCATTTGTTTTCTTTCCTTTCCTTTGTTCTTGGGCAGCCAGGAGTGTCCGAGGAATAGCACCCAAATCCCACCTGCGGGTGCGGGATGCTATTAGCCTGTACTTTGCCCTCAGCTTGCCTTATGCTCCCTCATCACTTTGATTTTATTTATTTATTTTATTTTTTTTTTTCCTCATCACTTTGATTTTAAATTCTGACCTTCAGGACTGTGTAAGAATAAGTTTCTGTTGTTTTACATCACCAAATTTGTAGTAATTTGTTACAACAGCCGTACAGATTGAAAGAGCAAAGTTAGCAAATAAGACCTTACTGACACATATGGGAAGACCCACCCAACAGCAGCATGTACATAATTTTTTCAAGATCTCATGGAACATACACTAAGTCAGACCATATCCTGGGCTGCAAAAAGAAAAACCAACACAACAAATGTTTTGACTTGGAATTATATACAATATGTTCTAAATGGTATAAAACTAGACATCAATCACCATAAAACATATTCATAACAGCCAAAACTGAAAAGAGTCCAGATGCATTTCAATGGATGAATGATAAAACCTAAAGAGGAATACTATCTAGTAAAATAAAGATGACTCTACTCACATAAGCCAAATTTTGGATTAATCTGTAAGGAACTCCACTAAGTGAAAAAAAAATCTCATTTAATAAAATAGAGCGCTTGCTTTCTTGTTTGCTTATTTCTTTTTATCACTCACCTGTTTGTGTTTTGATTCTTAGACTATAATTATCCAAAGAAATAAAGTGTTTTGAAATAAAACCTGTTATCTCCCAGAGGGCTATTGGTTTTTTGTAATTCTAGCCTACTCTCTGTATTTGTAACAGCTACAATTTTTAAAAACTGTAAATTTTGTTTTGATTTTCTCTGGCAAGAATCCTTCATTAAATATTCTTATTTAAAGAGGCAATACGAAAATTCTTGAGTGAAATACACTAATATACTTTACAAAAATTAAAAGCATTCTTATTTATTCATCTGTTTTATAAGTATTTACTTAGTATATATGACCTATCATTGCTATGCTATGCACTTTAAATATGTAGGAATTTAAGCAGAACATCTTTGCATTTTTAAAGAACTAAACAATAAATTCAATAGTAAAGTGGATGTATCTGGGGGAATATTAACATCTAAGGCTAATTATGATACTTATTCTGTACACTGAAATGTTGCCTTTGTTGAAATGAGATACAAAAAAATTCATACGGTTTATTGATGAAATCAGCAACCCCCCACCCCCAAAAAAACACATAACCCCCAGACATTTCATCTTAGAAGAGAAATGCTTAGCATAGAAATGCTTGCTTCCCTCCCGCTTCGTGTATTTGTATTTACTTCATTGTTATTCTTCAAACCTCAAAACTTCATTCTAAAAATGGATTCAGGTTTTGTTTTGGTAGATAAGCTGGTAAACCACATAATGAAGTCACTTCATGTTCCACGATTAGATGCCACTTTTCTTTTTAAGTCACAGCAGGATTCATATAATATTTAAAGGAAATAGTTTTATGCTTCATAGTTGAAAGAAGTGTATCAGCAAACATTTCATATTCTGTTGTGAAAATTTTCCAAATGTGAAAGGCTTATGTTTTGCTTTTAGATTCTTTATTCATTTTTTTTATTGAAAATTTCACACAATGTGGGGAATATTAAAGTGATACATGGTGTTTAATACTTTGCACCCAGAGATGGCTCTTTTTTTCCCCCAAAGAGTGCAAACGATTGTATTTTTCATCACATTCACACCAGCAGCAAATCACACACATTTAAGGAATAGCACTAAAAAGTCTGCCTTGCTTTACCACCCACAGTTAGGCTGCACCTCTGGGACACCTCTGTCCCCACACTGCCACTCACATGTCCCATGGGAGATTTTGGTTACATTGCTATATAAAGAGTTCAGAAAGCTATAGTAAATTTTTGGAACCACCACTAAAAGATTCTGCAAGGAAAGGAAATTCTGCACTCTCTTCAAGGAAATATTATAAAAAATAATCCTGCACAAAGCACTAACTCATTGTTATACAAGGATGAAGGAAAAGCTTCCTCATAGTAACAGAGTACAAAATAAGAATTTGGATTATAAAAAATACTGGCCATTTTGACCCAGCCAATTTATCACGAGACTATTCTGACAAGGCCTCAAAACAAAACAAAAGCCCTAACTTCCAATTATCCAATTCTATGTTATTATGTGTGTGTTGTGTGTGTGGGCATGTGTGCATTTTTGTTAAAATATTTGTTCTCCCATAACTCTTCATTTCATTTCTGTGAGTCAGGGGTCGGATGGAAGATTAACAGTGGCTGTTTATTTTTAGTAATAAAAACAGCATTTTGCACTTTGACTCGATTGCATTAAACATTTAAAAGAAATAACTAGGGTTTGTGCTTAGACTCGGGTTGGCAAAACCTGATGCTACATACTGAGAATCCCAGCCATTGGAAATCCAAGGAGAATTAAGGGCACTGGCACACATAAGGAATTTTCTAATGAGATCAGAGGGCATTTGCTCAGTCTAGGGGATATACCATGGATAAACAAATATGGACAGCTGCAGAATCTAGCTTTTATATAGAAGATTCAAACTTTTATACAGAGGATTCTTACCCAGGAGATCTTTCTGTAATGATGAAAACAGCATGACCAAAGAACTAAATTTTAAATTTTACTTGATTTTCATTAATTTCAACTAAAATGCACAGAACCACATATGGCTACTCACTAAGATATCAGACAGCATGGTGCTCATGTAAAATTTATGGCTCCAATATTCAATCCATCATTTCATCTAGATATCATTTTTCACTTGTTTGTAGGTAAGAAATGAATTAGTGTTGGGGTCATGGAGATGTTTTTGCTTTTAACAATATCACATAAAAGGTTTGAGAAAGCATTATGATCTTTCAGGAGCTTATATTCTATTATATTCTAATTCTAACAGAGGAGATATATATATGTATATATATATATATATGTATACATTTATATATATATATGTGTGTGTATATATATATATATATATATATATATATATATTATATATATATATATATATACATATATATATCCTAAAAAGGAAAGAAAGGGGAAAGAATGGACAGGTTAAGAAGGGCTGAGGGACCCTCCTGCTGCAGAACAAACATACTGTTGAGGCAATGGTGATCTCTTAAGAGGTAGGAGAGGTTTCCAAGGACACTCTCTTATACACACACCAGAAAATGCAACAACCAAATCAAAACAAAGAAAACAAATAGGCAAACAACAAGTGAAATGCTGAGCTGGATCCCTGACAGGGACAGAGAGAAGCTAGGCTGCCCTGACCAATGTTCTTTCCACACACAATGCAGAGGGATGGATCAAAGGAGTGATAGCTTTGAAACTATAAATGATGTGAGTTTAGAGCCTAGTTGCACCACTTACTGGCTGATTAACCACAGACAGATCACACGGCCCCTCAGGGCGATAGCAACCTCATCTGTAAGACTGGAATAGTAACGATTCTAATGCAATAGCATTAGGATTAAATTTAAATGAGGTAATATACATAAAAAGCCGAGCCTAGTACCCACGTACGCATGCACACAGTAATTATTATTATTGTTACTTTTGTTATTAAGCATCACGACAATGATAATGATGATTTGGCTGGTGCTACAGACACACTACAAATAAGAAATGATAATGCAATTTTGTTGAAGAAATTATGATGATAATACATTTTATGAAGCTGTCTGTATTGAATAGGCATGCGATAGGAGTAAATAACACATCCCTTTGGGGCGCCTGGGTGGCTCAGTCGGTTGAGCGTCCAACTCTTGTTTTTGGCTCAGGTCATATCACGGTTCATGAGTTTGTGCTCTCAAAGCAAAACCTACTTGGGATTCTCCCCCCTTCCCCCTTCGTGCTTGTGCTTGCTCTCTCTTTCTCTCTCTCTCTCTCTCTTTCCCAAAAATAAATAAACTTTAAAAATGCATGTCTTTATTCACTGAAGCATTTTTAGTAATAGTAAAAAAAGGCAGTAAACAAATACCTGTAATAGATTTCTACTTAAATGAGTTATGTCATATCAATTAAAAAGAAAGTTTCACAAATCATACAAAATGCTACCATAATTAAAATATCACAATGAAGGTTGACTTTGCATTGGCAAAATTTCTCAGACATACATAATTGGTATTTGTCTTTGTAAACATCCCCAGGAACATGAACAATGTGTAAGAATTCCTTGTCGAGATCATGGCACTTACCGAAGAAGCGTGCCTTAGAGACTGTTTCTGACAGTGAAAAGCACAGGAGTTCTTGGCATATGGCAAGGGAAGTGTTCCAAGGTGAGTGATGGCAAGTTCAAAATCCCAGAGAAAAAAGAGAGTATAGAACATTGAGGGCACTCAGGAAGGTCCAGAATGATAACAAAAGAGAGCAAAAGGGAATTGACCAGAAGGTCTAGCCATTTCAAGGATACACAACAGAGTCATGACCACCAGAAGGTGTGCCTAGGCCTTGTGATTCTCCAGTCCTCTCTCTACTCTCTCTTCTGGAACCACAGAGGACACATGTCCAAGATGGTGGAATAAGAAGGAGCCTGGGTGCGAAAGTCTCTCTTGCATTATAGAAAGAGCTTAAATGTCCATCAACTGATGAATGGATAAAGAAATTGTGGTTTATATACACAATGGAATACTACGTGTCAATGACAAAGAATGAAATATGACCTTTTGTAGCATCGTGGATGGAACTGGAGAGTGTTATGCTAAGTGAAATAAGTCATACAGAGAAAGACAGATACCATATGTTTTCACTCTTATGTGGATCCTGAGTAACTTAACAGAAGACCATGGGGGAAGGGAAGGAAAAAAATAAAGTTAGAGAGGGAGGAGCCAAACCATAAGAGACTCTTAAAAACTGAGAATAAACTGAGGGTTGATGGGGGGTGGGAGGGAGGGGAGGCTGGGTGACGGTATTGAGGAGGGCACCTGTTGGGATGAGCACTGGGTGTTGTATGGAAACCAACTTGACAATAAATTTCATATTAAAAAAAAAAAAGAAAGTCTCTCTTGCAACCCAGTGGCTTAGACATCTAACCAGGACCCCCGACTCCAGATCATGGGAGCAAGAAATCAATCTTCACTGTGTCAAGGGAATAAGATTTGAAGACTGTTTGTCACCACAGCTAGCATTATTTACCTTGGCTAATACACCAGGTCTTGGTAAAAGGTCACTTTCCCCCATCTCCATGCCACACTTGACAGGTGGTCTAGAATCACACCACTTCCACGCTAAGACCTTGGAAAAAAGACTCAATCATGGGTCTTTCCCATCTAACCTGAATATATTCACCATCATTCTAGTTAATATCACTCTAAGGTTCTATGCCATCAGTGAATTACAAGAAGAGCCTTGAGACTCTTCATACTAATACCTAGTTCAGTCTATAATTATGAATCTAAAGCTTTGTGTAAAAGGCTAATGTATGCTTAGTATTATGCTTACCCAACGTGAATCATAACTTGCTATCAATCGTCTCTTTGCAACCAGATTACATGTATTTCCTTCATTCCAGTGAGATGGTATCAAAGCTTTTCAAGTATACCATAAATAATTTAAAACATTTCTTAGATCTAAATGTTTACAAAGAACGTATAAATGAATAGTGTTTGGGAGATACTGAGGAGATGTTTCCTCTAAAAATAAAAATCTCCAAGGGAAACAGTGGATTGGAGACTTTATTTCTTTTTGTTCTTTTTAAATTTAAATTTATCTTCTAATTTAATTTGACAGCTATCCAGTTAGTGTAAGAACAAGTGTAAGAATCGAGACTGAAAACAGCTAAATGATGGGCCCAAGGTCAATGGTTAACGAACACACAAGGGGAACTAGAATATCGGCGTCCTCATCTTAAGCATACCCTTTCCCTCCATCTTCCACTATCACCAAAAAGAGGACTTTCCAAAATTGCGTGTTCACATGTATTGTAGGAAACCCTAAGGAAAATCTACTACACAAGGTCCAAGAATCTCTGTGCCCTGTAATGTTGGTTTAAATGTTTTCCTCCTCTTGGGAAGTAGATGCATGACCAAAATGTGAGTCCACATCTTTTAAATGGAAATAATGGGGGCACCTGGGTAGCTCAGTTGGTTAAGCACCCAACTTTAGCTCTGGCATGATCTCATGGCTCGTGAGTTTGAGCCCTGTGTTGGAATCTGGACTAACAGCTCAGAGCCTGGAGCCTGCTTCAGATTCTGTGTCTCCTTCTGTCTCTGCCCCTCCCCTGCTCATGCTCTGTCTCTCTCAAAAATAAATAAATATTAAATAATAAATAAATAAATAAATAAATAAATAAATAAATAAATAAATAAAATAGCAATAATAGATGAACCTCTATAGCAGGATTGCTATTGGGATATATACTGGCTAATATTTACAAAATACATAGAATAGTCCCTGGTATATAACAGACACTATATATTCATTTAAAAAACCACCACTTGTTTCATAATAAGCCATCAGCAGTTTTAGAGCCTTTTTCCTTCTCATCTCCTATTGTCCTACACAATGGTAAGCTTTATTACAATGAATTATTGATTGCATTGGTTTGTTAGGGCTACTGCAACAAAGTACCAAAAATATGAATGGCTTAAACAATAGAAATTGAGTGGCTTAAACAATAGAAATTGAGTGTCTCAGAGTTCTGGAAGATAAAAGTCCAAGATCAAGCCTCTCAACACTAAATGCCTCTCTCCTAGCTTCTGATCATGGTTTGGCTTATAACAGTATGATCAGTATGAGAAGATAAGTAGAAGACTAATCTTCTCACAGTGCTCTCCTTCCCTGTGTGTATGTCCATCTCTATATCCAAACGTTCCCCTTTTTATAAGGACATCAGTCATACAGGATTAGGGCCACCCTAATGATCCCATTTTATGGTCACATTCTAAGGTACTAGGGGCTAGGTCTCTAACACATCTCGTTTGGAGGACACAATTCAACTCATAAGGCCAACTCCCTAAACAATGTTTACCTGACCATGTGAGCGTTCCAGCTGTGACATTTTAGACCAGATTCTAAGGCTCATTAGTAAAGTGCTTAGAACCAGTAAATCCATCTACCCATCTGTTACTTTAACACCGCCATAGTTTATTCCTCTTGTAATGTTTATTGTTCTCCCTAGCACTTACCATCCTACCATAATATTTTACTATGCTTCCTTGTTTATGTCTATCTTTATAATATAATGCAAGATCTATAAGCATATAGATTTCTAATTGCTCCTTGCTAGGTTTTCTACCATATGGAACAGTACATGCGATATAGTGACCACTCTACAAATATTTTTTTTAATTAAACAAATTTATATGAAAGTAATCATGCATAAATGGATAAAGATTTTATTAACTAATGCAAGAATGGACAAATGAAACCTTTGGTCTTACTTCACAGGTCTTTGATTGCTTAATGGATCAATTCCCTCTTTTCCCTTCCTTGGAACATTGTAAAGCATATTATACTAAAGAAAATAGATATTTTATTTATTTATTTATTTATCTATTTATCTATTTATTTATTTATTTATTTATTTATTTATTTATTTTAAAGAGAGAGAAAGCACACAAGCAAGGGAGAGAGGCAGAGAGAGAGAGAGAGAGAGAGAGACAGACAGACAGAGAGAGAATCTTAAGCAGGCTCCATGCTCAGCAAAGAACTCAACACAGGGCTTGATCCCATAACCCCAAGATCAGGACCTGAGCCAAAATCAAGAGTTGGACACACAAGCAACTAAGCCACCCAGGTGCCCCAGACAAAAGACATTTTAAGAAGAGGTATATACCAGTAGTCTCCTAGTGGCTCAGTTACTTCTTTTATTCAACAGGAACATTTCAAATATTTTATTAATACAATATTTTGGGTTATCTCCAAAAAGCACACACAAGCAAGAATTGGTATAGATAACTACACTGGACAAATCAGATGCCAAATTAGTGTTTGTTTGTTCTAAAATATCCTTGCTTGTCTTACTTATACTGATCAAACTATTTTGGTAATTCCCATATGGCTACTGTGCTACAATAATCTATCATTAGTCAGCTTCCAGCAGCAGGCCAATCTGGAGACTCTCAAAGAGAATCTTGAGAAGAAAAAAAAAAGTAGATCCTGTACATGACATAATTTTTATAGCATTGCTGAGCTTTACATAGGTGAAGAAAAGCTCCAAAGGGCCTACGCAAAAACAAAACCCATCATCTTGAACTAAAATCTTAACCATGAGCCACATGTGCAAACTTAAAGATACAGTAGCTTGAAGGTAAATGCCAACATTAGCACCAAGTTCTGGAGACTTAGCTTTCCATTAGCAGCAGGGATGCAGAGCTAAACCTGATATGTTTGGATTGTACCAGAGACCCTCAAAGGGGTTCAAGTGGTCCCAGGTCTGCAATGCCCCCACAGTCCCCGTGGAAACACACGAACCTTCTCTCATGTGGAACACCCACTGAATTTAGGTTCCAAGATTTTCCTGACAATAAAATAATGTCAAACAGAAGACAACGGGCAACAATCCCAAAACATACAGGGAAACTAACCACTAGAAATGAGACGTGGAAGAAACAAAAAGTAGATTTAGACCACCAAGGACATCAGATACTGAGGTCTCAGACTGAGAGCTACAAAACAGGTATGGAATGCTTACAGAAATAAAGGATAGCATCACAAGCACACAAACAGTGAGAAGTGACCAAAACTGACTTAGGAACATTCAAAAGGGGGGGGGGGGGGTGGATAGAAATTTATAAATTAAAAATATAAGCGTTGAAATTTAAACAAAATGAAAGGGTAGATGGGTTAAAAAGTATTAAGATGCCACCAACAACAACAACAAAAAAAAATTGATGAACTACAATCAGAGTACAGACCTGAAAATACTGTGAAATGTCACACAAAGAGATAAAAATGTGGGAAATATGGAAGACAAATCAAGTGATATGTAAGAAAAAATAATGAAAAAATGTAGCCTAACTCTAACCAGAGTACCTGAGGCAAAGAACAGGGAAAATGAAGGAAAGGTTAATATTTGAAGCTCTGGAGCTTGTGAATCTTCCCGAATGAATGGAAACTATCAATCCACACCACCAAGCACAGTATCCACTGAGAAATATAAATACAAGGAAATCCAATACTAGACACTTGTAATGAGCCTGCCCGAGATTTAGCTATGACAAAGATCCTAAGAGTAGACAGAGAGAAAAGATCACCTGCAAACGAAAGACTGACAGCAGACAGCCATAACAGGAGTCAGAGTCAATAAAGTAATATTTTAAATGGGCTGAGAAATAATACTGTCATCCTGCAATGGTGCACTCAGAAGAAGCTACATTTTAAAAATGCTAAAGAGGGGCGCCTGGGTGGCTCAGTCGGTTAAGCGTCCGACTTCAGCTCAGGTCACGATCTCATGGTCCGTGAGTTCAAGCCCCGCGTCGGGCTCTGGGCTGATGGCTCAGAGCCTGGAGCCTGCTTCCGATTCTGTGTCTCCCTCTCTCTCTGCCCCTCCCCCGTTCATGCTCTGTCTCTCTCTGTCTCAAAAATAAATAAACGTTAAAAAAAATTTTTTTTAATTAAAAAATAGAAAAAATAAAAAATAAATAAATAAAAATGCTAAAGATAGGGTCACTTGTACCCCAATGTTTATAGCAGCACTCTCAACAATAGCCAAATTATGGAAAGAGCCTAAATGTCCATCAACTGATGAATGGATAAAGAAATTGTGGTTTATATACACAATGGAGTACTACATGGCAATGAGAAAGAATGAAATATGGCCCTTTGTAGTAATGTGGATGGAACTGGAGAGTGTTATGCTAAGTGAAATAAGCCATACAGAGAAAGACAGATACCATATGTTTTCACTCTTATGTGGATCCTGAGAAACTTAACAGAAACCCATGGGGGAGGTTAGAAAAAAGAGGTTAGAGTGGGAGAGAGCCAAAGCATAAGAGACTCTTAAAAACTGAGAACAAACTGAGGGTTGATGGGGGGGTGGGAGGGAGGGGAGGGTGGGTGATGGGTATTGAGGAGGGCAGCTTTTGGGATGAGCACTGGGTGTTGTATGGAAACCAATTTGACAATAAATTTCATATATTTAAAAAAAAAAAGAAAGGAAAAAAATAAATAAAAATGCTAAAGAGATAAACATTGTTTATCTCATTGTTATCTCACAGTCTACTGTTTAGGAAGAGTAAACTAAAACACATACAAAAATGTAATTATTGAAAAAAGAAAAAAAATGGAAAACAAACCCAGAAGAATGGTCTACAATGGAAAAACACATGGTGAACAAAAAGGAGGTAAATCTAAAACAATATTCTGTCTATGGAACAGGACTTGAAATATTTATAGAAATTGTAGTATGCTACTTTTTTACGATCATCCCTGATGATTTTTTCTTACTGCACAAACTTAAGAAATAATGATGTAATCGAAAAAATTTTATACAGCATACAGAGGTAAGAAAGTAAGTTACTATGAAAGAGAAAAACAGAGTGAAAAGTCAGTGCATGTAAAGTTAGCCACTGCCACACTGCAGTTCTTTCTTTGTTGTAAAATAAATAGTACATAAATAAATAATCCCCAGAGCATTATCAGATTCTAAGAAATGTATCTCTGTTATTTCTGTTGAATAGTAAGTTTTTGGTCATTTGCCTGTTGCAAACCACGTGATCTAGGCACCATTCCAAGCCTTCTCAAGATCCAATCTGACTCCACACTTTGCTTCCTTACACTGTGCTCCTGCCAAAACCGAGCCACTCTGCCCCAAGCACATATTCTACGCTAATACTTTATTTACAGATAAAAATGTGCTTTTCTCCAATCCTCCCATGGCTCAGTCCTATCCTTTCTGAGAGATGCTTTCCAAATGTCATTTCCATTAGGAAATTATTCCTGACTTCCAAGACTGCCTTCTCAGATAGAAATAACCTTCCCTACCTCAGAAGCATCATGGGTTTGCTCAAGCCTCTCTTTCAGGACTTAACATATTCACTCTTACAATTTCTGTTCACAGCTCCCTACTTGACTCAAAGCTCATTGAAATTAAGATCTGTTTAAGAGTAAACTTTGAAAACAGAGCCTAGCATGGGGCTTTACCTAGAGTAGGGCTTCAATATTTGTGGAATTAACGAAATGAAATGAAAATGGAAAACATCTCTGAAACAAATAAGCTTTTAGGAGCAATATGAAAGAGATAAATCACTTGTAAATTACATAGATTGTGTATGTACATTTATAATTATATTTTCACATTTATATTTAACTAATAACCAACGGACCAACAAGATTCCATCTTGAGAAGCAAAGAGAGACCATGAACAAATGGTCTAATCTATTATAAACTATGTATTACAGAAATCCAACATTTGGCAAGATCAGAACTTCTTATACAAAAATGTTGCCGTCCTCTTCGTGATGTGAAAAACATCTTTGTTAAAATAATTTAAAATGAGCCATTGAATCCATAAGGCTTGAAAAATAGGATGCTGTAAGCTGGTTAAGAAATCATTCCTTCTGTGGAGAAACTGAAACCATCATACATTGCTAGTGGGAATGTGAAATGGTATAGCCACCATGGAAAACAGCTGGGCAGTTTTCCAAATGGTTAAGTAGAGTTACTTATGACCCAGCAGTTCTACTCCTAGGCATACACCCAAGAGAACTGAACACACACGTCTACATAAAAACCTGTACACAAATGTTCCCAGCAGCATAGTCAACAAGTGGAAACAACACAAATGTCCACCACCTGGAGAATGGATACACAAAATAAGGTCTAGACATACAATGGAATATTATTCAGCTATAAAAAGGAATAAAGCACTAGTACTCACCACAACATGGATGAACCTCAAAAACATGAAGCTGACTAATGAGACAGGGCACAAAAGGCCACATACTGTATAAATCCTTTATATGAACTACCCAGATTAGAAAAATCTGTAGTGCTGAAAACCAGATTCATGGTTTCCAGGGCTGGGGTGGGACTGGGAATTGATTGTGGTAAACATGAGGGACCTTTGGGGGGTAATGGGAATGTTCTAAAACTAGATTTTGCTAGTTTGTCATAGCTTTGCATATAATGTTAAAATCACTGAATAGTGAAGAAAGAGAAGGAGAAACAGAAGAAGCAGAAGCAGAGGCAGGAGGAAAAGCAGAAGCAGAAGCAGAAGCAGAAGCAGAAGCAGAAGAAGAAGAAGAAGAAGAAGAAGAGGAGAAGAAGGAAGAGAAGAAGATGAGACCAATGAAGAAATCATTCCTTCAATCATGTCCATCCATGTACAGTTTCATGTGTCTGAGAATAATATATTACCTCTCACCTGCATCAAGAATGACAATACTGGCAGTGGAAGAAATAAAGTGTTGTTGATTGCACTATTCATTTTCCTGTGTTAGAATCCTACAGGACTACTCTAGTGATAAAAGGAAACACTTGGAAAAATAAGGCAGAGGAAGAGATGACTGGCAGGATCTCAAACACTTCTGATAGTTCTCGTATGGTAGATATTGATAATAAATGTGCACATGAAATAATCGTGTCTGCGTAGATGGTTCTAGCACAAGAAAGACTCTGTATGTCATTTTCACTTGGCTAGCATTCAGAGAAATACATACTGGTCATAAATTACCTTCTCCAGAAGGCAAAATGACTACATAGAAGCATCAACAGCCTAAGGTGGCGGATGAAGGAACTCAAAGATAAGTGCTATTACTGATAAAGAGAATTAAGAATTTTCAACAATGGGGGCGCCTGGGTGGCTCAGTCGGTTGGGCGTCTGGCTTCAGCTCAGGTCACGTTCTCACGGTTCCTAGTTTGAGCCCCACGTCAGCCTCTGTGCTGACAGCTCAGAGCCTGGAGCCCGCTTCCAACTCTGTGTCTCCCTCTCTCAGTCCCTCCTCCACTCACTCTCTCTCTCTCTCTCTCTCTCTCTCTCTCTCTCTCTCTCTCTCAAAAATAAATAAATAAAAGAATTTTCAACAATGGCAAAAAACACACATACATACGCGCACACACACACACAGTCATGAAATTTACTTGCTAATTGTCAACCATTCTATGATACTTTTTTAATGCTACTTTTAGCAATAACCAATTAAATATGCTTCTATCTTCATAAGATTGTTAAAAGGAACACTGTCATAAATTTCCTTTGAAAATGAGTTATTAGGTTGGTGTATAGCAGCATATGACAGAAAGTTCAGAACAATTCAGCTATTTTCCTACATTAAAGGAAAAAAATAAAAACTTAGGGAAAGTTTTGAGAAACATGCCTTTTTGTCCTTATTTTTCAGAGAAATTTCAGTAGACAATAAGTTCAAGTTTTACCTGAAGTGGCAACACTAAGTTCAATATTTTATATTCATAATTTCCCCCATTTGATCAAGCGATTCACTAATCATGATATCTTAATAACTTCACATGGCTTTATGGTACCACGCTTCCTTAGTTTTATGCACCACATGCAAGAGATTCTCGTCAGTTTGTTAAACATGTCATGGTCTCTTTTCTCTCTAAGCCTTCTGAACATATGATCTGCTCTGGCTGGAGCACCCCACACGGCCTTCCCTCCAGCACCCACACATATACATACCCTCACCTCCACCACTCCCTTCAACTGCTCTTCATGGTAACTACCTTCCATTACCTGGCTGACTTCCTATCTCCATTTCAGATCTCAAATGCCTCAAGATGGCTTATTTTGGATCTCCAATTTAAATTAGGTGTATCTGTTATAAAGTCCCAAAGAACCCTATGTTTCTGTTTTTATCACCCTTGAACTATAACTATTATTTATCTTCCCAACGACACTATAAATTCTGTGTGGATATGGACCATATTATGTACAACTCATTATTTTTGTAAACTTCAGTCACAAAGATATTGTTTGGTATTCAGCAGGTGCTTGATAAATACTGGCTGAATAAATCATTCCATTCCATATGTATATTCTAGATGTATTTTATCATTTTTCTTTTAACCTGTATCATAGCCTGAAGATGGGGTCCAAGATTTGTACCTGAGTGTTTTTAATAGCACCTACCAAAGAGAATGTATTAAGTAAATACAATTTAACATCATTCCGTTTTTTAAAACTTTTCACAGCAGAAGAAAGTATAAAAATACTTCTTTAAAGCATACCTTCTGCTATTACTTTTTCTTAAAAAAAGTCTCCTTGATAATTTAACATATCTTCATGTTATACACATGATAGGTGTATATATACACATGAATGTGTAATATACATTCATTCATGTATATCTATGTATAAATATATATTCAAACAAAACAAACCTTTCCATTAAAATTCTACTTTATTATCTGTTGTCCTATTGCCAAATCCAACCATCTTAGTCACTGCTTTAGCTATTCTAAATGTGCTCTTCAGAATCACTCTCTAACCTTCTGTACCCCCTCTGTGCCCCAAGAAGACAGTTATATGGACTTTATCCATTGGCTTTCCAGTTGCACTCTGGTTTCCAGTTGGGTTTGGCCACCAGCAGGTGAGTAAGAAAGGAGAAAAAGTGTGGTTTATTTCTTTTTCTGGTTTGCTCCACCCTAATGTGTGGTTTGGCAATGGTTGTATCATTTCACCTAAGGCAAGAGCTCCTATAATGGGCCCTTCCTACAGTTTAAGCTCTCCCAAGGTACTTTTCCTTTCCTTTCTCCATCAAGATTAGAAGTGTCAATGGTTCCCACCATTGCAAGTCTCTGGGTGCTTCACCATTGGTTCTCTTAACCCTGCCCACAACTCTTAAAAAGGCTTGTCAATCATCTTGGTTGAGTGTGTCATTAAGTTTCTGCTGGGCCCTTGACTGATAGATTAACATACATAAAGACCATTACATAGACCCTCCTTGAAATGATGTTGTGGAACAGATGGAACACTGGACTCTCTGTGAAATAAAATACTCCTTTGCATTCCTGATTCCAAGACTCTAAAAATGGCATTGCTTCCACTACTTCTTGTTCTTTCTGCCCACTGGGCTCCCAGCTGAGAAGTGGTCAGTGTGGTATATCAGAGGGCAAAAAAAATCATGCTTAATCCCTGTGGTAACATTAACTAGTCCAGTAGTTAGTTTTTAAATGGAGTTTCAGGGATCTCTAGAGCTGGACGTCTCAAACTTTACTGTGAAACATATTGCTGGGGTACCTATTAGAATGTAGCCTCAGATTCTGTAAGTCCAGCTGGGGCTTGAGATTTCCCTTTACTAGCTAGCTTCTGAGGTTCTGCAACACCAACCAGGTGCTGATGCTGCCAGACCACACCCTTGAGTGTCAATGTCTGTGATCATGCCTCCAGAAATATGGGGGAGGCTGGGAGAAAGGACTTCTCTCCTACATATTTATTTTCAATTGTTTGACATTTTATGATTCCAAGTAAGATTTCATTCCAAGGGGAAAATAACTCTATTTCTTTAAATGTTTATGAACTATTAAAATACTAGCCTAATGTTCACTTTGCAAGTGAAGTCAAGAGGTAAGATGATTTATCCAAAGTCAGAGCTGGTTGGTGACAGAGACACAATGAGAATTTAGCCATTTATTCCTTCTACTTTACTGACTCTGATTTATTTTCTTCTCTTTTTCTTATTTCTATTTTTGAATGTCACATTACTTTGGAAATTGTGAGAAAAATCTATTTCTACATGAGTTGTTGAGTCCCTGCATGACAGGACCCATATGGGGGCACTGAGAACTTTCCAGGGAATGGGGTGTAACACTGAGTCACCATCTTGTAATTCTGTCGGAGGTCCACTCAAAGTAACTCTCTTCCTATGGATATAATTATTCCAGGTAATGTTTTCAAATGCAAAGAGAAAATAGTGCTCATGTTTTAAATTTGGGTGATATTACTTTTCCTCTGTATTCTGGAATATATGGACATAAATATTTTTAGCTTTAGGATCCCATACTGTCTGCTATTCTGCTTATCTGATTCTCTAAAACTTGTTCTTTTATTAAAATATAATAGAGGAAGATAAAATATTTCCAAAGGGTTTCTTTCCAGCATTTCACACAATATATGTATTTTCACATTAGGAATCTATACAAAACCCAAGAAATATTTATCACTAGACAAATTCAATAGTTTGTATTATCAATATTTACTCATTTTCATCTTCCATTTGGCCATTCTCAGCAGATACCAAAATTGAAAGCTAACTCTGAGCTGAAGCCTTGCCACAGTTGGTTTTATGCTTTTCATCTGCTATCTGTGACTCACCACTCTTGATTAATATCCATTCAAGATATTTACATTCTGTTTCTTGTGCCTCATAACCAGTATTTACAAGCTTGAGATTCACTTTTCAAACCTGTGGCTAAAGCACAAACATGAAACCCAAGTTTGCCCTTTTTTGTTCTTTTACAGTATCACTGCCATGTCAGAAATTATTTTCAATAAGCCATGTTTTGCTTAATATCTTGCCACCCAGCAAAGGTTGTAACGTCCTTCCATGAATGGGCTTACCAGGACTGACATGACAGGGCTTGCTGTGCAACAAATGATAAGCTGCAGAACATCATCAAGAACAGAGCCTTATTCTTCTCTGAATAACACAGTCACAGCAATACTTAAGCCTCAATCTTTCAAATGAGTGAATTTTATTACATCATCTTTCAAGCTACCTTCTCATGAACGTGCCAAGAAAAAGGGTTTTACAGAAGAAAAAGAACAGCCAATCTTTGTCATCAGGTCAGCCTCTGTTCATGCTCTTATCTTAACATGGAGTGACCTCCCTCAATCTCTACATGTCCGAATCCCACCCATCTTTCAAGCTGGAGTTACTTCTTTTTCCCCTAAAGGTTCTCAACCCTGGCTGCACATTAACATCACCTGGAAAGACATTAAAGTATCACTGTCCAGGGTTCACCCCAGAGCAAGTAAATGAGAAAGGAGCTTGCTCATGTTTTATGGAAGCAGTGTTCTCTTCTTATTCAAAAGAGACAAAACAAAACAAAAAACAACATAAACAAAAGTGAGGCCAGTATTTTCTCAAATACTCTTCATTTTCCCACAACAAATCAATTTCTGAGTCCTTATGGCATTGGCCCACCTTATTTTTTGGAATGGCTTTAATATTTGGAACTGGGTATTTCTTTACTTTTTACTTGAAAGGAGATAAACATGTTAATATAGGTACACTTTATCTGTGTTCCTGGTGTCTGTCAGACATCTATCAACACTCATGTCTTTTCTATTAAAGAGATTTCATTCTAATCCACTAGACAGAAAAAGCAGCTCAGCATATTTTGGGCAGACAGAGATAGTTCTTAATGAGGTCACAGGTACGCTTAAAAGACTAGGAGGCAGAATTAGAAAATAGCTATTGTACCACTGCCAATGTAGTTATAGATTCAGGCAAACATCATTAATAAATATTAAATCCACTGAGTGAAAGTTTGTTGGAGAACAGGGTATGTTCACATAGTACAGAGTATCACCCCACAAATAACTTGTTAATTACCAAGTAAAAGTTACCTTTTCAATGGAGAGCTCTAGCAGCCAAAACCTTAACCAAGTGATCTCAGTTAACATTACAAAGAATAGGATAAACAGATTAAGTACTTCTTGGTGTGATAGAAGGTAAACAATATTGCCTATCCAATATTCTTGCCAAAAACCTTTAACCTAAAGGAGAGACAGACAGACAGAAACAGAGAGACAAAGACAGAGAGACAGAGACAAGAGAGACTACAGAGAACACACTGATGGTTACCAGAGGGGAGGTGGGTGGGATGGGTGAAACAGGTGATGGGGATTAAGGATGCACATGCTGTGATGAGCACCTGTGATGTACGTATATTGTATACCTGGACATAATATTACGGTGTATGCTAACAATACTGTAATTAAAATAAAATAAATGTTTAAGAAAGACAGAAAAAAAAGAGTCTTCTGTGGTTTTAATATACTTAGATAATCTGTGAAAGCACTTTAATTGGCCTTAAAGAAATAAATCCGTGATAAGTAACAAAACAAAACAAAACAAAACAAAATGTCTTTAACCTAACCCTATTCATGAGGAAACAGCCAGAAAAATTCGGATCAAAGTACTTCTGAAAATATGTTAAGGTCTTCAAAACAATAGTGTGAATCTGTTTAGAATAAAGGTGACTAAAAACCGTGAAAACTAAACATAACATAAAAGGCTCAAGTGAATCCTAAGGGGAATAAACTTAAAATTTTGGGGACAACTGGGGAAATTTGAATGTAAATTATATTTTAGGTAATATACTTTGAAAGTTAAATTTGGGGGAGGTGACAATGGTATTATGACTATGTAGATGAATCTTGTCCTTAGGAGATACATACTGAAATCTTAGGGATTAGGTGGTAGAACTGAATTTCAACAACTAAAGAAATAAAACTCATTATTCACAGATGACATGATATTACACAAATCCTTAAAAATTCCATCCAAAAACTGGCAGAATAAACAAGTTCAGTCAAATTGCAGCATACAGAATCAATGCACAAAAATCTGTTTTATCTCTTTACACTTTATCAGAAGGATAAGTTAAGAAAACAGTCCCATTTACAACTGCAACCAAAAAGAATAAAATACCTAGGAATAAATTTAACCAAGAAAAGCAAAGGCCTAGATATGAAAAACTACCAGACATTAATAAAAAAAATTGAAGAGGACACAAATGGAAAGATATTCTGTGCTTAAGGACTGGAAGAATTGGGGCGCCTGGGTGGCTCAGTCGGTTAAGCGGCCAACTTTGGCTCAGGTCACGATCTCGCGGTCCGTGAGTTCGAGCCCCGCGTCAGGCTCTGTGCTGACAGTTCAGAGCCTGGAGCCTGTTTCAGATTTTGTGTCTCCCTCTCTCTCTGCCCCTCCCCTGTTCATGCTCTCTCTGTCTCAAAAATAAATAAACGTTAAAAAAAAAAAAAACATTTAAAAAAAAGGACTGGAAGAATTAATATTGTTAAAATGTCCATACACCCAAAGTAATCCACAAATTCAGGGCAATCTCTGTCAAAATTCCAATGGCATTTTTCACAGAAATAAAGCAAACAATCTTTAAAATTGTATGGAACCAAAAAAGACTGCAAACAGCCAAAGCCGTCTTGAAAAAGAACAAAGCTAGAGGCATCATGCTCCCTGGTTTCAAACTCTATTACAAAGCTATACTAATTAAGAGTTGGTGGCCCGGTAAAGGGCTCTTAAGAACAAGCATCTTGGATGCAGGTAATCAGCTCCCTTTTCCCCTTTCCCCCTTCTTCTAGGTTCTTGGGACTATCACGGAGCTTCTGGACCTGATGCAAGCACCCAGTCTTGGGACCGTCCCACCATGCCCCTCTACTGCTCCAGATGCTCCCGCACCCAGGTAGGGGTGAGGGGCAGGGGCAGTGGCAAGGGCTGGACTCCATTCTGGAATCTTCCTGTTGAAATCTCCTGGGTAACTCATGGTTCTTCTTCTTTTCCAGGACTAGTTTCTGGGGATTGTGTCTTGAAGGGAGCCAGAGCAGATGCTAGAAGGACAGACGGAGGTTGCAGAAAACCCTCACTTTGAGCACAGTCTCACAGACAATATTGAGAGGATAGTAGACAATGAGAAGATCAATACAGAAAACTCATCAAAACAGAAAGTGGATCGCCAGATTTTACCAACTCATGCCTAACCTGGAGAGATAGCTGTGCCCATTTCATCACAGGGACTTCCTGTGCTTGGAGAAGAAAGATCGCCAAATTCCACTGAATTTCTAGCAACGTATCTTTTCAGAAACAATGCACAGTTTGAAGATCAAAACTGACTTATTAGGAAGAACAGAAAAAATTGTTTTCTCCTGTAGATTTACATACTTATGAGTCAGCTTTAATTGCCATGATTCCCGTCCCTTCTTTTTGTAAGTATAAGAACCTTCAGGATGACAGAACCCATTTCCAGAATTGAGGAAGAAAACATATCTCCCTCAGTTTCATTTAAGCACCCTACTTATTCAATGAGTACAGTCTGTGCAATTTTTTGATTGTCTTTAACTTTGTTTTTAAAATGACCTTCAAAATAAAATGTTAAAATGTCTTTTAAAAAACTATAGTAATTAAAACAGTGGGTATTGGCATAAAAACAGACACATAAATCAATCGAACAGAAAATACAGAGCCCAGAAACACATCCACACATACACGATCAATTAATTTATGACAAAGGAGCCAAGAATACAGAATGGGAGAAAGGATAGTCTCTTTGAAAATGGTGCTGGGAAAACAGTACAGCCACATTCAAAGGAATAAAACTGGACTATCACCTTATGCAACACAGGAAAATTAACTCAAAATAGATTAAAGACTTGAACTTAAGACCCGAAACCATAAAACTCCTAGAAGAAAACATAGGAGGTATGCTCCTTGACATCGGTCTTAGCAATGCTGTTTTGAATCTCACACCAAAAGCCAAATCAACAAAAGCAAAATTAAACAAGTGGGGCTACATCAAACTAAAAACATTGTGCAGAACAAAATAAACCATCAATAAAATGTTAAGGCAATCTAATGAATGCGAGAAAATATTTGCAAATCATGTATCTGACCAGGTGTTAATATCCCAAATATATGAAGAACTCATATAACCTAAAAGCAAAACAAAACAAAAAACAATCTGATTTGAAAATGGGCAGAGGATCTGAATAGACATTTTCCCAAAGATATACAGATGGCCAACAAGTACATGAAAAGATGCTCAACATCACTAGTTATCAGGGAAATGCAAATCAAAACCACAATGAGCTATCACTTCACATCTATTAGAAAGGCTACTATAAAAAAGACAAGAAATAACAAGTGTTGGTGAGGTTGTGGAGAAAAAGGAACCCTTGTGCACTGTTGGTGGGAATAAAAAGTGGTACAAACACTATGGAAAACAATATGGAGTTCCCTTAAAAAATTAAAATAGAATTAAAATTAAAATATAATCTAGTAATTCCCCTTCTGAGTATTTATCTGAAGAAAATGAAATCACTCAAAAATATGTATTAATATATATATATTATATGTATGTATATAAGATGAATGTTGTATATGTATATGACTCAACCATTAATAAAGAACAGAATCTTGCCATTTGTGATAACATGTATGGACCTCAAAGGCATTATGCTAACTGAAAAGTCAGAAAAAGATAAATATCACCTCATTTCTCTTATATGTGGGGCTCTTAAAACAAAAACATCAAGCTCATAAATACAGAGAACAGACAGGTATTTACAAGAGACAGGGTGTACAAGGAGGCAGAAGCAATGACTGAATGTTTTTTTGTTTTAGTTTAAATAAGTAAATAACAATTTTTTAAAAACAAATAAAAAGTCCTATTTACAAAGATAGTCTCATTCTGAGATCCTATAAGTTAGGTTTTCAACATATGAATTATGGGTGGGAAGGCCCAAGTCAGCCCATAACAGACATATGGGAAAAATATAAAAAATGGTCTACTCTACATGTAAAAACAAACAAAAACAAAACTCCAGCAAATTAACTATGTCATAGAACACTCCAAATAATTTGAAAATATTGTTCTCAAGGGTGCAATAGGCTATGATATTAGTTTTAAAACCTGCATTTTACTCTTAGTGTCACAGTACTAATATACCCATTAGCTACGATTCAAAAGGAACTAGAAGCAAAATAAAATTATATTTAAGAAGATTAGAAGATATTTTTAAGAAAAGAAGTAAAAAGAATTATTTTCATGTATAACAAACGTTTTAAACACTATAATGTCAACCAGAGAGTGGAAAAAATGATCCTAATTACATGAGAAACCCTAACTACATGTAAATTATTGCTTCTCTGACACAAAGGATTCATGGTTTTATGAAATCAATACTCACGATGAGTCATAAAAAACGCAGTAAAGTTTTAACAATCAGTAAGCCTGGATATCAAAAATTCATTTTTCTAGTTTCCAACTTTTTAGGAAGCTTAAAACTTTCAAAAAAGTTGGTGGGAAAAGTTTCAGATTTTGAATTAGAATATTAATGTCTTTGCAAAATTTAGCACATAATAAATTCACACTAAGTGACCACAAAATACTAATTTTATTTAGGGGGTCGGGGAGAGGCAGAGGGAGGGAGGGAGGAAGACAGAGAGAGAGAGAGAGAGAGAGAGAGAGAGAGAGAGAGAGAGAAGGAGAATCCTAAGCAGGCTCTCTGCTGAGCTGCATCTCATGACCTTAAGATCATGACCTGAGCCAAAATTGAGAGTCAGACTCACCGACTGAGCCACCCAGGTGCCCCACAAATTTTAAAAACCATTAAAGAAGTCAGTACTCTATTTGTACTGTTAATAAGACTCTTTGATGACTAATACACATTGAGGAGGTTTTCAGGGGACGTGTTTTGGGTGGGCTGCCTGGACATTTTGACCTCTTCAGCAGTAGTCATCTTGAAGTCTCTGCATTACACCTGTTCCTACTCTTCGCTCCTTCTACTGTCCAATACCAACTGAGTGTCTAATCATTTTTGTATTTTCCTTAAATAGAGAATGAAACAAAGGAAATGTAAAACTATTCAAAGATATAATACAGGACATTTCTGTGAAATAAAGAGAGAATTCAATCTTCAGATAGAAGTGGCATACAGTGTATCAAGGGAAAAGCTTATTAAACTTCAAGATTAAAAACAAAGTTCTTCAGGGACTCAAGCAGTGAAAAAAAAAAAGCAAATCCCTTCAAGAAGTCAAAACCAGGCTTGTTTCAAAAATTCCTGTGAAAGATCAGATGCCCAGAAAAAAATTCCTTGGGAGAAAAAAATGTGACCCAAGGTTATCTTGCCCAGAATAATGTGCTTAACTTTTCATTATGGACAGAAATCATTTTTATAAAAACAACAATGCCATATCTATATATAATTTATGCTTCTAAATGCACATTTAAATGTATAAAATATATAAATATTTATATATGATATTTATATGTACACAATTTTTATATACAATATCTAGGTTTATACATACACATACAGTCATATACATATGTGTAAGATAAAATGAAGATGACCATAATACTTTTAACACAAGGCGGTTGTAAGAATTAAACAGGATCTTGGGGTACCTGGGTGGCTCAGTCAGTTAAGTGTCTGACTTCAGCTCAGGTCATGATCTCACAGTTAGTGGGTTAGAGCCCACATCGGGCTCTGTGCCAACAGCTCAGAGCCTGGAAACTGCTTCAGATTCTGTGTCTCCCTCTCTCTCTGCCCCTCCCCTACTTGTACTCTGTCTCTCTGTCTGTCTCTCTCTGTTAAAAATAAACATTAAAAAATTAAAAAAAAACATTTTTAAAAAATTAAGAATTAAACAGGATCTTATATACAACGTTTCTGGCTCTAAGGAAATGTTTAATCAATAGTCATTGTCATTTTTTAATTATTTAGGACAACTAAGAACTGCACTCATATAACTGTAATAAGGCAAAATGTTTAAAAAACCAAAAGAGCTCTTGGGACCCAAAGGAAGGACAGATCCTTTAAGCTGAGTCCCACCAATGCAGGCTGGTGAAGAGGTGATGTTTCGTTCCAGACATCCCTCGTAAATTTCAGTGGCAAAAAGAAAAATGAACTGTTAATTAAACATTTGAGTCTGTCGAAGAAGAGCCCTAGAAAAATTTGAAAGACACATAAATCCGTTCTATTTTCTTCCTTTTCAGCAAATGTGTCTATTTTTCGTGGAATAAGAGGCTAAAGGAAAAGATAGGCAAAACAATAAATAACAAGTTTTGAAAGACACTAAAAGAAATAAACACTTTTTAAAAATGAGAAATGCCACCAGTTTATTAAATGGGGAGGGCAAGAACATGATAAATGATTCTAGAAAATTACAGACTTTCAGCAGTATCTTTTAACTCTGTCTCTGTGAAGGTCAGCCCTAATTACCACAACAGCAGCCACTGCGGTAAGAGTGCAGGAAACCACAATAAAATAGGGAAGGATCCAGATGCTAATTACTTAAACTAATCAAATGCATTCAAATCTTTGGTCCCAATGATGTTCACTTTGCAGACATTTAGAACGAGCTGAAGGCATCAGCTCTACAAGGTATAAGAACAAGTTTTTTAGTTATTATTTATACTATTTATACTTTTGTTTTCATGATTAGGCAGAAGGAGATAAATCAATAGAACATATGGCAGCATAAACAGGTGGAAAGCCATTTCATGAGCAGAAAAAAACAAGGGTTCAAACAGCAAGCACAGAATCAGTATGTGCATATGGTGAATGTGAAATAATTTATTTTTGAGAAACATATACAGATATTGTTAAATGAGTATTATTCTTTCCAAAGTAGTACAAAGTAACACACACATGATACTCACTCAGTCACTCAAGCAACATTTAACTAATTTAACTAAGTGCTGAGCATGTACCTGGCAGTGAATCAAGAGAAGCATTTGTTGTGGCACGGAGCTCAAAATCCATTTTAAAAAACTGTTATTGGTAGCATGTCTCCCTACTTTGACAGTAGATATAATTTTGGAAGCACCCTAACGTGATTCTGAGCTAAGCCTAGAATAAAGTAGTTGACTGACTTGAGTAATAGAATTTTGGTTGCAAACCAGATATGATTAAAAAGGACTAAGATTGCATGCTCATTTAACTTGCACACTGGCTTTCATAGAAATTACAAGAGAAAAACTAAAAAATTCTTTCACAGTATCGCCATTAGTGAAAAAAGAGTGCTGACGGCCAAAAACCTGCCACGAACGATGCTTGTTGGAATGTTTGGTCATTTATCGAAAATTCCATCTTATTGCCACATTACACCTTGCATTATGTATAGGAACGTATACAACATGAAGTATTGTCTGCATTTGATTTTCACTTTTAAATATTTATGGGAAGAAAAATTTATATTTTGAACTTTATTTAGAATTCCAGGAAGTCAAAGTCTTCTAGGCCAAACGTACTTTGCAAAGAGTTACCCTTTTTGAGGATAAAAAACTCTAGCTACTAAATGATGAACCTTGTAAGAGGGTTGAGAGCATCCTTAATTTTATCCATTCTATTATTTTCTGAATTATCAAAAGGGCCATTCACAGGGATAAATACACCTCATCCCTGGTGTGGAGACTGGCTTAACAACTAATTGAAACACTTACTGGTTAGCTCATTTGTAGAGATCTGTGTTAGGTGTCTGAGAAATTTAAAAAGTTCTGTCTTCTTACAGGGGCTCCTGGGTGGCTCAGTTGGTTGAGCGTCTGACTTCAGCTCAGGTCATGATCTTGCGGTTCATGAGTTTGAGCCCTGCATCGGGCTCTGTGCTAACAGCTCAGAGCCTGGAGCCTGCTTCAGTTTCTGTGTCTCCCCCTCTCTCTGCCCCTCCCATGTTCACACTCTTTCTGTCTCAAAAATAAATACACATTAAAAAAAATTTTTTTAAGTTCTGTCTTCTACAGACTTAAAATTTTAATATGTATTTGAAAATATAGGATATATACAAAATAAATATTACAGATAAGTAAATATACCTATGCATATTTAAGTCTATACAAGCCCACATATGCTAACTGACAAATTCTGGGGTTGGGGGAGGCACAGAAGTGCAGAAAGGGTAGCAATTAGTGTGGTTCATGAAATTAGTCATTGTATTTGCAAGTTAGTAAATGGCTATTAGGGGAAATGTGTTTGATTGGCTCTATTTTAAGAAATGAAGTAGAAAAACGTGCCACAAAACGTAAATCATCCTTCTCCCAGCTCCAAAATTAAATCTTTGATCAAATATCTTCAACTATTTTTTAGAATAATTGTATCATGTTCCAAAGGAAAGGCAGCTTCGGGGCACCTGGCTGGCTCCGTGGGTTAAGCATCTGACTTCGGCTCAGGTCATGATCTCACGGTTCGTGAGTTCAAGCCCCGCATCCAGCTCTGTGCTGATGGCTTAGAGCCCAGAGCCTGCTTTGGATTCTGCGTCTCCCTCTCTCTGGCCCTCCCCTGCTTGCTCTCTCTCTCTCTCAAGAATAAATAAACATTAAAATTTTTTCAAAGGAAAGGCAGCTTCCATATAAGACTCTCTTTTGAGAAATACCTGTTGTAGCCAAATCTACCTGAAAATTTCAGTAAAAGCAGAAGTAGTAATCGATCTCATCTAGGCACAATATTGGAGAAAATTAAGGGGAAAAAAATCACAGGCTGAAGTACACGATATAGAAGATGAAGGGACACCACTGTCTTCATTTTTACCTATTTTATTGAGATACCATCCATGTATTATAAAATTTACCCCTTTAGAGTGTATAATCAGTAGATTTTACAGTGGATTTCACAGAGTTGTACAATCATCACCACAAATCAATTTTAGTTCATTTCATCACCTCCTAAAAAAACTTTGTACTCATCCCTCCTCCATCCTAGGCAACTACTAATTTACTTCTTGTCTCCATAGATTTGCCTGTTCTGGACATTTCTGGACACAAATGTAATCATATACCATGTTTCCTTGAAGAATTTTATTGGCTTAGCTCTAACATTTCAATCTAACATCCATTTCAAGTTAATTTGTTTATAGGGTGTGAGGTGGGGGTTCAAACTCATTCTTTTACAATGCACATGCTAATCACTGAAAAAAGACTATTCTTTCCCCATTGAATTATCTCGGTACCTTTGTCAAAAATCAATCCACCATACATGTAAGAGTTGTTTCTGGATGCTCTATTTTATTCCATGGGTCTATATGCCCATTCTTATGCCAGAACCATACTGTCTTGGTTACTATGGCTTTGTAATAAGTTTTTAAATAAAGAAATGTGAACCCTTCACATTTCAAAAGCATTTTAGATCCTGAGGTCCCTTGTGCTTCATGAATTTTAGCATGAGCTTGTCACTGTCTTCCCAAAAAGCAGGGGGAATTCTGATGACATTGATTTTGTAAGCCACTTTGCATAGTATTGCCATCTTAACGATATTAAGTTTTGCAATCCATTAACACAGACACCTTTCCATTATTTAGGCCTTTCATTTCTTTCAATAATGCTTTATAGTTTTCTATATGCAAGTCTTTTACTTGTTTGGTTATACTTTTTCCTAAGTTTATTATTTATTTTGATGCTGTAATTAGTGGAATTATTTTATTTCATTTTTGGATTGTTCATATATAATGTATATATAATATGTATAATGTATATATATAATGTTCATATATAACGTATGTAATTTCATACAGTGATCTTCTATCTTGCAACCTTGATAAAGTGGTTTGTTAGTTGTAACTTTGTGTGGATTCCTTGAGGTTTTTCTATAGAGAAGATCATATCATCTGAGAATAGAGATACTTTTACTTTTTTCTTTCCCAATTTGAGTGTCTACTGTATCTTTTTCTTAGATAATTGCCCTAGTAAGAATTTCCTGAACGGTGTTGAATAATAGTAGGGGCAGATATGCTTGAGTTATTCCTGAAATTAGGGGGAAGTCAGGCACTCTTTCACCCTAGTTATGACATTAGCTGTGGGTTTTTGCAAGATTCCCTTTACCAGGTTGAGGAAGATGCCTTTCTATTGTTAGCTTGCTGAATATCTCTAACAGGAAAGGATGTAGGGTTGTCAAATGCTTTCTCTGCATTTATAAAAATGATTATGAAGTTTTCATCTTTTATTCCATTAACTGGGTGTATTACATCGATTTTCAGATGTTAAACCCTACATTCCTGGGATAAATTTTACTTGGACATGGTATATAATCATTTTTATATGTTGCCATGTTCAGTTTACCAGTATTTTGCTAATGATTTTGCATCTATATTCGTAAGGGATATTAATCTGAACTTTTATTGTTATGTCTTTGTCTGGTTTTCCTATCAAGATAATCATCCTGACCTCCTAAAATATTTCAGTTTTCCCTCATCTTCTTTCACGAGAGCTTGTAAGTATTGGTATTAATTCTTCTTTAAATGTTTGGTAGAATTTGCCAGTGAAGTCTAAGCATTGCTTTGTTTCATTGTCTTTATATAAAAATAATATAATAGAAAGAATCACAGGGACTAGAGAAGGTCTGTGTTTTATTCCTTGATTCTGCTACGGAGAAACTAGAACTTTGAGCAATCTTATTTTCCATGTTTGTAATTTAGAGATAAAACTATCCATTCTATCTATTTTCAAGGATTATTTTTGAAAATTAAGTGAAATGATAGATGTAAAAGCTTTCTGTAACCAGAAAGTGCCATTCTATTATACCCTATTCTGCTTAGGATTTCTTGGCTCTACTATGGAAAATGCTATCTGTAGACAGTTGAAATTTTCATTAAGTATCTGAAAAGCAAGGCTGACACCTTCATCTGTGTCCCTGGGGCAAATACGACAACCACAATGTCCACTGTACTGAATTGAGAACCTGTGGCAATGTACTACCTGGCTTCTTTTTGTTCCTACCAGGCTTTCCTTCAAAACTTATCCTGCCAAAAGTGGAAGTCAGAGACATGCCAAGTTCCCTACTCATCAATAAAATGGTCTTTATGAGAAAATCAACTATTTCCTGGATATTTGTTTTTTCACTGAAACCCAACTGTAAAGACCCCATAATGTTTTTCACTGTTAAGGAACAAAGTCAATCTCCAAATAATTGGTATTTTTTTTTTCCTAAAATGGACTATTTCCTACCTAGGGAATTCCCAAAGGAGCTGCTACAAATCTACCTGTACGTCAAAACCCAGCATTAAGTGAATTAGTATGTTTATTTCTCTAACCTTGAGAATAAAGTCAGTCCCTACTTACACGTGACTACATAAAATCAGCCATCACTGTTTCTCACATCCTACTCTCACAACCCTTCCCTCCATGGTACATCTCATTGCACCTGGCAAAGAAGTCACAGTTTTTGAAGAATGTATACTTTAAAAGGAATAAAGAAACAAATATGACAAAAGGTTTAATTTTCTGATTACCGAAATTTCTGATAAGCTTCTAAGCAATGCCAAGCAGCCTGAAGGGCAATATACCACAAAAGTACCTTTTCACTATACCGTCTACAGCCTTTACTTCAATTTATCTCCTTGACTCCATCTTCAACAATTAATTATATTGAAGAAAACAAGAAATCTCTTCTTAAAACACAAATAATTCTTGAAGGGTTATAGCTCCTAGTGACTCATAGCTTAGTAAAAATTAATATAATTAAATTGCTTTCCTTCTAAGATCTACATGAACTCTATCCATTATACTGAAAGAATGAATAATTTTATTTGGCAGGAAACAAAAGGTAGATTAAGATCATTTAGAATGAGAAGCAATTTGTAAAGTTGAAAAGATTTGGCAGAATACCATAGTAAAGGACTTAGGGCACTATAATGGTAACAATTATCACATACTTAGCATGTGCGAGGCACATTTCCAAATGAGTTCCTCCACTGAATCCTCTTGACAACCCTGGGAAATAGGTACAATTATTATCTTCATTTTATAGGTGAGAAAACTCAGACAAAGGGAGAGTAAGTAATTTGTCGAAGCACACATCACCAAGAGGTAGAACCAGAATTTAAACCTAGGTCTAACTGAACTCAGAATCACAGTTCCAAACATCTATGATGACTAGCCACCTAAAGGCTGAAGACCAGAAGCACTAGGACTCGGGGGGACCTGGGTGGCTCAGTGGGTTGAGCGTCTGACTTCAACTCAGGTCATGATCTCACGGTTCATGGGTTCGAGCCCCGCGTCGGGCTCTTTGCTGACAGCTCAGAGCCTAGAGCTTGGCTCCTTCTCTCTCTGCCCCTCCCTCACTTGTGCTCTCTCTCTCTCAAAAATAAATAAATGTAAAAAAAATAAAAGAAGTACTTGGACTTATATGATAGATGAGGACAAAATGCAGAAAGGTAAAACCATTCCTCAGACAAGCTTCACTGGTATCGAATATTGATCTAGTCCAAAAATCTAAAAAAATACCAAACAAAAGCATTATGCTCCTCCTCACCCCTACTTCTTGAAGTCAAAATTTTAGTTGAATATAGTCCCAGGCTTATTTAGATAATTTAGATAATTGGCTTTTGTAAAGTAGCCTGGAAACCTAGTGAGTTACCATGTCATCTGAGTAGGTAATTGCTATTTAAATTGCAAACAGCTGACTTAAAAATAATCTACTGAAACAGCAGCCACTCAATAGTTGAGGTTTCCCTGACCACATAGAAGCATAAATAGGTTGTGAATCTGAACAGTCAATGTTAGAATTACCTTTGGTTCCCTGTGTCATAGATTTTAGGGAATGTAGATTATTGTTATGATAATTTGACCTACTAGTGACATTATGCAAAATTAACGAATTCAGATTAAAATGAACAGTAAGATTGCAGTAATTGTAAATGTGCTAACATCTAAAATTAGATCATCAGACACATAATTGTGAACCAAGGTTGTTCTGAACTGACAGCTTTAAATCTGAATTAAGTCTTCTTTTAAAGGCTTATTTTTCTTTTGTATGAATATTTAAACTTCCCTAAAAGTAATAATTTATAACCAACAGAGGCTAATAAATATTGTCTCATACTTAACTTGAGCTAGCCATCCATGCCTAATTTATGTATTTGTTCTGCTAAATCTCATACATATATTATCCCTGGCCTGTTAAGAAATAAATTATAAGAAAGGACACAGAGTGCCCAATGAAATTTTACAGTGGCTTTAATTATTAAACCCATAAAATTTAACTAAGCTTCTATTATGCAAAAAGTGTGATAAAAAAAAATCAGCTATTAGTCATTAATAATAATCCAAGGTAGAGAGTGATATAATCTAGCTCTGATGGGAAAAGAAGAGTTTCATCTGACTCAGAATAAATATGATAAATAGCATGTGTTAATACATGCCAAGTACCCAAAACAGCTTTCAATAAAAGAAGCTATTATTACTGTTCAGCATGTCTGAATTTTATGAATTACTGAAGTTCTTATTTTCAAATACTAAACTATGTTTCAATGACAACATTTCAGGTTAAAATGAGCTTATGAGATACTCAGATGCTGCTCTGCTACTTTGTATAGCATACCCTGGTCATAAAACTTCTCTCAAAACTCAAGGCAACATTATGAGCACTGATTTTTGTGCTGCAATGTAATATAATAATGTTTTCAGAGGGGGAAAAAAAGAAAATGTGAATTAAGCATCTAGTACTTACCTAACACTGTATGTATTATGTCCACATGATGTTCATGTTTTAATGTTCCTACCATCAGAATTCCTGTCTTCCAGATTATAGGTCATTTCCATGATAGCTCCCCTGACATAGGCTTTCCAGAGTCACACTTGCTGTTACTAGAAACAGCTCCCCCTATCATGGTGCGTTGCAACATATTATATCTAATTTGCTATAGGTTAAGTAACCGGATGACAAAACAGACTGAAAGCTAACTGGGCTCCAATAAAGTGAGAGATGTGGCCTGTATCTTACTTCTCAGAGCTACTTGCCCCTTCTCATACTGTGATAAATTCAGAAAACTTGAGGTTGTCAGACACTGCAACTCCATTTAAAGTGTTAACGCCTAGGGGCACCCGGGTGGCTCAGGTGGTTGAGTGTCTGACTTCAGCTCAGGTCATGATCTCACGGCTTGTGAGTTCGAGCCCCGCATCGGGCTCTGTGCTGACAGCTCCAAGCCTGGATCCTGCTTCGGATTCTGTGTCTCCCAGTCTCTCTGCCTCTCCCCTACTCATTCTCTCTCGCTCTCTCGCTCTCTCTCTCTCAAAAATAAGCAAACATCAAAAAAATTTTTAAGTAAATAATAAAGTGTTAATGTCTATGCTTTCACTGACTGTTACAATGGCTGAATTAACC
This sequence comes from Panthera pardus, assembly GCF_024362965.1. Lineage (NCBI taxonomy): Eukaryota > Metazoa > Chordata > Mammalia > Carnivora > Felidae > Panthera > Panthera pardus. The sequence goes on along the minus strand of NW_026526677.1, from coordinate 109,461,337 downwards.
CACAAATATTAAAAGGGTGCATTTTCTAGCTGCCGCTGGATGTATAATGCCATCATGAAGAGCTTAAATTAAAAATATCCGTGCCAACCCTCATTTCAGTTGGACTCTAGTCCAAGGGATGGGTCATAGGCCAGAAAAGAAAAGGTCCATCCCTCATATTGTAAAGACAAACTTAAGAAGGAGAGTAAAGAGAAAGAGAAGAAACAGAAGAGGAGGAGAAGGGAGAATGGGAGGGGGAAGATGAGACAAGGAGAAGGAAAATGAAGAATATTCTTTGGTTATTAAGGGAAAGGAGGCAGCTGCCTTCTCACCCCCTCTTGAAAAGCTGTCCTTGAAAACTAAAGGAGACTTGAGTCCTTGCTCTAATCTAGGGAATAAAAATGGATCTCTCCAGGGATTAGATAAATCCAACCTCTAGTTTTACAATGCAAACATGTTGCCAAGGTTGGGACCTCAATCCCCCTTGAAAAGTCAATTTACTTCCAGAGTTAATCTGGGAGCCTCTCTTGAGATGTAACAGAGAGAATCAGAGAAATCTTTGTATTTTCCCCTACTTTGCTGTGTAATTTGTAGGAAATGTCACCCTGACTTCCTGGTTCTGGTAGGCTACCTATCTGCGGATACTCAGCTGTGTTCACTGAGTAATGAATTCATTTTCTTTTCTTCCCCTTATTGATGTGGATGGGTTTCTTTTTGTCGGTAGGACATGTTGCTTACCCACTAACTTGCCATTTGTTTCCTCAACTGCATCAATTTTCAGTCCCGAGATAATTCCCCTCCCCGAAGCACCAACTTCAGATACAAGTGTGGGCTACATCATCTGTGCACTGTTGTTATAGCTATCATTAGCAAGTTGTAGGCATGTTCTTGGGATTATACATCGCTAATTCTGAAGGCAGAGATGTGTGTGAAAGAAGAGCATTTAAAATTGGGCTTTCCTTTTATATTCTGTATACTCAAGCTGAAGATCTGATAATTGCAAATTTTTTCTTGAATCAACAAGCCATTTAAAAAATAAATGCTCAAAAACAAATATAGGGAAACCTCCCAAGTAATTTTTTTTAAGTTCTCTCATTTCCCCATCTCACTTCCCTGTTCTCTTAACAGTGCTTGTCATTATCTAAAATTAGCTTTTATTCTACTTTTAAAAAATTGAAGTATAATATGCATATAGTAACATCACCACTTGTATGTACAGAAAAGCATTTTCTTATACCAAATTTTCAATACAATAAATCTCTGGCAGTGAAAGGAGGAAAATCTCTAAAAGCAATTGTTTTCTTTTAATTTTGTAATGTTTATTTATTTTAGAGACAGAGAGAGCACAAGTGGGGGAGGGGCAGAGAGAGAGGGAGACACAGGATCCGAAGCCGGCTCCAGGCTCCGAACTGTCAGCACAGAGCCCGACACGGGGCTTGAACCCATGAACCATGAGATCACGACCTGAGCCGAAGTCGGACACTTAACCGACTGAGCCACCCAGCCGCCCCTAAAGGCGATTGTTAACTATGCTATTTGGATTTCCTCCTCACTGAGCACTGTAGAAAAATTGTGCTTAAAGGCACAATAAGCCAAAATTGAGAAATTACATAGTTGGCCTCTTTCTTCCTCCTAAAAGGAAGCAAGCTGTTGTAACAGTGTACGCAGATGTCCTCAAGTGCACTAAGCAAGCAACGCAGAGAGATGAGACGCTCCACCCATCCCATCAACAGATTTAGAATGCTCTCTTTTCCGAGAGAAGCAAGGCCAGTAGTGCAAAGAGTAGGTATGGGTGGGCTTTGAGGTCAGAGAAGACATGGGTCTGAATCAAAGAACTATTACCTACTGACCTCAGAGAAGTCACTTAACTCTCGTTTACAAAATGGAAATAATAGCACTACTTGTATAGAAGTGTTGTGAGGATTCGGTAAGATAGAGAAAACGCAGACAGTAGATTCGTTTCTGGTGCAAGCAAGGAGCTGAAGTGGTAGCTGGTGATGATGTCAGCACGCAGCCAACCTCCTGACCCCAGCCAGGAGCATCTCACTCCCCTCTGGACAGCTCCAGAATGTCCTGCAACTCTTCACAGAAACAGCCGCTACTGTGAAAACTGGGCGAATCAGTTATCACTGACAGAGCGAGGAAATGACTAAGACTTGTTCGCATCCTAGGGAATACCCAGAGAAGGACAGTCATTACTTTCCCCCTTAGAAGGTTAATGCTCTATACTGTTTCGGTTGGAAATTCTGTTCCAGTCCTTTGTTGGAGCATGATTTGGAAGGAGGAGGGAACTGGGGTAAGAAGTTCTCTGGTTCCTGAGCCAAAGCATAAGACACTCTTAAAAACTGAGAACAAACTGAGGGTTGATGGGGGGTGGGCGGGAGGGGAGGGTGGGTGATGGGCATTGAGGAGGGCACCTGTTGGGATGAGCACTGGGTGTTGTATGGAAACCAATCTGACAATAAATTTCATACTTGAAAAAAAAAAAAAAAGAAGTTCTCTGGTTCCTTTCTGAGGGTTTGGATTTTAGAGAAGGAAGGTGTGGAGGGGGCCCTGTAAACTCATTAAATACATCTCTGCCTTGATGGTCAGATATATGAGGATGAAGAACTTGGTCAAGGTAAACTCTTCTTTGTTTCTATGCTTTTATAGTTTCTCTCTTTTCTTTAGACTCCTAAAGAATACCTCTTTTGAAAAATGCTATACTTTGCAAACTAAAGGGAAGAGTGATTTTTCCAACTGTGGAGCATTTGTGAATCATCTCTGGCCAGGGTCTGAGATGGATGTGGCTGGCCCCTGAGTCTGCCTGCCCACTCTCTCTGCCTGGGCCTCCAGGTAAGCTTGAAATTAAAGAGACAAAAACAGAAAAAAGTAAGAGGTGACCCTAGATTAAATCCTTTTCACCTAGGATTAAAAAAAAGGGGGGGGGGGGATTATCACATATATGGGACTGATATATGTGATATATCACATATATAGAACACAACGTACCTGACAGAACACAAACTGCTTGAGGAAACAGCCTCTGTGTCCTTAACCTCCACGTTGACGATAGCACCTTACAAACAGTAAGTGCTCAGGATATACGTGTTAAGACTTACAGCATTTGCTCATACTTTTATAGCATGTATATTATAAGAAGGGAACATGTGTGGCACAAAAAGGCCTAGATGAGAAAAATTTAGTTCTAACTCTGGCACCGCTGAAGTGATCTGGACCCTAGTTGCCTCAAATTTAAAAAGTTGACTTGGGGGCGCCTGGGTGGCGCAGTCGGTTAAGCGTCCGACTTCAGCCAGGTCACGATCTCGCGCTCCGTGAGTTCGAGCCCCGCGTCAGGCTCTGGGCTGATGGCTCGGAGCCTGGAGCCTGTTTCCGATTCTGTGTCTCCCTCTCTCTCTGCCCCTCCCCCGTTCATGCTCTGTCTCTCTCTGTCCCAAAAATAAATAAAAAACGTTGAAAAAAAAATTAAAAAAAAAAAAGTTGACTTGGATTACCTCTAATTCAACTTTGAGTTCTAAAATGAAAGAGAAAGATAGGGAGGGAGGGAGGCAGAAGAAAGAGAGAAGGAGGAAGGAAGGATAGCACCTTACTGTTTGTAAGGTGCTATCGTCAATGTGCAGGTGAAGGACACAGAGGCTGTTTCCTCAAGCAGTTTGTGTTCTGTCAGGCATGTTGTGTTCTATATATGTGATATATCACCTATATGGAGTCCTATATATGTGATAAGGGAGGGAGGGAGGGAGGAGGGAAGGGTGATTCTATCAGAGAAAATTCAGTCACAGAAAATTCCCTAAGGAAGCATACCTGCCAGTGAATGGCTTCAAAGAATGGGAAAGTCGCTGTTACTGTTAAAGGCAAATCTTGGTGAATTAAAAACGGTTTGGACCAAGAATGAAATTTGCTACCCCAGCCAGATGCAAGAAGGAGAATATGGACGAGCCATTGAAAAATGACCAATTTCCAAGGTCATTCTGCAAGTTGGTCCTGCTATGTTGAGTTAGCACATCTGTACCTTTGCTTTTATTTGGCCTGTGATAACAGTGACACTGCTCTCTTCATTTGCTAACACCTGAGCCTCCTTGCAGCTCCCAGTTTTTGCAGTTCGTAAGGTGAAGAGTCAAACCAGTCTATTAAAATGCACAGCATCAGGAGTGTGCACTCCAATTGCTTCGAGTGGCTACCCAGCTCACCATGGAATGAAGCAGGAGACAGCCTTTTCAGAAATGCAGATAACAAGACTCTTATCTTGCAGTAACAACCTCCAGCAATCAATTATGTTGCTACTAGCTGATAGTAGTAAAACCTTTTTCAATACAGGAAATTTATTTTAAAAGACAGCCTAGATCTTATCTGTCCACTAAATTTCCACAAGCCCTAAATACTGCCTTCCCTTAAACTCAAATGTTAACCAATATTTCTTGAAACTTCCTATGCACTTCAACACATAACTTGAGTCCCCCCCCCCACCAAAGTAATGAACTGGTTAATTAATTAATTAAAAATAAAGCACTAACTGGGCTCACTCCTTTAGAAAGCTAAGATATCTGTTCTCAGAAGGAGGCAATTATCAACGTGCACTACAGTTGGTTTACTATGAAAATGTATGATTTCTTTTTGAGACATCATCCAAAGGATGGTATGTAGTAAACGTGATAGAGGAAATAAAAGAACCAACAATCTACATTAGTCTGCAGTCACAACCTCAATCGTCTTTGTTACCGCCCTGTAGTAAGTGTGAAGTGTGTGAAGACACTACAAGATCTGGGAGACAGACACATATATCAGGCACTAACATCAACTATGAGCAATAGAGTCCCCCAGTTACGAAGAGAAAGCACACACTAAAACACACTAAATGTAAAACACACTAAAACAGAATCACTTTCGGGGGGCGCCTGGGTGGCTCAGTCGGTAAAGCGTCCAACTTCGGCTCAGGTCATGATCTCAGGGCTTGTGGGTTCAAGTCCCGCGTCGGGCTGTGTGCTGACAGCTCAGAGCCTGGAGCCTGCTTCAGATTCTGTGTCCCTCTCTCACTCTGCACCTCCCCCACTCGTGCTCTGTCTGTCTCTCTCTCTCTCAAGAATAAAACATTAAAAAATTTAAAAAAACAAACAAAAAAAACATAACCACTTTCTAGAGATCAGTTGAGAAGTCATTTCAATTTCTCAGTGTGTACACAATCCTCTAGAGGTAAAATTTACTCAGATTGGCTAATGTTTAGTACTGTGTTACTCAAGATTCAAAATACCTAACCAGCATATTATACCACATTTAACATAAAATGGAACAAATTAAATCCCGATTCAAGGTCCCAATGTGAATGCTAAGGGCCGGTATAACACTTTATAAGCAAAATTCAAGTTAAATAGAATCAGAATAACTTAAAATATCCAAAAGAGTTAGATCAAATGAATGTTTAACGTAGAGCACTATAAATCAAGCTGATTTTATATCAAAGACTAAGAGATCAATGCATTGGTTTAACCACCACATCTAAATCATACCTTTTCTAATTTTTAAAGCATTCAGAACACAAGAGAAAGGAGAGTGATGGAGAAGGATTAAAATGTTTTTACTCCCTATCCTATGGTAGCTCACTGCTGGAGCACAGGATGATTTATTAACCTGTCTGCAAATGGAATCAAATGGAATAACATGAATTCCCAATTTATTCCCAAATCTATATAAGAATTGTCCTTCACCACCTGTCCTAGCCACACTCCCCCAATAGAAACCTTTCCCCGGTCTGGTTACAAATCCCCAGAGCAAACTAAAAGGAAATCCTGGGGTGCCTGCGTGGCTCACTCGGTTGACGTCGGGCTTCAGTTCATGTCATGATCTTGGGGTTCATGGGTTCCACTCCGGCACTGGGCTTGCTACTACCAATGCAGAGCCCACTTGGAATTCTCTGTCCCCTTCTCTCTCTCTGCCTCTCCCCATTGGCACTCTCTCTCTCAAAAACAAACAAAACAAAACAAAACAAAACAAAACAAAACAAAACAAAACAAAAAAAGGAAATCCTGGAAGTCCTCTCTGTCCTTTAGGTGAGTCACAAGTATACATTTGCTTATTTCACAAGGCCCATGAAAACACTGGATAAAACTGGACAAAATCCAGGCCAGGGGACATTATCTAAAAACTGTAGCTACAAAGCCAGGCCTGTATTTGAAAAAGGCAAGACTGAGTAGGTAAAGTGATTTGTAGTAATCACAGTAAGTGATTTACAATTAAGGAAAACTATACCTCGCATGTCACCTTACAAGCAATGCAGTTTTGATCATAAATACTGCCTGCTTGAGAATCAGTAGAGGTCCCTCAGGAACACACTGATGTTGCAAGATAAATGTGATGACCATAAACACAGTCCTTGAAATTCTGTGTGAACATAGCATAATATTGACAGATGGCTTTTAGAACATCTTTATACTTATTATAAATATTTAATGAAGGGTCATAAAGTTCATTGAGAAGTATCTGATTCCAAGCAGACCAAGGGAGTTGAAACAAAATTTTCTTTTACATTTTAAAAAGAATTTTTTTTTAAATTCCACAGTTCCAATATTGCCTCAAGAACATCCTATGTTATTTACAAAGTCTGGATCACTGAGGTTTGCTAAGGAAGAATTTCTAAAACAGAGTTTTCTACTGCAGCTCCTACGATGTAATGATTTTATTATATTAATACTGTTCAAAAAAATTGCACTAACATAAATGCTTTTATATGTGAATCCCTTCTGATTTGGTATCTGGATAGCTACGGCTATGTGCAAAGATTGTATATTTGAAACAGCTAAACCTCAAAAAAAATCTGAAATCCAATTTATGTTATCAAAACTATAATATTCTTCAGAGTCTCAAAAAATAAAGCACAGACATTATTAAAGCCATTATTAAACCACAGCCATTATTAAAGAAAGCACTGAGTATAAACAGTGCACTTTAGAATACCATGAGTACAGAACATGGTTTAGTTTCAAGTAAAATTCATCTTTAGCATCAACTAAAATGAATTGTAAGCATTTTTTCCAGTTATAAGTTCACAATGCTTTATCAAGTCTATGATATCACTTCTATCCAGTACAATAGCCACTACCCACATGTGGCTATTAAGCATTTGAAATGTGGCTTGTATAACTGAGGAGCTGCATTTTAATGTTTACTTTACTTTAATTAATTTAAAATTAAATAGCTCCATGTGGCTAGTAGTTATTATATAGGACAGTGCACTTCTTTACAGTGAAAACTTATATAACTTATTATATAAGTATGTTAATTCTGCTCTCCAAATATAATAGTCAAGCTCAGCCCTAAAAGTGATTGACTCATTACCTATAAAAACTTAAACTTCAGGAATTTTTACCTCACCACTGGTATTTTTAGCCCAACACTAGAACGTCAGTAATTGTCAGAATGCCTGAGTAATTGCTATATAAGTGAATGAATATATAATTGCTAAAAGAAAAAATACTCCCGTTTTGCTCCTATTTTACTGTCTTTATCCACGTGGATAATCTTCAAACTGTAAAGAAGAGAACAAACTTGATAACAAACCTGCAAGACCAGTTTAAAATGCTACTTTAAAATCTCTTGTTTAAAATGCTGCAACACAATATTTTTCCAAACAGGATCAACTGACAAACAATATCTTTAACAAAACTCATAATGTCGTGTTACAGTATACATTTAGTATAAACATATTTTAAGTTATAATTAATATTTACTAAACAATTTTGGGGCTCCTAGGTGGCTCAGTTGGTTAAGCATTCAACTTTGGCTCAGGTCATGATCTCACCACTTCTGAGTTCGAGCCCCGCATCAGGCTCTGTGCTGAGAGCTCAGAGCCTGGAGCCTGCTTCAGATTCTGTGTCTCCCTCTCCCTCTGCCCTTCCCCTACTCACATACTCTCTCTCTCTCTCTCTCTCTCTCTCTCTCTCTCTCTCTCTCAAAAATAAACAAACATTAAAAGATTTAGAAAACAGTAAGTATTAAGCAATTCTAAGGCTTTTTTGTACTTGAATTTGTGTTATTGTTAGCTCTAAGAAGCACACTTTTTACTATCATAGGTGAAAAAAAATCACATTTGTGCTAAGAGGAAGCAAAAGGTTTCAGAAAGGATGTGATGGTGAATGCTTCGCAGTGGCTCAGAGGGAAAAAACTGGCACTGGAAATGGTGATAAACCTACCATAGAGCTAATAATGCTTGTCTACTAGTTTGACTACAGGCTTGAAAGCATTTAATTGGGAAAAAAAAGCTATGATGCTGGTTGCATTATTAGGTTTTTCTACACCCTCCTATAAAATATCAAGACTCTGCCTTGGATAGTGTTAGCTTTTATTCCTTCTTGTCCCATTATGAATCTTTTAATATAAAAGAAGGGTACTTCTGTCATAGATTTTCATGAAACTGTATTAAATTGCTAAATATGCTCTTGACTTTCGGTAAACCGGAAAATCTCAGAGGGGAGATTGCATCCAAATTTCCATCCAAAGGTTCATAAGAGAATACTGATTTTACCAATCCCACATGGACAGGATAAGAAACATTACTCACATAAAAACACTAATTCAAAATTTTAAAAAAAAATTATAGCAGGTGCAGTTTAGCTTCAGAAAATCATTTATTTTTCACATAACGATATTTCTAATTTGAAATAGAGGAGTTTTATGGGGTTTTGGTATTCCGTTTATAAGTATATTTTCATTGGATATGAATTATATGCACAAAACTTTTATGTTTATGCATAACTGAAGTTACAACAAAACTGGAGATGAACAAAAAGTTGCTTTGGTTTTTCATTGTCATTTGTTTCCTTTGAAAGATTTGACTTAGTATTCAAGTTTGGAGAGGCTGACAGTCATTTTAATGGCTGCGTCGGACCTTCAGGAAGAAATCCAAGATCTACCATGAACTACTTCTGAACACATTCTCCAGCAACCTCTCTTCCCTGACTTTGACCCTGCATTCCAAACATATCTACTTATCTAAATTCCCAGAAGGCTTCTTGCTCTCTCTTACCTCCAAGCTATCTAATGCTCTTTCAATTCCTCTAGTTTATTTTTAATTAATTAATAAAGGTATTTATCTACCTATTTATTTATTTTTGGCTTAGGCTACTGCCACACATCATATTGTATTCAAACTCAATTTCAAAGCTATGGTAAACTTTCCCAGGTAAGCCTATTCTCCAAGCTTTC